>NC_132913.1:125110539-126310539 GCF_047675955.1 Chlorocebus sabaeus
CCACTGGCCCCCCTCCTCCTGCTCCCAGAACCTCTCAACACTGGGGTAAAATTTCTCAGGCCTGTGCCTCTTCCCTCCTCTTGCTCCCCGCGCCGCTTGGAGATCCACAGATGAAAACCATGAACCGGCAGACGATGCTCAGACACAGGCCTCCATCCAGGCCACCCTCCGACTCCAGAGGCCCAAATGCGCCTCCTTCCCGCAAGAGGCATCGCAGATGCACACGTCCACACTCGCACTCCTGATACGCACAACCTGCCCCACCTGCAGCCCTGCTTCACTTCGTGGCAACTTGATCCTTCCAGGAGCTCAGACCAACATCCTAGAGTCACCTGTGTCCTCTCTCCTCACACGTCCCACGTCTAACACACAGGAAGTTCTTTCAGCTCCACATTCACACATCACACATAACCAGCCGCTTCTCACTGCTGCCATGTTAGTCCCCATGCCCCGCCTCCACTGTTCCCACTTTGGTCCCCTCTCCCGTCCTCCATTGCTTCCACCTCAGTCCCCTCTCCCTCCTCCATTGTCCCCACCTTGGTCCCCTCTCCCTCCTCCATTGTCCCCACCTGTCCCCTCTCTTCTCCATTGTCCCCACCTCAGTCCCCTCTCCCTCCTCCATTGTCCCCACCTCAGTCCCCTCTCCCTCCCCCACTTCCCCACCTTGGTCCCTTCTCCCCTCCCACACTGTCCCCACCAGGGTCCCCTCTCCCTCCTCCATTGTCCCCACCTCAGTCCCCTCTCCCTCCCCCACTTCCCCACCTTGGTCCCTTCTCCCCTCCCACACTGTCCCCACCAGGGTCCCCTCTCCCTCCTCCATTGTCCCCACCTCAGTCCCCTCTCCCTCCTCCATTGCCCCACCTCAGTCCCCTCTCCCCTCCTTCACTGTCCCCACCTTGGTCCCCTCTCTCTCCCCCACTGTCCCCACCTCAGTCCCCTCTCCCTCCCCAATTGTCCCCACCTCGGTCCCCTCTCTTCTTCTCTATTGTCCCCACCTCGGTCCCCTCTCCCTCCACTATCCCCACCTTGGTCCCTTCTCCCCTCCTCCACTGTCCCCACCTGGGTCCCCTCCTCCCTCCTCCACTGTCCCCACTGGGGTCCCCTCCTCCCCCCTCCACTGTCCCCACCTTGGTCCCCTCTCCCCTCCCCCACTGTCCCCACCTTGGTCCTCTCTCCCCTCCCCCCTCCCCCACTGTCCCCACCTTGGTCCTCTCTCCCTCCTCCATTGTCCCCCGCTTCATCCCCTCTCCTCTAGTGCCTCCATCCTGGTTCCTTCTCTTCTTCTCCATTAATCCCGCCTTAGTTCCCTCTCCCCTTCTCCATTTTCCCCATCCTGGTTCCCTCTCCTCTCCTCCATCACCTCCACCTGTCCCACTCGCTTGCTCTCTCTCCCCTGGGTGATGCAGAGCCTTCTGATCAGCCTCCCCATGCCTGCCTTGTTCTTCTCAACACAGCAACTGTGTGGTTCTGTTTACAATCACAGTCCGATGCAGCTACTCCTCTGGCAAAGGCATCTAGCATTTCCCATTTCACTCAGAGCAGCAGTTCCGGTTTTTAGCATAGCCTGGAAGACCCTGTAACCTGCCCCCTTCCCCCACCCTCATCACCTCTGACTTCTGACCTCATTCTCCTCCTCTCTCCCTGCTCCTTCCCCTCCAGCATCCCTGGCTACACGCAGGTTGTGCTTGAGCCTGACTTGGGGTCTTTGCACCTGCTGTCCCTTCTCCGTGGGAAGGTCCCTGGGAAGTACTTTCCCTGTCTCCCACTGCAGGTCTGTCACTGTGTCTGTGGCTGCCAGAACATATAACCACCAAGTTAGTGGCTTAGAAGAAAGCACACTTACCCTCTAACAAATCCAAAATCAAGACCTCAGGAGGGCCGGTTCTTCTGGGGGCTCTGAGGGAGGAGCCAGCCCTGCCTCCCTGTGAGCCTCTGGTGCCTGGGCTTACAGATGCACCCTCCAGTCTCTGCCTCCGTCTTCACATGGCTTCTCCCTTGAGTCTCCTCTACTTATAGGAACACTTGCCATAGGATTTAGGGCCCACCTGGTTCATCCAGGATAATCTCCTCTTGAGATCTTTAAATCAATTACATCTGCAAAGACTCTTTATTCGAATAAGGTCACATTCACAGGTACCAGAGGTTAGAGCTTCGACGCATCTTTTTGAGAGCCACCATTTGAGGGTCACCATTCAATCCCCCTACAAAGTCTGTGCTGAAAATGTGACCCCCCGCCACCTGCCCCGCCAAGTAAGCTCTTCTCTGACTAACCTACCCAAGAACCTCCTTACCCGCCGCCTGGCTTGATTTTTCTGCATTGCACTTATTGGTTTATTGCAGTTTTCCCAACTAGAATATACATTTCCCAACTAGAACCTTTGTTTGTTTACTGTTGTAATATGCCAGGCTGTTCCGTTTACTGTTGTAACCCCAACTCCTAGGAGGGAGCTTAGTCCTGGTACATAGTCTTTGAGCCCAAGCGGAGGTCTTTCTGGGGTTTTCATGGAAAACCTGAGGGGTCTACTGGGCAGGAGTTAAACTCCAAATTCTGTTTCCCTGCAGTGGACAGCAGCTGAAATCTCTGCTCAGCCTTCAGCCTTACAGGCGTTGCTTCCCACTGGGCTTCTTGGAGTCTCACTTGGGTATTGCAGGGTAGGCTGAAGATTTGAGAATCAATGTGGGCCAGGCGCAGCAGCTCACTCCTGTCATCCCAGCACTTTGGGAGGCCAAGGTGGGAGGATCACTGGAGTCCAGGAGTTCAAGAACAGCCTGGGCAACACAGCAAGACCTTGTTTCTACAAAAATTAAAAAAAAAAAAATAGAATTAATGTGCAATATTTTGGGACTGTCTCCTTCAATCTCCCTTCTTTCTAAGACTTCGCCCTCAGTTTCCAGCCACTCCAGCAGCCTGAACGCCATTCCCTGACTTCCTTGGCCTTACGTTCCTGCCACCCTGCCCCGAGCAGCCTGAAGAGGGGCCTCGGAGGAAAGTCATCTTAGTGTGAATTTCATCCAGAGCAGTTCCTTTCTTTCAAGGGTCCAGTCCTCTCCATTCTTTGCTTTTTTGGTCAGTTTCCTTCTTTGGCCTCTGTCCAGTGTTCCTCAACAGTGCTTTACATCTTACCCAGAGTTCATCATTGTTCTTTGCGGGAGATTAGTTCAATCCATGCTCCTGCAGCATTACTACCACTGGAACTCTCCTGGAATCATTTTTAACATAACCTTTAGTGGTTGGCTTGCGCTTCTTTAAAAGTGAAACCACGCTGCCACCGGGCCATGTGGGGCCCTGGGATTTATCCAGGTTAAATGCCGACTTAGAAGTTGGGAGATTGCCTCCATACACAGACTCCTTCACAGCACGTTTTACACATGCACTCAACCGCTCTGATTAGCAAATCTCCTAAAATAAGTGCTGGGCTTATGTTCACTTCCGTTTTGGAAATCAGTGACTCTGGCCTCGGAGCTGCAGACCGGTCTGTGCCTCTAGCAGAAGCTGCAGTACTGTGAATGATCCCTGTTCTCTGAAAGGCAGGCAGCCAGAGCTCTGGAGCCCTCCTAGCGAACAGAACAGATGGCTGACTGTGGGGTGGGTCCCCTTCTGCTCTGAGGTCAGCCTCACCGCCTTGGGCAGACAGTGAACGCAGTCCCGCGGGGTATCAGCCAACTGGAGCTCATCCTACAAAAGGCGACAGAGATGGCAGTGCTGGTGGCTCTGTATGAGCAGAGGTGGGAAAATCTCTGGCCCATGTGCAGGCCTGGGGACTGCAAGCAGGTGGAACCACAACATGAACCTGCTGAGGTCGGCCAGGGCACAGCATCTCCTCTAGGTCATTTCACAGATGCCCCAAACTCAGCGTGCCCCAAACCACACTCTGGTTCTTCCCGGCCAAATGTGCTCATCCCCTAAGCTCCCTCCTTCCAGGAAGAACTGTCCAGTGATTTAGGCCAGAAACCCTGGACTCATCTCAGTCCACAGTCCTTCATCCGACCCATTAGCCAGTCCTCCCAGTTGTGCCTCTGACAGATTTCTCGAAACTGTCTTTTTCTCTCCATCTCCTCGCCCCCAGCACTTAGAAGGGACTCACATTGCCAGGGGACTTCCTCTGGCTTCAGTTCATGACTGGTCCCGCCCCAGGAAAGAATTTGGAAATAAAAGAAGGTAAAAACGTGTTTTGCAGGAGTTGTTCTTTGCCCTGCCTCTTCATCCCCTAATCCAGCCAAGCTTTGTGCTTGTCTTTTATCCCTTGTAGACTATCCCCCAGCCGCCCTCTAGCCCTGCACAGAGGTCGCCGGGTCTATGGTAAAGAGCCAGGAAAGAGGTCAAGCCGTCCTGGGTTCAAACCCGAGGTCCAGTGCTGACTGGCAGTGAGTGTGGTCATGTTAGCTCATCTCTAAACCTTACTCTCCCCCTTTCAGAGAGGAAATAATATTCCTTGGTTTTTAAGGTTATCGTGGAGGCTAGAGCCTGGCACGTGACAGGTGAGTGTGTGATAAACAGTGTCCCTTCCCTTTGCAGTCACTGTCGATTGTCATCATTTAATGAGTGAGCATTTCAAGGCCTTTAGTCTGCACGGGGCTCTGTGGTTGCTGGAGCCCTGGACCTGGGGCTCACCTTCCCCGACCGACTGAGGCCTGACGACCGTCCTCTAATTAGGGTTCCTATTTCCTGCCCTTCTGGACTCTGGACATAACTTCCCTTGCCTAACACATAGCGCAGTCCTGTTCCTCCTAGCCTTGGCAGCTATCACTGGCCACCTATCTTAACCAGCTTGGCTTTGGCCAGCAACCCCCAGGATCCCTCCTCTGGGCCACTCCCCAAGCTGCTCAAGTCCTGCCTGGCCCAAGACTTGGTAGCCCCACATTCAGCTGACTTGCTGCCACTCTCCACTGCCCCCTGACCGGCGTGAAAGCCCCTGCGGAACCTGCAACATTCAAGCTATCAAAGGGGTCACATTCCAAAGCACTGCTTTGTCTCTCCACTGAGGTGATAAGCTGCAGGGCTTAACCAGAGGTGCATGGCGTGTGGGAGCAGCAGATCAGGCCCTGCAGTTTACATGGGCAAATCCTCCATTGATAGATTCCTCCAGGGCCACACTGATGGCCCCTCCAATCCTGCTGGTCGCCTAAGTGCAGCGCACACTCCCCAGAAAGGGTTCTCTTCTCCTTTCCTTCAAGAACAAGACCTGTGTCTTGAGGTCCTCTGCCTTTCTCGAGATACCTAAATAGTAGCTGATGGACCACATCACATTTGTTGACTTAAAATCAAGGAATATGGAAAGGTATCATTTATTAAGCGCTTATTACACTCCCTGCCCAGTGTTTACATAAATTATAAAATGACCAACTGTGATGTTCATATAAATATACATTTTTTTTCCATCCACAGTTTCTGGCTCATAACTCCCATAGCCCTTGTTACAGTTTTCTGTTATAAGGTTGGGTGTGCTAGTCCTGGGGGCCACCCTCAGGTAACAGAACCTCTCTGACCCTCTCCTGCCTTCCTTCTTCCTGCCACAAGGCAGGACTCTAACCTTCCCTCACTTTGCTGACTGTGGGTCTTCACACCCTCCCCTGGGCGGGTCCCACCCTCATACCATGGGGGAAGGAATGCTGACAACATGAAGCTTCCATAAAAACCCAAGAGGACTGGGTTCAGGGAGCCGTGGAGAGCTGACTTCGTGGAGGTTCCCAGAGGCTGATGTGACCAGGGAGGACTTAGGAAGCCCCTGCCCCTTCCTTCATACTTCGTACTATGCCTCTCTTCATCTGTGTCCTCTGTAACATCCTTTACAATGAGCCAGCAAACCTAGTTATTTCCCTGAGTTCTGTGAGCTGCTCCAGCAAGTTGATCAACCCAGAGAGGGGGTCATGGGAACCCCAACTTGAAGCCCATCTGTCAGAAGTTCGAGAGGCCCAAGCTTATGACTGGTGTCGCGGGTGGGTGGCAGTTGTGGGGACTGAGCCCCCCAACCAGTGGGATCTGGTGCTATCTCCAGGTGGACAGTGTCAGAACTGAACACCCAGCTGGGCCCCACTGCTTAATGTGTGGGGCAAACCCCCACGCCTTTGGTCACAGACGTCTTCTGTGTTGATGATTGTGGTGGTGGTGGTGTGAAAGAGGAAAAACATGGTTTGAGTTTTTCCATACACACCAAGGAACCAGGGAGGAGGATATTGTTATCCCCATTTTATGGATGAGAAAATTGAGGCTCAGAGAGATTAAGTACATTCCCCAGAGTTATGTAGCTACTGAGCGGGGATTCAAATCCACATCTTTCTTAACCTACCCCAGAGTCAAATGCAAAAACCAGACCCTAAGAGGGAGGAAATAATGACCACTGCAGATGAAAGCCTCCTGTATATCAAGAAAAACATATGGACGAAACAAAATGCTGGGACTGTAACTACCACAAACATGTGGCTTTAAAATTCTTGATTTATAAATCAGCAACAAATGGACAAAGGCACAGCCAGACAGTTCGCTGAAAGCGAGTCCCAGGTGTGTGGGGAGCGCGAGCAGAAGCGTTCAGCCTCACCAGCGCATGTGGACACCGGTCAGCACAGAGGTCGGATCGGCAAAGCCTCCTCACGTCCAGGCTTCGGCAAAACAGTAGAGACCGTTGTAGAGACTGTCCGTAGAGACCGTCCGGCAGTGCAGTTTTCTGGGAGGGCAAACCTGGGATGTGTAGCAATGAATTCAGCGACAACATAGCCTTCGACTCGGCAACTGCACATCAAGAAAGGGAACTTTCGGAAAGCAGAATCCAGGAAATGACTCGGTTCCAGAGTTCATCTGCCGCTCTGGGCTACACTGGATGCGCCAGTAAAGTCACTCACCCTCATGTTCAGCCAGCAGCAACACACACAGTGAAAACCGTTCTGAAAAAGCAAAACTGAGAGTACCAGAAAGATACAGGAGGTGTGGGTGGGGGTTGGAATTCAGCTCGGTTTAGATAAACACCTGAGACCCGAGATGTTGATCTCTAAGGATTATCTCAGCTCCGACCTATTTCAACTTACTTTTCTTCTTTCTTTGGCTCCTCACTTTTCATTGAAATTGCCTGACTGGCCCACTAAGAACCAGGTTCTGGCCAGCATGGTGGCTCAGCCTGTAAGCCCAGCACTTTGGGATCATGAGGCGGGAGGATGGCTTGAGGCCAGGGGCTCGAGGCCAGCCTGGGCAACACAGTGAGATCCCCCAAATCTTTTTTTTTTTTAAAACCCTTTTTTTTTTAATTAGCTGCCAGCTACTTGGCAGGCTAAGGCAGGAAGATCCTTTAAACCCAGGAGTTCAAGGTTGCAATGAGCTATGATCACGCTACTGCACTCCAGCCTGGGCAACAGAGCAAGACTCTGTCTATAATATATATATATAGAGAGAGAGAGAGAGTAATTTTAAAAAGAACCAAGCTCTGGAATGGACCTGCTCCAGCACCTGTCCCATCCCAAGCTTGGAGGCTCATTGGAGGGGGCCACATGGGGACCCCTCCTTGTGGAGCAAGCACACTGAGGCCAGAGGCTGCTGGACCCACCTCCCCACCGTGGGCGAAATATGTGGGGGATATGTGGGGGGCCCTCATGTCAGATGTTCACTCACAGCCCCACAAGAAGGTCCAAACATGTGGAAAACCCATCTCCCAGAGAAAATGGACAAACGGCCGGGCACAGTGGCTCACGCCTGTAATCCCAGCTTTGGGAGGCCGAGGCGGGTGGATCACCTGAGGTCAGGAGTTCGAGACCAGCCTGGCCAATATGGCGAAACTCCGTCTCTACTAAAAACACAAAAATTAGCTGGGCGTGGCGGCGCATACCTGTAATCCCAGCTACTCAGGAGGCTGAACCAGGAGAATCACTTGAACCCAGAAAGTGGAGGTTGCCGTGAGTCAAGATCACACCACTGCACTCCAGCCTGGGTGACAGAGTTAGACTCCATCTCAAAAAAAAAAAAAAAAAAAAAAGGGGGAAAAACAGTGCTGCCCCAGCCCTGTGTGTGACTTTGCCAGGGCTACTGTAACCACCCACCCCAACCTGAGTGGCCTAAACAACAAGAATTGATTGTCTCACAGTCCTGGAGGCCAGAAGCCCAAGAAGAGGCCAGAAGGTGGCAGGGTGGATCCTCCTGGAAGCTCTGAGCAGAATCTGTTCCACACTCCTGGTGCTTCACTGGGAATTCTTGGTGTAGAAGCATCATCATCGCCACCTTCATGTCACATGGCGTGTGTGTGTCTGTGTGTCTAAATTTACCCTTTTCATAAGGACACCGTCATATTGGTTTAGGGCCTATCCTGGTGACCTCCCCGTAGAGACCTTCTCCCCGGTTAAGATTACATTCTGAGGTACGGGGATTAAGACTTGGACATATGAATTCTAGAGAGAGACAGTTCAACCCATAATGCCTTAGAGGTCATAAATATTCATGACAAGGTCAGCCTTTTGTGGAGATCTGTCTCTGTGAAAAGCAAATTGGTTGGCTGGGCGCAGTAGCTCAGCTCTGTAATCACAGGACTTTGGGAGGCCAACGGGGAAAGGCCACTTGAGCCCAGGAGTTTGAAACCAGCCTGGGCAACATAGAGAGATCTTGTCTCTACAAAAAAAAATACAAAAATTAGCTGGGATTAGTAGTGTGTGCCTGTAGTCCCAGCTACGTGGGAGGCTGAGGTGGGAAGATTGCTTGCGCCTGGGCGGTCGAGGCTACAGTGAACTGACATCATGCCACTGCACTCCAGCCTAGGTGCTAGTGCGAGACCCTGTCTTTTAAAAGAAAAGCAAATGGGCCAGGCGCGGTGGCTCAGGCCTGTAATCCCAGCACTTTGGGAGGCTGAGGTGGGTGGATCACAAGGTCATGAGTTTGAGACCAGTCTGCCCAACATGGTGAAACCCCATCTCTGCTAAAAATACAAAAATGAGCCAGGCATGGTGGCGGGCACCTGTAATCCCAGCTACTCTGGAGGTGGAGGCAGGAGAATCACTTGAACCCAGGAAGCAGAGGTTGCAGTGAGCCGAGATCACACCATGGTACTCCAGCCTGGGCGACAGGGCGAGACTCTGTCTCAAAAAAAAGAAGCAAATTGGGCATTTACTCCAGGCCCTGTCCTTTGGGAGTTCCCAAGCCATATGGGAAGCTTTTATACTCTGGGAGCTTATGCTGGGTTGAAGAGCGTCCCCACAAAATTAATGTCCACCTGGCACCTTAGAATGTGTCTTTATTTGGAAATTGACTCTTAGCAAACATAATTTAAGATGAGGTCATCCTGGAATCAGGTGAGCCCTAAATCCAATGACTGGCTTCCTCCTGAGAAAAGGGAGATTTGGACAGAGAAACGCACACAGAGGAAAGAGGCCACGGAAAGGCAGAAGCAGAGATCGGGTGATGGTCCACAAGTCAAGCAGCGCCCAGGACCACCAGGAGCACCAGAGGCCAGGAACGCATTTGCCCTTGGAGCCTCCAGAAGGAGCCATGCCTGCCGACACCTTGATTCAGGCTTCTGGCCTGCAAGACTTGAGCCAATACATTTCTGTTATACACCACACAGCTTGTAGTAAGGTCTTATGGCAGCCCAGGAGACTAACACAGAACATAACCTAACACATGCCCTTTGGGAGGTTATTAGCCTAACACGGAACATCTGACCCAGGCTGGGTCCTTCTGTGCACAGGCCCCGAGGGACTGCAGGGGTGACATGCCTGTGCCGTCGGCCCCGCATTAGACTCCCCCACCCCAGCCCCAGCTGATGAGTATCTGACACCAAGTGTAACCAACATCGATAATGATCACAACACAAATGCACGGTCACCGTGTGCTGGGTGTTGTGCTCCAAGTGACCAACTGGACCACCATATTTTCTGGCAAAGCATTTGGCCATGACAGCAGAAATCAATAAGACAGACAGAGAAAAGGAACAGGATAGTAGGGTTGTGACAGCGGTGACACTCTAGAGAGGAGGTGGATTATAATTTGGCACCTAGAACTGAATTGCTTCAGGCTGGCTCCCATGAGACCTAGGCTATGGCTAGAATTCCCCGACAGGAAAGTCCCCATCACTCCTTGCAGCTGAAGAAGGGCAGGGGCTGAGGAAGCTGCAGCTGGGTAGAAGGGGGCTGAGCTGATACTGCAAAGCCCCATAGGTGATAGAAGCACTGGGCTCCAAGCAGGGGCCCTCGCGTGGGGATCACTCCCCAGCCACCACCTGGTCTTCCAGCCCTGCAGACAGGATGGGCTCCAGGGTAGCTCTCAGAACAAGACAGCCGTCTCCTCTCCCCTCTGCAGCTGGAACCCCCAGCATCTGCTCCTAGTAGAGGCCAGTCTGGACCCCACATGGCATTCCATCCAGCAGACAGCGAGGTAGGTTTGACAAGCACAGAGAGGTATCAGACTTGTCCTGATGGTCTTGGGATTGGAGCTCACTGCACTCCTTGCTGGAATGAGCTGCTGGGTGAAGTTTACTCAATCTCTCAGAGGCTCAGTGCATCTATCTGTAAAAGTCAGATAAATCTGGGCCTAACCTGTGGGAGGGTATGAAAATGAACCTCCTGAGAGCAGGTATGCACAGAGCTTGGCAATAGTAACTCAACGGTGTACGTTTGTTTTTTTTTTTAAGATGGGGTCTCGCTTTGTTGCCCAGGCTGGTCTTGAACTCCTGGACTCAAGCAATCCTCCTGCCTCGGCCTCCCAAAGTGCTGGGGTTATAGGTGTGAGCCATTGTGCCCAGTCTCAACAGTATATTTTGAAAAGTGCTTTGGTTGCAATTTACCAAACCAACTCAAGGTAGCTGGAGTAAAGGAGATTTTATTAGATGTCTGCTGAGGTTGATCAAGGAGACCAGGGACAGCTGGGCCTGGAATCAGTAAGGGGAGAGCTGTCGTCCCTGTGATGGGGATAATCTCTGTGTCTTTTGTCTGGCTGCCCTGCTTCCTGTGCCCACAGCAGTCCACAGCTCAGGTGTTGAGAGGGGACCAGCCCTACCAGGCTCTCAGTCACTCCACCCCATCCCAAATTCACATGGGATCATCAAGGGCTGGGAAGCTTGGGGAGGCGGGGGGAGGAGCGGGAAGCACATGAACAAACATGGTGGAAGGAGGAAGTTCTGAGCAAAGGGGAGTTCTCATAAGCAGAACAGAGATCCCACAAAGTGATGGCTGTTACTTTAATACCCATCATTAAACCATGCCTTGCCTGCAAACTCCAAAGCATGATGACTTACCTGGTCATGTACTATTTCAAGTTATCAGAACAAATGTACCTAATATGCATTCTGATTCCAGGCGGGAGGGAAAGACGCCAGTGGCTGTTCAGAAAGCCACAGGAAGCACCAAATAGGGGGCCCAGCTCAGTGGCTGGGTCACTCCGTTGCAGACTTACAACGGGAAAGGTCCCGGGCCCACGTGTTGTCAGACAGACCCTGTATTCTGTTATCTCCAAAACTGGCCTCTGTGAATTCTCAACCTATGTGATGGGTTTCCAAGGGGTCAAGTGGGTTTGGAATGACCATTCCTGGCATTCCTTTCTGGGGAGTCAATGCACAATTGCAAATGAAAGACCTTCAGAAGCCTCACGGTGGTGAGACCTGTTTACCTTTGTTCACTGAAGCATTCCCCAGAGGTACTGCAGTGGAAACGCGTTTTTCATAAAACACCTGTTGTCATGCCCTGGAACGAGCACTGCCTGACGCTAGCACCTCCTCTGGGCTGTCTCTGACAGCACATCCTGTCCTGACACCCTGTGCTGCCAAGAAACCCCATTCCACCCTCAGGCTCTGTTCTGAGAGCAGCCGTCCTCCCATTGCACTGGGAACCTTGCCCGGGGCCTCCACCTCTGCCCTTGGTAATCCCGACAGTCCACGCTGCTCAGCTTCATCACAGCATCTAACCCCCAGTTGCTCTTCTGTACACTCTGTGAATTTCCCATTTAAATTTATTCCCAGGACTAAACCAAACTCTCAGGAGCAACGTGATCAGCACAGGGCGGAGTCAACGCACCCCTTCTCTTGCATAGTAGATCTCGTCCTTCATTAAGGACTTATCAGAAACCTTCCCAAGCTCCCAGAACTGTGCCAGAAACTGTGGGGCCACACAGAAATAGAAAACAATCCCTGTCCTCAGAGAGCTTGTTGTCTATCGAGGAGCCCAAAGAGAGTTTCGCAAGTTAAATAACAATATAAAAATTAAATTGTTCACATCAGCATTAGAAGAAGTGTTGTGATAACAGTAGATGGTAAGCCCCTAAGACATAAGGGGCCACCAGAATCATCGGAAGCACTCAGCACCCAACCCCATCCCCCAGGAATGCTGTGGATGCACTGGAAGAAAATATCAATTTAGAAACCAGGCAAGTGGAAGCAGAAACCTGGTCTGCTTCCATTTATCTTTTCTCCTATCCGGGTTCACTGGGAAGGATTCTTCTCCCTAAATACTGAAGCCTGAGCAGCAAATTATCCTCCCAGAACATAGCAGGGTCCAGAAGACATTTTCCAAGGTGGCAAAACTGGGGGAGAAGCTGGAGTGAGATTGCACAGAGGAAGGTTTTTTATTCCAAGGATGACAATTGTGGGAGCCCCGATAACCACAAGATATGCTATAATGGGGCAAGAGAAAGCAGGGCCTTTCGAGTATCCTGGAGGCGACTTTCCTTCACCTTGAGTTCAGCCAAAGAAGAACGCACCACTTCTCTTATTCCCAATGGTCACTCCGTGGATATGGGTTGAATTTGTGAGTTGAGTGAGTAAATGGGTGGGTAAATGAAAAATACAAAAGCAAAAAGGTCAGGCTTGCCACCTGGAGCACACAGGGACCAGCACAGGACTCAATGGCTATGTGAATGCAGGAACTGCCACATCCTTTTAGGAAATGAAACAGTTTGAAACAATCTGAGTATACTGTTTCAATGGCTTTTCCCTCAAACCCTTCATCAACCAGCAGGAAAAGACCAAAGCAAGTTCTAGCCCGAGACTGGGAAGCAGAAAGTTAATGAGCTACCTGACATTCTCTGTCTCCTCTCTCTTTCTCTCTCTCTCTCTCTCTCTCTCTCTCTCTCTCTCACAGACACACACACACACACACACACACACACACACAAATATCTGTCTCCTTTCTCAGCCAGACACTGGTACGTCTTAGTCTTTGTCCCCTTATCTGGGCTTGCTCTGGAGGGCTGTCCTCTTTCTTGGGATCAGGCCTTGACCCATCCCACTTCCTTTCCGCTCCAAGGCCAGAGGCCCTGCTTCTTTCTGGGAGGGGTATCTTATCTCTGTTCCATCATAGCAGACAGCAGCTTTGGTCAACAGCTAAGGTCTCTTGCTGAGCAAGGATCCTGACTCCCCTTCTGAGAGTGTACAGATGGGAGTCCCCAAAGAGGATGCAGAGACAGTTTAGAACTTCCACCCTTAACACAGTGAAACCACGGCAGCAGGGTCAGGCTTCTTCTGCCTGGACTCTCCTCTGCTACAATTTCTACCTGTGGGAAGAAATCACATCCATCCTTACAGCAAGGGCTCCTTCCTGATTTTCCCACTAAGACGCAGCCATCGCACAGGATTGGTGATCTACACACTCATCGCTCCTTTGACATCTTGAGACCTACTGAAGGCAGGGACTGTGCCTCATTCCTCCCAGTATCTCTCCTTCTACACACTACACACAGTAGGTGCCCTATTGTGCACTTACAGCGGCGCTGAGCTCTGTGCCAATGTACTAGACGGGGTGATTTCATTTGATCCTTTCGATGATCCTATCTTGCATTGTGATCACATTTCAGTGTAGGAAAAATCTTCCATAGGAAGAAAACCCATATCATCTTTGTTCTGCTTGAGGCCAGCCTGGATTTTATAAACTGTAGCTAATTTTATGAACTGTTCTTTGTCTGGGGATGTTGATAGAAAGAATTCTACTTGAGCACAGGATGCAAATGAGTAAGTGGCAAACTATTTTCCTATTATGTTCCTAAAATAGACTGGAAGCTGGCGCAGAACGCTTCAGATGGGCCTGTCCCCTTAAGCGTCGTTTATGGCTGAGACTAAAATTAGGCAAAGCCCAGGCCTCCCCAGAAGGTGTTCCATTGTTGGGTGCTATCTCAATGTGGAGAAATCTGAAGTGATTTTCTCATGAAAAAGTCTTCAGAGCATTATTCAGCACAACAAAAAACTTGATGAAATGTTTGTGCTATTTTAAAATTGGCAAGTCAAGGACATAGAGTGCTTTTAAAAGCCACTGCCAAAAATATGGTAAGCATCTTCCTATAACATTGAAAGAGATCTGAAACATCTGTGCTACATTTCCGTTCTGGAGGACTGCAGTTGAGTGATTGATAAGGATGGTGTTTTGCTCATGAAGACAGTGATTCCTCAAGGGGAAAAGCTGCTGAGCTACATGGGAATGGTGGAGGAACGTCGTGATTCCATACTCAACATGCCCCACGGGATGTAGGGGTGTGTGTGAACTGTTGAAGGCTGCAGAAACCACCTTATAGCGAAAATCACCCGCGTGGCAGTTCATGGAAAAACAGCAGCAAAATCCACACCCAGCCTGACATACCCTGGCTCTGCCTTCTGGGTTACAGACACTCAGTCAGTGACCAGGAGTGCAGAACAGCTCCTAACCACCACGGGCGATGGGATTAACTGTGATTAACTGGCAAAGGGGCAGGGGAAGAAGCGCGCTTCATGATCCTTTTCACAAATCAGACAGTAAAGCCAACCTGGGACTGTGGGTGAGTCACCTCCTTATCTTCAAGTCCTGATGATCCTTACCTGTGGTTCTTCTGTAGGAGAACCGAATGCCATGGGTATCTGAGGCCCCGTGAAAATGGAGAAGGGGCAAATAGATGGAACTACTCCAACCCCCAAGCTCTCCTAGAAAACGGGAGTCAACTATGCAAAACACTAAATATGCCTCCAGAGCACGTGTTTATCCAGCATCGATTCATCTGGGTCTCCACAGCCTGGAGGAAGCGATGTGTCAGGCAGCCCCCTAAGTTATGGACCTTTCAACGTTTGTTGTCATAAAACTGTAAGTTCAATATGACACCGAAAAGGCAAACACCCTCTTCTGTTGCTTGTGTTTTCACTGGTTTGGTTGTTTTCCCACCGTGATTTTTTAAAATACTCTTTTTTTAATTGAAGCATGATTTAGACGTAGTAAGAGGCATACATTTGAAGTGTGCGCTTGCACATGCAACTTTTGGCAAACGTGTACATGCACACCAGAGAGGCGCCCAGTTTTAAAACTAAAGTGCCATCCTTCGGGAAGCCCCTTACAGCCAGATAAACTGCATGTGGTTACCCCACACAACCAGCACCTCACTGAAGATACGGAAGATTTCTATCACCCCCAAAATTTCCTTGTGCCCCTTTGTAGCCAACCCACCCACCCTCCAAAGGTCACCCCCCTTCTAAATTCTATCATAGCTTAGGTTTTTCCTGTTCTAGAATATCATAGAAATGGAATCATTCCATACATACGGTTTTGTGAGTGACTTCTTTCACTCAACACAACGTTTTTGAGATTCATTCACATTGTTGCCTGTATTAGGGGTTCGTGTTATTGCCACATGGTATGGCATCCATGATTTAGGATAATTTGCCTATCCCCTCACCTGTTAATGGACATTGGATTGTTTTCAGCTTTTGGATATTGTGAATCAGATTTCCATGAGCATCCTTGTACCTGTCTCTTTGCGGGCATGTTTTCGCTTCTCTTGGGTAAGTACTTAGGAGTTGAATGACTGGATCATAGGGTAGGTTATGTTTCCAAGAAACTCCCAAACAGCATTCCAGGCTGGCTGTGCAATGTTCCACTCCCACCAGCAATGCATGAGTGTTCCAGCTGCCCCGCATCCTCACCAACATGTGGTCTTGTCAGTCTTTTTAACTGTAGACATTCTAGTGGGTGTGAAGTTGTATCTTACTGTGGTTCTATTTTGCATATCCCTGATGATAAAAATGGTGAGCACTTTTCTTTATATCTCCTTGGCCATCTGTAGATCTCCTTATATGCAGTGTCTGCTCAAGTCTCCAAGTCCTTTGCCCACTCTCTAAATGACTTGTTTATCTTTTTCTTATTGACTTTTGGGAAGTCTTTCTATATTCTGGATACAAGTGCTGGGTCACATCCACATGTTGTGGATATTTTCTCCTGGTTTGTGGCTTGTGTTTTCATTTTCATGATGGTGTTTTGTAAAAGACAGAATTCTAAAATTTTGATGAAATTCAAGTTATCAGTTTTGTATTTTATGGCTGGGTACAGTGGCTCATGCCTATAATCCCAGCACTTTGGGAGGCCGAGGCGGACGGATCACCTGAGGTCAGGAGTTTAACACCAGCCTGACTAACATGGAAAGCCCTGTCTCTAAAAATACAAAAATTAACTGGGCGTGGTGGTGGCCCCCTGTAATCCCAGCTACTTGGGAGGCTGAGGCAGGAGACTCACTTGAACCTGGGAGGTGGAGGTTGCAGTGAGCCAAGACCACACCATTGCACTCCAGCCTGGGCGATAGAGCGAGACTCTGTCTTGGAGATAGATAGATAAATAAATAAATAAATAAATAAATAAATAAATAAATAGTTGTATTTTGTGATTGTGCTTTTTGTTAATTATCCAAGAAATCTTGCCTACCTAAGGTTCCAAAGGTATTCTCCTACATATTCTTCAAGAAACTTAATAGTTTTTGCTTTTAAGTTTAGGTCTAAACTTAATACTATACACAATAAGCACCCTGATTTACTTATTGTGTATATTGTGGAGGAAGCATCAAAATTTATTTCTGTCACATAATGGTCCTGGCTTCATTTACTAAAATAGACTTTTCTTTCTCCACGGAATTATTTTGGTGCCTTGTCAAAATTCAGTTGACCACTGTGGGATCCTGAATCCCTGGAACCTGTTCTTTTAAAAAATACTGTTTCTCAGCCGGGAGCGGTGGCTCACATCTGTAATCCCAGCACTTTCGGAGGCTGAGGCAGGTGGATCATCTGAGGTCAGGAGTTCAAGACCAGCCTGGCCAACATGGTGAAACCCCATCTCTACTAAAAATACAAAAAATTAGCCAGGTGTGGCGGTGGGCGCCTGTAATCCCAGCTACTCAGGAGGTTGAGGCAGGAAAATCACTTGAACCTGGGAGGTGGAGTTTGCAGTAAGCCGAGATCACGCCATTGCACTCCAGCCTGGGCAACAAGAGTGAAACTTTGTCTGAAAAAAATATATATATGTATTGTTTCTCCTGATTTCAACTTCAGAATTGTGGAAGTTTTTATTTATTTATTTATTTATTTATTTTTATTTTTGAGATGGAGTCTCACCCTGTCACCCAGGCTGGAGTGCAGTGATGTGATCTCAGCTCACTGCAACCTCTGCCTCCTGGATTTAAGCGATTATCCTGCCTCAGCCTCCTGAGTAGCTGGGATTACAGGCAGGTGCCACCATGCCTGGCTAATTTATGTATTTTTAGTAGAGACAGGGTTTCACTATGTTGGTCAGGTTGGTCTTGAACTCCTGACCTCGTGATCCTCCTGCCTCAGCCTCCCAAAGTGCTGGGATTATATAGGCATGAGGCACCGCGCCCAGCCGAAAATTTTTTTTTTTTTTTTTTTTTTTTTTTGAGACGGAGTCTCACTTTGTCGCCCAGGCTGGAGTGCAGTGGCCGGATTTCAGCTTACTGCAAGCTCCGCCTCCCGGGTTTACGCCATTCTCCTGTCTCAGCCTCACAAGTAGCTGGGACTACAGGCGCCCGCCACCTCGCCCGGCTAGTTTTTTGTATTTTTTAGTAGAGACGGGGTTTCACCGCATTAGCCAGGGTGGTCTCGATCTCCTGACCTCGTGATCCACCCGTCTCGGCCTCCCAAAGTGCTGGGATTACAGGCTTGAGCCACCGCGCCCGGCCCGAAAAAATTTTTTAAAGAAAATAGTTTTTTTTCTCTCTCTTTCCAGTTTGGGTAATTTTTTTGACCAGGTTTCAAGTCCACGGATCTTTTCATCTACGTTATCTGAGCTGTTGTTAATATTACTCAACACATTTTTAATTTCAAATATTATACTTTATAGTTCTACAGTTTCCATGTTTAAAATTCCCAGATTTCTGCTGGCATTCCCTCTGTCTTCATCGATTATATCCATCTTTCCCATGGTTATTTTATGTGACTTATCTGCTAATTCCAACATCTAGGTCATCTGTGAGTATTTCTCAATTGACTATTTTTCCTCCTGCCCCAAGTATGATTTTCCTGATTCTTCTTGTCTAGGAAGTCTCTGTCTGTGCTGTACATGGTAGGCAACGCTTTACAGGGGATCTGGACTATGGACTCTGTTCTCTTCTTCCGAAGCGTGTTGAATTTGCCTCAAGCAGGCAGTTAATAAATATACCTCCATCCTGTGTCTTGTCTTCATCTTACTGAGACTTGGTTCTAGGTTTGTGCTCATTTTGTTGTGTTGTGTTGTGTTGTGTTTTTTTGAGATGGAGTCTCGCTCTCGTGGCCCAGGCTGGAGTGCAATGGCACGATCTCGCCTCACTACAACCTCCACCTCCCAGGTTCAAGCGATTCTCCTGCCTCAGCCTCCCAAATAGCTGGGCTTACAGGTGCCTGCCACCACACCTAGCTAATTTTTGTATTTTTTAGCAGAGACAGGGTTTCACCATGTTGGCCAGGCTGGTCTTGAACTCCTGACCTCAGGTGATCCACCCACCTTGGCCTCCCAAAGTGCTAGGATTATAAGTGTGAGCCACCGCATCCGGGCCCATTTTGGTTTTTCTGTCATAGCCCTTAGTCCTGTGTCTCACTATTAAGTCACAGTCTTCTGAGATTTCAATGGAAAGACTCTAACTTGTTAGGACTTGAATTCCTGAGTTTATCTCCCCAGCACTGGGCTGAAATCTCTGCTCAGCTTTTTCAGGCTTCCAGCTGTTGCCTCCTTCTGCATGTCCCGGCATCTCACCACACACATGTGTAGTTCGGGACTCAGCCATGGATTCTGGATAAGTTAGTATGCAAATCTTGAGACCCAACCTTCTATAGTCCCTCTTCTCTGGGATCTTCCCAGAATTTCCAGCTGCACTTATGGCCCCAGACCCAGACATCTAACTCCTCGGTCCAGTCATTCTCAAGCCCTCCCAACGTGCCTTGCAGGCTGGGGTATGTCCTCTGGGAAAGCAGACATCTTCTTATTTACTTCTCTTCCTTCAAAGGTTGTGTCCACTCCAGTCCCAGTGTGTATTTGTTTACTCCCCAGAGCCTCCAGAGGGCTGTTTTCTAGACTTTGTTTGAGGTTCATGATTGTTGGAAGGAGAGTTAGTTTCCTATAAGGTTTACCCTATTGCTGAAAGTCCTGTAGTTGAAAGTCCTGTCACCTATTTTTTTTTACCCAATTGAATTAATAGTTAATAAATCCCATGTTAGGTGAAAATTGATTACATTGCTAGTCAATAAGTACCTACATTTGCATCATTACTCTTCCCCAAGTAGAAAGAAAATCGGTTTTCACATCCTATTTGATATCGTACCTCAAGAAAGGATTCTTCATTCAGTCAAGCCACATGTTCTAAGCACCCATGGGTCCGTAATCCATAATAAGGCTCTCTGAGGGACGGAAAGGCAATCTTTGTCCCAGCTCTCAGGAAGCTGTCCCACGAGAGTTACTCGAAGGTGCCCTAGGGGTTTGGCTACAGAATTGGCACTGTGTGCCAAGGACCCGCCCCCCTCAGCGAGTTTCCCAGAGGCACACGTGGCGTGTCCCAATGTGTCCCAAGCCTGACATCCTCCTACCAGGCTCTTTCCTGCTGCAAAATTCCTGGCACCCAGTAGCACTTAGTGAAGATGAAATTTTATGACAATAACATTTAAAGCAAATAATCTCACAAACTTCAGCACTGTGACTATCACTAATCACGCGCGAACTGATGGCTTTCACACCTGCTGGTACCCTCCAGAACTGCGGCAACAGCCGCCCGAGAGCCATTCTGCAGTTCTGACGCCAGCATGATGGAAGCGTATTGCAGAAGATTATTCTGGCTTTTGTAGATAGTGGATTAAATTGGGACAGTGTAGAATGGGAATTCAGATAGCCCATGGATGGACTTCAAAATATCACCCTCTAAAATTGGACTCAAATTTCATGTTCAGATGCCCATTTTCCCCACTGTAAGAGGAATCCAACTTTCATCAGATTCTTGCATCAATTAAACTCTTTATTGCCAACACACACACACACACACACACACACACACACAAATTCCTGGTCTAGAACCTTTTTTTTTTTTTTTTTTTTGAGAGGGAGTCTCGCTGTTTTCCAGGCTGGAGTGCAGTGGCCCGGTATCAGCTCACTGCAAGCTCCGCCTCCTGGGTTCAAGCGATTCTCCTGCCTCAGCCTCCTGAGTAGCTGGGATTACAGGCATAAGCCAGGCACCTGGCCTTAGAACCCAGATGTTTTTGATAATAGAAATGATCCGTAAGTATTTTTAACCCCCCACAAGCATTTGCATATTTATATATAAATTATGTTCCTAGTCTATCATCATTAGTTAATAAAGGCACAATATCCACTTAGAATGAAGTTAATCATTAATGATAGGAAATGTAAATTCATATGTAAATAGTTTTGATGGTTACTAAATGTTCTTATCCTGTCTGATAACCTTATACCGAGGCCAGTGAAGAGCTCCTACCTGAACTAAGAAACAAGTCTCTCATTTTCTTGTTTATTTGTGGCTTTTGGGAATCTTTTAAATCTTTTGAAGCCATTTATCTACTCTTTGAGTTTTAGTTAAAACTAGGTTATGCAATCCATAAATCCATTTAACCTGGTCCACCGAAATACATCAAAATATGCAAAAATGATATAATGAGAGAGCATGCCACTGCCAGCCCCTGAAATGCCTTGAGTGACTGCTTGAAATGAGCTTATAGATCAAAAATTAGTAACATTGGATTTCTAAGGTTTAGTTGAAGATATATATAACAGAATTTCTATATTTGCTTCCCCTTCCCCATGGATTGTCTCAGGCACCCTACCCTGGAGACACCAAGTCCAGAAGGTGACTTATGCTAGTAATCCACAAATGACGTATAAGGGGGACCAGCTGCAGACCTTGGTGGTATCAGCAAACATACCAAAGGAGGATCGAAATGATTAGATAGAGATGAAGGAAAAGACCAACTGGGCATTTGATCGGATTTAGTAGAGAAAGGAGAAAGGATTTCAAAATAGTTCCAAAGTTTTTACTCCAAGAAACATGAAAAAGTTACTGGAAGTGGTGGTGTCCTGAGAAGGAAGAGGCATTTATTGGGGCAGACATCATCCACTGTTGTATTTTGGAAGTGCTGTGATTGAGCTACTGAAAGATGCACCTGAAAACGTCCAACAGGACAAAGGAGACACGCCATTCACCTCCTGAGCATCACGAAGGCCCTGACCTCAGCCAGCCACACTTCTGGGCAAGGTGCTGGCTCCAAGTTCCATACATGAGAGATGGCTGTCTTCTACAGGTCCTTCAGCATTCCTGGGGAGGGCTGCAGTTCTCCTGCCCTGCTCCAGCTGTTATCCAAAGCAGGGCTTTCCATCCTCTGGGAACTGGAAGAGCAAGACTGGAGTGCTGGTAAAAGAGGTTTGAGGTAGACCCACGTGGATGATGCTCTCAGTGGACCCAGAGTGAGTCACGTTATGGCCCACATAATGGCTCCGATGGCTCTCTGCCTGAGAAGCTTGAGTCCTCATGCAGACTGGACGCCCCTCCATAGCTGCTCATCAACTTCCTTTCCCAGCCAGCCCACAGGGCTTGCCCACTGAGCTCCTGAACAAAGGCAAACCTGTGCTGGGGATGGCACCTCTGTGTGATTTCCCTTGCCAAGGCTTCCCTGGCTGCTTCCGCTTTCTCGTGGAGGCTTCCTGAAGGTGGCATCTGTATTTTTGTGAAGGGACTTGGTACCAGGCTTGGAGATGACCATGTTAATTCTCTGGCCCTGGACATCAGATCTGTGATATAGTTTCTCAATTTCCTGCTCTGAAGTAAACCCTGGTGGGCAGTGTCATCATCTGGAATAGGAGAAGGGCTACATGGGAGGGGTCAGTAGTGCTGGTGGCGGAGGCCAGTCTTCTCAGTGGAAACAGGCTCATGCACATCCACGCAGGGAGGGCCGAGGGTTGAGGGTGGAGGAAATACCACAATTTTTTGGTGAACCCATGGATCAGCATGATGGAGTCTTGTAGGTCTTTATCTTCCTCCAGGAGGCACCCCAAGCACAGAGAAGACCCACCAAGCTGTGTAATGTCTCTGTCTACCTCCCCTCTGCCCAGGCAGGAACTGCTGTTCACTATTCATTCCAGACCTGGGCCTTTGAGGACAGGAGCTGCAAGGATGATTGATTGATTGCTTGTGTGTGAAGCCCTGGAAAGGCTCTTGCCTAGAATACTGTCCCTACCCCGACGAAGTAGAGGCCATGGTCTGGATGGTGTTGGCCCCCTCATTCATATGTCAAAACCTAACCTTCAATGCAAGGTGGGGCCTGCAGGTGACCAGGTCCTGAAGCAGAGCCCTCATGAATGCAATGAGTGCCCTTACACAAAAGCCTGGAGTGAGCCCATCTTCCACTATGAGAGGACACACAGAAGGTGCCATCTGTGAGGAATGGGCCTCAACCAGACACTGATTCTGCTGGAGGCTTGATGCTGCAGTTCCCAGCCTCCACAGCTGTGAACAATACATTTCTGTGGTTTTGTAAATGACCCCTGTCTAAGTCGTTCTGTTGTAGCAGCACAAAGGAGCTAAGACAGTGGGCACCCATATTTCCATTTAGAGGTGGGAACTGACTCTGAAGTGAGAACCAGTCCACTCTGAGAGCACATCGCCAGGGGAAGAGGACTGTAGCCAGGGAGTTGTGATGTCATGGGGCCATCGGAGGACCCAGCAATGTTGTTTCTGATGATTCCTGAAAAGCGGCTCTTTTCTGGAAGCGGACAGGTGATGGGGGATGGGCAGGAAGCTGAATTCATCGCAGTGTCGGAGAACACCGTCTACCAGCGGGAGCTGTTCAGACACACCTCTGGCCACTTTTTCCCCGCAGCAGTGAATCTCCTGTTTCTGGACAACAATCCGACAGGAGAAGTCGGGAGGAGGGTCAGGAACTGAACTCTGTTCCACAGGTTCAACCACTGCACTCCACTAAGCAACTGGCACAGCCAATTCCCAGTGAAGGCTTAAAGATGAGGAAGATGGGGTCAGTGCCTGCCCTCCTGGCCTCAACAGATCAGGATGGAGGATTTAGGTGTTAATAAAAAGTGGCTCAAAGTTCCAGCGAAGGACAGGGAGCAAAGGGAGACATCTTTTAGAAAGGAGACGTTGGAACTTGGATTTGGCTTTAGATAAGGAGCTCCAGGCATCTCAAGTCAGCCCTGAGAGGCAGTGGCCATGTCTGCCTCTCTGACAGCTATGCCCCAGCCTCCAGCTCAGCAGCTGGCAGGCAGCAGGTGTGCATGCATGAATGAGTGAACTCACGGGAACCAGTCTCAGCAGAGATGTGCAGTCGCCACAGTGCCTCAGGGGTTAGGAAACAGTGAGCAGCCACCAGCAAGACCAGGGCAGCGCAAGAGGCTGCGGCTCAAAGTTTCCCCCAAGGAGGACCATGTCACTTAAGGAGTATGGCCTCTGAAGTAATATGCATATGGCCTGGAAGATTCAGTCAACACTTATTTCCTTAGTGCCTACAATGTGCAGGTGCAGTACCTGCTCCCGGAGTTCAGCCATGAATGAGGCCACAGTCAGCCCTGCCAACTCACCTGCATCAGCTCAGGCACCCAGAGCAATGTCACCTGGATCTGCCCTCCCTCCCATGTCACCGAACTCACTGTCTTTTCCCTGCAATGAAACCTCCAACAGCTGCCACTATCACTGCAGGTGGAGGGGCCCCCTTCCTCTTCCCACCTCCATGCAGCTTCCAGGCTACATCCCTAAGAACCCAAAGCAATCTGGACACATCACTTGGTTGGAAATACACCAAAATGTTAACTGTCCCTAACACTGGGGGAAAAACATCACAGGTGACTTCAGTACAACCTCCTCTCCTCTTCCATCACTACCCTCCTCCCATTCTTCCCCAGGTCCAGCCATACTGAAGTTCTCCCCATACCCCAAACACACCAGTAATTTTCCCATCCGGTGCTCCTGCGGGGCCCTAAGCAGGGGCTTTTAACCTTTACCTAACCCTCCGATTTGATTTACTTTTAAATCCACCTCTGGAGCATTGACTGTGAGCTTCAGAGAGCGCAAGTAAGTTCATTACTTTTTCAACAAGTAGGAGAGAGCTGCCATGCACCTGCCCCGATCCTAGAGGCTGTAGACCCACGAGAGAAGTGACAAGTCCTTGATCTCAGGGGGCAGACAGCGGGGAGAAGGATGGATGCCGGCACGAAGAACACGCGTGTAAAGACAGAAACGCACACATCCACATCATATTCCCAGAGCCTGTGAAGCCCGCGCCCAGGAGGCTGGCCAAGGTCACAGGAGCCGGAGGTGGTGGCGGGCGGATCTCAGCACATGTCGGCCTGACCCCAGAGCCTAGCTCTCACCCCGGCGAGGGACTTCCACCCCGACTCACCGACTCACCGCGGAATGGGGAGCGTCAGGCCGAAACATATCCTGTGCCCACCCCTCCGTGCAAACACCTCAAGGCAACCCAAGCCCCTTAAAGCCTTCCCACCCCCCAGCTCTCTAGTGGGTAGGTCCCCACTCAACCGGTGCCCACCGTCCTGCGGCGCGTCGCTCCGCGATTACCGGCCCGCCAAACAGTCCCCGCGGAGTCCACCCTCCGGGGCTCCCGGCCCCTCAGGTCCCGCGTGCCCGGCCCTGGGCATCCCCAGCGTCCCCGTGGTATCGGACCCCCATCGTCCCTGACACCTGGCATCTCCGCCCCCCACCCCCGTCCCCCGCCCCGCCCCGCCCCGCCGTCCCTGGTCCCCGCGGTCCCTGGTCCCCGCTGCGGACCTCCAGCTCTGGCTTCCCCCGGGTCCCCGCGGCCCCCGTCCCCCCGCGTCCCCGCGTCCCCGGCCCAGCGCCCGCTGACGCCATGACGCCGCGGCGGAGGGAGGGGCTGGGGCCGGGGCCGGGCCGGGGCGGCGCGAGCGGCTGGAGCAACGGGCCCCGCGGCAGCTGCGGGCGACTTGGTCGATGGACATGGGCACCCAGGGTTCGGGGCGCAAGCGGCTCCCCAATCGGGAGCGGCTCACGGCAGAGGACGACGCGCTCAACCAGATCGCGCGGGAGGTAAGCGCGCCGGGCGGGTAGCCGGGGGGCGCGGAGCGGGCGCGGGGGCCGGGCGGCTGTCAGGGTCTCTTCGGCGTCCGTCTGTCCCGCTTTGCGTCTGTGCCACTGCGCGTCCGGCTCCAGGCGGGTGGGCCGGGCAGGCGCGCGCCAGGGCGCTGATCCCCGGGCGCTGCGCCCCGGCCCCGATGTCGGCGGCCTGCGGACCCGGCACCCGTCCTCCAGCCCCGGGCCCAGCCCGCGACGCTGCGCGCCCTCCCCCACCCCGGCCCCAGTTGGCCACTGCGCCCTCCGGAGAGGACCCGGGCGCCGCCAGCGCGCGAGGTGGCCCGGGCTGGCCGGGCGGGGGCTAGCTCCCCGCTTTGTTGTGCCGCACGGGAGGAGGCAGGGGCTTAGGCCCGACCTGGAGGCAGTGGACGGTCTCCGGAGGCCACATGGCCCTGCCGAAATGGCCGAGTTGCTCAGGTGACCATTTGTCATCCATCCATCGATGTCACTCAAGGTGCAGCTCAGAGATGAACTTGGGGATCCCTGTGCATTTTCTTTCAGGACTGAGCCTGAAAACGGGTCCAGGCACACTGAAAGGTCTTCATTAAAGTTTCCTGGGCAGAGTTGATTGTAACTAAGATCGTGTTTGGTGATTAACTTTACCTGTGACTAATTGAAGGCACACTAGAAGTGGGTATTTGTACAAATGCTTTTTTTTTTTTTCCCCTCCCGCAAGAATTCTACCTTAAGGCTAAAGAATGTACATGACATCCAGAAAGTCGTACAGGGACGGCTTTTCCCGTTGGGAAAAGGGGAGCCAATAGGTTGCGGCCCCAGGAGGACAAAGGAAGCTTAATTTTTGACAGTGTTCTCTTTGTACCGTTTGAACTGTGTGCCAGGTGGGTGTATGAACGCAAAGAAAGTCTCTGCCTTGAGCCCGCCTCACAGGTTCTCTTCCGTGTTGGGTGTGATGGCGAGCTTTTCCACATGTGATTCTTCCCACAGGAAACACCTCCAAACCATTTGGACTGTGGTGTCTGGCGGCATCCGTCAGATATTCTGGGGGATCACTCTGTAACCAATCCTTAGGTGTTTGTAGTTGTAAATACCTGGCTTTGCTCTTATGGACATGTGGCAGTCAATCAGTATTTGTTGAATATTGAGTGAATAGACTTCTGTTTCTCTCTGTATGATACAGAAAAGGGCTTTCCAGGCAAACCCTTATTCATTGCTGGAAGCCCACCATGACCTGCAGGAGACCTTCCAGACTCTCGGCCCTCTCATATCGCACCAGGCCTAAGTCTCTCTGGCTCCATGGCCCTCCATGGCGCGCCCACACCTGGCATGGCAGTCAGAATACCTTATCATTATTTGTTCACCTGTAGAAGGTGACACCCAGACAGGAAATATCTTACTTTTGTATCCCAAGAGCTCAGCACAGAGCCAGGCACAGACTAGGTGTTCATCAATGTCTGTTACATTAATTAATAAACAAAAGAAGTACAAGGCATTTAAAGGACCTTTGGCTAAATATAGACATTTGCTAAATATAGTAGCTTGAGTATAACTCCCTCCTGTGAAGACAGTCATTTATGTATGCATTTGACCACAGCGCCTAACGAGTGTTCCCTGCAAGGGCCAGAGGTGGCCAGTGAATCGCAAGTCTTGTCTTGATGTCAGTGTTTATGGGGCAAAATGAGAAGAATGAGAAGAATGAAAGTTCCCAGAGTTTGCCTTTTATCCACTGGTGTTTTTGTTTGTTTGTTTGTTTTGTTTTGTTTTGTTTTTTTGGCACAGTCCCACTCTGTTGCCCAGGCTGGGGTACAGTGGTGTGATCTCGGCTCACTGCAACCTCCACCTCCCAGGCTCAAGAGATCCTCCTGCCTCAGCCTCACCAGTAGCTGGGATTACAGGCACGCACCACCACACCCGGCTAATTTTTGTATTTTTAGTAGAGACGGGGTTTCACCATGTTAGCCGGGCTGGTCTCGAACTCCTGGCCTCAAGTGATCTGCCTGCTTTGGCCTCTCAAAGTGCTGGGATTACAGGCATGAGCTGCTGCGCCCAGCCTATCTGCTCTTTTTATAAAAGAAATGGAAAAGAAAGGCAAGGGAACACTCCTTGGGTTGAGAGCCCCAGGTCCTGCCTCCCCGCCAGGAAGATGCAGTTGGAGTTACAGAGATAGACTTGTGAGTCAGAGCTGGGCTTGGAAACAACACAGTTCTTTGCTAGCTGTGCCATCCTAGGAAGGTGAGTTACTCAATCTCCTCTGAGCCTCTGTTTTCTCATCTCTGAAATGGAGAAGAAGAAATCTGCCCTGGCAGTCAGGATTAAAGAAAGTGGGTAGCAATGTAAAGTATGTAACTAGGCGGTGGGTAAATCTGAGAGCTCCTTACACACCCCTCCCTGTAAAACCCAGCCGTAGATGCAGCTGTTACAAGTGCTGAGTAGCACAGATTGACAGGGCTGGAGGGAGCAGGTGTGACATCTTATGTTTTAGTACAAATTAAATTCTATTTCCCAACTGTGAAAATGAAAATCACTATTCAAATGGCAAATATCTATTCCTTGAATTCATCGGGGTTCTTATAGAAATCAAAATATTGTCTTAGGTTCAGTGCTTTCTTATTCACTCATTGACTCAACAGATACAAGTCATAGTATCCAAATTCCTGTCCTGGGGAGACTGGAGAGTCAGGGAGGAACCCGACAAGGACCTGCTGTGTTTTTTTGTTGGGCCAGGAGTTGGGCCAGAAAGGGGTTGACACCTGTAGATCAATAATACCAACAGAAGACAGGAAGAGATCTGATATAAAAAGGGCGTAGACAATGCTCTGAAGGTTTGGACAGAGAGAATTATAGCAGGCCAGTGGTGTCAGAAGTGGCTTCCTGGAGGAAGTGGCATTTTGAGTTTTTGAAGGCTGTATCTACCAGTCAAGATGCTTTGGCTGCTGTGACGGAAACCCTGACTGGACTGGCATTGACAAAGGGAAGCATATTGGCTAGAGCACAGCAAGCCCGGAGGCAGGGTAGGATTCCCTGCCAGCCTCACCAGTGGCTCGGGCCTCTTTTTCCCACAGTACCTGCGCAGCTGGTTGGGCTGGGCCATCCTCTGTGGGTGGCCTCATCCTCAGGCTGACTTGCTTCATGAAGGCCACTGGCCTTGGCTTTCCCGGGCTGCCGCTGTGGAGCCCACACACCATCTTTTCTGGTGGCTCGCTCCAGAGAGCCAGCAGTATCTCCCTGGTAAACCTCCATGTGTCCGCCTGGCCACTCCTGCACCAAGCTCTGTGACAAGGACCATGGACTTAGGGGCTCAGTGCCTGTGGCAAAGGTGGGTGGGTCTACCCTGTGACCTGTCAGGCTTGTCCTAGGACTGGGGAGAGCCGGCCTCCCTGAAATACTTGGGAAGGTGTGGGGGCCTGAAAGGAAACTGGGGAGCCTTCAAGAAAGCGGGAAGGAGTGAGCTGACACTTGGGTCTGGCACCCAAGAACATGCCTTCTAGAGAGTAAGTGGAATATTCTGGGCCGAGGTCATTGGGAAGCCTGAGTCACCTTGCAGGGATGTGGGTCCCAGTTCCGCTGGAGCGAGGGTAAGAGCTAGGCTCCACTGCGCAGGGCTTTGCACTCTTCTGGGTAGAAGCAGGACTCACGGCGAGGGCAGCCTTTGGAGGGTGCATTTCTGCATCTGCAGCTGATGTCCTGCTTCCATGTTATGGTTTAAACTCTAGGCAAGCATATAGTAAAGAGACTTATTTGCAAATGCTGTATTATCACCAGTCGATTATTCCTCACTCTCTTGTTGCAGTGGAATTCAGGCGGGATGTTGTCAGGAAAAAGGTTCAGTATGCACTGGAGAAGCACCAAAGGCATGAGCTGCGCCTCCCACATCTGGGGAGGGGTGTTTCCAACGCAGATAGATTTTCCTCTCCTGCCGCGTTTCACATTCAGCTGGTGCATTTTGGTAGCATCCCAAACTTTTCATTCAGCACTCTGCGGCTGAGTAAAGTGATACTGGTCCCGCCATGCGACTCAGAGTATTGCTCTCAAATGAAGAGTGCTTTTCCCAACAGGAACAGTCATTTGCGCAGGCTGCCTTAGGAACTCACCGTGGGGCCTTGTGACAGTGTGGTGAGCTTATTATGTCCTGGTGGTAGGTACCCCTTCCTCACCCAGCAGGATGGGGCCCCTCTCGCCCATAACTGTTTCTGCAGCCTCCTCTCCGAGCTGGCCCCTCTGTGGCCTGTGGCCTTGGGCCCTGATCCATGACAGGGGCACTGCTGCCCCACCTGGCTCCCCTTCACCGGCCCCAAGTTGACTTGTGGGCCTGCGGGTGCTGGCTGTTCAGGCCTCACAGCCGCCGTCTTTCACTCAAGCCGTGGCCACACAGGAGTCCAGTTGTGGAGAAGGGGTCGCACTCCCCCAAGGAGTCTAGTTGTGGAGAAGGGGTCACGCTGCCCCCAAGGCAGCCTGCAGCCATCAAGTAACCATTTTGTGAGGACACAAAATGTCCCCCAGCCTTGTTTCAAGGTGCAACCAAGTGTGCGGTGCGTCTCCTGCTCCGGAGCTCTCTGCGGGCCAGGCTGAGGCTGATTCCTGCCGAGGCCACCTCCCCGCCCAGCCCTTCACTGACCGGCCCGCCTCCCTCATGCCCCTGCTGGGACGGGGCTCACATCCAGTCCTGCCATGGGCTCTGCTTCTGGAACCCAACATAAAGCCGTGCCCCTCATTTCGGGTAGTTCATAAATATTGGGTCTTTTAATCTTAAGTCCCCCTTTCATTCCTCTTTTCTCCCTGTCCTTCCCAAATAGCCCTCCTCTATCAGCCTGCGTGGAGGGAGCCTGTCTCTCTTCTCCTCAAGGCTATTGGAGAACCAAGCTGGGGGTGGGGTGCACGTGTTCTTTTCCAGAACAGCCGAGAAATGGGGTTGAGTGAGAAAACTTCGCTCCACCTCTCTCCAGCACTACCCTGACCTGGGCCTTGTGGGGTGGAGAGTCCAGAACTGAGGCCGGCTGCCAAGATGCAAATCTGGGTCCCCAATGCAGTCCCCTGCCCTCAGGTGAGGTGACCCTGGGGCCGGCATTCACCTGCACGCAGCCAAGATGTCAGACTTGTCCCTACAGCCTATTTCACTTGATTTGAAAGTGAATTTCCTGACTTTTTTCTCTATGAATTTGCTTTTCTGAGCCTGGCCAGCAGATTTCACACCAACTGGACGCTGCTGGACACTGGTTTGCCATTGGGGTCGGGCCCTGCCCCTTTGTTCCGCAGGAGTTGGGAGAGGTGAGGGGCGTTCGGTGCCCGGCAGGACATAGGACTGTCCAGCCTGAACAACATCATACCTCCATTTGTAACCCAGCCGCAGTGGAGCCCCTGAGGGCCGCTCTGCAGCTGATTCTCCTAAGCCAAACACCATCTTGGCAGATCGTCTGCAAGGTTTTAGGAATGTGACAAGACCAGCGTTCCAGACAGATTTTTACCGACAGTCTGAGCTGTTGGAGGGCGCGAACACTGCGCCTGTGACCTTGGGCTGTTTGTGCGATTCCCAAAAGATGCTTCTGGGTTTCTGAGTCCGCAGAAAACTCAGCTGTGGACAGGCCTGCTGGTCCCCGATGGCCCTGGGCCCCACCCCACAGCTATTTTTGTCAGAGGGCCAGCTGTCTCCCTTCTTCCTTTTCTGGGTGACTCTTGAGCCACTCGTTGGCCTGGTACTCAGGGTTGGGGTGTGTGTGGAGGACATGAGAGGCGGTGTGGATAAGGGAAACCCAGGACCTGGCTTCTAGCCCTGCCCGTCCCCAGTGAGTGTGAGACAGGAAAGGAGAGAGGGACGAACGGAGTTTGCTTCTAAGGCCCAAGGTGTGCCAGGTACTCTGGAAGCTCTACTCCCATAGTTTGTTTATATCCTGTGAAAAGAGTTCAGAGTCTCTGTGTCTGACAGAGAGAAAAAAGACTCAGAGACAATGTGGGACATGGCTGAGGCCACCTGTTAATTAGGGGCTGCTAGTTCATGGCCCAGGCTGCTTCCTGGATCAGCCCCTCGGCTCCCTCCAAGACCGCGTTCAGGCCATGTCCTGCAGGCGAGTCACCTTCTTCCTATCCCTGGCACATGTTGTCCCCCACTGACCTCTGAACCACCAGGGGTAACATTTCAGGAGAGAGAGTCCCATATCTGTCTCTGCCTCACTATGTCTCTCATCCTATTTTTCCATCCTTTCATCTTTAAAAAATTTAATTTTTTTTCATCAGAGTAATACATGTTTTTACCCTGACTCCATATCGTCAAGCCGTTCCCCACACAGCAGGCTTGGCAGTCCTTTTAAAATATATCAGATCATGTCAGTTGTCTGATAGAAAACTTTCCAAGGGTGTCTTGTATCACTCTGTAAAAGCCAAGTCCTTAAACAACCTACAAGATCCTAAATAATCTGGTAATGATCTCCTTCTTTATAAATAACATGCATATGTATTACACATTAGTTTATCAATTGTAGATGCTATCAACTGGCTCCTGCGTTGAAGGACAGGACTTGGTGTGCATGGGCCCAGTTCAGGCGGGCTCCCTACTTTCCTTCTCTGCATCACACTATATAGTTCATTGTAGTGTGGGGCTAAATGAATATTCACTGACAGGACAGACTGCTTAAGAGTATGGGTGCTAGAATCAGATTTCCTGGGTTCAAATCCCCATTTTGTCCCTTATACCATGACTTAGGGCAAGTTACTTATCAACTTTGTGCCTCAGTTCCCCCATAGGTAAGATGGGAAAGTTTTAGGAGTATACTTCACCCAGGGCAGTTATGAGGGTAAATGAGATCTTTCACAAAAATACCTCAGAACAATGTCTGTCACATAGTAAATGCTCAGTAAATGCTGGTAATGATGATGATGTTGCCGGCTATGTAAATAATGTCAGTTGCAGAGCCAAGCAGTGTACTATAATCTTTCTTTCCTTATACAACTTTCTGTTTCTTCTAAAGTTGATGATTTATTTTCTTTTTCATTGCTCATCTGCCTACCCATCTAGCTTATCTATCTATATATCTACATATCTCCAGAAAGTTTTCAACAGAACCCATCAAAATGCTATGTTCTATATGATTAAACAAATCAGATAATCTATCAATTCCATTTTATTATTATATGGAAATCTACCCACTGGAGACCTCTGTCCTCTAGATCTAGTCTGGTCTGGGTGTTCTCCTGGGGGTTTCCTGCACCTGCCATTCCCTCTGCCACCATTCTGAGAATTTCTTTTACCCCCTTTTTATTGTTGTTGTTAGGTCCCTGTTTTCTGGATTCCATATTATCTTCTTTCTTGGATTGCTATCTTATTTTTCTGGAACACATCCTTCAGTAGCTTTCGGAGTAAGAATGCCTCTTCTAAGTATTCACATGTCTGAAAATGTCTTTATTCTACATTCATACTTGATTGATACTTTGGTTGTATATAGAGTTATAGGTTAAAAATAATTTTCCAAAGTATGATGAAGAACTCTGTGTCTTCTTTGGCATAATTTCCAGTAAGTATTGTTAATTGGAAAAAGTAATATATAGAAAGTAAAAATAGTATGCTGTTCCTTATGTGAGAAAGCCTGCAATTTTCCTGCATTTGCATAAAAATCACTGGCAGAACACAGTGAAAGGACTGTGGGGATGCAGGTGGAAGCAGGTTATCAAGTGCCACTCTTCATGCTCTTGATATTTGAACCATGTAACTGTATTACCTAGTCAATAAAATAAACTAATAAATATCAAAAAAGTGAAATTAGGAGTTGAGCATATGGCTCACACCTATAATTCCAGCAACTCAGGAGGCTAAGGTGAAAGAATAGCTTGGGACCAAGAGTTCTAGTCCAGCTTGGGCAACAAAGTAGGACCCTTCCTCTAAAAATATTTTTTTTTAATTTAGCTGGGCATGGTGGTGCATGCCTGTAGTCCCAGCTATTTGGGAATCTGAGGCAGGAGCATCACTTAAGCCCAGGAGTTCAAGACCAGCCTGGGCAACATAATGAGACACCCATCTCCACAAAAAAGAAAAGAAAAAGTGACTGGGTGCAGTGGCTCACACCTGTAATCCCAACACTTTGGGAGGCCAGAGAGTGGATCACTTGAACTCAGGAGTTTGAGACCGTCTGGACAACATGGTGAAATCCCTTTTCTACTAAAAATACAAAAATTAGCCAAGCATGGTGGCCTGTGCCTATGGTCCCAGCTAGTTGGGAGGCTAAGGTGGGAGGATCATTTGAGCCCAGGGGACAGAGGTTGCAGTGAGCTGAGATCACACCCCTGCACTCCAGCCTGGGTTGACAGAGCAAGACTCTGTCTCAAATAAAAATAAATAAATAAATAAAATTTAAAAGAAAAAGTTTGGAAACTTTTAGGATCTTCTCTTTATTCTCAGAATTCTCGATTTTTCCCCACTTATTGAGCATTCATTGGGTTCATTCAATCTGGAAACTTGTATCCTAAAATTTTGGGAAATTTTCTTGAATTTTTTTCCTATCCCCATCAAGTTATTTTTTATTCTTTTTTTTTTTTTTTTTTTTTTTTTTTTGGTCTTTTCGTAATACTTCATGGAAGATTCTTCAACTTTACCTTCCACTCCTTCTACTAAGTTTACCTGTTTTATATTTAATTTCTAAGTTTTTTTTATTCATCTTTATTTCTCCTTTATAGCATCCTTTCTTGACTCACTGATGCAGTACCTTTTCTTACTACTCCAAGGATATTTAGCAAATTCACTTAATTTGGGGGTTTTCCTGAAATTTTTTTTTTCCCTGCATCTTGGTCTGTTTCTTCCTGTTTCTTTTTCTCCTTTGTGTGTTTTGGCCTCTGTCATCTTGGAGCCTTTCCCAGATATGTGGTGATCCTCGGCTACCCTTTCATATTTTAGAGGGAGGCACTAAACATCGTGACTACAATTTGAGCAAAGGCCAGGAAGGGAGATGTCACAAAGTGTGAACAGGAAGCCACACAGGGCGGCTGAAGTGTTGGTACCAGACAGTGGTTCCGCAGGCAGGGGCATGCAGCTCTGATTTGAACCCAGACTCCTGCCTTTGAGGCTAGTGCCCTTGACCACCATATCAGTGTTGGGAGGAAACATTGCTTAATGTTAACAAGTTAGACTTCTCTAATTTGGTGCCTACAAATGGAGTTTTGTTTTTGATTAAGGGACTAGTAAGGCTGGAAAAGAAAGTTGAAAATTAATCTGAGACATACGCCAGGGAAGAAGAGCTAACCTCTAGTGTCTACACAGCCCAAACAAGGGAACCCATCATTATGGTATTCTTTCACTGAGAGTGAAATAAAATGTCAAATTAGGTGAGCAAATAAAGATAGTAAAAAAAAAAAAAATGAGACTTTCATATCTTCAGGCATCAAGAATTTTCCGGGCATGGTGACTCACGCCTGTGATCCCAGCATTTTGGGAGGCTGAGGTGGGTGGATCACCTGAGGTCAGAAGTTCAAGACCAGCCTGACCAATATGGTGAAACCCCATCTCTACTAAAAATACAGAAATTAGCCAGGTGTGGTGGCGTGCACCTGTAGTCTCAGCTACTCAGGAGGCTGAGGCAGGAGAATTGCTTGAACCAGAGAGGGAGAGGTTGCAGTGAGCCAAGATTGCGCCACTGCACTCCAGCCTGGGCAACAGAGTGAGACTCCATCTCAAAAAAAATTAAAGAAAGGAAGAAAGAAAAAGAAAAAAAGAAAAGGAATAATTCATTTATTTGCTTGGAAAGTTCTCTAAGATCTGAGATATACTTTCCATAAAACAAATAAAATACCTGGAGAGTTGAGGTAGGCAGAATGTGATATGGCCTTGGCAGCAGGTAAGCCCTTGGATCAGCAAGTCTCTGAGAGCCAGATCTGTTCAGTGCCTCCACTGGCATATTATATTACAAACTCTCCACCCACTCTTGGCTTGGGGAGTGAATGAAAAATCACATAGTGGTCATGATCATATTTAAACATAAAGAAATCAGGAGATCTAAATTTGTTCATGTATTTTTAACCATCATGTAGGTTTATCAATTTTGCCATCATTGTCCTTGATTTCTTTCATTTTTATTTTTCACTTTCTTTGATGACATTCCTTAGGCATCTGGGAAGATGTGGGGTTTTCCAGGTTGACACTTATGGAAGTGGGGCTTCCATGCTGAGCTAGCATGGCTGTACCCTGTATTCCCTAAGACAGCAGCCCTCAACCTTTTTGGCACCAGCGACCAGTTTTGTGGAAGACAGCTTTCCCACTGACCAGGGTGTGGGGATGGTTTGGGGATGATTCAAGCACATTACATTTATTGTGTATTTTGTTTCTATTATTATTACACTGTAACATGTAATGAAATAATTATACAATTCACCATAATGTAGAATTAGTGGGAGCCCAGAGTTTATTTTCCTGCAATTACACGGTCCCATTTGGGGGTAATGGGAGACAGTGACAGATCATCAGGCATTAGATTCTCATAAGGAGCACACACCCTAGAGCCCTCACATGTGCAGTTCACAGTAGGGTTTGCGCTCTTATGAGAATCTGATGCTGCCACTCATCTGACAAGAGGTGGAGCTCAGGTGGGAATGTGAGTGATAGGGAGTGGCTGTAAATACAGATGAAGCTTTGCTTACTCACCGGCCTGCCGCTCACCTCCTGCTGTGCATCCCAGTTCCTAACAGGCCACGGACTGGTACCAGTCTGTGCCCTGGGGGTAGGGGACCTCTGCCCAAAGATATTGCTTTAAATTACCCCCAGCATATTTTTACATCACCCAAAGCTGTGCTGTCTATAGGACTCTGTGCTCTGTATCTGTGCAGTGCACTGTGGTAGCCACTAGTCCTCTGTAGTTACTGAGCACTTGAAATGCGGTCAGTGCAGTTGAGGATCTGCATGTCGAATTAACTTCATTGCAATGCATTTAAACGTAAAGAGCTACAGAAGTCTTGGGGCTGCTATGTTGGCCAGTGCAGTTCCAGAGCAATTCCCTTGTGGAAATACATTGTAATAGAGGTATGTTCTGCAATGTGGGATATTTATTGGCTACTTACACATGGGGCTGCATACCACTCATGACCAGTGCAGGTGGACCAGACTCACTGATGGACTGATCTATTGCAGTTTGGAATCTTTGTGGGACTGTAGTCTCTGGGACCTGTGGGTCAGCCTTTTTAAGTTGTGTGACCATAGGCAAGTGAATGCAACCCAGTCTTTTTTTTTTTTTTTTTTTTTTTTAATCTGAGGAAGAGGAATGCTGTCATGTGGGGCGGTCGTGGTAATGAACTACAGCCCACACGCTGCAGGGCGTGCTGCCTGGCACCTGGTAGGTGGCAACTAAATGGTGGTGGTCTTTTGCTACCTTCAGGTGGCTGTGGTTAGCTCTAGAAGGAGGCAGTCGTGCTTCTTGACTGGTTGGGACGTGCCCCAGGGCTGAGATGGGGGTTGGGTGGAGCATGTGAGAAAAATACAGGAAAGATAATCTCCCATGCCTAAGAGGGACACAGACGGCCCTTGGGACTGATTAAATGAACTCAGAATAAAAGCACAAATGGCTGTCACTGTAAATATGTGTGTCTTTAGTGTCAGCGTCCGTGAGGACTTCTTATAAGTTTGAAGCGTGTTACCATTCTTGGCATTGAGACAGTCAGTGTCACTTTTATTTCTTGGTCTTGAATTCAAGAATCGACAGTAAGATGCCATCAGATTTTTCAAGCCGCTTCACCATCAAGCAACCTAGCCTTGGTGCCCGGGTCTTTGGTTGACTTCCCGGAAATAATGGGCCACTTCACCCCAGCCTTGTTCTGCACTGTTTATCTTGGGCTTATCTGACCTCTTAGAACCTACTAAATTACCCACCTATTTTTAACCAATGCCTAGAGCCAGCTCTAGAGGAATTGCCACGTAAGTTGAGATGAGGTGATGGCCACATGGTCTTCCAACTCTTCATTTCAGTATCTGAAGTTTTTTCTTTGTTTCGTTTTGTGTTAGGGTTTCTCAATCTGGGCACTACTGACATTTAGGGCTGGGTAATTCTCTCTCCTGGGGGGTGCTGTCCTATGCATTGTAGGATTTTAAACAGCATCCCTGGCTACTGCCCAGTAGGCGCCAGTAGCTCCCCGCTCCCCAGCTATGACCACCAAACATGCTTCCAGACATTGTCAAATGGCCCATGGGGAAGAAGATAACCAAACGAGGATCTCTGTTTCAGGTTTCCCCTGCCACCCTGCTGGGTTTGTACCTTGAGCTCTAACGACTCCCCTCAGCTAGAGAACCCTGGGTCTGGCAGTGGCCACAACCGTTTGCCCTCCCGCAAGGAGGGTAGAAAGCCCTAGCTGACCACACCACATTCTTGGCGTTTCCTCCATTTAAACCTCCTGGAAGTTAGTACAGAGGGGGCCACATACCCTGGAAGCTGAGATGGAGCCATTTTAGAAGTCAGCTGCAGGCTCAGGGAATGGAGACATGAGTTGCCAATGTGATTACACTTTGCTGTGCTTTAGAATTGTGCTTGAGCTGATGGCAGGGCTGGGGACAGTCTATACCAAGATACCACAGACTGGGGGCTTTAGCATGGAAGTTGATCTCTCCCCGTTCTGGAGGCAGGAAGTCCAAGACCTAAGTGCCGGCACATTCAGCGCACACCTCTTGTCTGCATCTTCAGATTACTCAAAATCCACGTGTGGCTGCAGGAGAAGGGACGGGGAAGACCCCCAGCTTTAGTCTCACCTATGGGGGTGGGGCTGGAGACCCATTCATCCTTCACCCCCCAGGACCACCCCCCAGATGAGAAGAGGGACTGGATGTTGGACAACAGAAAGATCAGTGACTGCCACATTTCCACAGGATTAAAACTGTCCCCATATCTCCTGTAAAAGCACATGGCTGAACTTCTTAAAATAGATGACCAGATCATTGTCTTGTTTGGAACCCCTGCTGCATCAGCCCTGGGTCTCCGCAGCTCTCTGCATGACACTCTCCTCACCACCTCTCAACTGATCTCAGAAAGTACTGTGTGGCCCCCGCCCCTCCACTCCTGTTCGCAGCGAGAGAACCCCGAGAACCTGCAGTGTCTACCCAAAGACTCCCCCTTCCAACCCCTGGGCTCTCTTTTCCCTTGGCCAAAAGGCGTGCATCTCAGCCTGCTGGGATGAGACAAGAAGGGATCATTAACCATGTGAATGTTCCAGCATATTCAGCTCTGTGGTTTCTACCTCTTGCTTCCTTTTTTATGTACAATTTGCAAAGGAAAACACACACATACACTGTCCCTTTCACTGATTGAAAATTCAGCTTTAATATTCCATTTGGTTTAATCAATAATATTCTTTTTAAAAATGGTATTCCTCCCAGCACTTTGGGAGGCTGAGGCAGGAGGATCGCTTGAACCTAGGAGTTTGAGAACAGCCTGGACAACATAACAAGAACCCTTCTCTATTAAAAAAAAACAAAACAAAACAAAAAACTGGTGCAGTCGCTCACACCTGTAATCTCAGCACTTTGGGAGACCGAGGCAACCGGATCACCTGAGGTCAGAAGTTCAAGACCAGCCTGGCCAACATGGTGAAACCCCATCTCTACTAAAAATACAAAAATTAGCCAGGCATGTTGGCTGGTGCCTTGGGAGGCTGAGGCAGGAGAATTGCTTGAACCCAGGAGGTGGAGGTTGCGGTGAGCTGAGATCGTGCTATTGCACTCCAGCCTGGGTAATAGAGTGAGACTCCATCTCAGAAAAGAAGAAAAATCGTGTTCCTTTTGGTTTAAGCCTTAATCAATCTTTTCTCCTTGGATTTCTGTTTTTGTGATTGGTGTTAAAATTTCAATCTATTTTTCTTTCCTAAATATCTTTTCCAATTTTCCCTATATAGAACACAATAGTTAATAAATTATATTGAATGTATGTGTGGTGAGAGGATTGCCTTGCAGATCAACAGGTTGCACTCTGTATTACCAATAGCTTGTTTTTTTAAGTAAGATTTTTAAAAATGTGTTAAAGTATACCAGGTTAAAGTAACATATAACATGCACAATATATTGTACAGTTTTGTGTCCTGCTTTTAAATTTTTTAAGTTATTTCAGACAAGAATACTCCTGATCCTTGGGAGGACTTCCTGGGCGTCGTCTTAGATGGCTGTGTGCTTCTTTTCCTGGGCCCTTGCAGGGTTCGGGTTTCTCTTGGTGTGAAGTTTTCCTCCTAACTCCCATGACTAGAGACACTTCACACACTTGTGAGAGGATCTTTGGGGGACCCAGGGAGAGTGCAGTGTAGAGGGTCAGCCTTGGGTGTTGTGGCCAGGAGACCTGCTCAGACAAGCGGCAAGCATCTCTGAGTCTCAGTGTTTCCACCTGGCAAGGAGAGGCAATACTGGGTGGCTGTGAGGAGCGTATGAGGCAATGCAGACATGAGGCCTTAGGATGGGCCTTCAGGGATCATGCTGGCTAAGGACCATGTGTGTGCAATTGCCCCATCTTTCACCTGTGCTCAAAGACTTTCAGACTCAGAGGTTGAGGCCCGGCTTCTGCCCCCAGCTTCACTCCAGGTTCCAGGCTCCAGGCCTCAGGTTCCCAGTCCCAGGTTCTAGGCTGAGGGTTTTGGTTCCAGGTTCAGACTAGGGTTTCAGGTTCCAGGTTCCAGGCTAAGGGTTTCAGGTTCTGGGTTCCAGGCTCCAGGTTCCAGACTTCAGGTTCCAGGTTCTAGGTTAAGGGCTCCCAGTTCCAGGTTTCAGGCTCTAGGATAAGTCCTCCCAGTTCTAGGTTCCAGGCTGCAGGCCTCAGGTTCTAGGTTCCATGTTTCAGGTTCTAGGCTAAGGGTTTTCGTTCCAGGTTCCAGGCTTCAGGCTTCCAGTTCCAGGTTCCAGGCTAAGGATTTCAGGTTCCAGGTTCCAGGCTAAGGGTTTCAGGTTCCAGGTTCCAGGCTAAGGGTTTCAGGTTCCAGGTTTCAGGTTCCAGGTTCCAGGTTTAGGCCAAGGGTTCCCAGTTCCTGGTTCCAGGCTCCAGGCTTCAGATTCTGAACTCTAGGTCTTCAATCCTAGGCTCCAGGTTGCAGGATCTGGACTCGTACACCAGCTCCAGGCTACCTGGAGAAGGGAGGAAAGGTTGCAGGGCCAAGTCCACCCTCGTTTTACCACCTCCTCTATAAGGTGAGATAAATCTGCCTGCTAACCTCACAGAGTTCACATGAGGTCCCAATGAGAAAACATTTGAGATGATGCACATAAAGCCTAAAGGGCTTTGCAGCTGTGAGATGGTGGTGATATTATTGTCAGAAAAGTTTAAAATAAATTCTTAAACACTCAGATGTTTCAGGCTGGTTGGTAGCTGCTTCTGAACATGGAGCCATGTGCTCACGGGCCAGAGGGCCACCGCGCACTCGCTACGCCTCTTTTGGCAATGCTGTTGCTTTCTTCTGCAATTGGAGGAGATCTACACCACCCAGAATTTGCTAGAAATGCTGGGTCTTGAGCCCCACCTGTGCTACTGACTCAGAACCTCTGGAGGTGGAGCCAGCCATCTGGGCTTCTGACACAGCCCTGGGTGATCCGGGCGCACCCTCACCCTCAGAAGTTCTGCCTTTGGTAGATGGATGCCGTTGGCGTGTCTGGCTATAGAGATGGGAGAATGCATTTACTCTGATGTTCCTGATTAGCAGAGGGTGGCTTTTTCCTGCTCACATGGCTGAGGAGTGAATAACTTCGGTCATCACCGTTAGCACTGCTGTGACCTTCCCGCTAGGCGAAGCTGCTATTTGAGGATTTGCTCCCTCTCAGAGGGTTCCCTCCCTTCTCACAGGGGAGAGCCTGGCCAGGGCCCCCAGCTCTGTGGGTCTGCACTTGGCACACAGCAGACCCTGGATCACTAGGATTTAGTGGCAGAAAAGTGAGTGAATGACTAAAGGAACAGATGGATGGATGGATGAATGAATGAATGAGTGAATGAGTGAATGAATGAATGAATGAACTTAGCCTGACTTCCCATAACATTTGGAAATTCTGATTCTTTTCAAACTAGAACAAGATTTGAAAAGGCTTGTCAGAAGTCACTTACATATAAGTGAAGGTTTAGGGAAGCAGGATTTAATTTGGCCAGGTGTGGATTCTCAGAAATGTTCATTTTGATTCCCCCTCACTCTGGCCAGGGTGGTTTGCGACCTTACCCCTCTTTCATGTAATAAGATACGGAGGGGAAAATTAAAGCAAGAAACCAAATCCTTTTCCTGTTTACTCTTACAGTTGTTCCCTCTTTCCAGTTCCTTGTATTTATGGTTTTTCCTCCCTTGTGTTCCTCCTCTGGCTTTTATTGCAATGTATGCACTTGGAAAAAATCTTCTGAATGATCCTAGCGATAAGGCTTTGTCCTCACTGGGCGTCGTGTGCGCGATCGGGTTGCAATGCACACTGCCGGCGCGATGAGCTCGCACTCCCTAAAAAGGCAATCATTGTGTCCAGGAAAACTCTGCTAGGTTGATGGCATGCGCCCAGGGGCTGAAGTCACTTGGACCGAGGTTTGTAGAACATGCTCCGTGTGGCTTCCCCGTTGGGGCAGGGGGATTGGGCCAGAGGAATTTAGGTGTATTAATACACCCTGCCAGGTGCAATAAATAGCCACCTTTGCCTGACCTTAACCTCAACTAAGCGCCGTGCTTCTCAGGAGCCCTGGACACCCCGGGAGTAACTGAAAACCTCTGGAGGAGAGTTATGCTGGTGTTCATGGGTTAGACGCAGGCGGCGGGCTGGAGAATTCAGATGGAAATAAAAATGAGTCAATGTTGGAGATGTGTTTTGTGAAACCGGAAAGCTTAGCTAGAATGATCTTTAAGAGAATACGTAACATGTTCTCAGCAACTTTTTTTTTAACTGACAACAGGATTTTCCCAGTTTTCCCACTAATGTCTCTTTTCTGTTCTAGGATCCATCTGGGATCCACATTGCGTTTTGTCATCAGTTCACCTTGGACTCCTCCAATCTGTGACGATTTCTCAGTATTTACTTGTCTTCCCAACCTGGTGCTTTTGAAGAGTAGCTGTTAGGTATCTTGTAGAATTTGGATTTGTCTGATTAGACTGAGGTCTTGGATTTGGGGGAAGAATCGCATAGAGGTGAAGCGCCCTTTCCCTCACATCCTACAGGGACGCATGGCACCAACGTGGCTTCTTACTGGGGATGCTGACCTCGATCACCAGGCTGAGGTGGTGTCTGTGGGTTTCTCCTCTATAAAGTTACTGCTTCTCCCTCTCCCTGCTCTGGAAGCAAGCCACTAAGTCCAGCCCACATCCAGGGAAGTGGACCCAGGCTGCCCATCCTGGCAGGAGGAGGATCAAAGAATTAGTGTTCCTAAGGTTAGAACCATCACCATCATTAGTAAATTTGGAGAGAGATACTCAGAGGCTATGCAGATATCCTGTGTCACCCTGAAGCATTCATCCGTGGATAGGTCATTCTTCTTTTAGTGTGAATATCAAAAGCAGTTATTCAGTGCAACCAGTGGACTTGAGAGCAGGGACTGGGAAGCCCTGGAGTGGTCGTGGCTCAGCCCCGTGCTCCTGGCTGTGTTCCTTCCCTCCTCGCTGCCAAGATGCTGCTGCGCCCTGGTCTCACAAACACCTTTGAGTGTCCTGCTCACTGCTGGGGATGTGGACTCTGACACCTTCCTACCCCTCACCGTTCCCTTCTCCTCTAGTTTGCCACTGCCAAAGCCAGCAGCGACAAAGGAGGTGCCAGGGACAGCTGCTCCTGCAGGAGCTCTCTCTGTGCTCTGGACCCTGACATGGATGAAAACAAGATATGCTTGGGAGATAATTCGTTAACTTTGTCTTCTTTTGGGAGATGGGGTGGCTAAATACTAGATCATTACTTGAATGAAGGTTTTATGATGGGTGTAAAGAAGAAGGACTTTCTTCATCCTAACTCAATATCACTCTTCATGATGTACTCAGTTACTCCCTTTTAGAAATTATCTTAAACAAGGGTGAGCAATGGAATGTGAGAAAGATCAAAGAAATGCAGAGCAGACTATGAAAGATGAAACGTCTGGATTGCAGAGAAGGGTGACCTTTCCCTCGAAAATATCAACACTAAATCTTTACAAAGTCCTGTCCACTGGGTTCTAGGGAGCACTGCAAATGGACTGGTCCCTAAGCTCTGGCCTGCTTCTCCACTCCTGTGAGACAGTTAACTTTTTTCTTTTCCTTAGCTCTGTTCTTCGCTGTGGGGACTCTGGATAACAAGAGACAACAATAGAGCCCGTAGTAGCGGCAGTGAAGGAGTTAATATGCACCATGTGTCTAAGCCCTTTTCATTTTTCTTTTTTTAAAATTGTTAACGTATTTATTTAAAACGTAAACTAAATATTCTGATTAGTTTACAGGGACAATTATTGTCATCAGGGAAGATGAAAATTTACTAGCTATTTTCCTCCTTTCATTTTTAAAAAATATGTATATTATATATTTTTTCTTCAACTTCTATTTTAAGTTCAGGTGTACATATGCAGGATGTGCAGGTTTGTTGCATAGGTAAATGTGTGCCATGGAGGTTTGCTGCACAGATCATCCTATCACCTGGGTATTAAGCTCAGCATCCATTAGCTATTCTTCCTGATGCTCTCCCTCCCTACTGCACCCTCCGGCAAGCCCTGATGTGTGTGAGAACATGCGGTGTTTGGCTTTCCCGTTCTGTGTTAATTTGCTGAGGATAATGGAAGCCCTTTCCTTAACTCATTAAATGGTTAAGTGTTTGCCCCCACAAGCCCCCATTCGTATTTTGAAGCCCTAACCCCCAGTGTGACTGTATTTGGAGATGGGGTCTCTAAGAAAGTAATTAAGGTTAAATGAGGCCATAAGGGTGGGGCCCTGATGCGATAGAATTATTGTCCTTGTAGGAAGAGACACCAGAGAGCTCACTCTGCCTCGGCATGCACACAAAGTGTGGCCATGTGTGCACACAGCGAGGTGGCCTTCTGCAAGCCAGGAGCTTGCTGGCACTTTGGTCTGGAATGTCCCAGTCTCCAAAGCTCTGAGAAGATACATTTCTGTTGTTTAAGCCACCCAGTCTGTGGTGTTTTGTTACAGCAGCCTGAGCAGACTGAGACAGGCAGATACTATTATTCCCATATGAAAATTGAAGAGACTGAATCATGGAAAGGGGTCGCTTGCCGTATTGTTCTGTTGATTTTTCCTTCTAATAGTTTTGCTTTCTACATTTACTGTAATGTTCAGTTCATAAAGGCTCCTGACCATGATGGTTTGTTGTAAACTTCCCCACTTAACAGCATCCTCTGCTTCCCTTTTCCTCATTTGACGTTTTTCACTTTGAATTCTCCTTTCTCCAATGTTAGCATCTGAAACCCTTTGTGTCAGGCAGGATAGGCCAAGTCTGATGCTGTTACAAACATTCTAAAGACCCAGAGGCCTACAGTGACCACGGCTTCTCTCTTGGGCACACTGGAGGCCATCAGGGGTGTGCAGGGCCTCTGCTCACTGCAGTCTCAGTCCCTACCCAGCAGGACATGGCTCTCATGGCTTCTGCTGTCAGCACAGACTCATTCACTGGCTCTTAACACTTCTGCCCAGAAGTGACACATCATTTCTGGGCACAGATGGTGGGACGGTGCCAGGTGGCCTCCTCTAGCCAATGTGAGGGCCTTTGTGCAAAGCAGCAAAGGGGAAAAAGAGCCCACCCACTGGTGCAGGGCGGGGAGAGGAGGGGTGTCCCTTCCCTCAGACGGGTGTCCCCCCACCCCCTGCAGCAGGGTGGAGGGAGCAGGGGCAGGGTCTCGCCCTGTCGCCCTGTGGCCGGGCACTCACTGCAGGCAGGGTAGAGGGAGCAGGGGCAGGGTTGCACTCTGTCGCCCTGTGGCTGGCCACTCACTGCATGCCGGGTTTTGCGGTCTTTATATCTTCATGGCATTTCCATGAGAGGTGGGGGCTGCTGCCAAGACAGCATTTCAAACCGTTCTTGAAGCAGGAACCACATCTGCGTGTGAATTTTTCCAGAATCTGGGGGAAGAACTTACTCATTTCTTTGATATTCTGAACCATCAGTACAACTTCCGACAGTAGTGGCCTCCGAACCGGAAACAGAGGCAGCGTATGAGTCCACGGCTCTTTTTGCTTGGTTTTGGTTGGTTTTGCTTTGCTTTCTTTACTTGGGTTCTGACACTCCACTCACGTGCTTCCATGTTCAAGTTCCATTTGAATGACTTTAGTGCTTCTCAGCCAGCTGTGGACCCAGGCAGCCCTGAGCCCTCGCCCTTCCCCTAGCAGGCAACTCAGCACCTGTGTTCTAAGGACGCAGGAGTCTAGAAATAGCTGCGACTCAGAGCGTGTTTTCCTGACAGCTGCTGATTCTCTCCCGACACCCTAATGCTGCTCTTTCCCTAATTTAGGGATTGTTCTTTGCTGAAATTACGTGGCACACATCAAAAGTGTTTTACAAGTGTCCGGGGTGTTCATTGTAATCTGGTATAACAAGATGCCTCACGGCCAGGCGCTGTTGGCTCCTGCTTGTAATCCCAGCTCTTTGGGAGGTGAAGGTGGGAGGATCCCGTGAGGCCAGGAGTTTGAGACCAGCCTGGTCAACGTAGTGAGACCCCCATCTCTACAAGGAAAAACAAAAAAGATACCGCAGTTCACGCAGTTCAGGTATTTGTTTTGTGAACTTGGGGGAGTTACGTAAACTCAACTTTTCTTTGTCTCTCTTGCCTGTGATGAGCGACTGAAACCATCTTCCCAGAAACTATCCCCACCCACCCTCAGCCTAGCCCGAGCAGCCCAGACCCAGGAAGGAGGCCAGAGCCTGCATGACTGTGTGGCAAGGATCCCCCTCAAAGCAGGCAGTGATGACAAGGCTCCTCAGGGGAAGGAAAAATGATTGATTACCCCACCTCACTTTCTCAAGTTCCTGGAAGACTCCCGTCTTTTCAGGAAGTTTTCCTTCTGCTTCCTTTCTGGGGTGATATTGCAATGCATGTATCAGTCCCATTGTTTTTACTGCCTTGAAGGAGTTCCGGAAACAGGCATGGCTGGCATGAGAAGAGGCGTCCTTGTCACCATCCTTCATTACCTCCCATCTGTGGTTAGCACGGAGGCTGCCCTGGGTCTTGGCTGGCCCCTGGAGCTAGAGGGGGTGCTGGACCATGGTTTGGAAGCTCCCGTGGTGCCAGCCTCAGAGCCCCCTTAGCTGTGACCTGGCTGGGTCAAAGCCTGGCCCCAGAGCAGCCCCTCCCTGTCCTCCTACAGCTGTGCCCAGCTAAGAACACTGTAGGCCAGGCATGGTAGCTCATGCCTATAATCCCAGGACTTTGGGAGTCCAGGGCGGGCGAATCACTTGAGGTCAGGAGTTAGAGATCAACCTGACAAACATGGTGAAACCCCATCTCTACTAAAAATACAAAAAAATTAGCCAGGCATGGTGGTGGGTGCCTGTAATCCCAGCTACTCAGGAGGCTGAGGCAAGATAATTGCTTGAGCCTAGGAGGCGGAAGTTGCAGGGAGCAAAGGTTGTGCTATAGCACTCTAGCCTGGGCGACAAAGTGAGATTCTGTCTCAAAAAAAAAAAAGAACTCTGTGGTGTGAGAGGCAATTGTGGGTCAGCCTGAGTGCATACCCGGTATAACTTTCACAGGTGTTTTGTTTTTCTGAGAAAAAGGTGACTTTTCCCGGTTGCTGTCCACGTAGACTGTGAAGGATAGTCACATGTCACATTTCTCACCTGAGTCCTTGCCCCATCACCTCCTCTCTCCCTGCCGCAGTTCGCAAGCTCCACGGGGGCCAGTATTGTTCAGGCCTCACCAGCCCTTGGTTGTGCCACTTGGGCTGAGTTCATTTACCCACTCTTTTATGTATTCACTTTTCCTCTGATTCAACAAAGAAATCTTTGATTACCCCCGGCATGTCCTAATATACTGCAGCCTTCAAAAGAGATGAGTCCTCATCTCAAAGGTTATTCTTTTAAGTGTCCATCCATCCACTGGGCAGATTTTTACTTAGCACATTCTCTGTGCTGGGGACTTGCCCGGGCACTGGGGACACTGTAGTGCACAAACCAAAGTCCCCACCCTCTGTAACCCTGAAGATAAACTGCTGAACAGACAGCTCTGTAACATGCCAAGTGTTGGAAAGGGCTCCAGAGGAAATGGGGTGGAGAGAGGAGCAAGGAGGGCAAATGGAGAGGTTGCTGTTGTCTGTGGAGTGCCAGAGGAGGGCTCCTGGGCAAGGCGATGTTCATGGCTGTGGGACAGACAGCAGGTGCAACAGTGGAGAATGATGAATGATGCCAGCCTGACCTGTCTGACTCTCAGCATGGGGGCTGTTGTGACTGAGCAGAGAGATCCGAAGGAAGAGTGGGGAGAAATGAGGGAGGGGAGACAGCTGGGGGCGAGACTCCCTGGGGCTGTCTAGGCAGCTGTAAGACTTGAATTTTCACCCTAGCAAGAGGGGCGGCTATTGGACAGCTCTGACAGAAACCTGGTTGCTCTGGCCTGTGTTAAGAGGATTCTTCCTCACACTGTGTGGAGGATAGCCCTGGATGGCTGGGCAGGTTACACACTGCAGAAGCCCTGGGAGCACCCTTCACACTGATTCCTGTGTGAATGACCATCACAGCCTGGGCGGGGCTGGTTGTAGGAGCAGCAGACCAGCAGGGACAAGAGCAGAAGCCAGAGACCAGGCTGGACGTTGGCACAGTGACCACAGGAGAGAAGAACATTGCCAGACCAGAGTGGAGCCATGGGCTGCAGGGGTGGAGAGAAGGACTTGCATTCTGCGTGCCTTCTGCAAGTAGAGCCTGTGGGGTTTGCTGATGGATTGAATATGGGATGGGAGAGAGAGATCAAAGATGGTCCCAGGGTTTTCCCCTGCATGACCAGAGTGGATGTTGAGGTTTGACCTGTGCCAGTGTGGGAAGCTGGGTAAATGTCAGGTTCTGGGGGGAAACCTGGTTGCCTCTGCTGAGCACTCTGCCCTCTATCCTCCACATCCTCCTTGAAATGCATATTGGGTCACTCTGGGGCATGGGTTTCTGATTAGGGGAGTTCAGTAGCTCAGTCACAGCCCCTAAGGTGTAGACTACAATTAATTTATGCAACATATATCATACTCTTTAAGTTGGAGGTTTTAAAAATGAATTTTAGTTTAAAAATTGTCAAACATACCCCAAATTAGAGAGACTAGTACCAAGAACACCAATACCTCTGTCACCCAGATTCAACAAGATTTTACCGTATTGCTTCACCTGGCTATCTCTTTCTTTTTCTAGGTGTCTGTGCTCATAGTATTTTAAAGCACATTCCAGGTGCAGGGTCACTGCGCTCTTCACCTGCGCATCTAAAGCAGCACTGTTTTCTCACACAACCACAATGCTTTCACATCTAATCAAATTAACTTGAATTCCTTAGTATCATCTAATATCTAAAACATAATACACTTTTTTCCAATTATGTCAAAAAGTGTCATATTACAATTGGTTGGTTTGAATCAGGATCTACAGAGTCCACGCATTATGTCTGGGTGTTCTGCCTCCTACACCTCCTTCATCTGGGAAGCTCCTTCCCTGCCACGTTGCTGTGGAAACCAAGGCACTGGATCAGTAGAGCACCCTACAGTCTGGCTGCTTGCTTCCTTCCAGTGTCATTTCACTTGTTCCTCTCTCCTCCGTACTTCCTGTGAGTGAAAATTAGCTCTAGGACAGTGCTGTTGGGAATGTAATATGAGCCACATATGTAATTTTGAACTGTATATTAGCCACGTTTTTAAAAGGTGAAATGGGTAAAATCAATTTTAATAATATATTTTATGTGACTTGATATATCAAAAGAGTATTTCAGCATGTAGTCAATATAAAAAATTGTTAATGAGAGATGTTACATTCTTTTTATTGCATTAAGCCTTTGGAATCTGGCATGTACTCTGCATAGGTAGCCTCTCAGCTTTAGTTCACAGGCTCAGGTGCTGCCCGTGGCTGCATTGGGCTGTGCAGCTCCAGTGGCTCCACCAGATTCTGGTGTACCTTTTTGCTCCTAGGTGGTGCTGTGTGCTTCCTGTTGCATGGCACTGGGAGGCCCTCTGGTTGTCCCATGTTTAGTGAAAAGTAGGTGTAGGTGGTGATGGCGGATCTTTCCATCATAAACTTGTCCATCAGGAAAGCACTGGTGCCCCCACTCTCTGGATGGAGAAGACTGGAGAGAAGTCAGGGAATTAAGAGTCCCAACTTGGCACAGCACATTTCAAGTTCCTATTTGACATGCAAGGGGAGAAGTAAACTAGGCAGTTGGATCTCAGTCTGGAATTCAAGATCTGAGTTGGAGATATAAATTCAGGAGTTGTCAGTGTGTCAATGATGTGAACACAGCTGGATGAGATCACCAAGGGAACCAGGGCCAGTGCTGAGAGGTCACTGAGATGCAGAACCAGCAAAAGGAGTTGGACATTGTCCCAGAGGCCAAGTGAGATGAGAAGTACCCAGTGGATGTAAAGGTTACAGCAGCCTTGATGAGAGCTGTTTCAGTGGAGTAATGGGGTTAGCGCCTGGTTGGAGAGTTTCAAGAGAGGAGATTCCTCAAAAAAGTGAAATAGAATTACCATATAATTTGGCAGTTATACTTCTGAGTGTTTACCCAAAAGACCTGAAAGCAATGTCTCAAAGAGATACTTGTACAGCAGTGTTCATAGCAGCACCTACACTAACAACAAACTATCCAAAAAAGAAATCAAGAAAACAATCTTGTCTGGGCACAGTGGCCACACTGTGGGATCGCACCTGTAATCCCAGCATTTGCGGAGGCCAAGGAGAGAGGATTGCCTGAGCTCAGGAGATTGAGAATGCAGTGAGCCGTGATCATGCCACTGCACTCCAGCCTGGGCTACAGAGTGAGACCCTGTTATGTGGTTTTGCCCTGTGTCCCCAACCAAATCTCATGTTGAATTATGATCTTAGTATTGGGAGAGGAGCCTGATGGGAGGTAATTGGATCATGGGGGCAGATTTCTCCCTTTCTGCTCTCATGATAGTGAGTTCTCCCAAGATCTGGTTGTTTAAAAAGTGTGTAGCACTTCCCCCTTCACTCTCTCTCTCCTGCCACCATGTGAAGAAGGTGCTTGCTTCCCCTTTACCCCTCTACCATGATTGTAAGTTTCCTGAGGGCTCCCCAGCCATGCTTCCTGTATAGCCTGTGGAACTGTGAATCAATTAAATCTCTTTTCTTCATAAATTACCCAGTCCCAGGTAATTATTTATAGCAGTGTGAGAACAGACTAACACACCCTGTCTCAAAAAAGAAACATAAAGAATCCCATTTACAATAGCTACAAAAAAAGCACCTTAGGATTAAATTTAACCAAGGAGGTAAAGGATCTGTACACTAAGAACTATAAAACATGATGAAAAAAATTGAAAGAGACACAAATAAATATGAAGATATCCCATGTTCATGGACTGGAAGAATTAATATTGTTAAAATGCCCATACTACCCAAAGCAATCTACAGATTCAATGCAATCCCTATCAAAACTCCAATAACATTGCTCACAGAAATAGAAAAAAAATTAAAATTTGTACCAAATCAGAAAAGACTCCAAATAGTCAAAGCAATCTTGAGCAATAAGAACAAAGCTGGAGACATCACACTACCTGATTCCAAAATCTAGTGCAAAGCTGTAACAATCAAAACAGCATGGTACTGGCATAAACAGAAACAAGTGGACCTGCGGAAGACTACAGAGCCCAGAAATAAATCCATACATTTCCAGTCAATTGTTTTTTGACACAGATGCCAAGAACACACTATGGGAAAAGGATAATCTCTTCAATAAGTGATGTTCAGGAAAACTGGATATCCACATGCAGAAGAAAGAAATTAGACCCTCATCTCATTCCATATACAAAAATCAACTCAAAATGGATTAAAGACTTAAATGTAAGACCTGAAACCATAAAACTAGTAGAAGAAAACATAGGGAGAAATCTCCATGATATTGTTCCAAAAACAATTTTTTGGATATGACTTAAAAGCACAGGCAACAAAAGAAAAAACAGACAAATGGGATTGCAGTAAACTAAAAAGCCTCTGCACAGCAAAGGAAACAACAGAGTAAAATGACAACCTAACCTACCAAATGGGAGAAAATATTTGTGAACTGTACATCTGATAAGTGGTTAATATCCAAAATAAACAGGAAATATAAACAAATTAATAGCAAGAAAACAAATAACCTGATTTTAAAATGGACAAAGGACCCAAATAGGCATTTTTCAAAAGAAGACATACAAATGGCCAATAGATACATGAAAAAAAAAAATGCTTAACATCATTAATCATCAGGGAAATGCAAATTAAAACCACAATGAGATATCACCTCACACCTGTTAGAATCGTTATTATCAAAATGACAAGAGATAACAAGTGTCACAGGAGATGTGGAGAAAAGGGAACCATTATACACTGTTGGTGGGAATGTAAATCAGTACAGCCATCATAGAAAACAGTATGGAAATTCCTCAGAAAATTAAGAAGAAAACTACCATATGATACAGCAATCCCACTTCTCGGTATGTCTCCAAAGGATATGAAATCAGTAAATCAGTATGTTGAAAGTATTTCCTTTTTTTTTTTTTTTTTTTTGAGACAGTCTCGCTCTGTCGCCCAGGGTGGAGGGCAGTGGTGCTATCTCCACTCACTGTAACCTCTGCCTCCCAGGTTCAAGCGATTCTCCTGCCTCAGCCTCCCAGGTAGCTGGGATTACAGGCACCTGCCACCACGCCTGGCTAATTTTTGTATTTTTAGTAGAGATGGTTTTTCACCAGGCTGGTCTCAAACTCCTGACTTCCAGTGATCCCCCTGCCTTGGCCTCCCAAAGTGCTGGGATTACAGGCGTGAGCCACCACCACTTCCAGCCTGTTGAGAATATTTCTACACTCCCACGTTCCCTGCAGCACTATTCACAATAGCCAAGATGTGGAATCAACCTAAGTGTCCAACAACAGATGAATGGATAAACAAAATGTGGTATTGAGACACAATGGAGTACTCTTCAGCCTTAAACATGATGGAAATCCTGTCATTTCCAACAACATGGAGGAATCTGGAAGACACCATGATACATCAAATAAACCAGGCACAGAAAGACAAATACCACATGGTCTCACTTCTATGTGAGATCTAAAAGTTAGAGTCAAAGAAACAGAGAGTTGAATGGTGATAACCAGAGAATGGGGCGTGGGGAGGTTGGGTAGATGTCAGTCAAACAACACAAAATTTCAGTTACACAGGAGGGGTGAGTTCAAGAGATCTATTGTACCTCATGTTGACTATAATTAATAACAGTGTTATTAATTATAACAATAATAATTACGATTGCTAAATAATTATAACAATTATTATACTTGTATACTTGAAACTTACTGAGAGTAGATTTTAAATGTTGTCACCACAAAACAGATAAATATGTGAAATGGTGCACAGATCAATTAGCTTGATTTAGCCATTCCATAATATATATATCAAAACATTATGTTGCACACCATAAAAATACATAATTTCTTATTTTTAATTAAAAATAAAAATAAATTCTTTTAGAAAATTGAAACCTAGGTCTCAAGGAGACATTTATACTCCAACGTTCACAGTAGTATTATTCACAATAACCAAGAAGTAAAAACAACTTGACAATTCGGATTGTCATCACTGGGTAAATGGATAAACCAAATGTAGTGTATACATACAGTGGAACATTATTTTCAAAGAGAGGAAATTCTGACAATGCTACAGCAATGATAACATTATGCTAAATGGAATAAGCTAATTATAAAAATGCTGTATGATTCTGCTTCTGGGAGGACCCTAGAGTAGTCAAATTCACAGACAGAGTAGACTGGTGAGTGCCGGGGGCTGGGGGAAGGGAGGATGGGGAATTAGTGTTTCATAGGGACAGAGTTTCAGTTTGGGGAAGATGAAGAAGTTCTGAAGATGGATGGTGGTGAAGATCGCACAACAATGTGAACGGACTTCATGCCACGGAATTGTACATTTACAAATAGTTGAGGCCAGGCACAGTGGCTCACACCTGTATCCCAGCACTTTAGGAGGCCAAGGTGGGTGGATCACGAGGTCGAGAGATGGAGACCATCCTGGCCAACATGGATAGAGAAACCCCATCTCTACTAAAAATACAAAAATTAGCTGGGCATGGTGGCACACACCTGTAGTCTCAGCTATTCGGGAGGCTGAGGCAGGAGAATCACTTGAACCTGGGAGGTGGAGGGTACAGTGAGCCAAGATCGTGCCACTGCACTCCAGCCTGGCAACAGAGTGAGACTCTGTCTCAAAAAAGAAAAAAAAATAGTTGAGATGGCCAATTTCATCTTATGTGTATTTTACCACAATTTTTTAAGGGTTGAGGGAAGAGTGGGAAACCGAGGCAGGGTTGAGCTGTAGGGACAAGGTGGACAGTAGAGTCTGAGTCCCAGATGGGAGATGAGGATGAGGAGCAGGGACCAGAAAAAAATGTGAAAGGAGAGAAGGGAGGAGTCATGCCGTGAAGAAGTTTAGCTGCACAGGAGATCAAGGGCCAGACATGTAAAAATGTTACACAGTTAAGAAAAAAAGCCAGGCGCGGTGGCTCAAGCCTGTAATCCCAGCACTTTGGGAGGCCGAGACGGGCGGATCACTAGGTCAGGAGATCGAGACCATCCTGGCTTACACGGTGAAACCCCGTCTCTACTAAAATATACAAAAAACTAGCCGGGTGAGGTGGTGGGCGCCTGTGGTCCCAGCTACTCGGGAGGCTGAGGCAGGAGAATGGCGTGAACCCGGGAGGCGGAGCTTGCAGTGAGCTGAGATCACGCCACTGCACTCCAGCCTGGGCGACAGGGCGAGACTCTGTCTCTAAAAGAAAGAAGAAAAAGAAAAGAAAACAAAGCAATTGTTTTTGGCTAGTTCACCATGAACTTGGAGGCCTCAAAAAACTCCAGCAAACTCTTGATACAGTATACCTTTTAGGCAAGGCTGAAACTACTTCCAGGGAGCAATTCTACAAAATGGATCATACAGAACAGATTACATAAAATAGATACCTTTGGGTGATGGAATGTTCTAAAATGAGATGATGGTGATGGTTGTACTGCTCAGTAAATAAACTAAAAATCTTTTAATTATACATATAAAGTGGATGAATTTTATGGTATGTAAATTATATATACCTCGGTAAAGCTGTTCACACACACACACACATACACACACACTCCTGCTTCCCTGTAACCCTGCTTGTCTCTTACTCACAGTCTCCCTGCCCTCTGCCAGCTGCCCCCATTTCACCATGAAAAGAGCAATGGAAATGTTGGAGCTGTGTCACTGGCAGCGTCATCTGTTCAGGTTCTGTCATAATTTTGGAACTTGAAAGCATTTTAATCTAGACGTGGTGACCTCATCGGAGATGACTCCCCAAGTGGCCCAGGGAGGCTCCGCTCTACTTATGGGCTTCCCCCAAGTTAGGGGTCACAAAAGCAACTCCAGCACACGACGGGATGCCGGCTTCCAGCCACATTCACTGCCTGTTCACTGCCTGTTGGAGCGAGGATGGGAGGGTGCCCTCGTCTCCCCAGGCCCCACCTGCCACTCAGGACCGCCTTGGGGCTCACATTTCTATGCGGCTGCCCATGTCTTCTGCAGTCGGAGGAACAGCTGGCTGTGCCCAGGCTTGAGTCAGCCACTAGAAACTCACACGGCAGCTCTGCCAGCCCAGGGTGTGGGCCTTCTCCAGAGGAGTGGCCTTCAGACGCTGTCTGCCTGGAAATAACTCTGAGCCGGGCTTTTTGTTTTAGATTCACTCATCACCTCATTCCTTTGGATTTTGTCACTCAGCCTGTGGCTGCCATGCGGGTGTGCTGGACTTGGTGGCTTTTATTAAGTGGCACATTCTCAGGGCAGGCATGGCAGAGGCTGTCCCTTCATGTAGATGGGCTGGGGAGGTGGGGGGTGCCACTTAGGACTGGATGGAGAGCAGCTGTTGTCTGCCAGGGTTTGACTCCATGAAAGATCACACATTAAAAAAGCATCACTGGGCTGTCTGCTGAGATCAACAGGGACAATTGCTAAGTGCTTTCCAAGATTAATAACCTTAAATAGGACAATCTTAAGGAAATTATTTATCTCTATCCTATTTCCGTTTTTTGAAAATGAAATTCAGATGGGTCTGTGACTTGCCCAAGGTTGTACAACCGCTTTGCCAGGACTCAGGCTTGCTCCAAGTTTCCCAGCAGCACGTGGGGCAGGGCCGATTTCATACATCCCTGTCCTCAGCCCTCTCGGCCCCACACCCCCTTCTTACTCTATCTGGATACTTCACTCAGTAGATTCTTACAATCTGCTGCCCTTTAACTTCAGCAAGTCACGTCTGTTCATTGCAGAGATCGTTTACACATTCATGATAAAAGCAACCGAACAATTTTAGGAAATCAATGAATGCCTGTGACTCACAGCAGAAGTAAAATCGTTCAATCTTGAGAGAAGTTGATTGAGCTAAAACTGTGTTGGCCCAAATAGACTATGTTATCCACGTCAGTCTAGTAGTTTTAGATATTTAGTTGGTTTTCAGTGTTTGCCAGTAACAACTTTTTTAAAATTATGGGTATCTGGCATATAAAAAGCATTTTAAAATGTTAGTCATTATTTTGCTGTGTGAGTCACTTAATTTGAAAAGCAGCAGACAGTGGCTTTGAGACACCATCCCTCTGGGAGAGTCACTCTTGGGAGCCTCATGCTTGGAGACTGCTTCCTAGGTCTCTCCCCCAGGGCTTGAGCATCCGTATGATTGAAAAACATATTCTTATGCACAGATCTCCAGAGGAACTACTATTCTAGGGCAAAACAATCAAACATAATTTTTAAAAAATCACAATTGCTGCCAGGTGCGGTGGCTCAAGCCTGTAATCCCAGCACTTTGGGAGGCCAAGGTGGGCGGATCATGAGGTCAGGAGATTGAGACCCCCCTGGCTAATACAGTGAAACCCTGTCTCTACTAAAAATACAAAAAGATTAGCTGGGCGTGGTGGTGGGCGCCTGTGGTCCCAGCTACTCGGGAGACTGAGGCAGGAGAAGGGTGTGAACCTGGGAGGCAGAGCTTGCAGTGAGGCGAGATTGTGCCACTGCACTCCAACCTGGGTGACAGAGTGAGACTCCATCTCAAAAAAAAAAAAAAAAAAAAAAAAATCACAGTTGCATAACAAGAGGTTACGTTTACTTTAGTCTGTTTTTCATTTAAGAAGACTCAAGGCAAGCCTTGCCTTCTCAGTGTCACACAATTTTTTTTTTTTCTTGAGACAGAGTCTCACTCTGTAGCCCAGGCTGGAGTGCAGTGGCGTGGTCTAAGCTCACCACAAGCTCCGCTTCCCGGGATCACGCCATTCTCCTGCCTCAGCCTCCTGAGTATCTGGGACTACAGGCATGCATCACCATGCCCAGCTAATTTTTGTATTTTTTGTAAAGGCAGGTTTCACCATGTTTGCCAGGCTGGTCGCAAACTCCTGACCTCAAATGATCTGCCCACCTCAGCCTCCCAAAGTGCTGAAATTACAGACATGAGCCACTGCACCCACCCGTCACTCATCTTTTAATGGAAAGAAGTTTTGTTTATAAAAGAAGGATTGACATTTGTAGTTTTTCTAAGAAACGGAATTTATGGTGCCAATATAGATGACTCTCCCATCTCACATCGCTGAGTGCTAAGTGAAGTTCCTATACTGTGAAAGTCAGCTACAAATCCATCATATTTGAAGTGAGTTAGAAAGTGTGTTGGACATGGGAAGGGGAACATCACACACCGGGGCCTATTATGGGGAGCGGGGAGGGGGGAGGGATGGCATTGGGAGTTATAACTGATATAAATGATGAGTTGATGGGTGCTGATGAGTTGATGGGTGCAGCACACCAACATGGCACATGTATACATATGTAACAAACCTGCACGTTGTGCACATGTACCCTAGAACTTAAAGTAGAATAAAAAAATAAAAAAGAAAAAGAAAAAAGAAAGCCCGTGGGGAAGATTGATGAAATCTCCTGAATCCACTAAAGCTGATTTGGGTGCTCGTTTTGTGATTGGATATATAGAGGACATTTTTTAACTCCCTAATATGATACAACCAAAAGCAGTTATCTGTATTCTCTGTAGAAAACAACATGACAGGCCAGTGTTGACTGAAACCCAACCACATAAACAAAAAGGGAAAAGCCCAATGATGTTAACCCTCAGTGGAGATAATTAAAGACAAACCAAGAGAAATACTGCTTTGTTTCTTATTAGGCTGCTAATGAAAAAGACTCCTAATTCCACAAACAGGGTGGACATCGCTTTCTGATTTACTCTTATTTTTTGAAATGTGAGTTATTGGTTCCCAGTTTGAGGTGTATTCACTGAATCAACTGTCAATCTTTTCATTGGGGTTATTTTCATTTTGTTTCATTTTGATTTTGACCTTAACTTCTGGAAACTATAATTGGGGAATGGAAGGTAAGGGGTGTCTCCTGATAGGAATTATATATGTAACATAAACATATATACATTTTTATATGTGTGTGAACATATTTTATATATATGTGTGTGTATATATATATAGTGGCAATGCATGTACGTATTTAAAAAAACTAAATAAAACAACACCAAGATTGTCTAGGCAAATCAGTGCTATGTATAGAATTTCTCTTTGGTTATTTGGGATTATAGTCATTGTCTTTATGCAATTCAGGATTACAGTGAGAAAAATTAAAGAAAATGTCAAAAGCTGTTATACTGAGCAGGGGTAGGGCATGAGTTTAAAGATAGTTGAATATTTTCAATACATCCAAATCATATGTATGCATTTGTTTTTGCCAAATTTGTGAAATATATGGTTTATCATATCTCTCTAAATACTTGCTGAGGAAGGTAAATTAACTAGTATTGGTACTGAGCAACTGTATAGGCAGGATTTTGTCTAAATTTCCAAGCAGTGGTTCTTGGCTGTGGCCCTGAGCACTCTCGAGAACACAGTGCCTGGTATTCCTGCATGCACACTAAGCATTGTCAAGGACAGAGCACCAAATATTTTATGGAATATCCGTGTGACTCATGTATGATTATTTATTCATAAATTACACATAGACTACCACAATAGAAGTTAATTCATTGTACAGCATAAACAAAAGTAAATTTAAAGAGGCAAAAAATATAATCAGAAGAGCATGCATTTCACTTCAGAGAACTAAACTTAAATATGCCTTGTACCAGTACATATTTTTACTTTTTAAACATTTGTAAGTGCTATTTGTGATTAATAAAATGCAGCTGCTCCTAAAAACATTAATGAAATTCTATGTCAATGGAAGTCTACTAATATAATGTGACATTCTGTGGAATTTTACAGTGTTACAAAGATAGCATAATAATGATAGAAAACCGCTGTTCTAAGATTTTCATCATCATCAAAGTAAATTTATCCATGAAGGGGCATTTTCTGAAGAAGAACCCCCAAACCCTTGTTTGCAGTGGTGGAAAAGGCTGGCAGTGGCTGGGGGCATCGCCTGCACCATTTTGGCTTCAGTTACAGTGGAGCTGAGGTTGGATGAAGAATCACAGAAACAGGTCAAATGTGAGGATACAGCTACCAGCCAGGCGGGGGAGTGAAGACAGAAATGGGAAACATGAGCAAAATGAAACAGAAGTAAAGAGAGGAAAAAGATTTAACAGAGAGTAGACAGGCAAAGGCAACATATGTAAAATTGGAGTATTCTAAGAGGAAAACCAAAATAAATGAAACAATGAATATTTTTACGTATCAATTAATAAAGCGTTCCATAAAGAAGAGTCACCTGTAATCCCAGCACTTTGGGAGGCTGAGGCGGGCAGATCATGAGGTCAGGAGATCGAGACCATCCTGGCTAACACGGTGAAACCCCGTCTCTACTAAAAGTAAAAAAAATAAAAATAAAAATAAATTAGCTGGGCATGGTGGCGGGCGCCTGTGGTCCCAGCTACTCTGGAGGCTGAGGCAGGAGAATTGCGTGAACCCGGGAGGCGGAGCTTGCAGTGAGCCAAGATCGCACTACTGCACTCCAGTCTGGGTGACAGAGCGATACTCTGTCTCAAAAACAAAAAACAAAAAAAGAAAAGAAGAGTGAAATCTCCACCATGCCCAAGAAAACACAGAGATAGTACAGTCACTACTGAAACAGTTTAATCGTGTTTTCAGATAGCCATCATGAAGAGTTTCTTGAGAAGATAGGCAAACAACAACAACAACAACAACAGCAACAACAACAATAACAAAAGACCCATCAAGATCAAATGGGAAAATATCCAACCTAGCCTCAGATTTCTCCATGGCAGCATTCACCAGTAGAAGAAAGTTATGGCAATGCCTACAAAGCCTTAAGGAAAGAAAGTGTGACAGAATTGTTCACCCTTCAAACTGTCATTCAAAAATAAAAGAGGAAAAAAATGTATTTGTTATGTATTCATTTATACAGGCATATAATTTCCCTGGAAGGATATGTAAGAAAATGAAATTCCATTTTTAAAAAATGCAAGGATTCAGGAATATTGTCCCCACAATTCCTTCTTGAATAAACTATTGGAGACAATGTCTTCCATCTGACAGTGTTCCATGGAATCGCCCAGATCCTTTATGAACCTGTGGGCTCAGGCCACAGCCCATATGAGTTAAATTAGAAGCTCCAGTGACAGCACTGAATCATCAATACTTTTTTAAACCCCAAGTTTCAGAACCAGTGCAACCAAAAGATAAGTGAAAGAAGTACACAAGAGAACAGGCAATGAGCATTATTTAACTGTGGGACTAAGATGAGCATGGAAATCCTAAAACCAAGGAGAACCACCTGAAACACTGTGACAAACAGTACAAGGATTTAGGAAGGCAGCTGGGTATAAACTACTGCCCAGAAATCAATAGCCTCCATGTATTCATGCAATAACCGGTTAGAAGACAGAATGGAAGAAAAGGCTTCATATTAATAGCTATAAAACATATAAAATACGAAGGAATAAGGTTGGCACAAGTACAATTTATATAAAGAAATCCTTAAAACACTACTGAGAAACCAAAACTTTCAGCAGCAGAAATGGCATACCATGTTCTTGGATAAGATGAGTTAACACTATAAAAATATCAAACCTCACCAAGTTTATCTACATAATGCAGGTCCCAATAAAAATATTAATAGAATTTCTTTTGGTACCAGATAGCCTGGTTCTAAAATTTGTATGGAAAAATTAACAAGCAATAATATCCAAGAAATTTTTAAAAAAAGATTAGTAGGGGGGTGTGCATTAATCTGTTTTGATGCTACTATAAAGAACTGCCCAAGACTGGGTAATTTATAAATGAAAGAGGTTTAATTGACTCATAGTTCAGCATAGCTGGGGAGGCCTCAGGAAACTTAAAATCATGGCAGAAGATGAAGGGGAACCAAGGCACCTTCTTCACAAGGCAGCAGGAAGGAGAAGTACCAAGTGAAGGGGGAAGAGCCCCTTAAAAACCATCAGATGTTATGAGAACTCACTCACTCTCACAAGAACAGCATGGGGGAATCTGCCCCCCTGTTTCAATTACCACCACCTGGTCTCTCCTTTGACATGTGGGGATTGTGGGGATTACAATTGTGGAGATTACAGTTCAAAATGAGATTTGGATGGGGACACAAAGCCTAACCGTATCAGTGTGGTTAGCCTGAAGGTATGAAAATATTATAAGTCTGTAATTAATAAAACTATATGGTACTAGCACATCTCATGAACAGGCAGGTCAATGGTACAAAACGGAAAATGCAGAAGTAGATCCAAATAAATAATGAACTTTTATATACAGTAAAAGGGGCATTTCAAACCAGTGGGAAAAGATAAGTTATTATTATTATCTTTATATTATTATTATTATATCTTTTTTTTAATGAGACAGGGTCTCATTCTCTCACCCAGGCTAAAGTACAGTGGTGCAGTCGCAGCTTACTGCAGCCTCAGATTCCTGAGCTCAAGCAATCCTCCTGCCACAGTCTCCCAAGTAGCTAGTGCTACAGGTGCACACCACTACACTCAGCAAATTTTTTTAAATTTATTTTTAATAGAGATGACATCTCCCTATGTTGCCCAGGCTTGTCTCGAACTCCTGGCCTCAAGCAATCCTCCTGCCCTGACCTCCCAAAGTGCTGGGATTACAGGCAAGAGCCACTGTGCCAGGCAGGAAAGGATATGTTATTAAATAACACTTTGGGGACAGAGAGCAAACCATGTGGAATACAATAAAATCAGTTAATGCTTCATACCTCATACCAAAATAAATTACAAAAAAGTCAAAAGTCGGCAAATGGAACCATGAAACAACAAGAAGGAATCAATTTTCTTGATTTTTTTACCAAAAAAAACTATATTTAATTTTACAAAAAACCTATATATAATTTTATATGTATTTATATAATATATATGTTTATAATATATTTATATAATGTATATTATATATTTTTATATATGTATATATGTATTTTAGAGACAGGTTCTTGCTCTGTTGCCTAGGTTGGAGTGCAGTGGTGCAATCATAGCTCATCGCTGCCTCAGGCTCCTGGGCTCAAGGGGTCCACCCACCCCAGCTTCCCAAGTAGCTGGGACTGCAGTCATGTGCCACCACGCCCAGTTAATTTTCATTTTTTGTAGAGATGGGCTCTCACTGTGTTACCCAGGCTGGTGTCAAACTCCTGGCCTCAAGCAATCCTCTCCCCTCAGCCTCTCAAAGTGTTGGTATTACAGGCGTGAGCACCGCAACTGGCCAAGAAGTTTAAGATAATATTAGAAAACATTTCATGTAAGTTACAAATCCCATAAGTTACCAAAGAAAAGATGTTTAGATTTGTCTTACATCGACATGAAAATATTTATAAAGGCAAAAGCTAATGTTAAGGTCAAAAGACAGCAAACAGGGAAAAAATATAATATTTGCAACTTGTATCACTAAAACCCATTTTCACAAGAGGAAGACTAAAAAGTTATTAAGAAGGCCAACAATGTGCGAGAATAGGCAAAAGAAATAAAATAGTTTGTTAAAAACAAAAGGAACTACACATGGCTCTCAAACAGAAAGGTCCAAACTTCACGCATATTAGAAGTATTCATTAAAACTACTCTAGGTTACCGTCTGCACACCCCACACCCCAGCACACTAGCAGGGATTAGGACACGGCTTGGCAACTCAGTGCATAGTGTAGGTGTGGGGACATAGGGACCCCTATGCTGATGAGAGAGTCCACAGCAGCTATCTCTGCAGAGGACAGCTGGCCGGTGTTGGTTTGGGGACACAGGGACCCCACAGTGCAGATGAGAGAGTGCACAGCAGCCATCTCTGCACAGGACAGCTGGCCAGTATCTGTCCACTTCAAAAGGCATGTGCTCTTTAATCCAGAAGTTCCACCTCTGGGAATTTATCTTGCACCTCTACTCCTATGATATGAAATTCCAAGTCATTTGCTGCAGTATTGCTTGTAGCAGCAAAAATGTGGAAACAACCCGATTTGTCCGCCCTAAAGGACTGGTCAAACCTGTTGCCATCCACACAAGGAGTGCCACGAGCTCCTGTGCACCTGTGGAAGGAGCTCTGAGCTAGACTGTTTAGCAAGAAAAGCCTCAACATATGAGTTCAGTGAAAAAAGCAAGGGCAGAACAGCACACGGTGCTACATGTGTGTGACGGTAAAAGGGAGAAAGCATGCATTTTTGAGTTTATATATTCCATCACCTTCAATATACACCGTCGGGACACCTGGCCACCTGCAGGACCCACTGTCATCCTGGAAGAGGGAGGAGGAAGCTCTTGGATGTCTTGTGAAAGAGGCGAGATCATTGCTCAGCCTGGCTCCAGAGGCACGCGGTCCCTGTGCCCCGAGAAACTAACGTGCCGTCTCTGCTCTCCCACCGCTTCCTGGGTTGGGCTGCGGGGAGAGGCCTTGCTACAGTGCGTGCCTCATCAGCACTGCGAACAAACAGGGAAGGATGTCTGGGGCCATGCAGGGAGACCCTGGGGGATCCTGGACAGAAGCCCCTGAAGTGATTGAGCTGATTCCTGGGCCCTCTGATGATTCTCCCTCTGCCTTGGAGGCTTGGCTTCCCCTGGCTGCTGCCAATTCTGGAGGACACAGTGGACTGGGCCACACAATGGAGACTGGACTGTGTGTCCAGTCCACCCAGATGTCACCGTGCCTGCCAGTCCCTCTCCTCCTTAGAGCACAAACCCTCTGATGCTCCCGGACAGTGGAAACATTTTGTTCCCCAAAGCACTCCAGCTGCCTGGGCTGCCCTCCCCAGACTCCCTCCTTCCTTCCAGATGTGAGCAAATCCCTTTCCTTCCACCTTACTCTCAGCCCCGGTTCACCTTCTGTTCCAGCCCAGGGCAAACCGCCCTATGTGCATCTCTGTCCTTATCCGTGGAACCAGCCTTGTCCTCACTGTGGATGGAATTTTTCAGTGATACCTAACATCTGTCCCAGAGCCATGCAAGTTCAGAAAGCACGTTCCAGGCGGACAGTTGTGTCCGTGGTGCGACACAGGAGTGGGCACACATTCTCTGCGCTGGGCATAGGGGCAGCTCTGGGAAGAGAGAGGGCAATGTTCTCCTGTTTCCTAAATCCATCCTCTGTAGTTATGTGACCCAGTTGTGTGGCATAGGCTCTCCTGACCCAGTTACCTAGCAGCCCCCAGAAGAGCTGTTGCCAAGGTTCCTTTGGATAAAATGTAAAATCTGGCTGAAGGCTGAGTCCTCGTGCATGTAGGGTGACCCATGACAGCATGCATGTGTTGGTCTGTAGGGATGCCGTAACAAAGTGCCACAAACTGGGTGACTTAAAACAGCAGAACTGTGTTCTCTCACAGTTCCAGAGACCAGAAGTCCGAAGTCAAGGTATGGGCCAGGTGAGTTCCTTCTGGAGGCTCTGAGGGGAAGGTGTTCCAGGCGTCTCTCCAGCTTCTGGTGCTGCTGGCAGCCCTCGGCCCTCTTCGGCTTGTAGACACATCACACCAGGCTCTGCCTCCGTCTTCACGTGACCGTCTCCCTGGGTATTTGTGTCTCTGCAAATTTCTGTTTCCTTATAAGAAAGTCATTGAATGAGGGCCCACGCTAATGCAGTACGACCTCATCTTAACTTGATTGTACCCGCGAAAAGCCTGTGTCCAAATAAGGCCCCATCCACGGGTTCTGGGTGGACATGAACTTTTGGGGGATGTTACTGAACCCAGCACAGGGTTCTTACATTCTCACCATCACATATATGATTTTATTCTTCGGGGTGCTAAGGTGTGGTGTGTGCCATGTGCTCTTAGCCCCTTAGAAAAGATAAGGAAAGATTTTTTTTCAGGTCCAATGACTGAATATATTTTTTTTTCTTTCTCTTAGGATTCCAAGATATATAACAATATGTCATAAACTGACCTGAAATACTTGTTTGTTCTGCAGCAAAATCCATTAATAATACCTATAACTGGGACAGTTTTATGTTCCCATTCTCGATGTGGCTATTTATAGTGAAACCTCACTTTCTCTGTGTTGGTTAACATTAAAAACTGGAACTGCTTCTGAGATAGGAGGCGGGACTTGACCCCAGAGGTGGGGCTTGGACACCAGGCCAGATTGAGGACTAGGTAAAACAGGCCCGCTGGGGAAAGCAGTCTTCAATCAGACATGCCCACCAATGTATGTCAATTTACCGTTGCCATGGCAGCACCCAGGCATTACTGCCCCTTTCCATGGCCATGACCCAGTGATTACTACCTCTTCCTTGCATAAATCACTCCTTAAGCTGCATGCAATTACAAGTGGGTATAAACATGACTGCAAACCTGCCCTGAGGTGCTGCTCTCCACCTGCAGGGTAGCCCTGCTCTGCAGGAGCCGACAGGGAGCTGGAACACTGCCACTTGAGTAAAGCTGTTTTCTTCTACCTATGACTTGCCCTTGAATTCTTTCCTGAGCAAAGCCAAGAACCCAGATGGGCTAAGCTCCACTTTAGGGCTCACCTGCCCTGCATCAGTTTAACTAAACTATTAGAATTTTTAATTTTTAAAGAAGGAGTAAGACTGTGACCATTCTGTGAGACGCGGAGTGAAAGAAGGTGCTGCAGTCCGACCGTCTGTGTACTGAAATCCTAACCACCGAGCTGACAGTATTAGGAGGTGGGGCTTTTAGGAGGTGATGAGGGTATGAGGGTAAATGAGATTAGTACCCTTATAAAACAAACCCGGGGAGTTCGTTCCTCCCCTCCAGCCATGTGAGGACACAATGGGAAGGGGGTCCTCACCCCTTCTATGAACTAGAAAGGGGGCCCTCCCCAGACACTGAATCTGCCAGCACCTTGATCTTGGGCTTCACAGCCTCTGGAACTGGGGGAAGTTAATTTCTGTTGTTTATAAGCCACCTAGTCTATGACCTTTTGTTACAGCAGCCTGAACAGCTCAGCCTGAATGGATGAGGCACATGGCATGACTTCCGGGCCTCTGTCATGGTGCTTCGGGGAGGATGGTGTGATGTTGCATTATCACTCAGACACTGTGGAACTGACTGGGTTGGTGGAGTGGGGACTCGGGGAAGAGTTCAGTTCTGTTCTGGAAATGTTGCCTTGAGGCAGCTGAGCACTACCCACAGGGAAAGGTCTGGCAAAGGTTCACATGAGTTCGCCTGGGTCGTATGGGAGAGGGGAGCCATCAGTGGACAGGGTGGTCAAAGTCACATAGTTCCATGAGGTCTCCTAAGTAGGTCAGTGGAGCAGAGTGCTCAGGGTGGAGCCCTGGGAACCTCAGAAACAAGGAAGGGGTGAGCAGAGGAAGGGTCGCCCTCAGGGCACTGGGAGGGAGGAGCAGGGTGAGGGGTGGGGGCAGAGGGGAAACAGCAGTGTCTGTGCTGCAGAGAGACCCAAGGGAGACACGGGGAAGAATGTCACTTGCACCTTGCAAAAGGGAGGGTCCTGGCGGCCTCAGCCAGAGCCATTTTAGTGAAGTCGTGGGGAGGAAGGACCACAGAGGACTAAGTCCTGACCGGGGCCGCAGTGGGACTGGCAGTGGAGAGGAGGGGGCCCGAGCCAAGGAGATTGAGTTCCCGGCAAAGAGGCCGGGCGGTTCTCCACTGCCTTTCCGTCCGCAGGTGCACCTGCTGCCTGGCCTGTCCACAGCTGCGCTGGTTGCTGTTATTCGGTTCTGGATTGTACCTCTGACCGGACTGAGGTCCATCAGCAAATGACGGGGCCCCGGCGGTCTGGCAGTGTGTTCAGCTGCTGGCATGCTGCCTCGGGAACAGAAAAGCCACCTTGTTGTGTGTACGGGTAACAGCTCCAGGGAGGCGTGAAGAGAACTTCCCGGCAAGGAGTGCTGCTCCAAGACTGAATGGACTTTTTTTTTGAAGTGAAGGGTCTGGCCTCTGCAAAGGTGTTTTTGCTGCCACCTTTGAACTTCTCTGTGAGTTTTTAAATTTTGAGCAAATCGCCTTTTATAATCATTCTATGTGTACTTTTTCTACCCAATGGCTGCATAGCGTTCTGCTTCCCACAGCTGATGTACCTAAGCCCCATCCTTCTCTGGTATAAAGAACGTTGGGATGAACATCCACAGGCAATCATCTTCGTACTTATCTTTGATTGTTGCTAGAAGGGAAATTGCTGGGTTCAGAGGATGATGACCACTTGTTAAGACTCCTGGAGCATCCAGATTTCCATGCCTCCTTCATCTCGTGTTCCACTACATTGCAGAATTCAGTGACAGCCAAGAATTTCCGTTCATAAAACTGAATGTAGGGTTTTCTTTGGAAGCCAACAGATGACTTCAGGCTTGTCATCAGACCATTGCACTGTGCTGATTCTGAAGAATTTGTAAGTTCTTCACATCACTTTAAGAATACTTATAATTTTACTTATTCATGAAAACATTGAAATAAGCTTCTTACTATTAAATAATTTCTTCTTGTGAAATAAACCATTTACTTCATTTACTTATGCTTTTTAAAATTAATGAAACAAATTCTAAGGTTAAAGAAAAAATTCTAAGGTTAAGGTAAAATACAATAGTAATTTAGTTTAAAAAAAGAAAAAAATGCTGATTTTCTTATTTACTGATGTGAATTCTCAAGATGTTTTTATATTACATATTGAAATAATGTTAATTTGTGAGCCTGTGATTTTGAACAAAACATGCATAATTGAAGTAATCTATAATCTGTGAAAAAGGTATCTCAATTTTTCTCAAAGGTTTTAATTAGGAAGTCAGGGTTGGAATCCACTCTTCACCTAAGAATGAGATGGTTTCCAGAGATACTAACAAGTCAACACATCTTACTTTGATGCCTTGTTTATTATCAGCACAATATTTAAAATTGGGGTTTTATTCTGAGTAATTCATTTCATGCTATGAAACTTCCAAAAACGACTACAAAAATGAAACGAATTTACATTCTTTGTGAAATGTTATTAATATGAAAACTGGACACCGTGTGGAAGTAACATTGTGTTTATGTAGGGAGAGTGTGTTAACATTTTTTCAGCTTGGTTGAGTTGGCTCTTTTTGAACTTGAAACTTCTACTATCTGGATAGACAGTGCCACCTCTCTGCAGCAAACACAGGTGTCCCGTACTGTTCTGAAGACCCTCAAGCTGCAGTCAACACGGCGGTCATTTGTGGAAGGATTCTTTCTTGCTGTCTTGATTTGCAAGAACACCTCTGAAGGTCTTTAAATAGTAAATGCTGTTTCCATGGCAACTGCAGTCCTGCTTCAGTGATCCCTTAACCTGTGTGCCTTTGATTCAAAGCACCCAGGTGCTCATGGCCTTCCCCAGGGGTGTCCCAGGGTCCTGTTCACAAGCATGGGCTCTGGCATGGACGGCCCCAACCTGGCTGCACCATTGATTGTCCACATGACCTCAAGCAGGTTATTTGGCCTTTCTGTGCCTTCCTTGGAAAATGGGTCTAATTCGTGGGCTTGTTGTAAGAATTAATAAGAGAATTGACACACAGCACTCGGCACAGTGCCTGGCACATGGAAAGCTCTTGAGTTGGGCTCCATCCTCCAAATCGAGCACCTCAGTTGTCTGTAAATGGGCGCGTTGGCAGTCCTGTGCAGCAATGCAAGATATTCTTGGTTTTCGGTTTCCTTTAAATTCTTTTTAGGTTTCTTTTAAAATGATCAGCAGTCCTTGATGATTTATGTGCCTGTGATTTTGAACAAAATATGTATAATTGAAGTAATCTATACCTGTGAAACACAGAGATTCCAATTTTTCTCAAAGGTTTTAATTAGAGTCAGAGTTGGAATCCACTCTTCACCTAAGAATGAGTTGGTTCCCAGAGGTACCAACAAGCCAACATGTCTTTGGTATGTTATTCTTCTTGCCACTCTTCTTGGGCCTGGGGATTTTTATCTCTTCCTAGAGAAAGGGAGACCCTGAGGGGTCTTGGTGGTGAAGGGTTTGCAGACGAGAGGAGTGAAGCAAACCCTGCTGCTACTGCAGAAGCCGCGCGGAGCAGAGACGTGTCCTTGACATCATAGGTTGGAGTGCACTTGCTTTCTTTCCCTCCCTTCCTTCCTTCCTTCCTCCCTTCCTCCCTTCCTTCCTCCCTCCCTCCCTTCCTTCCTTCCTCCCTCCCTCCCTCCCTTCCTTCCTTCCTTCCTCCCTCCCTCCCTTCCTCCCTTCCTTCCTCCCTCCCTCCCTTCCTTCCTCCCTTCCTTCCTTCCTTCCACCCTTCCTTCCTCCCTTCCTTCCTCCCTCCCTCCCTTCCTTCCTCCCTTCCTTCCTTCCTTCCACCCTTCCTTCCTCCCTTCCTTCCTTCCTTCCACCCTTCCTTCCTCCCTTCCTTCCTTCCTCCCTCCCTCCCTCCCTTCCTTCCTTCCTTTCTTTTTCTTTCATCTCTTTCTTTCTTTCCCTCCCTGCCTTCCTGCTTTCCTCCTTCCTTCCCTTCCTTCCTTCCTTCCTTTCTTTCGTGACTTAAATCCACATCACAAAGCATTTTCATAGATCGCTTTCTAGTTTGTTTTTTTTTTTTTCACTGTAAGTTCTGGGATAGGTGTGAAGAACGTGCAGATTTGTTACATAGGTATACAGGTGCCATGGTGGTGTGCTGCACCCATCAACCCGTCATCTAGATTTTAAGCCCCGCATACATTAGGTATTTGTCCTAATGCTCTCCCTTCCCTTTCCCCCTACCTCCCGACAGGCCCTGGTGTGTGTTGTTCCCCTCCCTGTGACCATGTGTTTTCATTGTTCAACTCCCACTTATGAGTGAGAACATGTGGTGTTTGGTTTTCTGTTCCTGTGTTAGTTTGCTGAGAATGATGGCTTCCAGCTTCATGTCCTGCAAAGGACATGAACTCATTTTTTTTAATGGCTGCATAGTATTTCATGGTGTATATGTGCCACATTTTCTTTATCCAGTCTATCACTGATGGGCATTTGGGTTGGTTCCATGTCTTTGCTATTGTGAATAGTACTGCAATAAACATACGTGTGCATGTGTCTTTATAGAATGATTTATAATCCTTTGGGTATATACCCAGTAATGGGATTGCTGGGTCAAATGGTATTTCTAGTTCTAGATCCTTGAGGAATCGCCACACTGTCTTCCACAATGGTTGAACTAATTTACACTCCCACCAACAGCGTCAAAGTGTGGAGCGTGCTTTTGTTCATTCATTGACCGTTCCCTGTGTGTGACTTTCACAGTATTAATTTGGGATCCTGACATGAAATGGCCTAACCGGGGTGGAGTGGCAGTTGTGTTCCCGGCACAGGACTGGCCCAGCCCCCAAGCCCTGTAGCTTCCCTAACACCATTCACTCAGGCTCCGTCAGCCTCTCCCCGGTTCCTGGGCTTTTCCATTTGCTTTCATGCAGTTTGCACCCTTGGGTGATGGTGTTGCTCCTAATCTTTCTCCTTTGCCATATTTACAGGACACTGTTTTGCAGTTGCAGCCACATTATGACTTTACAACCCCTGGATGCCCCCATGTCCTGCCCAGACCCCTGTTTTTGACTCCACCTGACAACTCAACACCCCTCTTTCTCCCAACACTCTTCATCACCCTGTCAGCAGCTGCTTCTCCTGCGTTTCTCGTCCCCCCACCTCAGAGCTGCCTCATGCAGGGCTCCCCCCAGCATGTTCCCCTCCCCCCTTCGGTGGAATCGTGAACCTGGCTGAGGCCCCTCCCCTCGCATGGTGACCTCGGCAGCTTCCTAGTCCATCTGCTTCCAAGATTGGCCCCACCGCACCTGCATCTTCATCTTGGTGTCCTAGTGATCCTAGGACACGCCAGCCTTGGGATTGAAAACAGCCTCTCTCCCCACGGCAAGGCCCCGTCACAGCCATCCCTGTGCCTGTCATCGCGGCCCCCTGGAATAAAGTCTGCCTTACCATCTTCACAAAAGGAGAAAGAAAACACAACCCTCATGCTATGGTTCCCTGCCTTACCATCCTTAATGACTCCCATAGCTTACAGGATACATTTTAAACCCATTTCATGGCACCGGGGGCCTCTTAGCCTCCTCCTCCTTGCCTCTCTCCCATGGGGGTCTTACACTCCAGTCATACTGAGCTCCTGAACAGTGTTTCCCATCATTTTCCATCCTTCCAGCCTCAGTTCCCCCTCCTCCAGGAAGCCCTCCCTGACTTCCTCGGCCGGGGTAGGAACATTTGCACTAGCTGCTTATTATACTCACAGCATTTTTCCTGAGGTTTGGCTTACAAGAGGTTTTTCTGTTGAATAAATGAAGAAATCGGCAACAAGGGTAATTGTTGTTGAAAGAAAATATTTAATTTATTATATTAAACATAATACATGATTATTATAGAAAAATAATAAGGAAAATTCAGGCAATAGTAGAAAATAAAAATTATACCTCATACTTGACCAAGCATAATACCTGTTAACATTTGGTTTTGTTTTTCTCCATTCTTTTATCTGTGACTTTTTTTTTAACATAGTCTCAATTGTGTGTCTCTAAATAGTGCATTTTTAAATCTTCTTTTTTTAAGGAAAGAAATAAACATAACTCTTGCATCAAATGCTCTGTAAAAATGTTTTAGTGGCCACACAATGTAGCTTTGAGGACACACCATCACATCGTCATTTCCGTGTTGCTGGACACTCAGGCTTCTGTGTTTGTTTACTATGGTGAATAACATTGCGGTGAACATCTTTTAGAGTGAAGTTTTTGTACTTTAAATTATTTCCTTAAATTAGAATATTAGAAGTGCAATTTAAATAGAAAGCATGTAAACACGGTTATGGACCGTTATGAGGAGCTTGTTTCCAAGTCGCTTTCCTGAAAGGGTGTATCAGTTTACACTTTCATTTGTGTTGTCTGAGAGTGTCTTTCTCATCACAGGATTAAATACTGTGATTATCTCAGCTTTGTAAATTTGACAGCTAAAAACTGGCAGCTAACTGATTCTTAGTCATCTGAAGTTCTTTTTCAAATTGTCAAAACATGTCTTAGAGTGAGTGCTGATATTTATAATCTTGTTGATTTGTGGATTGCTTATTAACCTTTTTCACAGATGTTGCAAATATTTTTTTTGTCAGTTTAGATTAGGAACCGAATATCTCCCTCATGTCTTTAAAGAAATATGCCTGCCCAGGTGCTTGATAACCTAAAATGGAGATTTCTGCCGGGCTTTCTCTTATATGATGTTGAGGCCGTCATGGTTTGTTGAGCAGAGGAGTGAGTGCTAAAAGCTGGAGTTCAGTAGAACCACCGTGATGCCTCCACCCTGGGTAAATGCTTAACCACACTCCTCCCTGTAAAAATGACAGTGTCATTAAACATGGACCAGCTGTTCCATGAGCTCATTCCTAGGAAACAGTGGCTGAGTAGCAGAAGCCTGACAGGTCTCCATTTCCGCCCGTGTGTGGGACGTGTGCACGTGACATAAAGCCTCGCACATCGCTTTGGGGAGGATCAGCTTGAGTCAGCTTCTGGCAGAAGATTGGGACCGTCTTTGGACGAATTTGAATATTAGACACCAAATCATCTAATGAAAACCAGCTGGGAGGAGTCGGTTTTCTTGTGTTCTTGGGCATTTGACAAATGGTGGGAGATAGTTATAATTTTAGAAAGGAAAACGTAATGCATATTCTCATGATGATTTGTCGATTGGATATTTCGCAGAGAGGAAAACGTCTGAAATGTCCCAAATAAAGCTATCTGCTGTCATGAGAACACAGCTGGCAGAGGAGGGAAAGCAGTATCGGTCAACAGGAGGTCGTCCTGCGGACGTCAGTGCCCCGACACCTCGGTGTGTCCCTTGGCTGTGTGGCCTTGGGCAGGTCACTGGTCAAGCCTGAGATAATGACACTGGTCTGCTGGGGAGCATGGCCCTAGGCCAGATGTACTAGGAGGCCCCTTCCTGGCTGTGATTTTAAGAAGAAGGGAAAATGTTTATTTGTCTTGTGAAAGCCAGGGGTGGGGGAGGACAGAGCCAGCAACACGGACGGCCCATCACGCTGAGCTGGAGGTCCCGCCGAGCTGAACTGAAGCTGCCTCAACTACAGTGCATGACTCACCGGGCCTCAATTTCCACGCTGGTGCTGTGGAGATAATAACACGGACTTTGCTGCTGGTGCTGTGGAGATAACAACACGGACTTTGCGAGGCTGTTGAGGCTTACCTGCGCTAAGACATAGAAAGTGCCCAACACAGCGCCTGCAGAGCCAGCACTCAGTGGCAGTCTAAGGAATGTCTGTCTGTCACAGCGCTCCCAGATGGCAGGTCCCGCCTGCCTGGGTCCAGCTCCAGCTGCGCGGCTCAGGGCTGTGGGATCTCGGCAGGCTGCATCCCCTGCCTGCCTCAGTTTCCGCATCTAAGCTAGAAAGCGTGACTGTTCCTCCCCGGGGGGCTGTTATGAGAAGCAAGCACATGGAAGCGTGCCAGGCATTTTCCCAACGTCTGGCACATCCTCGGCGGCAGGGTCTCCTTCTCCCTCTCCTCCTCTTAGAAATATTTTCCCTGGGAGTCCCACAGAGGTCGTGAGGATGGCAGAGGTTGCCGGCACTAACAGCTGTGTGGGGCGGCCCAAGGCCCCACTTTGAAAGTTCCATTCCATCCCTCTCATTTCATCTGAGGAGCGCCATGTTCTCCCTGGGGAGAACTGGCCTGTTGCATATGAAGAGTCCGGAGATTTTGAACGAAGGAACCCCTTCAGCTTCGAATGGCCATTACCGTTGATGATCCCAGAAGTTCCCTTTCCAAGTGATGACCCATGGACTTGTGTCCCTCGTGTGATAACCTGCACTACACACATATCCTACACATGTCCGTAGGTGGTTATAAGCTGCCACAGCCATACAGATCTGAGAGCCAGAGGCCTTTCAAACCAGCTAAGGCTCTGAAACGCTTCACTTCGACTTATGAAAGCAAATCAGGGCACATCCGTGATCCCACAAATGCTAATTTGCTTGTCACACATCAGAAACCCAGGAGGCACAGAACAGATGCTCTCTTACTGGCTTATAGGTTGGGTACTTTTAAGTTGGAGATGTTTAAATCAGAGATGAACCTATTGCAACAATACGTTTCATGTCATGTGAGCCTTTTGTTTTCTAGCAACTAAAGGGAACTGTGGTAGGAAGAGCTGGGGCACAGGGATGAGGAAGACAGATAAGGGGACAGAAGCTGGGGCAGCAAGGAGTGACTCAGGTGAGGCTCAGGAGCTCTCACCCCGCAGTGGGCAGCTCGTCACCCCTGCTCCCCGTGTCTGTGTCCCTTCAGGAGAAGCTGGCCAGGGACTGGGCCGCCACTCATAGACAGCTCCTCTGCCTACTCAGCACTGCTTTCTATGTCTGCACACACATGTGCATACCTGTGTGTGTGTACAGGTGTGTGCGTGCCTGCATGTGTGTGTGCACACGTGTGTGTGTGTGCGCCTGCATGCATGTGTGTCTGTGTATTCCTTTACTAGATGCCCTCTCTAAGTAAATCACATTTAAGTGCTGTAATTAAACCATCTGGCAACATCTTTTCTTAACGCTTTTTCACTGTTCACTAGGTTGAGGATTTCTTTTCCTTATTTTGGCTTTTGCATCTTTAACGAAATTATATGACTTAATACAGTATCATTCTTTCCAAATTCAGTGTTTCAGTAAATAGTTATTTTCAGCAGACAATTACTTAGGTAGAAGTAGTTTAACGTGGCATTTATCTCTGAAAAAAATGGAGTTTTTTTTTTCCTTTCTGTCTAGATCCTTTAAAATATATAATATTGCATCATATAAAATATTGGCCTGTACCAAGCACCTGTATCCAGAAAAATAAAAAAGCTAACTTCCTATTGATTCAGCAAAATGTTACCAAGGAACTTCTCGCACACATGGTAGACTCCAAATGTGGCGGTACTGTGATTATGGATGGCATCTGGCCACACATTTGTTATTAGGCTGATCAAATGAGCCTCTCCTTCTAAAATTTCCACCATAGCATGACGCTTGAATTGCCTACATTTCAGTGATACTTTCTGGTCTACGAATATGAATTCTGGCTGGGCGTGGTGGCTCACACCTATTATCCCAACACTTTAGGAGGTTGAGGCCAGTACACTTGAGCTCAGGAGTTGGAGGCCAGCCTGACCAACATAGTGAAACCTCATCTCTACTAAACATCCAAAAATTAGCCAGGCATGGTGATGGCAGCACCTGTAATCCCAGCTACTTGGGAGGCTGAGGCAGGAGAATCATTTGAACCCGGAAGGTGGAGGTTGTAGTGAGCCAAGATCACGGCACTGCACTCCAGCCTGGGTGACAGAGCAAGACTCCACCTCAAAAAATAAAAATAAAAAATATGGCATAGTGGCCGGGTGCGGTGGCTCAAGCCTGTAATCCCAGCACTTTGGGAGGCCAAGGCAGGTGGATCGCTTGAGGTCAGGAGTTCAAGACCAGCCTGGCCAACATAGTGAAACCCTATCTCTACTAAAAATGCAAAAATTAGCCATGCATGGTGGTGCATACCTATAATCCCAGCTACTTGGGAGGCTGAGGCAGGAGAATCGCTTGAACCCCGGGGAGGTGGAGGTTACAGTGAGCCAAGACCACGCCACTGTACTCCAGTCTGGGTGACAGAGCAAGACTCCATCTCAAAAAAACAAAACAAAACAAAACAAAAAACAGGGTAGCAATTTCTACTTCTCTTCCCATCCACATGTGTTGATCTCTTGACTTTCACTTTATGTGATTTCTCACTAAAGCATAAGCTACTCATGAGCTGAAGTTATCTTTTGGCCCTGAAAACTAGCCTTTACACGAGCTTACCCTTAACTGTAGCCACTTTCTGCAAATGCCCAGTCTGGCCACCTCTGGCTACCTTTGGTCCTGCAAATCTGTCCACTGCCCCATTCATGAACTCTGCCTTTAAAAGGTTTTCGAAGTCCACTCCTTTCTGCTCTGCCCAAACTCAGACCCTCCTCATGGCTGGCTTGAACCACAGCAGAACCTGCCTTGCTGGGTCACCTTCCTTCAGTTCCTTCTCATGGTTTCTAGATTTCCTTGAGCGCACACAGCTGGCCAGCTTTACAATAACTTTAGAGAGTAAGGATCAGTGCCCCAACTTCTTGTTTCCTTCGTGGCTTTTTAAAAAATAGTAGACAGTATATAGCTATCTACTGGCAATAGGAATGAATCTCTTAAAATCAAGGTGGGGAATGTGGTGCTTATGCAAGAGAATCAGTGTTTTGTGTTCAAGGAGAATTTAATATTTGAAAAATAAAAAAATAAAAGATCTTAAAACGTAGGTTTCCATTATGATCAGATGGTTCTGTCAAAATGGAAAGAAAGCAGGGAATTTTCTGTACTCCTCAACACAAAGTTTATCTTGTTCTTGAAAAAATATTGAACTATTTTTTCAATATTTGTCCTTGCCAGCATTTCACCCTGGCACCCGCTGTTGATACGTTCTAAATTTGGTTTCCTTCTGATTGTTGTAAGAGAATATCTACTTTATCATATTTTGAAATAAGACTTTATAGTATCTAAATGTGGATGATATATCCTTTTAACTATGTCCCTGATATTGAAGCTCTGAACATAACCTCTCAATTTGAGTCATCTGTGTTTCCAGGTATTGCTATAGATAAGTCACAAAATACTGAATTTTGGTGTCTTATATAAATGGTTGCAGTGTTTCATTCTTCACAAAGCATGAGAAATTCTTTTACAATACGGTGGCAGTGTACCATCGTTTTAGGTGAAGAACAGACTTACCACACATTGTGCTTTCTTTCACTTTGTGAGACAGTGAAGGAGGGACCTTCTCTTCAGGTGAAATGAAACCCCCACACGGATTAGCCTAACTTCTTCGGCTGAGGGCTGGGTCTTCTTTTATTACAAATCTGCTGCATCTTTGTACGTGGTTTCACTGAAAAAATAAAAAATAAACATGGGAATTCCCTTTCCAAGGCTCTAAGTCACCACCAGGCGGCATAACAGACCTCTCTGTCCCTGGTCTGTAGGAGACGGGACAATGCGGGGACAGTGCTGGGAGGGCCTGTGGGCAGTAGGATGCCAGGGCCTCACCAGGAAGCCTCAGTAGGCGTCCGGGAGGAGTTTGGACATTACCCCATTCTCAAGGTGAAGCCTCACCAGGGTCTCACCAAAAGAGCTGAGGGGTCAGATTCACCTCCCTGCGCCTCTGCACTTCTCTCTGGATTTCCTGTCTGCACATCTAGTGCCGGGCATGGTGTGGGGTGGTTCCTCACAGTTATCCTCACTGGGTGTGTGGTTATCTGACATCAGTCCTCCCCAGAAGGTGCAGCTGCCCCTGGTCGGTCGTTCTGTCTGTAGCTGGCGTGGTATCTGGCACGGGGGAGGCCCTGGGTCCGTGTTTGTTGATGGAATGAATCAATGTGTGAATGAAGGAAGTCACATTGGCGGCAGTGGCCGGAGGGGGGACTGTCTGGGGACAATTCAGATCATTCTGAGGACACATGCAGAGGCCTGCTCTAAGACAGCAGCCGTGGGAGGGCACGGAGTGGCATTGAGAGAGGAAGCTGACTCGATGACGGGCAGAGAGGTGGGTGGAGGCTGTCTCGGGAGCGCCAGCAGCTGGTAGTGAGTGGTGGGCGTTTCCTGACACTAAGGCTCTGTGCAGAGCGCGTCGTCTACAAACACTGTCAATTGTCTCGTTTCATCCTCACAAAAACCACCCCTATAAAGTTGTCACTATTATTGTCTCTTCTTTACACACAAGTCTGGGCACAGGGACTTCAAGTGAAGCCTGCTAGGAGGCACTGGTGGTGCCCCCACAGGAAGGAAATGCAGAGGAAGGACTCAGGAGGCGGCAGGAGTTCTGCTTTGAATGTGTCAATTTGAGGTGCCTTTGGGGCTTCCAGGAAGAGGTGTCCAGACGGCCGGGGCTGAGGCTTGGAGGAGTCAGGATTGGAAATATGGACAGGGTGCCCATCAACATCTAGGTCATGGTCAAAGTGGGTGGTGGAGCGTTACAGGAAAGAGCTCTGCAGCCCTCCGGAATCCTAGCCTGCGCCCACAGATGAGCAGGGGCAAGGACGCAAGGGCAGTTGTGCATTTTCCTTCTTTTCTGTGGCATTCAGAAATAGGCAAAATGTGATACACTGCAAAAGTGACTGTTTGCTATCTGCAGGAGTGGCCATCAGTGTCCGTTAAATGAGAGCTGTGCAGAATGGCATGTGTTTGCCCTCTTATTATTTTTGCTTTAAAAACATTTTTTAAAACCCTTGTATCAATGGTCAGTTCTGTGACTTTCAAATGCAAAAATTAAGGAAGACAAAAGAACTGTATTTGACACCTTGAAAGGCCCAGAGGGATTCTTCACCTTGGGTCCAAGAATTCCCCCAAGGGTCTTTGGATAGATTTCCAGAGATCGCCGAAATTGAATAGGAAGAAAAGGGTAGCATTACCTTCCATTATAAATGCCGGCAAAAGCCTTCAGTAGCATTAGAAGTCTGTGTGACCTCAGCACCAATAGAAACCACAGATATTTCTCCGGCACTTTAGGGTTGTTGCTGAGAGCGGGGAAATGGTTGGCAGGCATCACTGTCGGTATTTGGTAGAATAAGGACGTGCATGCATGTGCTGGCTGTTGAACTGTTGCCTCTCCACTGCAAACCCCTCCCTTCCTTACCACAGGGCCAGAGCTGTGCCCTATCGGGCCCTGCCCCCAGGAGGGCCAAAGAGAGCCTGGGCAGTGGGAGGAGGGAGCCCGGAGCACGCTGCTTCCTGCCTGCTTCCTGTTTCTCTGAGCGTCACCCCAGCAACGGGACTTCACCCTGGCAGCAGCTGTTGGTTCCGTTTGTAGTGTTTTTCACACGCCCAGAGACCACCCTCATCAGTCCTGCCTGAGCCCCCGTGGTCCGGGTCCCCACTCCAAGCCTTCTGAGACCATCACCCCGGTCTTTGTCTCCAGCCCTAGCTGTTCCTGAGATGAGACCTCTGTGGCATGAGACCTCCTTTGCTTTTTCAGCCATGCAACACCTGTTTAGGGGCTCCCTGTACTGCTTCTATGGAAATCACTCTGTCATTTCTTTTTTCCTGACTTGGCTCTGATGGATACACTGTATCAGGATTTTAAAATATTTTTTGACAATGTGTTTCAGAATAATCAGTTTCCTTCACAACCCTGTGTTTTGTTACATGCATTTAAAAATGTTATTCCAAGAATGCCCCACAGGCTTCACCAGCCTGCCCGGGGATCCACTACACAAAAAAACAGAGAGCGGAAAGCAGTTGCCAGCCTGATTAATTGCCCTTTTCCTGAGCTGGGCTTAAAAGCCTCAAGGAACACAAAACATAAAGGGTTTTCTTTCTGTTCTTCCTCCCTTTCTTTTCAAATGAAGTTATGGAAGAAAATGAACTTTGTTATTTTCCCCCTTTAAAAGTAGTACCTGGTCATGGAAAAAAAAAAATAACACTGGAAAAGAGAAGTAAAGAAAAAATATTTCTATCTTCTTTGTGACATAAAAACACCCATGGCTCTATTTTGATGTATTTCCTTAGGGCCTTTAGTGTTGCTTATTTTTGCAGAGACATAATTGTCATGAACTTTGTCATAAGCATTTCCAATTCTACTTCATACTTGTCATAAACACTATTTTTATAGCTGGACAGGATGCTATAAAGTAGCAGGTTGACCTGGCCCTTTTCTTATCATGTAAAACTTTTAACATAATTTTATTGTGATAAAATATATCTAAGATTTACCATTTTAACCATTTTTAGGTGTACAGTTCGGTGGTTTTAAGCGCACTAGTGTGTATGCATCACCATCATCCACTTCCAGAACTTTTTCATCTTCCCAAACTGAAATTCTGTACACATTAAACACTGACTCCCCAGATCCACAGAGCTGAAGGTGGAATGGGCATCGCTTTCCCCAGCCCTTGGCAACTGCCATGCTACTTTCTGTCTCCATGAATTTGATTAATGTAAATTTTTTTTTTTTTTTTTTTTTTTTTGAGACGGAGTCTCGCTCTGTCGCCCAGGCTGGAGTGAGTGGCCGGATCTCAGCTCACTGCAAGTTCCGCCTCCCGGGTTCACGCCATTCTCCTGCCTCAGCCTCCCGAGTAGCTGGGACTACAGGCGCTGCCACCTCGCCCGGCTAGTTTTTTGTATTTTTTAGTAGAGACGGGGTTTCACCGGGTTTAGCCAGGATGGTCTCGATCTCCTGACCTCGTGATCCGCCCGTCTCGGCCTCCCAAAGTGCTGGGATTACAGGCTTGAGCCACCGCGCCCGGCCTAATGTAAATTTTTACTACTGGGCTTCGCTTTTCCAATAAAAGTTCAAGGTACATCATTTAAATGTATATACTTTAACGCAAGCAGTGTTGCATGACGCCAGCCTGCCTCCTTTCCTCCTTTTGAAAAAATTAGACGAGCAACTGTTGTTGAATCCCATCTTACCAATCCTGAGGTTATCTTTTTAGTAAGACCTGAAAATTCATATGGGGACATGACAGCTGTCCATTTTCATGAATTTCAAATGTGGAGGGCTCATGGTAGTGAGATGGTTTTATCTTTGTGGGTTTTGTTTTTTGAGACAGAGTCTCACTATGTCGCACAGGCTAGAGTTCAGTGGCGCGATCTCGGCTCATCATAACCTCCACCTCTCGGGTTCAAGCGATTCCCGTGCCTCAGCCTCCTGAGTAGTTGGAATTATAGACGTGCACCATGCCTGGCTAATTTTTGTATTTTTAGTAGAGATGGGGTTTCACCCTGTTGGCCAGGCTGGTCTCAAACTCCTGGCCTCAAGTGATCTGCCCACCTCAGCCTCCCAAAGTGTTGGGATTACAGGCGTGAGCCACTGCGCCCAGCCCAGGAGATGGTTTTAAAACAGAGATGTGCCCTGGTTGCCTTCTCTGAAAGTTTATCTCCACTCAGATCTCCTGACCTTTGGTGTGGCTAATTTGATGTGGAGTCTGTTGGATTCACACCATCTGGCTTGTTTTCTGGGGAAACTCTGCACTGGCTTTCATCTTCCTCCTTTTGTGATTGCATAAACAAAAGGGTAAATTGTTTTCTTAAAAATTAGTTTTAAATTGTGCTAAAATACACATAACAATGTTTGCCACCCTAACTATTTTTTCAGTGACATCAGGTATAGTCATCCTGTGGTGCAGCCGACACCAGCGGCCATCCCCAGAACTTCTTCATCTCGCAGAACTGAAACTCCGCCCCCTTAAACACTGACTCCCCATTCTTCTCTCCACCCAGCCCTGGCATCCACCATTCTTTGTCTTGATGAATTGTATGAGGTACCTTATCTAGCTGGAATCATACAGCATTTGTCCTTTTGTGACTAGCTTATTTCACTCAGCATTATGCCCTCAAGGTTTTCTCACACTGTAGCAGGTGACAGCATTTCCTTCTGTTTTAAGTCTGAGTTACATTCCACTGTGTATATATACCATGCATGTTTCTCCATTTAGCCATCAGTGGACACTTGGGTTGCTTCTACCTACAAAAGACCAAATTATTTTGTCCATTTAATATAAGGTATTTGAAGGCCAGGCACAGTAGCTCACATCTGTAACCCTAGCACTTTGAGAGGTCAAGGCAGGAGGATCCCTTGAGGCCAGGAGTTTGAGACCAGCCTGGGCAACATAGCAAGACCCCAATCTCTACCCAAAAAACTAAAAACTACATAATTAATGTAATGTGGATTATTTGAAGTTTCAATGCAGATCCCTTCTTATCACTGTATTATCTGATATTACTGAGCCACCATGAAACCTCTAGCACAGCTTACCTGTGGTACCAGGAGGCCACCCTCCCAGTCACATCGGGATCTGCCTGATTTCTGCTTCCCTCACTGCCTGGGTCCCTTCGCCTTCCCCCAGAGACGAAGATGCTACAAGTTAGAGTTGGAACTCTAATATTATATTCTAAATGTTAGGACATATATTTTAAATAATCATAGAATGTTAGAGCTAAAAAAGTTTAATATGCTTTATATTAAAAATCTATTTATCTCATTAATATTCTGAGTCCATCACATCTCCACGGGCAGATCATTTCCCCTTTTTCTAAAACCTACACCATGGGAGGGTCTCTTTACCGAAAAGGAGAAGTTCATGAGCTTCCATTGCCTAATATCATTCTTTAGAGGCACAGTCATAGCTCCTTATCTGGCTCTCGAAGTTCAAGTCCAGCTGTCTAGATCATAACTTTCAACTAGGAAATAGCTGGGTGCCTTACAAAAATAACCAGCGCAAAGTTCAGGCCTCCTGTTCTAGAAAAGTGGGAAGGTTACTCCTACTATAGCCACGGGATGTAGACTTCCAGTTACTGTTGGGATTCTGTGTGTTTACCAGGCATACCTCTTTCCTTACAGCGGGTGTATACAGCAGGCTATGCAGAGTGGAGCGAGGTAGAAGCCCTGGGGTGTGCAGGAAGGTGGGTGGGGAGGGGCTGGCGTGTCAGGGACAAATGTCAGCTCCCAGCTCCCAGATTGGTAAAGTGTGACTGGGTACATCAGATTTAGATTAAATTATCCTGAAACTATTTTTTTTTCTTTTTTTGAGACAGAGTCACACTCTGTGACCCAGGCTAGAATGCAGTAGAGTGATCTCAGCTCGCTGCAACCTCTGCCTCCCAGGTTCAAGCAATTCTCCTGCGATAGCCTCCTAAGTAGCTGGGATTATAGGTACCTACCACCAAGCCCAGCTAATTTTTGGATTTTTAGTAGAGACAAGGTTTCACCATGCTGGCCAGGCTGGTCTCAAACTCCTGACCGCAAGTGATCTGCCTGCCTCAGCCTCCAAAAGTGCTGGGATTACAGGTGTGAGCCACCATGCCCGGCCCCTCAAACTATTTTGTAGATTGCATTATATAGATCAAACACCTTCATTGCATTTACATCTCTAGTATTATATTTACTTAAATAATATTATCAATAGCAACTCATTTAATCGTTATAAACCCTGGGAACTGGGCACCATTATCACTCCCATTTTACAGATGAGGAAACTGAAACACAAAGAGAGGATATGTAACTTGCCCAGCGCTGAAGATTCCCACCAGGCACAGCGTCCCTAGAATCTGTGCTCCCTGTCACCACAGTAGACAACTGTACTCCAACATCAACAATAAAAATAACTTTTCACTGACTTAAGTATTATTCCTTCTCCAAGTTAATCTTCCATTGGTCTAACTTTGATTCTAGCCTTTAGGCAAGAGTATCTTGTTGTGAGACGTGTAATTTGTTTCCTTTCAGGTGCCTTGCAACACAACTCTCTGTTTATCTTACAAGCAATTTTAAATGCTATTTAAATTCTGACAAGCCTGAGTTCTGTACTGTGTGATTACAGAGCAAGCACTAACTCACAAAGCTACTGTGTCCTGATTATTTCTCTAATTGTAGAGTAATTTAAGGAAGAAGGAATAGATCAGCAATAACTATAAAATTATAATGATAATGGCAGTTCTGATATTCATACCCAACAAAGAAATCAGCACTATAACTACTGAAAGGGTGTAGATAAAATTTGTAAATACTTGCAGATTATGTATATGTCTAATCCAAAAAGTCAGTCTCAAACTGAGAGTTCAGTAAGCTAGTTTGTAATAACAGAAACAAAAACCAAAGCATTCCTATATCCTACTAGAATGATTTTTTTTTTTTTTTTGAGATGGAGTTTTGTTCTTGTTGCCCAGGCTAGAGTGCAATGGCATGATCTCAGCTTACTGCAACCTCTGCCTCTTGGGTTCAAATGATTCTTCTGCCTCAGCCTCCCGAGTAGCTGGGATGACAGGTATGCACCACCACACCCAGCTAATTCTGTATTTTTAGTAGAGACAGAGTTTCACCATGTTGGTCAGGCTGGTCTCAAACTCCTGACCTCGGGTGATCCACCTGCCTTGGCCTCCCAAAGTGCTGGGATTATAGGCATGAGCCACCACACCCAGCCTGATTTTTTAAATAATGGAAAAAATGATAATAGCCCACTCAAAGTTGCATATAGGAATAAAGAAATATGCAGGGCCTATATGAAGACCGTAATAATTTACTGAAGGACACAGTTAGTTGAAAACTGCAGAGAGCAATACCTTGTCTCTGAACAAGAAGACTCCACATTAAAGAGACACGGATCCCTCCCTAAATAATCGATAAATACAGTTGGCCCTTTGTGTCTGTGGGTTCCACGTCCGTGGATTCAACCAACCTCATATCAAAAATATTTGGGGGAAAAAAAGGCCAGGTGCAGTGGCTGGCCAGACACAGTGACTCAGGCCTGCAATCCCAGCACTTGGGAAGGCCAAGATGGGAGGGTCGCTTGAGGCCAAGAGTTCAAGACCAACCTGGTCAACACAGCGAGGCCCCATCACGATAAATAAATAAGAAAATATTTGGGAAAAAAATGGATGGTTGCCTCTGTACTGAACATGTACAGACATTTTTCTGGTCATTATTCTCTAAACAATACAGTCTAACAACTATTTACAGAGCATTTACATTGTGTTAGGTATGAACAGGAACCCAGAGATGATTCAAGTACACAGGAGGATATGCATAGGTTATGTGCAAATACTCCACCATTTATATCAGAGACTTGAGCATCCTCCAATTTTGATACCCCAGTGGTTGGAGGGGGTCCTAGAACCAATGCCCCTTGAATACTGAGGGACAACTGTATAATGCATTTCAAATAAAATCTCAGTTTAGAGGGGAAGGTTGGTTGAAAGCTTAACAAATAGACTCTAGGCCAGCATGGTGGCACATGCCTGTAATCCCAGCACTTTGGGAGACTGAGGTGGGCCCATCACTTGAGCCCAGGAGTTGGAGACCAACCTGGGCAACATGGTGAAACCCCGTCTCTACAAAAATACGAAAATTAGCCAGGCATGGTGGCACATGCCTGTGGTCCCAGCTGCTCGAGAGGCTGAGATGGGAGGATCACTTGAGCCAAAGAGGTGGAGGCTGCAGTGAGCCATGATCACGCCACTGCACTCCAGCCTGGGCAGCACAGTGAGACCCTGTGTCAGAAACAACAACAACAATGACAAAAAGAAAAAAAACAAATAGACTCCTGAGTTAATCTGGAAAAATAAATGGAGAGGCTGGCCAAGAAATTTTTGATAAAACGTAACAGGGTGGTTTTCAACTTTTTTGTAGCCCACAGATTCTTTATTCAAACACAATCTCACCTCCCTGTTCAAATACTTTTGGTGGGCCCTTTACTGCTTCCTGAGTAAAGCCCAAGTTCTTTAACTTGCGTATTGTAAAAAGAGCATTCTGACAATACCCAAGAGTGTTCAAACAGCAATGTTTAAAATTCCCATAGTTCTACCACTTCGGCGAGCAGCCCTGTGTTTATTCTGTGTGTCCTTCTGGTCTTTGTGTGCCTATGTCTTTTGCGCAGTCCTATTCCTTTTTTCTTTTTTGAGATGGAGTCTCGTTCTGTCACCCAGACTGGAGTGCAACGGTGCGATCTTGGCTCGCTGCAACCTCTGCCTCCTGAGTTCAAGCGATTCTCCTGCCTCAACCTCCTGAGTAGCTGGGATTACAGCCCCACGCTACCATGCCTGTCTAATTTTTGCATTTTTAGTAGAGACAGGGTTTCACCATGTTGACCAGGCTAATCTTGAACTAGTGACCGCAGGTGATCTGCCCGCCTCGGCCTCCCAAAGTGCTGGGATTACAGGCGTGAGCCACCATGCCCGGCCACAGTCCTATTCTTAATTGTGTTCGTCTGAGGACTAAGAACACCGCAAGCTTGGCTTTGGGAATAGCCATAAAGCAACAACACGGTGCTGGGCTCGAAGGGGGACAGCTGCCTGAAAGAGGAAAGGGGGCAGAAGCTCCCTGAGTGTGCCAAAAGCACTGATGAAGTTTTAAACCTAGTCCAAGCTAACTGAGCGACACTAGACCTTTCCACAACTTCTCTAATCTGGATGTAAATTGTAATTCTAGAGCCTCTTGTTTTGCAGGAAAAAATAATCTGTGTATGGTCAAATAACAGATGGAATGAGCTGCCAGAGAGAATCTGTTGCCAGTGCAACAGAACAAAGTACTTGTTCACACCAGACTCAGGTCCCCGGTTACCTGCAGTCCTCTGGGCAGTCCTGTCTGCTGGCTGTGTCTCCCTGCTTTATGTAGGAAGCTGGAAGAGGTCAGAGGATTTCCTTGAAATTACAGGCTAGTGAATGGCAGAGCAGGAGCTGGAACCTGATTATCTGCCAAACCCCTGCTTTGGAGCTTTGAGGGCTTCTGCACAGGTCACTGCATTCTCTGCGTAGGGGTGCAGGGCTGCTTGCTCTCCCGTCGGCTTACTCTTGGATTGGGCCTTCCCAGAGGTGTCGAGAAGCAAAACCCAGTTCTTTGATCTCCTCACTTCAGCTGCTCTTTCTTCCAGCCAGCTTCCAGAATTACACCCCTTGGCGTGACCACACCACATCTGAAATCTCCACTCCCCACTTTCCACCCAGTGACCCGCACCTCCTGTCTTTCAGTGCTCCTGGCGCTGACTTTCTTGCAGTCCCTGACAAGCAGCCCTGCCTTCGCGTTCTCACTGGATGAAAGAAGGCAACAGATGTTAGATGCTGTGTGCACATATTCCCATCTTGACCATTCTTTCTGTGCACGCTTTGCTGTGGATCTGTTGGGGCCCTATCCAGCTGCGTAAGCTGAGACGTGAATGTGCTTCCACAGTGTGGGCACCTCGGATGCAGGTATGGGCCCCTCTAGATCCAGGGCCACTTGGCAATGTCTGAGACATCTTTAGTTGTCACAGCTGGGGTGGAGAGCGCTGCCAGCATCTGGTGGGTGGAGCCAGGAATGCTGCTAGCCATCCTGGGATGCACAGGACAGCTGTCCACAACAAGGAACTGTGCAACTCCAAACGTCGAGGGACCCTGATCTTTATCAATCCCAGGGTTTCCCAAAAAGCCCGACACCACATTTGATACAGATGCCACCAACAGGGTGGAGACAAGGGGCAGGGGCTTCAGTGTAATCTCAGCAACTAAAATCGAGCCGACGGTCAGGTGAGAGAAGCGTTTGGAAAGCCTCCAGTGCGTTTAGGGGACCACGCCCCCTCGGCATGCCAAGGCAGCTGCCCAGTGAGGCGCAGGGTGTAAAGGTGGCGTGGTCAGGAGTGGCTATTTGATCTCCAGTTCTTCCAGAATTTCCACTCTCGTGCCAAGCACGTCTCTCCAAACGGCTGCTCTTTGGCGTTCCTCACGCTCCCCCTGAAGTTCATCTAAGATCTTCATTCTTCAAAGGTGAGGCTTGTCTGTTCTATGTCCAAGTCTTCTCTAAAGATACCCAATTTGTACACATGGAGAACATTTTTTGTAGTCGAATAGTTGATGACTTTTCTTTGAGCTATATCTCAAGGGCCAAAGTGCAAAAGGGCAAACCCTTCTATGAGAGTGTGGGTCTATGCTTTTAGTGTGATGCTGAAGTGTGTTTTAGCCTTTATTTTCCTTTATGGAAATGCATTTGCTTGGAAAGATCAATTTGGGGATGCTGTTTTAGGGATTTCTGTACCTTCAGCTGGAAGGATACTCACTGTTCCTGATGTTCGTTTGTCTGCCCTTCAGTCGGGCCGTCTGCAAGCCAAGCTGCTTAGTGGCAGGGCTTTACTTTTAAGCCTTTGAATACATCTTGAGTACCTTAAACTTCTCTGTATGCTATGGGTACTGTTTAAATTCAGATTATGAAGTCCTGTTCTCCCCACACTTCTTTTTTTGTGAATGACATTTATCAATGACATTTGTAATTGGTTGATTTCTGAAGTTTTCAGCTAGTAGCATAAAGATTTACTTCATGGCTCTGATTATCAGAGAATATCTTTTCTAGAATGTTAAACTTTTCTAGAATTTTCTAGAATGTCTTTTCTAGAATGTTAAACTCATAGGCAGGATTACTGAGGCAAAGCCAAATAAATGAGGGAATCTCTGGAAAAAACATATTGCTTTTATTTTGTACAGAAATTGCCATTTTTTTGGCCAGGAGTGGTGGCTCACACCTGTAATCCCAGCACTTTGGGAGGCTGAGGCAGGTGGATCACTTGAGGCCAGGAATTTGAGACCAGCCTGGCCAACATGGTGAAACCCCATCTCTATTAAAAATACAAAAAAAGTAGTTGGGCGTGGTGGTGCACACCTGTAGTCCTAGCTACTTGGGAGGCTGAAGCAGGAGAATCACTTGAACCCAGGAGGTGGTGGCTGCAGTGAGCCAAGATTACACTACTGCACTCCAGCCTGGGCTATAGAGCAAGACTGTCTCAAAAAAAAAAAAAAAAAAAAAGAAAGAAAGAAAGAAAGAAAGAAAAGAAAAGAAATTGCCATTTTCTATTCCTAAGTATATATTGAAGCATTTGATTTATTTCTTCTCAGTGGGGTATACTGTTAGCTGGTGAATGCAGTTGTTGAGGATAAAGCTTATTTTCCCATGTCCCTATCTATTCTGAACATTTTAAATGAACTATTCTGAGAGCATGTATAGATTTTTTTTTCTTCACAGGAGAGCTGCCTTAGGAGGACTTTTCAGAGTTTGTGCCTATAAGACTGAGAAATACATAATGAATTTTAGCTGTCATGTTTTTAGAAGTTAATTGGTAGATATCTGCAGTGCACTGTCTTCATGAAAAACAGAATTGGGCCTGGTGCGGTGGTTCACACCTGTAATCTCAACACTTTGGGAGGCCAAGGTGGGCGGATTGCTTGAGCCCAGGAGTTCAAGATCAGCCTGGGCAACATGCTGAAACCCTGTCTCTGAAAAAAAAAAAAAAAAAAAAACATTGCCAGGCGTGGTGGTGCACACCTTCGGTCTCAGCTACTTGGAAGGCTGAGTTGGGAGGATTGCTTGAGACAAGGTTGCAGTGAATCAAGGTTGTAGTGAGCCGAGAATGTGCCATTGCACTCCAGCCTGGGCGACAGTGTGAGAGCTTGTCTCCCCATGCCCCCCCCAAAAAAACCCCAAAACTCAGAACTGGTTTTCTTAGAGATGCTTTACTGGAGGTGTTTGTGGCCATTTCCTTGGCCACTGTGTATACAGGAGGTTTCTGTGGTACAGACTTAAAAATCATCAATTCTGTGGAACACACTGAGAAAACGGATACATTTAGGATTGCTATAGACTTATTCCTAGACACATTTTGAGATGAGCTTAATTCCACAGTAAAACACATTAGAAATTATTTTAAGTATGCCTCAGAGTGTATCCCAAGGCAACATTTAATGGCATAATGTAACGCCATGGAAGGGCTCTGAGCCCAGGTACAGTGCACCTTGACTGGGACTCATACAGCTCCGAGGCAGGTCCTTCAACATTGGGTCCTCCTGCTCCTCATCCTCCCTCAACTCTGCCATCCACTCTTCCTGCACAGGAACCTCTGCTTCTAGTTATCTGCCCTCTCCTGGCCACTGTGGTGTTCTCATTCCCATGGAGCTCACAATCGGATCAACTCCTGAGTCAGTACAAGGCGCCAGTGCCTGCATCTCCCCTCCCCGCTCTCCACACCCAGCCTTTGGTCAGCAGCCTCTGAGGCCTCACCCCACCCACTCCATCTTTTCTCACTGTCCTTTCAGCCTCCAGACAGGCTCACATCTCTTCCATCCTTAAAAACCAACAAATCATGAATAAGTCTCCCCGACGCATAGTCTTTTCCTTGGTCCCGCCTTCCTTCAAGGATGCCGTCTACCATATATTACACATGCACAAATCACAGAAGATATTTAATTGCCAAATTTTAATGGCAGAATGTAATGACCAGTGTTTTTCTAGTTGCAAATTAAAGTCTTTCCTGACCTTGCTCTCTTCACTCTGTGGCTTCCAGGAGACGTCTCTATTTTCTGACTCTCTAACTACCCCTTCTCTGTCTTGACTTGTTCTTACACACCTCTTATCCTTCCCCTGTAGGTGTCCCAAGGTTCCTTTCTGCAGGCTCCTTTCTGTTCTATGCGTGCTGCCTGATTTTATCATCACCTTTAATCGGTAGTGTGTGCTGAGGTGCCTGTTAGTCACCTCCACTGAAGCTTTCTGCCTCCAATTCAAATTCGGTTCAATCAATAATCAAACCCATCACCTTCCTTAGAAAATCTAAAGGGATTTAAAAAGCAAAAACAATAAAAACCCCATTAGATGAAAAATAAGTGTGATGAATTGCTGGGTACAATCAGTTATGAAAAAAATATCCTAAAGACATGTCATTTTTTTTTTTTTTTTTTTTTTTTTTTGAGACGGAGTCTCGCTCTGTCGCCCAGGCTGGAGTGCAGTGGCCGGATCTCAGCTCACTGCAAGCTCCGCCTTCCGGGTTCCGGCCATTCTCCTGCCTCAGCCTCCCGAGTAGCTGGGACTACAGGCGCCCGCCACCTCGCCCGGCTAGATTTTTGTATTTTTTAGTAGAGACGGGGTTCTTTTTAAAAGAGAGTTTCTATTCCCAATTGCTACAAAAGTATAAAATACTGAAGATCAATGAGAATTAATGACAACTCATCAAAGTCCTCCATTTTGTTAGGAAAACCATTCATCCATCTATCCATCTACCTACGCATCATTTATAAGGCGCCTACCATGTTCCAAGCGGCGAGAACATGCTTTTAATCGGGAGAGCCCATTCATAACCTGGGGGTGGGGGCTGAGGGAGACGTGGTGGGAGAGATTCAGTACCCAGCTCACAGGGCAGCTGTGGGAAGGCAGCATGCTGCCATATGTAAGCCAGGCAATGGAGCTGTTGTGGATGCTAGAGACAAGCTCACTGTTGCTTTCCAGACGCTCTTGCTCTTCTGTCCACTGGAGGCAGTCAGGACCCTGGCCTGAGGGCCAAGTGTATTTTGCGCCTGAGCTGGACCAGCTGGCCATGGGGTACCACCTTCTTTGCAGACAGCAGGCAGGGTCTGGCTCCCCTGCTTGATGCTCCTACCAATGCCCCTAGTCTTATTGGGAGATCTGGCTCCTGGCATTGACCTGGGTGTGTACCCTGCTTTGCCAGTGCCCCCGGAGTGGGAGGTGTGGTCACTGGTCCACCAGGAAGACAGCTAAGGGCATTCGTTGAGTCCATGTGATGACTGTCTGCTCTGAGTGAGGCCTCTGGATGGCTGGGAGGAAGGAAGCAGCTCTGCATCAGGCGGCATGCCGCTGGTGCATTCCATCATCATGTGCTAAGGGCTGAGGGGACCTGGGTTGAAAACCTAGCTTCACTCTTCGAACATGCATCTGTGGACAAGTTCTATAACCTTTGTGAGCCTCAGTGTGTAGATAAAGTGTGTTGTAAGCTGAAAGATGCTGTGTAAATTTCAAGTGAGCATTTCATGAGCCACACGTATAATAGATGTGTTTTTAGATATCAGTCAAAGGGATGCAAATAGGCCAGGTGCGGTGGCTCACACCTGTAATCCCAGCACTATGGGAGGGTGAGGTGGGTGGATCACTTGAGGTCAGGAGTTCAAGACGAGCCTGGCCAACATGATGAAACCCCATCTCTACTAAAAATACAAAATTAGCTGGGTGTGGTGGCGCACATCTGTAATCCCAGCTACTCGGGAGGCTAAGGGAGGAGAATTGCTTGAGCCTGGGAGGTGGAGGTTGCAGTGAGCCAAGATCATGCCACTGCACTCCAGCATGGGTGACAGAGCAAGACTTCATCTCAAAAAAAAAAAAAAAAAGGAGGGGATCCAAAGCAATAACATGAATGTAAGCTCATGGTTTGTAGAAGTAATTTACTGACATTTGTTCTGCTGTAATCAGTATGGCTAGTGATTCACGTTCATGAAAAACAGATGTTAGGGCTCTGATTTAGAAAAATGACTTCATGTTAGTTATCTGACTAATGGGGAGGCTGAGAGCCACTGTGTCCTCCCTGTCTGCCCTCAGCCTTGTGTTGTCATCCCTGTAAGGGTTTGTCTCTCTAGCCCCAAACCACAGCGGGAGGCACAGTTAGTGAACCAAGCAACAGACCAACACCATGGAGACAAAGTAAACCATGTTTGGGTGTGGCCCCAAGTTGGTTAACTGTTCTGGCATTTTCTGGTTAGCTATGATTCTGATGTTCCTAGAACAAAATTAGACCATGCTATTCGCCTTTTGTTCTTTTCTCAGGAGTCTCCTATACTTATGAACATGAATTTTTAGATTTCAGACAGGTAATCTTCATTGAGAGGGCACAGAGGAAGATAAAATCATATCACAGGCCTGGCAACTTTTAAGGATGCCCTCTGAGGCAGTCAGACCTGTCACAAAACCCAAAGTACCCTCTCAGTGCAGGGATTCTGGGCTTAACCAGTGATGTCGGGAGGTCAGTTCTGTGTGTCTACAGGCCATTAACTGCAGTGTGGAAGGGGCCATAAATTCCAAGGCACTTGTCAGAAGGGGCTGTCCCTGGATCATCCTTACCAAGAGAAGGAGGAAGTCAAGCCTTGGTCACTGACCTCACAGCTCTTTAGTTAAGACCCTGGGCATCATGCTGGCATGGTCCAGATGGACCCTTTTCTTTTCTTTTTTTTTTTTTTTTTTTGAGAGAGAGTCTCACTCTGTTGTCCCGGCTACTGGAGTGCAGTGGCATGATCTCAGCTTAGTGCAACCTCCACCTCCCGAGTTCAAGTGATTCTCATGCCTCTGCCTCCCAAATAGCTGAGATTACAGATGTGCACCACCACATCCAGCTAATTTGTGTATTTTTAGTAGAGAAGGGGTTTTGTCATGTTGGTCAGGCTGGTCTCGAATGCCTGGGTTCAGGTGATCCACCCGCCTCAGCCTCCCAAAAGGCTGAGATTACAGGTGTGGGTCACCATGCCCGGCCCCAGATGCACCCTCTTCCAAGGAAACCCCCCACCCCCAGCTCAGACCTTTCCAAGGTGCCCTCAGGTTTTGAGTTTTGTCTTCAAGGTGAAGGATTTAATGTTACTCTGCCAAGCCATCTTTAGAGCTGTGAGTACTGGGATGCACATTTTGTGTACCTCCATGTTTTTATAAAATGTCACCTTTCAGAGCCACACCCACGCCCTGACTTCTGACTGGACCTTCCAGTGTCAAATTTGTGGGTGCCAATCACCCTTTCACCACCCTCACAATTGACCTTGCTCTAAGTTAAATAAAAAAAAAAAGAAGAAGAAGAAGATTGGAGGTAGGAGGGAGGACTGCCTCAGAAGGGGGCTTCAAGAAGGGAACATTAAAGTTATCTGTATTATTTAGGTTGGTGTAAAAGTAATTGCATTTTTTGCTGTTAATTTTAATGCAAAAACTGCAATTACTTTTGCACCATCCTAATAAAACTGGGAGGCAACTGTGGACCCTCTACATTTTATTCCTGGGCTCTGGGATCTAAAAACACCAAGAAAGATGTATTAGCATTCAACTTACAGTACAGACTTTGCCCTTGAGTTGGGGATGGTTCTGAGACTTCCACCTCACAGGACTGGCTGGCCTGAAACCCGTTAGAACGTAGCATCCTCTCATCTAGAAGGGTGACAGGATGGCAGTTTTCTTTAATATGCTACTCCTTAGCGGAATCAGAAACCAGCCATTATTTTATTGCTGGTAACGTTCATTTGTTCCTGGGACTAAGACTCATTAGCTCGCTGCTTCTTACTCTGTGAGTGTCCTGGCATGGCCCCCTCCCTGCCACCTACATCCTCTGCAGCAGCCCCTCCCACAGCTTTTGTGGCAGGCAGTGGGTTTGTTCTCTTCCCTGGACTGCCCACAGTCTTGCTGCCTGGCTCATCCCAGTTCTTGGTCTGGTGCCCAGCTTCCTTCCTGCTATGGAGGAGAAGGAGGCCTGGGCACCTTGAGTTGGGGCACCTACCAAGGAGACTCTCTCTGGAAAAGAGGGGGCTCCAGAGGCAGCAAGGCAGGTGCTGGCTTGCTTTTACTGGACTCCCAGGACACTAGGCAGCAGGCTAGCAGGGCAGCTCACCCTGACTATGCCCAGCGGGATCCCCATGTTAGGGCCTTTGGTTCTCACCCTCACAGTGGGCACTGTTATTATCACCGGCATGTTTTGGGTGAGACTCCAGGCACAGAAGCTAAGTAACTTGCTCCATATCCCTTAGTGAGTGGCAGGGCCAGGAACTGAATGAGGTGGCTTAATTCCAGAGCCCACTTCTTAATCCCTTCCCTATATGGTTTTCAGAAGCTGGTAACTAGCAATTGACTGGTGGCTTAGGGGTTAGGAAAATGCATCTTGTGGCAATTACAGGTGTCTTCAAGCATTGCCTCAGGGACAGGCCAAGGGAACGAAACCAGTCCCAATACTCTGCTCTGGGAGATGCGGTCACAGGGTTCAGGGTGTTAAGTAGCTTTAGAATCTGCCTGTCTAGATCAGAATATTCAAACTCAAGTCTAGAAGAGGGCTGTTTTATTAATGGGTTATCATTCTCATCAGTGAAGTTGTGACCACTGGTAAAAGTCTAACGGCTTTCTAAAATAAATTCCCAGAGAACATTTAAAATTATTTTCTCCAAATAATTGCAGTTTATACAATCAAGAATTGTTATAGGCCAGGCGCAGTGGCTCACACCTGTAATCCCAGCACTTTCAGAGGCCAAGGCAAGCAGATCTCTTGAGGTCAGAAGTTCAAAACCAGCCTGGCTAACATGGTGAAACCCGTCTCTACTAAAAATACAAAAATGAGCCGGGCATGGTGGCGGGTGCCTGTAATCCCAGCTACTCAGGAGGCTGAGGCAGGAGTATCGCTGGAACCCGGGAGGCAGAGGTCGCAGTGAGCCGAGATCGCGCCATTGCACTCCAGTCTGGGCGACAGAGCGAGACTCCATCTCAAAAAAAAAAAAAAAAAAAATTGTTATAACAACATTTAAATAAGTGTTATAGGGAGAAAACAAGCTATTAAAAGGTAGGCGTTACATTATCTTTGAAAGTTGCTTTGTGAGCCTGAGATACTCTCAGTCAAAGACAGCTTGGCGTCTGTTCATCATAAGTTCAACGTTTCTTCCCCAGCGGTTCGCTAAGCCTTTGCTCGGCCCCTGTTTTCCTTCGCCCCCATCCCTCCCAAGTCGTCCTCTGGCTCCTCAGCACCCATTTTCCCTGCTGCACACCCTCCTGACAACTCCAGCCCGCGGAGCCCCTGCCCTGAAGCCCTGGGCCAGGGTCACAGCGGGAAGGTGAGTGCTCACAGGTGCGCGCTCACGTTACCAAGTCGGGTCAGCGTGCAGAGAAAAGGGAATTAGGAATTAGGGGGCTGTAAAATGTAAATGTGCTTTAAATTTTACATTTCCTGGCGTGGCCTGGACAGGCTGATCTTCCGATTACAATCCGCGTCATCCCGTCGCTTCTGCCCCGAGCCTGGCGAGTTTGGGAACCGTTTCCCGCAGGACTTTAATTGGGAGTTACGAGGGCGCCCTGTGCCTGGAGGAGGCGCAGGCTGGAGCCCTCCAGGAGGAGACCGGCGCCTGGCAGGGTCCTCGCGGCCGCAGTCTGGACGGTGGGGACCCCGGGCTCTGCGACGCTGGATCGGCCCCAGCGGCTCGCACCCGCGCCCTGGAAGCTTGTTCTCCCCCGCAGGCCGCCGCACCGGGCCGAGGGGGGCTGTGTGCGCGCAGCTGCGTCGTCCTGGAAGTCGGCCCTTCTCGGGATGCCGTGTTACGGGGTGCCCGGCTGGCAGGTGCAGCGGGGCTGGGGCCTAGGCTTCCGCGTCCGGGAAGCTCAGCGGGGCCTGAGGGTGAGGGATGTGGGGGAGCCGGGAACGCAGCCCTCGCCCGGCCCCGGGCAGCCCCGCCCCGGGAGGCGACCCCTATTCGGGTCGACCCCTACTGGGCGTGGAGTCCTTCCCGGAGCGCCGGCTTCCCACGGCCTCATAGTTCGCGCTCCAGCCTCTGACTCAGGCCCCTGCGGGTGGAGCTGCGGCCGGGGTCGGAGGGGTCTTTTCCTTCCGGTCCTCTTTCCCGCGGGGGCCGGAGGGGTGGTGATGGACAGGCGGGGAGGGGCCGGGCGAGACCAGGAAGATCCCGCAGAGACGGAGCGCGGGGGGCGGGGCGGGCCATGGGGCGGGGCCTGGGTAGGACGGAGCCGGTGTGGGCGGGGGAAGGGGCGGAGCCAGGAGGGACCCTTCGAGGCGGTGCGGCGCCGGGGGCGGGGCGGGGAAGGGCGGGGAGTGGGGCGGGGTCGGGGCGGGCGTGGCCGGGAGGGACCCTCCGAGGCGGAGCTGCGTGGGGGGCGGGGCTGGCCATGGGGCGGGCGGAGGGCCCGAGTCCCGCTTCCCCTGCGCCCTTCCACGCCTGGCCGTGCTCAGCCCGCAGCTACCTGCGCCCCGCCCCTGCCGGCCGCGCCCGAGCCCAGCGCCGCGAGCCTCTCCCCGGCGGGCTGGCTCGTGGCCCCGGAAGCGGGAGCGTTCACTTCTCTGCGAGGGGCTCCGTCTCCGCGGACAGAACGCGCGCCCCCTGGCCCGGCCGGCGAGGGGCTCCCGGCGTGGTCCCCGAGCGTTTCCCGCCGGGTGGAGCGGGCCGAGCCCGGCAGGATGACCAGCCCCGCGGCCGCGCAAAGCCGGGAGATCGACTGTTTGAGCCCGGAAGCTCAGAGGCTGGTAAGAGGAAAGCGCTTCCGAAACTTTCTTTCCTGACTGCGGCGGGCTTTCAGGGCTTCCAGCTTGTTCGAGGTCAAGGGCAGGCGCAGGTGCCCGGGAGGCGTGGGGTGGGCTCGGGCGGGACCCCAGCGCGGTGGGAGCGGGCGCAGTGGGTGCGGGTCCGTGAGTGGCCCCGGCGAGCGGCGTCCCTCGTGAGCTGGGAAGCACATTTTATTGTGGGACGCCACCTCTAAGGACGAAAAGGCACATGGTCTCTCCCCGCCCGAGGTGGTGGGCTTCAGACAGGCTCTGGCCAGGTCTGTGCCCGGCCTAGAGTCACAGGGAGCTGCTAGTTTGCTGTTTTACAAAATACAGCCCCAAGGACCGGGGGGCCAGAGCCGGTGCCCTCACCCGCGGGCTGGAACCACCGGGAAGTGGCTGGGGTGCTTTGGAGCACTCATCCCGCTCAGCACCTGAGGACCACCTCCCCCGAAGACCCCAGACGCCAAATTGACTTTGGCTTGTCTCCCGGGTCCGCCCAGCCCAGACAGTATCCTGCCTCTAGGATTTTGCCGTTGTCCAACTCAGTATGCAGTCGTGGGACTATGGCTGTAGTTTGGCATTAAAATTGGGCAGGGGATGAGGCGGAAAGGGTTTGCAAATACACATTTTCATGCAGCTTGTGATTGAACGTGAATGGGAATAGAAGTGAAAGGGTGCACTTTGGAAAAGAAATATAAAACCCCAGCTTTCCACTTAATCAGATGTTCGTGGGATCTTGGTAAAAGTATGATCCCCAAACAATCACTCTTTCATCAGGTAGAAATTAATCATCTACTGGATGTGTGTGTAAGATTTAAGATGAATCAGACTGCCTTGACCTTGGGAGAGCTTATTAGGAAATGCCAGAGGGAGGTGTAGAAATAGGCTGATGAACGCATACTGAAAAGCCAGTTCTTTGCTTGTCAGACGGTAGCTGTTTTTTAAATGTCCATTTTAGTGTGGTTTTTCTGTGACCTCGTTTAAAATTCTGGCAGTGGGCCAGCCCTCTGGAGCTGGTTTTTACCCCTTCAACTAATTAGTTCCTAGGGGAAGAGAGACTCTTGAATCACCATCAGGGAAGGGTTCTTGAAAAAAGGAAGGTGGGAATGTGACTGAGGGTGTTGGTGTTCTGAGGAGCAGCCTGGGACACCATAGATCGCAGGAGCAGGGTGGAGGTGAAGAGCCGCCTGCTGGACTGAGAGTCCTTGGAGAAGGGAAGAGTAAACATTGAGAACAGAATGTGAGGAAGCCAGAGACAGGCTGATCAGAGGAGTAAGTAGAGGCACACCTGAAGCTGCTAAGGCACTGGCTACAGGGTCTATTACTTAAGGCCTGGAGCCTCCTGGGCGGGTCTGGGTTCAGATGACTTTGAGATGCTGCTGGGAAGAAGGGAGAGGAAAGTCTGGACTGCGTCCAACTGAGTAGGTTTGTGATCATCCCAGGCCCACTGTCCCCCTCCCCCGCAGTCCCCATCCCCAGTTCCAAAACCCAATAAGCTCTGAAGACCAGAAGGTTTGTGTTTTGTTTTGTTTTTATAAGTTTGTGGCAGAATTTTGGCAGTGAGACTTGCCCTGACCAAGGGGGTGGGGCTATTTTTGGTCTTCATTTATCCCTCTTAGTGTGAATATTCATACGTTTTCTTGTTGATGTCTTTGATTAAGGGCTGCCACTCTGGATTGTACCAGAATATACGGTGTATGCGTCTTACTACGTTTCTAATGTCCAAAAATGCTGAATTCTGAAACATGGCCCCAAGGGTTTTCAGAGAGAAATTGTGAACCTGTAGGAGCTGTTCTTGGTAAATGGTAGCAAAAACTTCATCAGAGTGAGACATGGTGAACAAAAGCAAAACGCAGTTCCTGTTAAGAGGTTAATGTTCAGGTAGGGAAGGAAATGTGCTGAATGGTGATGGGAATTGGGGGTCATCATGGGTCGGGGGTAGGGTGTCAGCCAGCGGCTGCCCTGGGCCATGGGCTGGGTATACCCATGGGAGAGTGGTAGTGGGCGTTTCACACTGGTTTGTGCTAGTTCGTGTTCTGCATTGTGTCCGTGGGTTCAGGCATGGGTCTCCCGTGGAAGGGCGGGACTGGGGGCCGCACCCATGCAGAGCAGAGCTGGGTCGGTCAGAGGAAGTGGATTTGGCAAGCTCCACCTCAACTAGAAGACAAAAGCAGGATCTGAGTGGGAGCCTGGGCTTCTTCAGCAAGTGGGCACCGGCCCTGGAGCTGTAGGAGAGGGTCCAATGCGGACAGTGGAGAAACTGCATTTCTTCAGCTTTTGTAACTTCCCTGTGTTTGCGATGGCTTGTGTCACCCTGCTGTCTTTCCACATACTGATTAGCATGCAGCCCTTCTAAATGACCAGCACCGTCCCAAGAAAGAGCTGTTAGGGGAGAGCGTGGACACACAGTCTCCCAAGTCCCATCTCATTATAGGTACCTGGTCCAGGTTCCCCAGGTCTAGGAGAGTGGAGTCTTGACCAACGTGGGGATGAAGTTGGCACGAGGCGGGCTGGCCCTGCTCTAGCTCAGTCTGAGATGGTGGAGCGTGGAATCATATGGTGTGTTTTAGGCATGTCATTTCCCTGGGCAGGTAAGATATAAATATAGTAAAGTAGGTCTTTTCTAGTAGTACTGAGAGTGTCCTACTAGGGCAAAGATGGAGACTAAATTTCCCTTTTTCTTTAAGAGTCAGTTTCTGTTCAGCCTGAACTAATATCACACAGCGGAAGCCTCCTTAGCAAATTTCAAAAAAACCCTGCAGTCTCAACTGCCACTTATGCTGAGCACAGGAAACCAAGTTATTTATAGTTGTAAAACGGTGTTTCAGCGAAGTTGATTGGAGTGTTACCTGATTAGAGCGAGATTCTTATCCAATCCCTGCAGAATAGTGAGACTAAATGTTGGTGCAGTGTGTTTGCTCCTCAAAAGGCAATGTCCAAGAGGAACTTATCCCCGAAAAACCAGGCTCTGTGACTCAGCAAAGGAATTGTTTATGACTGGTTACTCATATGCCAGTGCTTCCAAAATATCTGCTCATATTTAAAGGAGTGATCTGGAATCCCTGGAGGCCGTAATGTTTAGATTACTAACCTCTTCACCAATCAGTAAGTCCGTTAATCTCACTACATGTTAGACATGGGAAAGGAGAAGAGGATTTTTATTACCTTACTGTTTTTACTGGAGGCCATCCAAATCCACCCAAATTTGAGTTTGTTTGTTTGTTTTTTTTTTTTTAATAAGCTTGTTTTCATGGAATGGACTTACTAGAACTTTTATTATTCAGACTACCTAGATACAATTAAGTAAATTCATTTCTTCCAAATTAAATATTTTGACTACATGCAAGATTTAATCATTCAAAATTGCCATGTATTTGATTATAGACCACTACTATAATCCCCCTGCCCCAGGCCAGATTCCAAAACAATAAACCAGAACACACACACACACACACACACACACACACACACCTGGCAATGATATGTATTCTGAGACTCATTCATTCATTTTGGAAAGGGCCAGTGTTTCTAGTGGTTTCTCCTTGGTATTGTAACTTTACAACTTTAAAACTAGATAAGTAGTTTTCCCTTGAATCTAAAGTGTAACTACTTTGTAATAGAGAAGTAATTTATCTTAAATCACTATAATGAAGATTTACTCTTAATTTTAACCAAAATGTTTCATTAATATGTTTGTGTAATGAAGATGATCAAAGCAACACCCCTTGTGATCCTTCTGTCTTTTTTACTGTATGTGGTAAGTGGCCATGTGATTTCCCTAGGGAAAGGAGTGGGCTTTCCTTGTGGGTTGGGAACCTCTGTCCCCTTCCTCTGAAGTTTCCCCAGTTTTTCCTGCTTCTCTACTAAGTGGGTGCCTTAGCATGCTTGCCTTCTCATTATGCTGCTAAACTTCTCTGGACTGGATTTATACTTTGGTCAGTAGCTGTCAAAGAAGACATTAAGGAGTGAAAGTAGCTAATATTTACCAAACCCCTGCCGCGCCCTCCTGGTGTTTTATGCAAAGGTCTTCTCTAACCCTTGAGGTAACCTCATGGGGAACAGATAGTTTTCTCTCAGTTTTTCAGATAAAGAGAAAACTGAGGCTGAGAAACGTCAGGGACTTTCCAAGCCCTCACAGCTAGTCAGCAGTGGAGCCGGTTCAGACCCAGGCCTGCTGACTCGGAACTGGTACTGACAACTGTCACCGCTGTGTACGATGCTGCAGGCAGGGGCTGGCAGGTAGTAAATGTGCCAGGTATATCTGTGGCTGCCACGGCTACTGCTGCTGCTTTTGTCGCTGTTGTCAGCTTTTCTTTGCAGCCCTGCTGTCTCATACCCCAGTACTGGGGCTGAAGGATTTCTTTTTACCAAAGCTGCCTCTTAGGACAGAAGTCCTTGTCCTGAATACATACTGAGAAGTCTTCATTCTGTCAAACTTTTCTGTTCTTTGCCTAGTAATTTCCAGACAGAAGAGAGCATTCAAAGAACTTACTTTCTTTCTTTTTTTTTTTTTTTTTTGAGACAGAGTCTCGCTTGGTCACCCAGGCTAGAGTGCAGTGGCATGATCTCAGCTCACTGCAACTTCCGTCTCCCAGGTTCAACCGATTCTCCTGCTTGCTTCAGACCTCCCAAGTAGCTGGGACTACAGGTGCCTGCCACCTCACCTGGCTAATTTTTGTATTTTTAGTAGAGGTGGGGTTTCACCACGTTGGCCAGGGTGGTCTCAAACTCCTGACCTCAAGTGATCCTCCTGTCTTGGCCTCCCAAAGTGCTGGGATTACAGGCGTGAGCCACCACACCCGACCCAATGAACTTTACTTTTCTACATAAGGAAAATAATGGTAGACATGAAATAGCTGTGAAACTTGTTTTGCTATTTTTGTACCATGCTAAAATGTTAACTACTACTTATGTCGGCATACACCTGAGAGCCACTGTGATTTAAGCCTTTTTATTTTTCTGGGTGTGATGTAACTCCTCCCCTACCTCATCCAAGTAGACAAGTTCATGGAGGATAAACATGACAGCTGATATTTCTTTTACAGCTGGTTCCAGGGAATATCTGCTGAATATAGGAAAGATCGTCAGTTGCTGTGTGCTGCCCCAAGTGGGAGAACCCTGGTACTGGTGGAGCTTTCAGCCTTCTCAGAGGAAACAATTTCAATGTTTCTGTGAAACCCTAAAGGTCTGGGGTTTGTAAGACTATCTTGAGCAGAGCAGGCAAAGGTGAAGGGAGTGGATCCCAGATGCGCTGCCTGGAGGGAAACCTGTCACCTGGAGAGGAAACGGCACAGGGGAGGCCCAGCCACCCTCGCCTCTCAGTCCCGCACATCTCTGTTAGTGATAGTCATGGTTCTTCTTGTATTTCCAGTATGTTAAGGCAATTGAAGGAAATATGAAGATTCATTCATCTCAGGAAAAGCAAAAAAATGTATTAACAGCAAGAGTAGAAGTTCACTTGCAGGGAAGATACTGTGTAGCGTATTTATTTCTCAGTGCCAGTGTGGGTAGCTGCTAAGCCCATGATTGTGTTGTAAGGTTTGAATAGGTCAGTGTGTGAGTCATCAATAAAGTAACATCAATCGTTTTGTTCCTGATTAATATGTTTTCTATTTTAGTATGCGAAGTACTTTAAAGAAGCTTATTATTCTGAAAAGCAAAGCCCGGAGATTTCCAGTAGCAAAACAGACAAAGTCTGTGGGCAATCTCAGTGTACAAATAATGCACCGCTGGCATAAAGACAAAGAATTTCAGAGGGGAAGGAAGCTCTTAAAGATTATGTCCCCTCCTACTTCTTTAATGAGGGCTCATGTTCAAAAACCAAGTAATTTATCCAGGCTCACATAACTGTAGGTGATAGAGCCCAAGCTGGAGGCTGTGGCTGGGTCTTCAGACTCCTTTCTTGACAGTCCCCACCTGCATAAACTCAGACTGAGAACAGTGCAGCCACAGCTGAGAGAGGCAGGTGGCACCCAGCATTTCTTGGACTTGTCTGCCAGGTCCCCTGAGTGCAGAGGACAGTATACTGGCTCCTGGGGCCTGTGGGCCCCAGAGAAGCTAAAGTCTTCTTTGAAGGCTGCCATTTTACCGTAAACTTTCGTGATAATTTCACAGTCTACTCCATAATTTCTCTGAGTTAATTTTGATGGAAACATGGTGTTAAGTAATCAGTTAAGCTTTGATCTCTAACTTTATGCCATCCAAATCTTCATGATGGCCTGAGCACCAGGCACCCAGACCTGTGCTCTGAATCATGCCGGGGCTGCTTCATAGAGCATGATGGAGAGATGACAGATTCACACTGGAGTTCTGAAGCTGTGGTTCTCAACCCTGTATTTTTACAAGTTCCTTAACTTCCTTACTAACCTGAAATGAAATGCATAGGTGATAAAATCAACCAGTGCACATAATTTCAAGTCAGTGTAACATTTCCGTAAAAAATACAATACAGGTAGTTTATAGTAACATAATAAGAATTTTGATATAGAAATACTCAAGACCAGGTACACCAGCAGTTGAATGCAGTGGTGAGACCTGCACACACCTGTGCCTGGTGTCACAGGGAGGCCGACACAGGTGTGTTGTGCTGAGACCCACACCCCACCCCTCATGTTGCTGTCTATGATATGACATTGTGAAAAGTTGACTACCTCTCAGGAAAGTTCTGAACGAAGCCAAGTATCATCTTCCCTCAATTTCCATATTGATTGCATTCCTGGAATATTTCATGTATATTTGAACTGTGTAAAACATATTTTAAGTTTATATGTAAGTTGCAATAAGTTTGTAAATCCAAAAATTAAAACCAGTGGTTTTTCTTTTTCTTTTTTTTTTTTTTTTTTGAGATGGAGTTTCGTTCTGTCGCCCAGGCTGGAGTGCAATGGTGCAATCTCGGCTCACTGCAACCTCTGCCTCCCAGGTTCAAGTGATTCTCCTGCCTCAGCCTCCTGAGTAGCTGGGATTATAGGCATGTGCCACCACGCCCAGCTAATTTTGTATTTTTAGTAGAGACGGGGTTTCACCATGTTGGTCAGAGTGGTCTTGAACTCCTGACCTCAGATGATCCGCCTGCCTCGGCCTCCCAAAGTGCTGGGATTACAGGCGTGAGCCACCGTGCCCGGCCAAAACAGCGGTTTTCCTATCTTCCTGAGCAGTCGAGGGAAAAGTTCTTCCCATTGCAGGCGTGTCTGAATGCGGGATGGTTGGCCGACTTGGCCCTGCCCCCCTGCCCCAATACCCTTCGCTTCTTCCCAATCTTTCTGACATCCCAATCCCCCCAACATTTCCAAAATGTCCTCTAAGTCAACACTCCTGCCGCTGCCAGCTGCCACCCCAGAGTGCCCTGGCCCAGTAATGATCGTTCTCACAGTCATGGCCGTAGGGAAGGCTCCCTTGTGGTAACTGGGGGACTTGGTGAGATTGCCTACATGAGCATTTCTTTTGGAACTGAGATACAGTGCACATGGCCTCTGGGGGACATGGGGTGATGGGTACGCGGAGTCGAGGCGAGCCTCCCTTGCGTTTCGGAGGCACTAGCCTTGTGCTATCCGTTCTTATCCATGTCTGTGCAGGAGGACATCACCCAGCCCACTTGGTTGCTGGGGTTTATAAAACCCACTAGGGTTCGGGGGTTTATAGAGAAAACAAAAGTTGGTGGCTGTGGCCACTTCCTATAGCAAGGTGGCTCAGGAAAGGGATCCCGTGTCATAGCCTGGGTACACCATGGCCCCTCTAGGAGCTTGATTACTTCTTAGCTCAGGGGAAGAATCGCACAAGGACAGAGGTCCCTGCTTGTCTGTGAACAAACTGGCCTTTGTGGCCACTTCAGCCTTCGGCTGCATCATATTCCTATTACATTCACGTGAGTGAACTTGAATTGCATCCTTAACACTTTTCCAAAAAGGTTATAAACTAGACTGGTGACGTATCATGGGGCCTGGAAAAATAATGCTGCTGCTTTTTCACTTCTCTGCTTGATGCTAAAACCTGGAGGCTAAAATGAATGTGTGTAATTAATTGGAGAACTTCCTCCTGTTTGTGGAGTGCTTTACCGCTGGCAAACGGCTTCTCTCCCTGAACAGCCCTGTGGGGCGTCATTTCCATCTGCCATCTGAGGAGAGCTGCTGTTCATGGCCCAGTCCTCTGTCCATTGGCCCACTGGGTGTCCCTAATGTGCACTAACAGGCTCCTGGCAAACGGCGGGCATGGCAGCCACGAATCTGCACATGAGCCGTGTGCCCTAGGTCTCCCCGGGCTCTGCGGCGGGAGGTGGGAGCCGGCCTCCGGTTCACATGCGGTGCTTTCCAGGCTGCAGGGCTTTCTCAGCCTGGGTGGAAGGAGTGACGTCAGAGCATTTCGCAGGAACTGCCTGCCCTAAAGCTGTGGCTCATAAACCCCTCCCAGCTTCTGTGTAGAATTCTGGACCCCCAGGGTATCACCAGAGAGTTTAAAAGCGGAGGAAGAACGTTTCCTGTGACTGCAGGGTGAGAGGCCCTGGGATCTGTAATTCCACACTAGGCTGGAACCCCAGAAAAGCTTCAATGCTCGGGAAATGTACGAGCGGCGCCAGGATCCCCTGAAGGAGTGTGGGGCTTTTTAAGCAAACTGCCCGGCAAGCCTCCTGCGGCACCTGCTGTCCCTCTGCCCGCAGTCAGGGCCCCTGGCCCACCAGTGTTGGTTGTGTTTCTGTTCTTTGAAGAGACCGCGTGATGATCTTCTGGTAGGAGCTGTAAGAAGGATACAAATGCCATTAGAGCTGTTAGAGCCCCAGACACCCCTGGAATTGGAGTTCAGGGTGTTGGGCTGTCCCCACCCTTAGGCAGCACCCCCACTGCCTGCAACACCTCCAGCGCAGGCTGAGGCCACGTGGGGATGGAAGCACATATGGGCTAGGCCAGGAGGGCGTGTGGGAGGGCTCTCCACTCTGCACTCCGCTGGGGCTTTCTCCTTGCGTCCTGGTCAATAACTTCTTCTCTCTCTGGTTCTCCTTGGCCTCAGCTCCCTGAGGAGTTGAGCCAGGCTGTCCCTGAGTTCCCTAATCCGGAAGAAGGGACGGCCATTATCTTTGAGTGACTGTCTTCTTGCAGCTGGGAATCTCTGGGGCTCTGAGCAGGAGGCCTGTGGGGGGCCCTGGAAGAACAGGCATGAGTTGAACTATCTACCTCACTGCCCTGTGTGCCCTGCCCCAGCAGAAGCCGTTTCTGCTGTGTGGTTCTGTCTAGGACTAGAGCCCCTCAGGGCCCTCTGCATGCTGTGGGATCCCTTTGCAAAGCACCTCCTAACATGTGCTTTTATCTGTGGCTCGGGCTGGGGATGGTGATGTCTTCACGCAGTCTTCCGCGGGCCTCTCCAGCCTGGCTCCCGAGATGCCATGCACGGTCTGTGCAGCCCAGAGAAGACCCTGCAGGTCACTTTGGTTGCCTGTCTCCCCATCTGGCCTGTGGGCTGGGCGCCTGGGAGATGGGGCTCCCATGGAGGTACCCCCACAGACTCGGACTCCACAGCAGGCTGTGGGGCTGGCATAGGTGGCTGGGAGAACCTAGCTGTCTTTTTAGCCATTTGTTTCGGAGGCCCTGGGGGTCATACCTGTGCTTCCTTGTGTATTTTTAGATCTCTTATCACCATACACACCACCTCCATATTAGAGGGCTGTCATATTCACATATGGTGAAATAAGACACAAAAGTACAATACTGGAGTTGAGGTTCGGCTTTCTAGGATTAGGACAAGGAGGCAACTTTGATAGTGAATGGAATCTTTTTTTCCCAGCCACCCCCACCCTCAAAGACTATCTTGCTCTAAGACCCAGTTCCTGTAAAACTGTCTGTGGGGTCCCTGGCCAGGGTGGGTGGGATCCCGGGGAAAGGGCCGGGCGGTGTGCTCCGAACAGGAATGCTTCTGGACCAACCGTTGTGGGCGTTCCTGAGAAGCCAGGGAGCCTGGATCTTGTCAGAGGAGCTGAGTCAGCTCCTCCCTCTGCTCTGTCCTAACCCCGCGGGCAGCAGCAGGAGCTGAGAGAGGACACGGTGGGGGCAGCGCTGCAAAACCCGGCAGCAGGGCCACCTTCCAGCAGCAGAAAGCATGAGTTTTGGTTTTGGGGTTCTTTCATTTCCTTCCTTCCTTTCTTTCTTTTTTAAATTTTTGCTCTTTGTTATGAAACATTGCAACCAGACCGAGCTGTGCATGGCCTGCTGCAAGCAGGCGCCGTTATCTTGAATGACCCCACATGCTGGGCAAGGAGGGGGTGGGTGAGGGGCTTGTGGGAACCCAGATCTGGGGTGGGACTGAGCCAACAGTTTAAAGAGCCTTGTGCCCTCACCACCCAGCCTCAACAATTGTTCGCTTCCAGGCATTTACACCCCACCCAGGTTTTTTGAAGACAAGTCAGCGGGAGATAATTTCACTGTACTCCTCAATGTTTTAGTATCCCAGCAGAGATTGCACGGGCAGAGGAGGGAGGCTTCAGGGTATAGGACCCCAGGAGCAGACGAGTGTTCGCTCTTTCCCTGTTGGCTCCTGTGGGGTAGGGACAGACCAGCCCCCGTGGACCCTATGAGGGCCATGACAAGAAGCTGCTGTTCTAATCTCGTCAGTGGAGGATCCAGCAAGCCCGGATCAGGGTGAAAGAATGACTCAACCTGCAGGCCATTTGGGGTATGCGCAGTCTGGTCTCCTGAGTTCTCTGAAGCCCTGTGCAGTTTTTGCTTTGTATCCTAAACTCCACGGGCCCGGACTCTGCCACTGGGCTTGATCCTCTGCAGCCCAGCCCGTTCCTGTTCCCATGCTGGAAGCAGCCTCTCAACTCGCTTCCTGGGTTTCCTGTTGCTCTCCCCACCTCATACCTGCTCTCCACGTTTCTATCAGAGCCCTGTTTCTAAAACAAAAGTCAGATTCCGCTGCGTTCTTAAAACCCTTCATTGGTTCCGAATTCTTTCAGGACAAGGTTCCACATATGGAGGCTGAGGGCGAGGGTCTGCACCCCAGGTGTCTGCACTCCTCGTCACCAGCCCCTGGTCGCAGCCACCCGGCTCTGTTTGTCCTGTTTCAGGTCCGGCTTAGGGCTCCTGTCCTGCGGACGACTTCCACAGCCCCCCAGAGTTGGGTCAAGTTCTCCACAGCAGCCCCCGCCCCCGCCCCACGTTTCTTCCCCCATGTGGTCCTCATCACATGTACATTGTCACCAGGCGCTTTGCCTGTTTCCTGGGAGACTGGACACCTAAACCGCATTTTGGAAATCCCTCCCACCGTCTCAAGCGGTGCTGAGACACCACCGTGCATTCACAGCACAGTGCGTTCCTGTGACCTCCGCGGGCCATGGTTAGCCCACAGGCTACTCACAGAAAGTGACAGGCTGTGTTCCGAAACTCTTCAAGCAGTCTGACATGGCTGTGGCTCTTCGTGAGATTTTATATTTTACAAAAGTGTCAGTCGATAAAGGATTCGTCCTGCACCACCGGAGCACTGGCCCGAGGTGCCGTGATCCCTGAGAACCCGCGTCTGCACAGTCAGCACTCTCCCCACTGTCTGTCATCTGCTGTGCCCTGTCAGGCTGCTGTGCCATTCTTCGCAGTGTCTCTGTTTGGGGAAGAATTTTGTCGAAACTCTGCGGATTTTCTTTTCTTTCTTTTTTTTTTTTTTTCAAGACAAAGTCTTGCTCTGTCTCCCAGGCTGGAGTGCAGTGGCGCGATCTTGGCTCACCGCAACCTCCACCTTCTAGGTTCACGCAATTCTTCTGCCTCAGCCTCCCGAGTAGCTGGGATTACAGGCACCCACCAGCACACCCAGCTAATTTTTTGTAATTTTAGTAGAGACAGGGTTTCACCATGTTGGCCAGGCTGGTCTCAATCTCCCAACCTCAGGTGATTCGCCTGCCTCGGCCCCCGCGAAGTGCTGGGATTACAGGTGTGAGCCACCACGCCTAGCCAACTCTGCAGATTTTCTTTCAGGCATCTTAAGCGAGTGGCAAGAGTTATTCTGTGGCTAAGTGTGTAGTTTTGTGTTCGTGAAGATGGTCATGCATGGGTTTTGTGCCAGTTTAAATGCTGGCTCATATATTTGTTGGTGTTTAGTCAGGCAGATTCCAAGAATTGCCTGTAAACTAAATTGCCACTTCCGGTATCGCCAGCACTTTGTTTTCCACATATGAGTCACGTGAGGATCGTAAGGGGTGGAGATAAAGGCGGAGGTTGCAAGGATTTGGAATTGTGTTCAGTGACAAATGGACTTCTTTCTGAATTCTAATGTAAGGTGGAGATCGCCATAGTTGACCTGTCCTGGAGGTGGGCGCGTGTCCTCCTGAGGAATTGATGCTGTAACATGGTTCATCCATGGGGTTCCTTTGTCAGCCCAAGCCCATGTGCCTTCCAGCAAAAGTCATTGTTTTTTAGTCTTTAAATGTCATTATCCCCAAGTGAGGGACAGGGTAGACCTGTTAGGCCGAAGGCGGGCTATGATGGGAACCTTTTCCTTGGTGGAGGACGGGCCCCCAAGAGCAACTGAGTCTGACAGGACATTGTTTTGGAGTCTCGCGAGTCTGGAGGGGGCACGCCTGACAGGGAGCCCCCAGGTGGAGTACTGCATGCTCAGGCAGGCGAGCTCTGCAAGGACCTTTGGCCAGACCCAAGCAGAGCTAAGCTGGAATAGGGTTAGGGTGGGGAGCTGGGCAGGCAGGCAGGGAAGTGGGTGGGCGTGCAGGTGCCTGGGACCCCACTCAGCTCACAGAGATACTTTCCCTGTGAGAGCAGGAGTCACCTCAGGCCTCCTCTCCTTCTGTTATCTGCTAGTGTGTAATAAATATCCACAATTCAGCGGCTTAGGATAACACATAGTTATGATCTCACAGTTTCTGTGGTCAGGAGTCTGGGCACATTGGCCAAGCACAGTGGCTCATGCTGGTAATCCCAGCACTTTAGGAGGCTGAGGCAGGCGAATGGCATGAACCCAGGAGTTTGAGACCAGCCTGGGCAATGTGGCAAAACCCTGTCTCTATAAAAAATACAAAAATTAGCCAGGTGTGGTGGCACCTGCCCTGTAGTGCCAGCTACTCGGGTGGCTGAGACGGGAGAATCACTTTAACCTGGGAGGTGGAGGTTGCAGTGAGCTGTGATCACGCCACTCCAGCCTGGGTGACAGAGGGAGACCCTGTCTCAAAAACCAAAAAAAAAGAGCCTGGACTCAGCCCCACTGGGTCCTGTGTTCAGGTCTCACAAGGCTACAACCAAGTTGTTGGCCACTCTGGGGTCTTTCTGGAGTTCGGGCCCCTCTTCTGAGCCACATTTTTGTTGGAAGAGTTCAGTTCCTTGTGGTTGTAGGACTGAGGTCACTGTTCTGCTGGTGTCAGTCAGCCAGGGGCAGCTCTCAGCTCGTCGAGGTCCCTCCCACCGGGCAGCTTGCTTTCTCAAAGCCAGCAAGGACACTCTGACTTCTAGACCATCTTTTAAAGGGCTCTCCTGATTAGGGCAGACCCACAGGATAATCTCTCTTTTGAGCAAGGCAGTCAACTGATGAAGGATCTTAATTATTTTTTAATATTCTTTGCCACGTAATACAGCCTAATTACAGTGGTGTCATCCATTGTGTCCATGGTCCCACACACTCAGTGGGAGAGGGGTATGCAGGTACACTGGTGGTGGGAGTCTTGGGGACCAGCCCACAATTCCACGGTCCCACACAGTGGGAGAGGGCTATGCAGGGCGTGTACACCAGAGTCTTGGAGATCAACCCAGAATTCAGCCGACTGCCCTTGTCTCTCCCTCCGTTCCCTTCTGGTGCCCTTCTTTCCCCCAACCCTTTCCTCTTTCTTACATCTCACCCCTCTGCTCCCCTTCTTTCTGTATGGCCTCCCTTCTCTTTTCCTAGCCCCTCCTCTCTGTTCCTCCACCCCCCAACCCCCAAGCTGGTGGGCTATGGCTGCTTTGAAACCTCATACCTGCTCTGAACTGGCTTAGAAACTGAGCCAATGGCACAGAGCCACCTGCCTTACTAGGAAGGGCTGCCTTTGGCGTGGCCTTGGTCACTTTGCTGGCCCATTGGTAGGGCTGTAGGATGTCACTCTAATGCCTTTCCTTCTCTGTCTCCTTCCTCTTTGCTAGATCTTTGTATAGACCCAAGAGGCCTTTCTTTTGTTTGAGACAGGGTCTCACTCTGTCACCCAGGCTGGAGTGCAGTGGCACAATCACAGCTCACTACAACCTCAACTTCCCAGGCTCCAGTGATCCTCCCACCTCAGCCTCTCAAGTAGCTGGGACCACGGGTGTGTGCTACCACACCTGGCTAATTTTTGTATTGTTGGTAGAGACAGGGTTTTACCATGTTACCCAGGCTGGTCTCGAACTCTTGACCTCAAGAGATCCACCTGCCATGGCCTCCCAAAGTGCTAGGATTCCAGACCTGAGCCACCATGCCTAGCCTGGCCCCAATAGGCCCTTCACACCATGTATTGTGGTCTTGGAAATTGAAAATGGCAACAAGGTATCAAACTCTTGATGCAATTGTGATTTTTGACACCCCTTGATTTGAAAGACATGGGGTGGGTTGATAAAGGAGCCAAGCGAATAGAACAGATTCCTCATGAGGACACAAGCCAGGCAACCTCAAGACGACAGATCAAGTATGGCCAGTTTGCAACTTAGATTAAAATTGAGAAAGAAGATACATCTGTAATATAGTGTAAGTCTAGGATGGGAGAGATGGATGTCCCTGTCAGGACCACCCCCATGCCAGGAGCTTGCTAGCCACCTTGCAAGTCCCATTTTAATATTATCTAGGAGCCAGTTGTGGTGGTGCAAACCTGTAGTCCCAGCTACTCAGGAGGCTGAGGCAGGTTGCTAGAACCCAGGAGTTCCTGGCTGCAGTGAGCTGTGATCACACCTGTGAATACACACACACGGCACTTCAGCCTGGGCGACAGAACAAGACCCCATCCCCAAAGGTAAAAAACAAAAAAGGAAGAAAAAAAGGAAAACATTATGCAAGACGTCTGAAAACTGTGTTTATAGAACCATTGGTGGAAGGATTACAGACGTATTCTCAAAAAAACTTAAGTAGAAAGGGGGTGGGGTTTATTTGATACCAGAAAACCTACATTCAGTAACACTTATGCCATCGAGCTTACTGGGTTGTTGTATCACATGAAACGGTGAATACACATGCGGTTTGGAAAATGTTTTGTGAGTCGTTTGCAGAAACAGTTCAGATGCCAAGCTCGATAGCATCATGTCCGTTCCTGCTCAAGCATTTGAAACGTTCTCATGGAGCAGAATGTGGCAGAACAGCTACAAGTTGAAAAATACTTATATGGAGGCTAATTTGTTAGTGCAAGGAAGGACTACCAACAGCTAGAAGCATTCTGCTGTGATCTACATTGTGTCGGGAAAAGACGGACTCCTGGCACGGCTGTGTTGAAGGGGAAGCTGAGAGTGCGTGTGTGCTGAGAAGTGACTGGATGGGAGTTCGCTGGGATTACAGTCCCAGCTCCATGCCAGCCAGCCCTATGACCTCAGATGGGTCTGGCAGCTTCTCCAGGCCTCCACTTTCTGCTCTGTAAAGCGAGGGATTGAACTGGAAACCTGGAGTAGCATCCAGCTGTTTACACTCCGCTCCATGCGTCTGTCAGAGCTCCAGAGGGAGGCTGACTGCCCAGCCCTGCCACTTACAGGCCGTGTGACCTCAGGCAAGTTACTTACCCTCTCTGTGCCTTAGTTCCCTCATATTTAAACTGGGGATGGTAACAGTCTCTGCCTAATGAGGCTATTTCAGGGAGTACATGGCATCATATCCATAAAGCTCTTAGAATAGTTCCTGCCTAGCGTGTAGTAAGGGCTTGATAAATGGTAGCAGTTCTTATAAGGACTATTTCTGTTGCTCGTGACTAGCCTTTTACTCTATTAGTCTGGAACTTATTGCTGTATATCTGTTAAACTCTGAACAAGATTTTCTTTCTGCATCATCACTGCTGACCCTCCACTGGGAAGGTGCCTGCTGCTCTGTCCTCTAATAAGATATTCTGTCTGTTTCAGGCAGAGGCCCGGCTCGCTGCAAAACGGGCGGCCCGCGCGGAGGCTCGTGAGATCCGCATGAAGGAGCTGGAGCGGCAGCAGAAGGAGGTAACGTTTGGGACTCCTCGTTGGGTCTTTTCACAGTGATTTGCGTTCTGGGCCCCACGTGCAAAGGCAGGCACCTGTTGCTGCAGACGCACCTGGCTGGCTCACGTTGCTCACGGTCGGAGTGCGTTTGTGCCTGACTTCTGCCCAAGGTCAGGCCGGGAGTGCACATAGCACGGATATCAGGCATGCCTGCTCAGACCTGCTGGCTCCTGAGAGGGGCTTAGAAGCCTCTTGCCCGTGAAGATCGTCGTTTCCAGCTGCAGGGAGCCAAAATGTTCAGGGTCTGAGCTTTAGGTTCTAACTGTTGTACTAGAATCTAGATTCTCTGGATTAAAGTAGAAAAGAAGAATGGATTAATGAGTTTTTAAACTGGCCAAATTGTTTTGTTTAAAAATGTGTCCCCCGTGGTTTGTACAGTGTTGGTCACACACGGCCTTCAGGTTTCAGGATATCTGGAGCTCCTGTGTGATAGAGAGATGGGAATGAACACATGGATGAAGCAGGCAGGGAAGAAATTCCTCCCTGGGAAAATGGCTAGCAATGTGTTGACACACCTGCTCAAGCCATTTGCAAGTTATTTTCATCATCTGGAGCTGGAGCTGGGAGTCATTTCCGACAGCATGAGGGTTCTTTAACTCACAGTATGGTGTGACCTTTTCTCTGACCTCAGAGACATAGAAGCTGAGACCCCACTCAGTCCACGTTCTCCCATGGGCCATGCCCTGGGGCCAAGGGACCATCCACACCCGAACCCGCCCCCAAGGGCTCTTCTTCTTAAGAAGGTTTGAATTTATTTTGTTAGACAGGAGTAACCAGCTGTCTTCCCCAGGGTTGATTTTCTTGTTTGGCTTACATAGCCAAATGTAAAAAGGCGAGCCAGTGTTTAAAACCAGTAAGATTTCCAATAAAAACCTGAATTTCCAGATTCTCTTACGGTGGTTGTAGATTCCGCCACATTCCCAGCAAAGACCAAGCTGGCCACATTCCCTGCAGGGTTGGGGCCCTGCCACCGGTCTAACGTGCTCGTTGCCCTCTGCTGCTAGGAGTTTGCCGCTCCGTGTAGAAGCCTGCATGCAGAGGCTGGGCAGTGTCACCGAGCCCTGGGAACCGTCCTGCACACTCAAGCTCTGGTATCCATAGTGGTGCCGGAGGCCACTAGAAGGAATAGTGCTTTTATTCTGAACTGGTTTTTAAATATGTATATGTATAATTTTTTTTTTTTTTTTTGAGATCAAGTCTTGCTCTGTTGCCCAGGCTGGAGTATAGTGACATAAGTTCCGCTCACTGCAACCTCTGCCTCCAGATTCAAGCGATTGTCATGTCTTAGCCTCCCGAGTAGCTGGGATCATAGGTGCGCACCACCATGCCTAGCTAATTTTTGTATTTTTAATAGAGACGGCGTTTCGCCATGTTGGCCAGACTGGTCTCAAACTCCTGATCTCAGGTGATCCTCCTGCCTTGACCTCCTGGCCTCCCAAAGTGCTAGGATTACAGGCATGAGCTACCACACCTGGCTTACATATATATATTTTAAATGACAATTTCAAGTGTTTTTTCACACGGCCCAGTATCAGTGTCTCTGTAGAAATGTCTGTTCATACCTCAGTGGACACTCTCAAGCTCCTTGTGTGCAGGACACTGCTGGCCCCTTCCATCTGTTTTAGAAACCTAACGGCAGCAGGTGGGCAAGGTGGTTAATTTGGCGGGCAGTGGCCACTGTTTCTTAGGACACACCACTGTGTGAGCAGACGGCTGCCTCTTTCTCCAGAGCCAGAAGCCACCCCCTCAGGCTAACGCTGGCGTTCCGAGGCTCATCCGACTTTAATTCACTTCGCCTGGCTCCCCAATAGGACCTCAGTCTTTGTTTTTTATTAAGGTTGTAAAAGAGTTATAAAAAGAATTTCCCAAAATATTTTGTTGTTCTGGCAGGTTTTGCACGATTGATGGGATTTTAAGGCCCCCTGCCCTGTTCATAGTTCCCGTGTCTCAGCTCTGTTGTTATAGCAGAGCCAAGGGCCCAGAGGATGCAGATGGCCATGAAGCTGTGAGTGGGCCCTACTCGGCCTTCATGATAGCATCCGTCATCCTTTCTTCATCTTTCTCTTGTACAGTAGATGTAACGAAAGTTACTTTCATCGAGAATACAAACCTAGGATTTCTACAAAATCAAGGTGAAAAAAGAATTATATAGTGTATGTACGTACATCTTCCAAATTAAACATTTAGATAAAAATATATTGTATCTTTTTTTGAGACAGAATCTTGCTCTGTCGCCCAGGCTGGAGTATAGTGGCACGATCTTGGCTCACTGCAACCTCCCTCTCCTGGGTTCAAGCGATTCTCCTGCCTCAGCATCCTGAGTAGCTGGGACTACAGGTGCCGGCCACCACGCCCGGCTAATTTTTTGTATTTTTAGTAGAGATGAGGTTTCACCATGTTAGCCAGGATAGTCTCTTAACTCCTGACCTCTTGATCTGCCTGTTTCAGCCTCCCAAAGTGTTGGGACTACAGGCGTTAACCATCACACCTGCCCCATATTATATCCTTAATTATGGATAGAATTGATTTAAATATATACATATTGATATAAGCAGCTTGTTACAAAGTTGTTGGGCAAAAGTTCTTGATTTGAAAAATAACTAAGATGAATTAAGGCAAGCAATCATCTATGTGAATGGCCTCCTTTAAAAGCAAAGCATCCCTTTATTCCTTTGATTCAAAGGAAGCCCTTTTCTGTTGCATTTTAATTGTACAACGTAAGGACAATCTGTTGCTGGACTCCCGCATCTCTGTTGTAATATTCCAAGCCACACGAGAAGAAAAATAAAAAATAAGCTGGGCGTGGTGGCATGCACCTGTAGTCCCAGCTACTCAGGACACTGAGGCAGGAGCATTGCTTGAGCCCAGGAGCCTGAAGCAGTGATCGAGCCATGATTGTCCCTGTGCATAGCTGCTGCACTCCCGCTGGGGCAACATAATGAGACCCCTATCTCTTTCAAAAAGTCAAAATATAAAAAGTAGTTGCTACTCCAGGTGGGAAACCAAGTCTTGGGCATTTAATTTTAGTATCGTAAAAAGGGGGTGCAGAGCAGCCTTCGCTGATGCCTCTGATGAGCACAGGCCTTGCAGAGAACATCTGATGAAATCTGGGAAGTCTGATGTAAAACTCCATGGTTTGTCCTCTTCAGCACGTGTACAGATGTCATTTGCTTAGTAGATTGCATTCAGATTTTGAAATTCTTCTCCCTACAGCATGGTTTTATCATAAAGATATTTCAGGGGGCCACAGGGTCAAAATATCTCGTCCTGTTGCAAATTTGGTGGAATGTCCTCCACCAAGAGTGGTGGTTTTGGTCTGTGCTGTCAGACAGCAGGGACCAGAGGAGGGGATGGTGTCCCTTGCAGGCAGCACCTTTGGCCAGCATTACCTTTTGCACGGTCCTCTGTGGATCTGCAGTCTCAGCTTCCTCATCACTGATGCCTGCACTTCTGCCCTCACGACTGTGGCTTGCGGCTATGACACAGGGTGGGCGTCATGGGCGTGGCTGCAGACTCCTGCCTGGGGTTGGTCACGGACCAGGACCCAGAGCCACCCAAATTTACCAGGTTGTGGAACGAGAGCCTGGGAAGGTGGGAGACGTGTCAGGAGGGGCAGAGAAATGAACGTGGCCAAGATGGTGAGTGAGGACACGGAGTGAAGCAGCTCTGCGGAGGGAAAGCCACTCTTCATGGTAGCAGAGGATGGATGTGACAGACAGGAAGCTGCCCTGGGAGACGAGAGCCAGAGGAGGAAGGGCCGGTCCAGTCAGCCCAGAGCAGCACGCATTCCTAACGACAGCAACAGTGCCTTCATGAATTTAGGGCCTTTGCCAGGTGATGACGTTCTTGTTTAAAGTTTATGTCTGCTTCTTCAAAAGAAGGATTGAAAGATCTTAAATAAGATAGATGAGTATTTTGTTACTAGTCAGAGAAGCCTGGGGTTGGGGTCATCTCAGGGCCCCTGCCGTGCAGCAGAGGTGGGCTTGGGGCTGTCACCTACTCTCGGTGGCGGGCATCTTCCCGAACTTTACAGGTGAGGAAAACAGGCCTTAGGGGGAGACACAGTTTTCCCTGAATCCAAGAAAATGGCCAAGCCAAGGTTCAAACCGGGTTTGACAAGATGCAAAGCCTGTGGTCTTCCTAGCACACCCCTCTGTCTCGAAATCAGTTCTGCAGCCAGCAATAAAAGCAAGTAAGAGTGGAGGACGGAGTGAGTCCGTGGACCAGGGGGTTGAAGTTCACGTTGAGGATGCTGGCACCCACAGCAGAGGGGGAAATAGAATGATCCACATAATCCTAGCCACTTTCCAAGTGGAAGCATGCCTTGAAAAATAAAGTTCTTGGTGCGGAATTTGAGGCACAGGAATATGAAACATAAAATAGACAATTTTGTTAGAATTTTCTATGAATACAGAATCAGTAGCCGTTCACCTAGCTGTGTTTTTATGTGATCCGAAGGGTGGGGCAGAGGCCGGGAGGAGTTACCCATGTGTGCGCGCACGCATTCGTGTGTGCATGTGTGTGTATGTGCACTCACACACATGAGCATCTGTGTGTGCATCCAGAGGGAAGAGTGAGTCGAGCTAGTGGGGTCTGAGCTTGCACGTCTTCGGGCCATCTTTGGCGGTGCCTGGAGGATTTAGGAAGGTGCCTCACACTCTTCTTTGCATATCAAGTCTCTGGGCCTGGCTATTATTAGAACCAGTTAACACAATTGGAGGTTATACAATCTGGTAGCTTGGGGCACTGGCATTTTAAGTTGTTGATTAAGGGGAAATGAATACGTTTTGGAAGACCAGTGTTTAAAGGGTAGGGTTGATACTTTGGTGTAAAAATTGAGAAACCTGATCCCTGTTTTCATCTGGGTCAAAAGCCATCTCACCTAGATGCAGGCGTTTCTGAGCAGGCTCAGGGTTTTCTTGAGGGGGCCGCTCTGAGAACACTGAGAAGGGCAGGAAGCTGACCGGGGTTGGTGTCCCCCAAGGGAAGCGTGGAGGTGGTTCTTTTCAGCACACAGACGGCGAGAACCCACCACAGCTTACTCTAGCTGCATTCCAGGGTCTGTTTAAAAGGATATGAGCTCTTTTTTAACGGATTTGTTAGGGGAGAATAATGTACATATTTTTGGGAAATTCAAGGGAACCTTGAACTTCTTAGGGAGAACCTACACTGATAGAAAAAAATGGTGATCGGGGTATCTCTTTTCTTGCTACTGACTTGATACACATTTTGGTTAGAGATGCTTTGTTTCTTACAGTCATATTGTTGGATATGGTCACATGTATTCCCCCATATAAGACTAGAAATGCCATCTTCTTGGTCTTGCAGTTTTGGCAGTGCCTTCAATAGTGCCTGATATGATAAATGTCTTAATGGAGAATGAATGAAAATGAGTAGCTATCTCAGTTTTATCTAGTGATTACTACAAAATTAAGAGAAACCTCTGAAGCAAATGAATGTGTCAATGTATGATAATAACCTCTTTTAGGAAGATTTCTGTTACATTCTAATGATCACTCCATTTAGCTGGAATTTTCCTGTTAATCTGTATGTGTCTGTGTGAATCAGAACATCAAAGCCTCTTTGTTCATTATTTGTGAATTTGACCAGTTAACTTTCCAATTAAGTTTCTGCACTTTTTGGTTAAACTTTTATTACTGCAAAAGGAAATTTTGAATTAAAGATGAAGGAAGAACTTTTTCTTATTGATGGCAATAGGTTATACAGACTTCTGTATTAGAATAATAGCAGTATTTTTGGTAGAGATTCGTGTGGCTATGCCCCTATTTCCCCGATGTATCTAAAATGGAATGTAAAGTAAGTGATAAAATTACAAACTCTTGTCAGTGGGACCTCACGTGTTTTCTTATTCACATTTTACTGTTATTCATTGTGGCTTTGATTCATATGGGGAGAACCTTTCATTCTGATGTTACAGCTTCTTTAATTGGATTTTACATTTCTTTTTTCTTTTGTCCTTCTCTATAGATCTATCAGGTCCAAAAGGTAGGCTCTTCTTTATTTTCTAACTTGCATGTACTGTTTTTTCCTTGCCAAGGGCCTGGTCACCTTTCAGAAATAACACCTTGCACTGAAGATACATAGACGTTCTTACTGTTTATTTTACTACTTTGCGTATGAATTTGTTTGAACATTCTGCCTAGATCCTCATCCTGCCCCACTCAAAGCCACAGTCAGACACATTTCTGTGTGCTGAATGCTTTTCTCATCTGCATTCTCCTCAAGAAATTTAAAAATTGTTTCTTTAAGAAGAAAAGTAATTGTAAGGCAAAATAAAATTATATTTCAGAATTTGGATAGCCTTCTGAAATTATGTATTGAAAGAAAAAGATGGTTTTATTGGAAAACTTAAAAAAATCCATGCAGATTACCACATATTGAGAGAGTATTAGATATTGACTTAAAAATCTGAGTAAAAAGACAATGATGATATAAAATAAACCTGCCATTCATCCCTAATGTTCAGAGATAATAAAATAACGCACCTCTCTGTTTCCTAATATTTTGTAGAAGCAGCTGAGGTTCAGAAGTAAATACACTGGGCAGGCCGGACACAGAAAATAAAGACAACCAAGTCAGTGATTCAAGATCTAGCAAAAGTCAGTGATTCAAGATCTAGCAAAAATGAAGTCAGAAGTGAGCGAGTTCCATGAGAATTTATAGAATTTGTGTACAAGGGAATCTTTCCCATAAATGAATTTAGTTTGATACTTACAACATCTGTGATAGTTCCCTTTTATAAATTTATTTAGTTTCTAGATGAACAACAACTGTATTTTTCTCTTAGAGCGGATGAGAAAATCAGAATAAGATCACTTAATTTCCGAGGTTAGAGCACACAGGCCCTAGGAATGCACGGGCGGGAAATTGAAGACCTGTTGTGTTGGATTCCTGTGCTGGCCATCAGAACGAATCGCCTTCCCCGCGGGCGCCCTGCACTCTGCATAGCTGCTGTCCCGAAGAGTGCAAAGAAATTTGTTAAGTAGATGCCAGAATCTCTTGTGCTTGGCTAGTGTTTCCAGGGCCCAAGTGTAGAAGTGAATATTGCAGCTGGCGTTCCTCGTCGTCCTCAGAGAGCCTCGGGAAGAACTGGACAGGTGCAAGGCCGGGCGGGGAGCCCTGCCAGTGACTGACAGCAGGACGCTCTCATCCAGAACCTGGAAGAGGGGCTCTGTCTGGTCGTTTCCACTCACATTCATGCCTTTCTTTTGCTAGGTCACGTTATTTTCTTTTCACTAACGTGCCAGGGACACATTATGAAAACTTTTGTCAGAATGTGAATTTGTGTAGAATGTGAAGCTAGAAGGAGCCCCGGAAATCGCAGTGGAGGAGCAGAGGCACAGTTTTGCGGTAAAGGTGTGCCCAGGAAAGGGAAGGCTTTCCTCATCGCTGAGATGTCTGGGGAGGAGAGGAGGCGGCGATTGCGCCTCCGGCCCAGCCAACTGCTTTGCGGAACAGTTTCTCTGGGATCAAAGCTATTTCTGAAAGTAGTGCGGCTCCTGCTTCCCTCCGCATGGCTTCCGGCTCATGGTAGTGATTGACATTTGAAATGTTTGCCCTTCCTGGACTTTGCTGTGCTAGTGCTGCTGGCTAACCCAGGAACTACTAGTTAATTGCACTTGCTGTTACTAGGGGCGTTCTCTCCCCAGGAATGACATGAAATGCAGTTACAGTAGCCACTTACAAGACCACCCTGGCCAGGCGCGGTGGCTCACGCCTGTAATCCCAGCACTTTGGAAGGCCGAGGCGGGCGGATCACGAGGTCAGGAGATCGAGACCATCCTGGCTAATACGGTGAAACCCCGTCTCTACTAAAAATACAAAAAAAAAAAAAAAAAAAAATTAGCCCGGCGTGGTAGCGGGCGCCTGTAGTCCCAGCTACTCAGAAGGCTGAGGCAGGAGAATGGCGTGAACCCGGGAGGCGGAGCTTGCAGTGAGCTGAGATTGCGCCAGTGCACTCCAGCCTGGGCGACAGAGCGAGACTCCGTCTCAATTAAAAAAAAAAAAAAAGACCACCCATGAACGAGGTGAATGATTTTCAATACTGGTTCTTCATCATGAAAAGAGCAAGATAGAGTGTGCAGATATAATGGGCAAAAAGAAATCTATGAAAACAGAAAAACTGACAATACAGATTTCTTTTGGAATTTAAATAATTTTATTGTGAATTTATATAGCCCTCATCCTTCTAAAAACATATTTTGCTTCCCTCTTTCTAGTTGAGCCAAGATAGGGAGGAGCGATGGCATCATATTTTACTTGTGAAAAATCTGGAACTTGACAGGTGCTAACATTAATTGAATGCAAAATAGCTTTAAGCTGATGCATTTCCCTGACACTGAAGACAAGACATGACTTTGGGATATGTTTGCTTTTATTTCCTTTCTGAATTTATATTCCAAGGGAATAACTTACAGAAAAAGATAGGGCTCATGTCCTTTTTATAGTACAGTTCAGTATTATTGAATTTTTGAAAGCATTTTAAATTCTCCCTCCTAATTTTTGCTCTTCCAATTTTCTACTTACCATCATCTCTAAGAGAAAGAGGTAAGACCATCTGAGAACTGTATATTTTTAAATCTGACCGCACTTCGAAATGAAACTAAACCAAACATAGCAACAGCATGTTTTGGTTATTGTAAAATAATTTCAAAAATGGTCTTGTATGTCTAGCGTCTGATTTTTTCTCGATTATCAGATTTTAATGTATAAAGAGAAAATTCACATCTGTGTTATAATATAGAAGTTTGGTTAGTTGTTTCTTGATTTTCTTACTGGAAATTAAATAAAAAGCAGAAAAGCAAAACCCCATTATTTGGGCCCATGACCTGGGTTCCCACCTACCTTTAGAATTCCCCAATTCAGTGACAGCAGTAGCTGTTCTGAGTCTGCTTTTCTCATTTTAACTTGGACCACTGAACAGGATAAAAACATGGGAGTATAAACTAAAGCAAACTTGTCCAACCCGCGGGCCACATGCAGCCCAAGATGGCTGTGAGTGCAGCTGAATACAAATTTGTAAACTTTTAAAAAATATTATGAAATTTTTTTTGCAAATTTTTTTTTTTTTGCTCATCAGCTATCGTTAGTGTATTTTATGTGTGGCCCAAGACTCTTCTTTCAGTGTGGTCCAGGGAAGCCAAAAGATTGGACCCCCCTGAGCTAACGTCATCTCCAGACATATGTAACTTGTGGGTCTGCATATTTTTCTTCTGTACAAAGACCTCTGCTGTGGGTAGCAGTCATCTCTCCGTCTATGCTACAAAGACATCAAAGTCTGAATTCTCTAGACTCAGCATAGACATCAGGCAGCTAGAACAAGTGTCAGCACACAGTTTCTCCCCTTCTTCTCTCAGTTTCCCTGAGGTCCCAGCACAGGAATGGCTCTGAGCTTCTGCTTCTCTTAGATGGTGTTTTATTCCTTCATCGTGTTTGCTTTGAAGGCATGAGCAGCCTGTCCGAGGGGGCGTGAAGGCTGCTGGGCCGGCTTTACTGTCTTGCTCTCCACCGAGGCCCTTCGTCCGGGGGAAGCTTCGTCCTGGGCTCTCTTGCTTTTGCCGGGATGGAGTGGGCGGGGAGGGTCTCTCTTCACAGCTCACAGCCTGCATGACTGCACGGGTGGCGGCTCCCTGCGTAGAAGCCAAGTGTGTTGCTGACTGCTTTGCCTTGGCGTGTTACCTTCACCACACGGCTGGACGGCGGTTTGGAAATGCATGTCGGAACAATGCCTTAGACAACTGCCTTTTTAAGAAATTTCACTTCTTGCCTAATTTTTTTCCCCTTCTGTCTATAGAAATATTATGGGCTGGATACAAAATGGGGTGACATCGAGCAATGGATGGTAGGCCTTGAATATAATTTTGTTTTTACTCTTCCCTCCCCACTTGAATACAGTGTTGAGACTTAAATGGTTTATAATGTAATTCTTATGTGGTTTAACTATGTAGATAGATTCCTATTGCACCATAATTTAATACTGAGAGATTTTCTTCCGGGGATTTCTGCATCTGGTCTCTGTTTACATCCCCAAATACAGCCTGCTTAGAAACAGTCCTGGTCTTGCCTGTTCAGTAGCCACTAACTGCTGATGTCTCCTGGCCAGTGGTTTGGGGAGGTCTCCACTACCACAGCCACCCTGATCTCCTTGAGCACAGGGCCCTCCACCAGGACTCAGGCTGGGCATGCGCCCCTGGCTTGAGAACTTTCCAGAGAACATTCCCATTGGCATCGCAGCTCACCAGGCTCTGGTTGGAACCTGAGAGGTACATTATGCTCCATTTCCTTCACTCATGATTGCGACCAGCTGCCCCATCACCCTCATTTAGACTTTATCTGCATTTGCTGTTGGGTTCTCTCTTCATCTTGTCCGCTGTGCCTGCTGAAACCACTGGTCTTTGGTAAGAAAATTCCTTTACCTTCTCAACCTGCTTCCTAGAACAGCCCCTCTGCCATCCTGTGAATGGAGAGCTAGCTCGCCCTGATGATACTCCTGTCTTTCTGGCTTTCTCGGGAAGCAGCAGCACCCACATAGGGAGGCTGCAGAAGGGGGATAATCTGTGTGCTTTCCACTGGTCCCGTGAGCATGGCCTGGCCCTTCTCGTTAGTTCATCTACCTGAGTCCTTCCACCTCTTCCTGTCCCTTTTGCTTTATTGCCTGGCCCCGTGGACTTCATCACATGCTTGTAGCATTTGAGAACCTGGTTAGGATAGAAATATCCTATTAAAGGTTTCTTATACATAAAATTATCTGAGGAAAATCCAAAATTATTTCCTAACATCTTACATACTGGGTATAAAAGAGGTTATCTCTTCAAATATAAAGAGCACACACTCTATCGGAAATATGATTACATTCAGCCTCGGCAAACCATCATTTTAGGCTTACATGACATAAATGTATTTTTGTTAAACCTTAAGACATTTTTGTCCACAGGCGTGGTGATATAAGAAAGAGAAAAAAAGAAAAGAAAAATTTAAAAAATCTTAAGACATTCTTTGAAGTTGTATCGTTGTTCTATATACCACTGAGAAAGAAAAAATGCTAATTATAACTGAACAACTTGGATTATAAGATACACCCCAGCTTCAGAGATGTCTAAGTGTGAAAAACCATGTGTGTCTTACAATCCACGATATATAATAGAAAGAGTGACATCCTTTTCGGATATTTTGTGGAAATGATTTATCTTCTGATTCCTAAAGAGAGTAAGGTTCTGAAAGTAAGGGGAAAAGTAGATTGATTTAAATGGACCAGATGATAGAGGTTAGAAAAAATTAAGGCCCAGCTTCTGGCCCAAACATTGTTTTTACAACAAAAATTAAGTATCCCAATTATTTTTGTGCTTGAGAACCTCCCACCCCAGAAAAAAACATTTTTACCCACTGGTTTAATTGAAGCCTTTAAACGAAGGCAGAGAAAATATTTATTTGACATTTAGATCAGAACTGCTGTATTATGTTGCAATGGGACTACCTAAGCTTTTTTAAAGCACTTTTCCTGTGTCCATCTGTCTCTAACCTTTTCATACTGTTTCCTCCATTATTTTGGTAGGAAGACAGTGAGCGCTACTCTCGTAGATCCAGAAGAAACACATCGGTTAGTACCGTGTTCATTAATTACTTAGGCAATTTGATTGAATTCTAATTTATACTTGAAGTGGCTGAAGTATATATAATATCTGAATGATGATATCATCTCTTAAAGAAATTAACACTATTGATGATGGAATACTGATATTATTACCTAAATAAACACTATGAACTCAGCTTTTAGCATTTTGACCTAAATTTGGTAAGGAGAGTGTGTTTGAGAAATTTTTGAGTATTAATATATTCGTAACAACTGTAGTGCTTTTTGTGCCACTGAATACCCATAAATAATTTGCATAGTAATATACACCAATGCTGTGTATTTATATTACTGGTGAGATAATACTACTTGGATGAAATTACTTTTTTTTTTTTTTTTTGAAACAGAGTCTTGCTCTGTCACCCAGGCTAGAGTACACTGGTGCAATTTTGGCTCACTGCAACCTCCACCTCCCAGATTCAATGATTCTCATGTCTCAGCCTCCCAAGTAGCGGGATTACAGGCACACGCCACCACACCCGACTAATTTTTGTGTTTTTGGTAGAGATGGAGTTTTCCCATGTTGCCCAATCTGGTCTTGAACTCCTGGGCTCAAGTGATCTGCCCATCTCAGCCTCCCAAAGTGCTGGGATTACAGGCATGAGCCGCCGTGCCTGGCCCTGAAATTACTTTTTTTTTTTAAGATGGAGTCTTGCTCTGTTGCCCAGGCTGGAGTGTAGTGGCGCAATCTTGGCTCACTGCAACCTCTGCCTTGTGGGTTCAAGTGATTCTCATGCCTCAGCCTCCTGAGTACCTGGGATTACAGGCATGTACCATGACACCCAGCTAATTTTTGTATTTTTAGTAGAGACAGGGTTTCGCCATGTTGGCCAGGCTGGTCTCAAACTCCTGACCTCAAGTGATCTGCCCGCCTTGGCCTCCCAAAGTGCTGGGATTACAGGCGTGAGCCACCGCACCTGGCCCTGAAATTACTTGAAATCCATATTGCCCATAAGCAGACAGAGATCCGCGAAGGCCCTGTTGTGGGAGACCTAGACTGGTGTCCACTGAGATGTCCCGGGGTGGCTGACCCCCCCCACTGCTGGGGGTGTGGTCAGTTCCCAGCGTCCCCCTAAGACTTTGGCACTGGTTCTTCACGTATGTTGTATGATTACTTCACGGTTGTTCTCGTCCTTTCTTTTAATAGGCTTCTGATGAAGACGAGCGCATGTCAGTGGGTAGTCGTGGAAGCCTGAGGGTCAGTAACCAGAATGATGGAGTTTGCATGGCACAGTTTCTGGTCTAAGCCCTTTCCTTTCTCATCCCTGCATTCTGATTTCTTCTCCATTATCCCCATGGTCTGATAGTCAATACTTAACTGATGAGATGCTTACTTAAAATCAAATCAGTAGGGGATGTTTCTTTGTTGCTGTAGAGAGATAATTAATATGCATAGGCACGTTGGTTGTTTCTTTCTCCCAAGATGAAGTCGTCTTTTTTTCAATACTTAATCCACATCACAAAGCTCCCAAGCCTTGATTAGCACAGTGGTCTCAGCACATTGGTGTTCCACAGGAATGCAGAGGCGCATCTGCCCTTCAGTAAGTCTGTATCCACTGACACACACGCTTCTGGGAAAATCGGAGCCTCTATTAAAGTAGCTGTAAGTTAATTATTATTGAGCAGTGTTTTCACACAGCTGCTATAGACAGCCTGCTGAAAACCTGGACCAGGACTGGATCCGTAAGATCTGCCTTCAGCCGCTTTTCCTTGTATCAGTTGTAATTAGATCTCTTCACCTCTGATAGGCTTAATGGTCAATCAACACAAATATGGACTTTTCCTTAAACATTCCAGAAACCTTAATAATTACCCTTGAAAAAAGTATGAGTTTTGGGGGAAGTAAAGCAGAAAAACTATATTTTGCCCAGTGCTTTAAGTCAGTGGATTAATCTGAGCATGTCAGTTTCTTTTACCACAGGATTGAAATTATATCTCACCACTAGTAATAAATAAGTCTCAAAGCAGCCACTCCGTTTTATTAATCCTTAGGGACCCCATAGAGCTGAAGGCTTGTTTTACTTCACTGTGACAAGTAAATCCTATTACTCCTTGACTTTTACATGTGCTCGGTGTGTGTGTAATTTGGCCGTTTGTAATGATAAAATGCAGAGGTGAAACACGGTTGCTGCGCTGTGAAGCAACTCTTCCCTTGTCACTGTCCTTGCAGTGCCAGAAGCAGATCCGTAGTGATTTTGCCAAAAAGCTGTGGTTCAAATGTGAGTCCCACTTGAGGGCTTCCTTGCTGCTTAAAACCTTCTCCTGAGATGTAGCCTCAGGGATGCCATTGTAACTGTTAACCTCAGGACACTCTGACACCACTCACCCAGGAAGAGGGAAGATTTATGAACCCAAAATATAATAAATACAAAGCTCAATTAACAAAGTCTGTAGACAAGGTCCAGACATCATAGCTGTTGAGCAGGCCCAGGAGAAGCTTGAGTCCTTGAAACCATTGAAGAAAATGCTATTTCAAGGATGAGGGAGAGTGACCAAGAGAGGAGAAAACTCAGACTTAGCAGCGTAGAGGATGTTGGTGACTTTGGCAGGAGAACTTTTAACAGAAATGTTGAGGGCAAAGCCTGGTTAATATGCGTTCAAGAGAGAATAGGAGGAGAGAGACACAGAGTCCCAGACTCTCTCTCAAAATGCATCATTTTCAGAGCCACACCCTCCTGAAATTATAGGCAAGAGGTATGCACTTACATTTTCCTGGGAAAAGTATGTTCACTTTCTTAAGATTCTCAGAGGGTCTCCTGACCCCGAAGAGTTGAAAACAATTGCAATATGAACGAGTATGATGGTGTTATGTAACCGCATTCATTTCATTTTCAATGATTTTTAACCAGAAATAAGTTACATCTTTCTGCTGGATACCACTCTTTGCCAAGATATCAAGTATATTTGTTTTAAGAGCTGAAGTTTCCTATGAGAGATTCATCATTAGGACAGGACATAAGATGGGGAGGAAGTGGATGGGATTTTCATTTTCAGTCACATGACACTTTCCCATCATGTACTTGATCTAAAGAAATAGATTCCTCAGAACTTAAGAACTTGGATCCTGGAGATGAGAGTCAAACCTCCTAATGTCTATAGGCACCAAACAAGCCCAGAGTGGTGAGAGGCCTGCTTGGGGTCACAGTTCCTAGGAACAAGGCCAGTGCCTGCTGCTCAGAGGCCTGGTGGCCTGCGTGCCCTCCATGTGCTGGGTGCCCTGGGCTCTATGCTTGCCCCTTTGTACCACCGAGCAGGGCACTCCCCAGAGTGAGGACTCTCATCTCGCTCTATTTCTATGCAGGGTCAGTTTCTACTGTTTTTATGTATTTTAATATTATGAACTTTTTACATTGTTGATTCTAAGATCGTATCTTTTGTTTATTGACTCTGAAAACACAGGCCTTCTTCATTTAACTAGAAAAGATGATAAACCCTAAAAAAGGTGGGGAGGTGATTTATACTATTCTGGCATTTGTATGGATGCCTCCTCAGAAAATTTAGATTTCGGATTTTCTAGAATTTCTAGATTTTAGATTTTCTGGAAAAATCTAGATTTTTAATTTTCCTTTTTGAAAAACTGACGACAATCCATCTGTTAACCTTTTCCCTTATGTAATTAAAATGGATTATGTAGAAGAAAAAATAAGATTTATCAAACTGTTTCAGACTTCCTGAATTATAGCAACCTTTTCCATGGAAGTTTATTTAATACTACTGGATTCTATGGTAGCTACCATTCTGACATAATTCTTTTTGTAAGTACATATTAGATCCTAGAGATTATGGAAAAATGTATTTTTGTTAAGATTTTAAAGATCGCTTGTATTTATGTTTTACTTAGCTTTTAAATTTACTTTTGGCAACTCTCTTTTCTGTTGTTGTTTTTTTTTTCTGCTATCTTTCTTCTGACAGTCGCAGCCTGACTTGGAGTATGGGGGTCCCTACGCCTGGGTGAGATGGTCGGATATACTTTGCTGTGTGACGTTAACTGTGGTGTGACATATAATAACCTATGCTATTTCCACGAATCTCATGGGTGCTTTTCTAAAAAACCAAGTACATCTTTGTCTCCAGTTTTTGCCTGGGGGGCTGTGAGGCCAGGAGGACAGGCTTACCCTGCGGAGTGAGCAGTCTTCCTCCTGGGGCCTCCAGGGTGCAGCCCTGAGCCTGTCGGAGGGGAGGAGCCCAGGCATCTGTGCATGAACGCTCCCTCACCAGATGGCCTTTGAGCACCAGCTGTTTGCCATGCCTTGTGTTAGCAGCTGTGTATACCAAGATGAAAAAGATAGTGTCTGCCTTCAAGGAACTCAAATCAGATCAAGAATTCCCAAAGCCTCTAAATTTCCTTTAAAAGATTAAATGTAAAGTCATTTTACCTAATGAAAAATCCATTATTTTCCAATCTATATCCATTCAAATTAAATGTACAATCTGACTTTTTTGCCAGGAAATATTCTCTGAGAAAGCTCCTACTTCCAGTAACAAAAACTAAGGCTTTAGACTTTTGAACTCAGAATTACTCCTTCTTATATGTATCTGACAGTTTCTGTGCCTTATGCTTTCTAAAAGTCTGTCAGTGTTATACTTCAAGGAAGAAAAAGTTCTCCCCAGAAAGCACAGCTCAGCATTAAAGTGATTTGATACTAAAGTTATTATAGCGTATTATGTACTATTTCGCCTGAAGGACTTTACCCAGAAGCATTTTGTGCTTCATTTGTTCCAGTGCATTTCAAAATTATTTAGTAAATTCCTGTTTTAAAAATGTATTTTTGGCCAGGTACAGTGGCTCACGCCTGTAATCCCAGCACTTTGGGAGGCCGAGGAGGGCAGATCACAAGATTAGGAGATCGAGACCATCCTGGCTAACACGGTGAAACCCCGTCTCTACTAAAAATACAAAAAAAATTAGCTAGGCATGGTGGCGGGCGCCTGTAGTCCCAGCTACTCAGGAGGCTGAGTCAGGAGAATGGCATGAACCCGGGAGGCGGAGCTTGCAGTGAGCCAAGATTGTGCCACTGCACTCTAGGCAAGACTCCTTCTCAAAAAAAAAAAAAAATATTTTTGTGTTTGCAATTATAATGAATAAATTGTAGCATACATCTGCATAGCATATTTGGTGCCGTGAGCCTCCTGTGGGGCGGCTATTCTGCTCTTAACAGATGCAGGCTGGAGTGAGTAGCTTGGGGATCAGGACAGGGGAAAGCACAAAGACAGGTCATTAGATTCAGAAAGTGCTCTTCACAGAGTATCTGTTACCTACAGAGCACTTCAAGTCACTCTGGCAGGTGAGAGCATTTCCATGACACTGTACGTCCAGCAACTCTCCTGTTCTTTAAGGAATTCAATGTATTAGCAACGTAAATCTAGATTATTACTCTTTTTATGTTAAATTCAAAGTTAATTTTATTTAAGAGCTAACCCCCAGTGGGATAAATATATGTGTTAGCAATGGTCAGGAACACATTTTGGATTTCTTTTTCGGTGTTCTTTTTAAAAATTCAGTAGAATGCATCAGGGATCGAACTCAAGAGTTTTGACATTGCCTTCCTTGTTTGTTTTCCATCTCTAATGCCCTTTACATGTGCTCTGTCTTTTGACTCGTGGAGAAAAGACATCTAACATTATTAATCCAAAAAGCTGGCAGGGGACTTTTGCATGGTCCAATGGGAAGGTGACAGACGCTTTGATAACACTGCGTGGTAGTCATTAGCATTTGGACTAGTCACAAGTTACCGTTTTCATAGGGCATTTACCCTTGTATCTTATTTATCCTGTATTAGAAAATACTAACTTATGTATGTCCTCTTTATTTTGTTCTCTCTTAGGGCAGTGTTTCTGGAGAGCTTGTTAGAATGCATGTTCCTGAGCCCTTTCTCTAAGTATCCTGATTCCCTAGGCAGGGGCCCTTGCTTGTAAGAAGCATGCCAGGTGACCAGGAAGCAGGTGGTCTGCGGACTCCCCTCTGAGACCCAGTCTTGGAGCATGGAACCAGCAAAGTGAACAAGCTTATGTACCGCTTAAAGCCACACAGTACAATAGAGCAAAGCTTATTGAACATCAGAGACCCAACTTCAGATGAAGTTAATGTGCTGTCTGTGGGCTTTTTGTTCTACTATCGTTCAGTTAACTGTCAATGCCCCTTGCCCTTTTATGCCACGTAAAAATAGCCCCACCCATCCAAATACAGCACCAAAAACACCATCCAGGAGGAGCAAGTTAGCAAGAAGGTCCAAGTTCTTCTCCCTATGGAGATATAGTTAACAAGTTCCTATAGATTTGGGAATACATTCAAGGAATACAGCCCAGGAATAGATTCCTTATGATAGAATTCCATTACCACAGACGTGGTCGTGGAAACTGCTTTGCAGGCTTTCCTGCAAAGTAACAGTTTTTCCCGGGTTTTCGTGGAAGCCTGTAAGTGGAAAGGTGACAAATGAGAGGATACTGTCGTGCTTCCGGCTTGCCCACCTTCTGCTCCATCGCTGCAGGCTGAGCTGGAGAACTGCAGTGCAAAGGTCAGGGTTCCTCTGCAGCGCTGTGTGTTTCGTAAGCAGCAGTGGAGAGCCAGAGGCCTTGCTTATGTCATACATTTCCCTTCCTCATTTATTGGTAAAGTCAAAGTCATCTGAAATTGATTAATGTTAGCCTTCATTGTTATCTTAATTTCTTCTGGAATCTAGTTTCTGAAGAGAGAACAAGGGATTGAGATCTACAATTTGCAAGTCCTTGACATGCATTTTCATGTCAAATAATCTTGTTGCTGAAGACATGAGAGGAAATTAGTCTGAGTAAAACTCTTGCCAACCTCCAAAGATTTTTACTATTAATTTATTTCAGAAATGTTTTAATGTTACTCATAGAGTTCTCAAATTTAATGTGGAAGGATTTCTACACTTCTTTTGTTTCCAAACTTCAAATTGATTTCTTGATTTGTTTTGAGTTATAGCAAAGATAAATATATAGTTTGATAGTCAAAGTTTCATGAATCTGGATTTATAATCTGTTTGGAAATTCAATTTTTTTTTTCTTTAATGTCATGGCTGGAAAACATGTGCTATGCAGCACCCATCCCCTGAATAAGGAACCACGTTGAGCACTTCCCACGTGCCGGGCCCCTTCCATGTATATTCAGGTATCCGCCCAGTCAGCACATGCTTCATGAGAGCACTGTTCTAGGTGCTTGAGATACTCATTTTCATCTCGTTTAATCCTCACGATGGCTTTGTAATGTATTTATTATTATGCACATTTTCACGGCTGAGAAAGCGGATGTTCGAGTGGATTAAATAATTACTTAAGGTTACATGACAGAACTTCTGTCTGGAATTTGGCCTCATGCCCAGAACCTGATGGCGTCTCCTTCCATTTTTACCAGTTGTGTAGACTGCTCCTCCTTTTTCTGTCCCGAGAGCTGGTTTCGTCTCTGATGTTTGACAGTTCTTATTTTGAATCGGCAGAAATTTCCTTATAGATGAATTAAGGGGCGTTTAGAAAGCCCTTGCTTTGACTTAAGGGAACCTGGGCTGGGAACTGAGAAGAGAGGGATGATAGGCATCCACTTAATAGAATCGTTCTCCTTTATTCTGGAGGACACATTATGAAAGTATTAAATATGTGTTCAGATTTCATTTTGAAAAATAAAGTGGGAGGGCTGGATGAATGAAAAACTAGTATAGAGGCTATACCGATGAACTTTTGCATTTCACCATAGATTGACTAGAAATGATTTCTGAGGCTGGGTGCGGTGGCTCATGCCTGTAATCCCAGCACTTTGGGAGGCCAAGGCGGGCAGATTATGAGGTCAGGAGTTCGAAACCAGCCTGACCAACATGATGAAACCACTTCTCTACTAAAAATACAAAAATTAGCCAAGCGTGGTGACGCACGCCTGTAATCCCAGCTACTCAGGAGGCTTAGGCAGGAGAATCGCTTGAACCAGGGAGGCGGAGATTGCAGTAAGCCAAGATCGTGCTACTGCACTCCAGCCTGGGCGACAGAGTGAGAGTCCATCTCAAAAAAAAAAAAGAAATGATTTCTGAATCTTCTGAATTATGGCCCAGAGCATCACAATGTGCCATAATTTTCAAAGACCCTCCCTGAACCAGGAATTGAAAACTCACTGACTCAGACCGAATCACTACCCATCGGCCTGGCATGTGGCGACTTGCTGGCAGAATGTCCACAGCGCCACCATAAAATCAGAAACAGAGCCTGACAAGGAAACAGCCACGCCAAGCCCAAATGTTCCACCCCGCAGAGGGACTTGGTGCTGCTTTAAGACTAAGAGTGACATGCGACGGGAAGCCTACTGACTTGGTTAGCTTGACTGCTGTTCTCTCCTGAGCTGTGGGGGAGTGGACGGGGTCAGGGATGCAGTTTGGGAGCTGCTAGGACTTGTACAGTCCCGGGCTGGTCATTCACCCGCTCTACCAAGTAAGCTCACCTTATACCTGGCTGGTTCGTCCCTGCTGATTTGTACCTGTGAATTCATTTGTGTACTGATGTCAGTTTTTCTCTTTTCTTCATTGAAACAGACAAATGGTTATGATGGAGAATTGTATGGATCACAGTCCCTGAATAGAAGATCTGGCAGGGTTAGTATAGTAAATTTGCATGGCTCAAAATTCAAATAGGTTGTTTCAAAGCTTCTAAAACTAAAAACTAATTGCTAAATTTAAATTTAGCTTCTTTGCTGTTTTTAAATGTTAAAATGGGTCTGTCTTTTTTTTCCTAGCACATGATGGAATGAAAGATAATGTTTTTCAACTAGCAAACATTCTGAGAATGTTAGCCCTCCACCATTCCGATTGTTAGTATAAGGGGTAGATATTGATAAGAACCTCAAGTTTAAAAAGATCTGAAATTAAAGATTAGCTCTTTCATTACTGTATTCCCCTGGGTGTATGTATATAATATGTGTATTAAGTGTATTCAGCTTTCAAAGATATTAAATCCAACATTTTTGCAGTCTCCACATCTGTCACTTGTAATTTTAATGTTTGCCTTAAAGGCATGTGTACAAGAACCTGTGTTTTTCTGGAGAGGAAAAGGAGAAGAAAACAATGCAGATGCTTGGAAGGCTCCCAGTTAAGGGGTGGGAGGCAGGAAGAGCTGGTGGAAGGAAAGGGTGATGCTCTAGGGGGAGAGAGAGGGAGTGGTGCCAGTGGCAGGGGCATTAGGGAGGCCGGACAGGGGTGGGGAGGGCTTTGGATTATCAAGGACAGGAGGTCATTGGGGATTTTAAAAGGTTGCACTGGATACATTTCCATCAAGCTTCACAATATCCCACAGGTCCATTCCATGTTAAATGGCCTAAAAATTTCCTGTTCCTTTGCTTCATTTTTTTTCTTTTACTAATATTCCTAATTGTGTAAAATAATATTTCTTTTCATTTATCTTAATTATGTTATATTAAGATATCATGTATATACTTAAATTATACTTTTGGGCTTCAAATGAGTGACCTACCCTTACCTTCTTCCCTCTCCCTGACCAAACCAGTCTTTAGCTTTCTGAAACCAGCTGATCAAGTTGTTTTTATTTTATTGTTCCTATTTACCTATTTGGCATTGCATGCACTTTAATATTTATTTATTTTTTGAGACAGAGTCTTGCTCTGTCACCTAGGCTGGAGTACAATGGTGTGATCTCAGCTCACTGCAATCTCTGCCTCCCGGGTTCAAGCGATTCTCCTGCCTCATCCTCCCAAGTAGCTTGGATTACAGGCACCCACTACCACGCCCAGCTAATTTTTTTGTATTTTTTAGTAGAGACCGGGTTTCACCCTGCTGGCCAGGCTGGTCTCGAACTCCTGACCTCAGGTGATCACCCACCTCGGCCTCCCAAAGTGCTGGGATTACAGGCGTGAGCCACTGCACCCAGCTGGATGTGACATTTTTAAAATGTATACTCAAGACATGTAAAGACAGCCTGCAGGACATTTTCCCTGTGTGGATAAGGGCTCTCCAGTGGACAGGTGGCAGCAGGCTGTCATACTCCACCCACCTTTCTGGCACCGCAGGGCTGAGCTATAGCCCGCAGGTGGGCTGAGCTGAAGAAAGATTGAAAATTTTGCAATAAATGGAATTTTAGTTACCTAAGGAGATAAGTAACAAGGATAATTCAGACTAGGAGTTTACTGACAACACAGTGTGAAACTCAGTAATCACGAATCGTGCTAGAAGATGTGAGATTGCGAAAAGCAGTACTAGATACACCCCTGGCGTCACCAAGGCATAAACAGTGAAATAGAAAATGCAGCTTAGAATCTCTAGTTGTTCAGAATCTCTGCTGTACTGTTTGTGCCTCGCGTCTTTAGATAAACTAGCATTCCTGGGCTCCTAGTATTGGCTCGGTTGTGCGGTTTCATGTTCGCCTTTTGAATGGGATGGGGGCGCTTTGGAGTCATAAGGAAGTGCTTGTCACTGAAACATGTTTTCTTCTTTGGTGCTCAGAATTCCAGCTACAGCGGTGACAGCAGATTCTCTACTTTGTCATCATCCAGGGAGGAGAAGTTGGTGGGTTTCCATTTAAATCTTTCACATCCTCCCTTCAGAAACCGCAGGTTTTGTAGCATGCAATCGTGTGTGTGTGGATTCAGCTCTACTTTTCTCTTTCAGTGTCTGTCTGACGGATTTTTGTTTGGGTAGCTGCGTTATTGACGTGAAAAGCAGTAGTTAACATGAGCTTCTTCATTCAGATGCACTCCAGTGTGCTGCGTTTGACCACGCCAGCTCGAATGTGAATTGTGGCATTCAGCTGGCTGCAATGAAAGGACGTGTTTTTGTGTATATTTTCTAATTAGAATTAATCAAAAGGAAAAAAAATAAGAAGAAGAATGCTCTTGAATTCTTGAGTTTCTGAAAACAGAACTACTTTGAAGAGTACATGCAAACTTTTTGGTGGTTTCTTGGGCATGGACTCGACTTGGAAGGAAAATCCAGAGTCTCATCCAGATCCACATGTTTACACAACAGAGTTCCTTCCCATTCTCTACAAACATGCATCGGTCTTGATAAACATAATTTCTACATTGTTTAAGAGCCCTAAAATTGCTGAGGCTTATTGGTGTTTGTTTAGGTTCAGATTTACTCAGTAAATTGGGACAGTTTAGGTAGGAAAATCGAGCAGGCCTGGGATCATCAGAAAGATAAGCGGGGGAGGTGGGTGCTCTCTGGGCACTGACATCTAGAACAGAAGCCACCGGCACCGGAGACCTGTACAGTAGTGAACAAATGAGTAAATAGAATGAGAGGGAGACTCTGGTTTTGCCAGGAAATGTCACAACAAAGGATGTGAACCGAACCTTAATAAATAGGAAGAGCCGAGTGTGGTGGCTCATGCCTGTAATCCCAGCACTTCGGGAGGCCCAGGCGGGCAGACCATGAGGTCAGGAGATCGAGACCATCCTGGCTAACACAGTGAAACCCCATCTCTACTAAAGATACAAAAAGTTAGCTGGGCATGGTGGCATGTGCCTGTAGTCCCAGTTACTCAGGAGGCTGAGGCAGGAGAATCGCTTGAACCCAGGAAGCAGAGGTTGCAGTGAGCCGAGATTGCACTACTGCACTCCAGCCTGGGCAACAGAGCGAGACTCCATCTCAAACAAACAAACAAACAAACAAATAAATAAGATAGATAGATAGATAGATAGATAGATAGATAGATAGATAGATCAATCAAATGAAAAGAATAGGAACTAACCAGGTAGAGCCTAGAGGGGAAGCTCTTCAAGGTGAGTAGCCATTTGAGCAGAGCGGAGGCTGTGCAGAATGGTGAGAACCCAGGAGAGGCGCCACGTGACTGAGCCCAGGGTGCTGTTGGGGCCATTCTGTGGACCTGGTGACCACAGGAGCAGCTCCCCCGCTGAAATCAGACTTAATGACTAAGTGCTCTCTGCAACAGCAAAATCTCCCCTTGAATTAAGAAAATGCCCAAAGCCTTTTTCAAGGCACTTAGTCATTAAGAAAACTTTATTTCCAACTCGTTTTTGATAAGCTGAGTTACTTGCTCTAAAATAAAGATGGCAATAAATATCTCATCCTTGGATATGAACGATTCACCCAAGTTCAGCCTGCATCTGACCCACTTCAATCCATTTAAGAGAAATAACCCACATCCAAAGGGTTAAACGTCAGAATGAGAGCCGACTCATTCGAACAGGGCCGCATCAGAACTCCCTGAGCCCTGGGTGCCCATCATTTGCTGCCTGAGGGCTCTTGGGTTCACCCTCCCCACCAGCCCTCAGAACCTTTCTGGGAATTGCGCTCTGTAGACATCTATTCCTGCCCAGTAGGTGGTACATTCAATTTTATTTAAATATGATAATGGAAAGGTATCAGCATAGAATGTAGTATTGATGACTCTTCCTAACATCAATTAAAATTTATTTCAGTATTTAATGTGAATTAAATCTTTTTTTCTGTGTATAAACTCAGAAGTCCTAATTTGGCCCAATCTCCTAGTTTTGTCAGTTGCCTGGCCCAGCCGTCTTTATTTCCTTCCGACCCTCATTCTCTTCCTCCCCCGTGAGTGCATGCCCGTTACTGTTTTGGTTGTATAAGGTCGCTGGACTGATGTACCTTTGCAATGCCGTGAGGGTGTGAGCCTCTCTCCCCTCTCTGCTGCCCATTTGCTCTGATTACAGGGACTCTCCGGCTCCAACCTTGGGCTTCCCGGTGGTGGCTTGGCTCCCACACCCCTCTCTGCCCCAAATGGAAACTGGGTCTGTCTCCTTTTTACATCACTTTGTCGCTCCTTCCCTTTCCTTCTGTGCATCACTTTAATTGCTGATTACATTTAGTGGATACTTCAGCCTCCCCTACACAAAGTCACAAGAGCAAAGCTTAGCAACTGTTTTAATTGGCTTGACTAGTTTGCTAAGACTTTTGTCAATCTTTCAGAAAAATGCTTGTCAAATAGTTGAGAACCTAATATAGAAAAGGAGACTTAAGGAAAAGGAGGGTTTTATTAAATGCGTATTTTCAAAAACTCGAGTCCAAAAAATTGGTCTCTTGGGTCTCTCCTCCTTTTCCAGCAATTGTTCCCCATTTGGGCTTTCATTTGTTTTTTTTTTTTTTAAATATTTTTTCTCTTGTAAATGTGTCCAGGAAGCAATTTGGAAGGTTTTTGTGTATAATCTGCCTCCTTGGTCTCTGAGAAGTGGACAGAACACTGTTATTTCTTTGGCTCGGTCTCCCCTCTGTTTCCTGTTTTTACAAGGTGGGGTTTAGGTCCGGCCCTGAGGTGCTCGGCCTGTTAGCTATAGGTATCGAGTCTCATTCTAATCCAAGGAAGTCGGTGTCAGGGATGAAAGTACACATCCTATTTGGAGGCTGAACTGTCCTCTCCCTTGCATGTCGACCGGAGCTGCTGAGTGATCACCACCTGGCTGTGCACCTTGCTTGACTTGCTCAGTGTGCCCTGGAAATGAGTCTGGATTCTGTCCCGTGGCACAGTCTCGGGACACTGGAGCTGCCTTTGTGTCCCAGCCTGTCCCCTCACCAGCACTGCCTCCCCCTGACGTGTGTGCTAGGCGGGATTCTCCTTTGACAGGGATAGACTGCGGCCCCTCTGGGGGTGCCTCCCACACCGGCTGAGGCAGCCTTGCAGCGACTCCCTTTGCGTACGGTCACTGGGCCCCTCGCATAGAAATAAAGACTTTCCCTGCCCTGTCTTCACATGTGGACATCTGTGCACTGAATACTGCCAAGTGTGTCGTTAACCTTGGATTTGAGCTGTGGGTTTTGTTGCTGTCAGTGTGTTGACCTTGTCACCATTCTGTCTCATCCCCTGACTCTTTCTTCCAGGAATGCCTGAAATGACTAGAAATGATCTTGTTTTTAAAGATGCTGGGAAATTTACTGTTTCAAAGTTAAAAATCATCTCACTTATCTTTCTTGTAAATTTTGGATTTGCATCTGTCAAATTTACAGAAAACACAGTGCCTTGATCGGTTTGTCCAGCAGTTGGCTGTGGTGAATGCTGAAACTATCGTGTCATTTGAAACTATCGTGATGGCCTTTCACTGTCATTTGTTGCTGTTTTTTCAAGGCTTTTAAAACCTGCCATTTGCTTTCATCCTCCAGCCCTCCTGTCTGTACAGCGCTGCCCGGCCTTCGGGAAGTTACCGGGTGCGTGTGCTGCCCGCTCTGCTTCTCCGCACCCACTCCCACTGTGCATGCACCGCCCCCACCAAGCCCAGAGCTGTGGATGTGCCTGTTTCCAGCCCCCTGGGGGAAGTTGCACCTTCACGTGGAGTTTACATGTGGCTGTGGGGAATGTCTGTCCCCTTTGGCCGGATCTGGGTTTTCTCTCCCCCGATTGCTGACTGCAGCTGCCACACTGCTCCATCTCCAGGAAGCCTTGTGTTTGCTGGGATTGTTAGGAATGGAACAACAGCAATGTTTACTTTACCTGGTGGCGGAAAGAATGGTGGCTTTTTAATGCTTTGGTAACCTGGACAGATACTAATCCATGTTACTCTATTACTTTGGAAATTTCCAGTTTTAAATATAAGTACTTATGCTATGCAAAAAATGTAAATAAATACTCAAAGTACCCATATTGTCTTAATAGCTTTTTTTTTTTTTTTGAGACAGAGTCTCCCTCTGTCACCCAGGCTGGAGTGCAATGGCATGATCTAGGCTCAGTGCAGCCTCCACCTCCCAGGTTCAAGTGAGTCTCCTGCCTCAGCCTCCCAGGTAACTGGGATTACAGGCACGTGCCACCACGCCCGGTTAATTTTTGTATGTTTAGTAGAGATGGGTTTAACCATGTTGGCCAGGCTGGTCTCAGACTCCCAACCTCAGTTGATCTGCCTGCCTTGGCCTCCCAAAGTGCTAGGATTACAAGTATGAGCCACCGCACCCAGCCATTAATAACTTTCTGAATTTCCATCAGATTACATACTTATGTGTTAGATATATTAATAAGTGACTGAGCAAACTAGTATGTCCTCAGGGGAAAATAGGGAAATTAAAGTTCCTTTACACCGGGCAAAGTTTGACATCACTATTTGTGGCAGTGTCAGCTCCTGTTTACCCACGTTGATTAATTAAGTAGCATTTTCCAGTTAACCAATTACTCTTTCTTCTACTTAGCAACTTTTAAAGGGTTATAAAATATTTAACATTAAAACTGTAATTAACATTATTTGATATTTTATCCCAAAGTCACTTCACATAAAAGTAATTTTCTAAACATGAAGTATGAGAGTGCCATGACAGAATTCAGGATGTGAGAATTATCTGCTCGTTTTAACCTGGATTAACAAGTTTTTACTTAGGCCTGGGATGTTTTTCAAAATAATAGATTTAAATGGTCTGTTGGAGATTAAATTGCACGCCGCTTGACAGCAACTAAGACCTGTCTCTCCTGGTTTCCTTGTCGCACTCTGCAACCCTTTGAAGAGCCGGAAAGGTGGTTCTGGGCCTCCCCTGCATGCTTTTCAGGTCATGCTCCTGGCACGTGTCAGTTTTTCACAGCTTACATTTTCAGTACTTACTGGGCGCTCGGAGAAAGGAAGAGTACCCATCCTGACAGTCTCTTTTGGTCGCAGGCGTCTGTGTTGGATGAAGGCAGCTTCGGTGGGGCCCGACGGGGCAGCACCAGTGGCTCCCGTGCTGTAAGGCGCTTTGGGTGATACCGCCTTTCCCCCCTGCCTGCTGCATGACCTGGGGATGCTCGCCGGGCAGGGGGGTGACTGGCCATCCTCAGGAGGAAGCACCGAGTCACTGGGCTCACCACCACCTTCCATTATAGTGAAGGTCACGAATAATGTGAATCGGGAAACCTCTGGTTGTTGGTTTCATGTCCTCACTCATTAGGGAGACTCACTTGCACTGAGTTTCATCTGCTCTCTTTGCAGCACGCCAACAATACTAACAGGTCGTGAAATCATCTTAAATTAATACAAACAGAAAAAGGGCAATTTGGCAGGCCACACATCATTTTCGTCTCTGAATAGTTGAGGAAGAGGAACAAATTTTAAAAGTTGGACTGTTACGCATATTTCATTCCCTGTTTTTATTTTGTTGTCTCTCTACCTCTTTCTTCGATTTGAAATGATAGGCTCAGCTATGAGAGTAAAAATGTCGTAGGTGCACAATAAACATTTGTGAATGAATGAATGAGAGAAGCAACAAGGCAGAAAAATGAGATGGAATGTGTGGAAGTGGGGAGACGAATTTGCATGTCCCAGGGACCCGTGGAAAGGGAGCCTTCAGTGCTAATCGGTGCTCCCTGGCGGTGGATGTGCCTGTATTCAGAGGCTCCTCCCCAGTCCTATAAAAATGGCTTCAAGCTTCCAGGAAATAGAATTATTTACTAAGAAATACTTGAAATGCTTTTATAATTTTGCTTTTGAAGTTAATCAGCTACTTACTTGGCTAAATCCAGTTTTATGACTTACTGTGCCATTTGGTCCAGCCATCATGAATATTCATGAATTCTTACGATGTAAGCCAGTCTAACCTACAGTTTTCTTTAAAGTGTAATTTATGAATCTTAAATCCAGTAGTTGACATAGCATTCGTTTTTGTCGACAACTAATTACACATTTATCAATTTTTATATTGCATAAGTTGTTCAGTATTTTGCAGCGCACTATACAACATATGTTTCCCAGTTGGTAAACATTTTCATAGGCCATTAGAAAGCTCATAAACCATGCGTGAAGAATGAAATAGCCCTGCCTGTGATGTGATGGATAAAGCACAACTAAATGATTTTCTTTTATCAGAAAAGAGGGAGCATACTAATTCAAGAGAAATTTCCCCCAAGCACCAGCTGGTTTTCTGGCATCCTAAGTAGGGACTGTAAGATCTGGCAGGACAGAGGGCTCCTGATGCTTTCTAGATGCTACTACGCCACCAGCCCCCGTGAGTCGTCAGCCCTAGGTCCTTGGCCCTTATTGCTCTTTGGCGAGCAGTGATTTCTGTGCTTTTAGCCCCACAAGAATTGCCTGGGAGTGATGGCCTTAGAGAGTTAAGAAAACAGAAGGTCATCTTGTCCTGGCAGCAGAACTGCCAAAAATAGGGATGGTCAGCTCTGCTGTGGGTAGCAAATTAGCATCGTGAGGAAGAGGGAAGGGGCAAGGAAGTTCCTGAGCTCCCAACGTCTCCCATCTTTTCCCTGGAACCCTCACAGTTCCCCTCCAAGTGGATACTCCATTCCTTATGTTTACAGGAGGGCCTTGGGAGAGAGCCACTCCTGCTCTCAGTCTAGCACGTAGGGAGGTTGCGGCCCAGGATGGTGTCCAGAGTGGCCCCGGCGCCCAGGCCTGAGGTCCCAGCCCCAAGTGGTCATGACCTCAGGGTCCAGGCTGCCCCCAGGCCTGCACAGACAGCCCTGGTCCTACTCTGGAGGACTTGCCCTGCCCCTGGAGGACCAGGAATTGCCCCCGTGCAGCTCCTGAGTGTGAAGTGACTCTCTTCAGTGTTGTGACAAAGCTGGGACACAGTCATCACCAGCGGCATCATCTGATCCAGGAGCCGAGGAAGTTGTTTCTGGCAGAAAGTGGAAACAGAAGAAGCCCAACATGTACCCCCTTTCCTAGTCCTCAGCTCCTCCGTGTGACCCGCGTCCTTACTTCCATGTCACTTCCTAGTCCTCAGCTCCTCCGCGTGACCCACGTCCTTACTTCCATGTCACTTCCTAGTCCTCAGCTCCTCCACGTGACCCACGTCCTTACTTCCATGTCACTTCCTAGTCCTCAGCTCCTCCGCGTGACCCACGTCCTTACTTCCATGTCACTTCCTAGTCCTCAGCTCCTCCGCGTGGCCCACGTCCTTACTTCCATGTCACTTCCTAGTCCTCAGCTCCTCCGCGTGGCCCACGTCCTTACTTCCATGTCACTTCCTAGTCCTCAGCTCCTCCGTGTGGCCCACGTCCTTACTTCCATGTCACAGATGACGGGCTAAGGAACTTCCACAGCCATGTGGCCAAGAAGAGATGGAGCTGCGATTCAGACTTAAAGCTTTCTGACTTGCATTAGCTGCACGGTAGCCACGTAACTCCTAAACATAAGACGCACGTGGACCATGGCGATAACAGAGCTTTACTTTGTTCTTTTCTGCATGATTAGGTCGAGTTGGAAGGTTTGAGAACTGCTTTTGCTTAGGGAAGCGTGGGTGGGCAGTAAGCTCTATTCACAACAGTTCACTGTGTCTTTGCACCATCACCCAGGGCATGAATGAGATAGAATGGTGAAGGATTTGCTGCAGGATGAAGTTTTCCTCTCTCATATCAGGAAACCCTCAGGCAAAATTCTTCTGCTTTAAAGTGCTGACATTAAGTGTTTTCCTTTATTTTCAACAAGAAAGCCAAAGAGTCTAGGAATACTGGCAATTTTCTTGAATATCTTGAATATGGCATCGATGCTGTACATGTGGTGTGAACACAGCAGTATTATCTGTGTATCTTAAGCAACATCTTGCACGTAAGTGTAAGTATATAGTAAACATGTATCAAATAAAATAGAGGTGGATGGGTCTGGGGAACTTGCCCATCTTGACCACAGCCCTGTACAACATTTAATGCTTTCAACTGACATTTGATGGTTATTTTAGTCTACAGTTAAAATCATTCGTTCATTCAACAAGTATTTCTTGAGTTTGCCAGGCCTCATCTGATCACTAGCCCTGGTGAGGAAACAAACTTAAGAGGTGGTATTTGAGATGAGATCATGAGCACCCCTGAAGATCTGGGCTTCCTTACAATTCGCAAGCAGGGCACTCCCTGCAGGTCCCCAGCAGAGCCTGTGAGGCCAGCAGAGGGGTCTGTGCCCGGCACAGTGCAGGGTGTCCAGGGGCTGGAGTGGAGGGGACTTCAGCAGTGGTGGGGCTCGCTGTAGGGTGCTGCATGGGTCTGTCTTGAAGGTCTCCTCCGGGCGTGTCAGAACCTAAATAGTGTTCAAATCCTGCCCCCGCCCCTCCATGCCTTGCTCAAGAAGAATATGAGAGTGTTTATGAGAACGTGAAAATGTATCTAAGACCAGCAGATGTGACTATAAATCAAAGTTACAAGGGCGTGGCTTCCAGATAGTGGAGGTGCTGGTATGTTCCTTCACCAGAAGTGAGAAAGTTCAGGTAAATGGATAGATACGTACATAGCAACCACTCAGGTAGAAGGTAATCTGGCAATTTAAAAAGCCATACATAATTTTGTGTTAACCCTAAATCTCATTTTGCTTCCACTTGGAAAGATGGTGGAGAAGCAAAAATGTTCCCTTGCTAAAGCGCCAAGCACCCTGTCCGAGTCTTCAGTTTCTGTGCCGGACGGCAGCTTAAGTTCTCAAAACAGTCATTTCCACATCCACGAGGTGACTTTCTGTGTCTCCACTGGGTGCGACTGCACACCCTGTTGAATGGGTGCTTTGTGTTATTTTCTTCTTCCTAACTGTGAGAAATTGTGTTCCTCTGATAATGTGATTTGTTTTTTTTATTAGCAAGCACTGATTTGAATATGCGTTTGCTGTCTAACCCTAACTCTCTTTTCCTTGCCGTGCGTGGCTAACCTCCGCCACTCACTGCAGCATGTTTTCTGTCAGCCTCTGTTCTCCTTGCTCCTTTGCTGACCCTGTTCCTTTGTTTCTGGCTGCGTGTCCTGACGGCGGCTGTGTGGGCAGCCCTCGGAGTACAGCGGCCACCTCAACTCCAGCTCCCGCGCCTCCTCCAGGGCCAGCTCGGCCCGGGCCAGCCCTGTGGTAAGTTGGCCTCCTGGCCTTGCTCCTACTCAGCGTCATCCTCCCTCCCGCTTCCCTTTACCCTCCTCTTCCAACGTCTCCAAATTTAGAATATTACTCTGTGGTGATATTATTAAGATTACATTGCTCAACTTTTCAAGGACCATAAAAGAAATTGTTAGCAGTGCTTAGAGATAGGGATCTTAGAGGAGGGAAACTTTCTACAAAGGGAGAAAATAATATAGCCATGTGCACGGATGTATGGTTTTCTTTTTATGATTAAAAATTTGAAATATTGACTCCTAATGTTTTGCTTGAAGTGTTACCTGTGATCAAACCCAGACAGCGTTTAAGGTAAAGCGTGACCTGTAGATGCCGGGACGCTCCCAGTTCTGCCCCAGTCATTCGTTACCCTGCTGGTTCTCAGATCCTTCGAAACGTGCGGGTTTACAGCCCTGCGTCCTGTTTGTCACTCAGCATGGCCCAAATTTTGTTTCGGAAAATAGGAGCCCTGTTAGGTCATCTCCAGCTCGTGAAGTCTCATTATTGTGTGTTTTTCCCTGGGTTGTTGGAATTTTAGATACGGTTTTACCTGATCTGATACTCAAAGGTGACGCTATCACTCTTTTTAAAGGAAGAGTTTGCAGGACAGTTTTGGCCTGGGGGGTGTGGGAATGGAGGAGGGGAGGTGGGCTTGTGGCCAGGGAAGGGGCTCCAGGCTGCACAACCCGACCAGGGTTCCCACCCTCAAGAGCCAGTGAGAAACCTTGGGGAGAAAAAGCAAAGATGGGCAAGGCTTCTCTGTTCGTCTCCACCCATATCGAAATTTCCAGCCTGAGCTGGGTGTGGTGGCTCACACCTATAATCCCAGTGACATGGGAGGCTGAGGCAGGAGGATTTCTTGAAGCCAGGAGGTGGAGATCAGCTTGGCCAACATAGGAAGATCTCCCCATCTCTAAACAGTAATAAGAAAAAAATTAGCCAGGTGTGGAGGCACGCACCGGTAGTCACAGCTACTCAGGAGGTTGAGGTGGGAGGATCGCTTGAGCCCAGGAGTTCGAGGTTGCAATGAGCTGTGATTGCGCCACTGCATTTCAGCCTGGACAACAGAGTGAGACCCTGTCTCTAGAAAACAAAAACAAAAACTTCTCCCAGCCATAGAGCAATTAAAATGTGGCTCTTAAGTTACTTACTGAACACCATACTTCAGCATGCTGATCCCTACAATTTTGTAACGTTCCTAGTAATCAACCAAGAAGTCGCAGCGCTTAGACCTCCGCTTGCGCAGATGTACCTTGTTTGGCGGGCTTTTCCTGTTATGGTGCTGGTGATTTGTGTTTTAAATTAGATGTAGTATTTTAGAACTGTGAGGTTTCCTGCCTCGCACCTGATACCTGCATTCAGGTATCAGCAAATGCAGGTATCAGCTTCTTTGGGGGAAGAAAACCCAGGGTCTCTGGCCACTGACTCTGAGGCTATGTTGCAGAACTGCACAGCCTCCACCCCACCCACTATTTTCATGACCCTGAGGCCACGGCCCAGGTGCCGTTCATCACTGTGCAGCATGGCTTTCCCGTACTAGAGGAATGTTTCCTCCATCCAGCCGTGGAGAGCAGGAGAACAGAGTTCAAGGGGGGCAGGCATTACAACAGCAGTGCCTGTTTCTCTGGGGGAGGACTCTCCCCTCTGTATAAGTTGCAGGCATCCAATCTTGTCACGCATTTGTCTCTGCCCAGCTGGCCTCACAGGCATTTGAGTTTGTGTTCCACCCCTCCCCATCCCAGAGCCCAGCAGTCAGCAGTGAGAGAAGGCAAATGTGTGCAGCGAGTGCGAGACAGCAGCTACTGTGCAAACTCCAGGGGCATGCTGCCCCCCAGTAAGTCTCTCCCCAGAGTGCATCAGGCAATAACAGGAAGATCCTCAGCTGTTCGTTATGACACGATTTCCCATTTTCAAACCTGACAAGTTGGTCTTGATGCTGTTACTCAAATAACCGAGAGTAAATGGGTTGTGACCTAAGACATTTCAGATCACAGACTCAGTAAGCCTGGCCAACCCCCACGGCTGTGTCTTCCTTTAAGTTGGGCTCTCTGTATTATCTCATGCTCTACAGTAGAGCAATAAACATAAGCTAACTTACGTGATCACTTAAAACTACCAGGAAGAAACATTTTCCATAATAAATTTAATGTAGAATTGCTTTGTCTTCTCACACTCACTTTTCGGAAAAGAAAATATAAATATTGCCAGGCGCGGTGGCTCACGCCTGTAATCCCAGCACTTTGGGAGGCCGAGGCAGGCAGATCACTTGAGGTCAGGAGTTCGAGATCAGCCTGGCCAACGTGGAGAAACCCCGTCTCTACTAAAAATACAAAAATTAGCCGGGCGTAGTGGCGCATGCCTGTAATCCCAGCTACTTGGGAGGCTGAGGCAGGAGACTCACTTGAACACAAGAGGCGGAGGTTGCAGTGAGCCGAGATCACACCACTGCACTCCAGCCTGGGTGACAAGGCAAGGCTCCATCTCAAAAAAAAGGAAAAGGAAAAGAAAATATAAGTACAATTGACAGAAGAATGTTGTGGCTTTACTTTCAGTGAATCCCAAACACCCTTAATGCCCTCCATACCCTCCGCCTGGTTCCATTGCCCTCCATACCCTCCGCCTGGTTCCATTGCCCTCCATACCCTCCGCCTGGTTCCATTGCCCTCCATACCTTCTGCCTGGTTCCAGTGAGACATGACAATTGGATTTTGTTAAGCATTGTCTTTATTCAATCATATGATGAGGTCATAAAATAGCAGGGCTCAATATAGCCACTTAGAGATTCAAATGATGCAAATTTCTTTGTCATATGAAATTGAAGAGATTGAAATGATACAAATTTCTTTATCATGTGTTTTCTAAATTTGCAGAAAATTTACTCACAGGTGTAGTAGATGATCATAAACAGAGAGATGTGGGTTCAGCCTTCCTGGGCGTCCTGGAACCTGATGGGGGTGGGTGATCTCCTTATATCTGCTCTTCCTTCCCTGAATCAATTGCTCAACTAACAAAGGTCAGTTGATTGCGGGGTGGTTGGCACGCTTAGGGAACAAAGGTCAGTCCCGCAGTGAGGGACGGGGCTGTCCCCTTCCTCATCCTGGGTGCCTTATGTTGGTTGGGGACCACACATCTGATGACACCTCCTGTATGTGGTTCTTAGAATGCAGAGGGGTGTCTGTAGAGTGCAGGGCAGTTCCCTAGGGGTTGTGGTTATGGTATCCCTTGATTGATCGTGTGGAGGATAGAAGAACGGTGAGTACAGGCGGCATCCCTGGTATCTGAAGAGAGCCTGGGAGACAGAACTAAGCTAGCTCATTTCCATAATTTCTAAAACTCGTGGTCCTGTTATACTGAATCGGCTCCATTTCTGTTTTCCGTCTTGGGACATTAACACCATTGCTGGTATATTTTGGATCTCCTGGGACAACAGAAAGTGCTAGTGGGTGTGTTTGACCTTGTTGATGGGAAGAAGCCAGGAGGGCCTGGATAGGACTCCCTGGTCCTTCTACCTGGGAGGCACGAGCAGCAGGTCTTGGGCAGGGCCTGGAGTAAGTGTGGTGGCAAAGGTGAATGACCCTCCAGTCTGGCCTTCCTTGGGGTCACATGGAGCAGGCAGTGCTCTGAGGCAGGGAGTTTCAGAACCCGGGTTCAAATGTCACAGCTCTCATTCCTGGTTTGGGACATCTAGCTGGCCATGTAAACTTCTTGTGCCTCCCCTGGAAAGAGGGGTCATGATTCCCACAAAAAGCAAAAACAAAAAAACAAAGAAAAAACAAAAACACACGATTACTTTATTTCTCCTTGGCTGGGGTTAGCCAGGGATGGGATACGGTTGTTGTAGCGAGGGCTCATGGGAAATGCTCCCAGACCAGTGACTTCATCAGGAACATGTATCCAGGGCCAGTATGAGTGAGGACAGAGGACAAGAAAAATGTGAAGTCAGACAGGGTCAGCCCTGTAGGCTCTGTATGGAGTCCCGCCCTGGGTTTGGGAGACACAGGTGCACAGGTGAGCATGTCACGCCTGTTAGAGGTGAGGGAGGGCTGGTGCCCCCCAAGGGGTGGGTGGAGGGAGGGCAGTGCTATTAAAGGGCAGTAGTAACCAGAAAGAAGGAAGTGACTGCCTGTCCCACTTCGAGAAAATGAAAATGCTTTAGTGTCCAGAGACCACCACCAGGGTCAAGACCTAAAGTTTTCTCCACCCGCTTGGTCCTCCCAGGGTCCTTGGGAAAGCAGAGAGGGCATCGGCCCCATGTCAAGACAGACATAGAATACTGTTCACCTCATTCTCATCTTCGTCCATGCTGTGGATGAACCGTGTTTTCTTCCTCTCCAGCATGGCCAGGATCTTCTCCTTGAGGAAGTTGTGTTTCGCTCATTCACTGAGTGTTTATTGAGCACCTAGAATGTTCCAGAAACAGGGCCGTTGTATGAGAAATGCAGACTTGCCCCCACCCTCATGGGATGCACAGACAGAGGGCAGATAGAACCTCATCGGGTGATCACACATGGTGTGAAGCCCAGCAGCGGGGGTGTGAGGGGAGGCAAAGGTGCCTCCAGAGAGCTGGAATCCAGAGGTTTGACAGCCCAGGCTTGGGCCATACCCAAGCAGAGTGACTCCACCTGGTGAAGCCAACAAGTCTGGGTCATCCAGGCCCCAGAATCCCACTGGGAACCTGGCGAAGCCACCATGTTTCTGAAACATCCATCAGTAATGTCCCGAGGGGAGCCCGGGTCGATATCTTCCCTTGTGTACTCGGAGAAAACAGGAGCAATGAACTCAGACCTCTGCCCGTTTGAACTAGAAAAACAACACTGTTTTGACTCATGTTTTTTGTTGCACAGAGAGGCAGGGGCAGGGACCAGGTGGAAAAACGGGTCTTGAATTATAAACACCAGAGTTCAAAGATAAGTCATTCAGGCTAAAGTACATATTATTGGATTTATAGCCAAAAACTGTCACCCTAATGATAAAGACTGTGCTATCATTTAAATGTGAAGGAAATTTACCCTTAAAATCAGTGTTTTCTGAGCAGTGTTTGCTATTAGTTTGTGCCTCAAGAGGGACCTCACAAGGATGTTGCTTCGGTGATCCCTTTTTCCACCCAAGTCTGGTGTTGCCTGGCTGGACATTGGGGACAGGTTCTTTTTGTACCTGGGCCCTTGAGTAGGGTCTCTCTGGGTACGTGAACAGGTGCCACATATTCTTTCTCTAGGAAAATGGACAGGCAGCTGGAACATGGAAAACTTGGCATTTTAGCCCCACCAGGCATCGTGTGTACAGGAGTCTAGATAGTAAACTCCTTTAGACACAATGTTAGAAGTTTGGAATTAATAAAATATTTAATGTGCTCCTTGAAGCGTTTGTTTTTGAAAGGAAAATTGACGTAAACTAAACTTCCACAGACATGTTTTAGAAGTGACTGTTTCCAGTAGATTTTCAATGATGTCTTTGTATACACTCAGCTGTGACTATAAAATATGACACACATGCTTTATAAACCTGTTAGTGTAAAGTTTTCACCCTGACCTGAAATGTTTAGTATCACTCAGAATACGCGAGTCACGAAGCTAACAGGCTGCAATGTGTGCAGCGCTGCTGCCCTTCCCGTGCAGGAGGCCACTGTCTGCAGGGTCCGGTGCTTTCCCGTCCTGGGCTAGGGTGGGTGAGCAGAGCAGCCTGGACCGCCTGCAGCCACCGTGTCCTCTGGACCCCTCTCTGCACCATGCCCACCTGCTCCAGGTCCCCACACCATGCCGTGCAGCGGCTGTGACAGTGTTTAAAATCCTTTCCTGTCTTAGATTTCTTAGTCATTTTAGGGAGGAAGTGCTGTGCTTTATGTCAAGATGAAACACAACACCTGATTCCTTACCTGGCTCTGCTGGGGCTTAGGAAGGTGGGCTCGTTAAGGTGGGCTCCGCTGCCTGCAGCTTCTGTCCGGGCCTGGCCCCTGCAGCTGCGACACACCGCCATCTGGTGGACGCGAGTGGGGCTGCGTGGCTTTCCACGGGGCTGAACAGCCTTCCTGTTTCGGGAAAGCTGACAAATTCCTTTTTCATTCGGAAGACACACAAAATGAAATTTACTCTACTGTGTAAAACAGAGATAGGTTAAACGTTCATTGCCATCACCTTTCATCAAGAGCTTAATTTTTAATTTTTCTCTGCATGGTCTCTACTTAAAAATATGGCCCGATTTTATTTTGAGTCCGTCACACGTTCTTCGGAGCAAGGACTTTTTTAAAATGATAGAAACAGCAAACTATGGTTTTTGGGGTTTTTCCCCTTATTTGATACTTTACAAATTGTAAAAACAATAGATGTAGACGGTTATCGTTAAAGCCATGCAGAACAAAGATGTGTTAAAGCTGTGTCCTCCCAAAATCAAAGTTTATGGACCCCCTGTTTATTCTCTCTCAGCTTTCTTGCAAGAAATACCAGAAAGAAAAAAAGACTTAGGTAGGCCCTTCTTTTACGGGCACCGGTATCTTTGTAGGTAAACGAATGCACTCCTTGAGCTTCGTTTATTTCTCCACAATATTTATCCATTGCTGACCAGCAGCCTGAAAACACTCGTTTTACACCGTGGAGCAAAAATGCCGCAGGCTTCTCAGTGGTAACTTGGCAGTCTATTAAACTGGATTTTCCTATCCCACCAAGAGTTAAACTAGCCTCTTTATTTTCATCTTGTTAATATTTGTTCTGCAAACTAACTTACTCTAAGGAATAAAGGCTTTGGGCCCAGGAGATTTAATGAATTTATTCTCCAGGAAACTAAGTGCTAGATAATTCACATTTCCTTGTTACTTGAAATTTTATTTATTTTATTTTATTTGTTATTTTTTTTGAGACAGAGTTACACTCTGTCGCCCAGGCTGGATTGCAGTGGCATGATCTCAGCTCACTGCAACCTCCGCCTCCTGGGTTCAAGAGATTCTCCTGCCTCAGCCTCCTGTGTAGCTGGGATTACAGGCACATGTCACCACACCCAGCTAATCTTTGTAATTTTAGTAGAGGCGGGGTTTCGCCATGTTGGCCACCTTGGTCTCCAACTCCTGACCTCAAGTGATCTGCCCGCCTCGGCCTCCCAAAGTACTGGGATTACATACATGAGCCACCGCACCTGGCCTTGAACTTTTGATTTGGAAACATTTCAGGAATATTTTTATTCCCACGTGAAGAAAAAAACCACACTTGAATTGCTCCAGTCATCCTCACACCTCCGAACATGGCTACAGGGCTTCTGGGGCTCTGCTGGATGAGATGGTGCCCATCCGATCAGAGTCTGCCTTGTACCCATCTGATCAGAGTCTGCCTTGGTACCCGTCTGATCAGAGTCTGCCTTGGTACCCGTCTGATCAGAGTCTGCCTTGGTACCTGTCTGATCAGAGTCTGCCTTGGTACCCGTCTGATCAGAGTCTGCCTTGTACCCGTCTGATCAGAGTCTGCCTTGGTACCCGTCTGATCAGAGTCTGTCTTATACCCATCTGATCAGAGTCTGCCTTGGTACCCGTCTGATCAGAGTCTGCCTTGTACCCATCCGATCAGAGTCAGCCTTGGTACCCATCTGATCAGAGTCTGCCTTGGTACCCATCTGATCAGAGTCTGCCTTGTACCCATCTGATCAGAGTCTGCCTTGTACCCGTCTGATCAGAGTCTGCCTTGGTACCCATCTGATCAGAGTCTGCCTTGTACCCATCTGATCAGAGTCTGCCTTGTACCCGTCTGATCAGAGTCTGCCTTGGTACCCATCTGATCAGAGTCTGCCTTGGTACCTGTCTGATCAGAGTCTGCCTTGGTACCCGTCTGATCAGAGTCTGCCTTGGTACCTGTCTGATCAGAGTCTGTCTTATACCCATCTGATCAGAGTCTGCCTTGGTACTCATCTGACCGGAGTTTCCCTTGGTGCCCATCTGATCAGAGTCTACCTTGGTGCCTCCAAGTACACAGTTAGGCTGATGTGGCATGCACATCTGAAATAATAACTCTAGATGTGCATTTTGACACGTCAGCAAATGCAGGTGGTGTGGGCCACAGCTGGAGAGAGCCGTCTTCACTGCAGTATAGCTGGGCTGCACCCAGCGTGAGAATGGACATCAGGGAGGAGAGCTGTAAGCCCCTGGGATTGTGGACAGCTCCCATGAACACATGGTCTTAAACAGGGCCTTGGGTGGGTCCTTAGCAGCTGTGGCTAAGTGGGCAGAGGGACCACCCCACCACCACCCTGCCCAAAGGGCTTATTTAGCAAAGAGGGGAGAGAGGCCAGCCTGCCCCTGGCTGCATCCTACTGGCCTGAAAGATGTGGCCTCTCTGCCCCCATTTCCGCTCCTGCTCTTGGGACACAGGAGACTGGTTCAATGAGAGTAGAAAGTTTATTTTTGAAGACCCGGGTGTAGGGTGGGTGGGTGAGACCGTGTGATGGCTTTGGGAGCCAGGCCGCAGGGCTTAGCTTGGATCTGTTGAGTAGGAGACCCTTGAACATGGCCACCCTGAGCTAAGCACTGGTCTTCGATTTTGCTTTCTTTTGGATTAACCGAGTATTTTGTGGGATTCCATTTGATCCCTTAACTGGCTGACCAGCTGTGACTCCTGGTTATGTTGTTTTAGTGCTGCTCCAGGTGTCCTTGGAGGAGAAGTTGAAGGTACAAGGAGTTTGCAGGAGGGAAGGTGGCAGTTAGTGAGCCTTCCTGGTGGGGCCGGATGGTGAAGGCAGGGGCATCTGGTCCAGCGTGGACTCGGGCCACAGATGGAAAGTGGTCATTTGGAGGTCACCATCTCTCTGGCACCCTGGCCATAGCACCTGCAGCCCTGTACTGAGCTGCTGGTCCCCAGCACCAGCGTCTGTGCAGATCAAGTGTTGGTGAGCCGTGGCCTTGGCAGCTCTCCATCAGGATTTCTCAAGCTTCATTCTGAATTATCTCTGTGTGAGCTCACAAGGGTGACTGCAGAATCCCAGGTCACCGCTCAGATCTGCTGAATCAAGCATATGGTCTGCAGTTGCCGGGCATGTCTTTGGCTGATTTTCTGACAACCAAAGTGAAAAAGTTCTGAGCTATAGGAAGCTGGGTTGAAGACATGATGAGGAAAACGTGATTAGTTGACAGCTTTTCCCAGAGAGTTTGGAGACAAACTCAATCTTGGTAACCTTCCCAGTGGGTTTATGATAAGAACATTCAATGTGCGAAAAAAAAAAAAAAAAGCAGCACTCCAGGTAGTTAATATTTGTTTAAACAACCCTCCCCCACCCTGAGCCCCACAAAAAAAAAAAAAAAAAAAAAGGAAAGAGAAAAAAAAAAAGCCTGTCTTTTGTTGGGTCCTGAGCCAAGAAAGAAGTAACCCCACTACCAGCCTCTGCCTCTTGTCCTAAGACATCCTCATGTTGCAGGGCCATCTCCAGGGTCCGTTCCTCATGTGCACCCCCTCTTGTAGTTCCACAGCCTGCTGTGGGTCCCAGTGAGACTCCTACCTGAGGACAGGAGAAGAGGGTCCTCAGGGATGTCCAAATGAGGACAGGAGAAGAAGGGGCCTCACAGACGTCCAAGTAGGAGAAGTGGGAAAAGCCAAATTTGGAGGGTCCCACTTTTCTGCTTCTAAATTACGAAGGAAGCGAATGTTTTGTTTGTGTGTGTGTATTTGTTTTTTTGTTTTGTTTTGTTTTGTTTTATCATTCTTAGCCCCTATCTTCATGTTATCCATTTAACGCTTTTAAAGTATTTAATATGTTGTCCATTTTCCTCTACAGGTAGAAGACAGACCAGAAAAAGATTTTACTGAGAAGGTAAGGAATCGTTCATAAACCTAGAGGGTCCCGAAAGTTGTGGATGAAATTGATAAGAAAATATGTTGCTTGGTCTTTTTAATAAAGATGTTCTCCAGTGAGGGAATGGACTAGAAAGCGGCCCACCTAACCTGGCATCACCTCCCTGTAGGTAGGCCACCGGGAGTCCTGTCCAGTGTGCGTTAGACCCTGCAGAGCAGGGAGGCGTTTAGGATGGGCCCCGCCGTGGAGTTTAGGGTTAATCCAGCTGACCACAGAGCATCCAGGAGGTGCCTGGAAATGATCCTCTCCTTATAGCTTACCATAAGTCCATGAAGAGCTTCTAATTTGGAAACGGAATTAAAGTAACAGTCCTGTGATGTTAAATTTACATGCAGTTTTGGTTTTGTCTAAAATCGCATCTGGGTTAGTCCGTTCTCACACTGCCATAAAGAACTTTCCTAAGACTGGGTAATTTACAAAGAAAAGAGCTTTAATTGACTCACAGTTCCACATGGCTGGGGAGACCTCAGGAAACTTACGATCATGGTGAAAAGAGAAGCAGGCACCTTCTTCACAAGGCCACAGGAGAGAGAACATTTGAAGGAGGAACTGTCGAACACTTACAAAACCATCAGATCTCCTGAGAGCCCACTCACTATCATGAGAACAGCATGGGGGAAACTGCCCCCGTGATCCAGTCACCTCCCACCAGGTCCCTCCCTCACCCTGTGGGGACTATGGGGATTATAATTCCAGATGAGATTTGGGTGGGGACACCCATATCAGCATCTGATCCTCTCAACGTTCCAGGGGTCTCGTAACATGCCAGGCCTGTCTGCAGCCACACTGGCCTCTCTGGGTGGGACTTCCTCTCGGAGAGGCAGCGGAGACACCTCCATCTCCATCGACACCGAGGCGTCCATCAGGGAAATCAAGGTGAGATGCTCTCTTCTTACGACTTGAGAGAACCTTTTGTAAAAATCAGTCTTTAGATTTAAAAAACAAACAAAAAAAGACTTAATTCATAAAGTTCTGGATGTTTCTTCTTGGTCTTATCTCCCTCACCTCCCCTAAAATATGGTGTTCTCCTAACATCAAGACCCAGCTCACATAGTGTCTCCTGCAGGAATCTGATCCTACCCACTGACCCCACAGCAGGGCGGACTGTGTGCTGGCCTCCTGTGCCTCTCAGCACCCCGGGCATACCTTAGTGAGAGCACTAGGCACGTTGTGTTGATGCGCTTGGTCGTCTCTGTGTGCTTCGTCGTCTCTGTGTGCTTGTTGTCTCTGTGTGCTTGGTCTGCGTAGACATTCAGTCCACGTGTTTGGACACCAGACGGCTTTACCTACTTTCACACAACCTTCCCCGCTAAGTATGTTCCCCTTCAGCCTAGAACATGCCCTTTCCTTTCTCTTTGTAATATGCCTTTAGTAGACCTCATCTTTGTATTTTAATGATTTCTTTTTTCCCGCTGTAGTGTAGGTATTATTTTCTGCTCTATCCTCAGCACCCAGGACAGTGCCAGGCATTTGGTAGCATTCCATGCATTAGAGAGAAACATGGTGCTATTTGTTAAAGTAACTAGGGACAGTGCATCTGAAAACCTGAAGACTGGAAGGGAAGGTGAGGTGACTAGACCTGTGTCCTCCAGGGAGCAGAACCAAGACAGAAGCAGCTGAAAGGGGCCAGAATTGACTCTGTTTCTGAATTTTCTAGTGCTTTAAACTAAGTTTAAAAGAGAAGCAGCTCTCACTGGGGATGTCTGAGCAGCTGCATGGCCATTTGCCAGGGAGGACAGATAGGGATTTAAGCATCCACCAGAGGTTGGCCGGGGTCACCTTGAAGGTGCTTCCAACACCTATGTTTTATAAGTTTACAAAACCAGAAGAGCCGTTTCCCATGTGCCACCCCTGGGCCACCTGCAGCTCCTCATTGCTTTCCATTTTTTTCCTTTTTCTTTTCTTTTCTTTTCTTTTCTTTCTTTTTTTTTTTTTTTTTTTTGAGACAGAGTTTCGCTGTTGTCGTCTAGGCTGGAGTACAGTGGCACACTCTTGGCTGACTGCAACCTCCACCTCCTGGGTTCAAGCGATTCTCCAGCCTCAGCCTCCTGAGTAGCTGGGATTACAGGCGCCTGCCACCATACCCAGCTAATTTTTGTATTTTTGGTGGAGACGGGGTTTCGCCATGTTAGCCAGGCTGGTCTTGAACTCCTGACCTCAGGTGATCCGCCCACCTCGGCCTCCCAAAGTGCTGGGATTCCAGGCGTGAGCCACTATGCCTGGCCTGTTGTTTCCCTTTCTACAGCAGAGTTGGTGGCAGTCCTGATGTTTGTCTGCCCTTAGGTTGTGCCTGCCGTTCATTTGTTCAGGTACTTACTCAGAGGCTGGCTCGTGCCAGATGCTGTTCCAGGCACCAATAATTTGGCAAAGTAGAGACTTGGAGCTCCATAAATGCAGGGGAAAAGTGTTGCTGATTTCTGCCTCTAGCATCTCACTGTATCTTGCAGAGTAGGAACTCCAGGTGCTTGAATGAATTACTAAATAGGAGTTGAAATAACCTGTACCATTTTCAGAAGCTCTATTTTGCCTGTTTTTTAAACTGTGTAAAATCATATGAGGTATACCAGGATTGCATAAAATCATGTAAAAATATCATGTGGGATACACCTGAACTTTAATCTTTAAATATTGAAGTTTATTTTCCTTTAACACTTAATAAAAAAGAAAATTGGGTGCTCAGACTACCCAAGTAGAAAGTACCCTGAAGTATGAAAGATTTAGGGAGTCACCTGTTTTCCCTTGACATCATCTGCCTTTTCTGCCATTTCCCCCAGGAACTCAACGAGTTAAAGGACCAGATTCAGGATGTAGAAGGCAAATACATGCAGGGGTTGAAAGAGATGAAGGTACCAATTCACAGAAGTGTGGTCTCACCATATTAACCCAACTTCACTTAAAAAAAAACAAAATCCTAAAGAAGAAATTCAAAGTGCATGCTTCCTGTGAAGAGGCTCCAGGTTGTAGAAGAACTCACAATGGCAGGAATGCCGGGTGTACGCTCACCATTTTCCCAAATGCGTTGTTTGAACCAAGACTTGAAAATGTAACTCCCCAGTAGAAAAGGTCACTAACAGACTCCCTGACGCATGTCTTGTACTCACCATCCTTCTCTCAGGCTTCAAATCAGTTTCTTATTTCTCATAGGCATGTACCAGACACTTGAAGGTTTGGTTTTCTTCACTTTTTGTAGTAGCTGTATACAAAAATGCTTAGGTTGATTTGCTTCTCAAAATATCTGATGTCTACTAATAAGGCCATCCTCACATGCCACACTTTGGAAACATCCCAATTATTTGCGTCCTGTAAAATGCTGCTAATTGAAGTAAAGACTGACTGTGGCATTGGCTTTCAGCATGTGCACACTGCTTTTAGAGTGTGCAGTGACTTCATTGCACCAGCCAGGAGATGTGGTTGCCCTGTTCCTTGACAGTAAGGTGAGCAATCAGTGACTGTCTTCATTAGGCAACAGCAGATTGTGGATCTGGAAGTAGGTGGCAAATATGTTACTCCCTTTTCAGCCCCCTAGAAAGTACCTGAGAGATCATCTGAATTTAATATCAAGGGGCACCAGACAGAGGAGGTGACATCAATCATGACTAATTCATTATCTTCATATCTGTCACCTTTCCTGAAAGGGGGAAAAACAAGACTCTGGCTTTCAATTCATGTGAAAAAGGGAGCCCCTTGGCCAGGCGCAGTGGCTCATGCCTGTAATTCCACACTTTGGGAGTCCGAGGTGGGTGTATCACCTGAGGTCAGGAGTTTGAGACCAGCCTGGCCAACATGGCAAAACCCCGTTTCTACTAAAAATATAAAAATTAGCTGGGTGTGGTGGCGCACACCTGTAATCCCAGCTACTCGGGAGGCTGAGTCAGGAGAATCACTTGAACCCGGGAGGTGGAGGCTGCAGTGAGCCGAGATTGTGCCACTGCACTCCAGCAGACTGAGACACTGTCTCAAAAAAAAAAAAAAAAAAAATTAAAAAAAGCTGGTGGGGAGCCACTGAAGCAACCAGAGACCCACTGGTCCCACCTGAAACAGCTGTCCTGGTGTGGAGGTGCAGAGCTAGACCAGCACTGGTCCCTCCAGCCTCCTCGTAGCCTCTGCTGCACCTGAACAGGCAGCTCCTGCCTCTGCCTCTAGCTCTGCATGTATGCGCCCTGATGGTTCTGCTCTCTCTGTTCTGAAATCGCCTTGGCCTCCTCATGTTGGGGACCTGCAAGGGTGTGAGGCAAGTGAGGGCATTGCCATGCATATTTTACAGGCCTCTTTCTCTGGACTGTCCTTCAAAGGGAATGACCTTTGTCTTTCCAGGACCTACCCCGTGAGATCTGCATGCCATTTTCCTATGGGTCAAAAATCTGAAATCACTACTACTCCTTTCCTGATTCATAAGCCAGAGTAGGGCTGGTTGGCGGTCACTGTGGCTTGTGGCCCTGGGTAATTATCTCAGCCATCACACACTGGCTCTTTCACAGGGCTTGGTCACACGCCTCTAGCGATTCTTCAGAAATCTGTTGAACAGCCTGACATCCAGCCCTAAGACACCATGCTGGGAGGATTCCCTAGCTACTGAGTGGGGCCAGAGACTCTACTGCCTCTGTGACAACATCCCTTTCCATACTGGTGTCTCGTTTGTTCTAATGAGTGTGTACATTGCTTTTACTAGCGAATTTTCTGAGCAATGAGAATTTGACCAAATTGAAAAGGGGAATTTCCGTGCATTTGAAGTTGCCATGTGTTTCTTCCTCTGATCCATTTGATCTAAGAAATATAGTCTAAGTTTAGGACTGAGGGTTTTTTTTAACAGAATACTGAATGATTCTTTGTTTTGATTTTTTTATTGCAATTTCAAAAATATGACCTGCTTTCCACAGGACTCTCTAGCAGAAGTTGAAGAGAAATATAAGAAGGCTATGGTTTCCAATGCTCAGCTAGACAATGAAAAGACAAACTTCATGTACCAGGTTGATACCCTAAAAGATATGTTGCTGGAGCTTGAAGAACAGCTGGCTGAATCTAGGCGGCAGTACGAAGAGAAAAACAAAGTAAGCATTAGTATGATGCAGAATATTAGGATAGGCTGGATGCAGTGGCCCATGCCCGTAATCCCAGTACTTCGGGAGGCCAAGGTGGGAGGATTACTTGAGCCCAGGAGTTCGAGACCAGCCTGAGCAACGTGGCGCGACATCATTTCTAAAAAAATTAAAACAATTAGCCAGGTGGCACATGCCTGTAGTCCCAGCTACTTGGGAGGCTGAGGTGGGAGGATCACTTGAGTCTGGAAGGTTGAGGCTGTGATGAGCTGTGTTGATACCACTGCACTCCAGCTTGGGCAACAGAGAAGACCCTGTCTCAAAAAAAAAAAAAAAAAAAAGGCGAGTGGTGGGGGGTGTGTGTGTGTGTGTTTATATGTATGTGTGGATATATCGTGTGTATGTATGTATATATAATGTATAATTTGCATTATGTATTTTTGTATTTTTAAACAATGGCTCTCCAGTTATCCAGGAAATCCAAACATCTGAGAATAAAAGTACCATACTCCTTGCCAAGTGACTTGAAATATTGATACGTATAATTTCAACATGTAAACTAGAGACAGTTTTTCTAGGAGAACATGTAAGCTAAAATCAAACTGTGAAAAAACATACCTATGAAAGAGCCACCATGCTCAAATAAGGTGCGATCAGATGCCTCAGGATTTTCCTGTTAATATATATTTTCTGATTTTTATTTTATTCTCTCTTAACACCATAGAGAAATAGTTATGAGTATCAAAGATTTTAAGAAAATTATATTATTTCCTGCTGATTGGGAAAAGACACAGTTACTCCACTGAAGAATTAAATATATCATCAAGCTCAGAGGAAGACAGTCTTATTTGAGCTTTCAGTAAGAACCACTGGAACTAGTTTGTTGATAGCTGATATCAGATATAATTTCTAGCGTGAGTCTCAAGCATGAGTCACGTGTTAAGATAAGTAATGACAGCGGACTGATTCCATGAAGGCTGGGCTCGGATGTTCTTTAGATAGAAAGCAAGGAATACTTTTTTCATATTTTTAGGAATTGTCCAATTTTTCGGAGATTCTGAGAGAAACAGAAAATGTAATGTGTGAGTGTTGTTGTTGTTGTTGTTTTTAACTGGCTGATATCCTCTAAATCCGAAGGGTTAAAACCAAGGTACCCTTGATAACCCTCAGGCCTGCTTCTTTGACTGCTATAGAATTGAGTTGGAAGCTGAAGATTTTACCCCAGAGTTCCTGATAGCTGAACTCTGAAAGAGGGGAGAAGCTTTTCACAAGACTGATGTCATGTGGGAACAGAGGAGTGGAGAGCACATCCCAACGCCCCTCGGGTGGGGGCCTGTAATGCATTTGCACTCCTCCTGGAACGCTGTCGTTAAGCATCATTCAGTGGACCGAGAACTCTAGAGTCTCACTCCAGAGAAGTTGGATGGTGCTAGAAGGCTGTCCCGAGATGGACACAGGGGCTATGCAAAGCCCCACAGGAGGGCCCTTGTCATAGCCAGGAGGGCACCAGCCACCCCCAAGCTAAAGGAAGTGGGTGAACAGAAGTGCTAGGGTGAGCAGAAGCTCAGGCCAGATCCCGTCTCAGATCACCCGCCTGACAGGTCTAGGGAAGGGGCGTCCTGCAGGCCTGTAAGCTGTCAGCAAAGTGAGTTGGGTCCCAGGCCATCACCAGGGAAGGCGCTGCTGTGACTGGGCAGGAAAACAGCAGAGCCGAGCTGCCAGCTTCCTGGGCTGAGCCTCGGGAGGGGAGGCGGGACCTGAGGAGCAGCTAGGTTTTACAGGCTCTCCACTTGCTCCCCCAAACTCTCCTGTTTTGTCCCTTAAGGGGCAGCCCCCCGAAGCACAGAGCTGGCCACCAGATGTTCGTGAGAGATGCTTAAGTAGGTCATCTTTATCTCCTTTTTATCCCAAAGAGTCTTCCTGGTCATATTTCAGCAGGGGCCATTTTATGGTAAGTCCTTGCAGTGCTGTGGAAGGCATCAGGCTCCCTGGGGGGGCCCTTCCTTGGCTCTTGCTTCACTGTAGATAAAGAAATCAGGAAACCCTTGTTGATTGTATCATCTCATCAGGGTAATTTGACAGTGAGTCATCAGGCATCGTCGGTGAAGTCCGGAGGAATCTGTTCGTGTTGTTTCAAAGGCCGTGAAGTCCAGGCGCAGTGGCTCATGTCTGTAATCCCAACACTTTGGGAGGCTGGGGCAGGTGGATCGCTTGAGGTCAGGAGTTTGAGACCAGTTTCACCAACATGGTGAAACCCTGTCTCTACCAAAAATAAAAAAATTAGCCAGGCCTGGGGGCGGGCGCCTGTAATCCCAGCTATTTGGGAAGCTGAGGCAGGAAAATCACTTGAACCCGGGAGGCGGAGCTTGCAGCGAGCTGAGATCGCGACACTGCACTCCAGCCTGGGTGACAGAGTGAGACTCCGTCTCAAAAAATATATATAAATAGAAAACCAAATAAAAGACCTTGAAGACTGTGATGACCTAGGAGCAGGTGACTTGTTCCACAGAAACTGTCAGTCGTGAGAACCTGAACTGGCATGCCAGAAACATGGGATTCCACTGCTTCAGTGCGGTTTTTCTCCTTTACAGGAATTTGAAAGGGAAAAACACGCCCACAGTATACTGCAATTTCAGTTTGCAGAAGTCAAGGAGGCCCTGAAGCAAAGAGAGGAAATGCTCGAGGTAGGTAGCATTCTCCTGCTTTTCTTTTCCTTTTTTCCCTTTGGAGCATTTTGTCAGACCATGACTATCTTAGCTTAGGCTGCAGTAATGAAATACCATACACAGCATGGCTTAAACAACAGAAATTAATTTTCTCACAATTCTGGAGGCTGGGAGTCCAAGATCAAGGTTGGGTTCGGGTGAGGCCTCTCTTCCTGGCCTGCAGACAGCCACCTTCTTGCTGTATCCTTCCTCAAATGGTGGAGAAAAAGCAATCTCTCTGATGTCTCTTCATTTAAGGACACTAATGCTATTTGATCAGGACCCCACTCTTGTGACCTCATTTAACCTTAATTACTTCATAAAGACCCTGTCTCCAAATACAGCCACATTGGGCATTAGGGCTTCAACAGATGAATTTAGAGGGATACCATTCATTCATAGCAATTACTAAAGTTTTCAGTTTTCTTAAAACTGAGAGTTTAGGCTAACTCTCCATTCCTAGATTTACAAAACAGTCCCTCTTGTTGGTGGACATTCCTATTCTTTGGTGATCTTGTATTTGTTTTCAGAGGTGTGATAGACAGAATAATGGTCCCCCGAAGTTGTCCACCTCCAAATCCCTGGAAATTGTAAATATGATACTTACATGGTTCAAGGGCCCCTGCAGTTGTGATTAGAGACCTTGAGAGAAGGGATTATCCTGGATTATTTGATGGAACAAGGGTCCTTCTAAGAGGAAGGCAAGTCAAAGGCGGAAGTAGAGGATGTGACACAGGAAGCTGAGGTTGGAGTGATGCAAGAAAGGGACCATGAGCCAAGGACAGTAACTCAGTCTTAGAAGCTGAAAAAGGGAGGGAAACAGATTCTCACTAGAGCCTCTAGAAAGGCCTGATTTTTAGCCCATAAGACTCATTTTGGATTTCTGACCTCTAGAATTACAAGAGAATAAATTTGTGTTTTAAGCTGCTGAATTTATGGTGATTCATTACAATGGCAATAAGAAACTAATACAGGGTTGATTTTTAATTTTTTGACTTATTCTTTAACTGCTGCCCTGAAGTGAGAATTTCACCCAAAGCAGGTTTTCTTCCTGCGCTTGAAGCCAGGAGTAGGACAAGGAGAAAAATCTTAGAATGCCGGCGATGAATTCAGGGTTGTTGAGGTAAAAGGGTGCTTGCAGCCTCACGCACTGTCCCAGCTCTCAGGTTATCTCTTGGGCTGGGGTTTTTCTTCCTCTTTAACCCTTTATCTGCTTTCTATCTGTTCCTTTCCTCAGGAAATCCGACAGCTACAGCAGAAACAGGCGAGTTCTATCAGGGAGATTTCTGATCTTCAGGAAACAATAGAGTGGAAAGACAAAAAGATAGGGGTAGGATTCTCAAGTCTTGAAAATGTACTCAAATGGGCAGCCTGCTTAGCAAATAGAGTTTTTTCGCTTAGCAAATAGAGTTTTTTCAGAGTCTTTAGTTTGCAAAACCGCTTGTCTGCATGCAACTCCCACATGACACAAAGTTGTATTAATTTATTTAATTTTATTACGTAGTGAATACACTAACTTATCCAAATTGATATGAACTTGGAATGTGACATGGACTGTCCACGGAGGGTCTTGTGAATGCGTAGCCGTGCTGTCTGCCTGCCCCATGGGTGGGCCGGGCCAGTGGTTGTTGAAACACCTGGAGTGAGGAGGGCGCTCTGGGGAGGTCTGATGTGTGCAAGGCCAGACTTCTTGGGATTAACTGCCTGGCGGTGCTTTGAGAAATAAATCTAAGCACCACCTGGCAGATATCCCCACCTTGAAATCTTCCCCAGGGAAGGCCTCCACATACCCTTCTCCCTCCACAAGAAGGGAAGAGGCAGTTCTACACTTAGAATTGAAGAATGGGGGGAACAGAACCCCACAAAGTAACTGTTGTGATTCGTAACGACAAATGGTTTCCCCAAAATAGTGATTGATACACCCAGCTCTGATAAAGACGTCGAGATACTTGTACAAACTGTCGGCACATTGACTCAACAAGCCACACTGTGTTTCCACTGTCGTGCTCATCAGCACTTAGGATTGTGTGTATGTGTGTGCACGCACGCACACTTTAGGACCACTTTGTTTATCTGAGACGATGGATACCAAGAATCAATGTGTAAAAATAGTCTAAATGGCTGCAACAGCTGTTCTGGGAGGTGCTTAAGTAATCCTTTTTCTTTATTGATCCCTCATTCAAGTGGAGACTTTGCTTAACTCTAATGCAGCTGTGAACACGCAGACAACGCTAGAAAGTGATGCAAATATAGTAACCTCTGGGACCCCGTGCTGTGTTTGTGTGCTTCCGAATGCGCATGTCTTTCATGGAGTATGAACAGTAACATTTCTTGGATTATATATACTAAGTGAAAAGCTTAATACGTGGATTTTGTTAGTATCTTTGGGCAGAGTCTCTTTAATGTCTAGAGTCCACTAGTGTTTTAGATGGTAGAAGCCTCCTTCTGGTTCCCGCTTCTGAAGTAACTTGCTCATCTCTGCAAATCTTCTTCCTTCTCTTGGCTCTGCTGCACACTCAGGCGTTAGAGAGGCAGAAAGAGTTCTTTGATTCCGTAAGGAGTGAACGGGATGATCTTAGAGAAGAAGTAGTCATGCTGAAAGAGGAATTAAAGGTATGAAGCCAAAGTACAGTTTTATAAAAAAAAAAAAATCCAGGTGACAACAGCAAATTTTGGGATTCTGTGAATATGTGTTTACATAATTAATTTTATGTCATTGAGCTTAGTTCTGTTAATGATTCATATCTTGGGTTAACTGACACCGATGAGATGTAAAATAAATGTAGATTCAGTGGGTGGTGCCCAAGGTCTTTTGATGTTAATAAACATAGCTGATCTTGAACACAAGAATTTTTTGATATATTATCTAAATTTTTCTCATACTCATTAAAAATCTCCAGGATATTACTCAGACTTAGAGAATTAATTTGCCTCTTTATATTGAAACCCCCAATTTAAGGACTTCTCTAGATGAACAGTGACTTGGGTAAGTGATTTGAGCAAGGATCCCACTAATTAGACTTTGAGACCTACTAGATTACAGGTGGAAGAAGGTTCCCTGTCCTTTGTGGGCCATGCTAAGGCGTCTTCATGGGCTGCTTGACACAGGTGAAGTGCCAATGGCAGCACTCTGGGTGGGAGTTTCCTGAACTGTCACCATCTGCTGCTTGGCCTCCAGGGTCAAAGCCAGAGCAGTGAGCCAGCCAGGTACAGGCTTAGAGCTAAGATTCGTAATTCTGCTCCTCAAAGAGGCGATCAGTACAGGGAAGTTCCTCACACACAAGGGAGAGAGACGCGGGCGGCAGGAGGGCGTGGGTGAGTGATGTCTGCAGTTGCGAAGTGCCACTGTTTTCAGTGAATTCTGTTTCTTTTGAATATACTGAACGTTCTAGCCACCTCTTAATTCCTTCTTTAACGTAAGTTTCATATGCCCCTTTCAGAACATGTGTATATTTCTTTCTTTATCTGGCTCTTCTTTTTAAAGAATGCAACCAGGGTTTTAAAATGAAAGGTTGCATGACAGTGCCTTGCTTACCACTCCACTTCACTTGGGGGCAGCCCACAGGCCACTACCTGTAGTTGAAAAGGATGCCTGGTGGAAGTAGCTTGTCACCAGCAAATGAAGGCATGGATTGGAACATCTGAGAAAGAAGTAGCCTTTAGAGGACAATATCCCAGATTTGTGTGTGTTGACTGAATATTTACGAGCGCTGCGCCCTAGCAGTTCTCTGTCTCTGTGGAGTTACCCTGTACTTCAGGAAAAAGTGGTTTTCTTTTCTTTTTTGTTAATTGTATTAAAGCAGAGTTCAACCTAATATCACTGAGTAAATATTACGATGAGCCTATTTTTGTTCCCAGAAACACGGAATAATCCTAAATTCAGAAATAGCTACCAATGGAGAGACTTCCGACACTCTCAATAATGTTGGATACCAAGGTCCTACCAAGATGACGAAAGAAGAGTTAAATGCCCTCAAGTCGACAGGGGATGGGACCCTAGGTAAGTATTTGGTTTCCTTCGGCTTCTTCCGCCTTTCCACTCAGCATTGGTTCACCCTCCATGTGCTGTTGGGGTTGGAGCCACTGTCACTGATGGGTTAACAGTCACCGGCATGCCATTTGTTTCATCACTTCATGGTAATTTCTTTACCTCCGGTGTGGTCACCCACGTGTTGTCTGGCATGCATCTCTGTGTAGTGCACCATCAATGGCTCAAGTATATCTTTTCTTTTGCTGCTCAAAGCTACCAAGCAAGACTGTGAAGGCAAGGAAAATAGTCTCAAAATTAAGTAACAATGTGGAGAGCACTATTTGGTTTTCCTCAGACACATATATATCTGTACATATAAAGTGTGGCTTTTTAAACTGATTCTGTGACAGAATTATCAAAAGATCAGAATAGTCGAGGCTGTCAAGTCAGTAAGTTGGCCATATTTGCAAGCCAACATCAACATCCTGGGCAGCATTCAGCGTTTTGAGGGCACGGGGTGCCTGTGGACAGCAGGTCCATCTGTGTTGCCGTTTTCAAGCCACGCTCGAGGTGGGCAGGCGGCCGTGGTAGGGGTGTAGCCGTGCTGAGAGTCTGAGTATGCCCACTTTTGTCAGAGGAGATCCTCCTTTGTATGCCATGTGTTTGCTTCTGAAAGAATATAAAACTGGGGACTCCAGTAGATTAGAGGAGTATTTTATACCATTTTCAATGACCTGATTTGTCATAATTTGTCATAAGAGTTGGCTTTGGGAGGAACCTTCAGATTCTGGCGTGCAACCTGAAGTTGCAGCACGCAAGTGAGGCCTCATCTGTCACTGGTCACCCTCTGCGTTCCAGTGTTTCACAAGGAGGCTGGAATAAGGTCAGGGTCCATGACTTTTCGTTTTAATTTAGAAACTTTCATCTTACTGCTTTTTATTTATGGAAACGTAGACACCTCCAGGCCCCATCTTCTCAGGACTTGCATTCCAGGGAGATACCTCATTCATTATCTTTATGACTATTAAAGAAACACAGCTCTTTTCAATTGTGTAAAAAGTTGTGGCCAATTGCAGTGGCTAACACTTCTAATCCCAATGCTGCGGGTGCCAAGACTGGAGGATCACTTGAGACCAGGAATTCCAGGTCAGCCTGGCAACATAGCAAGATTCCATCTCTAGATATGTATATAATATCTGTATGCCATTGTTGAAAAAAGATAAATAAAGAAATTTCCATCATACCTTTATATGAGCTACCCAAACAGCTAGGAATTTGATTATGCTGCTGTTCCTAAATCTTTGATAACCATTGTGAAATGTTTAAAGAACCAGAAATGTCAGTTTTGAAAGTGGCCTTCAAATGACTTTTGATCACACATTCCTTCAGTAAATAATTGTAGGAACTTTCCAATATATATATTTATTTTAAATCTATATATGTATACTATTTCATTAGTATAAAATGTACATTTAAAGCATATAAAAACATATGCAAAGAAGTTTTAGAGTAAAACTCTAAATAGAATTCCTATTTCCTCCATTTTCCCTGGGATACGGGCACCCCACCATGGAGACCACTGGGCTATAAAATTATCTAGCTTTGACTTTCAGTAACATAGTACTATATCTAATCTGCTGAGGTTTTGTTTGGAGAATCCAAAAATTCCAAAACAGTTTGATGTTCTTTAGACGATGAATAATTTATTTAATTTGCGGTCATCTTAATCTTTCAACATTTGCCTCCTTCTGGTCCTCTCTCCCTAGTCCCTTAGGGAATGGAGCAGAGGTATCAGGGCACGGACACAGGGTGTTTTCTCAGAAAGAATGGTTGAGTCGCAGAAGCCAGATTTCTTTTCATATGAGCTATTTCAAAAGCATCTTCCTTGAGATTGACCTTGAGGCTGCATTTCTAAAAGTGCACTGAATATTCTTTGAAAAAATTACTTGCAAGCTGCTTTTAGGGCTGTGTGACATGCAGTGCAGTTTGACAGCTGCAAAAATACAAGTTGTCGAGTTGTGTGTTGAGAAGTGAGAGTGGGAAATTGCACCTTCAGTCCATTCCTAAACCCATCATTGTGGATTGTTTGGCTGCCTGATCCAGAGTTCTTTCTATTTGTCAAAACTTCACCTTTAAAAATCTGTCCACACAAGATGGCACCAGCAGCCACTCTGGCCTTTGATGTGGTGGCAGTGGCCCTCACTGACCCAAAATTTACTAATGCAACTGCTGCTTTGCCGCACAGAACTGGCAAAGGCTTGTTTCTTGTGACTCTTTGATGACTCTCTTTAGGAATAGGGGTGGGAGGGATTTAGAACATGTATTTACATTCTAATGTAAATTATGTGGCCACCACATCATGGGGTCCCTTCAATTTTCTCAATGGTCTTTTAGGAAGAGCCAGTGAAGTGGAGGTGAAAAATGAAATCGTGGCGAATGTGGGGAAAAGAGAAATCTTGCACAATACTGAGAAAGAACAACACACAGAGGACACAGTGAAAGATTGTGTGGACATAGAGGTATTCCCTGCTGGTGAGAATACCGAGGACCAGAAATCCTCTGAAGACACTGCCCCATTCCTAGGAACCTTAGCAGGTGCTACATATGAGGAACAGGTTCAAAGCCAAAGTCTAGAGAGCACTTCTCTCCCTGAAAACACAGCACAGGCTGAGTCAGATGAGGTCATGGGTGCACCAGATGACAGGACCAGAACTCCCCTTGAGCCATCCAGCTGTTGGAATGACTTAGATGGCGGGAACCACACAGGGAATGTGGGAGAGGCAGCGGCGACTCAGGTTGGAGAGCAGGCAGGCACAGTGGCCTCATGTCCTTTAGGGCGTAGTGATGACACAGTTTATCATGATGACAAATGTACAGTAGAGGTCCCCCAAGAGTTAGAGACCAGCACAGGGCATAGTTTAGAGAAAGAATTCACCAACCAGGAAGCAGCTGAGCCCAAGGAGGTTCCAGTGCAGAGTACAGAAGTAGGTAGGGATCACAACGAAGAAGAGGGTGAAGAAACAGTATTAAGGGATGAGAACCCAATCAAGACAGAAGTTCCTGGTTCTCCAGCAGGAACTGAGAGCAATGGTCAGGAAGTGACAGGTCCAAGTACAGTAGACACTCAAAGTGAATCCTTAGATATGAAAGAGCCTGAGGAAGAAAAGAATGACCAACAGGGAGAGGCACTGGAGTCATCGCAGAAGAAGACAAAGAACAAGAAAAAGAAAAACAAGAAGAAAAAATCCCCAGTACCTGTAGAAACCCTTAAAGATGTTAAAAAAGAGTTAACTTATCAGAACACAGATTTAAGTGAAATTAAGGAAGAAGAGCAGGTAAAGTCTACTGACAGAGAGTCCGCAGTGGAAGCCCAAAACGAGGCGCCTGAAAATCCAAAACAGAAAATTGCGGCAGAAAGCAGTGAAAATGCTGATTGTCCGAAGAATCCTAAAATTAAGTTGGCTGGAAAACTTGACCAAGAAGGCGATGATGTAAAAACAGCAGCTGAGGTGGTACTAGCTGATGGAGCCACATTAGATTTTGAGGATGACACAGTTCAATCATTAGGCCCGAGGGCTGGTGGTGAAGAATTAGATGACGGTGTTGCAAAAGATAAAGCTAAAACAGATGGCGCCACTCAAAGCAGTCCCGCAGAACCAGAGAGCGAAGACGCAGATAGCTGCGCCCTGCCCGAAAATGAAAGTCCCTCACAGGACATTAGCGATGCCTGTGAAGCAGAAAGTACAGAGAGGTGTGGGATGTCAGAACATCCAAGTCAGACTGTCAGGAAAGCTTTAGACAGCAATAGCCTAGAAAATGATGACTTGTCGGCACTGGGAGGAGAGCCGGGGGACTTCAATCCAGAAAGCAGAGAAGATACCAGAGGAGGGAATGAGAGGGGCAAAAGCAAAGAAGACTGTACCATGTCCTAAGCTGAGGCAGGCGGCAGGTGTGGTGCCCAGGAAGTCTGAGTGTGAGGGGCTCTTTTCTCCACTGCCAATGTAAGCAGAATGTTGTAAGTTCATAGAGGTGCACTGTATGCCCATCACCAGGTGATCTACTGCTTTAAGTTATAGACTGTTACTTGTAGATTTCCATGTAATCATTGAGGTTATCACCCAGATTAGAAAGACATATTTGTTACCAGTATACGTTCTAATTGAGAGCATTCCAGTAGTATCAAACAATAATGTCTACTGTTTATAGTCCACTTAATAAAATAGAAGCATTTACCATTTGCCTTAGGCTGATAGGAATGTGGATATTCTTGACCAAATATATCAGCATCTAATTGAAATGACCAAATAGCATTCTTAGACTTATGTATTATGAATATAATTGATATTTAATGTCTTGTTCACATATGTGTATTTTCATATTTGATTTTAAAATGTACATTATAACCTGTATGGTATTTTATTTAAAGGGGATAAACAGCCAAATAGCAAATAGGTCACTGAATGATAAGATTTGCACCTTAGAACAATAGTCATTTTAAGGATAACAAGTAAACGTCTGAAAGCACGAGGGGCTTTGTTTGCCTTCACCTCATAGAAGTCTTTGATCTTGAACCAATGCTTTTGGATCTCATTGTTGATATACCTGAATTTACTCTGTAGGAGATTTTAACTTCACTTCATACTGATGATGTATCAATTTCATTTTATAGAAAGATTTAAAGGTTTTTTTCTGGTAGTGATATATGTCAAATTACATTTCCTACTGCAGTATTTGAGCAGGGACAGTCATTTTTTAAATGTTTTTGGCTGGGCGCGGTGGCTCACGCCTGTAATCTCAGCACGTTGGGAGGCCGAGGCGGGTGGATCACCTGAGGTCAGGAGTTTGAGGCCAGCCTGGCCAACATGGTGAAACCCTGTCTGTACTAAAAATACAAAAAATCAGCCAGGTGTGGTGGTGGGTGCCTGTAATCCCCGCCATTCTGGAGGCTGAGGCTGGAGAATCGCTTGAACCTGCGAGGCAGAAATTGCAGTGAGCCGAGATCAAGCCGTTGTACTCCAGCCTGGACAACAAGAGCGAAACTCTGTCTAAAAAAAAAAAACACGGCCGGGCGCGGTGGCTCAAGCCTGTAATCCCAGCACTTAGGGAGGCCGAGACGGGCGGATCACGAGGTCAGGAGATCGAGACCATCCTGGCTAACACGGTGAAACCCCGTCTCTACTAAAAATACAAAAAACTAGCCGGGCGAGGTGGCGGGCGCCTGTAGTCCCAGCTACTCGGGAGGCTGAGGCAGGAGAATGGCGTGAACCCGGGAGGCGGAGCTTGCAGTGAGCTGAGATCCGGCCACTGCACTCCAGCCCGGGCTACAGAGCAAGACTCCGTCTCAAAAAAAAAAAAAAAAAAAAAAAAAAAAAAAAAAAAACACAAAACAATGTTTTCATGCCTGTAACCCTAGCACATTGGGAAGCCAAGATGGGAGGATCACTTGAGGCTAGGAGTTCAAGGCTGCAGTGAGCTGTGATTGCACCACTGTACTCTAGCCTGGGAGACAGAGTGAGACCCTGTCTCTTAAAAAAAAAAAAAAAAGATTTTGAACCTTAAAATTACTTCTCTTTGTTTGAATTTCTAATCATCATTCAAAAGAGCAGTAAAAAAAGGTTACTTGTTCTTGTACAAACTACTAATTAGACTATAGTAGAATATTCTGAAGAGCTGAATCACTTTTGGTATTTTGGTATAAATATTTTCATTTGTTATGTCCCAGTGTATTCTTATTGGAAAATTCGTGTTTTGATCTGCCTGAAGAAAATATCTGTTTTCTATATAAAGAAACATTTTAAAAATAATTGTAAAGTTAGATTTAAAATTGTAAAATATAAAATCACAAAGGAATGTACCTTATGAATGTTGACATTTTATGAAATTATGTGGATTCATATTACTGTTACAAGATAGAATTTAATGCAAAAAGACCAAAACCTCAATAAAATTTGAGGACATCGTAAGTGTTGTTATGTAACTGAAATAAAAACATTTTATAATTGTACAAGACTGTGGTTCCACTCTTTGGGCTGCTTGAAGTCTGAGTCTGACTACTGTTGTATGTTATACCACCTTTCCAGTAATACCTGCTTGCGGGTTGCTGATTCCCATTGGGGTCCTGTGGAAGACCCACACCTGATGCCCGTCCTCAGTAAGGAATGCACTTCCCTCCTGGCATCGAGCCTGGGGCTAGCATGAGCATTACTGGGAAAATTGAGACGATCGTCTCGCACCATCTCCTGTGATCTGTGGTTCTAATGTGCAGCCTCAGTTGAAAACGGTCTTCATCTGTTGCTGTGCTTGAATGCACCAATACTTAGAATGTTTTGAAGAGTATGATGAAAATGGAAAAAACCTTGACTATTTCTGCTCAAGTGGAGGGTGGTAGGGATGATAAATGCTTGCTAGGAAATCAAGTCCAAGGGCTCTATAGGACTTCACAGGGTTTTAGTTTATGTCTCTAACTTTAGCAAAGCTGCATTCATATTGGAATGCATACTGGAAACAGCTCTCATTCCTACCTTTAAAGGGCTCTTGGAAAGCAGTTCAACAACCAAGGTCACTAAATGGTGAGATCATCAAGCCATTTTAAGTTCTTTCCCATGTTATTCACCAGCACCGTGCAGGACGTTGGGCACACGTCACATCCCTCAGCTCAGCCATCCAGCCGTCTCAGTGATTCACCACTCATTTTTTTAATTAATAAACAGGTTTGATCACTTTGTACATGGAAGGCACTGTACCATTGAACAAGCGGCTAGGACCCAGCCCTCCAGTAGGGAATGGGCAGCTGAAAATCCGTGAGCAAAAAAGAAGGAAAAAGAAAGACTTCTGAGGAGCCAAGCCATTTCTCGATGATTTCAGAGCCTTCGTTCTGAGCATCAGTTATCTGCTCTCCAGTGTAATGACTTTATAGCCAAGCCCAGTAATTGATATTACTGTGAAGGCTCTTAACTTACCAAGAAATGGTTGAGGCTGGGCACATTGGCTCATGCCTATAATCCCAGCACTTTGGGAGGCCGAGGTAGGTGGATCACTTGAGCCCAGGAGTTCAAGCCCAGCCTGGGCAACATGGTGAAAGTCCATCTCTACAAAAAAAATACACAATTAGCCAGGCCTGGTGGCATGCACATGTATTCCCAGCTGCTTAGGAGGCAGAGGTGGGAGAAACATCTGAGCCTGGGAGGTCGAGGCTGCAGTGAGTTGTGATCACACCGCTGCACTCCAGCCTGGGCAATGGAGTGAAACCCTGTCTCGAAAAAAATGAAAGAAAAGAAAGAGAAAGTTGACTTAGCTATACTCCATGTAAGAAGGTATAGAAATATATAGGGCAATTTAGAAAGATTTTGGCGTCAAAAGATTCAAACTCAGAAAAGAATCGAAAGGTTGCCTTCCAGCCATATCCCCAGAGGAACTTAGACCACTGGGGTTTCACTATCATACAGAATAGAGAAAAACATTGGTTACTGACACCTGAAATCAAAAAGCATGGATATTTTTCAGTCCCAAACCCGAACATAGCTCCCATATATAAATGTAAATCTTCCTTCAAAAGTATAATTAAGTATAATTATGGGTGTCTGTCAAAAATACAGAGGAAGATGGATTTTGAATTATAGGTGGTTATACAAAGGTTGGACAGCAATCAAGTTTTTAAACAGTTTTCAAGAATGACCTTAAAAGAGATGTGTGACCTTGGTCACTTTCCATAGTTTTTAATACTTGCAGTTAACAGAAGGCCTGATGACCTGACACTTAAGTTTCCACTATCACTAGGACCCTGAATGCTAATTCTGGGGAGTTTAGATGGTTTGGGGTTCCTGTTTTCTGTTGATAGACTCCCTTTCTGGGAGACCACCCCCTAACCCTGTACAGCATGCCACCCATGGCCACCCGCCAAGGGAACACAACAGTAAGATTTGTTCCAGACGTCTGGGCCCCTAAGGGAAAGGGAGGGGTGTCTGTGTGTGCATGTATTATGTTCAGAATATGTACTTGTTCAGTGTGATAGTTGTACATGGAGAAAACTTTGTCTTTCAAGAAGAAAATCCTTCTGTTCTCTTTGTCCCTATCTACTGCCTCTCTTAAATATTTTTCAACATGTGAACGACTGGTGGCTCATACAGGGAAAAATTTCCCAATTATACAGACATTATAAGTCTACCAGTGATGTGCCACTATTTATTCAACAAATTAGACGTGGTGGTTTTTAACGCTATGAAAACTAGTACTCTTATTTTCTTCATGTCAAATTATTTTGCTTCATTTCTTTTTCTGTTTTCTTCAAACTCTTTCGTTCTTGTTTTCTTCTCCAAGCCTCCTTTAAAATTTCTCTTCCTTGAAAGTTTCTTCTCTCTCTATTTTTAATATTCTCACTATACAACTCAATGTCAGTTTACCTATATCGATTTTTCTTGCGCTCTTATTACATTTTAACAGTTACTTTCTAGTGCTTATCTAGAATATTTGAAGTTTTCTAGAAGAAAACAATAATTTACTATAGATACTTGAGCTTCAAGATCACATTCTGATATATTCAGTGTTTCTTATGATGCCTGTAGTTTTTGTATGTAGGAGTATTAAAACATGTAAGAAAATGAATAGTGATACTGGACAAAAGAATCAGGTTTATAACTGCAAAAATGTTTTTTTTCAGTGTTGGGTGGGTTACGGGAGGGAAAGAGTAAAACATCTGTCAGAAGTAATTTGACTATAAATTAAAATAGAACTCAAAAGGATGATAAATTTAATTTATATTGTGCTTAATATTATCTGGTGTTTTACTGTGCCTTTCAAAACAACAACTTAGGATCTTCGGAAAACATAATTAGAGAAAAATGTAACTTGGATTAGCATGTGGCTAGATGATTTTTTAAATGAAAATGAAGATGCATTTTATATGAATTATTTTCTTTTCACATGGCTAATCAAGGTTGGTTTTTCATTCTGCGAAGAATCTAGAGGTAGACCACGTGAGAGCAGCATCCCAGTGGGCTAAGAGCTTTGAGTCAGGGTCTGACTCAGAGGTGTGAGTTTAGATCTGGAAAAATAGTGGGTGCCCATTAGGGGCATGTTCCTGTGGTTGGGCTGCAAGGCCTTAAGAAAATTGCTTAGTGGTTCTAGACCTCTGAGCCTCATCTATCGAAGGAGGCGTAATGAAGCCCACCCATAGGGCTTCCAGAGCTGAAACAAGCTAATGATGTCAAAGCTGCTAGAACTGTACCTGTGTCAGAGTGAGTGTGCAGCATACATTATCACTGTCATCACTCCAGCATTCTGACTGTGCCTTTACACTAGTGTGGGATTTTGCCCAAACCTCTAAACCCTCCCCAAGCTGTGGTTTCCCCCACCCAGTCCGAAGACTGTAGTACTTGACCCTCCTTCAGAGAGATGTTTGGGTAATTTATAGACACTTAACATTTATGCATCTTTATATATCGGGGGTGGGAGGAATTACAGACACTTAAACCATTGCTGCCTTCTTCCTCAAAAGAATAACACCTTTGATAACTGGGTTAGCAGAGGTGTTAGTGGACTTAGGGTTGTAAACAGATAGTCACAGCACTGACATCGATGAGTCTATGACAGACATTAGAAAGATAAAGAAATCTGGGATGTAAACTCGGAAAGGCAAGGCTGTTCAAAATGTTGGTGCTATTGAACTGGGATTCTCGGTGTCTGTACATTGCTCATGATGTTAAACCATGAAGCCTGTGAGATCTTGTGTTGCAGCGCGGTTTGGCCCTAGCGTTCTTGCATGCTAACCTAAGGTAGAAGATTAGCAGCCTGTTTGCATGCAGCCGGATGCTGCTCCTGACGTGAAGCATGTTCTGGGAGGTTGACCCAACCCCCCTTGGCTGAATTCTTCCCCCGTCCTGTCTGTGGCCTCATTCACCGTGGTACGTGTATAACTACTTCCATCATTCATTTCACTAACCTGAACGATCATTCTTCAGTTTAGCAATGTGCTGAAAGGCGCGGCACACGGATTCACCTAAACCTGTGTCTTTCTGATTTCTTTAGATATTAGGTTGAAAAAGCTGGTTGATGAACGGGAATGCTTATTGGAACAGGTAACAATCTTTTTATTACTTTACCGGTTCTTGAACAGGGCACCTGAAACCACCTGCCCATCCTTCCTTCTTGCTTACTCAGAAAACCCCTAAGTTAATCATGCCTGAAAGTCATTATTAAGCCAACTGGTGTTCTTAAGATTGTTATCCAAATAGAACATCAGAGTTAATATTTTCATCCAAAGAGAACATCCTGAGTCACACGAGGTTTAATGAGGATGTCTCAAAGGCCCAAAGCCATGGAACTGAATTTGGTACATTTTACTGAATTGCTACTTAAAATAAATATAAATATCAATCATTAATAATATTAATGATTAACCATTGAGAGGCAAGGGCATTACTGAGTCATTCCAAATAGCACTTCCCTTGTCCATATGGGTTGTTTGTCCATAAAAGTCAGGTTTGTACTCTTGGTGAGCAGCACCCCTCTCTCACAGGTATTTCTTTGTTACAGCTCAACAAAATTGTTTTAACCATGTTTATCTTCATTGCTGTCTCCTACCTCAAGAAGTAGCGGGCCAGGTGCAGTGGCTCACACCTCTAATCCTAGCACTTTGGGAGGCCGAGGCAGGTGGATCACTTGAGGTCAGGAGGTCAAGAGCAGCCTGCCAACATGGTGAAACCCCATCTCTACTAAAAATACAAAAAGTAGCCGCGCGTGATGGTGGGCACCCGTAATCCCAGCTACTCGGGAGGCTGAGGCAGGAGAATCGCTTGAACACAGGAAGCAGAGGTTGCAGTGAGCCAAGACTGCACCGCTGCACTTCAGGCTGGGTGACAGAGCAAGACTCCATCTCAAAAACAAAGAAATCCTGAACAGTTGTCCTATTTTGGATCTTTTCATATGCAGGATAGTGATTACATCACTCTACAACCACTTTCCTCTAATTTCTCCTCATAAGCCTAATCAAATATATTTGCCTTACTTTCTACCATTCTGTTGAAGATTCTCCGAAAATTGGAGAAAGCACTAAAGATGGTAGGAAGATTCTCCTGAAGTTCCTGTGATCTTTTGAAAATATGCGTTCATGAGTTCTATACTTACTTCCTTAAAGCAGCATGCACTTTTGGTTTGTTTTTAATTAGGGGTCTCCTATGCTTGGTGTGTGGAGTAGGAAGGCAGGTGATCACCTGCAACAATTTTCATAAATTTAAAGTTAAACATGAAAAGCCCCCGGAGACCCCACCAACTAGATGCCAGAAAGTTCTGTAGTCATTGACTGTTAACTGCAATTCCAAGTATATGGTCAGCCCTCCACATCCATGGGTTCCATATCCATGGATTCAACCAACACAGATTGAAATATAAAAAAACACACACATACAAAACTATAAATTCCACAAAGTTCCAAAAAGCAAAACTTGAATTTGCCCTGCACGGAGTCCTGCACTGAATCCACGCAAATGAAGTGAGTTGTAGGCGTTGTATTGGGTGTTAAAAGGAATCTAGAGGTGATTTAAAGTGTACGGGAGGATTCATGTAGGTTTCTGCAGATACTGCACCATTTTACATCAGGGACTTGAGCATCCACAGATTTTGGTGTCTGAGGGGATCCTGGAACCAATCTCCCACAGATACCAAAGGACGACTGGACATGATTCTGTCTTGCTTAGAGAAGGGAAAGCTAGCTAGAGGCCACCTCCCTGAAAGCTGGCAAACCGCCTCTGAACACACCTGCAGCTTGCCTGGACTCTGAGAAAGCACTCGACTTTTGGGGGACCTAATTACAATATATCGGAGCCCAGAAGGCTCCAAGTGGCCCTTTCTGGTTTCTTAGTAAATAAAGAGAAAGTGAATAGCACGGTGACTCACTGAGTCTTAAACATTGCAGGTATTTCATGTACAGTCTCCTCCTGAGTCCTAGAAGAATTTCACTTTAGAAATGACTTTTCTCCCAGAGTTACAGTGTAATTCATTTTTCATTCATTGTACATTGAATTGTATTTCTGAGAAGAGTACTGATGGACAGAAAGTTCCTTCTGTCAGTTGACATGCTGCTTCCTTTCTGATGGGCTCTAACTTCAGCTTTTTGGTTTCACTCAGAATAGAGAAATTAACATATTTTACTGGCGGGTGTTTTCAGATTAAGAAACTCAAAGGGCAGCTGGACGAGAGACAGAAGATTGGCAAACTAGACAATCTTCGATCTGAAGATGATGTCTTGGAAAACGGGACAGACATGCATGTAATGGACCTACAAAGTAAATGTCAATTCTTGTGTAGAAGTAAATGCTTTCATATGTGCCGCTTTAGTATACTTGTGCTGGCAGAGAAAACTGTCATGGCAAAGAATGCCCTCATTCCCTCTCATCCCCACAAAAGCCCTTGAAAATAGAAGCATAAGGATGGGTAGGTGGACAGAACAATGCTGTTTCTCTCTGAGCCTATGAAATAGAACAGGTGCCCAAAAATGTGCACCAAGATACCACCACATGTTGTGCTGATGGAAACCACATTTACTTTGCTGGATACAGCCATCTTTTGATCTGTTGATTATATGAAAAAAAAAAAAGAAAGGCTTTTTTAATGCCAATAAACTAGAAACAGTCTTAAGGAAGATAAAATTATGCCCAGTCTCTCTCCCCCCTTTTCCCTACCCCCCCACCATTTCTTTGTTTTCTTTACTCATAGGCACTCTCTTATGTGGGGTCTGCTGCCCCAGGCACAGGGGCGGAAGGCACTTTCCCAGCCTGGGTTCATGGGGAGAGAGTGCCCTCTACTCTCAGCTCTGGGAGGTTGTGGAGGCAGGGCCAGAACTAACAGATTTGCAAGATGATTACAAAGTAAGGGCTTGGTTCCCAGTAGCTATTGTTTTAATATTTGAAAAGCCCAAGAGCTTAACAGATTTTCCTTCTCTTTCAACCTTTAGGGGATGCCAACAGACAGATCAGCGACCTCAAATTTAAACTTGCAAAATCTGAGCAAGAGATAACTGCATTAGAACAAAATGTACGTGTAAGCAACAACGGGCAGAACTGATGATTGACTGGAGTTTTACTTGCTAGAAATAGCCCTGAAAGGCTGAGGACCAAAAAAAGCCAAGATTTTTAGAACCAAAAAATGTCCTGAGAGGGATAAGTTAGGACAGCAAGTCTTTCCATCCGTTTCTTACAGAGAACAAGTAGGAAGGAAAGAATTCTTAGAATTTAAGTTGTTATAGTAGATACTAATCCTTTATCAACAACAGTTAGTTGTAGAAAATAGCTAATGTGGCTTGGGAGTGTTTTAAAATTTTGTTCTTTAAAAATAATGTAGTTAATTGGCCAGGCGCAGTGGCTCACGCCTGTAATTCCAGCACTTTGGGAGGCTGAGATGGGTGGATCAATGAAGGTCAGGAGTTTGAGACCAGCCTGGCCAACCCCATCTGTAACTAAAAATACAAAAATGAGCTGGGCATGGTGGCAGGCACCCGTAATCTCAGCTACTCAGGACGCTGAAGCAGGAGAATTGCTTGAACTGGGGTGTCTGAGGTTGCAGTGAGCTGAGATCACACCACTGGACTGCAGCCTGGGCAACAGAGCGAGCCTCTGTCTCAAAAATAAAATAAATAAATAAATAATTTAGCTAACTAACAAACCACATCATCTGGGACATCCCTCTTGCCTGGGCTTTTAGCCTGTCTCTTGCAGCAAGGCCAGCTCTCCCTGGTGTCTAGACACAGGGCACTCCTGCCTCTAGCACACTGGGCCCTGGGGCAATTTTTTTCTAGCTAGAAAGAGAGGAAAAAAAACAGGGTATGCTTGGCTGGAACTTTGTGGGATGTTTATAGAAACAAAAATGAGAACAGCTCCTGTAGAGATGATGCGTGCTTTTGATTGCAGCAGAATGAAGGTGTCCGGCAGGCCTGCGCTGCTGCGGTCTGTCATCTCAGAATCTTGGCTGGGGAATGCCATGCCTAAGCCTCCTCCTTTCACTCCTCACCCTGTCCTTTCCTCCTCCCACCCCCACCACCCCAGGAGATTAGACTGGAGCTGAGGTCCTGGTGGAACCCATCCCTTACCAGTACCATTCTGCCTGGACATACTGTTCTGTTTCCAACAGAGCAGCCCCACACAGTGGGAGAAGCAGCAGGCAGCAAGGCGCCAGCACTGCGGAAACGACCCTGGTGGACGGGGTCAGAGGAAATGGGTCCCCATCGTGTCAACACGGGGTCGCCCAGAAATAAGAACTAATAATAGCTTGCTTGGCTCAAACCCACACCATAGTCCAAAATGTTATAAGTATATACATGGTGTATTCTCCCATTTTATTAAATCACACCCTTTGATATCAAAGTAAAGAAACTGAAGAAAGAAAACAGGCCTATCAATTTATACATACGGTTTTTTTCTACCTTTTAGGTAATAAGGTTAGAAAGTCAAGTATCACGTTACAAATCAGCGGCTGAAAATGCAGAAAAAATAGAGGATGAACTTAAGGCGGAAAAACGGAAACTCCAAAGAGAGGTAAATTTCCTAGGCAATTTCTAGGAAGAGAATGGCTGCAAGTATTTCTCTAGTGGGAACAGTACAGGGAGGATTTACTACTGTGACATCTGCCCCTGGGCTGGTCATTGTCAGATCATCCCACACCACTCTGCAGTCTGGCGTCTTAATAAAGGAAGGCATGACTCAGCCAGTTAGTGCTTAAGGCCAGACCCTTGTTGGCATCAACTAGTTGACCTGTCAGTTTTGAGCATCTCCTATAGGTCTTGTCCATAAACATCAAGGTAATGAGATAAAGGAGTAGCCAGGCCTCTTATGCTCCGCATATTTTTTGTGTCATGCAGAATGAGCCCAGGTAGAGGAACCAGGAGCCCATGGGCCTGCTGTGGCCAAGAGCTGGGTGTGGCACCAGGGCCAGGCCACAGCTGCCTCAGGTCACCCTGTGGAAAGTGCCCTTGAGAAACTGAGCTGCTGTCACTCCACCTGCTGGTCACACTCCCAAATTACCATGCTTCCCAATTAAAACACATATTTTACCTTACTGAAGACACTTGGCAAAGTTGTTCGTTCAACAGATATTTACAGCATCCATTGCATGCCGAGCATGGGTTCAGGTGCTGGAGATGCAGCTGTGACCTTGACAGAAAGAAGTCTCTGCCTCCATAGAGCCTACGCTCTGGAACAGGGAGGTCAATAAAAGTGACCACAGGCAGCAGAGGGGCTGGGGTGCAGAATGGCCCAGGCCAGGGCAGTTCTAGGTAGGTAGCCAAGGAAGACTTTCCTTCTTGTGGCATATAAGAACAGGACTGAACAGCCCAGGGAGTGAGCCAGGCGGACCTCGGAGAAAGCCTTCCACGCAAAGGATCAGCACGTGCAGGGGAGCTTGGGGCAAGGCACTGCCTTTGTCAAGGAACAGTCAGAGCGGTGAGCAGGGGGTGAGGGGGCAGAGGGAGCAGTCGGAGCACCCCAGCCCATGAGGCAGGGCCGTGGAGGCCATGGACAGGACTTGGGCTCCTCCTGTGAGTAAAGTGGGAGCTACTGCAGAGTTTTAAGCAAAGGAGGGGCTTATGTTGATTTATGTTTCAATAGGATCACTCAGGCTGGGCGCGATCGCTCACGCCTGTAATCCTAGCACTTTGGGAGGCCGAGGTGAGCAAATCACTTGAGCTCAGGAGTTCAAGACCAGCGTGGGCAACATAGTGAAACCCTGTCTCTACATAAAGTGCAAAAAAAACAAATTAGCCGGGTGTGGTAGCCTGTGCCTATAGTCTTAGCTACTTGGGAGGCTGAGGCAGGAGGATTCCTTGAGCCTGGGAGGTGAAGGCTGCTTTGACCCATGAGCGTGCCACTGCATTCCAGCCTGGGGTGACAGAGTGAGACCCTGTTTCAAAAAAAAACAAAAAAAAAAGGAAAGAATCACTCCTTTTGTATTTAAACTATAGGAAAGGGACTATGGAGGAGAAACCAAAGATGCCATTTCTCTCCTCTTTATTTTATTTATTTATTTATTGTTTTTTAAATTTACTTTATTTTATTTTATTTTGAGACAGAGTCTGACTCTGTTGCTCAGGCTGGAGTGCAATGGCACCATCTCGGCTGACTGCAAACTCTGCCTCCCACCTCACCCTTCCGAGTAGCTGGGATTACAGGCACCCACCATCATGCCTGGCTAATTTTTATATTTTTGTAGAGATAGGGGTTCTCCATGTTGGCCAGGCTGGCCGTTTTTGTAGAGATAGGGTTTCTCCATGTTGGCCCCTGCCTTGGCCTCCCAAAGTGCTGGGATTATAAGCATGAGCCACCACGCCTGGCCTTCTCTCCTCTTTAAAAATCATTTTTCACCCACATGCCCCTCCATGCCACCTCAGTTCTTAGCCCCTCACCAGCAAAGTGTGCAACCCCTTGAAAATGCTATCAGAGCCTCGGGCCCTCCCCTTCTTGGAGCCTGACGTGCACACCCTCACACATACATGTATATGTGTATATATACATGTACATACACACATAAATACTTTTGACCTTCTTAAATCCCACTTATCAGATAATACAATTGTGTTATTGTTTTTCATCACCCATGTTTGTTTGACATAGCTACATTTTGGCCATTTTATATGTCTTTCCGGCTAGTGTCTCAGACTGTACTAGAATCATTTTCGTCCTCCCTGAAGTACATACTGTAAAGGTTCTTTTAGAGCAGACTTCTTGGTGGTAAATTCCATTTTTGTTTATACCTGTTTTTGTTTCAGCCTTGTTCTTGGATGGTAATACTGACCCTTTGCCTATTCTAGAAAATCATTTTCCTGAAGATCCTGGGAGTCGGTTCTTCACCCGCAGTTTAGCTCGTGCATCTGTCCACATGAGTGGGACCCAGTGGCGGCTCCTGTGCCCTTCCCACGCTCCAGATGTTCCTTCTGCTTCCCTGGTGCACCCCTCAATGTGCCACTCTTGCTGCAGCCCATATGTGTTGATGTAGACTGTTTCAGTTAGCAGTGTTTCACATTGCCATTATGATTTATGGTTTTAACCCAGGAGTGAGTTACTTTTTTTTATATATACTTTAAGTTCTAGGGTACATGTGCACAACGTGCAGGTTTGTTACATATGTATACGTGTGCCATGTTGGTGTGCTGCACCCATTAACTCATCATTTACATTAGGTATATCTCCTAATGCTATCCCTCCCCCCTCCCCCACAATAGGCCCTGGTGTATGATGTTCCCCTTCCTGTGTCCAAATGATCTCATTGTTCAATTCCCACCTATGAGTGAGAAAATGCAGTGTTTGGTTTTCTGTTCTTGTGATAGTTTGCTGAGAATGATGGTTTCCAGCTGCATCCATGTCCCTACAAAGGACACGAACTCATCCTTTTTTATGGCTACATAGTATTCCATGGTGTATATGTGCCACATTTTCTTAATCCAGTCTGTCACTGATGGACGTTTAGGTTGATTCCAAGTCTTTGCTATTGTGAATAGTGCCGCAATAAACATACATGTGCATGTGTCTTTATAGCAGCATGATTTATAATCCTTTGGGTATATACCCAGTAATGGATGGCTGGGTCAAATGGTATTTCTAGTTCTAGATCCTTGAGGAATCGCCACACTGTTTTCCACAATGGTTGAACTAGTTTACAGTCCCACCAACAGTGTAAAAGTGTTCCTATTTCTCCACATCCTCTCCAGCACCTGTTGTTTCCTGACTTTTTAATGATTGCCATTCTGGCTGGTGTGGCATGGTATCTCATTGTGGTTTTGATTTTCATTTCTCTGACGGCGAGTGATGATGAGCGTTTTTTCATGTGTCTGTTGGCTGTATGAATATCTTCTTTTGAGAAGTGTCTGTTCATATCCTTTGCCCACTTTTTGATGGGGTTGTTTGTTTGTTTCTTGTAAATTTGTTTGATTTCTTTGTAGGTTCTGGATATTAGCCCTTTGTCAGATGAGTAGATTGCAAAAATTTTCTCCCATTCTGTAGGTTGCCTGTTCACTCTGATGGTAGTTTCTTTGCTGTGCAGAAGCTCTTTAGTTTAATTAGATCCCATTTGTCAATTTTGGCTTTTGTTGCCTTTGCTTTTGGTGTTTTAGATATGACGTCCTTGCCCATGCCTGTGTCCTGAATGGTATTACCTAGGTTTTCTTCTGGGGTTTTTATGGTTTCAGGTCTAACATTTAAGTCTCTAATCCATCTTGAATTAATTTTTGCATATGGTATAAGGAAGGAATCCAGTTTCAGCTTTCTACATATGGCTAGCCAGTTTTCCCAGCACCATTTATTAAATAGGGAATCCTTTCCCCATTTCTTGTTTTTGTCAGGTTTGTCAAAGATCAGATGGCTGTAGATGTGTGGTATTATTTCTGAGGGCTCTGTTCTGTTCCATTGGTCTATATCTCTGTTTTGGTACTAGTACCATGCTGTTTTGGTTACTGTAGCCTTGTAGTATAGTTTGAAGTCAGGTAGCGTGATGCCTCCAGCTTTGTTCTTTTGGCTTAGGATTGTCTTGGCTATGCAGGTTCTTTTTTGGTTCCATATGAATTTTAAAGCAGTTTTTTCCAATTCTGTGAAGAAAGTCATTGGTAGCTTGATGGGCATGGCATTGAATCTATAAATTACCTTGGGCAGTATGGCCATTTTCACGATATTGATTCTTCCTATCCATGAGCATGGAATGTTCTTCCATTTGTTTTGTGTCCTCTTTTATTTCACTGAGCAGTGGTTTGTAGTTCTCCTTGAAGAGGTCCTTTACATCTTGTAAGTTGGATTCCTAGGTATTTTATTCTCTTTGAAGCTATTGTGAATGGGAGTTCATTCATGATTTGGCTCTCTGTTTGTCTGTTACTGGTGTATAAGAATGCTTGTGATTTTTGCACATTGATTTTGTATCCTGAGACTGCTGAAGTTGCTTATCAGCTTAAGGAGATTTTGGGCTGAGATGATGGGGTTTTCTAAATATACAATCATGTCATCTGCAAACAGGGACAATTTGACTTCCTCTTTTCCTAACTGAATACCCTTTATTTCTTTCTCTTGCCTGATTGCCGTAGTCAGAAATTCCAACACTATGTTGAATAGGAGTGGTGAGAGGGGGCATCCCTGTCTTGAATTGAAAAATTCAAAGGGAATTTTTCCAGTTTTTGCCCATTCAGTATGATATTGGCTGTGGGTTTGTCATAAATAGCTCTTATTATTTTGAGAAACATTCCATCAATACCGAATTTATTGAGAGTTTTTAGCATGAAGGGCTGTTGAATTTTGTCAAAGGCCTTTTCTGCATCTATTGAGATAAAAATGTGGTTTTTTTCTTTGGTTCTGTTTATTTGCTGGATTACGTTTATTGATTTGCATCTGTTGAACCAGCCTTGCATCCCAGGGATGAAGCCAACTTGATCATGGTGGATAAGCTTTTTGATGTGCTGCTGGATTCGGTTTGCCAGTATTTTATTGAGGATTTTTGCATCGATGTTCATCAGGGATATTGGTCTAAAATTCTCTTTTTTTGTTGTGTCTCTGCCAGGCTTTGGTATCAGGATGATGTTGGGCTCATAAAATGAGTTAGGGAGGATTCCCTCTTTTTCTATTGATTGGAATAGTTTCAGAAGGAATGGTACCAGCTCCTCCTTGTACCTCTGGTAGAATTCGGCTGTGAATCCGTCTGGTCCTGGACTTTTTTTGGTTGGTAGGCTATTAATTATTGCCTCAATTTCAGAGCCTGCTATTGGTCTATTCAGGGATTCAACTTCTTCCTGGTTTAGTCTTGGGAGAGTGTAAGTGTCCAGGAAATTATCCATTTCTTCTAGGTTTTCTAGTTTATTTGCATAGAGGTGTTTATAGTATTCTCTGATGGTAGTTTGTATTTCTTTGGGGTCGTTGGGGATATCCCCTTTATTATTTTTTATTGCATCTATTTGATTCTTCTCTTTTCTTCTTTATTAGTCTTGCTAGCGATCTATCAATTTTGTTTATCTTTTCAAAAAACCAGCTCCTGGATTCATTGATTTTTTTGGGAGGGTTTTTTGTGTCTTTATCTCCTTCAGTTCTGCTCTGATCTTAGTTATTTCTTGCCTTCTGCTAACTTTTGAATGTGTTTGCTCTTGCTTCTCTAGTTCTTTTAATTGTGATGTTAGGGTGTCAATTTTAGATCTTTCCTGCTTTCTCTTGTGGGCATTTAGTGCTATAAATTTCCCTCTACACGCTGCTTTAAATGTGCCCCAGAGATTCTGGTATGTTGTATTTTTGTTCTCATTGGTTTCAAAAAACATCTTTATTTCTGCCTTCATTTCGTTATGTACCCAGTAGTCATTCAGGAGCAAGTTGTTCAGTTTCAATGTAGTTGAGCGGTTTTGATTGAGTTTCTTAGTCCTGAGTTCTAGTTTGATTGCACTGTGCTCTGAGAGAGAGTTTGTTCTAATTTCTGTTCTTTTACATTTGCTGAGGAGTGCTTTACTTCCAACTATGTGGTCAATTTTGGAATAAGTGCAATGTGGTGCTGAGAAGAATGTATATTCTGTTGTTTTGGGGTAGATAATTCTGTAGATGTCTATTAGGTCGGCTTGGTGCAGAGTTGAGTTCAATTCCTGGATATCCTTCTTAACTTTCTGTCTCGTTGATCTGTCTAATGTTGACAGTGAGGTGTTAAAGTCTCCCGTTATTATTGTATGGGAGTCTAAGTCTCTTTGTAAGTCTCTAAGGACTTGCTTTATGAATCTGGGTGCTCTTGTATTGGGTGCATATATATTTAGGATAGTTAGCTCTTCCTGATGAATTGATCCCTTTACCATTATGTAAAGGCCTTCTTTGTCTCTTTTGATCTTTGATGGTTTAAAGTCTGTTTTATCAGAGACTAGGATTGCAACCCCTGTTTTTTTTTTTGTTTGTTTTCCATTTGCTTGGTAGATCTTCCTTCATCCCTTTATTTTGAGCCTATGTGTGTCTCTGCATGTGTGATGGGTCTCCTGAATACAGCACACTGATGGGTCTTGACTCTTTATCCATTTTGCCAGTCTGTGTCTTTTAATTGGACCATTTAGTCCATTTACATTTAAGTTTAATATTGTTATGTGTGAACTTGATCCTGTCATTATGATATTAGCTGGTTATTTTGCTCGTTAGTTGATGCAGTTTCTTCCTGGCATCGATGGTCTTTACATTTTGGCATGTTTTTGCAATGCCTGGGACCAGTTGTTCCTTTCCATGTTTAGTGCTTCCTTCAGGATCTCTTGTAGGGCAGGCCTGGTGGTGACAAAATCTCTAAGCATTTGCTTGTCTGTAAAATATTTTATTTCTCCTTCACTTACGAAACTTAGTTTGGCTGGATATGAAATTCTGGGTTGAAAATTCTTTTCTTTAAGAATGTTGAATATTGGCCCCCACTCTCTTCTGGCTTATAGAGTTTCTGCCGAGAGATCTGCTGTTAGTCTGATGGGCTTCGCTTTGTGGGTAACCCGACCTTTCTCTCTGGCTGCCCTTAACATTTTTTCCTTCATTTCAACTTTGAGTGAATCTGACAATTATGTGTCTTGGAGTTGCTCTTCTCGAGGAGTATCTTTGTGGTGTTCTCTGTATTTCCTGAACTTGAATGTTGGCCTGCCTTACTAGGTTGAGGAAGTTCTCCTGGATGATATCCTGCAGAGTGTTTTCCAACTTGGTTCCATTTTCCCCGTCACTTTCAGGCACTCCAATCAGACGTAGATTTGGTCTTTCCACATAATCCCATATTTCTTGGAGGCTTTGTTCATTTCTTTTTACTCTTTTTTTCTCTACACTTCTCTTCTCGCTTCATTTCATTCATTTGATCTTCAATCACTGATAGTCTTTATTCCAGTTGATCGAGTCGGTTACTGAAGCTTGTGCATTTGTCACGTAGTTCTCATGTCATGGTTTTCATCTCTATCAGTTCGTTTGTGGTCTTCTCTGCGGTGATTATTCAGTTATCCATTCTTCTATTCTTTTTTCAAGGTTTTTAGTTTCTTTGCACTGTTTACATAGTTCCTCTTTTAGCTCTGAGAAGTTTGATCAGCTGAAGCCTTCTTCTCTCAACTCGTCAAAGTCATTCTCCTTCCAGCTTTGTTCCGTTGCTGGCGATGAGCTGCATTCCTTTGGAGGGGGAGATGCGCTCTGATTTTTTGAATTTCCAGCTTTTCTGCACTGCTTTTTCCCCATCTTTATGGTTTTATCTGCCTTTGGTCTTTGATGATGGTGACGTACTGATGGGGTTTTGGTGTAGGTGTCCTTTCTGTTTGTTAGTTTTCCTTCTAACAGTCAGGACCCTCAGCTGCAGGTCTGTTGGAGTTTGCTTGAGGTCCACTCCAGACCCTGTTTGCCTGGGTATCAGCAGCGGAGGCTGCAGAAGATAGAATATTGCTGAACAGCGAGTGTTGCTGTCTGATTCTTGCTCTGGAAACTTCGTCTCAGAGGTGTTCCCAGCCATGTGAGGTGTGAGGTGTTGGTCTGCACCTAGTGGGGGATGTCTCCCAGTTAGGCTACTCAGGGGTCAGGGACCCACTTGAGCAGGCAGTCTGTCTGTTCTCAGATCTCAGCCTCTGTCCTGGGAGAACCACTGCTCTCTTCATAGCCGATTTTCCAGGTGTTGTATGTCTCAGTTTCCCTTGGCTAGGAAAAGGAATTCCCTTCTGCCTTGTGCTTCCCAGGTGAGGCGATGCCTCGCCCTGCTTCAGCTCTCGCTGGTCAGGCTGCTCCCACTGACCAACATAGACTGTCCGACACGCCCCAGTGAGATGAACCTGGTACCTCAGTTGAAAATGCAGAAATCACCCGTCTTCTGTGTCGCTCATGCTGGGAGCTGGAAGCTGGAGCTGTTCCTATTTGGCCATCTTAGGCACCCCCCTCCTTTACTTTTTTAAAATGTAAATTTTTTTCATTTAACTTTTTTTCTTTTTCCTTTTTTTTTTTTTTTTTTTTTGACACAGAGTCGCACTCTGTTGCCCAAGCTGGAGTGCAGTGGCACAATCTTGGCTCACTGCAACCTCCACCTCCCAGGTTCAAGCGATTCTCCTGCCTCAGCCTCCCAAGTAGCTGGGATTACAGGTGCCTGCCACCATGCCCAGCTAATTTTTATATTTTTAGTAGAGACAAGGTTTCACCATGTTGGCCAGGCTGGTCTCGAACTCCTGACCTCAGGTGATCCATCCGCCTTGGCCTCCCAAAGTGCTGGGATTACAGGCGTGAGCCACCAGGCCCTGTCCATTTAACTTCCTAGCTTAATTTTGCTATGGTCAGAGAACATCGTCCCTGTTATATCTGGTCTTTGAAATTTGTCAATACTTGCTTAATGGCCAATACATGATTCGCTTTTGTAAATTAAATGTCTCAAATTTGCTTAGGAAGAATGTGTAGTCTCTGATTTATGGACGCGAAATTCTGTATACGTCCACTGATCAAACTTGTGAAGTGTGTATTCAGATCTGATTTCTTTTGTCTGCTTAAGTTCTCAGTAGCTGATAGAGACTTGTCAAGCTCTTCCATAAGATCAGGGTGGATTTCTCTCATTCTCCCTATTTCTCCTATATATTTTGAGGCTATTGATACTAGGTGTTTAAAATTCTGATATCTTCTTGATGAGTTAAACTTTTTGTCATTTTGTAGTGACCCTTTTGGTCCCTGCTGCTGTTGACCTTGTCGGGTATTCACGTGGCTGCATCAGCTTTCTTTTGGTTAATATTGTCCACTTCTGATTTTTCCATCCCTTGGCTTCCAGTCTTCCCTGTGTTGTCATGCTTTAGATGATCTCTTTTAGATGCATATAGCTAGGTGGTGGTGGTTTTTAATTGAATCTGAAAACTGCGTATCTTTTTTTTTTTTTTTTTTGAGATAGAGTCTCGCTCAGTTGCCCAGGCTGGAGTGCAGTGGCCGGATCTCAGCTCACTGCAAGCTCCGCCTCCCGGGTTCACGCCATTCTCCTGCCTCAGCCTCCCGAGTCGCTGGGACTACCGGTGCTTGCCACCTCGCCCGGCTCGTTTTTTTTGTATTTTTTAGTAGAGATGGGGTTGCACCGTGTTAGCCAGGATGGTCTCGATCTCCTGACCTCGTGATCCACCCATCTTAATAGAGCCTTTAGTCCATTGTTATTGGTATATTGGGACTTGTTTTCACCATCTGACTGCGGATAACCATTTGTCCTGTCTTTTGTGTGTCCTCTTTCTCTCTCCAAATATAAACTTTATATTCAATTTCTATTCTTTTCAGTGATCACATATTGGGTATTCTTATTTGACTTAAAAAAAAATTAAAATTGAACACTATCTTTACTCCCCTCCTGTAAAATAGAAGGACTTTTGAGCACCTTAGCTTCACTCTTCTGCCTGACATGCACACACTCACACATATGTGTATATGTGTATGTATATATGTACATCCACACATAAATACTTTTGACCTTCATAAATTCCTCTTCTCAGATAATACTATTGTTTGTTGTTTTTGCTGTTTTATATCGCCCATGTTTGTTTGACATAACTACATATTGGCCATTTTATATGTCTGTCATATTAGTGTCTCAGACTGTACTAGAATCATTTTCCTCCTCCTTGAAGTACTTACTGTAGAAATTCTTTTAGAGCAGACTTCTTGGTGGTGAATTCCCTGTTTTTGTTTATACATTTTTTTGTTTCATCCTTGTTCTTGGACAGTAGTGTTGAGGGACATGCAATTCTGTGTGGTGGTCATTTTCCTCAATGATTATAGCCATTATGCTACCATCTGCTGGCTTCCATTGAGCTGTTGAAAAAGCTGTTGTTTTAACAGTGGGTCCTTTGTAGGGGACCTTTTTTTTTTTCTTCTGTAGTTTCTTTTAGGTTCTTTGTCTTCGATTTTCTACGGTTTTACTGTTAGATGTGGTTTATTGGAATCTTTCTGCTTGAGATACATAGTGTTTCTTGGATCTATGAAGTCTTTTTAAAAATTTATTTTGGAAAATATTCAACCATTAACTCTTTAAATAATTCCTCTTTTTTAGTCTCTCCACTTTCCCCTCTGGAACTCTAATCAGAGGATGTTAGAAATTCTCATTGTCTCCACATTTTTTAACCATCTCTTTTTCATATTTTCTATCTCCTTACCTCTCTCTGTTGCGTAATGCCTAAAGTTTTTGCAAAGATTATCCAGTTCACCTTTTTTTTAAAAAAGTATCTTCATTGTTGATAGTTTCTTGCTGCATGTTCATGTATGCCCTCTTTTTAAATTGTATTCTTATTCTTTAAATATTTCATACACAGCTGTTCTATTTTCTATATCTGACGATTGAAACATGTTCAGTCTTTGGGGGTCTAATTCTGTCATTTATTGCTTCTGTTGACTCTCACTCAAATGGTTTGTCACCTTAGTGTTTTGTGAGCTTATGCGTGATTTTAATTTGTAGGAATACTCCAGGCTTAACTTGTGGAAACCTCCTGCAAAAAGGGCTTGCTTCTGCCTCTGCTGGTGAGATGGGGGCGGGACTTCTGTCCCAGGACCCAAACAACCTTCCTTGAGTGTTTTGGGTTGAAAGCAAAGCTGTAGACCCTTTTCTTGTGACCCTCCAAAACCATGTTCTCCCAGCTTAGGGCACCCCCACTCTGCCGTGCTGCCTGTGGGGCCAGATGATGTCCTGCTAATGTGGCTTCTATAGCTTGTCTTCTGCCTGACTCTCAGGCTCCATGGCCCTGGCTCCCAGATGTGGCCGTCTTGGCCTCAGGCATTCCTGCCTTGGACTCTGGCTGCCAGAGCTATGGGGACCACCTCCTCCATGCAGTCCAGGCTCAGCTCTTGTTGTTTGTGGTTGTTTACCTCATGCCTCACTTACCTTTTGTGAAACCATCGGAATCCCCGCTGGGCGTGGTGGCTTATGCCTGTAATCCCAGCACTTTGGGAGGTCAAGGTGGGTAGATCATCTGAGGTCAGGAATTCAAGACCAGCCTGACCAACATGGTGAAACCCAATCTCTACTAAAAATACAAAAAATTACCTGGGTGTGGTGGTGTGCACCTGTAGTCTCAGCTACTCGGGAGGCTGAGACAAGAGAATTGTTTGAACCCAGGAGGCGGGGGTTGCAGTGAGCCAAGATCACACCATTGTACTCTGGCCTGGGCAACAGAGTGAGACTTTGTCTCAAAAAAAAAAGGGTGGGGGGAGGCGTGGGGCGCTGAGTGTGGTGGCTCATGCCTGTAATCCCAGCACTTTGGGAGGCCAAGGTGTGCAGATCACAAGGTCAGGAGACTGAGACCAGCCTGGCCAACATGGTGAAACCCCACTCTACTGAAATACAAAAAATTAGCTGAGCGTGGTGGCACACACCTGTAGTCCCAGGAGGCTGAGGCAGGGGAATCGCTTGAACCCGGGAGGCAGAGGTTGCAGTGAGCCAAAATCGGGCCACTGCCCTCCAGCCTGGTGATACAGCAAGACTCTGTCTCAAAAAAAAGAAAAGAAAATCATCGGGATCCCCAAGAGTGTTCCTTCTATGGAGTCCAGTTGTTTCAGAGGAAGGGCATCATGAGTGACCAGGGTCCAAGTTATTTTATTTTTCAGTAGGATTGGAATTTTGGTAACACAAAACCCTGTTATGTTTGGAGGAAACAAGTTCCTCAAAGCTCATTGCTTTTTCCTCTGTTCCCAGCTCCGCTCTGCATTGGATAAAACAGAAGAGCTCGAGGTGAGCAACGGCCACTTAGTGAAGCGTCTGGAAAAAATGAAAGCAAATCGGAGTGCACTGTTGTCCCAGCAGTGAATTCCAGCTCTGAACAGGCAACTGGTTGGTGACTGGAGAGCATTGTTTCATAGGCTTTTCTCTGTCCTGTCTGGGAGCGCTGCTTCTTCCCCTGCCTTCTGAGAGAAGAAGACCGTGGCAAGCTTAGCACTTAGGGGCTCCCGTGCCATGGCTCACCCGAGGAAGCCCCAGCAGCCACCAGGTGCCTCTGTGTGCAGACCCCTGGCCCGGGCTGGGGCCGACGCTCAGAACCTGCAGGTACTTCATAAGCACATGGGGGCCTCGAGGGAGCTCTGTGTCTGACCGCACAGCAGCCTCTGAATGCCACTGGAAATGGTGATCAAAGTAAAGATTCAGTTGGGACTTGAGTTCTTTTTTTTTTTCATGTGTCTTGCTGAAGATTAAGGGGAAATGTTACAGTGTTGGTACTTCCTTTCATGGCAGAATCTACAATTTGAGCGACTTCAGTAGTATCTCTTAGTCTACGCTTTTCATACACAAAACACTGTGGAACCACAAGCCATTACCAAGCAAAACTCTTTCACTGGAAACAAGGGGGCAGTCTATTAGTAAAAGTGACCTTAAGAAGACTCTTTACAGGCAACAAATGAAGATTTTCTAAGGGATTTTTGCATCAGTTCAGTCATAGGAATACTTTTTTCCAGGGTAATTAGGCAAAGCTTCACTGAAAATGACAGCTTTTCATTTGCATTATTTAATCCTTATATTTGGAATTGAAGTTGTTAACTTCTTTTAAAGAATGTACTATTAGAAAAATTAAAAGTGAAATGTTGAGAGACTTCAGCAATGTGGTTTTAATTTTTTTCCACTGAGAAAGAAGATCTTTAATTTCATATTAACGGTTCTGTATATTTTGGGTCTTTTTTTATTTTTTAAGAATATCAAATCAATTCATTTTTCTTTCCCTATTTTTTAAAAAAAGGTGTTTTCACAGAATGAGTGCACTTAAAAAGTGAAGTGAAGAAGGAGGTAACAGTAGAGATGATGGCGATATCATCAAGGACAAAAGTAAAAATGTTTAGCTACCTGCTGATTTTTAGTGACTGTTCATATATGTTGTATTTCAAATATGGCTGGTGAAGCCAGCCAGCTTTTCCGGACATTATCAAGTGGAAACCAAATCAGTATCATCCAAAACCATATCTAGTCTTAACGCACGGAGAATGCTGGAGTGAGGGTTGTGAGTTCAGGGTGTATAATTAAGAAAACACTCCCAGAGTAATGCTAGGAGTCACCAGCGTCCATCCCCCAGAACTGTATGGATCCAGGATATACACAGCTGCGTTCCATTAAGAAAGAGATGCAATCTCTATTAAAATACACAGATTTTTGTATCTCCTTGTGCAGAGGATATTTGCCACTGCCCATTGGGAGGCAGACAAGTTATAGGAGGCTGGGGGCCAACACTGGCAAGTAGGAAACCTCGGGTAAGGACAGGTAAGCAAAACGTGCTGGCAGGTGGGCACCACTGGGAGACCCACACTGCACACCCAGGCGCCGTATGAACAGGAAGGAGGAAGGAAGCTGGACAAAGCCCCTCGGGGACCCTGTCCTGACCATGCTGGGTCCACCAGCAAAGGGGAGATGTTCAGTTCATTGTCCCATCCTTCAGGTTTCTTCCACAACATCTGAATACAAACATGTTTAACCGGGAAAATGTCTGTGTCACTCACAAATAACACCAGTAGCAAACCCTCACACAGCACGCGGACATGCTCAGCAGCATGCTGACGCTTTTAGGTATTTTTCACTCATAATTTTCACATATTTCCACTCGTTTCATTTGCACAGAAATTCTATGAGGTAGATGCTGTTATTAAATCCACATTACAGATGAGGGAACCAGGGTCCAGGAAGGTGAACTGGCCAGAAGTCTCCCAGCTGGTAAGTACAGGGCTGCAAGGCATCGATTCCCAGGTGTCTCACTGCCCTGAGAAGATGGCGTTTTCCCTATCAGTGGCTCTGAGGAAGTCAAGCCTTCAGTCTCTACCTTTCCCACCAATTCTTTTGGAAACAGCAAACCAATGTTACACACACTTCCTAATCCAGAGGAAGCTAGAACACGATTTTTAAATTTATTTAGTAGAATAAAACTTTTTTTTTGCAGATGTAGCTAATGGAAATTGTTGCTGGCTTTTTTCATCCTTGCAACCTAGCATTTCTCAGCCTCAGGACGACGGTCGTCTGGAGCTGGGTAGTTCTTGGTGGCTGGGGTGGCTGTCCCCTGCACCGTGGGCTTTTCCAACACCCAGGAGGCGGAGGTTGCGGTGAGCCAAGATCACGCCATTGCACTCCAGCCAGTGACAGAGCAAGACTGTCTCAAAAAAAAAAAAAAGAAAAAAAAATGATTTTTTGGTATTCTATTTAATTTTATGAAATAGTAACACAGATCAAGTATTTATGATGAAAACTTTGCCTGAATTGAAATATGCTGTAAATATAAAATATATACTGACTTGAAAATTTGCTATTAAAAAAAAAGAACATAAAATATCTTATTAACAATTTTTAAATGTGTATTACATGGCAAAACGATAATTTAGATATATTGGGTTAAATACAGTGTATTGTTAAAATGAATTTCATCTGTTTATTTTTTAAAATATAGGTATTAGAAAATTTAAAATTACATATATGGCTCATATTATGTTTCTATTGGACAGTGCTGCTGTAGACATTCAAATGGCCAGGACTTTTTCATCCTCAGGTGTTAGCTTAAATGTCACTCTGTGAAGCCTTTCTTAACCAGACAGCTAAAGCAGCAAATTCCCCAAACGTACACACTCTTGACCACACGTACCTTAGCTCACTCTCTGTCCCACTAGCTGCTTTCAACTTTTTTCATAGTACCTTTCATTATCCAAAATCCAGCCTGGGCAACGGAGTGAGACTGCCTCAATAAAATACAATAAAATTCCAATCTTTCAACAATTCCTGTCCCCTTTCTTGATGTGTTTTTCTCATCTTAGCACTCTCTAACATACAATAAATTTTTCTTTACTGCCTTTCGTCCTCTGCTGGAATGGAAGCTCCATGGTCGATGGCAGGGAACTGAGTGTGGAACTCAGGGAATAGAACCAGGTTGGAGATGTAGATTAGGAGTCGCCAGCAAAGATGCAACTTTCAAATCTTGAGACTAGACTTTCTTAGGGGGAGGGTGTAACTAAGTAGAGGGCACGGGAAGCACCTAGAACAATCTAAAAGGGATTAGAGGAGGAGAGGCCAGGAAAGGGGACTGAGGATGATGGCAAAGGGTTACATACTAAGAGATGCAAAAGGCAATAGAGAGTGTAAAAATACAAAACCAGTGCAGCTTACAAAGCCAAGGTTTCTGACATAAACTGAACTCAGTGCCTCCCTCCCACCTGCCCCCACAAGCATGCTCCTCTTCCCCAGATCCTCAGTAGTACAAGTGCACCTTCATTCACACCACCAGCCTGGTCAGAAGCCTCGGTGTTCTGTTGGCCCTTTCCTCTCCCTCATCGCCCCTCCACTCTCTGTCCTTTTCCCATTACCATCGCCAATGCCCCTGGACCAGGCCATCATCATTAGCAACCCGTCCTCCCTGGTCTTCCCAGTTTCAATCTTGTTCACACTTCCAACCCATGAAACTCACTTGTAAAAAACCTGATTATGTCACTACCCCCTCTCCAACTATAATCATTTTTTTCTTTGCAATAACTCATTGAAGTGGGTACTCTTATACCTCCATTTTATAAAGGAGGAGACTAAAAAAATTAGCTGGGCAGGTGGCACACACTACTTGGGAGGCTGAGGCAGGAGGATGGTTTGAGCCCAGGGGTTAGAGGTTACAGCAAGCAATGATTACCACTGCACTCCAGACTGGACAGAGCAAGACCCTGTCTCAAAAAAAAAAAAAAAGATGAAGAAAAAAGAAAAATAAAGGAGGCACAATGGAGGGTCCTACATTAATATTATTTTGGCCCTGGTTGTAACCACTCTACTGCACTGTGGCGTCAGGAGCCGTGTCTGTCTTGCTCAGCACCATGGCTCAGTGCTTACAACACTACCTGGTACACGATGCTCAGGAGGAGATAGCTGATGGTTTGTCTTCGTTGTCGTGACTACTAATATTACTGTCAGTCATGTGTTTGCCAACATGTTTTATCATGAACCACGAATTTCTAGGAATATTAGGAGGGGTTCTAAGTAAATAGCTCTATAAACAAATAGCCTTTGGTAACAGTTAAACAGGTGATGAGTTTACTCGTTGAGAAGCGTCTGTCATTGGGATTCCTTAACAGGGAGACAGATTAGATAACATTTCACAAACTTTGAACATGGAACCCGTTTCTTCACAGAGCCTTCTGGGATCAGGGCTCTGCAGAACACATTAGGAAATGCACTTCTAGCCTCAAGGTCAGGCACAGGCATATACACTCCTAGCCTGAGTCCCTACTCCCAAGCCTGCCTCCAGGTGCACCCCCGCTATCCTTCCCCACAATGTTGTTTACAGTCCAGGGAGCAAAATTCTATTCTCCTCTCACTACAGAAAGCCCTGGAAGTTGCAGATGGCATGTGAGGCACATGTCTGCTTAAGAGGACAAACCCAGGAGGCTCTTCAGCTGTTCTTTAGGTGTGGCCACTATGTTTCAAGACGACAAGCAAAACTATAGCTTCATTCACTGAACTACTCATGCCTTACCCTCTTCATCAAGATTTCTTTGTTCCACCATTTTTCCTACTTTCAGAGCCCTATGTTCTCCACTCTCAGGAGCTGGTTTATCCAAATATATGAAGATAGAAGCAGAAGGGTTGATTCACAAACTTTCATAAATGAGAATAATATAATCATTATGTTATTGATTTGGTTGGTCATAGCCTTCAGCATGTTTTTGACCAAACTTATTAATATGTTTATGGGGGCTGGGGACAGGGTGAAGAACAGGAAGAGTTTTGATGGTCTACTACTGCTGAAGCCCAGCCTTACTTATCAATATAGATGGGAAACTATAGATCCTGAAAAGATTTCATAAAGACAAAGTAGACAGAAATAGAAGGGTAGTTCTGCAATATTGTTAAAAATACTATCTTAAACAGTTAACATCACATTTGGTAGAAAAACAGCAAATTGACACATTTACATTTAAATCTGGAAGAAAAAAAGATGCCTTGAAGCCCCTAAGTTTAGCACTACTGTAAAGTTTCAGACAGCACAGCAAAACACAAAATAGTAATAAGGTATAATATTGGAAAACTGGCAACATAAGTATTGTTTGTAGTCAATTGCAAAACTACAGATGATGTAATGAGAATTCCTTAAAATACTAGGATATGTGATTAATGTTCAGAAATCAATAGCTTTCCTATGTATCAAAACTTACCAGTTAGATTTAGAAATCTATCTAACTAAAGATTAGTTCATTAGGATCTCATAATCGCAAACAAAAACCATCCAAAAGGCCAGGCACAGTGGCTCACGCCTGTAATCCCAACACTTTGGGAGGCCAAGGCGGGTGGATCATGAGGTCAGGAGATCGAGACCATCCTGACTAACATGGTGAAACCCCATCTCTATTAAAAATACAACAAATTAGCTGGGCATGGTGGCTGGCGCCTGTAGTCCCGGCTACTTGGGAGGCTGAACCTGGGAGGCAGAGCTTGCAGTGAGCCGAGATTGCGCCACTGCACTCCAGCCTGGGGGACAGAGTGAAACGGGAAAAAAAAAAAAAAAAAAAAAAAAACTCACCCAAAAAAAGCCTCCCCGACAAACGGAAGCAATAATAATAATCCTAAGAAACAGAAGAACCTACATTAGGAAATGTATACATTCTGCTGAGATATAAGACAAAAAAATGGAAAAAGATGTATGGTAAGAATAAATATCATAAACATAAAACTTTCATATTAGCACATTTCTTATCTTTTTTTATTTTATTTTATTTATTTTATTTTATTTATTTATTTTTTTTAGACGAGTCTCGCTATGTTGCCCAGGCTGGAGTGCAGTGGTGCAATCTTGGCTCACTGCAAGCTCTACCTCCCAGGTTCATGCCATTCTCCTGCCTCAGCCTCCTGAGTAGCTGGGACTACAGGCGCATGCCACCACACCTGGCTAATTTTTTGTATTTTTAGTAGAGAAGGGGTTTCACCATGTTAGCCAGGTTGGTCTCGATCTCTTGACCTTGTGATCCGCCTGCCTCGGCCTCCCAAAGTGCTGGGATTACAGGCATGAGCCACTGCGCCCCACCAGATTTAATACATTTCTTATGAGAACCCCTTTGAGATTTTTGGGGAGGTAATCTCACAAAATTATTGTTTTTTTTTTTCTTTCTTTTTTATAAGAAAAGAAAGATCTCACTCTCGCTCAGGCTGGAGTGCAGTGGCATGTACTGCAGTACACGGAGCTCACTGCAGCCTCAAACTCCTGGCCTCAAGCAACCCTCCTGTCTCATCCTCCAAAAGTGCTGGGATTACAGGCATGAGCCACCATGCCCGGCAAACAACAAAATCATTCTAATATTCACCTGGAAGTTTAAAAAAAAAAAAAATTGCAACCAGACTAGATGACTTTGATAAAACAACAGTTGAGGGGGCCTCTGCCAGGTATTTTCAGTGTTACAAAGGTGCAAGGATAGACAGGTCCCTGCAATGGGGCGACCCCGCCCTGCTCAAAAGGGCCCAGCTGCTCTGCTCTGCATTATTTTCTGCACTCCCTGAGGATTCCCAGGGTGTGGCTTCCATGCTATTGAGACTGCTCCACAAACACAGCGCCCTTTTCTGCATCCTGTCTGTTCCACACATTTTAGCCCCCAGTAAGTTGTGTGGTATCAGTTAGACTGTACGTTCTTCAAGAACTGCCGTAAGCTTTTCATTCCATGGCCTGCCTGATGCAGAGCAAGACCTCAGTAGGTGTTTGCGGGCGGCTCCCGAATAGAGAGGTTAAAAATGTCTAAAGGCATCACAGTCCATGTGGGAGAGCAGCTCCATGGTTTCTCTCTATAGATAGCTCCTCGAAAACGCCCACAGTGAGGCTCTGTGAGAAACAGGATTATAGGAGATTTCTATTTTCTTTTTCACCCTTTTCTGCATTTTCTACATTAAACACACGTGACTTTAATAACGTTAAAATATTTCAAAGTTATAAGGAAAAAATTAAGTGTAAAAAATCAAATCATAAAAGGCACAAATCAAAGTTATTGCGTGACTGGGCATGGTGGCTCACGTCTGTAATCCCAGCACTTTGGGAGGCCAAAGCAGGCAGATCACTTGAGGTTAGGAGTTCGAGACCAGCCTGGCCAACATGGCAAAACCCCATCTCTAAAAAGGATAGCTGGGTGTGATGGTGCAAGCCTGTAATCCCAGCTACTCGAAAGGCTGAGGCAGGAGAATGGCTTGAACCTAGGAGACGGAGGTTGCAGGGAGCCAAGATCGTGCCACTGCACTCCAGTCTGGGTGACAGAGTAAGACCATGTCTCAAAAACAAACAAAAACTATTGTTTGAATATGATTATTCTGAACTTGAGCTGGAGTAAGAATCTCTAATATCACTGAAAATAAAGACAAAGAGACTGATGGATTTAATAAAAACGTAAAATTTCACATCAAAACAATATAATCCCCAAATCAATTACTTAAGTCCAAACGTGGTAGAGCTCCCTGGCAGAAAAGGCAGAACCACTAGCTCCATACACAGACACAGGAAACTCGGACCAAGAAGAGCAAGGGTCCCATGCCATAGGGCCAATGGGGAGTATCTGGAGACAGTGTCAAAAAAACTCAAAGTGGGCCAGGCGTGGTGGCTCAAGCCAGTAATCCCAGCACTTTGGGAGGCCGAAGCGGGTGGATCACTTGAGGTCAGGAGTTCGAGACCAGCCTGACCAACATGGTGGAACCCCATCTCTATTAAAAATACAAAAATTAGCTGAGTGTGGTGGCAGGCACCTGTACTCCCAGCTACTGGGAGGCTAAGGCAGGAGAATCGCTTGAACTTGGGAGGCGGAGGTTGCATTGATCTGAGATTGTGCCACTGCACTTCCAGCCTGGGCAACAGAACAAGGCTGTCTCAAAAAAACAAAACTAAACACCTCAAAGAGCCTAGAGGAAGGCAAAACAAGGACACTGGATCCCACAGTTACACAAAAACAACTGAGGTCACTTAAGTGGGAATGTTTCTTCCCCTTGCAGTAGCAGGAGGCTTGGTGTGTCCCATGCAAACAGCCCATTTGCCCTTCAACCCGCCTCCCTGCCAACACGCGGCAGCCCCTCCTGCCACCTGCTCGGTGGCTTGCCTGTAAGCACAGCATCACTGTCCAGCGCAGCTTACCTTTTCTGTAGCCTGGTGACACATGTGATGTCTGTGCTCAGCCCGTCCACTCATAACACAATATCTCATCTCTATTCCTCAAATCCCAATAATCCTCCCTAAGGGGCATGAGCACTGTCTTCGATGGTTTAAAAGGTTGACATATGAAAGATTTGACTCTTTCTGTGTTGTACCCACTCACAGGGTGGAGAAGAGACCAACAGTGAAATAAGCATTTGGCAAATGTCTGTTGAGCAGAGGAATTTCTCAAAATTCTAACAGTGCTGGAACAGTCAAAGGAGAAACGCCAAGGGCCTAGAGTAGAATGTGGTTTCCAGCTGTCTTGACATCAGGGTTGCTGGCCCACGGACACACTTCCAGAGCCACCCCTTCCAGGGTCACCATGGCCCAGTCCTGCTCTAGATGCCATCTGCCCAACAGCCCAGGGGAGAGTGTCCAGCCTCCTAATGTGAGCCTCAGTCTGAACCCCTTTCTATAACAGAGGCCAGACCTCATAATCTCATCGGCAGCTCTGGCCTGCTGCTGCCGTGGCTGCCCTCTCCAGCCACTGGTGTTAACTTCAAATGATATAGGGACTTCCAAATGAAATCCACGTAAAAGGATAGGCCACATCACTTTAAAAGCCACTTGAAAGCATTTTCAGTAACGGCAAGATTTGCAATAAGTGTATTATATCATCTCAAGATCCATGCTTACGGTCCACTGTCCACCCCGGCACCCTCAGCCCCCGGCCCCTGGCAGGCCAAGAGCAATCTGCAGAATGAATGAATGAATGAATGAATGAAGTGCATTTCAGAGGCTGCAGCCTCATTTGAGGGGACAACTTGGGGGTAGGTGCAGTTTCAGAGCCCCTCCTCTATCTGCCACCTATCCAAAGTCCCCCATGGTTCAACAATCAAGTGCATGTTTACACTAATAAGCAAATGAAGTCATCTGCAGCGCTATCCTGTCCCCAGCCCTTCAGGACTGTATCATTTTGTACAGGTTTAAATTCCCTATCAGGGATGACACCAGGCACAAAATATGGGGGGGGGGGTGGATGCAAAAACTCAGTCATCTAATATTTTAATGCAGTCTTTTAAAAAATCGAAATTAATGCAAAAAAATCCATAATAAAATATTCAAATCTAATTTAATTTTATTTATTTTGAGATGGAGTCTCGCTCTGTCGTCATCCAGGCTGGAGTGCAACGGGGTGATCTCAGCTCACTGCAACCTCCACCTCCTGGGTTCAAGCGACTCTCCTGCCTCAGCCTCCTGAGTAGCTGGGATCACAGGCGTCCACCACCACGCCCGGGTAATTTTTGTATTTTTAGTAGAGACGGGGTTTCACCATGTTGACCAGGCTGGTTTTGAACTCCTGACTTCAGGTGATCCGCCTGCCTTGGCCTCCTAAAGTGCTGGGATTACAGGCGTGAGCCACCGCACCCGGCCCGGAATATTCAAATTTTAAATAAAGACAGGACCAGTAACAATGTACCCTGTGGAGCCATTTTAAGAGTCTGATGTGAAAGGAAAAATTAGGACTGAATTTTTTCATTACTCTTGACCTTTTTTAGAGACTGCATTAAAATATTATTTATCTTGATTGCTGCGATTTTGGCAGCCTCTAAACTCCTGTGCCCGTGACAAATGCCTCACTGGCCTCATCCTAGCCGCGGCCCGACCCTGCTAACGGCATTTCCAGAAGATGGGCAGAGGACAAGCCAAACACCAGGAGGGACCATGCGGCCTGGGAAACAGTTCGGCAAGGAGGCCGGGCCCCGTCCCACCACGGAGGGCGGAGGACTCGGCCTGCACCAGACCCAAACGAGGGGCAGTCCGGCCTCTGCTGGCAGAAGCAGCGCTTCCAAGTATTTTCATATGGTGGCTTTGCAGAGCTGCGCGGTCCAGAAGAGGGTTTCAGGCTGCAAAGCTGGCAAGTCTTGAGGGCGCTCTGCGCTCCAAGCCAGACGCCCACAATCTCTTCTACGTCATGCAATATTCAAGTACGCGGCCTGCTTCCCGCGCTTTCGCGCCCACAGGCTGGGCCAATCACAGTGCCGCACTTTTCATACTGACCAACAGGCGGTGGGCGGGCCGCCGGTGACCGTTACCCGGCAGGCGCCGCGGCTGCGCTGGTGACGCCACTGGCTCGGAGGCGGCTGCAGAGAGCGGGACACTGGCCCTTGGAGGGGGCAGCGGCGGTAGCTATCTAGCGGCTCCGAGGTGCGACGGACAGAGACGCGGGGCCGCAGGTCGGGCGGCGAGGCCGGCGAGGGCGAGGCCATGGGCTTGAGCGGTTGGGGATAGCGAACCCCGCGTGTGGCCGGTCCCGGCGGCGAGGCCCGTCCCGCTGAGGCACGCGGGGACTCCGAACGGCGGTGTAGGCGAGGCCAGCGAGGCGGGCTGGAGACTGGCGCGTTCCTCGGGCGGCACTGCAGTTCCGGCACCGCAAAAGTCGGTCTCGAAGGAAGTCGCGGGGGGCCGGCCACTCAAACGCGGTTATGTCCCTGGGGAAAGCTAGAAATTCGCACATATGCTTGTTCTTGCCGCGGAGACTGGTGGAGCCTCTGCTGCGTGGAGGGGACTCTAGCGACAGGGGGACGCGAGGTGCATTCTGTACTGTGTGCCCTTGAGGACGCGTGGGACGCCCTGGAGCAGGCATTAGCTCCTGACCTAGTGTGAGGGGCCCGGACGGTTTCCCTAAGAAGCGCGTATTTAAGATGGGATCTGAAGTTTGAGCGTGAACTAAAGGTGGGGTGGGGAGTGGGCAGGCGAGAGAACGAACAGGGCCTGACTTTTTGTATTTTTAGTAGAGACGGAGTTTCGCCATGTAAGCCAGGCTGGTCTCGATCTCCTGACCTCGTGATCCACCCGCCTCGGCCTCCCAAAGTGCTGGGATTACAGGCGTGAGCCACCGCACCCGGCCAGGGCCTGACTTTTTAAGGAAATGGAAAGGAGGGTGTATCTGGAAGACACAAAGTGCCCAGGTTAACACAGAGGACCATTGTTGGGTTTTACAGGGTTTATTCAGATTTTAATCTGTCTGAAAACAGTGACAGTCCGTTGCTGAGTTTTAAGCAGGAGCGTAACTGATTCGATAAGCATTTTAGAAAGATGATTCTGGCCAGATGTGAGATGATTGCCTGCATAGTTATAAGAGTCAGGAGTTAAAATTGACAAGACCTCAGGGATAAGGGAGGTAGCTGTCAAGGGCGAGTCCTGTGATTTCTGGCTGAGTTCTGGCGATACCATTTCCTGGAGTTTGGTGCACTGGAGGAAATAGTTTGGTAAGTGAGAACTAGAAGAAAATAATAAAAATGGGCATGTACCTAGGAGTAGAGTTGCTGGATCATGTGGTTATCTTGTGTTTAACTTTCTGAGGAACTGCCGTACTTCTCCAGAGTGGCTGCCCCGTGTTACATTCCCACCAGTAATGGATGAGGGTTCTGATTTCTCCATGACCTGCTCAACAGTGTTACTGTTACTGTCATCCTAGTGGGTGTGAAGTGATATCTTTTGGTTTTGATTTGCATTTCCCCCATGACTCTTGATAAATTGAGCATATTTTCATGTGTTTATTGGCTATTTTTATATCCTCTTTGTCAGGTCATTTGCTCATTCTTAATATTGGGTTGTTTGCCTTTTTACTGTTCAGTTGTAAGAGTTTTTTCTATATTCTAGATAATAGACCTCTAGCGCATACATGATCTGCAAGTACTTTCGTTATACTACAATTTTCTCTTTGGCAAACGTTTTTAACTTTGGGTGTCTTCATATTTAAGAATGAAGCTTGCAACACACTGCAGATTTCAGTAAATGCAGATTTGAGTGTAGAATCAGATGTGAATGAGAATCCAGCTTGTAATAGTGTTGCTTTTCTCACCAATTTTTTGAAAATGTGTTTTTAATTTAAAACTTTACTTAAGTAATGAATGTACTTTCTATGAATAAATTATAAATATTTGAAAATGTTGCTTTAATTTGTAATATGGTAAGTATTGATGGATATTACCCAAATTAAAAAAAATACTCCTTGAGACTCAATTTTTTTTTTTTTTTTTTTTTTTTTTTTTGAGACAGAGTTTCACTCTTGTTGCCCAGGCTGGAGTGCAATGGCGTGATCTCGGCTCACTGCAACCTCTGCCTCCCGGATTCAAGTGATTCTCCTGGCTCAGCCTCCTGAGTAGCTGGGATTACAGGCACCCACTACTACACCCAGCTAATTTTTTTGTATTTTTAGTAGAGACAGGGTTTCACCATGTTGGCCAGACTGGTCTCAAACTCCTGACCTCAAGTAATCCACCCACCTCGGCCTCCCAAAGTGTTGGGATTACAGGCGTGAGCCACCGTGCCCAGCCAGGGTTCTCAATACTTTTTAAGAATATGAAGAGCTGGCTGGGTGCAGTGGTTCATGCCTATAATCCCAACACTTTGGAAGACTGAGGTAGGTGGATCCCATGAGCGAGGAGACCATCCTGGGCAGCATGGTGAAGCCCTGTCTCTACAAAAAAGTTATCCAGGCATGGTGGTGCATGCCTGTAGTTCAGCCACTGGGGAGGCTGAGGTGGGAGTATTACCTGAACCCCCCCAGGGAGGTTGAGACTGCCGTGAGCTGTATTGCTGCCATAGCACTCCAGCCTCCAGCCTGGGCAACAGAGTGGGAACCTGACCTAAATATATATATACAATATTTTGAACAATCAGATGTATCAAATATATATGTGTTTGAATTATCTTGGCCCACTGCAACCTCCATCTCCTGGGTTCAAGTGATCCTCCCACTTCAGCTTCCCAAGTAGCTGGGAACACAGGCTTGCACCACCATGCCCAACTAATTTCTTGTATTTTTGTTAGAGACGGGTTTCACCATGTTGCCTAGGCTGGTCTGGAACTCCTGAGCTCAAGCAATCTGCCTGCCTCGGCCTCCTATAGTGCTGGGATTACAAGTGTGAGCCACTGCACCTGGCCAGACTAGTTCGTTTTCATACATAATAACTCTAGTTATCATCTGAGAAGAAGGAATGACTCTTATCTTGGAGCCATTCCTTATTTCTCCTTTTACATTGGGATGTTCTATGCCCTTTCCTGCTTCTTAGCCTGGCTAGCCCCTACTTGACCATCATTTACTTTTTTGATAAGTTTTTCCTTACCTTTATTAATGCAACCATGCTATACAGTTATTGTCTACGTAACTGTCTTATTTAATCCCTAATTGTCTTGTTTAACTTTGTGAATCCCAAAGTAGGTACAGGTTATATTTTTCTTGGTCAGAATTTTAGTTTTTAATTGCTTTTTATCCTTTTTTCTAGCAAGGATTTGAACATAAAATTAATTGCTTTTTAAAAACAACTAGCAGTTTGAAAAACTCCAAATACATTTTTGAGCATGTTACATTTTATCCTTTCAGTCAAAATCAATACTAAAGGAGTCCTACCCCCAATGGCTAGCTCTTACCCATCATTCAGATCTGAAGTTAAGTAACTCTCTGAAAAGCCTTCACTAATCCTTAGACTAGGTTAAGTCTTGAATATTTCCCATAGCACCTTGTGTTTCTCAAAATATCCAGATTGTAGGAATTTCTTAGGGCAGGGGTTCCCAACCCCCAGCCTGAGCTCTGCCTCCTGTCAGATCAGCAGCAGCATTAGATTCTCATAGGAACTCAAACCCTGTTGTGAACTGTGCATGTGAGGGATCTAGGTTGCGTGCTACCTATGAGAATCTAATGCCTGATGATCTGAGGTGGAACAGTTTCAGCTCAAAGCCACTACTCTACCTCCAATCCTCCGGTCCGTGGAAAAATTACACAAAACTGGTGTCTGGTACCAAAAAGGTTGTAGACTGTTGTCCTCAGGTATTGTTTCTGAGCCCCAAATTAGGCTGTTGAATCTATATTTTTAATGAGCGCCCCAAGTGATTCTTATATCAGGTAAGTTTGGGAAAACGTACTCTAAATTTATAGAAGATTTACGTGCATCCATCCCCCTTTTGGAAATTATATGCCTGTTGTGCTTCATAGAGCCAGTGACTGATCACCTCTTTGTCCTCAACACTTAACATATAACTTAGAAAACACAGGCTCAGTAATTATTGAATAATGTATTAAAGAGTGTTTCTCCAAAGAAAGGTATTCGTCCCTGAAACTGGAAGTGTAATTGCTTGGTAATAGGGTAGACATTATTTAACATCATTAGAAATTGCCCAGTTTCCAAATGGTTTTAACAATTTGTATTCCCTCAAGCAATGTTTAAGAATTCTAGTTTGTCCACATCCTCACCAATATCTGGTGTTAGCACTCTTTTTAAAAGCCATTTTGGCCAGGCGCAGTGGCTCATGCCTGTAATCCCAGCACTTTGGGAGGCCGAGGCGGGTAGATCGCTTGCGCTCAGGACCCAAGTGGATCACTTGAGGTCAGGCATTCAAGACCAACCTGGCCAACATGGTGAAACCCCATCTGCACTAAAAATACAAAAATTAGCTGTGTGTGGTGGTGCGTGCCTGTAGTCCTAGCACCAAAGGAGGCTGAGGCAGGAGAATCACTTTGACCTGGGAGGTAGGGGTTGCAGTGAGCCAAGATCACACCACTGCACTCCAGCCTGGGCAACAGAGCGAGACACACACACACACTCTCTCTCTCTCTGGGTGACAGAGAGACACACACACACAAATTTTAAGCCATTCTAATGAATGTAAAGTGGTACCGTGGTTGTTTAAATTTGCATTTCCCTGATGACTAATGATGTTGAGCATGTTTTGATACCTACAAGCAATTTAAAAAAATCTATTTGTACAAGTTATTTATGTAATCTGAATAAGCATCTTCTTTTGGATATATGGATTGTGAATACTTTATTCCAGTCTTTGGCTTGTGTTTCCATTTTTTAAGTAATGTCTTTTGATGAGGAGAAGTTTCTTAATTTTGCAGAATCCCAATCAACAACTTTTAAATTAACACCTTTTGTGTTCTAAGAAATCTTTGCCTATTCCAAAGTCATGAATATATTCTGTTGTGTTTTGAGAAGCAGTATAAATTTGGTTTTCACATTTAAAAATATGATTAATCTCCCTTTTATTGTTGTATGTGATGTGGTGTGGGTCCAGGCATTTTTTCCCCTCCAGGTAAAAATCTAGATTGTAGAAATCTACTTGTGCCAGTACCATTTATTGAATATGCCTTAGACCTTTTTTCTTTTTTCTTTTTTTTGAGACAGAGTCTTGCTTTGTCACCGAGGCTGGGGTGCAGTGGAGCAATCTGGGCTGACTGCAACCTCTGGGGTTCTCCTGCCTCAGCCTCCCAAGTAGCTGGGACTGCAAGCGTGTGCCACCATGCCCAGCTAATTTTTGTATTTTTAGTAGAGACAGGGTTTCACCATGTTGGCTAGGCTGGTCTCAAACTCCTGACCTCAGGCGATGCACCCTCCTCAGCCTCCCAAAGTGCTGGGATTATAGGCGTGCGCCACCATGCCTGACCAATACCACATTTTCTTTATCCAGTCTACCACTGATGGGCACTGGGTTGATGCTGTCTTTGCTATTGTGAATAGCACAGTGATAAATGTACAAGTGCATGTGTCTTTTTGGTAGAATGATTTATTTTCCTGTTGGTATATACCTAGTAATGGGATTGCTGGGTCAAATGGTAGCTCTGTTTTAAGTTGAGAAATCTCCAGACTGTTTTCCACAGTAGCTGGACTAATTTACATTCCCACCAACAGTTCTCTTTTCTCCACAGCCTTGCCAGCATCTGTTGTTTTTTGACTTTTTGATAATAGCCATTCTGGCTGGTGTGAGATGGTATTACATTGTGGTTTTGATTTGCATTTCTCTGATTAGTGATGCTGAGCATTTCTTAATATTTGTTATCTGCTCACATGTTTTCTCTTGAGATGTGTCTGTTTATGTCCTTTGACCATTTTTTAATAAAGTTGTTTTTCACTTACTGATTTGTTTAAATTCCCTATAGATTCTGGATATTAGGCCAGAATCTATAGATAGCAGATGCATAATTTGCAAATATCTTCCCCCATTCTGCAGGTTGTCTGTTTACTCTGTTAATAGTTTCTTTTGCTATGCATAAGCTCTTTAGTTTAATTAAGTCCCACTTGTCTTTTTTTTTTTTCCTGCAATTGCTTTTGGGGACTTACACATTCTTTGCCAAGGCAGACCCACAGCCAACATTATACTGAACGGGCAGAAGCTCAAACTATTCCTCCTGAGAACTGGAACAAGACAAGGATGCTCACTTTCACCACTCTTCTTCATTGTAGTCCTCGCCAGAGCAATCGAGCAAGGGAAAGAAATAAAAGGCATCCAAATAGGAAGAGAGGAAGTCAAACTGTCTCTGTTTGCAGACTGTATGATTCTGTACCTAGAAAACCCCATAGTCTCTGCCTAAAAGCTCCTAGATCTGATAAACAACTTCAGCAAAGTTTCAGGATATATCAATGTACAAAAACCAGTAGCATTTATATACACCAACAATGACAAAGCTGAGAGTGGAGTCAAGAACACAATCCACTTACAGTAGTCACAAAGAAAATGAAATGCCTAGCAATACAGCTTACCAGGGAGGTGAAGGATCTCTACAAGGACTACTGTAAAGCACTGCTGAAAGAAATCAGACAACACAAATAAATGAAATCCATGCTCATGGATAAAAAGAATAAATATTGTAAAAATGGACATACTCCCCAAATCAATCTACAGATTTAACACTATTCCTATGAAACTACCAATATTATTTTCACACAATTAGAAAAAAACTATTCTAAATTCATATGGAACCAAGAAAGAGCCTGAAGAGCCAAAGCAATGGGAGAAAGACTCCTTTATTCAAATAAATGGTGCTGGAATAACTGTCTAGTCTTATGCAGAAGATTGGAGACAGACATCTACCTTTCACCATATACCAAAATTAACTGAAAATGAATCAAAGGTTTAAATGTAAGACCTCAAGACCAGGTGCAGTGGCTCAAGCCTGTAACCCTAGCACTTTGGGAGGCCATGGCAGGAGGACTACTTGGGCCCAGGAGTTTGAGACCAGCTTGGACAACATAGGGAGACCCTGCCTCTACAGAGAATTTTAAAATTAGCCAGGCATGGTATTGTGCACCTGTAGTCCCAGCTACTCAAGGGGGTGTGTGGGGGAGTGCTAAGGTGGGAGGATCACTTGAGCCTGGGAGGTCAAGGCTGCAATGAGCTCTGATGGCACCACTGCACTCCAGCCTGGGTGACAGAGCAAGACCCTGTCTCAAAAAAATTAAAAACAACAACAACAAAAGTAAGACCATAAACTATAAAAATCTTAGAAGACAACCTAGGAAATACTCTTCTTGACATCAGCCTTATTTATTTCTTCTTGTATTCATTTTGGAAGGTGGTTTTCAAGGAAGTATGTCCATCTGAGTTGTAGAATTTGGCAGATAAAGTTGTTTATTATATCCTCTGTCATTTTAATGGCTGAGATCCCATAGTAATGTTCCTTTATTATTCATGACATTGGTATTTTGTGTTGTCTCTTTTTCTTAGGTAAGTCTAAGAAAGGCATAAGAAGGGTTATAAATTTTGTCAACCTTTTTAAAGAAACAGTTTCTGATTTTATTAACTTTTATCTATTCATCTATTTTGTTTACTTCTCCTCTTTTATTATTTCCATCCTACTTTCTTTGGGCTTAATATTCCTGCTTTTTCTAGTTTCTTAAAATAGAACCTGTATGAGAAAACTGTTATATGACACAGTGTAGGACTGTGATTTCTGAGAGAAAGGAAACACCCAGCGTGAGTCCTATGATGATAGCCTGGCTTCCTGCCTGGAAGCACATTGCATACCATGGAAAAAGAACAAGGACTTCAAGCATAGCAGGAGTCTCCCTGAGTTGAGATAGAGATTGGAGTTCAGAAAGGTTAAAGCAGTTAGAAATTGCAGGACAGTGTTCCTGAGAGAAGGGAGATATATAGAAGAAAAGCTCCAGAAATCTGCAGGGGGACTCCCTCCTTGAGACTTGTCAAACACTAATATGTGTATTTGTAGTTACAAACTGATTAAGCTATCACATGCTTTGACCTTAATGTATATTTCTTCTACCCAGAGCATTCTGCTCAGAAGTTGCCCACCTGGCAAGGAGTTTTGAAAATGGGTGGGGGTGGGTACAGGGAGTTTAGTAAGTCCCACTGTCACTGCCACAATATCTACTTTTTAAGATTTCTCAATTTTATAAGATTATCTTTTTCATAAATTCTCTAAAACTGCGTATTTTCATTTATAAGTAGATAAATATATCATTTTAATAGTTTGTCTTTAAATCAAGAGATTTCACTTGTGTCATGTAAGAACTTCATTTAAATTTTTAATAACAAGGATAATGACAGGCTAAGTAATGCAGGCCTCTTACTCACTGAAGGCAATTTAAGCACCTAGGGGAAAAAAAAAGTTGAGATGGAGTCTTGCTCTGTTGCCCAGGATGGAGTGCAGTGGTGCAATCTTGGCTCACTGCAACCTCTACCTCCCAGGTTCAAGTGATTCTCCTGCCTCAGCCTACCTAGAAGCTGAGATTACAGGCACCTGCCACCGTACCTGGCTAATTTTTTAGATTTTTAGTAGAGACATTTCACCATGTTGACCAAGCTGGTCTCAAACTCCTAACTTCAAGTGATCCGCCACCTTGGCCTCTCAAAGTGCTGGGATTACAGGCCTGAGCCACTGTGCCCAGTCCCAGAAAAATATTTTTTAAAATCTTCTCAAAAGCATCTGAGAACTCATCAGATAAGAAGTTACCAGGTCACAATTTGCGAAAGAATGGGAACCTTAAGAAGTAAGCCTAGCATTACAAACAACTTTTGCCCTGAAAATATTTGTGAATTTAAAAGAAATGATTTGAGAGGATAGGCTGTGCTTTTGACAGCCTTAGGGCAGTAAGAGGACAACAGTCAGAGTCTTCAGGTGATCAGAGGTGAGACCCAAGGAATAGATTATTTGGCTTGGGATCCAATGTGCTTAGGATCCTAGAGGGCTGTGCCTTACAATTAAAGTAAACCAGCCCGTCCTCAGACTATACTTTTCTGTGCAGCCTAGAACATCTCAAATTTCAGTTAAAGAGATTCCAGATTACTAATTCCCTATGGCACCTAGAAGTAGCAAACAAGTTCTCTTTGAGGGACACTAACATCATTTTAGGGTTCAAATTATTTATATATACAACTTACCAAATATAGTTCTAGAACATGATTAAAACATCACCAGACATCCAAAATGATAAGACATAATGAGCCAGAAAACAATAATAGACAATACAAACAGATCCACAGAGATTCCAGTTACTGGAGTTACTAAATACAGACTGTAAAATGACTATTTACTGTCTTTCAGGAGAGAACAGCCAATGTTAAAAGTTTTACTACAAATCATGCATTAAAAATGGCATTACAGGGCCGAGTGCAGTGGCTCAGGCCTGTAATCCTAGCACTTTGGGAGGTTGAGGCGGGTAGATCACTTGAGTCGAGGAGTTCAAGACCAGCCAGAGATGGCAAAACCCCATCTCTACAAAAAACACAAAGATTAGCTGGGCATGGTGGCTTGCACCTATAGTCCTAGCTACTAGGGAAACTGAGGTGAGAGGATCACTTGAGCGTGGGAGGTCAAGACTGCAGTGAGCCATGGTCGCCCCACTGCACTCCAGCCTAGGTGACAGAGCAAGGCCCTGTCCCCTCACCCTCTCCCCACCAAAAAAGCATAACAGAAAACAAAAACAAACTAGGTAAAAATTCTAGAACTAAAAAATTTCAGGTCAATTAGGAACTCAATGGATGGGTTTCACATCAAAATTAGAACTATAGAAAGAATTTGTGAAATAGAAGGTTAAACTGTCCAGACTGAAGCATGGAGAGACAAAAGGATGGAAAAAATACAGAAGCAAGGCAAGAGATGTGACAGATACAGTGAAAAGGTCTAAATAAGTTCAACTGGAGTCTTATAAAGGAAACTACTTCTAGAAATCCCCAGTATTTTTTAAACATTTTCCATATTATAAATAAAAATCTACCTCTTTTGTTTTTACAAGCTGCATGATAGGTATTCCATTATATTAAAACGCTATACTTTTTGATGCAATCTCGTTGGCTGTTTTAAAATTTGTTACTAAAAAATAATTCTTCAGTGAACATAATTGTGCATCTCATCAAACATATATGTCAGCTTTTTTCCATAGGAATAGTCCTAGAAAAAGCATTTCTAGGTCAAGGAATATGTACCCAACATTGCCAAATCATCTTTCAGAAGGTTGGAAGAATTTCAGTTCTCATTATATATGAATGTCCATTTCATGACCCTTAATAATACAGTGTATGATCAGTCTCTACCAATTTGATAATCAAGAATCCATCCATTTTAATTTGCATTTTTGACAGTAACTAGTTTATATATTTTTAATATAGTTGACTCAAGTCTTATGTATTGTCCAAACATAACTTTCATATACTTTTCTTTTGGTATATTACTAGTTTGCAGGACTACTTTATGCATTAGGTCTATTACCTCTTTGTTTGAAATAATTTTCCTGAGTTTATCATTTTGCTTAATCTTTTCCTTGGTTCTAATTATTTTTTAAAATTTTTTCTTGACCCCCCCTACTATCTCCTTCCTTTGTTTCCTTTTACAGCAAGAAATTTGAATGAAATGTCTATACTCAGTGTCTCTAGTTCTTTCTTTTACTTGTGAGTCTACTCAAGAAAGGCATCTTTCAATATTCCATATCTGCATCTACTGGTCTTTCTCCTACCACACATATTGCTCCTTCTCACTCTCCTTTGTTGGTTCCTCTTTATCTCTTCAACCTTTTTCAACTTTGGAATGCCTCAGCACCTAATTCTTGAGTCTCTACTCTGCCTGTTTCTTATTCAAGCAGTAGGTAATTACATTCAAGTTCATAGATTTAAATCTCTATTCTGATGGTTCCCGAATTTGTATCACTAACTAGGTCAGTGCTATTCAGCAGAAATGCAATACAAGCAATATATGTGATTTTAAATTTTCTAGTAGCCACACACAGTGGCTCATGCCTGTAATCCCAGCTACTCAGGAGACTGGCTGGGGTAGGAGGATTACTTTAACCCAGGAGTTCAGGGCTGCAGTGAGCTGTGATTGTGCCACTGCACTCCAGCCTGGGTAAAAGAGCAAACCCCTTCTCTTTAAACAAAACAAAAAAACCTTTTGACTGAAGAATAAATCAAAAATGGCAAACCTTCATGATAACATTCCAGCCCCTTTATTATTTTTTAAAAAGGCAGAAAGAGGTGAAGTTATTTTTAATGTTTTATTTAACCCAGTATATAAAAAATGTTTCAACATGTAATCAAATAAAATGTTAATGAGATATTATACGTTTTTCATATGAAGTCTCTGAAATCTGGTGTGTGTTTTACACTACAAAACATCTCAATTCAGATTAACCAGATTTCAAGTGTTTAATAGCCACGTGTGGCTGCTGCTCAATGCAGCTGTAGGTAATTTTGCTGATCTCCAGACCTTTATATCTCCATTTGAATGTCAAATAGATATCTCAGAATTAACCTGTTTCTCTTACAATGTGCATTCATTTTAACAAAGACAAATCCTCTTGGTTTGAACCTCAGTAGATCCAGTATCTAATCACTTTTTATCTCCTCTATTGCAGTCACTGTGGTCCCAGCTATCACATCCTGACTGGCTAGGTATCTGCATGGTTCTTTTCTTCTCTTTCAGTTTATTTTCCAAGTCTCACCTTATCAGAGAAGTATTCCTTCATTACTGGCCAGCTCCAGATCCATTATGCCTATGCACAGTAAATCAATCACTGTAACATGAATTTTGCAAAACAGAAAAGATTTTTTTGCAAGGGCATTGAGCAAGGAGGAGGGAGGGAGAAGAGCTCTCGAGTCTGCCTCCCTGAAGAAGATAAGGCTTAGGGATATTTATGGGTTAGGGAAGTAGAGTGGTCTAAGGCATGAGGAAAGGTAATTGGCATGGAGGAAAAAGGAAGTAACAGGTTTATTCTGCACAAACCTAGCCAGAGTTCATGGCATTTCATAGGATGCTTAGGAGGATCTGAGGGTGGCATTTTTGACCCTCCAGCATCAAAAGGCCACCTCTCAGGTATTCGCACTGGCCCAGTTGAAGGATCCGTTGTCTCGACCAGTTTGAATTGGACAGGAGCTGGCCCAAGTTTCTGAAAAACCGAGCAACCGTTACTGTGGTGACCTTTGAACATTATCTATAAAGTAGCCAGGGAAGGTTAAGTTTGAATGTCACAGCCTTCAGCTACTGCAGCCTTCAGCTTCATAAGAAAAGAAAAAAAAATGACAAGACGAAAGCTACCAAAGGCAAACAGGGCAGGCAGACCTGATCAAATTAATCCCTCAGTTTCACCTGGACTACCTTATTTAACATATAAACCTCTCCTCCTCACATACAAATACATATCCACAAAAATCAGTATTCCTTTATCTCTTCGATGCTTTATTTCTTGTGTTAATTTTTGAGGAATTACTGTTTCTTTTTTTTTTTTTTCTCCTTAATACTGGGTTTCCAGTTGCCCAGACAGGAGTGCAGTGGCGTGATCATAGCTCACACTGGGCCTCAACCTGCCAGGCTCAAGCAATCCTCTCACCCCAACCTCCTAAGTAGCTGGGACTACAGGGGCACGCCACCATGCCTGGCTAATTTTTGCATTTTTTGTAGAGTCAGGGTTTTGCCATGTTACCCAGGCTGGTCTCAAACTTTCTGGGCTCAAGTAATCTGCCCACCTTAGCCTCCAAAAGTGCTGGTGTTACAGGCATGAGCCACCGTGCCCAGCCACCATTTCTCTTTGCTCTATGGTTTGATAGGAATTGATATAAGATGTATCTTTGATGGCCTTTTCATTTTTTTTCATGTTGATACTCTGTTCACCTGCTTCTGAGTCTTTTTTAAAATAAAAATTTCCTAGAAAATTGCCTATTTTTGTTAAATTTTAAAATTATCCTTCAGTGGCGTACATGGCATTCTTAATTTTTAGAAGTACCTCTTTATTGCTTGCTAAAATGCTCCTTTTCTCAATGCTCATTTTTGTTTCAGTCTTCTCTTAACAAGATTTGTCTTGTCTTTTATCTCCTTTTTTTTTTTGGAGTCTCACGTTGTCACCCAGGCTGGAGTGCAGTAGTGCAATCTTAGCTCACTGCAACCTCCATCTGCCGGGTTCAAGTAATCCTCGTGCCTCAGCCTCCCACATAATTGGGACTACAGGCACACGCCACCACACCCAGCTAATTATTTGTATTTTTAGTAGAGACAAGGTCTCACTCACCACATTGCCCAGCCTAGTCTCAAACTCCTGAGCTCATGCAATCCACCCACCTCAGCCTCCCAGAGTGCTGGGATTACAGGCGTGAGACACTGCGGCCAGCCTGTTATTTACCTACTTTTATTAGTCTTTTAAAAGAATAGGTATCGATTTTAGTTACCATTTTTACTGTTTTTAAAGTGATCACTTCTGTTTTTGTCTTAACTAATTATATTTTCAACTTTTTTGGCTTATTTTTAATCTTTCCTAGATTCTTGAGAGTTGAGTGTTCATTTATTTCTAGCTTTATGTAATAATAAGCATCTAAAGTTGTGACTTCTTTTTGTGTGTGTGTGTGTGTGTGTGTGGTTTTTTTTTTTTTGGTAGAGACGGGGTTTCACCGCGTTAGTCAGGATGGTCTCGATCTCCTGACCTCGTGATCCGCCCGTCTCGGCCTCCCAAAGTGCTGGGATTACAGGCTTGAGCCACCGCGCCCGGCCTAAAGTTGTGACTTCTTTTAGATATAACTTTGACCATGTCCTGTAGATTTTGGTAGTCTGTGTTCTTATTGTCATTAATTTATTTTAATTATCAAAGTCCACACAGCTTACTAAGTGACAAAGTCAGGATACAAGGCTGTCTCCATGACATGAGATCTGCTTTTTAATGTCTTCTCCTTATAGAACAGAGAGAGTACATTTAGATGATTTCTTTCAGGATCAGTGATTGAAATAATTCAGAGTTAACACACAATGAATTCCTTTTTTTTTTTTTTTTTACAAACTCATCAGGAACCTTCGTAACACTTGATTACCAGAATTCTGCTGTAGACAACTCAGCTTTTAGGGGTATGGACAGTGACGATAAGTAGGGAACAGAAGCTCAAAATGATTTTGAGAGTTGGCTGACTTCCTTGTGCTTGTTGCCTCTGGGATCATTCATATGTCCATTGGGGTGTTCTACCAGTAATTAGCTTGGGCTGCTTCATGTGGCAGCTGGGTTCAGAGTCATTCTCGCATGTACCCCCAAAATATGTATATCTAATATGTATCAATAAAAAAATCATCATTATTACCTTTTTAAAACAGTTTTGTTGAGTTATATTTTACTCATTTCAGTGATTTTTAATAGCCTTATCAAGTGTTGCAACCATCCCATCATAAACCCATCTTAGAACATTTTTATCCCCCATGCCCATTTATAGCTAATCTCTCTTCCCATCTAGCTGCCTATCCCAGGCAGCTACTAATATACTTTCTCTATACACATTTGCTTTCTTTGGATGTTTTACTTAAATGGAATCATATAATAGGTGATCTCTTTTATCTAGCTTCTTTCATGCAGCATGTTTTTGTTTTTGTTTTGTTTTGTTTTTGTTTTTGTTTTTGTTTTGAGACGGGATCTCGCTCTGTCGCCCAGGCTGGAGTGCAGTGGCCGGATCTCAGCTCACTGCAAGCTCCGCCTCCCAGGTTTACGCCATTCTCCTGCCTCAGCCTCCCGAGTAGCTGGGATTACAGGCACCCGCCAACTCACCCGGCTAGTTTTTTGTATTTTTAGTAGAGATGGGGTTTCGCCGTATTAGCCAGGATGTATGCAGCATGTTTTTGATATTAACCCATAAGGTAACATCTATCAATAGTTTATTTCTTTCTGTTGCTGAAAGATTTTCCATTGTATGGATTTGCCATGTCATTGGTTTTTAGTAAGTGTATTTACTTACTAAAATTCCAGTTGTCTTGGAAACTTTTTATCTAGGTTTGACATAAATGGGGTGATGTAATGGTCTTTAAGACTCTATTTTTTATATTTAAACTTCTTTTAGTGACCTAACACGTAGGCTTTTTAAAAAATGTTCCTTGGAAATTTTAAAAGAACATATCTTTTCTGTCCTTCATGTAGTTGTCAATTTATGCTTTTTAAATATAATAATAGTTCAATATTTATACCTTTTCTAGATTATATATCTTTGAGTGATGCAGGCCACTGCAGTGGTGGAGACAGCATCTGGTAAAGGCTACCACAGTAATGGAGGCAACCTCCAAAAAGGTAAGGGTCTAGGCCACTTACCCTTATTCTTGGTGGGGAAGGGTGTTAAATGTGTTGTGCCAGACAGTTTTCCCTTTCAGGTTGCTGCTTTTTAACTCTTCCTCCCTCTAAGGTAGTAAGACCTCAGTATGTTTTTAACTTGCCAAATTGACTCAGGTGATTTTTGGTGGATCAGGGCAGTCTAGGCAGGACCTATCTTTAGGAAAGGGAAAGTGAGCAGGAAGAAAGGATTTCTGTCCAGCCAGCCTTTCAAGAACTGCTGACAGGTATAGTTGCCTTCAGGGTGATAAGCAGAAAGTGCGCAGGTTGACTTCTACTGCCCAAGTTGTGTATGTTTTCTTCTTCCCATAAATCTGAAATGTATTTTTCTTGGGTCACGGCAGAAAGAAAATAAGAAGTGGCAAGAGTCTAAAAAGCAAGATGACTAAACTTTATGTGCTTATGACTATATGTAGCTTAAACTATTAAGATATATATATTCTAGATTAAAACAAAAACTCTACGTTGTTCATGAGACATATTTAAAACAAAAGTAAAGTTTAGGATAAAACGATGAACAAGTTAAACAAATTAACTTAAAAATTTGGGGTGATAGTAATAAGGAGCATAATCAATGCAGAAAGCATTGTAAGAAGATTAAGAGGGTCATTTTAAAATGATAAAGTTATACAATGAAGATGTCAGTCATGAACCCTAATGGAATAAACAGTATACTTTGTATTCATACATTAAATGTTGGAAATCTAGGGAAAGGCTGCTGGAGATTGGACATGATAATGGTTCTCTATCTCAGTAAATCCCAATAGGATATTTTATGCAATTCAAAATAGTCCCCAAAAAATAAACTTTAAAAAATCTGTTGGAGAGAATGTAAAATAAATTTTAAAATACAGGAAAATACTTACCAGATATAAAAATAACCTGTGATACTATAATAATTAAAACAGTAATACAGTCATACAAAAAGATAATAGGTTAATGGAATGGAATAAATAGAAACAAATTCTTAGAAAATCATGAAACAGAAACAGGAAGACTTCAGAATATGATAAAGGTGCTGTTTCAGCTCAGAAGGAAAACAATGGATTATTTGGCAAATGGTATTAGGACAAATTGACCATTCATTTTGGAAGAAAGTTAAGTTAGAGTCATACCTTATGCTAAAGAGAAAAATAATACTCTGTGTAGTGTAAAAAGACTAAGTGTTAATCTCCACCCCACCTACACACACACAATTAGATTAAATTATAGGAGAATATTTTTATAATTACTTGGTAGAGAAGACCAAAGACACAAAACCCAGAAGTTACAGAAGACTGATTCATTTAACTAAATAACCTGGAAAATTCTGATATGACAAGATACTATAAAAAGTTAAAGCCAGGCAAGCTACTTGGGTGGCTGAGGCAGGAAGATTGTTTGATGCAAGTCTAGCACCCAGGCAACACAGCAAGACTCTGTCTCTTAAAATAATTTTTAAAAATTAAAAGATAAGCAATAAGCTAGGAAAATTGTTATATTACAAATGTAAAAAAAAAAACAAAAACAAGGAATTAGTGTCTAGAATGTATAAAAGACTTCTAAACAACTCTGTCATCTCCAAACACGTATTTATAACAGCTTACTGGACAGACATTCACATCTGGGTCTCTACTTGACCAGAATTGAATTCATTATCCTTATCCTCCTCCTCATTTTTCCTCTCTACCTTCTAAACCTGCACTTCATGTAGTCCCTATCTCTTTGGCCCTGAATATTCCCATTCAACTATGGTACCAAGTTGTAAACATGTAAGCATTATCTTTGAGTGCTATTTAAGTAGGTATTTATTGGCCAATTGGTAAGTCATAACATCAGTTTAGCTGATTGTGATCAACTTTTTTTTTTAAAGAAATGGAATAGAATAAAAGAAAATACCAGAATACACTGGACATGGGTAAAATTTTTGTTTCACTTATACACATACATATATGTATGTGTGTACTGGGTCATGATATAAATTGTAATTCCGATTATGATCTTAGTCAAAAAAAAATCTTTTGAAAACCACTGCTCTTTCTCTTCCTGTTACTGTCATCTCTAATTGGCCACCAAGACATGTCAGTTGTGGAACTTTTGTGCCAGTCTCTTCTTTAGTTCCACTTCTGTACACTTTTGGTACCTGCCTTTATTCTCCTCTTTCAAGTTTTTTTTTTTTTTTTTTTTTGAGATGGAGTCTGGCTCTGTCGCCCAGGCTGGAGTGCAGTGGCCGGATCTCAGCTCACTGCAAGCTCCGCCTCCCGGGTTTACGCCATTCTCCTGCCTCAGCCTCCCGAGTAGCTGGGACTACAGGCGCCTGCCACCTCGCCCGGCTAGTTTTTTTGTATTTTTTAGTAGAGACGGGGTTTCACCGTGTTCGCCAGGATGGTCTCGATCTCTTGACCTCGTGATCCGCCCGTCTCGGCCTCCCAAAGTGCTGGGATTACAAGCTTGAGCCACCGCGCCCGGCCCTCTTTCAAGTTTTTAGTCTTTCTGTTGCCAGGAATGACCATAACTTAATTCTAGTCACATTACTACCCTTTAATGAGTTTTCAGTGGTCTTTTGTTGTCTTAGAATAAGAGCCAAACTTCTTAGCACATCATAAAAGGCCTTTTTCAGTTCATAATTCCTGTCACACTCATAAGAGTTCTTTCACTACAGACAAGCTGTCTTACAATTTCCTGAAAATGCCATGTTCTTTCACACAGCTGATTGTACTTGTGTTGGATTTACCTAAAATAATTTTGTCTATTTTGTTTCAAAACACTTTTGAAATATAAAGTTTTTCTGAAGTCTGCTTCCCTTTTTTTCAAAAATTTACCTGCTCCATCAACACAACTCTGTCAGCACTGTTTTAAAATTATATTTTTGTGTGCTTATCTTATGACCCTATGAAAACCATAAGCACTTGGGGACAGCATCTGTGTCTTCTTTTCCTTTGTTTTTACAGTGCCTAGGGCTAGCACTAGGAGGCATCCAAAGATTTATTAAATAAATTTATAAGAAAAAAAGTTTCTTATTAGACCATTTTACAAACAGTGGCTGCCCTGTAAACAGTAAATTCCTTGCCATGGAAAGAATTCAAGAAAATCTTAGCTGTTGTCTTAGATCAGGCTGCCATAACAAAATACCATACAGTGAGTGGGTTAAACAACAGGCACTTATTTTCTCATAGTTCTGGAGGCTGGAAGTCTGAGATCAAGGTGCCAGCATGGTCAGGTTCTGGTGAGGGGTGTCTGCCTAGCTTGTAGATGGCTGCCTTCTTGCTGTGTCCTCACATGAGAGAAGGGGGAAGCAAACTCTTTTGGTCTCTTCTTGAAAGGACACTAATCCTATAATTAGGGTCTTGCCCTCATGACCACATCTAAACCTAATGACCTCTCGAAGTCCCCATTTCCAGCATATGGGTCTGGCCTTCAACATACATGTTTGGGAGGACATGGTTCAGTTTTTAGCTGCTACTAAAAGGGATATTTGTCATGGATGATGTAAAAAGTAATTCTGCATTGGGAAGAGCTTAAACCAGATCATGTCTAAGGTTTTTCTAGTGTTTAGATTCTATAATGTTGCTGTTAATGTTTTTATCCTTTTTTAATCAGATAAACCTTCAAATCCAAAGAAAGAAAATTTGTTATTATCCTCCAATGGTTGTGATGAAGTCAAATTGACTTTTCCTGATGATGACTGGGATTCTTCAACACTAGAGCAAAGAGCTAATAATAAAGAAATCAACAATATTGACAAGATGGATTTATTAGAGCCATTTTTTTCAGTGAGTCAAGATACTAACACAGAGAGTACTCATTTTCAGTCAAGTGAACTTGAAGACAGTACTGACTATGCTTTCTTGAATGAAACATATTCTATACATTACCCAGAGTCAAAACTAAAGAAGGAAAGTCTTATTCCTTTAAGTTCAGAGTTAGATCTTGAAGTGCAGAAAAAAGAGGAGGTGTTTTTTGATATTTTGGAACATCAAGATAAGACTGTTGGCTTGGAAAGAATCTGCAATATTTCAGATGCTAATTATAGAGAAAGTGCTGAAGATACACAAAAGCATGATACAGATGAAGACTCACAGCAGGAATATCACAGTGCTGAAGAACAAGAATACATAAGTAACCACTTATCTTTTGACCAAACAAAAACATTAGGTATATCTAATCCAGAAGTTGTTGAATTAGGCAATTTGGGTTATGAAATTAAATGTGCTAGCAATGTAGAAGATAACCATGTTAACTCGGGAAGTGGTTCTATCATCTCTTCAGATTCATTTGATGTTTATGGACAAGAAGAGTCACTTCATGTCTCCAAATTTCAGAATTCTGTTATGTTAAGAGAATATCATGACCTAAAGCATGAAAAGTGTAAGGAAAAAGAGACAAGTTCAGTGTACCACACTGTATTTGATGGCAGTGTACTAAGAAGCAATTCTCCAGGAAACAAGGAATCTCAATCTCAGAGTGGTTCCTTGAGCCCTCAAAAAGTATTAAAAATGAAAACTTATACTGAACACATGAAATCTCAAATAAATGAAAGTAAAGATTTTTGTGGAAATAAAATTGCTGAGAACAAAATATTACTGCACCTTGAAAATCCTAGCACATTACCACAGGATAAAGCTTTAGAGACATTACCCCAACCCTGTAAAGATTGTCAAACTTCCTGGACCTCTGTTTTTGATTCAATAATTTCTGCCTGTGGATATTCACATTATGAAAGCCTACAAAACACCCCTGACTCAGCCTTAGATTTTTCTGCTATGCTACCGAAGATTGCAGTGAGAGATAATCAGGCAATAGAAGATAATACTTGCCTAAAAGTTGCTCATAGCAGTACCACAAAGAAAACATGCTTTCACAATACGGAAGGAACATGTAGTAACTCAATGACAGATGCAGCAAGTTGTACAGTCACAATTAATCAGACAGTGGATGTTAGCACTGATTTTAGGGCTTGTTTCACAACCAGCAGGGCGACAAGTGCAAGACCTTCTGTAGTATCTACATCAAGCAACACAGATATAACAATGATGAATAAAAAACGACCTGATGAATGGCAAAATGAGAAACAAAAAAGTGTAGCTTGTAGTACAGATTGGTCATACAGTGAAGATTGTATAGATACACAGATGGCTATGACAAAAGGATCAGGAAAATCTCCTTCAGTTGACAGTTTAAAACCTAATGGAAATTTTCTAAAAAAGGTAAAATCAATATGAGTAATAATAAAATTTAGACTTTATAAAGAGACAGTGTATGCTAACATAAATGTTTTTGGTTTGTTGAATTAGGGCTTTTGTGAGAAAATGATAGATGAGGGGAAAGGTTTGTAAATTACCACCAGTTCTATCCTCTCATGGCAGCTCTCCCACAAAATCCATTAGAAATTGAATTATACATTTTACTAGTTTGGAATTTCAGGTGTAACATATGTTTTTTTAATTTAATTTTAAATCATATTTTCAGGATTTCCTGGAATTAAGAAAACCATGTGGTATCACAGACCTAAAGAAACATCCTGAGAGGTACATCATATATATATGCTTACAGATACATCTGGAAGAAAAAATCAAAATAGTATTTGCTTTCTGTATAGCATGCTTACCCATATAGAATAATAGCTAAAATGGACTTCAAGAAATCATCTGTTTCAACCGTTTGCCTTCAAATAAATATTAAAACAATATAGAATATTAAAGCTCTTCACTGACTGAGATTTCAGTCTCAATTTCTTCAGAAACTCGTGGCATCTAAACTTTACTTGTTCAACCCAAATCCATACTGATTTAATTTTCCATTTCCTTTCATTTTATTCACCTGTAGACTAAAACAAACTAGCACCTTTGGAATATGTCATTTATTTGGAGAAGTAAATAACTACTTTCACAGGAGCATTTTAATCTTGATTTTAACTCATTGCATAATTTGCTTTGCATTTATTAGATACTCTTGTAATTCAGAACACAGTGGAGAACCAGGAAGTGGGAGGGAGAGAAACAGGGAAGGTCTAAGATAAGCCAAATTAGTTACCATACTCTGAGGTCATTTACTTTTTCCTTCACTTGTTACTCATTATTCTAATGTTTAATCTGGTGTTTCAGTTCTATAAAACTAAATAGAATAATTGGTTTCTAGAAGCAAAACTATTGAGAATAGCTAGAAGTGGCAATTAGTAATAAGAGAAGACCTCCGAAAACTACTAATACTCAAAAAAACAGTGACTTGAGGCTTTTTGATATAATAGTACTGCAAAATATTTACTTATGTTAATGATCCTTAATTATTAAGAAATATGTAAATTATTTTCTATTAAAAAGATAATATGTTTTAAGAATAAGTTTCATCAAAAATGCTTATAACTTTAAAAAATCTTGGCCAAAGTTTGATTTAGGTTGAAAAAAATCCATTGGTTCTGTATAAATAAGGTCATTACCAAAATGACTTTATCCAGAATGAGCAATTCTCCAGAATAAACAATTCTCAAATTCATACTTCCTTTTTTGGTATTGAAAGTATGAATCTGAGAATTGTTTACTTCCTCGACTTCTAGAATGAATATATTAAGCTTTAAATTCTTGTTTTCTGAAGTTGTTATATATTCCTACAGCCTCTTCAACCTCAGTATAAATTGATTTAAACTTGACAGGGAAATATAAAAAATTTAAAATCTGTTTCTGGAGGCATGTTATTACTATAGAAAAATTTTTGGAATCTTACCTGATCCTATCTTTTATTTTTAAAGGGAAGTTCAACTTTTTAAAGATACGGAGAAGGATTTGCCATCAATGTGCTGTCAGAAAATAATGCAGAGAGCCATAAAAGCAGAGCTGCACCTTTTGAATGTTCACTATCAGATGTGTCGTCGCCATTGTTGTGATATTTACAAACTTGTAATGGAAAATAGGGAAGGATTAAATATGTGTTTATTAATTTTAAATCTGTTTTTTCTTAGGAATTTGTCACTAGCTTTAAGTTTATTCTAGACAGTTTCTTTAATTTTCATTTTTGAAGAATAAAATAAGGAGTAGATTGTTACTGGGTTTGTTAGTTAGCCTAAGGGTAATAGAATCCTTGAGTTTCATGGAGGGGCCACAGGCATGGTTGGCATTACAAATCCAGTGAAAACATAGATTTGTTGTTTCTTTATAAAGTTCGAGTAAGGATGAAGTTAGAGGGTTTTGCATGACATGCTACCACACTTTCTCTGGCTTGTGTGTCGACAGTTGTTTGTACTGCCCTTAGAAAAACACATTTACTGTGGTTCATTTTTTTCTTTTACTCAACATTTAAAAGAAAATATTTAGAGTTCTAGTAAAATTAGAACCAAGTGGGGTTGAGCAAGGTGGCTTGTGCCTGTAATCCCAGCACTTTGGGAGGCTGAGGCAGGAGAATCACTTAAGGCCAAGAGTTCAAGACCAATGTGGGCAATATAATGAGACCCCCCGTCCCTACAATACATTGTTTTACAAACTAGCTGGGCATTGTGGCATACATGTAGTCCTAGCAACTTGTGAGGCGGAGACAGGAGGATTGCTTGAGCCCAGGAGTTCAAGAACCAAGTGTATAATATAATATTAGTGTTAAATGGATGACTTGGGCCTAAATAATTTAGTTTTGTGCACTCAACTTTTGAACAGGAATTTATCAAGTAATTCTGCTAAGAAGGAAGTGGGATCAGCACTACTGTCTCTTTTGGGGGACTTAAAAGTTAGATATGTGACTTTGAAAGAAAAAATACACAAAGGCATACCACTGGAAGAGCTGCCCCCACTATCAGTAGAATCAAAATTATTATCTACCTTCTCTACTTTTGCTTCCAGGGTACGTATATATGTTTTAGAAATTAAAAATTTTACTTCATTTAGACAAAACATTTTAAACAAAGATTTTTTTCCTTTTCTCTTTCCAGCTAATGAAAAAAGAAACACATGTGTGAGTTATGGTTTCATCTGATTTATAATTCATTAGATCCTAAAACTTGCTTAATTCAGTTAACTTTAAACTTTCTGTTTTGTTCCCTATTTAGAACATTGATAAATGTTTTATTGAAGTGTTTATCTTTTTTCTTGATATTTAATATTGTACAAATTTATGGGGTACATGTAATATTTTGTTACATGCATAGGATGTGTACTAATCAAGTCGATATTCAGGATATCCATCACCTTGTATATTTGTCATTTCTATGTGTTAGGAACATTTCAAGTCCTCTCTTTTAGTTACTTTGAAATATACATTGTAGTTAACTATAGTCACCTTACTCTGCTGTCAAACATTAGATCGTTTTTCTTCTGAAGTGTTCCTTTTAGCTTTTCAGAAGCAGATGCTGAACGAGATGATCAGAGGGCTCAAGATTTTGATGTTTCTTCGAACCTAAAAAAGACAATCTCTCAAGTAAGGGTCCTTGAAAGTTCATCAATGTAAACCTTTAATTGTATGGTTTAAGTAAAGTAAACCATAATTTTCAGAAACCCTGACATCCTTCTTTTCACTCAGCTGGCTTACTTTGTGTACTACTATTTGATGGATATAACTGATTATAATGATGTATTTATGTCAAATCCTGATCAAACAGATGTCAACCGTATATGTTGAATAGGGTGACCATATAATTTACACCACGCCAGGAGACTTTTGAGGTTGAAAGAGCGTAATGGTAATTCTCTACGACAGTCAGTATAAACCTGGACTGTCCTGGGCAAACTATAATTCAGCACCATAATCATGTTAAGCCAGTTCAATTAAAACTAACATTGTGTACCTTCATCTCATGAGATAAAGTAATAATTCAGTCATTTTAGACAGGGTAAAGTTATAATTTCTTCTTTACTGAAATGATGAAAATCATTTTTAAATGCCTGTCATAGGTTTTCTTACTGTCTCGTTCCCCCAAGAAAATGTTTGTCAGATGACAACCGAGAAGGAATATTTAATCTGTGTAAGAACACTCTGAAAATTACAAAGTGTTATGGAAACATTGGTTATATTCCATTATTGAGCAAGGAGGTAATGGAATAGGAAGGCTGGGGTTTAGTCTGCTTTTCTGACTTTGGTTTTAACTCTGAGGTTTTCTTTATTTGAGTAATATTAATCCCCCAAGATGAATTCCAAAGTTAAAAGTCAAATACTTGATTGAGTAAAATTAAATTACTTTAACATTGTCTATTCCGTTGTTAAATTCTTTTTTAAAAAAATCTCAGTTATCCACAAAGAATTAACAGGTCAAAAACTAGATTTTTATGTATTTAATGGTAGGAATGGTATAACCTGTTTAGAGAGAACAATAAATTATTTTTTAAAGAACAAGATGAAGATGTCGTTCTTTATAATCTTGGTTTTAGCTACAAAACAGTATTTATTTTAAGTTGGGATTATGTTTTAATTCCTGTCTCATTAAATTAACTGGTAATGCATGAAACTCAGTATACTGTGTTTCTAAATTTCAGCTACTCATGTACCATCTTCACAATTTACCATAGCCCTGTATTACCTATAATATTACTTTGTCTTTAAATGATTCTCCTTTTTACATAAATTTAAATGTAAATAATAACTATTACATGTAGGAAAGAAATACTACGTCTTATAAATAAAAGATACACATAAGCATACACTAAATTAAATATATAACTGTTAAACGTTAATGTGATAAATACTTGTGTGTGTATATATATACCTCCAAAAATTATCTCGATTACTTCTCGTGTGTATGCCACACTTTGCCAGATAGTAGTGTTAGCATAGTCATTATACACAGAATGGATTCAAATTGTAATTCTTGTTAACTGTGTAACATGAAGCAACAAGTTACTTAGATTCTGTTTTCTCACATGTCAGGTCAAGTTGATAATGTTTTGCTTTCATAGCCCTCATTACTGTTAAGGGCTGAATAATGCCAGTGAAGAGTACCTGTCACATAGTAAGAGCATAATAATTATTTGCTCTTATTTATTGTTGTTTTTGTTATCTTAATCCTCAGATGTCTTTATCATCTGACAATAGTCGTGCTACACAAAACATATCACCCAAAAAAGATGACTTTAAAAATGGTGATATAAATGCAGACTTTCATCAACTGAAACTTGATGATAAAGGTTAGTATAAAAATGTGTTATCCTGTATAGTTGCTGGAAAACAAAATAATGTTTAAAGTATTGGTAGTGTTTATTCATTAAAGAAAAATGAATATTCTTAATTGACAGAAAGGCATCATTCTGATTATAAATGTCAAATATGTTCTTACTGCTATTTGACATCTTTAAGGTTGCCTAATATAGCTGACAACGCTAAGTAATTATATGGACTCTTATTCTTTTGGTTCATGTTTTTAGTATGAAAATTCTCTCTTATATCTAATTTGTATCTCTAAATTGTGTGCATTTTTAGCACACGAAAAGAGATTGTGATCATTTTAAAAGATTATTAATTTAATTGTAATGAAATAAAGAGCTGCAACGCAGCTTAATTCTTTCAAAGATGTTTCATGTTATTGCATATATAAAGATAATATGTCTTTTTCACTAAAGGACAATTCAAAATGCTGAAAATTAAGGGTTTCAATAAGCTGGGAATAGTGTTTTAATTAAAGGAAAACTAGGAAACAGATCACTCAGACTGAAAGCAACTTTTTATTCAAGGACTACTGAAAATCTCTTCTCAGAGAATCTTTGTGCTTGGTTCTCTTATTTTGCTAATATTTATCTTTAGATTTATACATAAAACTCTAGTAGTCATCATCATGCTGATTCATCCATGGTTTTTAGATAACTTTTCAGTGTGTTGGACGTTATATGTCATTCATAGCTCATTGTGTTTAATGTCTTAGACTGCAGACATTACCAAGAGATGAGTGAAGACTGGTCTGATGCTAAAGAGAACCTGACAGGAGTTGACATCTCAGGAACACAAGAAAATCAAATAGAACAAGACAGATGGAATTTGGATCTTACACTAGGTTGGTTCTCAAGAATTTACTGAGAAACCCTAACCTAGATTATTTGTAAAATAGTGTTTACCTGCTTCTGGGTTGTGATGGGCAGCTGAGTTGTTTTAATCTTTTATTCCTGTTTTGGCTTTTCTTTATAAATAAAAAAATGAGGAAATTGTTCAGTTGGAGGTCAGTTTTTTAAAGAGGAAAAAAACTGCTAAAAGCTTAAATCCAAGATTTAGTTAACAGGTAGATACCCACATTCTTTCTCTTGCTCAAGGCCAACATCAGCACTCCTGCAGGGCATCATTTTCCTCTTTCCAGGCGTGGGTACATGGTGAATAAAACCAGCTTCCCAGTTACCACCAGGCAACCAGTACTAACCTGTCAAATTGGTGTTGATGATGAAAACTATTTGCTTTCTCTTATTTCAATAATTTTAGGGATGTTTTCATTTTTAGATAGTCCTTAATTGCTTAGAATAGTTATAGTTTTCTCTAGTACCTGTGATTATTGCCCTTCTATCATTTCTAGGTAAGTTTATGCTACCTTTCCTTATTTTTTTTTTGTATCTTCTATGGATTTTTCTTTTGTTTTCAGTATCAGCATTGGTTTTATTGTTTTTTTCCTGCTTGTCTAAATAATGCTTATTATGGTTTTTTAAATAAAATTTTAAAATATAGGAAAATTAAAATTAACTGGTTTCTCCAACCTGCAATAACTGCTATGAATATTTTAATGACCATTTTTATGCATTTTCTTATGTATATATTTAATACACACATGCAATTTAAAGTAAATAGCATTATATCATCTATTTTTGGGGTTTTGTTGTTGTCGTTTGTTTTTTGAAACAGAGTCTCTGTCACCCCAGACTGGAGTGCAGTGGCGCTATCTTGGCTCACTGCAACCCTTCACCTCCCGGGTTCAAGTGATTCTCCTGCCTCAGCTTACAGGTGCCCACCACCACACCTGGCTAATTTTTGTATTTTTAGTAGCAACGGGGTTTCACCAAGTTGGCCAGGCTGATCTTGAACTCCTGACCTCAAGTGATCCACCCACCTCGGCCTCCTGAAGTGCTGAGATTACAGGCGTGAGCCACTGCACCCAGCCCCATATCATCTAGTTTTATTCTGTTTTTTCTTCCCTTGCATTAGTTTTCTTCATGTCACTTATCACAACACTGTATGGTTTGCTTACCTGATATATTGACTGCCTTCTCATCCTCTCATTAGCTCAGTGAGCTCAGGGATTTTTATATGTTTTGTTTACTCCCTATCTCCAGTGCCAGGTACGGCATGCAGCCCATTGGATGTTCATTAGCTATTTTGTGTTGAAGTAGTGAAACGAGAGGTGATGGGTATAATGTATGTCTTCTGATTCTTATTTACCCTTTTTTACTATACTGTAGCTCATTATTCCCTCCTCACTCCAATGTAAAAATATAAAGGTAGCTGGTTTTGCTATTTTCTCTATAGAATACATCATGATTCAAAGAGGTTAACAAATGAAATAAGTTAATGAAGGTTGGGTATTATTACCTAACGACGACAAACTGTGCCTGGATTCCAGCACCACCATTTACTATATTTGTGACCTAAACTCCTGAGACCTCAGCCTCCTTATCTGCAAAATGAAAATAATAATAGCTACCTTGTGGCGTGGTTGTGAGAATTACATGAGATGATGTGTATAAAGTGCTTGCCATATTGCCTGGAGCACCAGAAACACTGGATAAGTGTTAGGCTACTCTTATATATTATTATTTAATGAAAAAAATAAAATTTCCATATCTCCTATTACTATTTAAAAATTATAAAGCATATAAATAAAAGCTACTTTAAGGATTCATTCAGCAAATATTTGTGTTCTCCCTATGTGCCAGGTATGGGATTTGCTAGTAATTTGAATCTCTATTCAGTGGATCCTTTTTGGTTTCAAGTTCTCTTCACAATAGAGACTATGAAAATGTACTCTAAGAATTCTGAAATTTTTTATCAAGAAAAAAATTTATCCATAATCCTAGTATTTGTAGTTTGGAAAATCATGCTTTCTAACTCAGGTTGTCTCCCAGCTTTTTTTCTTGTATGCCCTTACCATTATTACAAGCTATATATTATAATACCTGCTATTGATCCTTGTCCAGTTAAAAGGTTTTCTTGGCGTGATGTTTCCCCAGCAAGGGAATTTGCATAATGAGAGCTCTCAGACCACTAGCTCTAGCCAGCATTAACACTAGGGAGTTAAGATCCTGTGTGTGTCCAATGTTCTAGATAGCACTTCTCTGAACCAAAGACAAATGAAAGACAACTGCAGATTGAGAATATATTTTAAAAGCCTGTACGAAACATGTACAGACTTTTTAGGAGTCTCATTATTCCCTAAACAATACAGTATAACAAATATTTACATAGTATTTACATTTTATTAGGTATTATAACTAATCTAGAGATGATTTAAAGTATAAGGAAGGATATGTGTAGGTTATGTGCAAATACTATACCATTTTACATAAGGGACTTGAGCATCCTTGGAGTGTCTGAGAACCAGTCCCCCAGGGATACTGAGGAACAACAATTACAGTAATTGATTACTTTGTTTAGATGTAATTTGTCCATTTTTGAGCTACAAGAGACTTAACTAACCCAACCTCTTTAGTTTTTAAGATGATGTGATTAAGGCCCAGAAATCTTAAAACTATACGGCAGGCTATTAGTCCTCAGTCTAGAAGTGCTGATAGTTGCTGATAACTTTATAATAAACTTTGAGTTAGTAAAAAGGAAGCATAAAATATGTAACAGCATTCACATTTTCTCTGAAACATATCAGTACAATAAGGATCATTTCTGTTACATGTTTTTCTCTAAGCAGAAATGAAGAATGTTGAACCCTCACAAAGAGATAAAGGTTATTTGATACATGTTGGTGGCCTCTGCCCTTCAGTATCTGAGGTATACCAGGATTATTTTTTTGAGCTTCATTTTCAAATTTATTAGTTGTTCATATTTTGTTGTATTTTTCTACCCTTCACAAACTTTTATTTCTCTTCTTTTAGGCCGATTTAAGGTCTCATTTCCAAAAATATCAAGTTTCTGAAATTTCAATTTATGATTCTTCTACTAATTACAGGTGTGTTTCCCAACTTTAATCAATGTGCATTATTATGTGTCTGCTGTTTGCCAAAGGTTCTATACCAGATATCAGCCACAGTGGTGACAAAGTCAAGGGCTATTCTCACAGGGTTTCACAGGCCAGGAAAGGGGACACATGGACAAATAGCTACAGTCTTGAGTTGATACTGTTCTTAACCAGATCTTTTTTTCATTATACTTTGTAACTTGTTAATGGTATACAGGAGAGTTATTGATTTTTGTATGCTTTATCTTGCTACATGCCATTACATAGGGGAATTAGAGCACATTAGGTAAAAGAACGGCTTCCAGAAATAGATAACATTGGTTCAATTCCCAGCTCTGTCAACAACTTGGTTAATAAATTTAGGCAAGTTACTTAACCTTTCTGTACCTCAGCCTCTTTGTATATAAAGTGAGCATAATAATACTACCTTCACAACATTGCTGTGAAACTATTACAAGTAAAATATGTGAAACACTAGGAATAAAGCCTGGCACATAGTAGGTGCTCAGAAAATTGTGTTTCATTTTACTATTTCTGATTTCAATTACTTTTTTTTTTTTTTTTTTTTTTTGAGATGGAGTCTTGCTCTGTCGCCCAGGCTGGAGTGCAGTGGCCAGATCTCGGCTCACTGCAAGCTCCGCCTCCCGGGTTCACGCCATTCTCCTGCCTCAGCCTCCGGAGTAGCTGGGACTACAGGCACCCACCACCTCGTCCGGCTAGTTTTTTGTAATATTTAGTAGAGACGGGGTTTCACCGTGTTAGCCAGGATGGTCTCGATCTCCTGACCTCGTGATCCACCCGTCTCCGCCTCCCAAAGTGCTGGGATTACAGGCTTGAGCCACCGCGCCCGGCCTTTCAATTACTTTTTAGTTGACACTCGATATATTTTAGGTAGACAGCTACCTCATTTACATATAGTTACTTTGAGTATGTATGTTGCTACTTTCTGTTTTGTGACATTGCCAGATGATTCAAAAATATTAAATAACAATGGCCATAGCTTAATGGAATTTTTTTTACTGTTTTGTCATTAAAAGTGATAGCTATTTATTTCAGATATAAAATTTTTATCAATTAAGAAAGGATCCTATTTGTAGTTGGGGTTGCAATTTATTAAAAATGTGTGTCTTAAATGAAGTCATATAATTGTAAGATAATTGTTTAGCTGTAATTATTTGACCTGTTGATATGATATTAATACATTTCATTAAAGTAGTATTGTAATCTTAGGAGCATTACTTGATGTGAAAGACTCTTTTAGTATCTTGTTGAATACTTTTTAAGAACTATGGTTTTTTCTTACTTGAAGTATTTTGCATTCTGTGTAGAAATTTAGAAAATACAGTTAAATGCAAAAATACAAGGAGTTTATAAAAATGTATCCATAGTCTCATCATTTGAAAACAGCCACTCTTCCCAGGATTTGGTGTATATCCTTCCATTGACACTGTCTAGGGCTGATGCTTTTATAGGAATAGCTATTGCCCAACTTCCTTGTGTATATAATTAAAATTCTGATTAGATTTTCCAACTCTTTGTTTTTGTCTGTATATTTCCCCACTACAAGGTCATAAAGATACACTGTTGGCATATTCTGCTAAATATTTAAAATTTTGCCTCTCACATTTAAGCCTTTAAGTTATCTGAAGTTTATGTTTATACATAGGAATTAGTTTTAAGGTTTTTTAGTTATGGATAATCAGATGTCCCCAGACCACTAATCTTGGCAACTCTATCATATATTAGCTTTGCACATATTTTACATTAGATTTTAATATAAAATTAATAGGAGATAATGTGTAAGAAATACTTTTCTTCTATTTCCCATCTTTAACTTGGTTTTTATTTAGTTATCCTAAATAAATATTCTTCCTAATCCCAAGGTAAGTACAGCACCCTTTTTATTTTTAAAAGCAGTTATTCTTGTGAAAAATGTATTTGCGTCCGTAGTTACAAAATTAAGTTTGATGTAATTTGAAGTCATTAACAACCTTTTGGTTTTCTGCTTTTGTGTTTTAGATACGCATCTCTTACTTTTACAAAAAACAGCGATGCAAAGATAGCTGTGAAAGAAATGAATGGGATAGAAATAAATGGAAAGTCAGTAAATGTGCGGCCTGTTAAAATTCTTGGAGAATATACATCACTACTTTCCTCCAAAAATGGGAATCGAATTAGTTCGAATAATTTAGAGAAAAGCACCAATAAAGAAATCCACTCAGCCTTCTCCATTTCTAGATTGCCCAGAACTAGACCACGGCAGCTGGGATCTGAGCAAGACAGTGAGGTTTTCCCTTCCAACCAGGTTAGTGTTTTTGATAGATCCCTTAGATGGTCTTTGTATGTCATATTGCTGTAAGTAGCTTTGTAGAATAAATAACTTCAATATGCAGTCTTGAAATGGGAATGACAGCATTAATCTGAATTTTTTTAACCTTGAATCCACCCTAACCTGGTTTTGTACAACTCCAGTTGTTCCTGGGGGGAAATCTAGATCTTTGTAGACCGAGCTAACGAAAAACTCATTTTAACTAGGCTCTTTGTCAATCCTTCACCATCTTTTTATTACTACTCTGTAAGTAACTAATTATAATTTCATCTTGATTTTTCTTTCACAGCTAACTTTATCTCATAATTGTTAAAACCATAAAATGTAGTCATTTTATTTTCATATATTCTCATGTCTCTGTTACTGAGGTAAACACCCTGTGAAAAGTGGTAAAGTTTGCCTCGTTCAGTCTTTTCTCTCCACTGCTCAGCAAATTGCCTGGAATCCCATAGGTGTTCCATATATATATATATATTTTTTTAATTTACATATAGTAAAATTCAATACTTTTTGGTGCCTATAGCTTTAGACAAATGCATATAGGCAAATCCGCACCACCATAATCAAGATTCAGAACAGTTCCATCATTCCAAAAAATTACCTCGTGCTCATATCTGTTTCTTATTCTTAAAACTTGACCTTTTTCAGAACATTATATAAATGAAATTATACTATATAGCCCTGTTAGCCTGGCTTCTTTCACTGAATGCATTTGAGATTGATCCATGTTGTTGTGTATACTGGCATTTTATTCCTGCTCATGTTGTGTCCATTTTTATTCAGTTTATTTTATTATTGAATTTTGATGTTTTAATATTCTGATTTTGAGTCCTTTACCAGATAGGCGATTTGCAAATAATTTTTCTCACTTTGTGCCTTGTCTTTTCATTCCGTTAACAGTGTCTTTCTCAGAATAGGGATATTTTAGTATTTATGAAGTATAATTTATTAATTTTTAATTTATAATGTATGCTTTTAGTGTTGTAGCTAAGAAATCTTAGCATAATCCAAGGTCACAGAGATTTTCAGTTAATTTTTATATATTGTTTCTGGTATTTGTTGAGGTAGTTATTGTTTATTTGCATTTGTTTCTGTTTTGCATATGGAATAGTTCCAGCATCATTTGTTGAAAAGATGATCCTATTTCTGTTGAATTACCTTTGCACCTTGGTCAAAAATCAATCGACCATGTTTGTGTGAGTCTATTTCTAGACTGGAACTGTTTTGTTGAACTGTTTTGTCTCTCTCCACCCGTAGTACACTGCCTTCATTACTGTAGCCTCATAGTAAGTTTTGAAATCAGGTGGAATGAGTCCTCTAACTTTATTCTTTTTCAGAGTTATTGTGCCTATTTAGTCTCTTCGCCTTGCTGTATACTTTTATAATTCACCTGTCTATCTACAAAAAAAAAAAATCCTACTTGGATTTTTGCTGGGATTGTTTTGAATCCATAGATCAGCACAAGAATCAATACTTGTTGAATAAATGAATATAATTTTTTCCCTTAATAAGAGAAAGGGATCTCTTCTAACTGTGTCCTTTATCCAGTCCTTTCCTCATTCCTGGAGTTATCACATTCCTTTTCTATACCATTAGCAACTCCACTTCCATTCACAGACCTTAGCCTCTACTCAAAGTCAGGCACAGCCCTTCCTAATCCTGACAGGATTTTCACTTGACTTTGCATTCCTCTAACTTTACCATCCTTATTTGTCCTATGGTTTGTTTTGTTTTGTTTTGTTTTTGGGGAGTTTTTTGTTTTGTTTTGTTTTGTTTGTTTGAGACAGAGTCTCACTCTGTCGCCCAGGCTGGAGTGCAGTGGCGCAATCTCAGTTCACTGTAACCTCTGCCTCCTGGGTTCAAGCAATTCTCCTTCCTCTGCCTCCTGAGTAGCTGGGATTATAGGAACCTACTACCTTGCCTGGCTAATTTTTTGTGTGTTTTTAGCACAGATTTGGTTTCACCATGTTGGCCAGGCTCATCTTGAATTCCTGACCTCAAGTCATCTGCTCGCCTCGGCCTCCCAAAATGCTGGGATTACTGGCCTGAGCCACCACACCCAGCCTGTCCTATGTTTTTATTGCCAAAGTTCTCATTCAAGTAGGTTATATTCAATGTCTGTTTCTTTGCTTCTCTGTTGTCCTGATAATCTGACTTCAGTCTCTAAAATTTTACCTAAACGGCCCTTTTCATAAGGCACTAGTGACCTTTTATTTGTCTTTCCCTCATCTGCCTTCCTCTTGACTACTTTGCCTGTTTGACGCTGTTCATCCCTTTCTTGAAACTTTTCCTTTCATCTCAGTGACCCTTCATGTGTGGGATTGATTTATTTGGTACATAGCCTCAATCTACAGCAGGAAGGAAGGAAACAAAGTGCAGCGAAGCTGCGTGGGGCCCTGAGCTGGAGGTGTGGAATCTGTGGCTCTCGCTTTCCTCCTTGTGTAGCACATGTGGTCTCCTGCCTCTGCTCTCCATGTGCTCATTCCCCTTATTCCCCTTTCTCTACACACTGCTTTTCTCTGCTCATGACTGCTTTCTTCCCCCATTTGGCTTTGTTTTGCTTGATTCTAACTCTATATATTCAATTCAAGTCCCTGTGATCTGATTAATTCATTTGCTTCATGTTCTAATTTCAGTCTTTTTTTTTTTTTTTTTCCTGAGACAGGGTCTCACTCTGTCACCAGGCTGGGGTGCAGTGGCACAACCACAGCTCACTGTAGCCTCAAAGTCCTGGGCTCAAGCAATCCTCCCACCTCAGCTTCCCAAGTAGCTGGGACTGCAGGTGTGTCATCATGTCCAGCTAATTTTTGTATTTTTCTGTAGAGACCAGGTCGTGCTGTGTTGCCCAGGCTGGTCCCAAACTCCCGTCCTCAAGTGATCCTTCCACCTTGGCCTCCCAAAGTGCTGGGACTGCAGGCGTGAGCCACCACACCCTGCTAATTCCACATGCTTTAGACAGGAAATTGAATTGATCCAGGCTGTGATTTTGATGTTCATCAGCTCAGGCAGCAACACTCTTGATCCTGTCAGCTGTGGCAGTGGGCCATGGGTTTGGGAGAGGGATGTTATAAAGAGGGCCATACGGGATATTGGTAGGAGTATGTGGATCAGGAAGTTCCTGTAACCATCTTTGTTAAACTATACTCCAAGTTCTCTTTCCTTTCTGGCAATTTCTTGTTCCATTGTTCTTTTTCTGATTCTCCACATTTATTTATTCTATTCATTCATTTAGAAATATTGATTATCTACAATGAGAAGCAGAATCATAGTGATTAATAAACACTCTTAGATTCATAACCTGGCTCTGCCACTTACTCACCATGTGACTCTGGAAAAGTCACCTAACCTTTCCATTTCTGAGCTTCCTTATCGTAAAATGGAGATAAGAGCCATTACCTCACAAATGTTGACGAGTTTAAATGAGCTTACCACAGAAAAATTTTTAGAACAGTGCCTACCTTGGTAGATGTACCCAGAAAACATTAGCTGCTGTTGTTATTACTTACCAATAATTTGACTTCTTTCTTGGAGAGCATATTCTTTCTTGGAGAGCACTTACTTCAACTGTCACTTAAACTATTGTATCCCAAACTTTTTATTTATTAAACAAATAGTTATTACATACCAACTGTGTACACTATTCTAGGCACTGGGAAAGCAACAATGAACAAAACAGACAAAAATCTGTGCTCTTAAGGAGCTTAAATCTAGTGAGGGAGTTGAGGCAATAAACAAGCAAGTGAAAGATATAATGTTCTGATGTAAAAGGTCCAGTATATTATGTGTCTTGCCCTGACTTCATCGAGGCTTTAAAGTCTGAATCCTTCCTTTGTTGAACTCTTATGGTATTTACAGTGGTTTTCTACAATTTATAGCCTACTTGCATTGTTAACAGTAACTAATTGGTCATTTCAATTTTGTCTCTTCGCAAATGGAGAGGGCTCTATTTTATATCACTATAGTTTTTCCCGCGCAGCATATACTGCACTTCTGGGCATACAATTTGTATTCATTACATACAGCATATAGTAAATATGATGTAAAATATCTCTAATTACTGTGTAGCCTTTTTTAGGTTGGTTAAGAGAATTAAGCCTTAATGCCCTAAGCCTAAAACGTTTATTTAATGAATGAATCTCTCTCCTGTGCATCTAAAAAAATGAAACTAGTTATATCCTATCTTTGGGAGAATTGAGCAAGTAGTTACATCATTTTCTGTGTTCTATGGTTCAGATGAGAAATCTGGTTGAGAAAGGCTTATTTAGACATAACCTCATATACTTTATCAGAAAGAAAAAATGTTGGGTATGTTTTGTAGTATATGGCCCTGAAACACAGCCCAAGTAAATGCAATTGATACAAATAATCCCAAGTTAAAGTAAACTTTTAAGGAGTTTTTATTTTATTATTTTAATTTTCAAATATATTATTATTGAATAAGCTGTATTGTCTTTATGTAATGGTCCTTACTGATTTTAAGAAAACTTTTTAAATGCTTATTTAGGGTGTCAAGAAGAATTGTAAGCAGATTGAATCTGCTAAATTATTACCTGATACACCTGTTCAATTCATACCTCCAAATACATTGAACCTTCGTAGCTTTACCAAGATCATAAAGAAACTGGCTGAACTGCATCCAGAAGTCAGCAGGTAATAACCAAAATTATATTTTAACTGGTTTAAAACTTTTGTGTAAAAATATAGTTCAAGTTAATAACTTAGATATATTCAGAATGTGTTCCTTTGGAAAAGACAAATAAATACTCATGTATGTTTTCCTTTTGCATAGAGACCATATTATAAATGCGCTTCAGGAAGTGAGAATAAGACATAAAGGTTTTCTGAATGGCTTATCTATTAATACTATCGTGGAGATGACTTCATCTCTTCTGAAAAACTCTGCTTCCAGTTAGGAATTCAAAAAACAATACAGAGGTAAAGCAACCATATTCTTTCATATTTGAATATTACTTAAAATTTATAAGCTATTGATTTCATTTTCTTTTTACATAAAAAATTAAATTTAAAATAATAATATAATCATAAAATAACATGAAGTTTTAAAACAAGCATACTGTAATTAACTACTAATGCAAAACTAATTACCCTAAAATTGACTGGCTTAAACAACACTCATAAACTCACATTTTGCAGATCAGGATTCAGGAGTGACTTAGTCAGGTGGTTTTAGCTCAGGGTTTTTCATGTTGCAGTCAAGATGTTGGCCTGGACTGTAGTCATTCAGAGGCTTCACTGAGACCAGAGGATCTGCTTCTCAGGGGGCTCATTCACATGTCTGTTGGCAAGAGGCCTCAGTTCCTCACCACATAGGCCCTTCCATAAGGCTCTTCAACTGTCTTTGCATCATGGCAGCTGGCTTCCCCTAAGCAAGAGAGAGAGAGCAAGATGGAAGCTGCATTGTCTTGTATTTTCTACCCTCAGTAGTCGCAGATACTGCAATTTTTACATATCGAAGGTTTGTGGCAACCCTGCATCAAGCAAGTCTATCAGCGCCATTTTCCAACAATGTGTACCCACTTTGTGTCACATTTTGGTAATTCATACAACATTTCAAACTGTTTTATGACACCTGTTATGGTGATTGTGATCAGTGATCTTTGGTTAGTATTGTAATTATTTTTGGGCACTTTGAACTGCACCCATATAAAACAGCAACTTTTATAAATGTGTGTGTTCTGATCACTCTATTCATTGGCTGTTTCCCCATCTCTTTCCCTCTCTTTGGTCCTCCCTATTCCTTGAGACACAATACTGAAATTAGGCCAACTGATAACCCTACAATGACCTGTTAGTATTCCAGTGAAAGAAAGAGTCACATGCTCACTTTAAATCGAAAGCTAGAAATGATTAAGCTTAGTGAGGAAGGCATGTCAAAAGCCAAGATAGGCTGAAAACTAGGCCTTTTGTACCAGTTAGCCACATGGTTCATTGTTGTGAAGCCAATGAGGAAAAGTTCTTGATGGAGATTACAAATGCTACTCCAGTGGACACAGGAATGATAACAAAGTGAAACAACCTTATTGCCAATATGGTGAAAATTTTAATAGTCTATATAGAAGATCATAGCAGCTACAACGTTGCCTTAAGCCAAAGCCTAATCAGAGCAAGGACCTCTTTTCCATTATTTGAAGGTAATGAGAGAGGAGAGGAAGCTGAGGAAGGAAAGTGTGAAGCTAACAGAAGATTAGGTTAGTTCATGAGGTTTAAAGAAATAAGCCATCTTTTTTTTTTTTTTTTCCTGAGATTTTGGTGCACCCATCACCCAAGCCCTGAGCAGTGTACATTATACCCAACGTGTAGTCTTCTATCCTTCACCTCACTCCCACCCTTTCTTCCAGTCCCCAAAGTCCAATGTATCATTCTAAGAAGTCGTCTTTGTAACAGAAGTACAATGTGAAGCAGCAAATGCTGATGGAGAAGCTGTGGCAAGATGCCCAGAAGATCTAGGTGAGATAATTGATGATGGTAGCCACACTAAACAGCAGATTTTCAGTGTAGAAGAAACAGCCATCTACTGAAAGTAGATGCCATCTGGGACTTTCACAGCTTGAGAGGAAAAGTCAATTCCTAGTTTCAAAGGACAGGCAGGCTCTCTTGTTAGGGGCTAATGCAGCTTTTGACTTTAAGTTCAAGCTGATGCTCATTTACCATTCTGAAAATCTAAGGGCCCTTAGGAATTAACACTAAATCTACTATGCCTCCACTCTATGAATGGAACAACAAAGCGTGGATGACAACACATCTGTTTATAGCATGGAGGTTTTTTGGGTTTTGTTCGTTTTTTAGAGATAGGGTCTTGCTGTCAAGACCAGGCTGGAGTGCAGTGACACAATCATAGCTCACTGCAACCCTAAACTCCTGGACTCAAAAGATCCTCCTGCCTCAGTCTCCTAAGTACTAGAACTACAGTAGGTGCACGCCACCATGCCCTGCTACTTTCTTTTTAAATTTCAACCTTTCGGCCGAGCACAGTGGCTCACACCTGTAATCCCAGCACTTTGGGAGGCCGAGGCAGACGGATCAAGAGATCGAGACCAGCCTGGCCAACATGGTGAAATCCCGTCTCTGCTAAAAATACAAAAATTAGCTGGGCATGGTGGCAGGCGCCTGTAGTCCCAGCTACTCGGGAGGCTGAGGCAAGAGAATCACTTGAACCCAGGAGGCAGAGGTTGCAGCGAGCTGAGATCGTGCCACTGTACTCCAGCCTGGGCGACTAAGCGAGACTCCATCTCAAAACAAAAAACAAAAAACAAAAACAAACAACCCCCCACCCACAAAAAATTGTTCTTTTAGTAATTGCCCCCAAATTTACAACATGGATTCTTTGTTCTGATATCAACTGGCATATGTGTAGAAAAATAATTAATGTAGCAGTCCTGAGACTGCCATCCTTAGAAAGACCTGCTTGCAAGGTTGGCCCCTGGCTGGTATCTAGGAACTTGGGATTTTGGGGTGGGGGTTCCCACCATTTCCAGAAGTGATGAGTGCCTCATTATACTAAAACTGCTATACAAACAGTGTGGTTTATGCTGAATTGCTGCTCCCCGACAGCCTGGAGCTACAGTATGTGCTAGGCAGAGGGCAACTACATGACCAACCCCCAGTAAAATCCTTGGGCACTGAGTCTTTAATGAGTTTCCCTGGTAGACAACATTTTATAGGTGTCACAATTCATTGAAATTAAGCACGTCTTGTGTGATTCCACTGGAAAAGGACTCTTGGAAGCTTGTTTCCTCCAGACTTCACCTTATGTACCTTTTCCCTTTGTTGATTTTGCTTCGTATTTTGTTGCTGTAATAAATCATAGCCATGAACACATCTATGTCCTGAGTTACGTTGAGTCCTCCTAGCATATAATGAAGCTTGGGTGGTCTTGAGCACCCCCAACACAGAGCATCTTACTCTCTTCCCAAACTGCAAGGTGTTTAGAATAGTAAGAATACTCAATCCCCTCTCAACTTATGTATTAGTATTATCATGTATTTTAATTACATTAGAACCTATAAAAATCATTATTTTTGTTTTCTACCGCCAATATTGATTGAGACCTACCACATATTTACTCTTCGTTGATCTCCATTTCTCCTGTACCTCTGACCTTTCATTTAAAATCACTTTTTTCCCAGAGAACATTCTGGTATTTTCTTTAGAGTAGGGCTTCTTCTAAAGTAACAAATTATCTTAGTTTTTAAAATTTGCATGATAATTAGTTATTTTACATTTAGTTTTGAAGGCTCTTTTCCTGGGTCTAGAGCTTTGGGCTTGGAGAATTATTTGGTGACTTCTGTTGAGTGAGAGTCAGCTGTGAATCTAACTGTTGCACTCTTAAGGTAAACTTTATCCCTCCAGTTGCTTTATAGTTCTTTTAGGCTTTAATTTTTCAAGCAGTTTTTCTCTGATGTACTCATGTCATGCTGAAGGCTGGAGTGGCTGTGGCAACTTCTTAAAATAAGACAACGATGAAGTTTGCTGCATCAACTGACTCTTTCATTCACAAAAGATTTCTCTGTAGCTTGAGATTCTGTACGATAGCATTTTACCCAGATTAGAACTTCTTTCAAAATTGGAGTCAATTTCCTTCAACTTTTTTTTTAAACACCGAATGGGTACTTAATCCCCTCAAACTTTGCCACTGCTTTATCACCTAAGTTTATGTACTATTCCAAATCCTTTGTTGTTATTTCAACAATGTTCACAGCATATTCACCAGTAGTAGACTGCATCTCAAGAAAGCGTTTTCTGGGCTGGGCACAGTGGCTTACACCTGTAATCCCAGCACTTTCGGAGGCTGAGTGGGAGAACTGCTTGAGGCCAGAAGTTTGAGACCAGCCTGGGAAAAATAACAAGATCCCATTTCTACAAAAATAACAAATAATAAAAAAAGAAAGTACTTTCTTTGCTCATCCATAATAAGGAACTTCTCATCCATTCAAATTTTATCACGAGGTTGCAGCAATTCAGTCATATCTTCAGGCTCCACTTCTAATTTGAATTGTCTTGCTATGTCTACCACATCAGCAGTTACTTCCTCCACTGAAGTCTTGAACCCCTTAAAGTCACCGATGAGTTGGATTCAGCTTTTTCTAAACTCTTGTGAATGTTGATATTTTTACCTCCTCTCATGAATAATACATATTCTTAATGGTATCTAGAATGGTGACTCCTTTCCATAAAGTTTTCAATTTACTTTGTCCAGATCCATTACAGAATCAGCTATGGCAGCTATAGCCTTATGAAATGTATTTCTTAAATATTTAAGACTTGAGTCAAAATTACTCCTTGATCCATGGGCTGCAGAATGGATGTTGTGTTAGCAGGCATTTAAAAAAACCATTAATTTCCTTCTACATCTCCATCAGAGTTCTTGGTGACTAAGTGCGTTGTTAATAAGCAATAATATTTTGAAAGAAATCTTTTTTTTCTGAGTAGTAGGTCTCAATAGTGAGCTTAAAAGATTCAGTAAACCAGCCTGGGTAACATGGTAAGACCCCATCTCTTAAAAAAAAAAAAAATTATCCTGGCATGGTGGTACGTGCCTGTAAACCCAGCTACTGAGGGAGGCTGAGTCAGGAGGACTGCTTGAGTCCAGGGGTTCAGTAAACTATGCTACAGGCTAGGCTCAGTGGCTCATGCCTGTAATCCCTAGCACTTTGGGAGGCTAACGTGGGAGAATTGCTTAAGGCCAGGAATATGAGACCAGCCTGGGCAACATAGGTGAGACCCTGTCTCTACAAAGAGTTTAATTTTTTTTTTTTTTTTTGAGACCAGCCTGGGCGACTAAGCGAGACTCCATCTCAAAACAAAAAACAAAAAACAAAAACAAACAACCCCCCACCCACAAAAAATTGTTCTTTTAGTAATTGCCCCCAAATTTACAACATGGATTCTTTGTTCTGATATCAACTGGCATATGTGTAGAAAAATAATTAATGTAGCAGTCCTGAGACTGCCATCCTTAGAAAGACCTGCTTGCAAGGTTGGCCCCTGGCTGGTATCTAGGAACTTGGGATTTTGGGGTGGGGGTTCCCACCATTTCCAGAAGTGATGAGTGCCTCATTATACTAAAACTGCTATACAAACAGTGTGGTTTATGCTGAATTGCTGCTCCCCGACAGCCTGGAGCTACAGTATGTGCTAGGCAGAGGGCAACTACATGACCAACCCCCAGTAAAATCCTTGGGCACTGAGTCTTTAATGAGTTTCCCTGGTAGACAACATTTTATAGGTGTCACAATTCATTGAAATTAAGCACGTCTTGTGTGATTCCACTGGAAAAGGACTCTTGGAAGCTTGTTTCCTCCAGACTTCACCTTATGTACCTTTTCCCTTTGTTGATTTTGCTTCGTATTTTGTTGCTGTAATAAATCATAGCCATGAACACATCTATGTCCTGAGTTACGTTGAGTCCTCCTAGCATATAATGAAGCTTGGGTGGTCTTGAGCACCCCCAACACAGAGCATCTTACTCTCTTCCCAAACTGCAAGGTGTTTAGAATAGTAAGAATACTCAATCCCCTCTCAACTTATGTATTAGTATTATCATGTATTTTAATTACATTAGAACCTATAAAAATCATTATTTTTGTTTTCTACCGCCAATATTGATTGAGACCTACCACATATTTACTCTTCGTTGATCTCCATTTCTCCTGTACCTCTGACCTTTCATTTAAAATCACTTTTTTCCCAGAGAACATTCTGGTATTTTCTTTAGAGTAGGGCTTCTTCTAAAGTAACAAATTATCTTAGTTTTTAAAATTTGCATGATAATTAGTTATTTTACATTTAGTTTTGAAGGCTCTTTTCCTGGGTCTAGAGCTTTGGGCTTGGAGAATTATTTGGTGACTTCTGTTGAGTGAGAGTCAGCTGTGAATCTAACTGTTGCACTCTTAAGGTAAACTTTATCCCTCCAGTTGCTTTATAGTTCTTTTAGGCTTTAATTTTTCAAGCAGTTTTTCTCTGATGTACTCATGTCATGCTGAAGGCTGGAGTGGCTGTGGCAACTTCTTAAAATAAGACAACGATGAAGTTTGCTGCATCAACTGACTCTTTCATTCACAAAAGATTTCTCTGTAGCTTGAGATTCTGTACGATAGCATTTTACCCAGATTAGAACTTCTTTCAAAATTGGAGTCAATTTCCTTCAACTTTTTTTTTAAACACCGAATGGGTACTTAATCCCCTCAAACTTTGCCACTGCTTTATCACCTAAGTTTATGTACTATTCCAAATCCTTTGTTGTTATTTCAACAATGTTCACAGCATATTCACCAGTAGTAGACTGCATCTCAAGAAAGCGTTTTCTGGGCTGGGCACAGTGGCTTACACCTGTAATCCCAGCACTTTCGGAGGCTGAGTGGGAGAACTGCTTGAGGCCAGAAGTTTGAGACCAGCCTGGGAAAAATAACAAGATCCCATTTCTACAAAAATAACAAATAATAAAAAAAGAAAGTACTTTCTTTGCTCATCCATAATAAGGAACTTCTCATCCATTCAAATTTTATCACGAGGTTGCAGCAATTCAGTCATATCTTCAGGCTCCACTTCTAATTTGAATTGTCTTGCTATGTCTACCACATCAGCAGTTACTTCCTCCACTGAAGTCTTGAACCCCTTAAAGTCACCGATGAGTTGGATTCAGCTTTTTCTAAACTCTTGTGAATGTTGATATTTTTACCTCCTCTCATGAATAATACATATTCTTAATGGTATCTAGAATGGTGACTCCTTTCCATAAAGTTTTCAATTTACTTTGTCCAGATCCATTACAGAATCAGCTATGGCAGCTATAGCCTTATGAAATGTATTTCTTAAATATTTAAGACTTGAGTCAAAATTACTCCTTGATCCATGGGCTGCAGAATGGATGTTGTGTTAGCAGGCATTTAAAAAAACCATTAATTTCCTTCTACATCTCCATCAGAGTTCTTGGTGACTAAGTGCGTTGTTAATAAGCAATAATATTTTGAAAGAAATCTTTTTTTTCTGAGTAGTAGGTCTCAATAGTGAGCTTAAAAGATTCAGTAAACCAGCCTGGGTAACATGGTAAGACCCCATCTCTTAAAAAAAAAAAAAATTATCCTGGCATGGTGGTACGTGCCTGTAAACCCAGCTACTGAGGGAGGCTGAGTCAGGAGGACTGCTTGAGTCCAGGGGTTCAGTAAACTATGCTACAGGCTAGGCTCAGTGGCTCATGCCTGTAATCCCTAGCACTTTGGGAGGCTAACGTGGGAGAATTGCTTAAGGCCAGGAATATGAGACCAGCCTGGGCAACATAGGTGAGACCCTGTCTCTACAAAGAGTTTAATTTTTTTTTTTTTTTTTGAGATGGAGTCTTGCTCTGTCGCCAGGCTGGAGTGCAGTGGTGCGATCTCAGCTCTCTGCAATCTCTGCCTCCCAGGTTCAAGTGATTCTCCTGCCTCAGCCTCCCAAGTAGCTGAGACTACAGGCATCCGCCACCACGCCCAGCTAATTTTTGTATTTTTAGTAGAGACAGGATTTCAGCATGTTGGCCAGGATGGTCTTGATCTCTTGACCTCGTGATCCACCCGCCTCGGCCTCCCAAAATGCTAGGATTACAGGCATGAGCTACCGTGCCCAGGCCCTAAAAGAACAATTTTCAAAAGCATATGGAAAATAAAGTTGGACCTTTACCTTACACCATATCTGAAAATCAACTAAAATGAATCAACAACTTGAACATGAGTTAAAATTATAAAACTCTTAGAAGAAAACAGTGAAAAACTTTCGCAGCATTGGATTTAGCACTGATTTGGATATGGCAACAAAAGCATGGACAACAAAAGAAAAGATACATATATTAGACTTCATCAAAATCAAAAACTTGAACATCAAAGGACACTATCGAAAGAGTGAAAAGGCAGCCCATAGAATGAGAAAATATTTATAAATCATATATCTGATAAGGGGTTAATACCCAGAATAGGCTGGGGAGGAGGTGGCTCACGCCAGTAATCCCAACATTTTGGGAGGCAGAGGCAGGCAAATCACTTGAGGCCAGGAATTCAAAACCAGCCTGGGAAACATGGTAAAACCCCATCTCCACAAAAAATACAAAAATTAGCCAAGCATGATAGCACATACCTATTGTCCTAGCTACTCAGGAGGCTGAAGTGAAGGATCCCTTGAGCCTGGGAGGCAGAAGTTGCAGTGAGCTGAGATTACACCACTGCACTCCAGCTTGGGTGATAGAGCAAGACTATCTCATAAATAAATAAATAAATAAATAAATAAATAAATAAATAAATAAAACAGGCACACAAACCAATGGAACAGAATAGAAAACTCAGAAAATAATGCACACTTACAACAATCTGATCTTCAACAAAGTCAACAAAAACAGGCAATGGAGAAAGGACTCCCTATATTCAATAAATGGTGCTGGGGAAACTGGTTAGCCATATGCAGAAGACTGAAACTAGACCCCTTCCTTACACCATATACAAAAATCAACTCAACATGGATTAAAGACTTAAATGTACAGTCTAAAACTTATAAAAACCCTTGAAGAAAAACCTGAGAATTACCATTCTGGACAGTAGGACAATTACATTCTGGCCAAGATTTCATGATGAAGATGCCAAAAGCAATTACAACAAAAACAAAAATTGACAAGTGGGACCTAATTAAACTAAAGAACTTGTGCACAGCAAAAGAAACGGTCAACAGAGTAAACAGATAACCCACAGAATATGAGAAAATATTTGCAAACTGTGCATCTGACAAAAGTCTAATATCCAGAATCTGTAAGGAACTTAAATTAACAGGAAAAAAAAAACACACACACACATTAAAAAATGGGTGAAGGACGTGAACAGACATTTCTCAAAAGAATACATTCACCTGGCCAACAAGCATATGAAAAAATGCTCAGTATCACTAATCGTTGGAGAAATGCAAGTCAAAACCACAAGATACCATCTTATACCAGTCAGAATGGCTATTAATAAAGTCAAAAAATAACAGATACTGACAAGGTTGTAGAGAAAAGGGAATGCCTATGCACTGTTGGTGGGAATGTAAATTAGTTCAGTCATTGTGGAAAGCAGTTTGGTAATTCCTCAAAGAATTTAAAACAGAACTACCATTCAGGCCAGCAATCCCATTGTTGAATATATGCCCAAAGGAATGTAAATCATTGTACCATAAAGATACATGCATGTGTATATTTATCACAGCACTATTCACAATAGCAGAGACATGAAATCAACCTAAATGCTCATCAGTGGTAGACTGGATAAAGAGAAGTGTATGTATACACCATGGAGTACCATGCAGCCATAAAAAAGAACAAGATGATGTGCTTTGCAGCAGTATGGATGAAGCTGGAGGCCATTATCAAGCAAACTAATGCAAAAACAGAAAATCAAATACCACGTGTTCTCATTTATAAATGGGAGCTAAACTTTGAGTACATATGGAAATAGAAGGGAACAGCAGACACTGGAGCCTACTTAAGGGTAGATGGTAGGAGGATGATGAGGATCAAAAAACTACCTATCTGGTACCACGCTTATTACCTGGATGATGAAATAATCTATATGCTAAACCCCACAACATGTAAATTATCTATATATAATGAACCTGCACATATGCCCCTGAAACTAAAATAGAAGTTTAAAATAAAATATCTTATTTTTCTTTATCAAAATAAAATTAGAGGCATGTGAAAGAAATATTAGAGTTAAAATGATTGCTAGATACAAAGACAGTACACAAAAATTAATTGCAATTCTCACTATCCATGATGTAAGAAAAATGAAATTTGTTAAAAGATATTATAGTACCATTAAAAACAAGGGCCTAGGAATGTATTTAACAAAAGATACTCAACAATCATTGTTGATTTCTCCTTTCTTTTGATTCTAGAACTTCCTTGGATAGTGTGTCTCCTCCTTCAGAGAATGTTCTACAGCACTTAGGAAAAAGTAGTAATAACAAGATGATGTAATTAGGTTGTGTAAATGGGCTAAGCTGTTAAAATATTCTACTTTATAGCCCTCCTTTAAAATCGAGCAGCAGTTGTCTATACAATATTAAGATCTCTGTATGTTTAAAGTTAAAATATAATTTTAATAAGTTTTAAAATTTTTTATTTCAATCTTGTTGTTTAGAACATCAAGGTGCGTATTTGGGATCTAAAGAAATGGTCTTGTCCATTTTAAAAACCTTTATTAAGTCACTTTTAAAATATATTAATCAAGAAAGAGGTTTGTTATATCATTGTTTGTGAAATGATTTCCATACATAAAAAAAGGTAATTTACCTGAACTTTATCTTAAGACTCTTATATTGGATTATAGGATAACAGATAAACTGTATAGATACATTCAGAATCATACAACATTTTGGAATGTGTATACTTTCAGGCTTCCAAGATAATTAAATTACGTCATGATACATTTCATGCATTTTTATGACTTCAGTATAAAACATTCAGGTGCGTTAGCCATTTTCGCTGGGAAGGGTAAACTTGTATGTGCTTTGGTACTTAAATTTAAATGTTCCCTATAGTGCTTGCATTCATTTTGTGAAAAGTTCTGTTGTATTGTTACAACAATTTTCAAAGGCTAATTTTATGCCTTATCTGATAGAAATATAGAATAGATGGTTCTTTAATTGCTTACTTTTTGAAAGTAATATAATATTTAAGTTGCATTTTTATTAATAGTAAGGTTAACATTTAAGTCTGCATTTTCTTTAAATGTTTTAAATGTTTATAACATTCAATGTTTAGTTGGTGTTACTTGATTAAAAATTAGCCATTTAATGTTTATATTTGATGTATTTATATTTAATAAAGGCATCTAATCTGTAGTACCACTGTCAATTTAATGCTTTCTTTGGGTTCAGTGGCATTTTTTTCCCAGAATAACAAATATTCTTTATTTATTTTATTTTATTTATTTTAATTGACAAATAGTAGTTGTACATATTCATGGGGCATATAGTAATGTTTTCATATATATAATGTATTGTAATCAAATCAAAGTAGTTAGCATATTTATCAATTCAAGCAGTTATCATTTGTCTGTCTTGGGAACATTCAATATCCTACTTGTAGCTATTTGAAATTATATCATATGTTATTTATTATAGCCATCCCATAGTGGTACAGAACACTAGAACTCATTCTTCCTATGTAGCTGTGATTTTGTATCCTTACACAAATCTCTCCCACAAATCTCTCCCTATCTTCCCCTTCCCAGTCTTTAGTATCCTTTGTTCTACCTTTTATTTCTATGATATCAAATTTTCTTTAACTTCCACGTGAGTAAGAACATACAGTGTTTAACTTTCTGTTCCCTGGTTTATTTCACTTAACATGTCTGCCAGTTCCATCTATTGCCACAAATGACAGGTTTCATTCTTTTTTATTCCATTGTGTATATGTACCACATTTTATTTATCCATTCATCTGTTGTTGGACATCTAGGTTAATTCCGTGTCTTGGCTGTTGTGAATAGTGCCATACCTCTCTCTATATATATATACACACACACACACACACACACACACTTATATATATATACTTTCAGTTCTAGGCTACATGTGCACAATGTGCAGGTTTGTTACATATGTATACATGTGCCATGTTGGTGTACTGCACCCATTAACTCATCATTTACATTGGGTATATCTCCTAATGCTATCCTTCCCCCCCTCCCCCCACCCCACCATAGGCCCCGGTGTGTGATGTTCCCCACCCCGTGTCCAAGTGTTCTCATTGTTCAGTTCCCACCTATGAGTGAGAACATGAGGTGTTTGGTTTTCTGTCCTTGCAATAGTTTGCTCAGAATGATGGTTTCCAGCTTCATCCATGTCACTACAAAGGACACGAACTCATCCTTTTTTATGGCTGCATAGTATTCCATGGTGTATATGTGCCACATTTTCTTAATCCAGTCTACCATTGATGGACATTTGGGTTGGTTCCAAGTCTTTGCTATTGTGAATAGTGCTGCAATAAACATATGTGTGCATGTATCTTTATAGCAGCTTGATTTATAATCCTTTGGGTATATGCCCAATAATGGGATGGCTGGGTCAAATGGTGTTTTCTAGATCCTTGAGGAATCACCACACTGTCTTCCACAATGGTTGAACTAGTTTACAGTCCCACCAACAGTGTAAAAGCGTTCCTATTTCTCCACATCCTCTCCAGCACCTGTTGTTTCCTGACTTTTTAATGATTGCCATTCTAACTGGTGTGGCATGGTATCTCATTGTGGTTTTGATTTGCACTTCTCTGATGGCCAGTGATAATAAGCATTTTTTCATGTGCCTCTTGGCCGCATAAATGTCTTCTTTTGAGAAGGGTCTGTTCATATCCTTTACCCACTTTTTGATGGGGTTGTTTGATTTTTTCTTGTAAATGTGTTTAAGTTCTTTGTAGATTCTGGATATTAGCCCTTTGTCAGATGGGTAGATTTTAAAAATTTTCTCCCATTCTGTAGGTTGCCTGTTCACTCTGATGGTAGTTTCTTTTGCTGTGCAGAAGCTCTTTAGTTTAATTAGACCCCATTTGTCAGTTTTGGCTTTTGTTGCCATTGCTTTTGGTGTTTAGTCATGAAGTCCTTGCCCATGCCTATGTCCTGAATGGTATTGCCTAGGTTTTCTTCTAGGGTTTTTATGGTTTTAGGTCTAACATTTAAGTATTTAATCCATCTTGAATTAATTTTTGCATATGGTGTAAGGAAGGAATCCAGTTTCAGCTTTTTACATATGGCTAGCCAGTTTTCCCAGCACCATTTACTAAATAGGGAATCCTTTCCCCATTTCTTGTTTTTGTCAGGTTTGTCAAAGATCAGATGGTTGTAGATGTGTGGTATTATTTCCAAGGACTCTATTCTGTTCCATTGGTCTATATCTCTTGTTTTGGTACCAGTACCATGTTGTTTTGATTACTGTAGCCTTGTAGTATAGTTTGAAGTCAGGTACCGTGATGCCTCCAGCTTTGTTCTTTTGACTTAGGATTGTCTTGGCAATGTGGGCTCTTTTTTGGTTCCATATGAACTTTAAAATAGTTTTTTCTAATTCTGTGAAGAAAGTCATTGGTAGCTTGATGGGCATGGCATTGAATCTATAAATTACCTTGGGCAGTATGGCCATTTTCACAATATTGGTTCTTCCTATCCATGAGCATGGAATGTTGTTCCATTTGTTGTGTCCTCTTTTATTTCGTTGAGCAGTGATTTGTAGTTCTCCTTGAAGAGGTCCTTCACATCCCTTGTAAGTTGGATTCCTAGGTATTTTATTCTCTTTGAAGCAATTGTGAATGGGAGTTCACTCATGATTTGGCTCTCTGTTTGTCTGTTACTGATGTATAAGAATGCGTGTGATTTTTGCACATTGATTTTGTATCCTGAGACTTTGCTGAAGTTGCTTATCAGCTTAAGGAGATTTTGGGCTGAGATGATGGGGTTTTCTAAATATACAATCATGTCATCTGCAAACAGGGACAATTCGACTTCCACTTTTCCTAATTGAATACCCTTTATTTCTTTCTTTTACCTGATTGCCCTGGCCAGAACTTCCAACACTATGTTGAATAGGAGTGGTGTGAGAGGGCATCCCAGTCTTATGCCAGTTTTCAAAGGGAATGCTTCCAGGTTTTGCCCATTCAGTATGATACTGGCTGTGGGTTTGTCGTAAATAGCTCTTACTATTTTGAGATACGTCCCATCAATACCTAGTTTATTGAGAGTTTTTAGCATGAAAAGCTGTTGAATTTTGTCAAAGGCCTTTTCTGCATCTACTGAGGTAATCATGTGGTTTTTGTATTTGGTTCTGTTTATATGATGGATTACATTTATTGATTTGTGTATGTTGAACCAGCCTTGCATCCCAGGGATGAAGCCAACTTGATCATGGTGGATAAACTTTTTGATGTGCTGCTAGATTCAGTTTGCCAGTATTTTACTGAGGATTTTTGCATTGATGTTCATCAGGGATATTGGTCTAAAATTCTCTTTTTTTGTTAAGTCTCTGCCAGGCTTTGGAATCAGGATGATGTTGGCCTCATAAAAATGAATTAGGGAGGATTCTGTCTTTTTCTATTGATTGGGATAGTTTCAGAAGGAATGGTACCAGCTCCTCTTTGTACCTCTGGTAGAATTCAACTGTGAATCTGTCTGGTCCTGGAGTTTTTTGGTTGGTAGGCTATTAATTATTGCCTCAATTTCATATCTTGTTATTGGTCTATTCAGGGATTCAACTTCTTCCTGGTTTAGTCTTGGAAGGGTGTATGTGTCCAGGAATTTATCCGTTTCTTCTAGGTTTTCTAGTTTATTTGCGTAGAGGTGTTTGTAGTATTCTCTCATGGTAGTTTGTATTTCTGTGGAATTGGTGGTGATATCCCCTTTATCATTTTTTGTTGTGTCTATTTGATTCTTCTCTCTTTTCTTCTTTATTAGTCTTGCTAGTGGTCTATCAATTTTGTTGATCTTTTCAAAAAACCAGCTCCTGGATTCATTGATTTTTTGAAGGGTTTTTTTTGTCTCTGTCTCCTTCAGTTCTGCTCTGATCTTAGTTATGTCTTGCCTTCTGCTAGAAGGCATTTTGAATGTGTTTGCTGTTGCTTCTCTAGTTCTTTTAATTGTGATGTTTAGGGTGTCAATTTTAGATTTTTTCTGCTTTCTCTTGTGGGCATTTAGTGCTATAAATTTCCCTCTACATACTGCTTTAAATGTGTCCCAGAGATTCTGGTATATTGTGTCTTTGTTCTCATTGGTTTCAAAGAACATCTTTATTTCTGCCTTCATTTCGTTATGTATCCAGTAGTCATTCAGGAGCAACTTGTTCAGTTTCCATGTAGTTGAGCGGTTTTGAGTGAGTTTCTTAATCCTGAGTTCTAGTTTGATTGCACTGTGGTCTGAGAGACAGTTTGTTATAATTTCCATTCTTTTACATTTGCTGAAGAGTGCTTTACTTCCAACTATGTGGTCAGTTTTGGAATAAATGTGATGTGGTGCTGAGAAGAATGTATATTCTGTTGATTTGGGGTGGAGAGTGCTGTAGATGTCTATTAGGTCCACTTGGTGCAGAGCTGAGTTCAATTCCTGGATATCCTTGTTAACTTTCTGTCTCATTGATCTGTCTAATGTTGACAGTGAGGTGTTAAAGTCTCCCATTATTATTGTATGGGAGTCTCAGTCTCTGTGTAGGTCTCTAAGGACTTGTTCTATGAATCTGGGTGCTCCTGTATTGGGTGCATATATATTTAGTATAGTTAGCTCTTGTTGAATTGATCTCTTTACCATTATGTAATGGCTTTCTTTGTCTCTTTTGATCTTTGATGGTTTAAAGCCGGTTTTATCAGAGACCAGGATTGCAACCCCTGCTTTTTTTTTTTTTTTTTCCATTTGCTTGGTAGATCTTCCTCCATCCCTTTATTTTGAGCCTATGTGTGTCTCTGCATGTGAGATGGGTCTCCTGAATACAGCACACTGATGGGTCTTGACTCTATCCAATTTGCCAGTCTGTGTCTTTTAATTGGAACATTTAGCCCATTTACATTTAAGGTTAATATTGTTATGTGTGAACTTGATCCTGTCTTTATGATATTAGCTGGTTATTTTGCTCATTAGTTGATGCAGTTTCTTCCTAGCATCGATGGTCTTTACAATTTGGCATGGTTTTGCAGTGGCTGGTACCAGTTGTTCCTTTCCATGTTTAGTGCTTCCTTCAGGAGCTCTTGTAAGGCAGACCTGGTGGTGACAAAATCTCTCAGCATTTGTCTGTAAAGGATTTTATTTCTCCTTCACATATGAACCTTAGTTTGGCTGGATATGAAATTCTTGGTTTAAAATTCTTTTCTTTAAGAATGTTGAATATTGGCCCCCACTCTCTTCTGGCTTATAGAGTTTCTGCCAAGAGATCCGCTGTTAATCTGATGGGCTTCCCTTTGTGGGTAACCCGACCTTTCTCTCTGGCTGCCCTTAACATTTTTTCCTTCACTTCAACTTTGGTGAATCTGACAATTATGTGTCTTGGAGTTGCTCTTCTCAAGGAGTATCTTTGTGGTGGTCTCTGTTATTTCCTGAACTTGAATGTTGGCCTGCCTCACTAGGTTGGGGAAGTTCTGGATAATACCCAAAGAGTGTCTTCCAACTTGGTTCCATTCTCCCCGTCACTTTCAGGTACACCAATCAGATGTAGATTTGGTCTTTTCACATAGTCCCATATTTCTTGGAGGCTTTGTTCATTTCCTTTTACTCTTTTTTCTCTAAACTTCTCTTCTCGCTTCATTTCATTCATTTGATCTTCAATCGCTGATACCCCTTCTTCTACTTGATCTTATCAGCTACTAAAGCCTGTGCATGAGTCACGTAGTTCTTGTGCTATGGTTTTCAGCTCCATCAGATCATTTAAAGACTTCTCTACACTGTTTATTCTAGTTAGCCATTCATCTAACCTTTTTTCAAGGTTTTTAGCTTCTTTGCGATGGGTTCAAACATCCTCCTTTAGCTCAGAGAATTTTGTTATTACCGATTGTCTGAAGCCTTCTCTCACCTCGTCAAAGTCATTCTCTGTCCAGGTTTCTCCTGTTGCTGGTGAGGAGCTGTATTACTTTGGAGGAGAAGAGGCACTCTGATTTTTAGAATTTTCAGCTTTTCTGCTCTGGTTTCTCCCCATCTTTGTGGTTTTATCTACCTTTGGTCTTTGATGATGGTGACATACAGATGGGGTTTTGGTGTGGATGTCCTTTCTGTTTGTTAGTTTTCCTTGTAACAGTCAGGACCCTCAGCTACAGGTCTGTTGGAGTTTGCTGGAGGTCCACTCCAGGCCCTGTTTGCCTGGGTATCACCAGCGGACGCTGCAGAACAGCAAATATTGCACAACGGCAAATATTGTTGCCTGATCCTGTCTCTGGAAGCTTCGTCTCAAGGGGCACCTGGCCGTATGAGGTGTCAGTCAGCCCCAACTGGGAGGTGTCTCCCAGTTAGGCTACCTGGGGGTCAGGGACCCACTTGAGGAGGCAGTCTGTCCATTTTCAGATCTCAAACTCCGTGCTGGGAGAACCACTACTCTCTTCAAAGCTGTCAGACAGGGACGTTTAAGTCTGCAGAAGTTTCTGCTGCCTTTTGTTCAGCTATGCCCTGCCTGCCCCCAGAGGTGGAGTCTACAGAGGCAGGCAGGCCTCCTTGAGCTGCATTGGGCTCCGCCCAGTTCGAGCTTCCCAGTTGCTTTGTTTACCTACTCAAGCCTCAGCAATGGTGGATGTCCCTCCCCCAGCCTCGCTGCCACCTGGCAGTTCAATCTCAGACTGCTGTGCTAGCAGTGAGCGAGGCTCCGTGGGTGTGGGACCCTCCAAGCCAGGCGCAGGATATAATCTCCTGGTGTGCCATTTGCCAAAGTCTTTGGAAAAGCACAGTATTAGGGTTGGAGTGTCCCAATTTTCCAGGTACCATCTGTCATGGCTTCCCTTTGCTAGAAAAGGGAATTCTCCAACCCCTTGCACTTCCTGGGTGAGGTGATGCCCCGCCCTGCTCCGTGGGCTGCATCCACTGTCTTACAAGCCCCAGAGAGATGAACCCAGTACCTCAGTTGGAAATGCAGAAATCACCTGTCTTCTGCATTACTCATGCTGGAAGCTGCAGACTGGAGCTGTTCCTATTCGGCCATCTTGGAACCTCTGTCTGGCATTTTCCAAGTATAAAGTTTTCTTTACCTACCAGTGTTGACCTGGGATATACATGAATGGTAAGCCAATACATCAAAATACTGGATTTCAAATGTTTCCTCTTTTATGGGATTTGTAAAAGAATTGAATATATTTGAGAATAAAGTTTTATTTCATATATTATTTTGTCTCCAGTTATTATCAGATCCACTCCAAATGTCCACCAGGAATTGGGTTCCAGAAAGTAAAAATAACAATAATTTAAAAGGACTATATTTAATGAAACATGAAAATCATTGGCTTTAGCCATATAACAAATTAGTAAAATCCTAATTTTACTAATTAAAATCCTAATTTTACTAATTAAATTTTACTAAAATTGTGGAGATTTTTCCTGTATGTTAATTATATGGTTATTTATATTAAAAGGCTACATTCAGAGTTAGCATTGAATAAAGTAGCAATATGGAATAGGTGTTATTTTCAACATACTCCTAGAAATAAGAAGCATATCTCTAATCATTTGTTTCTCAGAGGAATGATGAAGTGGAATTCCATTCTAGAATACATAGAGACAAAATTACTGCCTTTGATTTGGGGAAAATATAGAGTCACTTGAAATTCTAATTTTCAGCGCCAGGCACGGTGGCTCACACCTGTAATCCCAGCACTTTGGGGAGGCTGAGGTGGGCAGATCACGAGGTCAGGAATTTGAGACCAACCTGGCCAACATGGTGAAACCTCCTCTCTGCTAAAAATACAAAAATTAGCCGGGCATGGTGGCATGCACCTGTAATCCCAGCTACTTCAGAGGCTGAGGTGGGAGAATCACTTGAACCCAGGTGGAGGAGGTTGCAGTGAGCTGAGCTCATGCCACTGAATTCCATCCTGGGCAACATCTCAGCATGGTGGGATGGGGAGGAAAGTAATTCTAACTTTCAGGTTTTTTGAAGTAAAGTCCTATCCAAAATCTAAAGGTAAAATCAGGCAGCTTTTGTAAATTAAAGGGCTCTCAGCTGTGACCAGTAAATTGACAGCTGTTATAAAGATTCCCTAGTTAAATTTAGAAAGTTGAGTTATTTTTCATGAATCTTTTGGAAACTCAAGTGAAAAATCTGTTTATCTTATTCTGTAAAATCTCTAACTTGATATTAGATAATTGGATAAAATTATTGTAGAATTTTAAAAGACTGGTCAAATTGTCCAAGTTTTCATATATTTTCACTAGCAAAAATTTAGATAATTTAACATACATTAGTGCTCAAAATGATTTTTCTTTCATGCTGTTGTATTAGATACCAAAGAGCACTTAGCTATATCAACTAGAATATATAGATAATATGTTTGGAGATAACCAGAGATTTGAAAAGTTGTAAATACCATAAGATAATCAGCAAAAACAGTGGAACTAAAAATTCCCAGTTGGCTCTGCCTGATGCCAATCTATACTGGTCAAAGGAGAGAGAATATGTGTGACTCAGAAGCTCAATATAACAAGTAATTTCTTAAAAAAGAGATCTCAACCAGTAATATCTATATATGGGCTTAAGTACTGCTTTTTCAGTATTGACCATTGTTACTTATTATCAAATACATATGTGGCATGTAGTAGTAACATGTTTTAACATGTGGGCAGAACAATGACCTAAAATGTCCTGTTGTCGTCTGGATCCTGTGATGTGTTGTACATGACAAAGGGAAGTAAGGCTGCAGATGCAAGTAAGATTATTAATTAGCCAACTTTAAGATTAGGACCTTATCCTGGATTATCTGGCTGGGCTCAATCTAATTACATGAGCCCTTAAAAGTGGTAGAGGAGGCAGAAGAGAGAACCAGAGAAATGGCATTGTGAGAACTCAACACACTCCTGCTGGCTTTGAAGACAGAACAAGGGACCGAGAGCCAGTGGACAGCCCCCAGAAGCTGGAAAAGGTGGGAAATGGGCTCCCTAGAGCCTCCAGAAGGAATGCAGCTTTGCTGAAACCCTGATTTTAGTCTAGTGAGATCTGTCAGACTTCTTTTTTTGAGACAGAGTCTTGCTCTGTCACTCAGGCTCGAGTGCAGTGGTACAATCTTGGCTCACTGCAACCTCCACCTCCCGGGTTCAAGTAATTCTCCTGCCTCAGCCTCCCAAGTAGCTGGGATTACAGGCATTCGCCACTATACTCAGCTGTTTGTTTTTTTTGTTTTTTTTGTGTGTGTGTGTGAGATGGAGTCTCACTCTGATGCCCAGGTTGGAGTGCAGTGGCATGATCTTGGCTCATTGCAACCTCTGCCTCCCAGGTTCAAGCGATTCTCCTGCCTCAGCTTCCTGAGTAGCTAGGATGTAATTACGGGCATGCACCACCACATCCATTTAATTTTTGTATTTTTAGTAGAGATGGGGTTTCGCCATGTTGGCCAGGCTGGTCTCGAACTCCTGAGGTGATCCACCTGCCTTGGCCTCCCAAAGTGCTAGTATGCAGGCGTGAGCCATCGTGCCCAGCCTTCTTCTTTTTTTTTTTTTTTAGTAGAAACGGGGTTTCACCACATTGACTAGGCTGGTTTCAAACTCCTGACCTCAAGTGATCCACCTGCCTCAGCCTCCCAAAGTGCTAGGATTACAGGCATGAGCTACTATGCCAGCTTGGCTCATCTTTAATATCTGCTATTTAAGAATGCAGGCTCTGAAGGGCTTTCTTTAAAGCTTTACTGCACAGACCCAGAGCGAAGCATTTACCACAGTGTTTGGCACAGTCAGGGTTTGCTGCTGCTGGTGGTAGTGCTGTCATCTAGCAGTGTGTCATGATGCATCTTTGTTAGTAACCTTACCCTGACTTGGTTGTAATAATCTCGTTTTACTTCATTCTACTTTCTTTTTTTTTTTTTTTTGAGACGGAGTCTCACTCTGTCGACCAGGCTGGAGTGCAGTGGCGCAATCTCGGCTCACTGCAAGCTCCGCCTCGCGGGTTCACGCCATTCTCCTACCTCAGCCTCCCCAGTAGCTGGGACTACAGGCGCCCGCCACTGCGCCCGGCTAATTTTTTCTATTTTTAGTAGAGACGGGGTTTCACCATGATCTCGATCTCCTGACCTTGTGATCCGCCCGCCTCGGCCTCCCAAAGTGCTGGGATTACAGGCGTGAGCCACCGCGCCCGGCCCATTCTACTTTCTTATTTTTATTCCTCTTCTATTGATGTCTGTAACCTGCCTCAGTATTTATTAGAATAAGGCAGACCATAGGTCGGCTTGCTAGTCAGGGGACACTTAATTGCAAATGATAGAAACGTAAACTAGCAAAAGTACAAGAAAATGGAAATGAACTTACATAGTTGAATACTCCAGAAATGTATTCAGGTGAAGCTGGATATGCTTTCTTCTGGGTTGGCATCAGGCTCTTCACACATGAGGGCAAAGATGGCCACTAACAGGTTTATCTAGGTTTATCTAATTTATGTAATTCTTTGAGTTACTAATTCTAGAAAAAAATCGTGTAATTCCAGCAAAACCCCAGGGAGGACTCTGATTAGGCAAGCCTAGATGATGGGCCTGGGCTCCACAAACACCCATGAAGTGAAGGGCAGCCAGAGAACAGGAAACCTCATTCCCCAGAGAGAAGCAGAATAAGCAGGAGGCATTTTTCCCTCATTTTGTAATACAAAGGCTTTGTTATACAGACTTTAATTATGTTTGTATACATAAACATATGCAGATATATATGTATACACACAAAATTTAGAAACACATTCACAGTAAGGTCACTAGCTTTGACTTTCTAAAATGCTGCCAACACTGTCAGATGCTTCAGATGTGAAGGATTCGTTTATGCCTCTCTCAAACACACGCATAGTATCCTGAGTAATTAGGAATGGTTCCACTAAGAATTACTGGGAAGTAGGGACATAGGCAATGTTAAGAGTTGGGTATATGACTGCTTATTTGACCTTTTTATTTAGCAATAGTTTTATTGCTAATAAGTTAGGTATATGTGATCTTTTCATTTAGTCTAAAATATAGTCTATATAAGTCTTAAGTAAGTCTAAAATAGTTTTAGACTTACAGAAAAGTTGCAAAAAATACCATAGGAAGTTCATGTCTGCCCTTCATTGTGCTTCCCCTAATGTTAACAACTCCTGTAACCATAGTAAAATTATCAAAACTAGGAAATTAACATTGGTGCAATACTATTAACCACAAATCTTACTCATTTTTACCAATTTTCTTCCTAATATTCTTTTTCTGTTTTAGGATCCAATCCAGTAGCCCACTTGCATTTAGTTGTTGTGTTTTCTTCATCCTCCATCCTTCATCTGTGACAGTTCCTCAGTGTGTTCTTGAGTTTCATGACTATTGTCATGGTAGTGAATTGTTTTATCTTGACATTTGATGAGTATTAATTGATTATTTTGTAGATTACCTCTTCATTTGGATTTATCTGATGTTTTCTCATGATTAGATTGAGCTGTACGTTTTTATGAGTACCACGGAAATAACATCTCTTTCTTAGTACATCATACCTGGGGATAGTATCTTTTTTTGTTTTTTTGAGACGGAGTCTTGCTCTGTAGCCCGGGCTGGACTGCAGTGGCCGGATCTCAGCTCACTGCAAGCTCCGCCTCCCGGGTTCACGCCATTCTCCTGCCTCAGCCTCCGGAGTAGCTGGGACTACAGGCGCCCGCCACCTCGCCCGGCTAGTTTTTTGTATTTTTAGTAGAGACGGGGTTTCACCGTGTTAGCCAGGATGGTCTCGATCTCCTGACCTCGTATCTTTTACAGGTGATGTTATCCTTGATCACTTTGTTAAGGTGACTTCTGCTGGGTTCCTGCACTATGAGGTTAATGGTTTTCCTTTGTAATTGAGGGAGCTCTTTGAGAGTATACAAATATGCTGCTCCTGAAACATTTGCTCACTGGTTCTAGTATTCATCAGATCTTGGCTGAAACAGTTATTCTTGTGGTGTTTGCTTAATGATGATTTTGTATGTCTCTCATCCCTTCTATATTTATTACTTGGAATTTTTCTGTAAGGAGGAGCCACACCTCTGTTTATTCAGTGTTTTATATCAGTATGCACTTGATGTTTATTTTGTTCTGTGCATTACAATACTATTCTTTTCTTACTTCGTTGCTCACATTTTTCCAGCATTAGCCATTAGGAGCTTCTTCAGGTTGGGGTCTGTGTCCTTTTGAAAAAGCCATTCTTTTTTAAGTTCTTATTTTCTGGCATCACAGGATATTTTTGGCTCATCTTGTACATTCCCTGCCCCAGCACTGGACTCCACCACTTCAACAAGCTGTTTCCTTTTATTGGAGAATAGTATTTAGAAACGAAGACCTGGTCAGTAGGTTTGCTTGTTGCTGTTGGAGTTGGTCTTAGGCTCTCAGTAGATATAGCTGGGAAATATGTGTGTGTGTATTAATCCAAGCAAACAGACACACCTATATTTGTCCCTGTATTTTTACAGCTAGTCATCAGCACCTTATATATGTGTGTGTTCATACTGATACTTTGAATTTCTGTCCCTTATTTCTACCTTAGACCAATAGTGAGAAAACTGGCTCACGTTATTCACTATTTATTTATTTATTTATTTGATCAATCCTACTATACACATAAAATCATTGCTAAACCATGGCCCTGTGAGAAACAGATTTACTAACTGGAGTATATCATTTGTGTACAGTTCTTTTGTCTTTTGCTCTTTTGTCTAAATGTGCTTAGGTTATGTCTTTTATTCCTGATCCACTCAGGGTGGCTATGTTACACATTTGTAATATAGTCTCCTAGAGGTGGGGGTTCCTTCAGTCTGTATGTGTGACATTTCATGTCCCAGTTTTCTGCAGTAGCTCTGGATGGACTTTCTCATTTGTCTCTATGGCATTGGGGTATTTTTAAATTTTTCATGTCTAGAGTGTTAAGAGTTCGTCTTTCTGGAGACTGTTTCATGTCACCCTTAGGCCTGTTCATCCCCCTCCCTCTTGGCTCCATGATTTTTCTCAGTCTGCCTTTGCTCACACTAAGCCTGTGGCTGGCTGAGGGTAAGCATGTGGCTGGCTGAGGGTGGTACAGGAGTGCAAGTTGTGTACTGGGATTCAGTGGGATTTTTTTCCTTGTTACTCAGTTCCTTTGCAGTTGGAGAATTCTCCAAGTAATGCTGAGGACAGTTTTATATAGAATTTATTTTTCACTTCTTTTTTGTTAGTTTTGTTTCTTGGGGGAATAGGGAGATACGCAACTGCTGTTCTCAGCCACTTGCAAGTGTTTTGGTTTTAACAGTGAGACTTCCTGCAGGACTTGAAAAACTGATAGTTGATGAACCTGAGTTCCCTGAGATGCTGCTGTTTTTGTTAGTGTTTATTTAGCAATTGCACAATTTAAACAACTCACAGAACTAAGTTGTTATTGATTATAAACATGTTATCTTCAGAACCACAGATTCATTATTGATAATGATTGAAGTTCAGCCTTTAAATTGTAGGCCTGATAATGAGGACACCAGTGGAGTCTTGCCCTTCATATCAGCAAGTTATTGAAAAACTATCTGTGGAATATTTGATGCTTTTTTCCTTCCAGTACTTAAAAATGTTCCATTGTTTTCTGATTGCATTATATCCCATGAGAACTCTTCTGTCACCCTTACCTGTGTTCCATACATCAGCAGTCCCCAACCTTTTTTGGCACCAGGGACTGGTTTTGTGGAAGACAATTTTTCCATGGGGTGAGAGGAGGATGGTTTAGGGATGAAACAGTTCCACCTCAGATCATCATTCTCATAAGGAGTGCAACCTAGATCCCTTGCATGAGCAGTTCACGATAGGGTTCACGCTCCTATGAGAATCTCATGCTGCTGCTGATCTAACAGTATGCAGACCTCAGCTTTGCTAGCTCACCTGCTGCTCACCTCCTGCTGTGAGGCCAGGTTCCTAACAGGCCATGATCTGGTACTCCTGTGGGGTTGGGGGCCCCTGCTATACATAATGTCTTCTTTCTCTGGCTGCTTTTAAGGTTTTCTCTTTATTACTGGCTTTAGGCAATTTGATCGTGATGTGCTTTCACGTACTTTTCTTCATGATTCTTGTGCTTGGAGTTTGGGGATGTTCTTGGCTCATGGGTTCATAGAAACTGTTCCACATGGTGGTTTTTCACATATTTCCCACCCACCTTCCTCTGGGGCTCCAGTTACACCTTGGAGTTGCCACTTGGAGTTGCCTCATGGCTCTCTGATGCTTTGTCCTTTGATTGTTTTTAAGTTCTGGAATGTAATAGCTACATCATTTGGAAATCATTTGATCCTGTTATTTCTTGCTTTTAAGTTTTGTTAGGCAGCACCAGAATAGCCTTTGTCATTTTTACTGACTACAGAGAGGGCCTTACCCTTCTAATTATGCTCTGGTGTTCTGTGTATTTCAAGATTTTTCCACTATGGTTGGTGGGAACTGGAACTATTCCCAGTCGGGTGTGAGCTCTTAGGCTGTTTTCCCTTGGGTAGCGTCCTTAGATGTGTGGGCTGAGACTCAAGTGGGACCCTCTGTGATCTCTCACGTGCATTCTTTGTGCAGCTCTTTCCTCTCTGGCACTACGCCCTGCCAGCGTTAACTGTCTGGCTTCCCAAACTCTCTTTGGATTTCCTTTCTCTCTCTGTGGTCTGTAAACTCCAGGCAGTGAGCAGTTCTCGCACTCTATTTGTTACCCTGCTATCAGGGGTCCCTGCACTTCTTGTGGTCCACTGTGACAACCATTGTTTCATACATTTTATCCAGTTTTTTAGTTTAAGATGGGAAGGTAAGTCCAGTCCCTGTAACTTCATCTTGGCTGGAAGCAGGAGTCTTATGTTAATAGTGAATTTTTAGCAGTGTTGACCAGGCTTTGATTGTTATCTTTAGCCCTACTGTGTATGCAGTAAAGCATTTGGCCATTTTCTAATCTCTTCCGCTGTTTAACCTAATGTCCCTCTAGACTGAGGTACCCTGGGAGAGGAATGATTTTCCATGCTACCTATGACAAATTAGAAATACAGATACATTGGACTACAACTTTTGAAGAAGGGAAGCCCATAGTAGTTGCTAAGGAATCTCTTACTTAGACCCAAGGTACAGACAGGAAAATCATTAGGAGAGAACCTGCCTGTAGGTGTGTGCCTCACTTCAGCATTCTCCAGAGAACCATGAATTTCTAAAGCATGTGAACTTGAGAAATAGGCTTTGTCTTCTTAGGAAAATGTATCCTTTAGGGAGTGTTGAGAAAATGGCGGTGACAGGAGCCTCTGGCCCTGCCTCCTTGCAGTCAAGCTTCAAAGAGAAAACGTTGGGAAGACAGACTCCTGCTGAGCCTGATGAAAGAGGCGTCCCAGTTGCCAACCAAAAACATGCAGCCGAAGTCCACAAGCTACAGTAGAAAGGGTGGCTCAAGCCAGAGAGTCCCTGGGTATGGAGTGCGAGTGATGGCTGCAGAAAGATGCAGGTTCTTCTCCCTCACTGTGACTGGCTATCGCCTAGTGCAGGATGCACGGTGGCCCTGTCCCAGGGCTGTGCTGGCATCCACCCTTCCCCACTAGCTGTGCTGCTCTCACATGGCACGGCCTCTGGCTGCCAGGCCTGTGCTTGGGCCTGCATTTCCCTTGTGCACTTCTCTCCACCCAGCCCTCAGGACTGCCTGGGCTGTATTTTGTCCAGAGTCCTTTGTCTCCTTACTTGCACTGCAGCTGAGGCAAGTGTCCCTTGTTCTGTATGGCTCCTGTATTGTGGTGCTCATGTTATTGAGAGTTTTAGAGGTCACCCCTAGATTCACCAATTGAAGGGCAGGGCTTGTTGATCTAACACTGTCTTGCACATAGGGACACAAGTGTCTGTTAAATGAAGAAAGTAGGGAGGCCAGGCCACCCAATGGAGTGTATCTCCTAGGGTTCAAGAAGAGGGGCTAATCAAGTCAAGAGAATGTGTGCCCTCCCCCACCATCTCACCCAGACCCCTCACTCTCAGAACACTTGGGGCCCCCGCGCAGGTGGTAGGCATGCTGGCCCTGAGTGCCCTCCCAGCCTGTGTTAGAAGAACCGGTGGATGACTTCGCTGTCAGCTGTCTCCCCTTCTCTGAGCTCACTGCAGGTGGCAGCAGCCTCTCAGCCACAGACTGTTCCCTTTCCTAGGAGGAAACGTTGGTCACTCAGCAATGCTGTGTGCTTGCAGCTTCCACCACAAAAGAGACAGCTGTGGCTGCAGCACCAGGGTGGAGATTCTTCCCCCTCCAAGGGCAATGGTGCATTCCTTAGCGCAAGTATAAATGTACTGTTGCTAAGAGTTATTGGAACAGGATAATACAAGAAGGAACCATTGCAAGTGAAATCCAGCCACCAGTAATGCCCTGAGAGGCCAGGCCTGTGCCTCCCAGAACCTGCTCCTCCCCAGGCTTCCCCAGCCCATCTCCAGAGCGCCCTCCTCTCACCACTTTACATAAACGAATGTACCCAAGATCCCCCATCAGTTCTCCATGCAGCTGCCAGAGTGACTGCCCCCAAAGCAAACCACGTCTCTAAGGACTCTGGCCAGGCCCTCACAGCCTCCTGCCAGGCTCTTGCTATCCATCAACAGCAAGACCCCCAGGCCATCTCAATCCCCGCAAAGAGCTCTGTTCCCTCCAGCCCCACGGCTTCTGTTCACCTGCCGTGCTGTCCCCGCCTCTGCCCACCCACTCATCCTGCAGATCTGGAGCAGCATTCCAGGGCCTGGTAAGTGTGCGCCATTTTGGGTTACTACGAGTCTCGCCAGGCGCGGCGGCGAGTTTTGCCCCCAACTCTCCCCAGCGCCTGCACCTGGGCGGAGAGGTAGATACAGCTGGGAGATCTTAGCCTTTTGCAAGGCAAACACCAGGCAGGAATGCCGAGAACCTCGGAGGAGGAGGAGGGGAAGATCCCCAGGTGGAGACCAAGATGCTGCTCACGCTGAGTCGTCTGGGAGACCCTTCCTAGTTTAAAAAGTGTTTATTTGCTCAGAGAACATTTCAGGAGTCATCCCTCGGAGCCCAAGTGTGCCGCCCCCCGGGAGGGTCCTGGAGACGCCCGCGCGGCCCCCCTGCAAGGTTTTCCCAGCCCTGGGCGCCCCCAGCCCTGGCACCCACCCGGGGAGCCGCAGTGGGCCGGTCCGCGCGGCCGCCGCCTCCCACCGCTCCCGCGCCCGCTCCCGCCCCCGGCGCGTCTCCTCCTGGCCCGCGCGGCGGCGGGCTCAGTCCTCAGCGGGGCGCGTGGCGAGCGGACTCGGCTTGGCACCGCTGTGCACCATGGCCCGGGCCCTGTGCCGCCTCCCGCAGCGCGGCCTCTGGCTGCTCCTGGGTGAGTAGGGCCGGGGGTCCCGGTCGAGCTCCCTTCCCCCGGCCAGCCGGTGTCCTCTAGGGGAGAGGAGGGGAGCGGCAGGGGGGAGGGGAGCGGCAGGGGGGCGGGGAGGGCGGGCGCCGCGGGCGCACGGATCTGCTGCCCTTGAACGCGGGCCGCCCGGGTTCCAGGCTGGAGGCCCCAGGGCACAGGAGAGGCGGAGGGCGCGGACCAGGGTTGCGCTTCTCGCTGGGGAAGGGACGGCTTTGGGGACGTCGGGGAGCGGGCGTTCTGAAAAGCTTGGGGCAAGTCAGCCCTGCACACTGGAGAACTTGTTTTCAGAAGGAAAAAAAGGACGCGGGGTTCCCCAGCCCCGCTCCTCCGTTTCTCAGGCTGTGCGCCGCGGTGACCGCCAGCGCAGGCTCCCTTCCCTAGGGTCCCGCGTTGCAAAACCTGCAGGCAGGCACCTTGCAGAAGACGCAGTGTTCGGGAATCAGAACCACAGCCCGTTTGTATGGAAATTAGTCAACACTGACAATCTGTCGCATGCAGTAGTTGCTTGTTTGCAAATCCTGTCTTTTCGGGACATTTCCATCGCTTTTTTTTCTTTTTTCTTTTGGTTTGCTTGTTAACTTGGCACTTTTGGCTAATAGAAATTTAAAGAAGGACGGGTCCCTTGGTGAAGTGGTGGAACATGTTTGGCTTTCCACTTGGAGGGAGAAGTGGAGATTATCAACAGCCCAATGGCCACAGGAACTGGCCAGACACTCAGCAAGAAACGGTCCTGTTCACTTCCCTTGTCTGTAACGTGTTTCTAAAATGCTAACTCAAGCCCCTTCTAAGCCGCTTTGGTTATTGCATTATTCCGTGTATTTAGCTCCCTTTTAACGGAAACGGAATAGGTTCCTGGCGTGGGAGAACCCAGTGCCCCTGGGAAGGCCGGAGCAGTTGTTTCTGGTATGTGTGGCCTTTCCCCAGAAACAGTGATGTTGGTCAGAGGCACCTGCCGCACAAGACCCCTTGGCACTGGCACTGAGCAAGCAGTGACCACCGGCGCTGTTTTTGTAGCTGGGGGAGCAGTTCGTGGCCCAGCAAGGAGAGGGGCCAGGGCTTCTTGGGAGCCATGGATTTCTGGTCCCTATTTGTAAACCTCTCCAAGGGGTGGCAGATCTGCATAGAATCCTCAGAGGCCAATATAATATAATCTGAAAGCGGGTCTTGCCACTTTAGAGTTTTGGCTGAAGTTGCGTGGAAAACAAAATCTCAGAGTGATTTTATTCTCTCCATTTGGCTTGACATGGCCTTCACTGTTTTCGTTTCCTAAGAAACAAACATTTCTTTGTTAGCAAGGCAGAGAGCTGGCTTGTGGAATATTTTTTATATAAATAACCAGATAAATAAATGTTCTTTACTAGTGTCCAGAGGCTGCACCCTCTAAAGCATGTGTAAATAAAACACTATGTCACGATCACATATAAAGACCTTACTTGTTTATCAAGAAAACTAGTCATGTTCTGCCGAAAGTCCAAAGTCCTGTAATTTTAACATTATTTTGAGTGGCCTGGCTAATGTTATGTCTTGGAAGAACAAACACAACTTTATGAGGTTATCAGTAAATGAATGTCATTGGAGCCCAGCTGTAATTAGTAGAGTTACTGAGCACAGGCTGTTTCCTTCCCAAGCTGCAGCACTAGCCAGATCTCCTTGGTGATGAAGATTTTGCTACCCAGAATGGCAACATGGAATTTTTTTTAAAGTACTCTAGTTTACAGGTTTGAGAACTTATCTGTGACAATTTTACAATCAAGTTATTTGTCTTAGGTAGTTATTAAGAATCTCACCATCTGACCAGGCATGGTGGCTCACGCCTGTAATCCCAGCACTTTGGGAGGCTGAGGTGGGTGAATCACCTGAGGTGAGGAATTCCAGACCAGCCTGGCCAACATGGTGAAACCCCGTCTCTACTAAAAATACAAAAAAAATTAGCCAGGCGTGGTGGCACGCACCTGTAATCGCAGCTACTTGGGAGGCTGAGGCAGGAGAATCACTTGAACTCAGAAGGCAGAGGTTGCAATGAGCTGAGATGCCACTGCACTCCAGCCTAAGAGTGAAACTCCGTCTCAGAAAAAAAAAAAAAAAAACTTAGGATCCATATATAGTTCTTTTCCCTCTGAGCATCCTGTGTACTCTTGTGTTTATAGGAGACTCTACATGCATTCTTAAAGGTTTGTGTATAGACACCAAAAAGCTGTTCGTTAATCAGGAAAGAAGGATGCGTTAGAAGCCCCTGGTTTTTTGAGTCCATCTTCACTCAGGGAGTGCTGGCTGGTGCTGTCACACATGAACTCAGTCATCTGTCCTGGGAAACACATGCCTTCCTTGTCTGTCGTGTGGGAGCTAGGGGTTTTTTAATGGCTGCAACATTAATTGAAATATATGACTTTATATAAATACAAGTAGAATTGGAATGATGGGGACATCACAGGAAATGCTATGTGACTGCTTCAGATGCCATGTGGTTTTAAATCTGGACACAGTTCTCATGCCAAAGTCCAAATCTGAAGGATTCTTATTTGCTAATCAACCCAGTGTGTTTGTTTACCCTCTCTGTGTGTTTAGCTGCAGGAGGAAATTTCTGGATTTTTGTCTTCCTTCCATAGGCGCATGCCTGTCAGCATGCTTATTGCCAGTCCGAGGCCAGGGCTGTTGAGAAATATTTCTATCCACAGTGCGAATGGTAGATTCAGCTCCGGGAAGTGTTTGAGGTGGAATCTTTACTTAAGGCTAGTTGGAAAAGTCTGTCCTGATTTTTTTCCCCAGAATGCACCCATTTCTTAGCTTCTATTCAGTTACAACTGGCGTCTGGCTGACTGTGTGATGCAGGTGCCGTGTGTAGTGTGAATTCCAGTGGAAATGCTGAGCCCAGAGAGCGAAGCCCCTCGGGCTTGCCTACCAGTGCCCCCACCCCCAACTCAGGCCTAGAACCCCTCTTTCCTGATGGTCCTTGTGGTATGGTGGGCTGGCCCTCAGTGGGCCCTGAGCCAGGCCTGGCCATCCAGATGGTCCCAGGGAGGAGACTGGCCGCAGGCTGGACAGTCAGTGTTCTGCTGGAACCACGGGGAAAAACTGCGTCCTTCCTCCAGGCTGGATCTGAGTGGGGCTGCCACAGTCTACCCTGTGAGCCACAGGGGAGCACCTGTCCGTGACACAGACAGAGCCCTCCTGATTCCTTTTGAGCCCCTAGATCGAGCTCATGGGGTACACATTTCCATCATGTGACCCGTAACGTTTGAGATGGGTGTCTGTCCCTTGCAGGGACGGTGTCTGGTAGACAGCAGGCTCAGGGGGCTCCCAGAATGGCGTACCTGGGGGACTGTGGGAATCCTGCCTAACAGCCTCCTCCTCCACTGGGGACCCAGGGGGCCTTCTGAAGGAGGAGGTGCTGCAGCCAGGAAGACAGTGGGAGCTGGGAAGGGGACAGGGGAGCCTGGGCTGCAGTGGCCCCGGTGGCTCCAGCACTTGCTGGACCGTGTGCCCACTGCCCCTGCCCATCAGTTTCTTGGTGACAAATGAAGAGGCAGAGATGGTGCTGCCAGGGCACTGTCCAGTTCCCAGCCTGCCTGGTTACCTCTGCTTACCTCTGACACATCCCACAGCAGACACATGAAGCCCCGGAAGGATGTCCTTGTCCCCAGCCCTCTCCGCTCCGGAACAGGAGGACCCCCAGCTGGGTGATGTTCCTGGAGGACCTGTTTCTCCTTGTTGAGGAGGGTGCATCAACACGACCACCATAGGAGAGCTCCCAGCCCAAACAAAATCGTGCTCACTTCACCGAATGATGTTCTTGTATTCAGGAAAAGTATTTTTTTCCTAAGATGTTTTATTTCAGTAATTTCTGCAGCATTCAAAAGGCATCATTTTAACCATCTTTTAAATCACGGGTTCTGGGTGGCTTTGTTGGAGCAGGGTCCACGGGTACACACTAGCCAGATGTGGCTGGGGTGCAGGGCTATGGGCCTGAGTCGCAGCCCCGCTGACTCTGCGTTCTCAGCTGTCTCAGTGACTCCTCACCGTGCTTCGAGAGTGCTTCACTGCCTCCCACAGGCAGTCACATGGTGGATTTTCTGGGACCCAGAACCAGAACCCCGAAACCCCAGGCCTTGGCCATCCACTCTGCCCTCTGCCAGGGTTAGCACCACCTCCATCCCTCACAGGGGCAATGCCCAGCCTCCCAGAACCCCCACCCCACCCACCACCCCAGGGACAGGGGGTCCTCCTCTGTGCCCCCAACAGACCCTCAGGGTACATTAGTGTCACCCCCATACATGCCATGTTCAGGCCGCCACGCCTTGGCTCCGAGGAAGCAGCTCTGGAATTAGCTGAGAGTTCTGGAAAACATGGGGGAAGGAGGGGAGGCCGAGTGACCTGGCCCATGGCCTGGGCCAGCTCACTCCAGGGGGTGGGGTACAGCTGGCCCAGGAAGCCCTGCCCCCTGTTCTCCAGGACCACGTACCCCCACACGAGTCTCAGGAAGGACTGTCTTGAGTCTGACACCACCTGGGAGGAGAAAAGTCAGTGATTTGCCCAACCATGCAAGTGTTTGCCTTGTAAGGCCTGCCACTGTCGCTGTCGGGTACCCTGGCCCCAGGCCGGGAGGGGAAGAGGCCTAGAAAGCACTGCCTCTTCAACAGGCACTTGGTGACTGACAGCCGGCTGGGCTCTCTCTGCAGGGATTTTCTTGCCTCTGGAGGAGACAGTTGTGAGAGGGAAGCAGGAGAGATGGACAGATGAGGGAGTGCCAGGAAAGCGCTGCACCATTTCTCCTGGAAACACCCATCTGCCACCTCACACACGTGGGACACACAGGGTCAGGACTCTCACACATGTGGGACACATGGGGTCAGGAGTCTCACACGCGTGGGATGCACGGGGTCAGGACTCACACACACGTGGGATACGCAGGGTCAGGACTCTCATGTGGGACGCACAGGTCAGTACTCAGAAGGGCAGAGGCCAGGGGTGCAGAGCAGCCTGCTACAGTAGGGTGTCCTACACACAACCCAGGGCAACCCCCCAGAGGATGATCCCACATCAAATGTCCACAGTGCCAAGGCAGGGCAGCCCTGCTGCGTGTCAACCATCTAGACATGTGGTGCCACTTAAATGCAGCAGGAAATAAACAGGAGACCATGGAGCAGAGCCCTGAGGAGCAGCAGCAGCACAGTCCAGAAGGCAGAGGGCAAGGACGGTTGTGCAGAGGCCCTGCTTTTTGGAAGTTCCTAGAAGCCTTTTTGACTGAAGCATGGTGAGGAAGAGGGCTTTGAGCCGAAGCTGGTGCTGGAGGAAGGATCCATTCTCTAAGGATTCAGATCTCATTCCTAGGGCAGTGGGAAAATCTTGAAGGGCATTAAAGGGGGTGACAGGACAGAAGGTGTGGTTTAAAGGAACCCTCAGCTGTGGCCCCCAGCATGGGCAGGAGACCAGGCAAGGATAAGAGTGGGAGGGTTCCAGGGAGTCCCAGAGGCAAAAGCGATGGACTCCAGTCCCTGGGCCTGGATGCAGGAAGTGAGCACTGAGGAATGAGGAACAGTGCTTGGCAGAGCTCCTGGGGGAGGAGGGAGGGCAGGGCAGGGGAGAAGAGAGGAGAGGAGGGGAGGGGTGGGCAGGGGAGAAGAGAGGAGAGGAGGGGAGGGGTGGGCAGGGGAGAAGAGAGGAGAGGAGGGGAGGGGTGGGCAGGGGAGAAGAGAGGAGAGGAGGGGAGGGGTGGGCAGGGGAGAAGAGAGGAGAGGAGGGGAGGGGTGGGCAGGGGAGAAGAGAGGAGAGGAGGGGAGGGGTGGGCAGGGGAGAAGAGAGGAGAGGAGAGGAGGGGAGGGGAGATGACATCCCGGGCCACAGCCAGGGCTGCCAGGAAACATGGGAGCCCCAGGCAAACTGGAATTTCAGATAAATAAGGAGTATAAGCCTGTCTCATACAGTATCAGGGACATACATCAAAAACCACCGTTTCTCTGAGATGCAGATTTCACAAGGCATCCTATCATTTGCTGCACCTGGCAGACCCGTCCTCAGCGGCCACATGGGGTTCGGCGTTCCCCTTGGATGCTGAGGGGTGATGGTACATAGGCAGGAGTCTGTGCAAATCTAGGGCTCAGAAAGAGGTATGGCCAAGATAGGTGTTTCTGGCAGCAGCAGGGCCTGGACGATGTCAAATCCTTGCTTGGAGGGATGGCCAGTAAGAGTGGGTGGAGACAGGCCCAGGCTCCTGGTGACTGGCCAGGGAGGACAGAGAAGGAAATGGGCCCCAGGCACCAGTGGGTACCTTGACATGATTGGTGGTTGGGCGAGGCAGATGGCAGGGTCCTTTGGGTGGTTGGGCGAGGCAGATGGCAGGGTCCTTTGGGTGGCTGGGGGAGGCAGATGGCAGGGTCCTTTGCGGAAGAGGCAGCAGCGAAAGCTGCCCTTAGGAGGCAGCGAGGAGGTGAAACCAGAGAGCTTGCCTGTGGAGGTTTCCTCCAGTGCCTTATGGTTTTAAATACGCAAACCTTTGATGCATCTGGAATTTACCTTCATTTCCTAGCAATTTTTCTCAATGGCTAAATATTTGGGGGATTTTCATGGTAGTTGCACTGAAAATATTAACTGGTCAGGGAGGGTTAAATCAAGACCACCGGCTCAAGAAACAGCAGTCTGTTTTTCCACCCCCACATCTGCATCCAGGCCCTTCCAGAGATTTCGTTCTCCTGCAGATGACTCATTCAGTGTCTAGGAATCTGGTGCTTTTTGGCCATGACCGTGAGTGGGATATTTTCCCCGAGTTTATTTTCTAGCTGGTCGTCGCCGGCTAGGAGGAAGCTCCCCTTATGCATGTGTGTTTGGTGACTGTTGTCGCCCTGTGCCTGTTTTTTCATTTCAGTTGTCTTGCTTTCTGCTTGGCTTTTTCAGGCTGGTCATAAGGTCGCCCGTAACCTAGGGTGGTCCTGCCGCCTCTTCACAATTTTCTGTGTTTTGTTCTCCAGTCTTACTGTGTTGGAGAGCGACTCACTGCCGAGTAGGGGAGTGACAGCAGCTGCCTTCCTTTGCTACTGGTGATGACAATACAAGTGACCCTTGAACAATGCAGAGGTGGGGCGCCAACCCCCCACATGGTCAGAAATTCGAGTGTAGCTCTTGACTCCCTGAAAGCTTAACTACTAATAGCCTACTATTGCACAGAAGTCTTACTGACAACATTATCAGTCAATTAACCCATATTTTGTATGTTACAAGTATGTATACTGTATTCTTTTTTTCTTTCTTTTTTTTTTGAGACTGAGTCTCCCTGTTTTGCCCAGGCTGTAGCACAATGGTGCGATCTTGGCTCACCACAACCTTTGACTCCCAGGTTCAAGCAATTCTACCTCAGCCTCCCCAGTAGCTCAGATTATAGGTGCCCGCTACCATGCCCGGCTAATTTTGTATTTTTGGTGGAGACGGGGTTTCACTATGTTGGCCAGGCTGGTCTCAAACTCCCAACCTCAAGTGATCCACCCGTCTTGGCTTCCCGAAGTGCTGGGATTACAGGCGTGAGCCACTGTGTCCGGCCTATACTGTATTCTTAGAATAAAGTAAGCTAGAGAAAAGAAAGTGTTATTAAGAAAATTAGACCCAGCATGGTGGCTCACGCCTGTAATCCTTGCACTTTGGGAGGCCAAGGTGGGAGGATTGCTTGAGCCCAGGGAGTGGAGGTTGCAATGAACCAAGATCACACCACTGCAATCCAGCGTGGGCGATAGAGTGAGATCCCATCTCAAAGAGAAAAAACCCACAGAAAATATATATACTTTTCATGACGTGTAAGTGGATCATCATAAGGTCTTCATGTTGAGGAGGCCAAGAAGGAGGAGGAAGAGGAGGGGTTGGTCTTGCTGTCTCAGTGGCAGCAGAGGCAGAAGAGAAGCTTAATATAGGTGACCCACAGTTCAGAACCATGTGGTCAAGAGTTAACACCTTAAACCTTCTGTCTTTCTCCTTTGGGGCCAGATGGTTTTTTTTTTTTTTTTTTTTTTTTTTTTTTCCTGAGATGGTGTCTCGCTCTGTCACCCAGGCTGGAGTGCGATGGTGCAATCTCAGTTCACTGCTAGCTCCGCCTCCTGGGTTCTTGCCATTCTCCCGCCTCAGCCTCCCAAGTAATTGGGACTACAGGCATCCACCACCGCACCCAGCTAATTTTTTGTATTTTTTTTTTAGTAGAGACGGGGTTTCACCGTGTTAGCCAGGATGGTCTTGATCTCCTGACCTTGTGATCCGCCCACCTCAGCCTCCCAAAGAGCTGGGATTACAGACGTGAGCCACCGCACCAGGCCGGCCAGATGCTTTTTCATTGTATTTTTGCGGGGGTGGGGATGGGAGAGGGATGGAGAATGCGTCTTCTTCCCGTGTATAAAGTAAGCTTCTGTCATGTGAAGGAAGAACCGTTCGATGTGACACAGCAACCCTCCCAGCTGGGCATTGCCTTGGTGCTGGCAGGCCGCTGGCACTGGCGAGGCTGTGACACAGGAGAAGTGGTCAGAGACCACGAACCTACCGTGTTTCTGGGATGAATGGAGTGTTCCTTCATTCCTGTGCAGCCTTTCCGCAGCTTCGGGTGTCTGTTCGCCGCTGTTTGTTATGAGTGTGGCTTTGTTCTTCCTGAGTGAGCTTGCTCTGTACTTTCCCTTGGGAGTTTTATTACCAGCATTGGGTTTTCTTCCCAAGATACGGGTTGTGGACCTTTATTCTTTTCCTGTGTGCTAGGACAGTCAGGATGATGGAAATAAGCTGTTCCTTGAAGATCTAGAGGGTCTTCATTTTCACCTGCAAAACCACCGCGGCCAGGCTCCTTTTCATGGTATAGATAATTGGCAACCTTTTCAGAATCTTTCTGGTGTTATTGGTCCCTTTGGGTTTTCCTTTTTTTTTTTTTTTTCTTTTTTTTGCACGGAGTCTTGCTCTGTCGCCCAGGCTGGCGTGCAGTGGTGTGATCTAGGCTCACTGCAACCTCCACCTCCCAAGTTCAAACAATTCTCCTGCCTCAGTCTCTCAGGTAGCTGGGATTACAGGTGCCTGCCACCACGCCTAGCTAATTTTTGTATTTTTAGTAGAGATAGGGTTTCGCCATGTTGGCCAGGCTGGTCTCAAACTCCTGATCTCAGGTGATCCACCTGCCTCGGCCTCCCAAAGTGCTGGGATTCCAGGCGTGAGCCACTGTGCCCGGCTGGGGTTTTCTGTGTCTCGTAGCAATGATGTTGTTTTACATTTTTCTCTGAAATTGTTCATTTTATCCAACGTATCATTATGTGGACGATTATTTTTCTAATTCCCTCTACATCTGTGAACATTTGTCCTTTTCAGTGCAATTTTGTGACTTTGTATTTTCATGTTATTTCTTGATCAGAATGGACAGTGGTTAATCTGTGATTAGTCTCTTCCCCACTGATTCCTGCCCACCTCCCCCCCCCCAAAAAAACCCAGTTCTTGAGTTTACTTATCCTACACTTTCTTGAATGCCTAACGCATTTGTTTTTGTTCTTTCTGGCGTGGGAATGAAACGTCATCAGTTCTCTCCTTGGCAGCTTGGCTGGATCCCTCGAGTTTTCCTCTGCCTTGTGCTCCGTGTTGATATTTTCTGGATTCTCTGTATTTGTGGTTTCTCTCTCCTCTGTAGCACGTGAATTGTTTGGAAGCAAGTTTTGGCAAATCTCAGGGGCTCGGGCTTTTTGGTTTCTTTCCCGATACTCATTGCTGGTTTTAGTGCACTGTGGCTGGGGCAGAACAGGAACCACAACCACAACTTAGTGTGCATTGCGGGTTCTTTCTTGCCTTGCAGATTTTTCCTGTTGTAAATGACCCATAAGCCCATGGCAGGACTGTGGTGTTTTTATGCATCCATCCTAGTCATCATATTAAATTTAATACTTAGGGCCTCCGTATCCTTATTTTCGTCTTCCCCATCTGTGCACATTGTGTGAAAACCCTGCACTGTGTTTGTGATCCTGCCTGCTTTCCCTGGGCACATGTCACTGTGTGTTCTGTGCAGGGGAGAAGATGGGGAATTCCATATGTGACCCTGACAGTCACAGCTTTGTGGTGACTTCTTATAGCATAACCTCTGTCCCAGTCAGGCTTTTTTAATTGCAGTAAAGTACACACAACATAAAATGTACCATCTTACCTATTGTGAAGTGTACAGTTCTGTGCCACTAAGCACGCTCATATTGCTGTACAGCCATCGCCACTTTCCATCTCCAGAACTTTTCTCATTTTGCAAAACTGAGACTTGTCCCAGTTAACCCCTAACCTCCTGCTGATTTACCACCTCCCCCAGCCCCTGGACCCACGATTCTACTTTCTGTCTGTGAATCCGACTACTCTAGGAACCTGTATAAGTGGAATCATACAGCATTTGTTCCTTTGTAACTGGCTCATTTCACCTAGCCTGATGTCCTTAAAGTTCTTCCGTGTTGTAGTGTGAGTCGGAATTTCCTTCCTTTTGAAGGCCAAGTAATATTCCACTGTTATGGATAGGCCACATTTGTTTGTGCATTCATCTGTTATTCCACTGTTATGGATACATTGTGTTTGTGCATTCATCCATGGAGACCTGGGTTACTCCCACCTCTGGCTGTTGTGAATCAGGCTGCTGTGAACATGGGTGTGCAGATATCTCTTTGAGACCCTAGTTCCATTCCTCTGGGCATATGCCCAGAAGTGGGATTGCTGGATCATCAGGTGGTTCTGTGTTTAATGTTTTGAGGAGCCGCCACCGCGTTTCCCTCGTGGCTGTGGCATCGTGTGTTCCCACCAGCAGTGCACAAGGCTCTGGTTCTCAGGGGCCGTGTGAGGCCGCCTCTGCCACGCTGCCGGCTCCCCGACACGCGGTAAGGGAGCCAACCTTGGAGCGCCGAGCTGGCGAAGAAAAACCATCTCCACAGCCTTGGCAAAGCTTGTGATTTTGTTTTCGATGGTGGCCGTTCTAACAGGAATGAAGAGCCATTCATTACTTCATAGGTGGACAGTGGCAGCTTTGTCAGGGACAACTTGGTGGTTGATCATTGTCTAGTCTTTTTTCTGTGTCATGTCCCGCCACCCATCTTTTGGATGTTCCCCTGAGTCACTTAGCTCTTTGACCTGGTTTAGCATCCGGTTTTCTTGTGGATTTTAGGGACACGTTAATGTTGTTTACCAAATCCCGGCGCCTGCCCTGAGGGCCTGGTGACCCTGGGCAGGCCGCTTCCTGTCCCGTGCAGCTCTGATCTACAGGACGGGGCAGTGTGGGAGCACCCATGTCCCAGCCTGAGGACTCTCCAGGCGTTGGCGGGGGTGGTGGCAGGGCCTGGCCCACGCGGCTCCCTGATGCTGCTCACCCACCTTTCTGGCTTTAAGAAGTGGAGCTCTTCTAACATCTTATTTTCCATTTTCTTTTCTTAATACTTACAGGGGCTTCCTAATTTTTCTCCAGGTCTGTATTTTCCTTGTTCTTCTCTGGCAATTTGAAAGGTAGACAGTATGTTTTTAGTTCAACCTGTGTTTTATTTTATGACTTAAAAAAAAAATGAGGATTTCTCGACTTCTCAACTTCAGAAATGAGGAGTGCCTGTTGACAATGCATAGAATTTTACTGAGTGGCAGTTGTGGATAGGACCAAGGCTGGGGAGGAGGATGGAGGGTGCTGTGTGCAGTCAGGGGTCTGCCACCAGGTTCCTGAGGCTGGAGGTGAGGCTGGAGGTGAGGCTGGAGGCTGCCACAGTTATCCGAGTGAGGACTCGGAAGGGCCTGGGCATTCCCAGTAAGAGTGGGCAACACAGACCAAGACAGGGACAAAGAACTGTGCACAGCACCCCCATCCGGCACAAAGCAGGCACTTCGCGGGGGTACAGGCTCTGAGCCCAAGAGAGGGGACGGTGGGCTGGAATGCAGTGCTTTGCTGTCTTTGAGGACCAACATCAGGTGACAGGTGGAGAAGAATCTACTTGGTGGAGGCTTTGGCGGGGTAAGCAGCGGTGTGGGTGGGAGGGGAATGGCTCGGCCCTGGTCCACGGCCCCAAGGACCTTTCCTCTTCTCGCAACCGCCCGGCACTGGATGCTCAGAGGTGTCAGTGGATGGCGGGGAGTTTCTCAGCCTGGGCTTGAGAAGTTGGAATGAGAGGGTCTTGCTGGAGGAAGGAGAGTACCTTGGGGCTTCAGCTCCAAGGTGACCCCTAGAGAGACAGGACTTTAGACAGAGCAGGGGCAGGGAGGGGGGAGCTCAGACTGCTGAGTGCTTTCACTCTAGAGGATGTCAAGTTTGACCTGGAGGGAAGCACTGGGGAGACATCCCGGCCACACAGGACATGCCAGGCTGTGGTTGACACCTCACGTGGGCACTCGCATGCCTGAAACAGACCAGGCCATGCAGGGAGCAGACACTCACCAGGGGCAGAGGCCTCGCAACCCACCAGGGACAGATCGTGGCAACTGAAGGGGCCCTGTTCGGAAGAGCCAGACATCAGGGAGGCAGGAGCAGGTGTTCCTGTGGGCTGGGGAGCTCCAGGTTCCTCCACCACACCCCTGCCCCAACTCCCTTGGGCCCTGGGTACTTTCACCCTTTGGAACAGTCGTCCCCAACTCTCTTGGTCCTGCCCCTGCCAGTAAAATAATCTGGACGTGCTCCTCCAGGATTTGCTTATAAGTTAGACCCCTGTGCCACTGCGCTATGTGTTATAAAATGTTTGCAAAAACAGGCTTCTTTAAGCCCAGGAAGTCAAGGCTGCGGTGAGCCAAGAGAACACCAGTGCACTCCAACCTGGGCAGCAGAATGACACCCTGTCTCAAAAAAAATAAAGAAGGAAAACCATTAGATATGGTGATGGTTGTACAACTTCGTGAATTTATTAAAAATCATTGAATTGTCTATATAAAACGGGTGAATCTGTGGTATATAAACTATACTTCAGTAAAGGTGTGTTTTAGAAGAGAAAAAACATAGGCTTCTTTGAAAGGAGAGATGCTGAGAATAGTTTACTACAGTCATGACCATCGTTCCGCCCTCCTGCGAGGGTATCGTCCATGTCTTAAGGCCGGTAGCGGTTCTTAGCAGGGGCTTCAGGATTGAGTGTGGACCGAGCCTGCACTTAGATGGACGATGCCAGCCCCTCCGCCCAGGAGGGCCTCGCACGGGGAGGAGAGGCAGCTCGGCAGCCTGTTCTCGGCCTGCCCTGGTGCTGCCAGAGGCACCTCGTGCTCTCTTCAGTCCATGCCCCTTTGCAAAAGTCGCCCACTCAGTGGCGGTGACGGTGGCCACACACCCACTCTCCCAGGGCCCCTGTACTGCTGGGCACTAGTGTGGAGTGGCCAGGTGACTGTCCAGGTTGTGGGACTCACGCGTGCCCAGTGAGAGCCCCCGAAGCCACTCCTGGGAAGCCTGAGGGAGGCAGACACCCTGAGGAAGCCCGCCTTCAGCCAGGGCTCCTGGCCCAGAGTCTCAGGGCCTCCACAGACCTGGGTCACCCACAGCCTTTAGGGCTGCTGTTGGGGTCTCCGCAAGAGGTTACTGACCTCATTATGCCTCCCGCGTGTTCTGAGATAAGGTTCCAAGGATTGCATCTGGGCTCTACCATTCCTGGGCTGTGTGACTCTTAACCTGTCTGAGCCCCTCTGTCCCTGCCATAAGGATTATTTGCGAGGATTAAATAGGCTAATAGTGGCCAGACACCATGGCTCACACCTGTAATCCCAGCACTTTGGGAGACTGAGGTGGGACGATGCCCAGGAGTTCAAGACCAGCCTGGGCAACGTGGGGAAACCCCATCTCTACAAAAAATAGAAAAATTAGCCGGGTGTAGTGGCATGTGCCTCTGGTCCCAGCTACTCAGGAGGCTGAGGCGGAAGGATCGCCTAAGCCCAAGGAGGTCAAGACTGCAGTAAGCCATGATTGTGCTGCTGCACTCCAGCCTGGGCAACAGAGCAAGACCCTGTCTCAAAATAAATAGGCTAGTGGATGTAAGGGACTTAGGCCAGGACGTGGCCTGTGAGCTGAAGCTGTCAGCATCCTGGACTGGCTGCTGGGAGGGGAGCAGGGAGGCTTCAGGAATTTGCATGAACTTATCCTAGAACCCGACCTGCACTCTCCGTTTAGCCACCACCCCAGCTGGGAGGAGGACAGTGATGGGGTCTGAGCTTCTCTCTCTACAAACCTAAAATACACAGCTACAGAACTGGCCTTTCCTGCCCCATGTGGCACAGAACAAACACAGACGTCAAGTGCATTTGCTGAGTCTGAGACCCATCAGCTCTGTGCTTCTTGTCTCCTTCGTCCAAACGTCTGATGAGCTGAGTCCAGGGGTCCCCTATGGGGGGCCCGGCTGCCCCGTAATTCTGTCCCCACCCTGTCACTTTGCTTGAGGGGCCCTCCACCTTTGGGGTGCCTGCTATGTGTGCTCTTTTCAGGGGCGCTGGCCTGCTGTGGAGAGGGAGGCCATTGCTCTGAACTCCCCCAAGCAACACTGAGTGCCTAACTTATGCACAGCTCGGGGAAAGGTTCCTGTCTTAACACGCCGAGTGCGGAGCGAGGAATGCAGCCGTCTACCCAGCAACCTCTGCGCACGGCTTTTCAAAGACGTGATTTATGAATGATTACATTTGCCGTCACACAGAGGAATGGAACCTACTTGGCCCTGAATGGCTTGTTTTAAAACTTTGGCAATTTATTCTGTTTTAAAACTTTGATGTTACCTCTCTCTCCAAGGAAAGAAACCACATCAGTCTCGTTTAAGAAAAACCCAAGCATTCTTCGCCTGTACCTGAAAAATGAAACTGGTTTCCAGATTTGCCTGAACGGCTGCCCCTGGCCTCATCCCAGCTGTGGGACTCTGGGCTCGCATAGGGCGGGAAAGAACGGGCAGCATTGATCGGGGAGGGCTCTGTCCCTAGGGAGCAAGGAACATGGGCTGGGCTTGGTAGTCCCGCCCCTTGGCAGGCACAGTGGCTCTAAGAGAGTTGGGGGATGCAGCATCCAGGAGAGACCAGCCCAGAGCCAGGCCAGGGTCAAGGCCACCGGACCAGCCCTGCAGCCAGACCAGGACAGGGGGCTGAATGGGTGGTGGAAGCTAGAACTGGCTGGGCTGCAGGACAGGAAGGCCCAGTAGGTTGGGGGCAGGCAGCTGCTCGGGACAGCCCAGGGGACTGCAGGAGACTGACCTGAATATGACAGGGAAGGACACCCTGTGGCCTGGGGTGAAGGGACCACTGCCATTGTTTCTGGCCCCTGCACCTGCACTCCCCTTGCCTGTTAGGGACCCCGCCAGAAGGAGCAGCTCGGCCTCCCCATGGGGACTGGCTCTGCAGGGCGATTGTGCAGACCCCACTTCCCAGACCCTCCTGGGGACTTGGGAGCCACCAGGGTCCCTTTACCAGATCCTCCACCGCTCACACCAGCCCCAGTGGTTTCTGTTGCGTGCAGCCGAGGATCCTGACTGAGGCACAGACATGCCTGTTCATCTTCATTCGTCCTAACAGCGGCTCTTCCAGAGGAGGAGGGGAGTCCGCAGTGGTTCGTGACCCTGGCACCCAATCTGTCCACTCCACGCAGGACAGCGTGAGGCACACTTGCTTCACTCCCAGGCAGAATGGCCACTGAGAAAGCCGGATATGGCTGTCTTACTTATTTACTGCTTCATTTGACAAATATTAATGTGCAAAGCCACTGGGTGCCAGGGAGGATGTATGCATGAGTCAGAAAGGAGTGGGAGATGAGAGGGCGGCCAAGAGGGTTCTGAGAAAAGAAAGAGACCTTCCACCAGCCCTGAGAGAGGCTCTGAGGAAATGGGCTGGGGGACAGGGTGGGGGATGGCTTCCCACAGGTAGGGTCAGCCGGGGGCCTCTTGGAGGACGTGGCAGTGGAGGAGGGCAGGTGGGACTGGGGCCTGGGATTCACAAGAGAAAGGCAGTGAGCGGGGGCAGGATGCCAGGAGCAGTGAGGGGTGGGGGACAAACAGAGGGACGATTCTCCAAGTGCAGCTGGACAGGCAGCCTGGAATTCCTTCCATGAGTTGACGAGTCAGTGTCTGAGCCCTCCTGAGCTCTGAGGAGCCCCTGGGGCATCACTGTCCCCATTAGGTGGGCTTTCCTAGGGGGCATTGTGATGGGGCAGGTGTCAGAAATAGCCCTTTCTCCAAGGCTGCCCTGACTGTGGGTGAAAGAAGCCCCCAGGGTGGGGGTGCATCCACAGTGGGACCAGCTGGCCCCAGGGTGCACTCACGGTGCTGGTGTGGACACAGTGGGGACACACCTGTGCTGTCAGGAAGCAGCATGCCCTCAGGTGGGTACAGAGACTCCTGAGGGGTCCCTGGGGCGCTGGGGGGAGACTATTCTGCCCTCAGCTTTCCCAGGGGCAGGTGCAGCTCCCTCTGTGGCCACAGACTCCAGTGCTGGGTGCTCATGCCAGGGGTCAAGGGTGGGTGACCTGCTGGAGTGGGGGGCGGGGGGACTCTGTCTTGCTTGCCAGCAGGTCCTGTCCTGAGCTCCTCCAAGGGGCTTTTTCCAATCCCAGCCTTCCATGCAGGCCCAACCACACCCACATTCCTCCCTGGCTTCCTGGGCTAAATGTCCCTGATCCAACACACCTGGCTCTTTGGGACCCACTCATGGCCTCGGCCCAGGCCAGGGCTCAGCCTCCCTGGTCAGCACTCTGCTCTCTCTAGCAGCTGTGGGCCAGGTCAGTGCCCAGGTGTGCAGTGTGTGGGATCTGTTCACCCTGACACCAGCCACTGGGCCTGGAGTGGTGCTCTGTGACAGCACCCCACCCCACCCCCACATGGCCACCTGCTCGCCCTCCCTCAGGTGCACCTCCAGGGACCTCAGGCCCTTCCCTGTGCTTCCCGCCTCCCACCTGGTGCCCAGACCACTTGGTCTGCTCTCTGGTCCACACCACTTCCGGCCATGGGACCTGGGGCCCGGTTCTGAACCCCAAAGCCTCAGTTCCCACATCTGTAAACTGCCGATCGCAGCCAGATCCACTCTGAGGTGGCCGCCGGTGAAGAGCTCCGGGGTGCCCGGCGCATCAGGGCAGCTCCAGCTCCTCTGCGTTCTACTCCGCAGCCTGAGGGGCCTCTCAAGCTCACACCCCTCCCTGGGCCACATGCCAGAGACTGGTACTGCAGAACCCCCCCAATCTGCCTGCCCAAGGGTGGCCACCTCTCCTTGGGTGGGCTCCCTGGGCCCGAGGCTGCAAGGGGCAGCTTGGTGTCCTCACTCATGAGGCCCAGGGTGGGGCCAGGCGGCGGGCTGCTGGGGCTGGGTGCCCCCAGCGTCTCCCAGGGCAGCCCTGGCCTCCCAGCACCAAGCTCCTTCCAGGAATTCGGAAGGGCCAGGCCAGTAGGGGTGGGGCTGGGAGTCACCCCGGGCAGAGGATACGCAGCATGGCCTGGGGGGAAAAGGAGGGGGACCTGGGGATGGTGGGAGGGCCAGGAGCCAAGCTCTAAACAGGGAATGCAAAGCCCCTGCGCCCAGCTGCCCTACGGATCGGCCAAGAAAGCTGGGCTCAGCCTGAGGAGGAAGAGGCCTGGTGGGTGGGGGACCAAGGTCCATGCTCTCCCCGCCCACCCCCAGCCAGTAGCAAGCTACGGGGTAAATGAGTGAACTCTGATTCTGTGCGGGGCACCGCTGGGCAGGTCACTTTTGCTCTGGTGTATGGCTTGAGGCAGGAGGAGGGAGCACAGTTCGTGATTCTGCTGGTCAGCTTGGTTCATAGCCCACAGATATTCAGACAGGAGACGTGCCTGCAGCTCCTGGGCTGGGGGGGCACAGCCCAGCCCATGCCCAGGTACCAGCGGAACAGGGGCAGCCAGGCCCCTCTCATGCTGCCCATGCCTGGGGCAGCCCAGTGGCATTGTGGGATGGGAAGTGCCCTGTCCCAAGCTGGCATTGGCACTGAGGGCCAAGCCACCTTTAGCAGGCAGGGAGGGCCTTTGCCAGGTCACAGAACGATTGATGAAGAGCGTCCGCTTGGAGCCACAGTTGCTCTCTCCAGGGGTCTCTCAGAGGCCCCATTCTCATGGAGCCTGGGCTGCGGGGAGCGGGTGGGCCAGCGGTGATGCCCTTAGGCCTCTGTTGCAGCCCATCACCTCTTCATGGTCATGTCTATTGCAGCCCATCACCTCTTCATGGCCACTGCCTGCCAGGAGGCTAACTACGGTGCTCTCCTCCAGGAGCTCTGCCTCACCCAGTTCCAGGTAGACATGGAGGCCGTCGGGGAGACGCTGTGGTGTGACTGGGGCAGGACCATCGGGTGAGTCCCATGGCCGCTGGTGGGCAGGACACGGTTGGGGAGGGAGGGGGCAAGCGGGGGAGGGGTGGACCACATGGGGGCCATGGAGGATCCTCTCTAGACCCCGGAAAGGTTCTTCCCCAGGGGGTGCCGGGATGAAGACAGAGGAGGGAGCCGGTGGCAGGTGGATGTGAAGAGTGGCGGTGGGAGGAGGCCGCGGCCTCAATAATCTCCTCTGGGTGGATGGTGGAGACCTAGGGCAGGGAACGCGGAGGGTTCAGACTGGGCCATGTCCAGCCAGAGATGCCCATGGCCTCTCCAACCGCAGGCGCGTGGGGAATGACTGACAGGAGGGTCTTGTGCCCGGGTGGCCAGGTCTCTGACTGGAGCCTGGCTTCAGGGACATCCCTGCTGGTTCCCTCCATCCCCGTGGTCAGGCCAAAGCTGTCCTTCCTGGCCCCACCCTGTCCAGGGCTAAGAGCTTCTGGTAATGGAGCAGGCTGTCACCACCCACAGCCCCCAGCAGGATGACTTCAGCCAAACCCTTCCCCGCCTGGCCCGGTCCTCCTGCCCAAGGGCCCTTCTTCCCCCTTGAGGGACTCCCTCATTGCCTCCCTCAGCCTCCTGGGTACTGGGCCCCCATCAGCAGGCCTGGGGGTTCTCCCCAGCAGGCCCAGGCTCCTCTGCCTCCAGAGCAGGGATCAGAACTCGGCATGTCCGCGATCGACTTTCGAGTCCTTGTTTCTGCCTCCGTGGGAGGTGCTGGGGTGTCCTGGGGCTGCAGTGGGTGAGTAGTGGGGTCCACAGCGGGTGTGTGGAGCTGACGGCCACCGCCTCCCTGCCACGCGAAATTCACATAGAAATCCGTCTGTCGGTTCACAGCGCAGTGCAAGTCCTGGTGCCCCACTGATGACAAGTGCTTTCCCCAGTGCCTGAGAGAAAGGGAGCCCTGGGGACCAGTACGGAGGGCCAGGGGCAGGGAGGAGGCCCTGGGGAGGGTCTTCACGGAGGAAAGGTTGCACCAAGGTCCCACACCAAGAGTGCATGTGGCTGTGGTGTACCCTGAGGGTCCAGGACACACCTGGCACATGTCTGTGGGATTGAAGATACCTGGTTGGGCTCATCACCCCTCCCCTGTGGGCTGCGGGCTGGTGTGAGCACAGGGAGAAAGCCCATGGCTGGGTAGCTCCCACTACCCCTCTGGGCCTGGGTTTGGGCCTCCCTGTACCCTCAGAGCCCTGCTGGCCACAGCCTGCCCTCTTCTCTCTTACTGAGGCTGGCAGTTAAGTGGCCTCTGTTTTCTCCCGTCAGCTGTGTGCTCTCTGCCAGCTTCGTCCACACCGGGGAACTCCTTTGGTCCCAGCAGAGTCCATGCTCAATGCACTGTTGTTGAGGCAACTCTCTACCTTGGGAGCCCAAACTTTTTAAAAAGTAGGAAGTCGTGGGGTATATGCAGGTGTGCATCCTGGGATTTAAACAACGGAAACTCCACACCCTCTGCCCCGGTTCGGGTGGGAGAGTTGGCGCTCCCGAAGGTGGGAGGGCCAAAGTCACGGCTGCAGCCTCAAAGGCCCCTGATGAGACACAGTGAACCAGGGAGCCCACCCCAACCCTCTGGGGTCTCTGGGGGCCTGCCTGTGCCCTCAGCAGGGTCTCCTCACTCTACTGTACTCAAGGCTTCTCCAAGATTTCAGGGTCTCCTTTTCTAAGCTGAAAAATGAGTTGAGCAGGGAGAGGTTGTTAAAAATCAGAACAGCCTGTTCTTTAGGCTAACTGGCTTTCTGCCACAGCTGAGTCATTTGTATTTAAATTAAGATTGCATTTTATTACGATCCAGGGAAGGCACAGTGGGGGGCCCCTGGAGAAAAGCACTCTCCCGGCCTGCTCTGTGGAAGTGATGGTTGATTTGTATAGATTGATTGTGAACCAGAGGCCTGGCAGAAGACAGCAGGGTAACGCACGCAATGTTCTACAAGCAGCCATGGTGGGGTGTCCTTAGAAATGGAAGCCACCACAGATGGCTTCCGACAGTGCCAGAGCGCAAACAGGAATAATTAGCACTGAGGCCAGAGAGAGTTCGCCATCCTCGGAGGAGCCGAGTGGCAATAGCTGGAACTAGAGAAATTTTCTTTCTTTCTTTCTTTTTATTATTATTATACATGTGCACCCATAATGGGTGCAACACACCAACATGGCACATGTATACATATGTAACAAACCTGCATGTTGTACACATGTACCCTAGAACTTAAAGTATAATAATAATTTTTTTAAAAATCTAGCCAGGCACTGTGGCTCACACCTGTGATCCCAGCGGTTTGGGAGGCCAAGGCAGGTGGATCAGCTGAGGTCAGGAGTTCCAGACCAGCCTGGCCAACATGGTGAAACCCCGTCTTTACTAAAAATATAAAAATTAGCTGGGTGTGGTGGCACACGCCTGTAATCCCAGCTACTCGGGAGGCTGAGGCAGGAGAATTGCTTGAACCCAAGAGGTGGAGGTTGCAGTGACATCAGATCGTGCCACTGCACTCCAGCCTGGGCGACAGTGAGACTCCATCTCAAAAAAAAAAGCTGGGCGTGGTGGCGAGCACCTGTAGTCCCAGCTGCTGGGGACGTTGAGGCAGGAGAATGGTGTGAACCTGGGAGGCGGAGCTTGCAGTGAGCCGAGATAGCACCACTGCACTTCAGCCTGGGTGACAGAGCAAGACTCCGTCTAAAAAAAAAAAAAAAAAAAAAAAAAAAAAAAAAATCAAGATATTTTAGGAACCAAGAAGGAAAAGTCCACATCACAACAGCATCTCAGCAGGTCGGCCCAGGCCTGCCAGCCCCTGGGGTCTGCATTTGGCAGAATGATGCCCCCCCGAGATGTTCACGCCTAATTCCTGGAACTGTCAGTGTGTCACATTACACAGCAAAGGGGAATGAAGTCACAGACGGAACTGGCGACACTAATCAGGTGGCTTTGAGATGGGAGAATCTGGATCGTCCGGGGGGCCCAGTGCTATCACAAGGCCCCTTAAGTTGGTCCCAGGCTGGGCTATTGGAGAGCCTTTTTTGTGTCTTTTTGACATTGCCCCTGGCTTTTTTTGAGCACTTTCCTTCTTCTGGTACCACAAGATGTTCCAGGCTTATCTTATACATTTTGTGCCCCAGCCCTGAAGTCAGTCATTTTTCCAAGGAACCCTGGTTCCTTTTGTTGGAGAATAGTATCTAGAGACCAAGCCATATATGTGTATGTGTGGGTATACACACACCCCAGGGATTTAGATGGAACCCACGGAACCATATGGGTGCTAGAATAAAACATGGGTGAATCTCTATTTAAGCCATAGTATTGAGAAAGGCTGGGTAAAACAATATTGTTTCAAAAAAATTGGCTTGCCTGATCATGGGGCCCAGTGGGCCAGCAGGCTGGAGGGTCTTGGGAGCTGATGCAGGGTTCTTGAGGCAGAATTTCCGAACGTGCTGGTAAGGCCTTCCCGTTGGCTGGGCGAGGCCCCACCCCCAGCATCAAGGATTATCCCCTTAAAGACAGCTGATGATAGATGTTAACCACATCTCCCAAATACTCCCACAGTGACATCTAGATGAGTGTTTGACTAAGTCACTGGGTACTGTACTCTGGCCAAGTTGTCACATAAAGCTAATCATCACACTGGTTCCAAGGGCAGAGCTCTCTGCGCAAAGGTGTGTTCAGACAACTGGCACTGTCCCTCCTCCTACTGCCTCTTCCCATTTCTCTCATTCCTTTCACCCTGTTCCCACCCAATTCCTGTGGGAAACTTATCTCATCAGTTTCTGGTCTTTCTTTCCTGTATATCTTTTGCACAAATGAGCAGGTGCCTGCATTTCTTCCTAGATCCCCTTCTTTCTTGTATAAAGGGTTGTATACGATTAACACTCCTTTGTACTGTGGTTTTTCTTCACTTAACAGCATAATCTGGAAATCTCTCCTTGTCAGTGCAGAGGGAGCCTCCTCCCTCATTTTTACAGCTGTATAGTACTCCACCGTGCAGTTTTTCAGCCATTTTCCTTCCAGCCGGGGCAGAAGCCAAGTGAGCGGAGGCACTTAGGTTGTGGCCAGTATTTTCCCATTTCAGCATCGACGTGAGTGGCCTCGTGCATCCGTGTTTTCCCAGCACCAGAGCTGACTGTTCAGAATAGATACCAGAAGTGGAGTCGCAGGACCAGAGGTGAGAGCAGGAGGAACGTGTTAGGTTTTGCAATGTCCCTCCAGAAGGCTTATGCCAGTTTGCATTCCCACCAGCAGCGTGTGGGGTGCCCGTTTCCCCAGACCCACCAACAGACTGTGTTGTCGTACAGTAGAAGTGTCGCTGTCTGATAAGTGAGAAACGATGTCTCAGCAGCATGTGAATTTGCATTTCTGTACTTAGGAGCGAATCTGAACATCTTTCGTATGTTTACAGGTCGTTCTTTTATCTTTTTGGCAAATTGTGTCTTTTCCTATTTTCTATCAGGTCCTTCTTACAGAGTTCTTTGGATGTGAGATGAGAGGTTAGGCCTCTGTCTCTCATGTACAGTAGACATTTTCTCCTAGTTCGTTGGTTGTCTTTCAACTTTGACTTTTGGTGTTTTTGTTGCCACACAATTTTTTTTAATGTGGTCAAAAACATCCATCTTTGATCGCCTCTGGAGTGGAGTCATAACGGAAAGCCGCTTCCCACATTAAGGGAAAAGAGGAATTTGCCAGGTTGTCTCTATCCTGTGTGATCCCACTGCTTCCATCCAAATCCTCGGCCCGTCAGAGTTTATTCCAGTTTATTCTTGTGTACAGTGTGAACTGTGAATCAAATGTTACCTTTTTCTGGATGGGCTACCCGCTTGTCCCATTTATGCAAACATCCATCTCTGTTCCCGGTGACCTGAGATGCCACCTTCGTCATGCACTAAGTTTCCCTGTGCACTTGGCCCTTGCCTTCTTTAATCGTCCCTTTCCCAAACCTTCCTCATCTCACCTGCATCTCATATTGATTTATTCTCCAAACTATCAATGAGTCCTCACCGCCTGCTGAATGTTTACCTAATTATCCCTTAACTTATTCCAAGAAACGCGTTTACTGTAGCTGGCGTTTATTACCACGTGCCGGGCTTTGTGTCGAGCACGTAACTTACATTGACTTATTCAGGTCAGCAGCAGCCTGGCGGAGGTGGAGCGGTTGCGATTGCTGCTTCACCTGCCTAGGCTCGCACAGCTGGTACCCATGGCTCCCTCCTGGTTCCCAGCGGAGGTGGAGGGATGCCCTGCTGCCATATAACTGTGGCCTCCTGAGATGGGGATGCCAGCCTTCAGGTGCTGCCTCCACCCTGGCAATGTCCCCACCAACCTGGTGCGGTCCATCACATTGAGACACTGCCAAGCCTGGCAGTGGGCCAAGGGCAGCCTCCCAGGGGTCTCCTATAGCAGTGAGGGTCTGGGGTTCTAGGGTGGGCACATTTGTCCAAGTGATTGGTGGAGAAGAGGGCCCTGGAGAGAACACAAAGGCACAAATAGGGTGAGAGGCACTAGGCTGCCTGCAGGCAGCCATCGCCAGGTGTGGGCAGGTGGCACTGTGTCTGTTGGATGAGCAGGACCCCAAAGTGAGGCCGACTGGCAGGCAGCCAGACAGCCGGCTGCTCTCAGGGGCTGCTCCTGAGCGAGCAGGGTCCCAACTGGTCCCAAGGACTGTGAGCCAGGCAGGTGACCTGATGAGGGACGTAGGCTCTGGGAAAGGCCCCTCTCTAAGCCAAGTGCAGTTGAGGCTTGGCAGCTGGGGCAGAAGGCAAGCGAGCAAAACCAGGCAGTTATTGGGGTCTGGTATCCAAAACCAGGCTGACATGGAGGGCAGGGGACTCTGAAGGCAGGAGCCTCAGGCCAGAGCCACCACATGCCTGCTGCCCAAAGTCACAGCTGTCCCGGGGCCCTGGGCTGGGCCTGCAGGTATCTTGGTATATGGCAGAGGGAAGCTTCCAGACTCTTCTGAAATCAGAGATCTCATTTAACAACAGCTGTGTGTCAAAGGGGACTCACCTTCCCATGAGTGACACAGACAAATGCGGCCGGCCAGCCTTTTGTGGGATACACACACAGGAGTAAGTGGGGACTGAGACATGCTCGTGCCAGCTCCTGGTGCCGGCCTGGCAGGCTTGCCTCCTCTATCAAAGCAGATGGGAAAGAGGTGACCCCTGCTTTACTCAGGACATTGAATAGAAGTAAAAAGTGAGTGGAAGACTCCTCATGGCCTGGTGCAGTGGCTCTCGCCTATAATCCCAGCACTTTGGGAGGCCAAGGCAGAAGAATTACTTGAGCCCAGGAGTTTGGGAACAGCCTGGACAAAAAAGTGAGACTCCATCTCTATAAAAAAAGTAAGAATTAGTTGTACATCTTGTTGCACACCTGTAGGCCCAGCTGCTTGGGAGGCTGAGGCAGGAGGATCACTCAAGCTTGGGAGGTTAAGGCTGCCGTGAGCCACGATGGCACCACTGCACTCCAGCCTGGGTGACAGAACCAGACCAGGGCCTGCCGTGGGGTAGGGGGAGGGGGAGGGATAGCATTAGGAGAGATACCTAATGTAAATGACGAGTTGATGGGTGCAACACAGGAACATGGCACACGTATACATATGTAACAAACCTGCACGTTGTGCACATGTACCCTAGAACTAAAGTATAATTTAAAAAAAAAAAAGAGAGAGAGACTTCTCTGCACAGAGTCATTCTTGGGTCCCTGCCCTGGCTGTGGGTCTGCTTTTTTTTTTTTTTTCCTCATTTAGCGTTTGTAGCCACTGCACTTGCCCTTGGACCTTAGGTGCCCGGCGTGGGTCTGCATGCAGGTGCTTGCTGGGCTCGGACAGCCCTTGCCCTGACCGTGACCCCGCTTCTCTGCTCATCCTGTTGCTTTATTACCTGGTTGGTGGATTTTGTCAGGTTGTTTGTGGTGAGCAAGGCTTGGGGGTGATTCCTGAGCCCTGTCTAACATGTGTGGGGTGTCTTCCACTCAGCTGCATGGAACGGGTCCCTGAAAAGTGGCCGAATAAGCTCAGCGGGGCCAGGCTCCCCTGCAAGCTGGTCGGTGTGTCATTTACCAGGGGTTATCATCTTGTTAAGCTGCAGCCTTGGTTTGCTGATGGAGGCATGATGCGATTTAATGTATTAACTGGGGCTGCAATCTAATTTGAGGAGGTATGGAAAACATGACAAATGTGTCCTCGGGAACCCTCAGTTCCAGAGACCTTCCTGTGGCTGCAGGGGAGGGAGAGAGAAGGCAGAACAGAGAAGAGAAAAATCTGGAATGTGCTGGACTCAGCTATAAAACATGGGTTTTAAAAAGCCTCACATCAGATTTCCTCATCCAAACAAGAAATGCTGGCTGATTTAAGAGGGAAGCGGCCACGCCTATCCCACCCCACCCGATACAGCTTCAGGGTCTGAGTGCCATCTTAGGCAGGGAAAAGGTGTCCTGGGGGAAGATGCCAGAGGGATGGGGCCACAGCCTGCCCTGCTAGGCTTCTGAGGTCACTGGGCCCCAGAGAACCAGATTTCACTTCCATACCAGCTGGGATGCCCCCATCCCTCTGCCCTAAAGCTTCCAGGTTTGTAAATACTGACCATGGCAGCCTCAGGTCACCTCAGCTTTGGTTACCTGAGGCTGCCACTTTGGATCCTGCCCTGCCCTGCTGACCCCGTGCTGGGCAATGATGGGCCCTCCCCCAGCCCCAGGAGCTGCCCAGAGGATGGGGCTCCAGGCCCCTGGGAGTGGGGCTGCAGCCCGGCGTGGTAATTGCGGGACGGGAGACAAATGTCTGCAGTGCCTGCTGTGGTACTGCGGCTCAGCATGGCCAGCGCCAGGCGTGACGTTCTGGGTCCACACGATGTTGACTTGGGCAGGGTGCACCAACACCTCGGGGTTCTTCCCAGCCTGCTGCATCTCCCTCCTGCTGCCTTCTTTGTGTCTCCTGCTAAAAGAGTCAAGTCAGGAAATTCTTCAGAACTCAGCAGCAACATGGGAACAGCTGCTTGTGTTTTGAATTTGAGCAGGAACTGAGAGGCAGGCTTCTTCTGAAATCACGAGGGCTCTCTGGACTGAGGGCGTGGCGTCCTCCTGGATTCCTGCTGAGCTCGATACCCCGCGAGGTCTCGGGATGTGCTGTTCACAGAGTCCTGCCTGCCGCCTGCCCCTGCCCCTGCCCGGCCTGGCACTGGAGCCCCCCCACCTCCCTGAGGCCTGTCTTGCGCATCAGGAGCTCCCAGCACAGCATCTGGGGCTGCCTCAGTGCCCTCGTGGGTTTGTTCATGAAGGTGTCCACCCTGGAACTTGCTGTGTGCCCACGAGCACTGGGACTCCTCTGCTCTGCTGGTGGCTGTGGTGCTGTTGTCCCTGTGTGTGCTGATGGAATAGCGTGGGCTCCACGGAAGGCCCGCAGGCGCGGACAGGACAAATGGCAGTGCCCAGCACAGCCAGGTCTCAGAGGATCCAAAGGTGAGCACTGCCCAGGCCGAGGCTGCCCTTCCTGCCCACCACCCTCCCTGCCCACCGCCACACCATCTCTCCTGCCGTGCCCCTCTCTGTGTGGTCTGCACTGGGCGTGAAGCCAGTTCTTGTGAGGAAAGCCCTGGCCGGATGCCTGTTCCCCCACCCTCTGCGCCCACTGGGTGGGAGAATCTTTCCAGGCATCTCCGGAGCACACCCCAGGGACACAGAAACCCGGCTGCTGACCCCTGACCTCCCGGGGCCTTCAGCGCTGACAGCCAGCCCAGTGGGAGGGGGAGGAGCAGGAAGAGCCCCTGGGAGCCGGGTCCTCGTAGACTCCAGGCTGTGGCTTACAGAGGAGAAGGGGGCGGAGGAGGAGAGACGGAGGTGGCTGTGCCAGGAAAGCCATCCAGCTCGCACAGTCTGGCTCCCCTGAGGACGCCACTCCCGAGGCCTGCACAGGCATCAGCTGGGGTGCCCGGTCCCCATGGGGAAGGGCTGTAGACACAGCTCTCCAGAGCTGGGCAGGGTGGGGCAGTGGCTGGGGATATGCCGGCCCTGCCCAGGCCACCCCTTGAGGGTGTCATTCCACCTTCCCCGAGTCTCTTGGCGCGAGTGGCCGCGGTTGTGCAGGGAGCGCCTTCTGCTGGTTTTCAGCACTGGGGAAATAAACCAGGGCTCAGAGTCCTTGGCAGCCGCCCCTGGAATGTGTTCAGGTCAGGGTCGCCTCACTTAACATGTGTGCTCCGTGGTGGGTTCTGATGAGGATCCCCAGAGATCTGATGACACCTGCCTGCTGGGCTGGGGGGCTCTGGGATGGGGAGGAGGAGCCCCGTTTCCCTTCTCAGAAAGCTCTGGGAGAAATGCATCTGTGAGGACCCACAACAGAGGAGCCCTCATGCTGGGGGAGCTTGGAGGCTGCGACTGGGGCGGGCGACTGCTGGCCTCACCCCTCCACACCCAGGGACCACTGTGTCATCCTCGGCACCTTTTTATCTGAAGTCTTCTGGCCCTGGGGGGAGGCACAGATGGAGAGACCTTCTCCAGACCCTGGGGTGACTTAGTGCTGAGTGTGGCACTGAGCCCACTATGGCATCTTTCCCATCAGGTGATTAACTGCCCGGTTTCACATCCTCCTGAGTTTGGGGATGAAATCAGGCCTGTGCGTCAACATGAAAGGTCAGACGTGGGGTGACGCTAAGCAGATCCCGGCAGTGAGTGAAAGGGCGGGCAGGTGGAACGTGTCTGGTGGTGGGGGCTCGTTGCAGCTCAGCTCCACCCCTGCCTCCCCTGTGGACACTCCACTGCGGCAGCCATGCCCCCAGAAAGCCCTAGAACCATCCAGGCTGTGCAAACGGGACTTGGTCGTCCTGGGACACAGGCCAGCTTGTGCACACGGGGCTTCCCTGAGTCCCGAAGGCAGCCTCCTGGGTTGCCCATGGGGAAGGGGTGGGAGTGGGGGAGAGAGGATGAAGATGTGCCCTTTTGTGCGATACCTCTGGCTGTGGGTCCTGTGTGGGGAGGGCAGCGGGTGGAGTATGGAGCAGATGCCCCTTCCTAATGCTGACCTTCACTCCAGCCCCCAGGCTGGGCCGTGGCACCTCCCAGGATCTATCCATTCATCACTCAGTTGGTAGACATCTCCTAGGCACAGGCAGGGCCAACAACATTCTCGGTCCCCTGTGGGAGGGCCTCCAGGGAGCAGTGGCACCTCGCAGCCTTCCCCGTGCATAATTCGAGGACACTGAGTGTCTTGCAGGACCTAAGCACAGGGTGCCCTTTGGGCTGCGTCCTGGGACAGGCCTTGGGTCTGAGTCCACTCTTATTTCAGCTTCTTGTCTCAATCAAAAAATGGAACATGCACTTTCTGAAAAAGAGACTGAGTTTACCCTCAGTGCCCAGGCAGTGGAGGCCGCCTCCCTCCAGGGCAGGCCACACCGGCACGCTGTGGTTCCCTACCCCTGCTCGAGTTAAAGCCATTTCCCGGGTCTTGCTATTAGAAACTATGCAGCTAGGCGCAGTGGCTCACACCTGCAATCCCAGCACTTGGGGAGGCCAAGGTATGTGGATCACTTGAGCCCAGGAGTTCAAGACCAGCCTGGGCAGCATGGTGAAACCACGTAGCTACAGAAAATGTAAAAATTAGCTGAGTGTAGTGGGCGCACCTGCAGTCCTAGCTACTGAGGAGGCTGAAGTGGGAGGATCGCCTCAGCCCAGGAGGTTGAAGCTGCAGGAAGCCATGGTCATGCCACTGCATTCCAGCCCAGGTGACAGAGTGAGACCCTGTCTGAAATAAATAAATGACAACACTATAAGAACTTGTGTACAGATATCCTTTTTTTTTAACATTAATTTTGTTGTTAAACATTCCTGGGAGGAATAATTCATGTAAGTGGGCTTACTGTAGCATGTACCATGAACATTCTGTGGTTTTGGGGGGTTTTTTTGAGATGGAGTCTCGCTCTGTCGCCCAGGCTGGAGTGCAATGGCACAATCTCAGCTTACTGAAACCTCCGCCTCCTGGGTTCAAGCGATTCTCCTGCCTCAGCCTCCCGAGTAGCTGGGATTACAGGTGCCCGCCACCACGCCCGGCTAATTTTTTGTATTTTTAGTAGAGACAAGGTTTCACTATGCTGGCCAGGCTGGCCTCAAACTCCTGATCTTGGGTAATCCACCCACCTCTGCCTCTCAAAATGCTGGGATTACAGGCGTGAGCCACCATGCCTGGCTCAAGAACCCATTCTGTGGTTCTTGATAGATTTTTGCCAGTTGTTCCTCTAAAGAATTTTACTAGTTTATAATTCTATCAGCAACATATGAAAATGCCTATTTCCTCATAGGTTCATGAGTATTGAGTTTGTAGAGATTTTGGTTTTGCAGGTCAAAAGGAGATTTCCTCTTTAGTTTTAATTTGCATGTCTTTGGCAATTAGGAAAGTTGAACTAATCTCTGACAGTTATTTGAAATTTGTTTCTTCTCAAGTGCAAGTTACGTCACCATGACCTTTCCTGTTTGTCCTGTGAGTCACTGTGCTTTTTTCCCTTTTTTAAGACTTTATTTTTTAGAGCAGTTTAGGTTCACAGCAAAATTGAGAGGAAAGTACAGAGATTTCCCATATGCCCATTGGAGGTATTTTTAATCTTCTGTTACAAATTCTTTTTTTTTTTTTTTTTTTTTGAGACGGAGTCTCCCTCTCTTGCCCAGGCTGGAATGCAGTGGCACAATCTTGGCTCACTGCAACCCCTGCCTCCCGGGTTCAAGTGATTCTCTTACCTCAGCCTCCTGAGTAGCTGGGACTACAGGCACCCGCCACCACGCCTGGCTAATTTTTTGTATTTTTGGTAGAGACGGGGTTTCACCGTGTTGGCCAGGATGGTCTCAAACTCCTGACCTCAAGTGATCTATCCACCTCAGCCTCCCAAGTTTACAGGCATGAGCCACTTTGCCCGGCCACAGATTCTTGAAGAATATAAATATTAACTGTTTGCCATTGTGCTCTAAATATTTTCTTGTTTCATTGGTGTTTCTTTTGATGTTCATTTTCCACATTGTAGTTAATTAGCTAATCTGTGAACACATGGATGCTCCGATTCACCCCTCATCAGTCAGTAGCCGTGTGATCTCTGCATAACTGTGACTGTCCGCAGACTCCATTGTTGCAGTGGTGAGAGTCATATGCCCACAAGATTATGTTCTGTGAGTTTGTAGTTGTTCTGTGTTTTGAAATGATATTTATCTTCTTAACACAGTGGATGGACAGAAATGTATTTCCTTCCCACCTCAATTATCCTAACAGAATTTGTTAAATAATGTTGCCAACCTCCATTGTTTTGTGTTGCTTAATTTAACACATAATACCTTCCTATATGTGTTAGAGTCTATTTGAAATAGTTTTTACTTACATTTTGGGGTCGTACCACGCCATTTAAATTACCACAACTTTACAATATTTCCTACAATTTAGAAGGCCTCTCCTACCGTGTTTCATTTTCATCATATTTTACATTATGTTTTGCATGCTTTGATATATTTTCTGCCTATTTTTCCAAAAGAACTTAAGAATCATGTTGCTAAACTCCATAAAAAGTCATTGCAGCCTCGACCTCCTGGGCTCAAGCAATCCTCCCACCTCAGCCTCCCAAATAGCTGGAACTACAGGCATGTGCCACGACACCCAGCTAATATTTGTTTTTTGTAGAGACAGGTCTCCCTATGTTACCCAGGCTGGTCTTGAATTCTGGGCTAAAGCGATCCTCCTGCCTCAGCCTCCCAAAGTGCTGGGATTACAGTTTGATGGGTTGTTACCTGATACTGCTTTTTAGCGTAATAGTAGGCAAACTACCATGGACCGTGGGGACCAGGCATGCAGTGCCAAGTGGGGCCTGCCCGCAGGAACCCCGCTGGCTGCATCCCTCCTTCAGCGCTGTGAGCCTCTGTGGCCTCCCCAGTAAAACGGGTGTAGAAAGTGATGAATAAGGAAGCTCCGTATTTTCCTCTTTGTGTTTCCTTAATCAGGTTTTAGGGTTAGGATCATGTTTGCCTAATGGAATAGATATGCTAGCCGACCATTAGAATCAAGGGTGGGAAATAATTTTTTTTTTTTTTTTTTTTTTTTTGAGACATGGTCTCACTCTGTCACCCAGGCTGGAGTCCATTGGTGTGATCTTGGCTCACTGCAACCTCTACCTCCTGGGTTCAAGTGATCCTCCTGCCTCAGCCTCCTGAGTAGCTGGGACTACAGGCATGCACCACCACACCCGGCTAATTTTTGTAATTTTGGTAGAAATGGGGTTTCACTGTGTTGCCCAGGCTGGTCTCAAACTCCTGGGCTCAAGTGATGCACCCGCCTTGGCCTCCCAAAGTGCTGAGATTACAGGCGTGAGCCACTGCACCCAGCCAGAAATAATTTGTGATGTGAGAATTAGTTATTCCTTAGAAGTTTGAATGAATTTATCACTAAGACCATCAAACCTCAGTAATTTGGGGGATTTCCTTCTCCAGTTACTTCCTCCACTGTTGATTTATTTTGCCTTTCTAGCTCTTGTTTTAACAGTTGTCTTCATCTGTGTTTATTTGGCCTGTGTCCTTCAGATTCCTCAGTTAACTGAAACATGATGTGTAGTGTTTCTTTACATGTTTAATATCCCTTAGATTCAAGTTTATGCCTCCATTTTTGTTTTTTTCTGTTTTTCTTCTTTCCCCTTTTTTTCTTTGTTTACATGCTATTTCATTCATCAGAAGGAATCGAGGAGGCCCACTTTTTAATTAACCAAACATGCCCCTTTTTGTAGTCTTTAGAAAATAGGCTACATTTTGCATCACCTTGTCTTTTCTAAATTATTTTTCTTTAACTTTTATCATTCACTTGCCCCCTTTTCCCTTTTTTGAAATTGCTTCTTTCCTAAGGTATGATTTAAATCCTTAGTTCATCATTTTTCTCACTTTTCTTGAACATAATAAAGCATTCAAGGCTGTGATGTGTTTCTCTAAGGACCTTCCTCATTCATCACTTTCTATAGATTTTGATATGTTAGTTTTTTTCATTGTATTCTTTTTTTTTTTTTTTGAGACAGAGTCTTGCTCTGTTACCCAGGCTGGAGTGCAGTGGCGTGATCTCGGCTCACTGCAACCTCCGCCTCCTGGGTTCACGCCATTCTCCTGCCTCAGCCTCCCAAGTAGCTGGGATTACAGGCACCCACCACCTCGCCCGGCTAATTTTTTGTGTTTTTAGTAGAGAGGGGACTTCACCATGTTAGTCAGGATGGTCTCAATCTCCTGACCTCATGATCTGCCCGCCTCGGCCTCCCAAAGTGCTAGGATTACAGGCGTGAGCCACCGCGCTTCGCCTATTGTATTTTCTGAATAGACAGCTATTGTCTTCTTGACTTTCTTCTTAAGACAATTTTTTCCTTAGGTAAGTATATTTTAAAATATACTATTTCTAGGCTGGGCGCGGTGGCTCAAGCCTGTAATCCCAGCACTTTGGGAGGCCGAGACGGGCGGATCACGAGGTCAGGAGATCGAGACCATCCTGGCTAACACGGCGAAACCCCGTCTCTACTAAAAAATACAAAAAACTAGCCGGGCGAGGTGGCGGGCGCCTGTAGTCCCAGCTACTTGGGAGGCTGAGGCAGGAGAATGGCGTAAATCTGGGAGGCGGAGCTTGCAGTGAGCTGAGATCCGGCCACTGCACTCCAGCCCGGGCGACAGAGCCAGACTCCGTCTCAAAAAAAAAAAAAAATAAATAAAATAAATAAATAAAATATACTATTTCTATTTCTGTTTGTTCTTTATCTCTTTTTTTGCCATAGGGAGGAAATGTAGCCTGAATCATTTCTGCTTTTGTATTTTTATGGAGATTTTATTTGAGACTCGTATATGATGACTTTTTGTGAACATACCATGAATACTTGAAAAATAATAAATTATCTGTTTATTCCATGTAATCCCCTCCAAAACAGCCGTTAATGTTACCTTGTTTTGATCTTCAACTCCTTTATGTGTTGCTGAATTTCTTATGTAGTTGATAATGAAGTATTTTATTTTTATAATCATATTTTTATCATTTCTACTTCCTTTTTCTTGGAGGTATTTGCATATATGTTTTGCTGTGTCTTTATGGCATTTAGATTCCATGTAATTATGCTGCCATCACCCACGTCTCTCATCCTGGTACCTCTCCTTACCGCATGTCATCATTTTTGCTCTAAGTTATTTTTTGCTTCGTATTAACATTGAAATCCCAGCATTTCAACTACTTGAAGTTTACCGATAACTCTTTTTAGTCTTCCTATTTTGTTTTAATGACCTCTCTCGCCCACAGCTTATTGCTGGATTTCATTTTTTCTTCTGGAGAATGGCGAGCCTTTTAACAAAGGAAATTAAGTTGTATTTTTTCAGCCTTCAGGCACTCTGATTTTTGTCTTCTTAATTTTTATCTTTCCATGCTGATTACTTTTCTTTCCTCTCAATTGTTGAAACACCATGTGTTTTTTCTTTTTTTTTTTTTTTGAGACAGGCTGGAGTATGGTGGTGTGATCATGGTTTGCTGCAGCCTTAACCTCCTGGGCCCAAGTGATCCTCCCACCTCAGCCTCCCAAGTAACTGGAACTACAGGCATGCACCACCTCATCTCGCAAATTGTTTCTATTTTTTGTAGAGATGGGGTCTCACTATGTTGCCCAGACTGGTCTTGAACTCCTGGGCTCAAGCAGTCCTTCCACGTTGGCCTCTCAAAGTGTTGGGATTACAGGTGTGAGCCACCGTGCCCAGCCCGTGTTTTCTCTTTTATTATTATCGAAATATTGGCAAGCTATTTGTCATTCAACCAGCCATGAAATGTGAAGCAAACAGATGTTCTTATCTTGTATTTATTATCTTACATTGTCCAACCACACACTTTGGCCTCCCTTGTGTGAGAGAACAGGAATCTCTGGGTTTTGGGCTTTCTCTCTCTCTCTCTCTCTCTCTCTCTCCATCCTTCTCTCGCCTCCCCCACTTCTTCCTTCTCCTCATTGATTGCAATTAATGTTCTAAAACCCACTTTGTCCTTTCTGTCTTCTATGTAATTTGGTTTTTAATTTTTACGCCGTTTTTCTGACAGTTGCACTATTTGCATACTTTTATCAGTAATAAGCCTCGCTCTGATAGGGCTCTTGTTTACTTATCTTTGCAAATAGGTTGTTAATTCAAGTGTGTCTTATTTTTAACATCATTCCCTTTTACATGTTACCTTTTAAATTCAGGCGATTATTTCAAGTGGGTCCTAGAAATAAACCATGTGATTAATACATTCTCAGGATTCAACAATTTCTAAGGAGCTCTCTGTCGTCTTTGCAACGTGAGTGACAGCTTGGCAAGATAATAAATCTCCAAGGAGCAACTTTGTTCTGTGAAGTTCCTGTAGCTGTTGTTCCATTGTCTCTTGGTGTTTGGGATGTCATCAGAGAAGGCAGAAGGGGTTGTGATTTATGTATATTTTTAAAATCTGACCTCCTCCTTCCTGGCGTGGTTGCTTGCAGTATTCTTTTTAGTTTGAACATTTTGTGAGAACTTGTTTTGCTGATGGCCTCGTTGAGCCTGCAGAGGCTTTGGTGTGCAGAGCGCAGTTTCCTCCTCGGACTCCTTTCTCCAGGACCGGACGCTGACATTCCCCAATAGCTGAGGTTTCCGAACCTGGTTCCTCCAGCCCCTCCTCTAGCCCCTCTGTGCTCCACTGGAATTATTTTTGCCTTCTTTCACTTCTTTGTCATGTCTTGCACTGTTTCTACCTGTACATGTTACATCCTCTTTCCGGATACATTTTCCCAGATAATCTGTTTTTATTTTCTGCAATGCAAATTCTGCTTTTTACTCTTTCTAAAGTAGTTTCGGCCGGGTGTGGTGGCTCACACCTGTAATCCCGGCACTTTGGAAGACCAAGGCAGGTGGATCACTTGAGGTCAGGAGTTTGAGACCAGCATGAGCAACATGGCAAAACCGTGTCTCTACTGAAAATACAAAAATCAGTCGAGCGTGGTGGCATGCACCTGTAGTCCCAGCTACTTGGAGGCTGAGGCAAGAGAATTGCTTGAACCCAGGAGGTGGAGGTTGCAGTGAGCCAAGATTGCGCCACTGCGCTCCATCCTAGGCGATAAGTGCAAGATTTTGTCTCAGAAAAATAAATAAAAATAAAAATAGCTTCTTTTCTTTTTTCTTTTTTGATACAGTCTCCCTCTGTCACCCAGGCTGAAGTGCAGTGGTGTGATCTCAGCTCACTGCAACCTCTGCCTCCCAAGTTCACATGGTTCTTGTGGCTCAGCCTCCCTAGAAGCTGGGACTACAGGTGCATGCCACGATGCCCAGCTAATTTTTTGTATTTTTAGTAGAGACAGGGTTTCGCCATGTTGCCCAGGCTGCTCTTGAACTCTTGACCTCAAGTGATCAGCCCACCTTGGCCCTTCAAAGTCTTGGGATTACAGGCGTGAGCTGCTTCGCCCAGCCTAAAGTAGTTTTTAATTAGGATACTGTGATTGAAACTAATTATACGGCAGTGAATTAGAGTTTCCTTTATCCTCAAGCCTAATGGACATATGAACTCACCTCTTTACAGGGAGGCCGGATTTCTGCCATTGTGGGAAGGAGGCAGGAGGAGCCGGGGGCAGTGCTGGGGTGGGAGCTAGGCCAGGGCGAGGCTGTCTGTGGAAGGGCCCTCTGGGCAGCTCGAAGGCCATATGTCCTCAGACCTGGGCCAGCCAGGACCACCACGGAATGTTGCTGACAGGCAGCGCCAGCTCCCGAATCCCCCGCCCCAGCTGGACCTGGCTGGGGGGTGAAAACCCCCTGCCACCCCTCCATCCCAGAAACCAGGCGGGCCTGAGGCTCTGTGGGTCCCTACCACACTTACTTCTTGGCATCTTCACCCTCCTGGTGCACTGTGGCAGTTCCAAGGCCCAGGCTGCCCAGGGCGGCTTTTGAATTGTGGAGAAGCCCCTGGACAGCTAGAACCTTCTCCCCTGCTTGAGTGAGGGTGGCTCCCCGTGGTGCACAAACACGTTCTGAGACTGAACAGAGGGCCCCGTGTTCACAGGAGGTGAGACAAAGCGTTGCCAGCCCTGGGGAACAGGGGTGGCCTGTTCCTGCTCCTGTCTGGTTGTGATTCTCCTTTGACAAGTGAGGTGAAGGCACGTTGGCAGCAGGGTACTCATCAGGACCCAGATACCTGACTCAGCTCAGCAGCCATTTGCTGAGGACTTAGCAGACACCTGGCCAGTGGTACCAGCCTCTAAGGACGCAGTGCCACAGGACCTCCCGCTCCCTCCTGGAGCCACGGGCCCCCAGTACCGTGGCCTCTGGAGCCCCTCACCCTCCCTTGAGGTCAGCCCTATGGTGGGGATTGTAGAGCGAGTCAGGAGCGAGACAGGAAGCCACGTGTTGCCTGCCTGTGTGGGGCTCCCATCCAAAGACGGGGCAGTGCGAGTCACATGCCCACCCCCTGCTGTGCAAAGGGGTCCTATGGGGAGTCATGGGCTCCCATCAGAGAGCGGCGTGGTAGTGGCCCTCTGAGGGGGTTCTCACCATGCTGCTGCTGGGAGCCAGGGATCACTGAACCCATTTTAAAAGTGAAAACACGCGGCTCCGTAATTGCCAACTCCTCGAATCCCCCACAGTGAACACCCCATGGTGGGACATTTCCTGGCCTGGCCCTTTCCCCACACTCAGTGGTGCCCTGAGCTCCAAATGCGGTGAGATTGGGGCAGGAGGGCAGCGGTGGCAAGGCTGCCACCCGGATGGAGGCGGCCAGCTGGTGGGATGCCTGTATAGGGGCCAGCATGATGCAGGGCGCCCCGTGGGTGCGCAGGGTGGATTGTTGAAGGCTCGTGAAGCCCGGCGGGGGACCCTGCAGAGTCCAGTGGCATCAGGGAGAGAGTTTCTTGCACAGGGAGGGCGAGAGTGCTTTGGGCCGGCTGGTGCTGAGACCAGGGGTGGGTAGGAGGGCAGAGCCCGTCCAGCCTCCAGGCCAGTGTTGCTTCACAAGGACAATGCCCCCAGGGTCATAGTGTCCAAATATAGCTTCCCGGCTGTCATGCTTAATCCTGAGACTCAGACACGTCACACCCATGTCCCCATGAGGTGGGAACCCTGGGGCCCGGGCAGGCCTGAGTGTGGTCTCAGCCCCATCACACAGCTGGGCAGCTAGACCCGGGTGTCCCCACAGGGGTCCCAGGACACCTCCCAGGGGTTGTAGTGAGCCCTTGGGGTCACATGCGCCCAGCCCACAGTGGGCACAGCCCGGCAATCTCCCAGCATTTGCTGATCCTCGGACCCCGGGACGCAATGCACCCCCTGCTCAGGCCCAGATGCAGCCAGCATAGGACAGTCTGTGACTTTGCCTGGGACGCCCACTGCATCGTAAAATTGCACTTCATCTGGCAGCCCCAGGAGCCAGGGAGCTGCCCAGGCCTGTTCTCAGAGGAGGCATTGTGCCCGTCTGCCCGCCCGCTGTGGCTGCTCTGTGGGGAGCCTGGCTTGGCAGCTCCCAGGCTGTGTCTGGTACCAGACCGGGCTGCACATGGAGCCAGGGATGCATTTAGAAAACTCTCGCTTCCTCCCAGCATTGGCAGAGGCACCCAGATTCCTTCCCGGCCTGGAGCCACCATAGCAGGAGAAGGGGAGGGAGGCAAGGAAGCCAGGCCCAGGGAAGACCCTGAGTGGAGGAGGCCAAGCAGTCCCCAGCAGACCCCTGGACCATTCCCCACTCTGCACTGCTGCCTTGGGGACCTCCCCACCACCTCAGCAAGCGCCCTTGTCCATAAGGAGGGGATAAGAACACCTGCCCTAGGGTCACACTCACCCGGGTCACACTCACCCGGGGAAACAGGTCTTAGTATTTTCTTAGACTTTTTTTGTTTTGTTTTGTTTTGTTTTGTTTCGTTTTTAAGGCAGGGTCTCCCTCTGCCGCCTGGACTGGAATGCAGTTGCATGATCTTAGCTCACTGCAGCCTTGACTTCCTGGACTCAAGCAATCCTCCTGACTCAGCCTCCCAAGTAGCCAGGACCACAGGCACACCCCCCCACTCCTGGCTAACTTTTTAAATTTTGTGTAGAGATGGGGGAGACTTTCTGTGCTGCCCAGATTGGTCTGGAACTCCTGGGCTCAAGCGATCCTCCCGCTTTGGCCTCTCAAAGTGCTGGGGTTGCAGGCGTGAGCCACTGCACCCAGCCTCTTAGACTTTCGGACAGCAGAGGGGCCAGGCCTTTAAATGTCCTGGGGGTGTGGTGTGCTGTCCGTGGGGATGGTGGGGTCACCCGCCCCAGCCTCAGTGGGTCCCTCTTTTACATGCCTGCAGCTCACCAGATGCTCCGTGTGGCACTCTTAGGTATCACAGGGTGTCCATCAGTCCAGGCGGACCCCAGAGCCCAGCATGCAACCACAGGCCCCACTTGGGCCTCAGCCTCCATCCCAGGAATGGGAAAACCAGCTACACTGCAGGCCAGAAAAGAGGGAGACTGAAAGAGCAGATGACATGGGGCAGGACAGAGCCTGAGGCCCAGATAGGCCATAAGCGAGGGGAGGTGAGAATGAGGCCACAGGTGGTCCCGTGTCTGCCTTCCCTGCTCAACATGCAGAGAGGGCTGGCCATTTTCTCTGGCTTTATTAGCATGCTCTACAGTCACTGCAAGTGTCACAGGAGGAATTGTGGCCTCCTCCACAGCAGTGAGAACACTGGGCCCATTTTCATCTGTCTTCCTCCTGTTTCCTCGAACCCTCCCAAGATTCTTTCTTCAGTGCATTATTCACATTGTCCCTTTTCCTGCAAGAGAGAGGCCTTTGGCCTCCTTGTTCAGCAAGGGCCTAGTCACTGGTGAAGTGCAGTATTCAGCTGGTGACAAAGGTGTGGAATGGAACTGGCTTCCATGATTTGGCGAAGTATTTGCAAGAAGCCTGTGGTGAGGCCTCTTGTTTACAGATCCAAGAGTCTTAGTGGAAACCTCAGAAACACATGCTCACGGTTGCTGTCATCCTTTTTTGGGGGGTTGGGGAGTTGGTTTTTTGTTTGTTTGTTTGTTTTTGGTTTTTTTGAGATGGAGTCTCGCTCTGTCTCCCAGGCTGGAGTGCAGTGGTGCAATCTCGGCTCACTGCAACCTCCACCTCCCAAGTTCAAGCGATTCTCCTGCCTCAGCCTCCTGAGTAGCTAAGATTACAGGCACACGCCACCACACCCAGCTAATTTTTGTATTTTTAGTAGAGACGGGGTTTCACCATGTTGGTAAGGCTGGTCTCGAACTCCTGACCTCGTGAGCCACCTGCCTCAGCCTCCCAAAGTGCTGGGATTACAGGCATGAGCCACCGTGCCCAGCCTTTTTTTTAACATTTTTTTTTCTTTTTGATACTGAATCTCACTCTGTCTCCCAGGCTGAAGTGCAGTGGTGCAATTTCGGTTCACTGCAATCTCTACCTCCCCAGTTCAAGTCATTCTCTTGCCTCAGCCTCCCGAGTAGATGGGACCACAGAAGTGCGCCACCACACCCGGCTAATTTTTGTATTTTTAGTAGAGATGGAGTTTCACCATGTTGGCCAGACTGGTCTCAAACTCCTGACCTCAGGTGATCCACCCGCCTCAGCCTCCCACAGTGCTGGGATTATAGGTGGAACCACCGTGCCTGGCCAGATGCTGTAATTCTTTGGAGAGGGATGGAGTTGGCATTTCCCCTTGTGCTCTTGGGAAAATGGCTTTGCTAAGATGTCAGAAGTCCCTGTTAATACAACTTAAATAGATAAACCATAGCCAGAACCTGAGGAAAATTCCTGTTTAACATATTCATTTGCATGTAATGATGACACTTACTTCAAAGCATTCCTGTCTCCGCAGTGCGGTAGTTCAAATGTGTGGGCATCCCTGGGCTGGTACAGGTACATAGGACTTGTAACGCTTGGCCCTTTCCCCTAGTTTGACTGTACTCTCTGACCAGCCTGATTTAGGAAGGGTTTGATAGTACAATATCTGCCTTTCCCGGTGTGTGCTGCGAGTCCCAGGGGTATGGGAGCAGCCACTCACCCAGTAGGAGTTCCAGATGTGCACGGCTGGCTCAGAGCCTGCTGGCCCAGCCCACATTTCCCAGGCCAGCGACAGTGTGCTGAAGTGTTTTTCATCAGACAGTTAACAAGACTTCCTTATACATTTCCCCAGTGTCAAGAAAAACAAAAGGTGCCCAGTTCTCTGCTGCCTCCAGCAGTGCTGGGCAGAAGTGAGACAGGAAGCCAGGCTCCGGACTCACACACCCAGACGTAGGTGGGAAGCTACAGCGCGTGGGCTTTCATATCCCCAGGGCCCGGGCTGAGGCCTCTTAAAGACAAGCCAGCCCCGTGCTTGCCCATGCCTGACGCATGCCAGGCCACAGCGTGGCTCTCTGTCCACAGAGGAAGTGGCGCAGTAAGTGGCCAGCCCCTCCCTGCTTTGGAAAGGTCCCGCTATTCACGGAATCTTGGGTGGGAGCCCTGACACCAAAGGCAGAAACCACAAGGGAGAAGCCAGCCCCGGCCGCCTAAATGCGAAATAAGCCTGTTGCTGGATGCCATGAAAATGCCCCGTGTTCCAGTCCTAAATGGGATGCGTGCTATTGGTTTGAGAGATTTTTTTTTTTCTTTGAGACAGGGTCACGCTCCGTTGCCCAGGCTGGAGTGCGGTGGCGCGATCTCCGCTCACTGCAACCTCTGCCTCCTGGGTTCAAGCAATTCTCCTGCCTCAGCCTCCCGAGTAACTGGGACTATAGGCACACGCCTCCACACCCGGCTAATTTTTTGTATTTTAGTACAGACTGGGTTTCACCATGTTGCCCAGGCTGGTCGCAAACTCCTGACCTCAGGTGACCCTCCTGCCTCGGCCTCCCAAAGTGCTGGGATTACAGGCGTGAACCACCACGCCCGGCCAAGAGAGATTTTTATCACATTAAGAAAATAGTCTCTTTCTGTGTTTCCAAGGTTATGGCTTTTTTTAAAATCAGAAACAAATGTTGAGTTTTCTCAAATGCCTTCTCAATGTGTACGAAAATGATGGTGTGTTTTTTTCCCTTGGTGTGTTAAAGTGTGATCTTGTAGTGACAGGTTTAAAGCATTCCTGAGATTAGCCCTCCTTTAAATGAAATATGCTATATGGCTAGATGAAATTCGTTAGCATTGGATAGAGGACTTGAGTGCCTATTCATACGTAGAGTGAAGGGCATCTGTTCTGTCCATGTGCGCATGCGCTGAGACACATGTCATGCCGTCTTAAGAGGCGTGGGATCAGGGTTTCTTACCTTTTTTAAATGAACTGGGAAGCTCCACATCTTTTTCTTTCACATTAAGAATTTGCAGTGGCTCATGCCTCTCACTCCTGTAATCCCAGCACTTTGGGAGGCTGAGGTGGCATCACTTGAGCCCAAGAGTTTGAGACCAGCCAGAGCAACATAGTGAGACCCTGTCTCAATTAAAAAGAAAAAAAAAAAAAAAAAGAATTTGAAAGAACTGCCTGGGATCTAGGGCCTTTTGAGACAGCAATTCTTTAATAACATTTTCCATTTTTCTTCTTGGAATTCCTCCTTAATTTTTAAGTCAATATTTGATAGTTTATAATTTCCCAAAAAGTATCCCAATTCACAGAGGATTTTCCAATTTTTAACAAACTTTTTTTACACATTAATCTCTTATAATTTTTCTTTTCTTTTTTTTATTTGTTTGTTTTTTTAGGACAGTGTCTGACTCTGTTGCCCAGGCTGGAGTGCAGTGGCACGATCTCGACTCACTGCAACCTCTGCCTCCTGGCTTCAAGGGATTCTTGTGCCTCAGCCACCCAAGTAACTGGGACTACAGGTGTGTGCCAGCACACCTGGCTAATTTTGGTATTTTCAGCAGAGATGGGGTTTCGCCATGCTGCCCCGGCTGGTCTTGAACTCCCGACCTCAAGTGATCTGCCCACCTTGGCCCCCTAAAGTGCTGGGATTACAGGCGTGAGCCACCACGTCTGGCCAATATTAGCTTTTAATAATTATTGATGGACAAATTATTTGCCATTTGGAGAGATTTATTTTGTTCTTTTTAAAAAATATCTTGCTTTGGATACTTATTTTGTTTATTTTCATTTATTTTTGTTTAATAAGAAGATAATTTACAACTATTAATTTTTCTCAGAATCCACTTTTGCCCCATTCCATTCATTTGTACACATAGTATTTTGCCATTCTTGTTTCTTAATATTTTGTAATTGAATTTTTAACTTCTCGCATGACTTCAAAATTATATAAACGATCTTTCATTTCTAAGAATTCCAATTTTTTAAATACATCCTTTTTTTAAAACTAATTTTTAGTTTTCAATATTGTAGCCTAAGAATATTGACTTATGATTTATTCTCTGGGGATTTGATGACTCTGTTTTTGCTGCCTAATACAGACCCAGGGGCCTTTGAAAAGCTGACTGAGTCTCTGTAGAATGGAACCTTTTTCAGACAGTCACTGCATCAGTTTACTAACATTATTTTTCATAATCATTTTATGCTACTGTTTATCTACCTAGCCTTGGGAGGTGTGTTTAAGTCCCCCACGTTCTTGCGTTCCTGGCAGCTACGGCTGTCTGTGCACTGCGGCTGTTCTGGGTGGAGTATCCCCAGCAGCCCCACGGATGGCCCTTCTCACTGGCCTGGGCCGGGTCTGCTGGGAAGCCTGCACCCCTGCTCACCTTCTGTCTGCGTCTCCTGGGCACAGCCCTCTCTCGCTGTCTTCCTTTAGCCTTTGTTTCACTTTGCCTTGGGAGGTGGCCGCTGTGAGCAGAGTAAGTGGGATTTTGGCTCTCACCCTCCCTGCCCTGGTGGTGTCTGCAGTCTGGTTGTTGAGACCAACAGTGATTCAATAATCACATGAATCCATAGACAGGCACAAAGTAACACACATCTAGGAAGGAAAACCCCACTTTGCTGGGGGAGCCAAATATGATTGAAGCATCCAGAAAGGCCTCTTTGAGGACATGACATTTAAGTGAACAGTGAGCATAGGGTGGCCCTGTGAAGGTGAGGCTAAGAGCTTTCCAGGTAAAAGGAACAGCACGTGCAAAGGTCCCGAGGCAGAACGCTGGCCACTGTGGCCAGAATGTGGCTAGCAAGAGGGAAGGGACCCAGGTGAGCGGGGAGTGTGGCTAGAATGTGGCCAGCAGGAGGGAGGGGTCCCAGTTGAGCAACCCACACAGAGGCTTCTGAATCCAGGACAGGTGCAATGGTGAGCCCGGAAGGCATGAAGCAGGGGTGGGAAGGTGTGGATGGTGGGTTAGGGCAGGTGCCAGGTGTGGGATGTGGCCTGGAGAGCCCGTTGTGGCTGAGCCCAGCATGCAGAGTGGAGGGCGGTGGAGGGGTTTGATGGCTGCCCCTGACTAAACTGGAGGAGGCAAAAGAAGGGGTGCATCGATGCCAGGCCCCCACATACTCACTGCAGAAAGGTGGAAGCTGGTATGTGAGTTGTAATAACCCATCCACCAGGACAAGTCACTTCTGCCCCATCCTGGGCACAGTGATGGGGCCTCAGGAGGGGAGGGCAATCTTGAGGGAAAGGGGAGCCACGATAACTCAGGGGATAGGCATGGCATGGGGGCCCTAAGTGACACGTGTTCACAGCCAGAAGTGAATGGCCCAGGCTTCAGGTGGAGGAGGGAGAATGGGGAGTTCACAGGTGCAGCCCAAGGCCAAGAGAGAAGGAGCGCTTCGCGGGGGATGCCTCTCCTCCGGGGGCTGGGAAGCGCGGGGGGCTTAAGTCAGTGAGGATGCCCCACTGCCACCCAGAGCAAGGCTGGAGTGAGGATGAGGAGGGGCCTGGAGCAAGGACAAGGTGGAAGAGGAAGGGATCGGGAGAAGGAGGAGGTGCTGGGAGGAAGAAGAAGGGGCTGGGAGGAGGAGGGAGGGGCCAGGAGAGCGGGATCAGGAGGAAGAGGAGGGGCCAGAAGGACAGGGAGATGGAGGAGGGAATAGGAGGACCAGGAGGATGCAGAGGTCCCTGCAGAGGGGGTGGGGGGGGGAACAGAGCAAGGAAGAAAGTGGGGTCCTGCCCCCAGGGCCCACCCTGCACCCCCACTCACCCTCCCACAGGGCCCCTTCCTGCCTCAGAGGTGGGTCCCGCAGGACCCCCAATTCCACACAGGAGGCCACTGAGACTGGAGAGGCCCAATGCCCTGTCCCCACTCCCTGTGTGCACTGCACGCCTGCCCCGTGAGCCACTGTCACCAGAGGATCCCAACCCCACCTGCATATCAGAGCCCTCTGGTGGGAAGACCCAGGCTGCCCCAGACACCAGGCGTGGTAGCTGCACATGCAGTGACATCAACATCTAGTTTCCTGTGAGCCTTCCTGCTAAAATGAGCTGTTAAATATAATTATAAAAAGTATGTATGCTCAAGGTAGAAAACCCAGAAAATCCAAACAAGTTGAGAGAAAAGTCCTTTGTGTTATCACCATTCTGGTGGGGATCACCCCTGTAACATTCTGGTGTGTCCCCTTCCCATGTGGACCGTTTTACCCCAATCCAGGCTGTTTATGGTATCTGGTCTAACCTGCTGCTGCTTTTTAAAACTTTATTTATTTAGCAGAGAGACTGGGTCTCACTATGTTGCCCAGGCTGGTCTTGAACTCCTGGCCTCAAGCGATCCTCCTGCCTCAGCCTCCCAAAGTGCTGGGATCACAGGCATGAGAGCTGTTCTTTTGCCCAGCTTTAGAACATAAATATTTTTCTATATCTTAAAATTTTCTTCCTAAATATAATTTTAACAGCTACATAACAGAGCCGCTCATAAATAATTTCTGTGACCACTGTCCTGTTGTTTGCTGTTTTTCATAATTATAAATCTGCAGTGGACACCTTCTTAGATCACTGTTATCTATATTTCACATTATTAATTTAGGATAAATCCCAGTAATGGAATTATGGGGTCAAGAGGCATCTATGAGTTTGACATTATTGATACATATTGCCAAATTGTGTTTCAGAAAAATTGTACCAGTTTATCTTCCGTGAGGAATGCTGTGAGTGCTTGCCTCAGTGTCCTACATCTTCACTAGCATTCAGCATTCTTTTCTTTTTTTTGAGACAGGGTCTCACTCTGTTACCCAGGCTGGAGTGCAGTGGCAGGAACACAGCTCACTGCAGCCTCAATCTCCCACCTCCCTGGGCTCATGTGATCCTCTGACCTAAGCCTCCCAACTAGCTGGGACTACAGGTGCATGCCATCACTGGCAAATTTTTGTATTTTTTTGTAGAGACAAGGTCTCACTGTGTTGCCCAGGCTGGTCTAAAACTCCTAGGCTCAAGCAATCCTCCGGCCTGGGCCTCCCACAGTGCCGGGATTTCACATGTGAGCCACCGCGCCCAGCCTAGCATTCTCATCTGTAAGAGGAGCGCCGTCTGGATGTGCGGTCTTTCATTTCACATGCCTAGTAGTCATTTGTATTTCTAGAAGAAACAGTGATTTAAATGCCTCGTGGGGATTCCTCTCTGTTTTGTAGCCACCCATACACCGCCCTATCTGAATCCCTATCCCACGTCTGCCTGGCATTGGGACAAGCTCCCCGAGCCGGCCTCAAGTGGGTCACCCACGCTGGCTCTCAGGACACATGGGGTGACGCCTCCCGCCCCAGCAGGTAATGGAAGCTGCTAGAAGCCACCAGGCTGAATCTTCCAGGGTAGAGGGAGGCAAATACTGATGCAGATAAAGTGAACTGAGGCCGGGTGTGGTGGCTCATGCCTGTAATCCCAGCACTTTGGGAGGCCAAGGCGGACAGGTCGCTTGAGCCCAGGAATTTGAGATCAGCATGGCCAACATGGTGAAACCCTGTCTGTACTTAATAAATAAAGAAATAAATAAAAGTTTGCCAGGTGTGGTGGTGCACGCCTGTAATCCCAGCTATTCTGGAGGGTGAGGCAAGAGGATCACCTGAACCCAGGAGGCAGAGGTTGCAGTGAGCCAAGATCATGCCACACTGCACTCCAGCCCAAGCAACAGAGCAAAACCCTGTCTAAAATAAATAAATAAATAAATAAATAAATTGTAAAAAGTGAATTTAAAGCCAAAAGTGCTTTCCCCTCAGATTTTCTGATGATTTAGACACACATTGCCTGGTCACCTTTTGCTTAAGTATAAACTCAAAAAGGACGAGAAATGTATACTTCATGAGCCAGTCAAGTGAGGACCTGTCTCTTCATCCTAATAGGAGACTAAGGCTTGAACAAGCAAATGAGGTCTCCGGGGTCACTCTGGGTAAGAAGTGGAGCTGGGATTTGAACCCAGGTCTGTGGGTGACAGGGCCCAGGCTCTCATATTTCATATTAGGGCCAGCCGGGGGTATCTGGGTGACAACTGCAACCTCAGGGTGTCCCCAGAGTAGACAACTCACCTGTGAGCATCGGCGATCACACTTTCTTTTTTTTTTTTTGAAACGGAGTCTCGCTGTGTCGCCCAGGCTGGAGTGCAGTGGCATGATCTCGGCTCACTGCAAGCTCCACCTCCTGGGTTCACGCCATTCTCCTGCCTCAGCCTCCCGAGTAGCTGGGACTACAGGCGCCCGCCACCATGCCCGGCTAATTTTTTGTATTTTTAGTAGAGACGGGGTTTCACCGTGTAAGCCAGGATGGTCTCTATCTCCTGATCTCGTGATCCACCCGCCTCGGCCTCCCAAAGTGCTGCGATTACAGGCGTGAGCCACCGCGCCCGGCCGGCGATCACACTTTCTTACCAGCAAGTAAACCACCATGAACTGTGGTGCCGGGCCTTGACTTGGGACCCAGATATGCTGGAAACTCCCACCATAGGATTCAGGAACATTCCGAGCAAAGTTTGCTTCGAGCCCCAGAATAGAAAGTCCTAGCCAAAAAAGGATCATTGCTTAGTGACATGAGAACTGAAACTTTAGGGAGTTAGAGTCAGGGTGTATTTTTCATGACTATTTTGGGTCCTTCAGTCAGTTCTGTGTTCTGTTGGGCAGAAGAATGTCTGTACTCTGAGGGGAATATTTTTTATCGCATCCTCACTGACGGAGCTCACAACGTTTATTGAAAGTTTCAGCTGTCACTTCTGTATAAATAAACAGGATGAAGTGGGCAGCCGACAGCACATTAGAGATATTTTTAGACGCGGGTGGCGCTGCAATCCAGAAGGCTAAGGTATCAAGGAGAGAGTGCCTGGTCCCAGAATAGCCCACCCACACACGGCCCTATCTGCCTCAGCGTGGCCTCAGCGTGGGTTCTGTGGTGGTGTGGCTTCCTGCATCCGCTCCTTCCTGTTCTGTTTGGCCAGTGCAAAGATGGCAATAGCTCCTCCTAAAAATGCCACAGCTCCGCGCCTCAGAGGACAGGGGCAGTGTTGAGGATCACGTATCACTGGATCTGCAGAGCACCAAAACCTAAACTGCCTGTGGGTTTGGAGGGTCTGAGATATGGGAGAGGATCATCATTCAAAGCAACATTCATTGGTCAGATGCAGTGACTCACGCCTGTAATCCCAGCACTTTGGGAGGCCAAGGCAGGTGGATCACCTGAGGTCAGGAGTTCGAGACCAGCCTGGCCAACATAGTGAAACCCTGTCTCTACTAAAAGTACAAAAATTAGCCAGGTGTGGTGGACCGTGTCTGTAGTCCCAGCTACTCAAGAGGCTGAGGCAGGAGAATCGCTTGAACCAGGGAGGTGGAGGTTGCAGTGAGCTGAGATTACACCACTGCACTCCAGCCTAGGTGAGAGAGTGAGACCCTGTCAAAAAAAAAAAAAAAAAAAAAAAGGCAGCATTTCTCACTGTTTAACCCTGTAGCTGAGAAGCCTGGACTTGGTTTTCAGCAACAATAACATGTCTAACATTTACCGTGGACCAGCCACATAACATGTACTCATTCGGTTTTTTCCCCACAATGAGACTCAGACTGTCACGACTTCCTGTGGCTTTTTCCACTTCTGTTTTCTTCTTGAAACATGAGTCCTTGCTCACCTGGAAAGACCACACACCCCAATGCCCACAGGCAGGGCACACCCTCTGCTGCCTGTCCCTCCTCATGCCGCATCTACTGGGCTTCTTGCATGGGCTAAGGGAGGCCCTGTGCACTCAGGGCAGTGACCTAGAGGGCGGCCAGGGAGGAAAAACAGTGACCGTATGGGCTGGGCGCGGTGGCTCAAGCCTGTAATCCCAGCACTTTGGGAGGCCGAGACGGGCGGATCACGAGGTCAGGAGATCGAGACCATCCTGGCGAACACGGTGAAACCCCATCTCTACTAAAAAATACAAAAAACTAGCCGGGTGAGGTGGCGGCGCCTGTAGTCCCAGTTACTGGGGAGGCTGAGGCAGGAGAATGGCGTGAACCTGGGAGGCGGAGCTTGCAGTGAGCTGAGATCCAGCCACTGCACTCCAGCCTGGGGGACAGAGCGAGACTCCGTCTCAAAAAAAAAAAAAACAACAGTGACTGTATGACAGGGGCTGGGGTAGAGGGGTGCTGGGATGCTGGAGAGGCCCCTACTTTTTCTGTATAGCCTCTTAAAGCCTCCAAGGGTCTCCTCACGTTTGATTTGATTTATGACCTCTGATCCATTTACTCACTTTCCAGATTAAGTATAAGGAAAAGTATCCTTCTGTTATCTTCATTTTCACTGTTTTTGGAGCCCGTCATCTATTCATGTGGATCTCAAATTCTTTCTTATGACTGAAGAACTTTCTTTGACATTTCTTGTAGCACAGGTCTGCTGGCAATGAATTCTCTCAGCTTCTTTTTTCTCAAAAGGTTCTTATAGCAACCTCTTTTTTTTTTTTTTGAGATGGAGTCTCGCTCTGTCGCCCAGGCTGGAGTGCAGTGGCCGGATCTCACAGCTCACTGCAAGCTCCGCCTCCCGGGTTTACGCCATTCTCCTGCCTCAGCCTCCCAAGTAGCTGGGACTACAGGCGCCCGCCACCTTGCCCGGCTAGTTTTTTGTATTTTTTTAGTAGAGACGGGGTTTCACCGTGTTCGCCAGGATGGTCTCGATCTCCTGACCTCGTGATCCGCCCGTCTCGGCCTCCCAAAGTGCTGGGATTACAGGCTTGAGCCACCACACCCGGCCATTTTTTTTTTTTTTTTTTTTTCAAGACAGAGTCTTGCTCTGTCGCCCAGGCTGGAGTATAATAGCATGATCTCAACTCACTGCAACCTCCGCCTCCCAGGTTCAAGTAATTCTCCTGCCTCAGCCTTCTGAGTAGCTGGCATTACAGGTGTCCGCCACCACACCCAGCTAATTTTTGTATTTTTAGTAAAGGCAAGGTTTCACCATGTTAGCCAGGCTGGTCTCTAACTCCTGACCTCAAGTGATCCGCTTGCCTCGGCCTCCCAAAGTGCTGGAATTACAAGTGTGAGCCAATGTGCCCAGCCTCAACCTCATTTTCAAAAGGTATTTTTTTTCTAGGTATAGAATTCCTAGAATATAGAAAATTCCTAGGTATAGAAAACAAGAATGTGTTTCCCCTCCCCACAACCCCTAATACTTTCAAGATGTTGCCCATTGTCTTCCCGCATGACAAGCCTCTGATAAGAAATTAAGAAATCTGCTATAAGTCACTGTTCTTCTGTATGTCTTTTTTCCTCTGACTTCAAGATTTTTTCCTTTTTCTTTGGCGTTCAGCAGTTGGACTTTGATGTGTCTACGTGGTTGTTCGCTATTGTAGCTGCTTTGTTTTCTGTCCTGTTTTAGATTCTCCAAGCTTCTTGGATCTACAATTTTATGTCTTTCATTATTTTTTTAAAAGCCTCAGTCATTACCTCTTCAAATATTTCTTCTGCTCCATTCCCTCTCCTCCTTCTGGGACTCTCACATTATGAGTTGAGGTTGATGTCATTTACAGGATTGTCATGTTACACAGCTCTTGGATGCTCTAGTCTTCCCCAACTTTTTTTTTCTCTTTGTGTTTCAGTTTGGTTAATTTCTACTGACATATCTTCAATTTCTCTCTTTCCTCAGTTTTCGTGTCCGCTGATGGGCCCATTGAAGGAATTCTCTCTGATGCTATGTCTTTTTATTTCTAGCAACCTGTCTTTGACTTTGAGTTTCCACCTCTCTGCTTAAATTCTCCATCTGTTCATGCATATTGTCTACCCTTTCCACTAGACCCATTATCATACTAGCCATTCTAACATACCTGTCTGACATCTAGGTCATCTCTGAGTCTAATTCCATTCATTGTTTTGCCTCTTGGCAATGGATTGGTTGTTTTTTGTTGCTTCTCAACAAAAAAATATATATATATTATTTTTATTGAATACTGAACATTCATGTATAGAACAGAGGTGACTACAGTCGATAGTATTTACATGTGGAAATGGGTAAGCCTCTTCTGTCAGACTGTTAGTGTGGGATTTGAGTCAATCTTGTTAGGAATTGAACTGGGTTTGGGATTTGTCATTGTTATGGTTATCTTCAATGTACCATAGGCCTCAAGTACCTCTAGCAATGAGCTGCCATTGCCTTGTGCCCAGGGTTGGGACTAGGGCACTGGAGGAGATTTCTCAGTGTGGTGCCCCACCCTCTGCTTTCAGCTTTCTCTTGCCTGCCTGTGCTGCAGCATGGATCTCGCCCCACTTTCTCTTGGCAGTAGACAGGTACTGCTTGTTATTCTACACCACGGTTATGTTCAAAGGCTTGGGGAGGGTTCTCTGTGTCCTGATCCAGCCTCAGTTTAGACAGGCCCTTCCCTGTGCCCTTCACCTCAGAATTCCTACCCCTTTTACCTGTGGCAGACAAACCCTGCTGGGGTCTTGGGTGCAACTGTCCTGTCCCTTCCCCAGCGAGAAGAGATCACTGTTTTTTGTTGTTGTTGTTTTGAGACAGAGTCTTAGTCTTGCTCTGTCACCCAGGCTCAAGTGCAGTGGCATGATCTCAGCTCACTGCAACCTCCACCTCCCGGGTTCAAGCGATTCTCTTGCCTCAGTCTCCTGAGTAGCTGGGATTACAGGCACCCGCCACTGCACCCAGCTAATTTTTGTATTTTTAGTAGAGACAGGGTTTCACCATCTTGGCCAGGCTGGTCTCAAACTCCTGACCTTGTGATCCACTAGCCTCGGCCTCCCAAAGTGCTGGGATTACAGGCATAAGCCACCATGCCCAGCCAAGGCCTCTGTTTTGTATGGTGCAGGATCCTAGGCCAGGATGGTTTCCTGGTGCCCTTCCAAAGAAAAAGAGTTCCTTCCTATCCTTCCACCAGCCGTGGTCTTTGTCTGTGCTCTGGGGGCGACAGGCTGTGCTGTTCCTCCCTCAGCAGCCTAAGACATCTGCTTCCCAGGAGAGAAGAGTCTGGGATGGTGGAAAGGGCTTTGAGCCTGTTCCTACCCTGGCTGCAGCCCTGGTGGCACAACTGCCACGGCAAGCCTGGCATCACACTGGCATTGTGGATACGGGAGTGAAGGGGACTTGACAACTGCCCTAGAGGCACTCAGGCTGCCCCTGTGGGGCAAGGGCTCATTCAAGGCTTACTGGCTTATGGATGCCCACTGTGGCCTCAACCCCCAGTGAGTGCGACTTGGACCCAGACAAGGAAGTGTCCAAGCTGTGGCCAGATTTGACCACCAAGGGCGAGGGACAGTGGTGAGGTGTGAGACCTGTGCAGTCACACCCTGGCCCTCTCACCCGGAAGCCCTCCAGCCTTCCCAAACCTCTGTTTCCCTGTCTATAAAACAATGGGTAACAGCAGTCCCCAAGCGTCAGCGAGATCACACACAGGCCCTGCTGAGCCTGTGCCTATCATGCAGGGGCACCCAGTGGATCTGCATGATAACAGCAGTTATCATGGAATGGTGACAACAGTGAATGCCACCAAGACCCCTCAGGCAGTCAGTCCCTGAGAACAGGCTCTGAGCCCCATACAACACCAGAGGGGCCTTTCTTCCTGAGTCTCAGGGCTGTTCTGTGAAGCAGGAGGTCACGGGCTTGGGGAAAATGCAGGGCTGGAGGCAGAAGGAGCCGGCGTGGTCTGGGTTCTACCCATGTCCAGTGCTGTCTCAGAGCCTCAGTTTCCTCTGCTGGAAGAGGCACTTGGCACCCACGTCCTGGGTTGGAAGATGACACAGAAAAGCACCGATGGCTGGGTCCACTTGGGTTTTGTCCACTTCATTTCAAAGGGCAGGCTGTGGCTTACAAACCCCTGTCTATGGAAAAAGTTGTTCAGAAACAGATGGTGTTTGCTCTCCCAGAGAACCCTGGGGGAGCAGTGTCCTGAGAGCACCTAAGGGGCAGGGTGGGAATGAGTTCATCTGCTGCGGCTTCGAGGGTTAGAATTCCTGGAGCAGAGGGGACTCTGCGTTGGCTGCTCCCCAAGCCAAGCCCAAGGAACACCCCAATGGCACACCCTCTGCCCGTGCCGCCTGGGCCCCTGGCTCAGCACAGCCACCTCCACTCCCTTCCCTGTAGCCTGGTGGCAGCCATACCTGTGGGTAAAGGCACCTGCAGCCATGGCAGGATAGCGTCACGGGCCCTGTGGTGAAGTCCACACACACAGAATAACACAGTCACACTGCACACACAGTCACACACACAGAATAACACAGTCACACCCGCACAGTCACACACACAGAATAACACAGTCACATCTGCACACACAGGTTCACACACAGAATAACACAGTTACACCCACACACAGGTACACAGAATAACACAGTCACACCACTCACAAATGACAGTTACACACACAGGGACACACACAGAGGATAACACAGTCACAAACCCACAGAAAATAACAAGTTACACTCACACACAGGGACACACACACACAGAGAATAACACAGTCACACACAGAGAATAGCACAGTAACAGTCACACAGAATAACAGTGTTACACAGTCACACACAGAGAATAACACACACGATCACACACAGAGAATAACACAGTCATAGTCACACAGAATAACACAGTGTTACACAGTCACACATAGAAAGTGTCACACACACACACAGAATAATAGTCACACACACAGAATAACAGTCACACCCACAGTCACACACAGGATAACACAGTTATATATATAGTCACACACACAGTAACACAGAATTACAGTCACATGCAGAGAATAACAGTTACACACAGTCACACAGAACACAGTCACACAGTTACACACAGAATAACAGTCACACAGAATAGCACAGCTATTCACACACAGTCACACACAGGGAATAACAGTCACACACAGAATAACAGTAACACACAGTCACACACAGAAAATAGTCACACACACAGAGTCACAGGAAATAACAGTCACACACAATGTCACACAGTCACAAAGAGAACAGTCACACACAGAATAACACAGTTACACACACAGAATAACAGTCACATGCAGATAACAGTTACACAGTCACATAGTCACAGAGAACAGTAACACACACAGTCACACAGAAAATAGTCACACACACACAGTCACATATAGAATATAACAGTCACACAGACAATGTCACACAGAGTCACAAAGAAAATAACAGTCACACACAGAATAATATAGTTACACAGTCAGAGAATAAGTCACACAGTCACCCACACACAGAATAGCAGTCACACAGTCACACACAGAGAATAGTCACACACACACAGTCACACAGAAAATAGTCACACAGAGAATAACAGTCACACAGAATAACACTGTCACGCAGTGAATAACAGTCACACACAGTCACACAGAATAACACTGTCATATAGTGAATAACAGTCACACACACAGTCACAGAATAACACTGTCACAAAGTGAATAACAGTCACACAGTCACACAGAGAATAATAGTCATACAGTGAATAACACACACACAGTCACACAGAGAATAGCACTCATGCAGTGAATAACAGTCACACACACAGTCACACAGAGAATAACACTGTCATACAGTGAATAACAGTCACACAGTTGCACACAGAGAATAACAGTTACATATAGTCACACATAGTCACACACAAAGAATAATGGTTACAGTCACATACAGAATAACAGTCACACACAGACGCGACACCAGCCTGTGACCTTGCCCGGGGTAGCAGAAGGAGCTGGTGGCGGAGGAGCCAGTGGCAGAGGTGCGGGCCTCATTGGCCACCCAGCCTAGTTCATCCTTCCGGTGCAGACAGAGCTGTGAGAGGCCCCACAGCCACGCCAGGGCTTCCTGCACCACGGGCCGCCATGCAGGTTGCCTAGGAGTCCCCCTGGAGCCGTTGGGGCCCTGCCCTCCTGGATCCAGGGCCACTGCCTCGGTGCCGGGCCTTTTCCAAGCCAAGCTCCAGGGCCATGTGAGGGGCCACGGTGCAGCGCCCCCGGCTGGGGTCCCGCGTTGTTTCCCCTGCCTGCCCAGGGTCTCACCACCTCCTCTTCCATCCACAGGAGCTACAGGGAGCTGGCTGACTGCACCTGGCACATGGCGGAGAAGCTAGGCTGCTTCTGGCCCAACGCAGAGGTGGACAGGTTCTTCCTGGCAGTGCACGGGCACTACTTCAGGGCCTGCCCCATCTCAGGCAGGGCCGTGCGGGACCCGCCTGGCAGCGTCCTCTACCCCTTCATCGTGGTCCCCATCACGGTGACCCTGCTGGTGACAGCACTGGTGGTCTGGCAGAGCAAGCACACAGAGGGCATCGTGTAGGCAGGGCCCAGGCTGCCGTGCACCCAGGCTTCAGGGTGAGGCCAGGCAGGCCTGGGTGGGGGCAGCTTCTGGAGCCTTGAGACAGAGCAGGCCTGCAATACCCCCGCTTCTTCCAACCAAGAAGAGCTCACAGGAGTCCAAAGTAGTCGAGGCTCTGGCATTAACCTGGAAGCCCCCCCTGGCTGGAGGCCACTTCCACCCTAGGAAGGGGGCAGGGACGTGACCCCAACTTACCTCTGGAAAGGGTCCCAGCCCCGGCTGCTTACCCCATAGCCACATTTGTGGATGAGTGGTTTGTGATTAAAAGGATGTTCTTGAACTTGGAAAGAGTCATTACCTCTGAGTACCCATCACTGGGAGAAGGGTGGCAACCCAGGCCCTGTGGACTCTCTTTCCTCTGACAGGAGGAATCAGGGGCCTTTGCTCGGGGGTGACACTGGAGCCAGTGCTGAGTGCACTGAGGTGCTCCTGGGGATTCTGGGGCCCTTGCTGCCCCCAGTGACACAGAATAACACAGTCACACCCACACACAGTTACACACACAGAGTAACACAGTCACACCTGTACAGTCACACACACAGAATAACGGTCACACACACACAGTCACACACACAGAATAACAGTCATACCCACACACACAGTCACACACACAAACACAGTCACACCCACACACACAGTCATACAGAGTAACAGTCACACCCCCCACACACACACACAGAATAACACAGTCACACCCACACACACAGTCACACACACAGTCACACCCACACACACAGTCACACACAGAGTAACAGTCACACCCACACACACAGTCACACACACAGAACAACAGTCACACCCACACACACAGTCACACACACAGAGTAACACAGTCACACCCACACACAGTCACACACACACACAACAGTCACACTCACACACAGTCACACACAGAGTAACACAGTCACACCCACACAGTCACACACACAGAATAACACAGTCACACCCATGCACACAGTCACACAGAATAACACAGTCACACCTGCACACACAGTCACACACACAAAATAACACAGTCACACCTACACACACAGTCACGCAGAATAACACAGTCACACCTGCACAGTCACACACACAGAGTAACACAGTCACACCTGCACACACAGTCACACACAGTAACACAGTCACACCTGCACAGTCACACACACACAATAACACAGTCACACCTGCACGCACAGTCACACTTGCATACACCAGGGCTGGATACACTGAGATCACAGACCAGGAAGGGCTGGGGCCCCTCCCCACAGATACCTGGGGCCTCGGGTGCAAGCTCTTCCTGTCTGTCCCCGAGGCATCACCGGGCTTAGCCTTCTGTCCCTCACCTCCCTGCACCCCATCCACACTTCTGCCCATGTCCCCACCTGTAGCTGGGCTTCCAGAAGGTTCTGGCTCCCCAAAGGAGCCCCTCCATGGTCCCTCCTGGGTGTCCTCTGAGTTCAGACCCCACCTCTCGGGCCTCTGCAGCCCCCAGGACCTGTCCCTTCTCCAGTGACTGAGAAGAGTGTCCACTCCTCCATCACCTTCGACTTGGCCTCTCCCTCTGCCCCACATGACAGCCGCATCCAAACACAGCAGCCAGTGCTGTGGCCTTGTAGTTTCAGCTTCAGCACACCACAGCCACGTGGGGCCACCCACCGCCCAGCCTGGGCTAAGCCTATCAGACGCCAGGCAGCTCATCACAGCAGCCTCCCCCCATAGAGCCCCTGAGCCTCCTCCTGGGTGTTGCAGTCCCCACCCCACCCCCACAAGGTGCACCCAAACCTCCCCACCCAGCCAGTCCCAAGAGGCATCCCCAGCCTAAGAGACCAGAAGGAGCCCCGAGTGGCTTCTCGGCTTCTCCAGCAGAACCATGGCTGTGGTGTGGGCCCATTTTCCCCAGAGGAGCAGGCGTGGCTGTGCCTTCCACTGGGTCAGGAGAGGAACCCAAGTTGCTGACAGTGGGCGGTGGCCTCAGGGGCTGATCCTCGTCTCTGTCTTGTTGGGAACCGCCAGGACTCCACTGTCCATGACCCAGTCTCAGCCTTGGGCCCTCAGTGAGGGTCTGGTCAGTCTGCTGCGCCAGGCCCCAGCTTCCTCCACTTCTAGGATGTGACCACATGTGAGTGGAGAAGCCGAGGGTGCCCTAGGGCCAGTGGTTTGGGGCCACAAGGAAAGAATAAGTATGACAAGAACAGCAGTAGTGTTTGCGTGAGCCGGGCACTGCACTATGAACTTGTATTTATGAAACTCTCAGAGAAGCCCCTTGAGGGAGGGCCTGTCCTTGTCCCCATTTCACAGAAGAGGAAAACAGAGTTCAAGTCACTTGCCCGAGTTCTCTCAGGAATCTGTCCAATAAGATTCCTTGAGATACTCCAATACACAGGACAGATGAAGGCAAACAGGGGCCGGGATGCGCCTCCCCCTTCTCTCCTCTATTCCCCCCTCAGCTCCTCCCCTACCTGCCCCCTGGGCCACAGTGGGGCCCGGCCTTGCCCCTGTGTTCACAAGCTGGCCTTTCCTGAGAGGCCCCAGTGAGGGCGAGGAGACAGGAGGTGGGAGCTTCTCACACGATTTCGACCTGCGGTACTGCCGGCATCTCTCAGACAAACTGCAGCTGGGCCAACCTGGGTGGGGGTGCTGTGCTGGGACCTGAGTCAGGGACCACCGGAGGAGGTAGCCCTTGAGCCGCCCTGGAGCCCGGGCCATGGCTGGGTCGGTCGGCTAGGCAGGCCTGGGAGCTTCGGATGGAGTCCTCCCACATGGGACTGGGGAAAAGAGGGATTCATTGAAAATTACCACCAAAGCAGCACCTACGGGATGGCCCACAGGCCCGTTCCAGGCACATTGTCAGTGAAGCCAGGCTGGGGCTGTCCTCTTACCGGTAAGCATTTGTCACCTTAGTTGACCATGCTTTTTAAGACACTGTCCAGTCCACAGCATTCACTCTGCCATCTCCACTTCCAGAAACCTCACCCCTCTCTGGGATCCAGGGACCCCTGAGCCCTCAGCCAGTCGTAACCCACCTGTACTCTTATGTCACAAAGTGGTTGTGGTTATGAGCGCTGGAAGAAAATGGGACAAGTGTCTCGGCCTATCCCCCACTTCTCCCCCAGAAAGCCAGGGAGCCCTGAGGACCCTAGTGGCTAGCCCAAGGTCACACCACCAGTGGCAGAGCCCCAGGCCCTGGCTCGAGCAGCCCCGCGGCCCCCGGGCCCCCAGGTGGGGGTGCAGAGCCCACTGCTTCACCCAGGGCTGAGCTGCACACGCAGAATCCTTCCAGAATCCGTTTTAGGGCTGTGGCATCTTCAAGGACAAGGACCCTCACCTTGCCATGTGCTTTGCCAGCCGTGTGTGTGTGCATGCATGCGTGCACATGTGTGTGCATGTGTGCACGTGTGCATGTGTGCACTCATGTGTGTGCATGTGTGTGCGTGTACGTGTGTGTGCATGTGCATGCATGTGTATGTGTGAATGTGTGCGTGTGTGCATGTGTGTGTGTGTGTAGAAACAGTAAACTTCGAGTGGCACTATCCCCTCCAAAGTTCTATTGTTTTATTCACTAGTCACAACATGGGCTTTTCATTGGTTCCAGGCCTGCTGTTTGCTGCTGGTTGTGGTTGTGGAGGGGTGCGTTATACTTTGTGGACATGAATCTCCTGCCACACATCTTTCTAGGTGGCCATTCACAGTGCTACCACTTGCCTCAGATTAATAAGATTTGTTCTGATTAAAGAAAGTAACCTTTCCCAGGACACCAGGACACTGGCTGCTTTTCTCATCACAGCACTGACAGACCCTCATGACCACTGCCCCATTATAGGGAAACAGACCAAGGGAAACGAGACACTGAAATTCAGAGGCTGGTTTTATGTAGAAGAAGGTGTTCCCAGAGCACTCTGATCAAAAAGGTCTGATCCAAAAGATTTCACCCAACTTCGTAAACTTCAGAGCGTCAGCTGTTCTGGAAGGACAGTATGCCTGTTCTACCACTTGGAAAAGATGACAATAGACATCAGAAATCAATGTGACAGGCCGGGCATGGTGGCTCATGCCTGTAATCCCAGCACTTTGGGAGGCCAAGGTGGGCGGGCAGATCACTTGAGGTCAGGAGTTCGAGACCAGCCTGGCCAACATGGTGAAACCCCGTCTCTACTAAAACTACAAAAAGTTAGCCAGGCGTGGTGGCGCACATTTGTAATCCCAGCTACTCAGGAGGCTGAGGCAGGAGAATCACTTGAACCCAGGAGGCGGAGGTTGCAGTGAGTTGAGATGGCGCCATTGCACTCCAGGCTGAGCAAGAGAGTAAGACTCAAAAAGAAAAAAGAAAAGGGAGGGGAGGGGAGGGGAAGGAGAGGAGGGGAGGGGAGGGGAAACGTGACAGAAAAGACTGCGCTGAGACCAGGTCTTCCTTACTGTCCCGCCTCCACAACTCTCAACTCACGGGGACAATAACAGCTTTCGGCTTTCCTTCTTCGTTGTCAGGTCATGATGGGCAGCGGGTGAGGTCCACAGGCAAGGCCTGTCGTGGCTGGGATGAGCAAAACTCTGCCCTTACCAGGGTACCCTGTCTGATCAGGTTCCTGGTCAAGTATTTGCATGTCACAAGGCTGGGAACCAAGAACTGAATGCCAGCACGTAAGGTGGTAAAGGAGAGGTGGACCGGGCCTGGAAGCACTGTCCCTTCTCCAGCCTTCTCTGATGGGCCCAGGACAGGAGGCAGTGTTGACACAGGGAAGGCCTGGGGTCTCTGCTAAGCTGATTGGGAAACCAATGGCAGGTGTGTGTGTGTGTGTGTGTGTGTGTGTGTGTGATTTTTGATTTGGGGTTTTTTGTTCTTCTTTTTTTTAATTAATTTTTTTTTTTTTTTTTTTTTTTTGAGAAAAGAGTCATACTCTGTCGCCCAGGCTGAAGTGCAGTGGCGTGATCTCGGCTCACTGCAACCTCTACCTACCGAGTTCAAGCAATTCTCCTCCCTCAGCCTCCAGAGTAGCTGAAATTACAGACGTGTGCCACCACACCCAGCTAATTTTTGTATTTTTAGTAGAGACAGAGTTTTGCCATGTTGGCCAGGCTGGTCTCAAACTCTTGAGCTCAGGCAATCTGCCCACCTTGACCTCCCAAAGTGCTGGGATTACAGGTGTGAGCCACCGCACCTGGACTCCAAAGGCAATTCTAATTTAAAAAATAAGAGTGAGTGGCTTTGTTGTGTCCTGAGCTGGAGAAACACTCCCTTATCCAGAGCTTGTCATAAAAATCCATGTCATAGAATGTCATAGAAATCCATAGGAAAAAAAATGAATTGGAAGTCAAAAAAATCTTTAAAAAGCAAGGGAGAAATATGGAATTTAGCATGGGAAATGGAATTGCCCAACTACGTCACTGCTCCCAAAGTCGCTTGTCTTAATGAGCTCCCAGAAATAAAATTGCTCTGGGGACAGCGTTTCTTGTAAACCAAGAAGCAGCTCTGGATTGGAAAAATCTTCAAAGAAAGGACATCCCTGTTGGATTTGCCACCAAGGAGGCCACAGACAGCCTGGGAACGTAGGGGCGGAGGCAGCACCAGAATGCACAATGAGTCTGAGCCTGGGAACAGGTCATTCCTGCCGGAGCGAAAGCCCTGAGGCCTCTGGAGATGCGCTCTGCCTCTTGTTCATCAGAAATGAAAACTGGGCTGGGCATGGTGGCTCACGCCTGTAATCTCAGCACTTTGGGAGGCTGAGGCGGGCAGATCACAAGGTCAGGAGACGGAGACCATCCTGGCTAACACGGTGAAACCCCATCTCTACTAAAAAATACAAAAAACTAGCCGGGCGAGGTGGCGGGCACCTGTAGTCCCAGCTACTCGGGAGGCTGAGGCAGGAGAATGGCATGAACCCGGGAGGTGGAGCTTGCAGTGAGCTGAGATCCAGCCACTGCACTCCAGCCCGGGTGACAGAGCGAGACTCCGTCTCAAAAAAAAAAAAAAAAAAAAAAAAAAGAAAACTGGGCTGGGCATGGTGACTCAGCCTGTAATCCCAGCACTTTGGGAGGCTGGGGGTGTTGGGGGGGATTATTTGAGGTCAGACCAGCCTAACTTGGTGAAACCCCCAATCTCTACTAAAATTCCAAAAAAATTAGCTGGGCATGGTGGCAGGCGCCTGTAATCCCAGCCACGCTGGAGGCTGAGGTAGGAGAATCACTTGAATCTGGGAGGCGGAGGTTGCTTTGAGCTGAGATCACACCACTGCACTCCAGCCTGGGAGAGAGAGTGAGACTCCGTCTCATAGAGAGAGAGAGAGAGAGAGAGAGAGAGAGAGAGAGAGAGAGAGAGAGAGAGAGATGATAGATAGATAGATAGATGATAGATAGATAGATAGATAGATAGATAGATAGATAGATAGATAGATGATAGATAATGGTACCATCTTTCTGGAGGCCAAGTTGGAAATATGTACCAAAAGTCTTGAAATGCTTATTCCCAGTAATTTCCCTTCTAAGAGTGTATCCCAAGGACATAATTAAAGATATGCAAAAGGACTTGCAGGGAAAGATCTTCACCTGGAGTTCTTTATAAGAGCAAAGGATGGAAACACCCTCAATGCCCAACACTGGAGGACTGTCAATCAGATTAAAACTCAGATGACAGGGAAAAACTGTTCAGTCAGATCTAACCCAGATGACAGGGAAAAACTGTTCAATCCAATCCAGATGACAGGGAAAATAGGTTCTTTTTTTTTTTCTTTAGAGTCTCGCTCCGTCACCCAGGCCGGAGTGCAGTGGTACAATCTTGGTTCACTCACTGTCACCTCCACCTCCCGGGTTCAAACGATTCTCCTGTCTCAGTCTCCCAAGTAGCTGGGATTACAGGTGTGCACCACCACACCTCTCTGCATTTTTGTATTTTTAGTAGAGACAGGATTTCCCCGTGTTGGCCAGGCTGGTCTGGAACTCCTGACCTCAAGTGATTCACCCACCTTGGCCTCCCAAAGTGCTGGGATTACAGGCGCAAGCCATCCACCATGCCTGGCCGGGAAAAACAAGTTCTTAAATTAAGTACATGGGAATTTTTTTTTCATAGTGTGGAGTTAATTGGAAAAGGCAGATTATGAAAAAGGAGATTGAACTGATCTCAGTTTTGGTGTGTGTGTGAACACATTCCCCAGGCCATATCCAGGTGGGGGAAGAGCACATATACAACTAGCAGAAACGGTAGCAACAGGCTATGGTCTGGATCTGGGTGCCGCATCCCCGTTGCTGGGCTGTCACTCTTTGGCATTAGATCAGATTTAGCAGGTTCTGAGCCTTTTTTTTTTTTCTTTTGAGATGGAGTCTCACTCTGTCTCCCAGGCTGGAGTGCAGTGGCACGATCTCTGCTCACTGCAAGCTCCACCTCCCAGGTTCAAGCAATTCTCCTGCCTCAGCCCCCCGAGTAGCTGGGATTACAGGCACCCGATACCATACCTGGCTAATTTTTACATTTTTAGTGGAGATGGGGTTTCACCATGTTGGTCAGGCTGGTCTTGAACTCCTGACCTCAAGTAAGCCACCCCCCTCGACCTCCCAAAGTGCTGGGATTACAGATGTGAGCCACGATGCCCAGCAGGTTCTGGGTCTTGACTGGACCCCTTTTTAGCTGTGTAACTTTGAGCAACCTCTTCATCTTTCGATAATTTTATGTGCATGGAAAAGATGCCTTAGCATTGGTCATATGCCCTATTCCAAGGATGGTGTCTGAGCTCCAAAGAGCAGGCCACCTGCCAGAGGACCCATATTTTGCGGGGACAGGGATGAGGATGGGATGCAAGAAGAGAGCACATGTAGGCTGAGAGCCTTGAGAATGGGAGAGGAAAGAGGTTTCAAGACATTTTTCTCTAGATTGTGAACAAAATTGCCCTTTAGTTCCCCCTAGAACAAATTTAAGAAGGACCTAAATTGCTTTTCAAGGCTATTTTAGGAGGTGAACTTGGATCTGACTTTGTTTTTTCTTCCTGGGCCTGTGCGAGGTGGGCTATGGGTGCCCATCTTTATTTGGGTTACAAAAATGTGAAGGGGGTGCAGAGGAACAGCAGAAAGAGGGCAGCCCTCCAGAGCATCCCTCTCTGCCCCACACCAGCCACAATCCTTGGGCCTGGGAACAGCGCTCATGCCCCCAGGCGAATCCCTTCCCCACAGACACCCTGGCAGGAGGCTGGGGAAGTTTGCTCCCTGTTTTCTGGGGGCAGGGCAGGAGGCAGATGGGGTGACTGGAGGTGCATGTCCATGACAGGTGGCAGCTGCTTTCCATCCCCAGTGCAGCCTGCCGTGACAGCACCTACATCCCAGCCCTGCCCCTGACACCTAAGGTCTCTTCTTACAAGAAGCAGTGCCACCTTTAAAACGTTTCAGATGGTCAGGCCGGGTGCAATGGCTCCCACCTGTAATCCCTGTACTTTGGGAGGCTGAGGAGGGCAGATTGCTTGAGCTCGGGAGTTCGAGACCAGCCTGGGCAACATGACAAAACCCCGTCTCTACCAAAAATACAAAACCTTAGCCAGGTGTGGTGGCGCACACCTGTGTTCCCAGCTACTCTGGAGGCTGAGGTGGGAGGATCACTTAAGCCCAGAGGTGGGAGGCTGCAGCGAGCCGAGATCGTGCCACTGCACTTCAGCCTGGGTGACAGAGCAAGACCCTATCTCAAAAGAAAAAAGTTTCAGATGGTCCTAGGTGTGAAAGTATATAATGTAAATAAAATGTTTTTAAACACTAATTTTTGCCTGGCGCGGTGGCTCACGCCTGTAATCCCAGCACTTTGGGAGGCCAAGGCGGGCGGATCACAAGGTAAGAAGATCGAGACCACGGTGAAACCCCGTTTCTACTAAAAATACAAAAAATTAGCCGGGCGAGGTGGCGGGCGCCTGCAGTCCCAGCTACTCAGGAGGCTGAGGCAGGAGAATGGCGTGAACCCGGGAGGCGGAGCTTGCAGTGAGCCGAGATTGCCGCGCCACTGCGCTCCAGCCTGGGCGACAGAGTGAGACTCCGTCTCAAAAAAAAAAAAACTAATTTTTTCAAAAGTTGTAGCATAGAAGTGATGGCACCAAGCTGCCTGAGTTCAAACAAAATGCTGGCTGTGCCAATTAAAAATGGTGAGGCAGGCCAGGTGCAGTGGCTCACACCTGTCATCCCAGCACTTTGGGAGGCTGAGACTGAGGCTGGAGGATCACTTGAGCCCAGGAGTTTGAGACCAGCCTAGGCAACATAGTGAGACCCCATCTCTACAAAAAAAATTTAAAAATTAGCTGGGTGTGGTGGCATGTGCCTGAAGTCCCAGCTACTCAGGAGGCGGGGGGGGAGGATCGCTTGAGCCGGGGAGGCAGTAAAGCCATGATCACACCACTGCACTCCAGCCTGGGTGACAGAATGAGACAGACGGAAAGAAGGAAGGAAGGAAGGAAGGAAGGAAGGAAGGAAGGAAGGAAGGAAGGAAGGAAGGAAGGAAGGAAGGAAGGAAGGAAGGAAGGAAGGAAGGGGGGAGGGAGGGAGGGAGGGAGGGGAGGGAGGGGAGGGGAGAGAGGGAGGGAGGGAAAGGCGAGGCAAGCTCCTCAACCCTCTGGGCTTCAGTGTCATTGCCTGCAGAGGGCTGGCCGTGGACACTTCAGGGACTCACAGTGAAGACAGCCCTTGGCCACGTGCCGGGCACATCACAAACGCTGCTAACCGGGGCCATAGTGATTCACTTTCACAGAAGGGCTGGGAGCTGTGGCTACAGGTGCGCGTGAACATATGTGGGTAAATGCTCCTGTCTCTCGGTGTTCCCAGCCCTTCTGCACAGAAGGTGCGGGTGAGTCAAAGAGAGAATAATCGGTGATCATAATGATAGGAAACGATCAAGTTTGGGGATTCTCTCCTCCTCCTAGGGCTCAGCTGAGGATACAGCAGTGCAGTCAGGATCTGCTCAAGCTGCTGCTGTAAGACTAGGGACTTAAACGACAGAAGTGAGTTTCTTGCAGCTGTGGAGGCTGGAAGGCTGAGATCAAGGGGTCGGCAGGGTTGGTTTCTTCTGATGCCTCTCTTCTTGGCTTGTCATTTCCTCCCTGCCTCACATGGTCGTCCTTCTGTGCCTGCATCCTAATCTCTCTCTTTTTTTTTCTTTTGAGACGGGGTCTCACCCAGTCACCTAGGCTGGAGTGCAGTGGTGCAACCTCTGCTTGCTGCAGCCCCCACCTCCCGGGTTCAAGCAATTCTCCCACCTCAGCCTCCCAAGTAGCTGGAATTACAGCCGTGTGCCACCACACCTGGCTAATTTTTGTATTTTTAGTAGAGACGGGGTTTCACCATGTTGGCCAGGCTGGTCTCGAACTCTTGACCACAGGTGATCCACCCATCTTGGCCTCCCAAAGTGCTGAGATTATAGGTGTGAGCCATCACAACTGGCCCTAACCTTCTCTCCTTATAAGGGCCAGTCACATTGGGTTAGGGCCCACCCAGTGACCTCATTTAACCTTAGTCACCTCTGTAAGACCCTGGGTCCAAAGCCAGTCACATTCTGAGGTACTGCAGGTTAGGACTTTAAGATGTGAAGTCACATTCTGAGGCAGGTACACAACTTAGCCCAGGACAAGAGCCACCTCCGCAACCATAAAAGTGTCACCCACAGCAGTGGGGTTTTCTACCTGACCCAACACAGCCAATTTCAGCTGGGATGGAATTAAAGTGTTGTAATTCACGTGAAAAGGCATGGAAAACAGCACTGCAGTAAGGCCTTGGCTACAGAAACATCACAAGATTGAATAAAGACCTGTTTTGCATCAATGCACATCATGGCACATTCTCATTGTGGGAAAATGTGGTTTAACGAGGGAGCCACGGGGAGGGGCAGCAAGACCTCAGGGAGATTCCAAAGAGGATTCCCAAGCAGGTGCATTCACGGGCACTGGTGAAAGGCAGCAGGGGCTTGTCATCCCACTTCTGAAAAATGGGCAACTCTCCTCTTCACTGATGCCCATGTTCCCCATGGGGGATGGCGGGGGCGGGGAGAGAGGGCAGGACCGACAAATCAACCTGCAGCAGGAGGTGGGGAAGGAGGGCAGGAGTGCAGCCTGGGCCTGCTTCCTGAGGCCAAGAGATGCCACCCCTGCAATCCCAGCACTTTGGGAGGTCAAGGTGGGAGGATCGCTTGAGGCCAGGAGTTTGAGATCAGCCTGGGCAACACAGTGAGATCCTGTCCCTACTAAAATTTTTTTTAAATTGAGAGAGACAGATGTCTGCCAGCCAGCCTCACACAGCAGGCCAGCCCGGGAGAAAGCAATGGAGGACCAGAAAGGCACTGAGCCCCTCTGAAGGGGCCTGTCCCTGACCTCTGCTCTCCTAGTCTTCATCAGCCTGGAGGTTATGTCCACTTTGCAGTTAAGGTGATTGAGGCACAGGCAGGTGACAACATGTGCCCAGTGTCCCTGAGCGCGGGTACTAGAGCCAGGATTGGAAGCCAGCTCTCCGACTCCAGGGCCCCTGGTTCGCTAACGAGTCTGTGCGGCCCTCCTTGGCACAGGAGAGAGCAGAACCATCAGGAACCGGGATTCGAGGAGGGGAGGACAAGGGAGGCTGTGTGCCTCCAGCCATGTGTACACTTGGGTGGCTCACAACTGAGTGTTTGCAACTCCGGGTACCATCAACCTAGTGGACCCCCTCTGCGTGACTCACGCCCCCTCCTGCCCAAGCTCTCCCGGGGCCACCCCTGCCCTGGAGGAGTGCCCAACACAGCAGCTGTCACAGCCGATCTCCTGGGAAACCCTCCTGATGGAGCCCAGCCCAGGGAACCCCACGGGATGCTCTGGTTCTCCTCGGCACTCTCTCTGGCCCATCAAGTTCAAGGACAGCTCTAAGTCTTACCCGGGAGAAGAAACTGGGGCACCTCCTGTTTCCTCCGTTCTGCCTCTCAGCAGGGTGTGCGGAAAGGGGAGCTGTGTCTGCAAGTCCTGCACCTGTTTCGTAAGCCTCACCTGTGCTTCCTGGGGATGGAGTCCCGCCCTGGCCCCCTGTTCCCCCAGGAAGGCTGGCAAGCTCAGCCCCACAGCCAGGACAAGTTGTGGGAAAATGCTGGGACCATAAGGCCACCCAGCCCAGGGAGGAATCTGTGTGTCTCCAGTCACAGCTCAGTCCCCAGCCCACCACAAACTGGCCCCATGGGCAGCCCCACTGCCCCTGCTGTCACGCTTCTGCAGCCCTACAGCCCACCCAAGGCTGCCGGGGACCCTCCTTTCCTCCCAGCCCCTCGGCGTGGTGGCTCAAGCCTGTAATCCCAGCACTTTGGGAGGCCGAGATGGGCGGATCATGAGGTCAGGAGATCGAGACCATCCTGGCTAACACGGTGAAACCCCATCTCTACTAAAAAATACAAAAAACTAGCCGGGCGAGGTGGCGGGCGCCTGTAGTCCCAGCTACTCGGGAGGCTGAGGCAGGAAAATGGCAGGAACCCGGGAGGCGGAGCTTGCAGTGAGCCGAGATCTGGCCACTGCACCCCAGCCTGGGCGACAGAGCGAGACTCCGCCTCAAAAAAAAAAAAAAAAAAAAAAAAGCAATAATTTCCCAAACTGGTACCAATTAGCGGTAAATTCCTGTTGACGGGTTTGGAGGGGACTTTCCTAGTTCAAAGATTCCACGGTCTTAAAAAGAACACTGCTGTCTAGTTTTCCAGTCCTGGCCCCGTGGAAGGTCACGCGCAGCTGAAAATAATTTTCTGGATCAGGAAACAGGCCAGACTGACGCGTGCCCAGGCAGTTCCCTTGGTGGCCTTGGAAGACATCTGGCGGACACCTGGCTGCGGAGGTTCGACTTAGAGTCCAGCTGAGGCTCAACTCAGCTCGCTGGAGGACAGGGGACTCTGGAAAGAAAACGGGCGCAGCTTGCCCTGTGGGCCCGGGGTTGTGCAACGCGTAGACACAGGACCGCACGGCCCGCAGGACGCCGGACGCCCGCTAGGGGCGCGCGCGAGCCAGGGGCTCCACAAGGGCCCTGGGGGAGCGAGGCGGCAGCCAGGCCCAGGACACCCTGAGTTCTCCCGCTCTTACTCCCCACCCTTTGTTTCTTTCTATCTTTTGTTTTTCTTTTCTTTTTTTTTTAATTTTCTTTTCTTTTCTTTTTCTCTCCTCTCCTTTTTTTCCCCTTTCCTTTCGTTTTTTTTTTCTTTTTTTTTTTTTGAACAAAAAGCATAGTCACATGTACAGCCTAGAACAGCCAAAGAATATCTAATACCTAGCACGTGGTACTGAAAAAAACTATTCATTGGCGTCACTAATTGTAAATAAATGCGACATACACTTCATCAGCCAATCCTCTATTGTTAGACATGAAGCTTGTTACCAATTTCCCCCCATGTCTTGTCACCTTGTTTTATTATAGAAGTACATTGTAGAAAATATAGGTAAACAAGGCCGGCACGGTGGCTCACACCTGTAATCCCAGCACTTTGGGAGGCCAAGGTGGGCAGATCACGAGGTCAGGAGATAGAGACCAGACTGGCCAACATGATGAAACCCCATATCTACTAAAAATACAAAAATTACCTGGGCATGGTGGCATGCACCATGTAGCCTGTAATCCCAGCTACTCGGGAGGCTGAGGCAGGAGAATCGCTTGAAACCTGGAAGCTGAGGTTGCAGTGAACCGAGATCATGCCACTGCATTCCAGTGCAGACAGAGCAAAACTCAGTCTCAGAAAAATAATAATAAAGAAAGAATAAAGAATAAAAAGAAAATACAGGTAAACAAAACAAACAGCCTTAATTACAACCATTCAGATATATTTAACATACATTTTGGCATTAATTTATACTTAAGTACATAGATGATAGATAGATGCTTGTATTTAAAAAAAAAAAAAAAAAGGGCTTACTGGGCGCTGTGGCTACATGGTGAAACCCTGTCTCTACTAAAAATACAAAAATTAGCCAGGTATGGTGGTGCGCACCTGTAGTCCCAGCTACTCAGGAGGCTGAGGTGAGAGAATCGCTGGAACCCAGGAGGCAGAATTTGCAGTGAGCCAAGATTGTGACACTGCACTGCAGCCTGGGCAACAGAGGGAGACTCTGTCTCAAAAAAAATTAATTAATTAATTAAAATGGCCTCATACTCTTTTGTAAATGGCTTTATCAATTTAAAAATTACTACTTTTTTTAGAAAATGACTACACAGTTTTTATAAGCTCTGAAGGGCAGGGGGTTCATCTGTTTTGTTTATATTTTTATTAATTTTTTTTTTTGAGACAGAGTCTCACTCTATCACCCTGGCTGGAGTACAGTGGCACTATCTCAGCTCACTGCAACCTCTGCCTCCCGAGTTCATACAATTCTCCTGCCTCAGCCTCCCAAGTAGCTGAGATTATAGGCGCCTAAATACGAAAGTTAACATGCCCAGCTAACTTTCATATTTTTAGTAGAGACGGGGTTTCACCTTCTTGGCGAGGCTGGTCTCCAACTCCTGACCTCAATTGATCCACCCACCTTGGCCTCCCAAAGTGCTGGAATTACAGTTGTGAGCCAACCGTGCCCAGCCTGTTTTGTTTATTGCTATTTATAAATAACGCTCTGATGTGCACTTCCGTAATACGAATGTTTAGAAATAGAATATTTGGGTCAAGGAGATCCCTAGGCTCTGTGTAGCTGTTGCCAAATCCTTCACGCATGTTTGCGTCTTCCCGACACACCAGTATTGATTCAAGTTTCTACTTACTCACACTTTGGCCAGAACAGGGTATTAACTTTATCAACTGGATCAGGAAAAGATGCTGTCAACTGCAGTTTTCATTACACACATCAAGGCCAATGTTTTCCCCATGGGTGTGGGCCATAGGAAGTCTTCTTTGGCGAATTACTGCGCAGGCCTGTGGCCCATGTATAAGTTACGATGCTCTTCACAATAGCATTCTGCCCCCACAAGTTCAGGTGCAAAAGGCCTCTGTTTTCCTGAGTGTTTTCACATGTACATTCGTAAGCCAGTCTGTAGTTATTCTGCAGGGAAGGAGTCTCTTTTGATCAGGATTTTGTGAGCTATCAGGTTTCTGTGATTTTGTAAAATGAATTGGAAAATGTCCATCTTATTCTATGCCCTGGAATGGTTTACAGAGCATTAGAAATGCAGAGAAGGAAAACAGAAATGCTTGCTAAATATATAAAAAGATGATCAGAAAAATGCAAATTAAAAGGAGATACCATTCTTTGTATATAATGTTAGCAAAATGTGTAAAGAGTGATTAATCCAGCCAATAAATCATGCCTGTAATCCCAGCACTTTGGGAGGTCAAAACAGGCAGATCACTTGAAGTCAGGAGTTCAAGACCAGCCTGGGCAACATGGCAAAACCCATCTCTAAAAACAATAGCCGGGCATGGTGGCACTCACTTATAGTCCCAGCTATGCTGGAGGTTGAAGTGGGAGGATCACCTGAGCCTGGGAGATGAAGGTTGCAGTAAGCTGAGATCCCGCCACTGCACTCCAGCCTGAGCAAAAGATTGAAGCCCTGTCTCAAAATAAAATAAAATTAAATTAAAAAGAGAGTGATAAAATCCATTATGACAATCATCTTAAGATTCGAGGCCAGGAGCTGTGGCTTACGCCTGTAATCTCAGCACTTTGGGAGGCCAAGATGGGTGGATCACCTGAGGTCAAGAGTTAGAGCGTACCCTGGCCAATATATGAAACCCCATCTCTACTAAAAATACAAAAAATGAGCTGGGCATGGTGGCACACGTCTGTAATCCCAGCTACTTGGGAGGCTGAGGCATGCGAATCACTTGAACCAGGGAGGCAGAGGTTGCAGTGAGCCAAGATCATGCCACTGCACTCCAGCCTGGGCGACAGAACAAGACCCTGTCTCAAAAAAAATATATATATATATATAGAGAGAGAGAGAGAGAGAGAGAGAGAGATGGGATCATGCTGTGTTGCCCAGGCTGATCTCAAACTCCTGGCCTTAAGCAATCCTCCTGCTTCAGCCTCCCAGAGTGCTGGAACTATAGGCTGTGACTGGCCATGTGCTTCAGTATTGATGGGAGATTTTCTAATGAGAATATTGTATTTTTATCAAAAACTTAAATAATAGAATAAAATTATCTAACTCTCGGAACTTGAGAAAACAGGTTCATTAAACTATCTATCTACATAGTGCCTATTTGAAATGGATTTCCTTTTCAATCTCTCCTATAGCTATTGGTATTTTCAAGTTTTCTCTTTTTAAGAGATGGGGTCTCACTCTGTCAACCAGGCTGGATGGTGGCAAGATTATACCTCACTGTAACTCTGAACTCCTAGGGTCAAGCGATCCTCCTGCCTGAGCCTCCTGAGTAGCTGGGACTACAGACACACACCACCACGCTTGGCTAATTTTTTTTTTTTTGTAGAGACAGAGTCTCACTATGTTGCCCAGGTTGGCCTCAAACTGTTGGCCTCAAGTGATACTCTTGCTTTGGCCTCCCAAAGTGCTGGCATTGCACATGTGAGCCACCATGCCTGGCCCTATATTCAGGTTTTCTAAGTTTCCTTGGTCATTTTTGGTACTCTACTCTTTCCCAGATAATCAGCCCATCTTAATATTTTATTGTAAAATATAATATACTGAAACTAACTTAAGAGAGAGAGAAAGCTAAATATCAATTATCACTAAAGAAATAGAAGTAGGGGGCCGGGCGTGGTGGCTCACGCCTGTAATCCCAGCAATTTGGGAGGCCGAGGCGGGCAGATCACGAGGTCAAGAGATCGAGACCATCCTGGCCAATATGGTGAAACCCCGTCTCTACTAAAAATACGAAAATTAGCCAGGCGTGGTGGCAGGCACCTGTAGTCCCAGCTACTCGGGAGGCTGAGGCAGGAGAATTGCTGGAACCTGGGAGGCAGAGGTTGCAGTGAGCCGAGATCATGCCATTGCACTCCAGCCTGGGCAACAAGAGTGAAACTCTATCTCAAAATAAAATAAAATAAAATAAAATGTTCCAACTGCCTTTTTTTTTCTTGCAGAAATAGACAAACTGATCCTCAAATTTGTATGGTAGTGTAAGAGGGCCTGAGTAGCCAAAATAATTGAAAAGGAAGGTGTTGGGGACTCACACCTCCCAATTTCAATACTTACTGCAAAGTTACAGTAATCAAGATAGTGTGGTACAGGCATAAGGATAGGTATATAGATTAATGAAATAGAATGGAGAGTCCATACATCTATGGTCATTTGATTTTCAACAAGCATGCCAAGACCATTGAATGAGAAAGAATAGTATTTTCAACAAACGTCACTGGGACAACTGGATATACATGCAAAAGAATGTATATTCTTTTATTTTTTTATTTTTATTTTGACAGAGTTCCACTCTTGTTGCTCAGGCTGGATTGCAATGGTGTGATCTCAGCTCACTGCAACCTCCGCCTCCCAGGTTCAGCAATTCTCCTGCCTCAGCCTCCCGAGTAGCTGGGATTACAGGCGCCTGCCACCACTCCTGGTAAATTTTTTTGTATTTTTAGTAGAGACAGGATTTCACCATGTTGGCCAGGTTGGTCTCAAACTCCTGGACTCAAGTGATGCATACACCTTGGCCTCCCAAAGTGCTAGGATTATAAGCGTGAGCCACCTCGCCTGGTCAAGAGTGTATATTCTACCTCACACCATATGTAAAAATTAACTCGAAATGGGTCAAAGGCTTAGATGTAAATTTAAAATTCTTAGAAGGAAACATAGGTGTAAATCTTCGTGACCTTGGATCAGGCAATGGTTTCTTAAGTATGACACCACAAGCACAAGTAACAAAAGGAACAAATAGATAAATTGGACTTCATCAAAACTTAAAACTTTTTTGCATCAAATGACTCCATTAAGAGAGTATTTCTGTGTAGTTGCTGAGGGGGAAAGAAAAAGAAAGTAAAAAGGCCAGGTGCGGTGGCTCACGCCTGTAATCCCAGCACTTTGGGAGGCCGAGGCGGGCAGATAGCTTGAGCTCAGGAGTTTGAGACCAGCCTAGGCAACATGGTGAAACCCCATATCTACAAAAAATACAAAAATTAACCGGGCGTGGTGGTGTGTGCTTGTCGTCTTAGCTACTCGGGAAGCTGAGGTGGATCACCTGAGCCCTGGAGGTGGAGGTTGCAGGGAGCCAAGATTACTCCACTGCACTCCAGCCTGGGGGAGAAAGTGAGACCCTGTCTCAAAAATATGTATATGTATATATGTATGTGTATATATACACATATATATGCCAGCAATCCTCAAAACTGTCAAGATCATAAAAACAAAAAGTCTGAAAAACTGTCGCAGCCAAGAGGAACCCAAGGAAACATGACAACTGAATGTCATGTGGTATCCTGGATGGGCTCCTGAATATAGAAAGAATATGAGGAAAAAACTAAGGAAGTAGGAATAAAATATAAGCTTTAGTTAACAATAATGCATTTGAATATTGGTTTATTAATAGTAACAAATGTACCTTATTCACATAAAATGTTAGTGATAGGGTTGACAGTGTGGCACATATGGCACCTCTCTGTACTCTATTTGCAACTGTTCCGTAAATCCCAAGCTGTTCTAAAATAAAACCTTATTTTAAAAAGATAAAAACCGTGGCTGTCCCTCTTCCATCAGTTTGGTGAGTCAGTGTCCCTGTAGGTTGTAGAATGAAAATACCCAACACTGAAATTCAAACGCAACACAGATGATTGTGGAGGTGTTTCAAAGGACAGTGCTTTGAATATCAAAGGTTCCAGAGAAGCACTGGAGAAAACTGATCAAGTACTTTCTCACAAAAGTAACCCTCTTTCTTGAGAAGGCCAAACATGCTGGGTAGGAGTTCACGTGGAGCTGTCCAGCCTCCTGGCTGCTGAAACCCTGATCAATACCTGATGGATTCTTTGTTCTAGAATGGGCAGGTGGCACCAGGAAGATGACGGGTCCTGACCCCTGGAGCTGCACCAGAGCTCAGCCTATGACAACCTGGCTCAGCCTATGGCAACCTATGAGCACCCTGTACTCTTCCTAGGAGGGATCAGGAGGAACACCAGGACCCCAAACCCCCAGAGCTGAAAGATGGTACCAGTCTCTAAGTGGAAACCCATGCCATGAGGACCAAAGCCATTGATACCTCTGGCTCTCCCCAGGGTACTCCATGGTTACAGGTGTGCACCCCACACCTGATCCCACTAGGGGCTGGAACAGGAAAGGGGCTGGATGGGGGCTAGGGGAAATAGGCAGGAAGGGCAGGGCAGTCCATCTTTTGCAAGTAGCAGTGGATCTCTCTCTAGGAAGCAGAGAACTAGCTCTGGGGCAGCCTGTTTCTGTGCTTTGGGAGATCCACTTTGAGGGTTACAAACCCTCAAAGCTGCTCCTACAAGTCTTCTTGGGCAAACTGGGACTTTGGCATGGCTGGCAGTGTTACCGAAACAACAGGAATTTGGCCTAGGTTCTAGTGCTTGCCACGCCAATCCCTGAAACCACTATTATTGCCAAGGAAGAAGGCTTTAATTGGGTGCTGCAGCCAAGGAGATGGGAATATGTCTCAAATTCTTCCTGACTGACTACAATTAGGGGTTGATATAGCAGAAACGTAACCACATGCAGAAAAGCAGGAATTAGGGAGGGGTAAGGAAGAGGAGTCGGTTAACAGGGAGCAGGTGGCCAGTTAGGCAGTCATCAGAGGTGAGCGGTTTGGCTTCTCATTGTCCAAATGCAGTGACCAATGAGTTTCAGCTTCTTGATACTATCTGGGAAGCCAGCTGGTTGGTCTCCTGAGAAAGGAGCTCTGAAAAGACAAACATAACTTTCTCAAATTTCACAACTGGGACGGGCAATTTCTATGTTTACTCAAAATAAACTATAAACATTAGTCTTGTTTTGTTTTGTTTTGAGACAGAGTTTCACTCTGTTGACCAGGCTGGGGTACAGTGACACCATCTTGGCTTGCTGCAACCTGGGTTCAAGTGATTCTCATGCCTCAGTCTCCCAAGTAGCTGGGATTACAGGCAGGCACCACCACACCTGGCTAATTTTTTTTTTTTTTTTTTTTTTTTTTTTTTTTTTTGCACTTTTAGTAGAGATGGAGTTTTGCCAAGTTGGCCAGGCTGTTCTCAAACTCCTGACCTCAAGCCCACCTCAGCCTCCCAAAGTGCTGGGATTACAGGTGTGAGCCATTGCACCTGGCCTATCAACATCAGTTCTATGGGACAATTGGGCGAGTTTCAGCAGGAGCCTTCCAGGTTCTGGGGTGTGATTGACAGGAACTTGGCTTTGTCACCACAGAAAGTGAGGGTTGATAGCTTCAGCTGTGCATGAATTGAGACCATCTTGACCTTGAACCGAGGCTTGTTCTGGAAGATCATTTGAATGTTTTGCTGGGGCAGGCGAGGCAGGGAACCACACACCCACCAGTACAAAAGACAATCACGTAGCCACTAACAAGAACAGTGCAGATCTGTAAATACTGATGTGGAATTAACCCTGCAAAATTCTGTTAGGTGAAAGGAACATAAAAACAATCAAATTTGTCCACTGAAATTTTCTAGCAGGTCAAACCAGAAACAATATTGGTTGACTCAGAAGAAAGTTACTGGGGTACTGGTTAGGAAGGAAATTTGTGTACCCTCTTAAGTATTGAAGTTTTACTTTGTGTATCATGTAACATTACATGCATTACAATATACTTTTTCTTTTCCTTTTTGAGACAGTCTCATTCTATCACCCAGGCTGGAGTGTGCTGGCACAATCTCAGCTCACTGCAACCTCTGCCTCCTGGGTTCAAGTGATTCTCGTGCCCCAGCCTTCTGTGTAGCTGGAATTACAGGCGCACACCACCACACCCACTTAATTTTTGTATTTTTTAGTAAAGATAGGGTTTTGCCATGTTGGCCAGGCTGGTCTCGAGCTCCTGGCCTCAAGTGGCCCACCTACCTTGGCCTCCCAAAAGTGTTGGGATTATAGGCATGAACCACCATGCCTGGCCACATAATGATTTTTAAAGTCTAACTTAACCAAACTATGTCAGAAAGTTAAAATGACAACCCTTTCATTCCAATTGATTGTACTAGAATGTTCCAAGCAAATATCCCCTTCCTTCCCCAGGCCAGGGCCCAGCCCTGCCTCCCACTGCTCCAGGCTGCTGGGCTAGTTGCTGGGTCCTGGGGTGGCCCACAGGGACTTTGCCTACTGTAATTTCCACCAGCACCCCCAAGCCACCCCAAATAAACACAGAATTGAAGTACAAATTGCATGTTCACCATCTGAAGACAAGTCCCCTATTTTCTGCTTCCAACTGGACTGTTTTCTCAAGACCCTCTGCATTCATTTCTATTGCTGGGTAATATATTTCCTGGCTGGTGAAAAGTCCCGGCATAGTCCAGCTATGTCCTCCGAGACGGCACGGTCTCATGAGGCTGTCATCAGGCGTCTGCTGGGTCATATCTTCCTCTTGGTAGATGCAGAAGGCAGACAAATGCCTAGGCAGATGGGACGGAACCCCAGTGAAACCCTATCTCCAAGACAAAGACAGTTTAAAACCTGAAAGCCAAGCTACAAGTCAAATCTGCAGACTGGATTGAGAACCTGTCTTCCCTTTTGGTGCACTTTCCTCTGATTGATCCCCACCCTTCACCTATTTTACAGAAACCTACCCTACCCTAATTGGTTTTTTACACCATCACGCCCACCTTTGAGCGGTGCCTTTGTTTTAACCTTTCTTGCATACTCACAAACCAATCAGCACACACTCCCCACTCTGAGCCTGTAAAAGCCTCAGACCCAGCCACACTGAGGGAGAGACCACCCAACTTAGAGTGGAGAACAACCCTTGCATCCCCTCTCCACTGAGAACTTTTCCATCGCTCAATAAAGTTATTATCTACCCTCCTCACCCTTCGATGGTCAGGGTAACCTCATTCTTCCTGGACATGAGACAAGAGCTCAGGAACACTGAACATGGGTAGGAGCTGTAACACAGGCAGGCTGAGGCACACACGGCCCAGCCATGGGCTGAGCTGGCGCACAAGCTCAGTGCAGCCCAGTGGACTGAATGGGTGGGACATGTGACCGAGGGGCCCTGACTTTTGCTGTCTGCTGACTCAAGGTCCCCCTCAGGTCCTTGTTAGTGGTTTTTTTGTTAGGTGAACTTATAACATAACATGGTCCTTATTTCATCAAGCCAGGAAGGAAAATCTCCAATGTGTGCTGGTAAGATGGAGGCTTGTCTAGGTATCTATAGTAACTAAGTCATGGAGTGACATCCTGTCACCTGTGCTATATTCTACTGGTTATAAGCAAGTCACAGGTCCCATTCACACTCAAGAGGAAGGGATTATAAAGGGCATGAACCTGGAGGCTACCCTCGGGTCTGTCTGCCACACCCTCCCACAGGGAGATTTTTGAGCTGGCACTGGCATGGCCCTGGGGAGGAGTTATGGGATGCCACACTGCCAGGAGCAGAGGAACTGTGCAGGGTTTGTGCCCTCACAGACACTCAGATTCACAGTGGCCGGCCCTGAAAGATGGAAGGCATTTAACATGGTAAAGCCACAGGGCTGTACCTAGCCAGAGCTTTTGTCATGTGCCATTGTGTGTGATGTTAACACTGGCCTTGAGTTGTGCAGTGCACACCTGCACAACTGTTCACAGCAGCCCTGACCCCCGCCTGTGGATGAGAGGCTTCTTCAGAGCACTACCTCGCTGATGATCATTATCTGGTCAGACTCCAGTTCCACCAACAGACCATATGTCTGTGCAGCTGAGTTTACTTTACACTACATCCTCTTTTCCAGCTATTCTGTGACTTCTCAGTTCCTCAAACACACCCAAAGCTTGAAATATTTTCTCTGGAACTTTTGGCTCTATGCAATTCAAAACTCACAGCTTCTCGGAGTTTGTTTATTTTTTACACTCCTGGGTGGGTCTCTAGAAGCGAAACATCAAAGCCAGCTGGAATCTCAAATGAGAAACCTGATTCTTCCAAAGCAATGATTGTCATAGTTGTCATGTAATGGGACAGCTCACCCCCGACAATGCATTGCAGTTGCAGTGTCACAATTACAGGTTAGGTATACATTCCAAACAGTTCAGTTCATCCCCAGGCATCCTTGGCACAGTTCAAGACTGTTTTACAATGAACAATAAATGTAGAAGGTGCTGGCCGGGTGCAGTGGCTCATGTGTATTCCCAGCACTTTGGGAAGCTGAGGTGGGCAGACCATCTGAGGTCAGGAGTTCGAGACCAGCCTGGCCAACATGGCAAAACCCCGTCTCTTCTAAAAACACAAAAATTAGCCAGATATGGTGGCACGCACCTGTAGTCCTAGCTACCCAGGGGGCTGAGGCAAGAGAATCGCTTGAACCCAGGAAGCAGAGGTGGCAGTGAGCCAAGATTGTGCCACTGCACTCCAGCATGGGCAACAGAGGGAGACTGTCTCAAACAATAAACAAACAAACAAACAAACATAGAAGGTGCAGAATTTCAGAACAGCAATTGCTGAACTTGTATCTGGACCCATTTACAGAGGTAGACCACATTCTGGGCCAAGCTCATCCAATCCACAGCCTGTGGCCACATGTGGCCCAAGATGGCTTTGAATGTAGCCCAACCCAAATTCATAAACTTTCTTAAAACATTATGAGACACTTTGAGAGGCCGAGGTGGGTGGACCACTTGAGGTCAGGAGTTCGAGACCAGCCTGGCCAACATGGCAAAACCCTGTCTCTGCTAAAAACACAAAACTTAACTGGGCATGGTGGCAGGGGCCTGTAGTCCCAGCTACTTGGGAGGCTGAGACACAAGTATCACTTGAACCCGGGAGGTGGAGGTTGCAGTGAACTGAAATCACGCCACTGCACTCCAGCCTGGGTGACAGAGTGAGATTCTGTCTCAAAAATAATAATAGTGATAATAATATGTTTATTGCATTTTTTTTTTTTTAGCACATCAGCTATTGTTAGTGTTAGTGTATTTTATGTGTGGCCCAAGACAATTCTCCTTCCAAAGTGGCCCAGGGAAGCCAAAAGATTAGACACCCCTGTGTCCTAGAATGCAGTTCGTAAAGCAAGTCTCAAAAATGTTTTTGAAGAATGCAAGCTGTACTAAGTATGTTTTCTGACCACAGTGGAATCAAATGATAAACCAGAAACACAAAGATCTCTGGAAAATCCCCAAGTATTTGAAACTGGATATCACCCATCTAAATAATTCATGAGTCAATCAAAAATAAAATAAGAAAATATTTTGAACTGAATAAAAATGAAAATGCAACATACCAGGCCGGGCGTGGTGGCTCACGCTTGTAATCCCAGCACTTTGGGAGGCCAAGGTGGGCGGATCACGAGGTCAGGAGTTCCAGACCAGCTTGGCCAACACAGTGAAACCCCATCTCTACCAAAAATACAAAAAATTAGCTGGACTTGGTGGCAGGCACCTGTAATCCCAGCTACTCGGGAGGCTGAGGCACAAGAATTGCTTGAACCCCAGGAAGTAGAGGTTGCAGTGAGCTGTGATCACACCACTGCACTCCAGTCTGGGCAACAGAGCCAGACTCAGTCTCAAAAAAACAAAAACAAAAATAAAAACAAAAAAAAGATGACAAACAAGTGGGAGCAGATTCCCAGGGCCACCAGATGCTCTGCGTGGACCCCAATGTGCTTGGCACCCCTGGAATCCTGAGTCATTCTGAGACCCAGTGGCAGTGGGGGCATGTTAATTAGTTGCCATCCCTTCAAATCAATATTCTCTAAATTTGTCAGAATTTAGGTGACAGAGGGCGGGCATGGTGGCTCATGCCTATAATCCCAGCATTTTGGGAGGCTGAGGCAGGTGGATCACCTGAGGTCGGGAGTTCGACACCATCCTGGACAACATGGTGAAACCCTGTATCTACTAAAAATACAAAAATTAGCTGGGTGGCATGTGCCTGTAGTCCCAGCTACTCAGTAGGCTGAGGCAGGAGAATTGTTTGAACCCAGGAGGCGGAGGTTGCAGTGAGCCATGATCGTGCTACTGCACTCCAGCCCGGGCGACAGAGTGAGACTCCATCTCAAAAAAGAAAGAAAGAAAGAAAGAAAGAAAAAATGGCCAGGCATGGTGTCTCATGCCTGTAATCCCAGCACTTTGGGAGGCCGAGGGAGGCAGATCACGTGGTCAGGAGATCGAGACCATCCTGGCTAACATGGTAAAACCCTGTCTCTACTAAAAATACAAAAAATTAGCTGGGCATGGTGGCAGGCGCCTGTAGTCCTGGCTACTCGGGAGGCTGAGGCAGAAGAATGGCGTGCACCTGGGAGGTGGAGCTTGCAGTGAGCCAAGATCGTACCACTGCACTCCAGCCTGGGCGACAGAGCGAGACTCCATCTCAAAGAAAAAAAAATACAAAGATTAGCTGGGCATGGTGGCTCGCACCTGTAATCCCAGCTACTCAGGATGCTGAGGCAGGAAAATTGCTTGAACCTGGGAGGCAGCAGTTGCAGTGAGCCAAGATTGTGCCATTGCACTCCAGCCTGGGCGACAGGGGAAGGCTCCATCTCAAGAAAAAAAAAAAAAGAAAGAAAGAAATTTGGGAGCCAGGCCCAGTGGCTCATGCCTGTAATCCCAGCACTTTGGGAGGCTGAGGCAGGTGGATCACCTGAAGTCAGGAGTTCGAGCCCAGCCTGGGCAACATGGTGAAACTCCATGTCTACTAAAAATACAAGAATTAGCCAGGTGTGGTGGCGGATGCCTGTAATCCCAGCTACTCAAGAGGCTAAAGCAGGAGAATCACTTGAACCCAGGAGGCAGAGGCTGCAGTGAGCCGAGATTGTGTCACTGCACTCTAGTCTGGATGGCAGAGTGAAACTCTGTCTCAAAATATACATATATATGTGTGTGTGTGTGTGTGTGTGTATGTGTGTGTGTGTGTATGGATAAATATTTTGATTTCTTTCAGGGCACACTATATGTCAAGTGATGTTATACTAGAGTCAGGTTGGAATCTGGTATCTTATTACTATAAAGAGTCTTGTTTTGTCAATCTTAAGACCTCTGTTTTAATGTTAATGTTGGTTAGTTGTAGCTGAACTCCAAAGGGAGGAGAATACAATGAGGCATGTCTGGCCTATCTTTCCTGTCATCACATGAAGTAGTTTTTCAGGTTTCTTTGGACCCCCTTGGTAGACAGGAGGGGTCTATTCAGTCAGTTGGGGGCTTAGAATTGTATTTTTGGTTTACACAACAAACTGTATTACAAATGCATGCAACAACTTTGCTGGAGGGGATGGAGGCGTGAGGGGTGGAGGGGATGGGAAGTTGCTGAGCTAAGTAACTTGGAAATGAGTTGCACCTCTAAGACTAAAGACAGAAGGAATTGCACATGAGCACTGTACTCTACTTAATAAAGTTGTTTGCTATGGAGGTATGAGCTAATAATTCAGATACTGCTATACATATATACTGGAATACAGCAATTATGTAAATAGTGGCAGATGGCAGAAGCTACATTTCTCAGTGTGTTTACACAAAAGCAAGGGAAGGAAGCTAGAATGATCCATGTGGTGATGGATTAAACATCAGTATGAATTCATTCTTAGCTTACTATAGATGCAGATAGCTACATACAGAAATAGTTGTAGATACATGCTGCTGGTTACATATGTGACATGAGTTAGTATGAACACATATACAGGTATGTGACACTTAATGGTGTTACAGTCTCGTCAATGCACCACAGTGGAGCAGGCTCTCACTGTGAGGTATCACCCGGAGTTCTTTGTCTCACAACCAAGAGAATTAGGGAATGTGGACACAAAGGATAATAAGTGAAAGAAGAAAGCTTTCTGCTGCAGAGAGGGGACCTGAAGAGCGTTGCCATTTTCACAGCTGAATGCAAAGGCTTTCATAAGAAACTGGAGAGGGCTGGGTGTCTCATTTGCTTAAGGTGCAAACTTCTGGTAGCTCTACCCCGTCCTCCTAATGTGCATCTGTGCCCTTGGCTTGAGTTACTCCACATTGCTTTGTAACCCTTACTGTGCATGTGTCAGGGCACGGAATTTTCCACTGTGGGCATGTCTGGGAAAGTCACCTATGTAGTCTTTCTTTTTTTTTTTTTTTTTTGAGACAGCGTTTCACTCTTGTTCCCCAGGCTGGAGTGCAATGGTGAGTGTTCCGTGTGTCCATGTGAAGAGTCCACCAAACAGGCTCTGTGTGAGCAACAAGGCTGTTTATTTCACCAGGGTGCAGGCGGACTGAGTCTGAAAAGAGAGTCAGCAAAGGGCGGTGGATTATCATTAGTTCTTAAAGGTTTTGGGATAGGCGGTGGAGTTAGCAGCAATGTTTTATGGGCAGGGGGTGGATCTCACAAAGTACATTCTCAAGGGTGGGGAGATTACAAAGAACCTTCTTAAGGGTGGGGGAGATTACAAAGTACATTGATCAGTTAGGGTGGGGCAGAAACAAATCACAATGGTGGAATGTCATTGATTAAGACTATTTTCACTTCTTTTGTGGATCTTCAGTTGCTTCAGGCCATCTGGATGTATATGTGCAGGTCACAGGGGATACGATGGCTTAGCTTGGGCTCAGAGGCCTGACAGTGAGATCTCTGCTCACTGCAACCTCCGCCTCCTGGGTTCAAGCAATTCTCCTGCCTCAGCCTCCCGAGTAGCTGGTTTTAAAAGAATGTGCCACCATGCCCAGCTAATTTTGTATTTTTAGTAGAGATGGAGTTTCTCCATGTTGATCAGCCTGGTCTCAAACTCCCAACCTCAGGTGATCTGCTGGCCTTTCTTATCTGTGCAGCTGTGGGCGTGTCTTAGGCAAGCTCCCCTGTGTAAGTTCCCTTATCTATGCCTGCAGGCTGTTCTTTCGTTTGAAAGAATTCAACCAAGGACCCACCCTAACTGCCTGCCTGATCTGTTTCTTTCTCCTGTCTCAACGTCAGGGATAGCTTCTAAGAAATATGTCCGGTGATTTTGTCACTGTGCAAATATCATAGAGCGTACTCACACAAACATAGATGGTGTAGCCCACTACACACCTAGGCTGTATGGTATAACCGATTGTGCCTAGGCCACAAATCTGTACAGCATGTTATTGTACTGAAGAGTCTAGGCCATTGTAACACAGTGGTATTCATGTATCTAAACATATCTTAACATAGAAAAGTACAGTAAAAACATGGTATTTGCTCCATAGCAGGCCAGTCTATGCAAACCTACCCCCAAAGTCCAAGGAAGCTGAGGGCTAAAGAAGAGGCTGATGAATCCAGCTCCTCAGAAAGAAGCATTTAATAAAGACTTATGAACAGAAGCCATGTCTCAGGTGGCCAAAAGATGGTGGACCCTCACACCATTCCTACCATGGGGAAGGAATCTGTAGGACAAGTGAAGCTGATCCCCTAGGGAAAGGCAAGAATGCTACATGAATCTGCCTAAGGGCAGGATTTATGGTCAAGGTTGTTTTGACCCAAGGCCAGGGTTTATGGTAATAGCAGATGAAATAGAAATCTTAGAGGCCTCCCTGAAGAAGGGTTAATGAGAAATCACCATGGTGGATTAGAATCCAAGATGGAATTTCTTTAGCCTCTGCAGTCTTGTAATCTTATGGGACCACCATCATATATATCATCCATCATTGACCCGAACATTGTCGTGTGGTGCATGACTATTTTTTACCCTGCAGGCTGAAAGGGCATTTAAAAACCAATACTGTGAGCTGGGAATGGTGCATGAGTCTGTAATCCTAGCTACCTGGTCAGACGATCACTTGAGTCCAGGAGTTCAAGACCAGCCTGGGCAACATAAAAAGACTCCCATCTCAAACACACACACACACACACACACACACACACACACACAGACACCTTAGTAGCAATAAGCACACTGAGCACTCAGATATTGGTTTTGAACACCATTTCCAATTAATGGAACAATTTCAATTAATTATTGTTTTTCTCAACTGTTATCTATTGCCTCAGGCAGCAACAACTAAAGCCTTTGGCTGTGTTTTCGACAAACATTCCCTGCATAAGTCTTCAACACTGGGAAAGTTCTGGGTCAAAAAAAAATAAAGACAAGTGTTTTGAGCTGGTCTTCCAGGGAAGACAGGTCAAATAATGACAGTTCTTTGAGAATGAGGTCTGTTCTGCTCTCTCTGGTGCTGGGGATGTGTGCTGTTACCTGTATGGAAACAAAGAGAGAAGCAAAGGCTATTTATCTACTCAGAGGTTGCTTTAACAAGGGAGGAAGCCACTATCCTGTGTTTCAGCAGAGACTCAAAAGCAGGCAGGGGAGTGGGGAAGCTTCATGGCGGAAAAAAGGGAAGTCTCAGGTGTGTGCAGATTGGAGGCTATTGACCTAGGGAAGCTGGAGGGTTCATGAGAAATGGAGCTCCTATATGATTGCTTAGGGGAGCAAATTGACTTTCTCTGTTTGGTCCTAAGCTGGAAGCAGGCACAAAAATTAGGAAAGTGGCTAGTTATTAATCAGTCAACTGGCTACTTGGGGGCAATTGTCGCAGAAGTCATTGTTTTTACTTTGTGAGTTGTTTCTAGAGAGAGCAACTGCACCTCCGACAAGTCTGACTTGTAGCATGCTGGCTTCCTGAGTTGTTATGCAGATAAGGGTTTGGCTTCCTTCCTGGGCTTGTTGTTACCGGTTGTGGGTTAGAGTTCTGTTTGTACGTATGGCCTGGCCATTGTCTGTATATTTGGTCTGTCTCTTTTTTTTGAGATGGAATCTCACTCTGTCATCCAGGCTGGAGTGCAGTGGCGTGATAGCTCACTGCAACCTCCACCTCCCAGATTCAAGCAATTCTTGTGCCTCAGCCTCCTGAGTAGCTGGGATAGCTGGGATTACAGGCACATGCCATCAGGCTAACTTTTGTATTTTTAGTAGAGCCAGGATTTCACCATGTTGGCCAGGCTGGTCTCAAACTCCTGCTGGTCTCAAACTCCTGACCTCAGGTGATCCACCCACGTCGAACTTCCAAAGTGCTGGGATTACAGGCGTGAGCCACTGTCCCTGAACTGGCCTCTCATTTTCAAGTTTCCTGCTTTGCTGGGGAGCCAGGGAGAGGAATAGAGTTAACTGCCACAACGCCTACTGCTCTTACAGAGACCCCAGCCCTTCCTTCAGCTGTTCTTCTTATCAAGTGCTTCCTGACTTCTTACAAGTCTTTGTTTAATTTCCAGAGTTCCAAGAAGTTAACTCCAGCAGTTTGGGCCAATGTTTTGTGGCTTCTTAGAATGCACAAGGTTTCAGGGTTCCCTTATTGTAGTTTCACTAACATCACTTGCCGTATTGATTTTTTTTCCTTTTTTTCCTTTTATTATATTAGAAATGGGGGGTCTCACTATATTGCCCAGGCTGGTCTCGAACTCTTGGGTTCAAGTGATCCTCCTGCCTCAGCCTCCCAAAGTGCTGGCATTGTAGGCATGAGCCACCACACCTGGCTATAAGTAGATTGTTCTTCAGAGATTATTTTCAGCTGACTTTTGGTTTCCTATCTAATTTTGTAATGGTGGGTAACAAAGCTCCTCTGAACCAAGAAGTTTGTGTGCAGCCCATTCTTGTCTTCTGTGATTTTCTTTTTTTTTTTTCTCTCTCTCTTTCTTAAGTATAATTAGAGAGTTTATTTGGGCCAAATTTGAAGACTGCAACCCAGGAGACACATAGTCAAGTTGCCCTGAATATATGTTCCCCTCTTTGATTTTCATCTGCCCTGCCCAGCTCCTATTAAGTACATAAACTGCCTGTTCCATGGCTTTACTTAAGGGGAGGTACATTTAATACCTTGTCTTTTCTAATCAAGATATCGGCCAGTCCTAGTACAGGGCCTGGCATAGGGTATTAAGCCTCCTCTTGGTTGACGTATTTTTTTTCTAGAGACACAGCAAACACCAGTCATGTGGACAGGGAGCAAGTACACATCATTGGCTTTGATGACAACAGTGGCCCATCTGGAGAGGCCACTGTGAAAATGCCAGCTGCAGTGGGGGAGGTGCGGACAGGGTGGCATCCTCTGCATAACAGGCGGGAGCCCTGGCCCCTACAGAGTTGGCAGCACGGAAGCTCCATGCTCCCAGGTGCAGCTGTGGCCACTCAGCCTCAGCTCCAGACCCCAGGCATCCGTGCACTCTTGGGGACCCAGGAAGCCCCTTACCCCTGCAGGCTTGAAAGTGTCTGCTCCTGCTGCCTGGCTTCTCCCTGCTCCCAGTACTCACTCTGGGGTACAGCAAAGTTGTGGCCAAGCCTGGGCACTGTCATGACCTGGCTGAGTGACTGCATTTGGGATGGTGCTGACATGCCAGCCCCCTGGCACCTTGCCCCCTCTGGACTTTGGGTGTCAGCCAGCATGGGCGGGAAGCCAAAGGGGTGCTGAGGGCAGCTCAGTGTGGGCCTGCAGGTGCCCCTCAACATGAACAGCTTGGGGGCCGTAGGTGGCACGTTGATGGCAGCAGGAGGAAGACAGGCTCCTGAGTGGGAAGAGGAGGGTCCCCAGTGAAGTCCCACATTCAAGCAAGGGACAGCCTGAAGCCTAGGGGCTGCATTGTCAGTTACAGATGGAGTCCACAGTCTGGAGTGAGAACTTATGGCACTTTTTCCAGGCCTACCTATGGCTGCCCATGGTCAGCACACACTTCCTCCCTTCTAAGCCCGTAAAAACCCCAGACTCCCACAGACATCAGGACTACCAGCTGCAGGAAGGGATGACCTACTTTGGGTCTCCTTAACTCGTCAGGACAACCTGCCTGTGGACAGCAGCTACCCACTCTGGGTCTCTTCTCCATTGAGAGCTGGACACTCAACAGGATGCCCTGCCTTCAGAAAGGAGTCACCCACTCTGGATCTCCTCTCTGCTGAGGGCTGCATTCATCAGGACTACCTCCCTGTGGAAACAAACTACCCACTTTGGGTCTCCTGAGAGCTGTTCTGTTACTCAATAAAACTCCTGTCCATCTTGCTCACCCTCCAGTCGTCCACGTACCACATTCTTCCTGGACGTGGGACAAGAACTCACCACATGGTGTGACTGAAAGAGCTGTAACACAAACAGGGCTGCAACATGCCCCCCAACCCCCCACTCACCATGTTGTGGGCAACAAGAAGGAGAGAAGAGCTGTGGCCCTTCAGGAAGCCCAGACCTAGGGGCTCCCTGAGCCAGGGCTGTGACACCTTCTTTGGGGCTCTGTGGTTCCTGGCATCTCCAAGCTCCCAGATACCACCATGCTCCCCTTGTCCAGACACAGGTAATCACAGAGGAAGCTGCTTGCAGTACATCTGATCCAGGTGCAGCCTTGCATGGAGTTGGTGCCTGTGCCAGCGCCTGGAGCTGCCTGTCCCATAGCAACAGCCAGTTCGCTTGGCTGTGCACAGTGGTCAGACCCCATGCTCACTCCACTTTGCTACTGGCTCACCCTTGGCAGGTATGAGATCCAGGCCAGTAGCACGAGCTGAGTGTAGCCTGCCAGGCCAAGTGGGCAGAATGAGCCAAGCAGGTCCAAGCAAAAACTCAGGCAAAGGCACCAGCAGCCACAGAGGTTTCCAACTGCAAAAGCAACACCCTAAGGATCCTGAGGCAGCTTCGGAGACAATGGAGAGTAAGACAGCAACAGACAGAGGCAGGGCTGTGGAGCGACGCAGGCCTCCAAAGAAGAGAGAAGTTTCTATTCCTGAAGCCTTCTAGAATCCGAAGTTTGCTGCCTGGCCTGACCACTTTTAGCGGAAGTAAGCTTGCATGGGTCTCTGTTGCTACCAAAGACTCTTGGCTAGAGCAACGTGGATCAAGGAAGGTTGAACCAAAGACATGACAGTGGTTCTGAGGGGCTGGGCAGCCTTTGTGGCCTCCCACCACCACCTCAATTAAGCCAAGTGATGGATGAAAAGAATCTTCTGGGTTCTTAAGTGCCTGCTTCTTAAAACCACTTTGGAGAGCCCAAGGAGTGCAGGAGGCAAAGCAGTGCCCCCTACATGAGTCATCCCCATTTGAGCCGCCTTCCCACCCAGAACTGAGATACAAGGCCACACTTAGCATCGAGGGAGACCAAGTGATGTGCCCAGCTTCAAGCCAGAGCTTTGTTACAGAGAAGAAAGGGAAGGGTAGATGTTGGCATAGCAACCAGCATTGTCTGCCACTCTCCTCTGTCTGCTGCGTGTCTCTCCATGAGATGCCCCCCTGGGAACAGGGTGCCTGAGTGTGACTCTTAGGCCTGGATGATGAAACTGGACTTCTAATTCCCTCTTTCACATAAATCAGAGCCAGTCATATCATTTCTGCTCACAACCCAACAGCCATAGCTAGGCATGGGGCCCTACCTGACTGCAGACGGCTGGATGCATGGGGAGCAGAAGGAAGGTAGTGAACACCACCACCTCCAATAGCCTTTAACAGGAGTGACGTGGCTCCACACACACTTACAAAAAAGGGCTTCAAGACCTGCTGTTAACTGGAAAAATAAGAAGAGCAAGCGACAAAACTCACGTAGAATATGATCCCACTTGGGTACAAAATGGTTCAATTAACCCTTAATAGGCTAGGCACAGTGGCTTGTGCATGTAATTGCAGCACTTTGGGAGGCCAAAGCAGTGGATTGCTCGAGCAGAGGAGTTTGAGACCAGCCTGAGCAACATGGCAAAAACCCATGTCTACAAAAAATACAAAAATAAGCCAGGGTTGGTGGCACATGCCTATGGTCCAGCTACTCAGGAAGCTGAAGTGGGAGGATCACTTGAGCCCAGGAGGTGGAGGTTGCAGTGAGTCAAGAATGTGTCACCTCACTCCAGCCTGGGTAACAGAGCCAGACCCTGTCAGGAAAGGAAGGAAGGAAGGAAGGAAGGAAGGAAGGAAGGAAGGAAGGAAGGAAGGAAGGAAGGAAGGAAGGAAGGGAGGGAGGGAGGGAGGGAGGGAGGGAGGGAGGGAGGGAGGGAGGGAGGGGAAAGAGAGAGAGAGATAGAAAGGAGGGAGGGAGGGAGGGAGGAACGAAAAAGAAAGAGAGAGAAAGAAAGGAGGGAGGGAGGGAGGGAAGAAAGGAAGGAAAGAGAGACAGAAAGAAAGGAAGAAAGAGAAAGGAAGAAAGAAAGGAAGGAAGGAAGAAAGAAAAAGAAAGGAAGAAAGATGAAGAAAAAGAAAGTGAGCAAAAGGAAAGAAAAAGAAAAAGAAAGAAAGAGAGAGAAAGGGTTCAAGATGCAGCTATGAACACATGGCTATATTAGCTTCCAATTGCTGCTGTGACAGATTACCACAAACCTGGTGAAAACAGCACACATTTGTTATCTTACAATTCTGGAGGTGAAACATCTAAAATCAAGGTGTCACCAGGGTTGCATTCCTTCTGGAGGCTTCAGGGGAATCTGTTTCCTATGTTTTTCAGCCTCCAGAGGCTGCCCGAGTTCTTTGGCTTGTGGCCACTTCCTCCATCTTCACTAGCAGAGGGACATCTTCAGAGTACCCACCCAGCCTCCCTCCCTCCCTCCCTTCCTCTCTCTCTCTCTCTCTCGACAGGGTCTCACTCTGTCACCCAGACTATCATAGCACACTGCAATATGAATCCACTGGGCTTGAGTGATCCCTATCTCAGGGGATCACTACCTTCCAAGTAGCCAGAACTTCAGGTGTGTGTCACCATGCCCAGCTAATTTTTTAATTTTTGGTAGAGACGGGAGTCTTGCTATGTTACCCAAGCTGTTCTCAAAATCCTGGGTTCAATGAGTCCTCCCACCTTGGGCTCCCAAAGTGCAGGAATTACAGGTGTGAGCCACCATGCCCAGCCTTCACATCTCTTTCTTTCTGACTCTGATTTCCTGTGTAGCTCATAGGAATATGCCACCCCAAAATACACTATGTTGGCATAATGATTAATTTGACTTAGAGGCAAATGATAATCAGTAGATGCAGAAAAACATCTTCTTGGTGCTTTTCTTACCTGACAAAAAAGCAGAAATTTCTGGGGAATGAGGATTGCTATAAATTCCCTCTCCCAGGGAAGCTTTATGGCCATGTAGAAGATGGAAAGTCAGCATCCAGATGGACCTGCCCAGGTAACCCTACTCTTCTGTTAGCTTCCCTCATCTGGTCACCTTCTCACAATTTGTCACCCTTGGAAACATAAAACACTTTTCCTTTGTCTCATCGCTTCTCTAAAAATGTATTGTTTCTTTGCTAAAATGCTACATAAACCCAGTTCTTCTTTTTCTTTTTCTTTTTTTTTTTTTTTTTTTTGAGATAGAGTCTTGATCTGTCACCAAGGCTGGAGTGCAGTGGCACAATCTCATCTCACTGCAAACTCCACCTCCTGGGCTCAAGTGATTCTCCTGCCTCAATCTCTCGAGTAGCTGAGATTACAGGCCCATGCCACCACACCCAGCTAATTTTTGTATTTTTAGTAGAGACGGGGTTTCACCATGTTGGCCAGGCTGGTCTCAAACTCCTGACCTCAAATAATTCACCCACTTTGGCCTCCCAAAGTGCTTGGATTACAGGCGTGAGCCATCCTGCCCCACCTACACAAACCCAGTTCTAAATATCCCTCTGAGTTACTCATCACCAAGGTTTCTCCCAAGTGATGTGTGCTGCACTTTCTAACAATCTGTTTGTTTTTCTCTTGTTAGTCTGTCTTTTGTTAGCCCAATTTTCAGGACCCCAGCTGGAAAACTTAAGATGAGCAGAGGAAAAAGATGTCCTCACACACCTGCCTCACTCTTTTTTTTTTTCTTTTTGATACCGAGTCTTGCTCTGTAACCCAGGCTGGAGTGCAGTGGTGCGATCTCAGCTCACTGCAAGCTCCGCCTCCTGGGTTCTCACCATTCTCCTGCCTCAGCCTCCCGAGTAGCTGGGACTACAGGCACCTGCCACCATGCCCAGCTAATTTTTTGTGTTTTTGTAGAGATGGAGTTTCACCGTGTTAGCCAGGATGGTCTCAATCTCCTGACCTCATGATCTGCCCACCTCAGCCTCCCAAAGTGCTGGGATTACAGGCGTGAGCCACCATGCCTGGCCTGCCTCACTTTTATAAGGACCCTTGTGATGACATTGGACCGACCAGATAACACAAGATAATCTCTCAGCACAAGATCTTTAAGTTAATCACATCTGCAAAGTCCCTTTTGCATTGTGAGGTAACATATTCATGGTTCCAGGGATCAGGATGTGGATATTTGGGAGGAGGGCATTCTTCTGCCCACGACAATGGTCAGTGGTCATAGAAAATTCTGGAGAGGTTTGTTATACAGCTTTGGGGTGGGGAGAGTTCCTTTAAGAAAAAGTACACTCAATTTTGACAAGTTAAGGATGAAAGTAAATATCACTGATGGTGAGAAAGCAAATCACAAATACTACAAACTGGCAGGGGGTGGTGGCTCATGTCTGTAACCCAGTACTTTGAGAGGCTGAGGTGGGCAAATCACCTGAGGTTAGGAGTTCAAGACCAGCCTGGCCAACATGGTAAAACCCCATCTCTACTAAAAATACAAAAATTAACCAGGCGTGGTGGCACACACCTGCAGTCCCAGCTACTTGGGAGGCTAAGACAGGAGAATTGCTTGAACCCAGAAGGCGGTGGTTGCAGTGAGTCAAGATTGACCACTGCACACCAGCCTGGGCGACAGAATGAGATTCTGTCTCAAAAAAAAAAAAAAAAAAAAAAAGGATAATATTATATACGTCACATATTGTATATATGATATGGTTTGGCGCTGGGTCTCTCCTCCAAATCTCACCTTGAATTGCAATAATCCCCACATGTCAAGAGTGGGGCCAGGTGGAGATAATTGAATCATGGAGATAGTTTCCCCCATACTGTTCTCGTGATAGTAAGTGAGTTTTGATGAGATCCGATGGTTTTATAAGGGGCTTCTCCCTTCACTGGGTTCTAATTCTCTCTACTGCCGCCCTGGGAAGAGGTGCCTCCATCACGATTATAAGTTTCCTTAGGCCTCCCAGCCATGCTGAACTGTGAGTAATTAAACCTCTTCCCTTTCTAAATTTCCCAGTCTCAGGTATGTCTTTATTAGCAGCACGAAAACAGACTAATACAATATAATTTTTATTTTGTAAATAATATTACATATCATATATAATGTGATTATATTTTTCTGTATTTTGTCATTTTTGTGCTATTTATTATTTTCTCACTGAAAATAAATCTTGACTTTCACCCCTGACTGTGCATTCTTTGAATATACAGCACTTTGTTTTGGTTTTGGTTTTGGTTCGGTTTGGTTTTTGAGACTGGGTCTCACTCTGTTGCCCAGGCTGGAGTGCAGCGGCACCACTTCGGTTCACTGCAACCTCCACCTCCTGCGTCCAAGCGATTCTCATGCCTCAGCCTCCTGAGTGGCTGGGACTACAGGCACATGCCACCACGCCCAGCTAATTTTTGTATTTTTTGGTTGAGATGGGGTTTCATCATGTAGGCCAGGCTGATCTCAAACTCCTCAAGTGATCTGCCCACCTTGGCCTCCCAAAGTGCTGGCATTACAGGAGTGAGCCACGGCACCCAGCCAGGTATATAGCACTTTGTATAATAACTTTATATAATTATGTTCTTTCTTAAAGAGGACTCCTCATCTATGCATCAAGACAGAGACCCCACAAAACTGGATCTGTCCTGGAGTAAAAGAGCTTTTTTCCAAAGAAAATGTGACTGTTTATTTGCCAGAGATTGACTTGAAAAAAACAAAAGGCTGAGCACAGTGGCTCATGCCTGTAATCCCAACACTTTGGGAGGCGGAGCCAGGTGGATCACTTGAGGTCAGGAGTTTGAGAAGAGCCTGGGAAACATGGCAAAACTCCGTCTCTACCAAAAAAAAAAATACAAAAATTAGCCAGGCGTGGTGGTGCACCCCTGTAGCACCAGCTAATTGGGGGACTGAGGTGGAAAGATCACTTGAGCCCAGAAGGTCAAAGCTGCAGTGAGCCAAGATCATGCCACTGCACTCCAGCCTGGGAGACAGCCAATTAAACGTCTTTCCTTTATAAATTACCCAGTCTCCAGTAGTTCTTTATAGCAATGCGGGAATGAACTAATAAAAACATACAGGCCGGGTTGGGCGTTGTGGCTCGCCCCTGTAATTCCAGCACTTTGGGAGGCTAAGTGGGCAGATTGCTTGAATTCAGAAGTTCGAGACCAGCCTGGGCAAGATGGTGAAACCCCATCTCTACCAAAAATACAAAAGCTTAGTCAGGTGTGGTAGTGTATGTCTGTGGTCCCAGCTACTTGGAGGCTGAGGTGGGAGGATTGCTTAAGCCTGGGAGGCAGAGATTGCAGTGAGCCAAGATTGCACTACTGCACTCCCATCTGGGTGACAGAGTGAGACTCCATCTCAAAAAACAAAAACAAAAACAAAATAAAACAAAAAACTATAGGCCTGGTCCAGTGGCTCACAGCTGTAATCCTAACATTTTGAGAGGCCAACGCAGGAGGATGGCTTGAGCCCAGGAATTCGAGATCAGCCTGGGCAACATGGTGAAACCCCTTCTCTACAAAAAATACAAAGAATTAGCTGGGCATTTTGGAGCATGCCTGTAATCCCAGCTACTTAGGAGGCTGAGGTGGGAGGATCACTTGAGCCCACGAGGTCAAGACTGTAGTGAGCTGAGATTGTGCCCCTGCACTCCACCCTGGCTGTGGCTGACAGAGCAAGACACTGTCTCAAAAAAAAAAAAAAAAAAAAAAACTGAAAAAACAAAAAAACTGGGAGGCCAAGGTGAGCAGATTGCTTTAACCCAGGAGTTCAAGGCCAGCATGGGCAACATGGCAAAACTTCATCTCTACAAAACTACAACAATTAGCTGGGCGTGGTGGTAAGTGCCTGTGGTCCCAGCTACTGGGGAGGCTGAGGTGAATTCGAGACCAGCCTGGCTAACCTGGTGAAACCCTGTCTCTACTAAAAATACAAAAAATAGTTGGGCGTGGTGGCGCGCGCCTGTAATCCCAGCTACTCAGGAGGCTGAGGTAGGAGAATCACTTGAACCTGGGAGGCTGAGGTTGCAGTGAGCCAAGATCACACCACTGTACTCCAGCCTGGGCAACAGAGTGAGACTGTCTCAAAATAAAACAAAACAAAACAAAAAAACAAAGCTAAGGAACCAGCCACTGAACAGAAGATTTTGTACTATGTACACTATGTCTTATGTATTAGACACAGGATTTATTCCAGAATGCATAAAGAACTTATACAGATCAATAAGAAAAAGATAACAGAAAAAATGGGCAAAGAATATGAAGAGGCCATTCGCAGAAGGAAAACTGTGAATGGCCAATAGAAAAGAGGAAAGCTGCACACACTAACCATTGAGGGATATGCAAAGGAGACCCACAGGGAGATATCATTTCATCCCCATCACATTGCCAAAATCAGCCTGTCAGTGCCAGGAGGTTACAGGGAAATGCAAATCCTCACATACTGCTTGTAGGCATGTTAAGTAATATGGCCACTCTAAAGACCAATGTGGCAATTCTAGCGAAGCTGAAATGTGTATACTCTATCATCTAGCTATTTCACTTCTTGGGGCAGGCTTTAGAGAAACTCCTTACCTTATGTCAGGCGAGGTGTCAGAGGCCAGGCAAAGGAAAGTGATTGGCTCTCAGGTAGTAAGAAGAATTTACCAGTAGTATAGGCTTGAAAAGGAGGCCAGGCGTGGTGGCACACGCCTGTAATCCCAGCACTTTGGGAAGCCGAGGGGGGTGGATCACCTGAGGTCAGGAGTTCGAGACCAGGCTGACCAATATGGTGAAACCCCATCTCTACTAAAAATACAAAAATTAGTCGGGTGTGGTGGTACATGCCTCTAATCCCAGCTACATGGTAGGCTGAGGCAGGAGAATTGCTTGAACCCAGGAGGTGGAGGTTGCAGTGAGCCGAGACTGCACCACTGCAGTCCAGCCTGGGCAACAAGTGAGATTCCGGAAAGAAAGAGAGAAAGAAAGAAGGAAGGGAGGGAGGGAGGGAGGGAAAGAGAAAGTTTTATTAGATAAAAAATATGCTGTGGAAGAGTGCAGTGGGTGCTTCAGCAAGAGAGGACAGCACACTGCAGTGGATTTTCCTTAGGGCTATTTATGGACTGTAAAGTGGGAGCTTAAAGGTAATTTGGACCATATTAGCCACGTAAGACATGACAGATAAATGATTACCTTTGTAGACATTTTGATGCCTTAATGCCAGCAAGGGTTGCACAATGAGTTTTGACATCTGCATTCTGCAGATGTATAGAAATTTGAATTACGTATACATTTTTGGGAAAGAAGCCTGGAACCGGATGCTGGCTTTAGATAACAATGAAGTCTAATTTACTTCTAAGCTTCTCAGATAAGGAGTTTTTCCTCTGGGCCTTACTCCAGGTTACTATCACCAGGCAGCGTGTTTGCTGCAGCACTGTTTGTGATTGCAAATAATTGGAAGTAATGAAATGGAAATAGGAAACTGGACAAACAATCGTGAAATATTCTTTGTTTAAAAAATTATTTTTTTATTTTTAATTTATATATATTATATATATATGTAATTTTTTTGAGATGGAGTCTCACTCTGTTGCCCAGGTTGGAGTGCAGTGGCATCATCTCGGCTCACTACAACCTATGCCTCCTGGGTTCAAGCAATTCTCCTGCCTCAGCCTCCCAAGTAGCTGGGATACAGGCATCTGCCACCACACCTGACTAATTTTTGTACTTTTAATAAAGATGGGGTTTCACCATGTTGGCCCAGGCTGGCCTCAAACTCCTTACCTCAGGTGATCCACCCACCTTGTCCTCCCAAAGTGCTAGGATTACAGGCATGAGCCACTGTGCCCAGACAATTTTTATATTTATTTATGTATTTATTTGAGACAGGGGCTCCCTCTGTCACTCAGGCTGGAGTGCAGTGGCACAATCATGGCTCACTGCAGCCTTGGCTTCCCAGGCTCAGCAATCCTCCCACCTTAGCCCCCTGAGTAGCTGAAACCATAGGCGCGTGCCGCTACACCCAGCCAGTTTTTGTATTTTTTATAGAGATGGGATTTCACTATGTTACCCAGGTTGGTCTCAAACTCCTGAGCTCAAGTAATGCACACACCCACCTCGGCCTCCCAAAGTGCAGGGATTACAGGTATGAGCCACCGCATGTGGCCAATTGTGAAATATTCTTATGAATGAATAACATATGCACTTATTAAAAGGAATAATATGGGCAGACACAGAGACTTTCACCTGTAATCCTAGCACTTTGGAGATCGAGGTGGGAGAATTGCTTGAACCCGGGAGTTAGAGACCACATCTCTACAAAAAGTTTAAAAATTAGCCGGGTGTGGTGGCTCACCCCTGTAACCCCAGCACTTTGGGAGGCCGAGGCAGGCAGATCATTTGAGGTCAGGAGCTCGAGACCAGCCTGACCAACATGGTGAAACCCCATCTCTACTAAAAATACAAAATTAGCCAGGTGTGGTGGTGCATGCCTGTAATCCCAGCTACTCAGGGGGCTGAGGCAGGAGAATCACTTGAACTCGGGAGGCAGAGGTTGCGGTGAGCTGAGATCATGCCATTGCACTCCAGCCTGGGCAGCAAGAGTGAAACTCTGTCTCATAAATAAATAAATTAATTAATTTTTAAAAATTAACCAGGTGGCACATGCCTGTAGTCCAAGCTACTTTGGAGGCTGAGTCAGGATTGCTTGGGCCGGGAGATCAAGGCTGCAGTGCACTGTGATTGCACCACTGCACTCCAACCTGAGTGACAGAGTAAGACCCAGTCTCAAAAAAAAAAAAAAAAAAAAAAAAAAGATGAATAATATGGATTTCTGTATATCAACATGAATAGATTTCAAAGCCATAGTATTAAGTTAAAGAACTAAGTTGTGGAATAAGTACTTTATCTGGTGAATATATGTATACATACCTAAGGGTGACATTGCTGGGTTGTAAACATTTCCTCAACTTTAGTGGATGCCACCTATTTTCCATAGCCAATGTGTAAATATTCACTCCCATCTACAGTGTATAAGAGTTGCATTTGCTCCACATCCTTGCCATCTTCTTCGTTGTAGCCATCCTGACAGGTGTGAAGCAACGTGGGATGGTTTCTTCTCCTGCTGACTAGAGAGCCACCAATGAATGGCTGAAGTCTGGAATTCCTGGTCTCAAGAGACCCTCCTGCCTGAGCCTCCAGGTAGCTGGGACTTCAGGCGCCACCGCTCCCACGATCACAGGCTTCTTGCCATTTGGCTAACCTCATTTGTGAAGTGCCCGATCAAATCACTGGATGATTTTTCTTGGGGAATTTCTGCTTTTTCTTGTTGACTTACAGACTACAGTTCTGGCTATGAATTCTTTGTGAGATATGTGTGCCAAATACCTCCTCCCACCCTGAGGCTTGTCTTTTGATTGTCTTGATGGTGTCGTTTGATCAAGAGAGGCCCTGAGTTATAGTGTACTCTAATGTATCCTTTTTGTCCTTTATGACTAGTCCTTTTTTTGTGTTCTGCCTAAAGAAGCTTTGCCTTCTCCAAGGAACCATTTTCCTGTAAGCGCTAATAGAAGTATAGTCTTACCTTTTACATTTAGAGCTACAATTCATCTGGAATCTGAATTCCTTTGTAATCTCTCCTTTAAGGTGGTGCGCAGTGGTGGAAGGGGGCTGGGAGGGGGTAGCAGGCCACTCCGTGCAAAGGTAGCCCTACCCCCCAGTGTACCAAGCGTCTCCCCTCACTAATTTCCCCTGCTTTGCTCTGACCTTGGCTCCTGGAGATGCTCCCCCTCGGAGGCTGGCCCTACCCTGCAGTCAGCTCTTCGGGCTTCCTCAAAGGCCGGGCACTGCCCCGCTGCCGGTGCTCAGCCCTCCGGGGGCGCAGTGAGTTCCAGGGACTGCCAGGACCACCTGCCTGCGGGACCCACGGAGCCAGGACCCCTGCAGGGGGAGCCTCACTCGCAGCCCAATGCCCGGGTGTCGCCCCCACCCAACTCTTCTGCCCCGGGACGCCCGGGCTTCAGGGCTTTGGGGAACCTGCGGCGCCTAGGCCACCCCCTGCGTGGACCCCTAGACCCCGGGCGAGGCCACCAGCTCCCACAATCCAAAGGGCGACAGGGAGGGGTCCCCCCAGCCCCGGCGGCGATGCCCCTTGCGTCCTGACTAACCACACGCCCTGGACCCCCGCACCCTCTGTAGCCCCACGCCGGGTGTAACCGCGCCCAGTGTCCTGGGATCCCGCGCCCTGGGTAACCCGGTCCCGTGTAACCGCAACCTGGTGAAGCTATGCGCCCTGGGCGCGGCCACCTGGCCCTCCTGGCAAGGCGGAGATGCGAGGCCTCAGGATTCAGCCCCGCAGCGCCGCTGAGTCCAAGGACCAAGTTGGGAGTGGGTGCGAAGCTGAGAAAGGGTGCCCCCTGCGCCTACATCCCGCCCTGGCTCTGGCGGTGTCTCCACGCAGCCCTGGGAGGGCTTCTTTCTTTTCTTGTCTTTTCTTTTCTTTTCTTTTCTTTTCTTTCTTTCCTCTTTCTTTCTTTCTTTCTTTCTTTCTTTCTTTCTTTCTTTCTTTCTTTCTTTCTTTCTTTCTTTCTTTCTTTCTTTATCTTTCTTTCTTTCTCTTTCCTTCTTTCTTTCTTTTTCTTTCTTTTTTCTTCTCTCTCTCTCTGTGCCTGTGAAAAGCACCTTGATGTGCCCTCGGGTGATGGCAGTGCCTCTCCCTGCAGCCAAAAGCAAGTTAAGTATTCTCCATAGGGCCCTGGGGAATAGGTGATGGGGCATTAGTGAGAGTCTACACAGCTGCTCCAAAAACAAGGTAAACACACATTCCCAGCTGGAAAAGTATCCATCACACATGATAAAATGAAAAAATAAGTAGGGCCAGGCCCTATGACTCACACCTATAATCCCAGCACTTTAGGAGGCAGAAGCGGGAGGATTGCTTGAGCCCAGGAGTTCGAGACCAGCCTGGGCAACACAGCAAGATCTAGTCTCTACCACAATGAATAGGAAAAGAAAACTTAGGTGGGTGTGGTGGCATGAACCTCTAGTCCTAGCCATTCCAGAGGCTGGGATGTTGCTGCTGATGATACATCAGTGATAGGATATTTGAACCCGTTCCTCTGCTTGGCAGGCCCATTCTGAGTGGCAGCTCCTGCTCTTTACAAATAAGACCTGTAGCATCACCATCACCTGAATTCTCCTGGACTTCAGTCATGTGGGTTTGGAAAGGAGTTATGGAATTTTGGTTCCCCCTAAGTCTCTAGCAAGAGTTGTGGCTGCAGGCGAAGGGACTGCCTTGACGTGCCAGGTGACTGTCTTAGATGGCCCCCGGAAGGGCCCTGGGGCGGGGGGGCAGCCTGAGATGCAATGGATGAGCATGGATGCCGTCTCAACCATCACTGATACTCCAGATTTGGGATGGCTACTCCCGATCATGTTCTGCCTTGTGCACTCAAGTGTTCACACGAACTCGCAGATACACATTTTCAGCCGGGTTTTTAGGGAAAAGTGTTTTGTGGCATTTTCCACACAGCACCCACTGAAGTGCACAATGTCAGATAGTGAGAACAGTGAAGACTCCAGAGGCCATGCTAAATGAAAGTATGGCTGCAGTACTTCCCTGCAAGAGTGGCTCCAGAATCCTGCGTGCCTGTGAAAAGCACCTTGATGTGCCCTCGGGTGATGGCAGTGCCTCTCCCTGCAGCCAGGCCTTCCTGAGCCCAGACCCCAGGCTGCGGCCCCAGCCACTGTCCACTAGGAATGTTCTATGGGAGACATGGTGCACTCACTTCCCGTGGGGGCCGTCACAAACAGTTGCCCAAAACGACACACATTCTCTTACCGTTCTGAACGTCAGAAATCTAAGAGCAAGGTGCTGGCAGGCATGTGAGTCTGTTCGGGTTTCCATAACAAAACTCCAGAGGCAGGGCAGCTTAAACCACAGAAATCAGTTCTCTCCGTTCTAGAAGCTGGAGTCTAAGATGAAGGTGTTGGCAGGGCTGGTTTCTCCCAAGGCCTCCCTCCTTGGCTTGTAGGTGGTTGTCTTCTCCCTGTTTCTTCACCTGGTTTTCTCTCCACGCATGTCTGTGTCCTAGACTCCTCTTTTTATAAGGACAGCAGTCTGGATTGGGTTAGGGCCTTCTCTAACGACCTCTTTTTAACTTCATTACCTTTTTATTTATTTACTTTTTACATTTAAAATTTTTTCTCAAACACCAGCCTTCATGGATCACTTATTTACCTTTAAGGGCCCTCTCTTTAGATAAAGTCACATTCCAAGGTCCTGGGGTTAGAGTTTCAATGTATAAACTTGGGGGAGGACACAATTTAGCCCATAACGACAGGGCTGCATTCCTTCCGAAGGCTTCAAGAGAGTACCCGCTTCCCTGCTTTCTGTAGCCTCTAGAAGCCACCTGCATTCTGTGGCTTGGGCCCCTTCCTCAAATGCCCCCAACCTCTGCTTCCATCCTCACATCTCCTGTTGACAGATCTCTGGCCTTCCTGGCATAAGGACCTTTGTGATTACCTTGGCCCCACCTGGATAATCCATGATAATCTCATCTCAAGATCCTGGATTTACTCACATCTGCAAAGTCCTTTTTACCATGTAAAGCCACATATTCACTGATTCCAGAAATCAGGATGAGGGCATCTTTGGGGGCCATTATTCAGTCCTCTGTATGTGGTTATAACCTGTCATACCATACATACCTCCCACATAAGGCCTCTACAGTGCTAAACCATAAAAGGTGGCACTTTTCTTTAGCTGCATAGAAACACCTGAAAACTTAGCTGGGCGCAGTGGCTCACGCCTGTCACCCCAGCATTTTGGAAGGCCAAGGTGGGCGGATCACTTGAGGTCAAGAGTTTGAGACCAGCCTGGCCAACATGGTGAAACCCCATCTCTACTGACAATACAAAAAATTAGCTGGGCGCACTGGCACACGCCTGTAATCCCAACTACTCGGGAAGCTGAGGTGGGAAAATCGGTTGAACCCAGAAGGCAGAGGTTGCAGTGAGTTGAGATCGTGCCACTACACTCCAGGCTGGGTAACAGAGCAAGATTTCGTCTCAAAAAAAAAATAAAATAAAACCCCTGAAAACTTGAACTAACCTTGGTTAGTGACTAATCCAAAAGAACATGCAATACAAAATGGGAGACAGTGTGACGAAGGCAGACAACTTAAATCCATTTCTGCAAGAAAGTAAAAGCAAAAAGACCCCGGAGGAAGGTGGCTTCTCTCACATTTGATGGTCCTGTAGGGCTTTGCCAGTTCTGGGGTCACCTGATGGGCAGCCAGGAAGGAAGAAGAACCACAGGACTACCATGTCCCTATTCCAGTCCCCATGCACAGACCTTATTAAAAGGAGCCCAGTGTTGCTGTAGGGTGAATGACAACGATCTCAATCCTATCATCAGATTTAGAACACCACTCTTGACTCAGTCCCTCTCCAACAAAGCTGTCACAGCCCACTGTATTATTATTATTATTTTAAGAAATAAAAAGCAACAAGCTGTATTCCCTGTGGGCCAGTTGCAAAAGCAAAACTTAATTATACCAGATATGTAATTAAAATTATACTACTTAGAATTGTCAATTGTCTGCTTCCTGGATGGCCCCTTACTAAATAATAACAACAATGATGATAATGTGAGCCCCTGTCTGCCCCAGCTACAGGAAGTTCATCCCTCCCTCATGCCACGGAGGACCCCAGAACTGGCACTTGGCTATCACCTCTCAGCTTCTGCCCCTCAGACAGCCTCACAGCACTCCACACCACCTCCGGCTGCTTTGTAGTCTCGCCTTTGTCCTCTCCAGGTTAGACCCCAGGCCCCAAGAGGCCCAATAAAGCTTTTTTTTTTTTTTTTTTTTTTTTTTTTTTTTTTTTTTTTTTGAGACGGAGTCTCGCTCTGTCGCCCAGGCTGGAGCGCAGTGGCCGGATCTCAGCTCACTGCAAGCTCCGCCTCCCGGGTTCACTCCATTCTCCCGCCTCAGCCTCCCAAGTAGCTGGGATTACAGGCGCCGCCACCTCGCCCGGCTAGTTTTTTGTATTTTTTAGTAGAGACGGGGTTTCACCGTGTTAGCCAGGATGGTCTCGATCTCCTGACCTCGTGATCCGCCCGTCTCAGCCTCCCAAAGTGCTGGGATTACAGGCTTGAGCCACTGCGCCCGGCCCTTTTTTTTTTTTTGAGGCCCAATAAAGCTTTTCCTAACAGAAACACCATTTACCTGTCTCCCCTTTTAGCAATAGAATGAGCTAGTGGCACATGGGATTTTTGGCATTTATTTTCAGCTTCCTCAGTTGAATTCTAAGGTGAAGCTTACCGTCAGCACAGTTCTGTCTCCCTCCTTTCCCCAGTGATCCCTAAACTCACGTGGGTCAGTGGAGGCTTTGTTCTCCCCTATCTGGAACAAAGCTTAGCGGCCACAGTCGCACCCCTGCCCCTATTCTGTAGTGGTTTACTAAATGCTAGTTTCTCCCATGAGCTCAGGCTTTTGGAGGGCAGGGTCTGTCCCCAGTGTCACTCAGCCCTTGACAGGTTCTTATAGTGCCTGACTTGGATTGAAGTAGGTTTGAGAGGACTCCACAGGGACATGGGGAGGCCTGCACTTGAGTGTCCTGGGCCTTGCTCCCCAGGAGCACCAGATGAGGCTGGAGGGCAGATGCACACCTGGGAGTAATCTAGAACAACACAGAACAGGTGGAGCAAGGGCTGGCCAAGGGCCGCGTTGCACCCTTTCTCCCATGTCTACTCCGAGTTTAGCGTCCCCTGGGCTGTTTCCCAATTCACACAACAAGGGCTTGCACCTGGAACATGGCTAAGGTCTTGCCTGGGGTAAGGACACTGTATCTGGAGGAAGGGGCATGAGCACTGGAGCTGCTGGGCCTGGTGATGCCAGCTCACCCAGACTGCAGATTTTACCTCTGGAGGCCAATCCTCCACTGAAGGCCAGAGCCAGGAATGCCTACCCCGATGCTCGCGCTCTCTCTCTCTCTCCTCTCCCCCAGCACATAGAGGCTGTGTGAGCACAGCCAGATGGTGGCTGCTTACAAGCAAGAGGAGGCCTCAGAATGAACCCTACCTTGCCAGACCTTGATCTTGAACTTCCCAGCCTCCGGGCTGTGAGAAAATAAACATCTGTTGTGTAAGCCACCCAGTCTATGGTATTTTATGGCAGCCTAAGCAGAATAAGATGCTGGCAGAGGCCACTTTTCCTGCCTAGGAGACCCTTCCCTCACCCAGCAGGTTCCCAGGTCCCTGCACCAGTCCAGGCCAAAGTGCCCACGGCCCTGGACCAGGCTGGAAAGATAGATAGCCCAGGCCATCTCACCTTCCACATCCTAGCTGGAAGCCTCTGGGGTTGAACTTAAAGGGGTAAGGGAGGAAGGGATGCGAAGGACATTGCCTCCCCCTGCCCTTCCTTGGGCAACAAGACCCCTCTGTGGGGCTCACGGTTGAACCTCCACCCCACTCCCACCCCACTCCCCCCCACTCCCCCCCACTCCCCCCACTGCCCCCACTCCCACCCCACTCCCACCCCACTACCCCCCACTCCCACCCCACTCCCCCCCGGCTCCCACCCCGCTCCCAACCTCCACCCCAATCCCCCCAACTCCCCCCCACTCCCACCCCACTCCCACCCCATTCCCCCCCACTCCCCCCCACTCCCCCCCACTCCCACCCCACTCCCACCCCACTACCCCCCACTCCCACCCCACTCCCACCCCACTCCCCCCACTCCCCCCCACTCCCCCCCACTCCCACCCCACTCCCACCCCACTCCCCCCCACTCCCCCCCACTCCCCCCACTCCCACCCCACTCCCCCCCACTCCCCCCACTCCCCCCCACTCCCCCCCACTCCCACCCCATTCCCCCCCACTCCCCCCCCACTCCCACCCCACTCCCACATACACACACAGTGACTCTGTGACTCCAGTAGAGCCAGTCTCTCCCAGAGAACATGAAATTCAGAGTTAGGGACACCAGCTCCCTCTATATCCTGGATTGTGAAGATGTCTGAGCCCAGGTCCAAGATTCCTGGAGGCACCTGGGAGGGCAAGGCCAGCCCACAGAGGCCAGGACTCAGGTGACAGGCCTGCAGGCAATATACTCATGGCACCATCTCCAGCTTCCCAGAGCTAACCTCAAGTTCTTTGTATCAGCTGCCTCAAGGTGTGCTGGCTAAGGGCAAATATCAGAGTCGGACTGCCCGGTTTTAAATCCTAGCTCTGCCATTGTTGGAAATGGGTGTTCGATATGGCAAAATCAACACTGAGACAAAGGATCACTTGGTAAGACTAGTTTACTTTCTGCAGAAAGGGTGCTGCTCACTAGCAGTCTTGCCATGAGAGCACGCCCGAACAAAGGAGATGGGGATATTTATCATCTTTGTAACCTGATGCAATCGTCCTGTGGCTGTGTCCCATTTCCATTGGCCAGAATGGGACCTCACATTCTAAGCTTGACCTGATTGGCTAGCAGCTTGAAACTTTTCTAAATAGGTAAAGGGGAAAGAGGACAAAGAAAAGAGGAAGCTACTCATGAGAGGGTCAGGAGGGTTTCCAAATAAGGAGTGGCATGCACTATGGTCCGAGGCTCGCTTAACCCTGTCCAGGCATGCCAGGCCAAGTCACAGCAGCTGCATTGGAACATACATAGATATGCATAAACCAAATAAATGACAAGCTCTTTGTGGTTTTAAGAAACTTTGAAGAAGAACTTCTCTATTCCTCACAGTCATATTAGACATGTAAACCAAAAGTAAAATTCTAAACCCCGTAATCGACCGAATGGACCCCTCCTCTTGCCCAAAGGGATTCCAAAGAAACCTGAAAAATTAGTTCAGGCCATTATGGGAAAAAGGGGTCAGACATGCCTCATTATGCCCCCCTCCCTTTGGCATTCAAACACAACTCACCAGCATTAACATTAAAACAGAGATCATAAGACTGACAAAACAGGCTCTTTGTACTAATAAGATGCCAAATTCCAGTGGACTGTATGTAGTACAGCATCACATGACAGCGGGCCCTGAAAGAAAGAGAAATATTTTACCCCAAAATATATTTCTTTGACATATATATATAGAGAGAGAGACGGAGTCTTGCTCTGTTGCACAGGCTGGATTGCAATGGCGCAATCTCAGCTCACTGCAACCTCCGCCTCCTGGGTTCAAGCAATTCTCCTGCCTCAGCCTCCTGAGTAGCTGAGATTACAGGCACCCGCCACCACACCCAGTTAATTTTTGTATTTTAGTAGAGACAGGGTTTCACCATGTTGGCCAGGCTGGTCTTGAACTCCTGACCTCGTGATCCCAAAGTGCTGGGATTACAGGCGTGAGCCACCATGCCTGGACTTCTTTGACATATTTTGAAATGGTCCTGCAAAGCCGTCTCTTGTGGGGAAAATCTACGTTCTGTAGATTTCCCTTTCCAGGTCTTTTCCTGATCCAAGGAGAGATTAACCAAGAGTCTGGCATCTTTTTAAGTCTGATAAGAAATACTTACCATCTATTTCTCTGAAGCCTGCTACTGCTACCGGGAGGCTTCATCTACATAAGAACGGTGGTCTACACAACACCTTTTCTTATCCCAGACACTCCTTTCTACTCATTCCAGTTTGTTAGACAATAACTATTTCAACCAATTGCCAATCAGAAAACCTTTGAATCTACCTATGATCCAGAAACCCCTACCTACTCTTCCCTGCTTCCAGTTGTCCTGCCCTTCCAGACTGAACTAATGTACATGTATTGATTGGTGTCTGCCTGTAACTTCTGTCCCCCTGTTACCGAAAAGGAGTCCCGATCCAGATCCCAAGAGAGGGTTACTGGATCACAAACAAGAAAGAATTCGAGGCGAATCCATAGAGTAAAGTGAAAGCAAGTGTATTAGAGAAGTAAGGAAATAAAAGAATGGCTACTACGTAGGCAGAGCAGCCCCACGGGTTGCTGACTGGTCACTTTTATGGTCATTTCCTGATTGTATGCTAAACAAGGGGTTGATTATTCATGAGTTTTCCAGGAAAGGTCTGGGCAATTCCTGGAACTGAGGGGTCCTTCCATTTTTAGATCCCATAGGATAACTTGCTGTCTTTGCCATGACAGTTTACAAATGTCATGGCACTGGTGAGAGTGTCTTTTAGCACAGATGTATTATAATTAGTGCATAATGAGCAGTGAGGATGAGCAGAGAACACTTTCGTCACTATCTTGGTTTTGGCTGGCTTCTTTATGGCATCCTTTTATCAGCAAGGTCTTTGTGACCTATACCTGTGCCAACCTCCTGTCTCATCCCGTGACTTAGAATGCCTAACCTCCTGCGAATGCAGCCCAGTAGGTCTTAGCCTTATTTTATCCAGCCCCCATTCAAGATGGAGTTGTTCTGGTTCAAACGCCTCTGACACCCTTAAAATTTATAAAAATCGAGCTGCAATCCAACCACCTTGGGCACATGTTCTCCGGACCTCTTGAGGCTGTGACTCAGGCTTTCGTCACTCATATTTGGCCCTGAATAAAATCTCTTCAAATATTTTACAGTCTGACCTTTTTTGTCAACAGACTACTTAACTTCTATGTCAGTTTCCTCATCTATAAAATGGGGATAATACCTGTTTCATGGGGTTATTGTTTGGATTAATTGAGTTCATAAACTAGGAAGTCCTAAATAAGTCTTAGTGAAAGAATTAGGCAGCCTCATGAAATGGAGCTAGAAATGACTTCATTCATCCACGGCGGTGGAATTTGGGCCTACGTGGGCCAATGTGTGGTGCAATCCATTCTGCAGACAGTGATGCTTATGAGTAAGACAAGTGCTCATGCCATTCCAGCTGCACCTTCACACACTGCAATCTTCAAGCCCTTATCTCCTCTCACCAGGACTCACGCCGCCAGCTCATGCAATCTCTATCCAGCAGATGTGTTTTAATCACCTGCATGTCCCAGGATGGGAAAGGGGGTGTCAGGAGGTGAGGCTGGAGGAAGAAGGAAGAGGAGGGCTGAGGAGCTGAGCTGAGTCAGGGAAACAGGCCGTGGCAATAAGGAAGAGGGAAGTGCAGGGCTCCAAGGAAGACACAGAGGACATCTGCACTGCCCCACTCCACCCCCAGACTCTGAGGCCTCTGAGAAGGTGGTGTCTTAGCTTAGAAAAACTTGAGAGTTAGCCGGGCAAGAAAGGGAGAGACATGGTCCCAAACACAAGAAATAACACGAGTTGTTTCGTTCGTTTTTGCTGTGTCACCCAGACTGGAGTGCAGTGTCGGGATCTCAGTTCACTGCAACCTCCGCCTCCAGGGTTCAAGCAAATCTCCTGCCTCAGCCTCCCAAATAGCTGGGATTACAGGGGTGCACCACCAAGCCCAGCTTTTTTGTATTTTTAGTAGAGACAGGGTTTTGCCATGTTGGCCAGGCTGGTCTCGAACTCCTGACCTCAAGTGATCTGTCTGCCTCGGCCTCCCAAAATGCTAGGATTACAGGCCTGAGCCACTGTGCCTGGCCGAGTTGTTCTTCACCAGTTTTCCTGACTCCCCTCCCACGGACTCTCTTAGAGCCAAAGCCTTTATTATTATTATGGGGACAGGGTCTGGCCCTGTCACCCAAGCTGGAGTGCAGTGGTGCGATCACGGCTAACTGCAGCCTCAACCTCCTGGGCTCAGGTGATCCTCCCATCTCAGCCTCATGAGTAGCTGGGACTACAGGCGCGCTCCACCATGCGGCTAATTTTTTTTTTTTTTTTTTTTTTTGTAGCGATGGGGTCTTGCCACCATCAGGAGGCTGGTCTTGAATTCTTGGGCTCAAGGGATCCTCCCACTTTGGCCTCCCAAAGTGCCGGGATTACAGGCATGAGCTACCGGGCCCGCCAGCCTCTTTTAGGAAGAAAACCTGATACTGTCACTCCACTGTTAGAAACCTCTCAGTGGGGTTTTTGGAAATGAAAGTCTAACTTCTTGTCTCCTTCTGACCGTCTCCATGCTGAACCTCATCTTTCCAATGGTCCACTCCTCCAGGGGCCTGCCTGACGCCGAGGGCGGCCCCTCGTCAATCACACAGGACGCTAATGAGCGCGGGATGAATCTGGGCTCCTAAGAGGATAAGTTGAAATGGATTTTTAAGGCACTTTAAACACATTTAAGAGAGAAAATAAGGAATAGAAGAGACATGATAAGAACAGTGGGGCCTGCGGGCCAGCACACGGTTTGGGGTTGGTAGTGGTTTGCGCGTCTGACCGCCCGGTCTCCCTCACCGCCCGCACTGCAGGCTGCGGGGTCCGACCCGGTCCTTTGCACTCCAGGTGCGGTGCTGGACAGCGGGAGCTCCAGCCACGGAGGCCGCTCCTTCAGGGAAGAATAGCCCGAGCTCCTCCGAGCCCCTAAATCCTGAAGATCATGAAGCGAAACCGGGTTGAACCAGACGCTAAATCCCCAGCCCTCGGGCGCTCGGACTCTAGAGCCAACTCGGAAGCCCCGCCCCTAACGCTACTCGCCAATCAGCGACGGTCGCGAAATCCGTGCCCGCCCCCCGGCCGCGCCCTCTGCCAATGAGCGAGGTCCGAGCGGCCGGTCGCCCAGCCCAGTCCCGACCGGCGCACGCCGCTGTTCGCGTGTCTGGTTCCAATAAAGTTTTTCGCCACTTTGAATTTTTTTTTTAAAGCGCCCGCTGCTGTCTCTGCAGCCGCGGGCGAGAGCGGCCGAGTCCCCGCCCCGCCACTTCCGGTCCCGCCGCCGGGAGCCGGTGCGGCTGTGAGGGGCCGCGTCTCGCAGCAGCCGCCCGGGCCGGGCATGGTGTTGGGCGCCGGACCCGCCTCGCCTGTTTCGGGGAGCCCAGGTGAGGAGCGACCGCGCGGCTCTGCGGCGGGGCGAGGTGCGGAAGCCGGTGCACAGGCTGGCCTGCGGGCCGGGCGGAGGGCGCGGGCGGTGGCGGGGCCGCCTCAGGCCCACCGGGTTCCTCACGCCGGGGGCCGGGCGGGCGCGGGCACCCGGACGCAAGGCCGAGCGGTGTGAATGGGAAGGGACCGCGGGCCGCGGGCAGCGAGCCGGGGGTCGGAGGCGGCGCCAGTGGCCGGGGCGCTGGCCTCGCCCGGCAGTGAGTGACCGCGGCGGCGGCTGGGGACGGCCCGCGCCGAGCACCTAGTGTGAACCAGGCCCTGGGTCGAGCGTGGCACAGACCTGGCCGCGCTCACGCCCCACTCGCGGGATCGGCTGCGTGCCTTGTAGGGAGAAAGCGGGGCGTCCAGCGCCTGGCCAAGGTCACCGGCCCGACGTGGCCGCAGAAAGCGGGACTGGACTCCCGATCGCGGCAGGAGTCACGCTAGGCCGTGAGGAGCGGGGGAGGTGAGGGGAGTGACAACTCGCGCCCCGTCCGTGTACCTGCAGCGGGAAGAGTAAGTCTAGGCACTTACCTACAATTGGGGGCGGCCAGGCTAGTTTGAAAAATTTTTACCACAGCAAAGGAGACGAGGAGGGAAGGGCATCTTGGAGCAGTTAGTGCTGCAGAATCTTGGTTCCAGACCTGGTTCTGCTGGTGTGTCATCTTGGGTGTGTCCTTCCCCTCCCTGGGCTCAGTTTCCTCTTCTGTCACAGGAGATAATTGGGCCCCCCATCCTGCATTCCCGACCGCCTGGAAGTGGGGGCAGGATGGGTTGGAACAGCCAGAGAAAGCTTCTTGGAGGAGGAGACGTTGGAATCTAGGTAGGAATCTTCCCCTTAAGGAAAGGGTAGGATTCGTTTGTGAAGGAAGGAGGGCATTCCAGACCTGGGTATCAGATTGAATAGAAGCTTCTGGAAATGAGCAGGGTGTTATGAAGCAGCAAAGAGGAAATTGGCCTGCCTGGTGCAGAGGAATCCTGGCTGAGGAGTGAGATGAAGGTAAGGGGGAGCATAGAGGTGGGAGAGAGAGAGATTGAGAGAGAGAATCACACCAAGTGTAGTGCTGTCCCCCCACCTGGACATACCTGCCTTTCAGGTAGTAGGCAGTGCAGGAAGAGGCAGGTTTACTGCTGAAAGTAGAAGGGGCTGGGCTCCAAAGATGGTCAGTCAACCAGCGTACTCCTGTGCCAAGCGGGAGGTTCTTGGGCACTGGCATTCTGTGGAAGAGTGGGATATGGACTTTGTTGTGCCCTGATCTGGGCCCCTTTGACCAGGGACGTTGAGTGTCCCCTAGTGACCCGCAGGCCCATCCTTTATGCTTGGATTGAGATGTCTCCATTAGGAAGGAATTGTAAATAAGTAGCCCCTCACCTTGAGCTGACTGGCCCCTGGCGTCCCTGCACAAAGTGACATGGCCTGGTTTTGCCATTGCTTGCAGGGATGCTGAGTAAATATCACTTGATGGCACTAATACATTGCACACAAGATACTCTTCTCTGGGCCGTCAGAAAGCAGGTCCCACCCAGAGGAAGAACCTAACTGGGCCAATTACAACTTGTGGAATTTAGAGACTGAGAATACTGTTCAGAACAGCTGATCTGTTACTGAAATGCTGCCTTAGAGTGTAATTTGCAGGAAAGAGGAAGTTTTGTTTTAAACCAAATCTTCAAGAGTTGAAACATATTGAAGAAGGAAAAGAATTCTGAAGCAACTGCAGGTATTCAGCTAGCCGCTTGACAGTCTGAATACTTATTTTTTGTTAGAATCCTTTGGTATAGATTTACTTTTATAGCTATGGAAACATTCCCAAATTAGGCCTTGGGTTTATCCTTAAAGTGTCATGTGAAAATGATACACATGACAGAAAAATAGATGGTCACTGTATTAGATTTCGTAGAATGTTAGGGAAGTACATTTTTTTATTACTTTCTATGGGAAACAAAACACCAGTGTTAAACATTGTCTTATATCTCGCAAGTCACAAACTTGAAGATAGTAAACCAGCAATCTGACTCTTCCAGTGGAACTGAATATTGGAGCATCTTCTGCCCACAGAGAGGATTTCGTCGTGGCATGATTGGGGGTATAAAAGCATTAAGCGTAGCGTGCGAACTGTAGTGTTACAGAAGAGTTTCTTGGTGGTGAGCCTTTCAGTATGTGAGGGATCAGTCTCCCCAGGCTCCCCTGAGCCTCCTTCAGTGCAGGTTCTCGGGGAGCTGGGTGTGGCCCTGGTGCTTGCTGTTCTATGGGACTCTTCATTCTGGCTTTCCTAGGTTACTGCCTGCTGAACCCATGTTCAAGCATGTTGTGCTTTTATTTTTTACTCTTTGCTTCATTTGCATTCCCAAGGTCAGCCAGAGACCTGGTAGTCCTTGTGTAGGGCATCTGGTGCATCCAGCTGACCCTCAGGTGATGGATGGATGGATGCACGTCTTGGTCCATAATTGGGTGACCCTGATGATGTGGCAGGACTGATGTGATTGAGTCTGCACACGTGGCAGCGGACTTGGCTGGGAAGGGAAACACTGTTCTATGACAAGGAATCCTTGTGAGGGATTTTTGACAAGATCATTCCAGGTAGGGGCTGAAGCAGGAGAGCTTGGCTCTAGATGGTGCTACTGTCTGTGGTAGCTGAAGACCCTACAGGTGTTTGTGACTATTTTCCTGTGAAGTAACTTCATCAGCTGAACCCAGCTGCTTTGCCCTGGGCGAAGCTGTGAAGATGTGCTCTTATGGAGGTCCATCTGAGGAGATGGCACAGTAGCGTAACAATGAATAAACTAATGTTGGCTTATTTTCACGTTTTTGTCAACTTTATTGAGGCATAATTGAAATACACTAAACTGCCCATATTTAAATTGTGTAATTGATTAGTCTGAAACCATGACCACAATCGAGTTAAAAACATGTCCTACTGGGCGTGGTGGCTCACGTCTATAGTCCCAGCACTTTGGGAGGCTGAGGCAGGTGGATTGCTTCAGCTCAGGAGTTCAAGACCAGCCTGGGTAACATGGTGAAGCCCTGTCTCTACAAAAAATTTAAAATTAGCTGGACGTAATGGTACATGCCTGTAATCCTAGCTGCTTTAGGGGGTGGGGGATGCTGAGGTGGGAGGATCTCTTGAACCTAGGAGTTTGAGGCTGCACTGAGCTCGAGTCACGCCACTGCACTCCAGCCTGGGCTACAGAGCAAGACCTGTCTCAAAAAACAAACAAAAAACATTTCTGTCATCCACAAGAGGGGAACTAGTGTGTCTTTGGTGACTGCTTCTAGCAGCTGAGTGGCTTTGGGCAGGCTGCCTTCTGGGCCTCTGTTGTCCTGGGGTCCACATGTTAAAATGGAATGGGAGTGGGAGAAGTCCATTCCAACTTTGCAATTCTAAGAGATTATGACTGTGGAAGTGCAGAGCTGTCTTGGAAGCCTTTAGACCAGTGCTTCTTAAGGGGTTTACGGTATGTGTATGTCCGTGTCCTCTGAGTGGAAAAGACTGTGCAGTTCAGAAGATCGTATTCTACGTATTGTTTTCATTTTTAAAAAATTCTTTAAATTTTTTTATTTTTTGAGATGCAGTTTCACTCTTGTTGCCCAGGCTGGAGTACAATGGCACTATCACTGCAACCTCCACCTCCTGGGTTCAACCTATTCTCCTGCCTCAGCCTCCTGAGTGGCTGGGATTACAGGCACCCGCCACCAGGCCCAGCTGATTTTTTTGGTATTTTTAATAGAGATGGGGTTTCGCCATGTTGGCCAGGCTGGTTTAGAACTCCCGACCTCAGGTGACCCACCCGCCTTGGCCTCCCAAAGTGCTGGGATTACAGGCATGAGCTACCATGCCCGGCCTACACTGTTTTCATGATACAAACAATAGAAAATAAAATCTGACGGCCTTTAGGAGATAGGCAGAAGATGGTGTGAGAAACTGTGTAAGAGACCTGGGTGAAAAATGGTTTCAAATGCCAATGAGGAAAGGAGTATTCTTATTTGACTTTCAGGATCTTAGTCTCAACCTAAAATTTCTGTGCTTATGTCAAGCTTTTCACATGAAATTTTTAGATCATTTTCTGTTGAAATGATCAGAGTGGTATTGAAATAAAATGATATGAAAGCAACAAAGGAAATTGTGGAAGTATTGAACTGGTGACAATTTATCTTATTTTATTTTATTTCTGAGTCTCACTCTGTTGCCAGGCTGGAGTGCAGTGGTACAATCTCAGCTCACTGCAACCTCTGCCTCCCGGGTTCAAGCGATTCTTCTGCCTCAGCCTCCCCAGTAGCTGGGACTACAGGTGTGCGCCACCACGCCCAGCTAATTTTTTGTGTTTTAGTAGAGACGGGGTTTCACCATGTTGGCCAGGATGGTCTCAATCTCCTGACCTCGTGATCCTCCCGCCTCGTTCTCCTGAAGTGCTGGGATTATAGGCGTGAGCCACAGCACCCGGCCCTAGTGACAAATATTTGTCCTCAGTCAAAAGAAGTTCCAGAGACCCTCTCTGACCATGGCAAAGTAAGTAAGAGTTAGGAGGAAGATTAATGTCAGTTTATGTTAGAAATAGAAGGCAGAGTCTAGAGGATAGTTACCCTGTATAGTTAGTGGGATCATAACGTAAGCTGTGGACTTTGAGTTATCATGTGTTGATGTGGGTTCATTAATTGTAACAAATGTACCCTCTGGTGGGAGATGTTGGTAATAGGGGAGGATGTCCATGTGTTGGGGCAGCGGGCATATGGGGAATCTCTGTACCTTCCTCTTAATTTTACTGTGTACTTAAAACTACCCTTAAAAAATAAAATCTTAAGCAAATTGTGGCATTTCTTCAACTGTCTCCCAGGCAGCAAGTGGCGTCACCTGTGTTTGGTCTTTGTTGTCCCTCCCAGTGAGCTTGCAGCAGGGGAACCTGCAACACAGATGGGGTGGAAGCCACCAATGAACATAATCTACTTGGGGACATTAATTTTAATTCAGTCTTGATGTTGAAATTGCCAAAAAATATAAATAAAACACAAACATAAGTAAATGCAACACAGCATGAATAAATGAGAAGATGCTTGTTAAGGCTCTAGTCACACCTTTATTAAAGGAGGAAGGAGAGCAAAGAGTGGTGCTGCTCTTCCACTAGAGGCTGTGCTGCTTCAGTTGGTGATGGGCCAGACCCTGGGACCATACCATGTGTGTGCATGATCCCCTGCAGCAGGGCAGGGCAGACTTACTAGTGGACAGTAATGGACCCATGTGGAACCCGTTGGTGAGGACATGCTGGTTGAGAAGCTGTGGAGGCACCCTAGACGTTGTGTTCCACGGGAGCTTCGTCACAACCACATCCCAGGGCCTAGCACCTAGTGGATAACCAGTGAGTGTGAAATGCATGACTTTTTAATTTTAATTTTTTTTTTTTTTTTTTTTTGAGACAGGGTCTCGCTCTGTCACCCAGGCCGGAGTGCAGTAGCACAATCACAGCTCACTGCATCCCCAACCTCCCAGGCTCAAGGGATCCTCCCACCTCAGCTTCCCGAGTAGCTGGGACTACAGGCGCATGCCACCCCCTGGCTAATTTTCTTGTATTTTTTGTAGAGAGAGGGTTTTTGCCATATTGCCCAGGCTGGTCTTGAGTTCTTAGGCTCAAGTGGTCCTCCTACCTTGGCCTCCCAAGGTGCTGGGATTGTATTTGTGAGCCACCGCGCCCAGCCATGACTCTCTTTTTAAAAAACTGTTAATTCATGGCTGGGCACGGTGGCTCATGCCTGTAATCCCAGCACTTTGGGAGGCCAAGGCGGGCGGATCACATGAGGTCAGGAGTTTGAGACCAACCTCAACATGGAGAAACCCTGTTTCTGCTAAAAATACAAAATTAGCCAGGCATGGTGCTGCATGCCTGTAATCCCAGCTACTCAGGAGGCTGAGGCAGGAGAATTGCTTGAACCTGGGAGGCGGAGGTTTTGGTGAGCTGAGATCGCGCCATTGCACTCCAGCCTGGGCAACAAGAGCAAAACTCCGTCTCAAGAAATAAAAAATAAAAAATAAAAATAAATAAAGTCAATTCATAATTTTAAAAGTTAGGCTTATAGAGGATGATGTAGAGCTTTTCAAATGTATTATGAAGGAATCCAATCTTATTAATGTGTGCAAATTTTTTCCATAACTAAATTATGGGAAAAAATCAAAATGCAAAAGCACCTGTACATTTTCCTCAATGTCTAATTAGTCTCTGGAGACCTGGTCCTTAACCTTGCTTTCATTGCTGTCTTTCAGGGTAAAGGCAGCAGTAATGCTAACGCTAGCAAGCAAACTGAAGCGTGACGATGGTCTCAAAGGGTCCCGGACGGCAGCCACAGCGTCCGACTCAACTCGGAGGGTTTCTGTGAGAGACAAATTGCTTGTTAAAGGTAATGATCATTCGTGTGAACTGTTTTTGTATCCTGTAACAAAAGGAAGTTTGACTGGAGAGTCTTTGGGGATATAAAGCAACCCACTGCTGAATAGAAATACCTGTTTAAAAAGATTTTAAAATATAATTGCTTGTCTCTTATAGTGGAAGGACATTGTACCATGCAGATGATATGAGCACACTGTTGCAGGGAGATGGTATGGGATGTTCTTTGTCACGTCTGCCAAAATGCTAGCAGAAAGAATAAAGTGCTGAGAGTCGGCAAGGCCTAAGACTGGTTTCAGAGCTGCCATTATCTTCCTTTCTTTCTGATTCTCAGCGCCATAGTTTCTGCTCTGTAAAGGGGAAGGAGTCAAATTTTGTAATCTCTTAGGATCTTTTCCTGTTTTATTCAGGTCAAAGCCTACGGCAAGTCTTGTGAAAAATTAGGTCTCTTCACGGAGTTAATAACATGTAGTATTCTACAGTTTTAGTTGACTTCTGCTATCCATGTTGGTGAGGAGAAACTTTATCCTGGAGAAGGGTTGGTAAAATGTGTGAGAGTATGTGTGCATGCAAATATGCATTCATTTGTTTGTTTGAGCGTAAATTTTGCATTTATTCATTTAGCAAACTCAACATTTTCAAGTGCTTTGAAGTCGGTTTCTTGGGGGTCATAAGACCTATGAAAGATGAAGAAACAGTTGCAGCCTTTAAGGAGATTATAATTTGCTTAATTATAAAAAGGTTAGCTTTGTATTTTATTTATTTATTTTTTTTGAGACAGAGTCTCACTCTCACCCAGGCTGGAGTGCGGTGGAGCAATCTTGGCTCACTGCAACCTCCACCTCCGGGGTTCAAGCAATTCTCCTGCCTCAGCCTCCTAAGTAGCTGAGATTACAGGCACCCACCACCACGCCCAGCTAATTTTTTTTTTTTTTTTTTTTTTTTTTTTTTTTTTTTTGTGACGGAGTCTTGCTCTGTAGCCCGGGCTGGACTGCAGTGGCCGGATCTCAGCTCACTGCAAGCTCCGCCTCCCGGGTTTACGCCATTCTCCTGCCTCAGCCTCCGGAGTAGCTGGGACTACAGGCGCCCGCCACCTCGCCCGGCTTAGTTTTTTGTATTTTTAGTAGAGACGGGGTTTCACCGTGTTAGCCAGGATGGTCTCGATCTCCTGACCTCGTGATCTGCCCGTCTCGGCCTCCCAAAGTGCTGGGATTACAGGCTTGAGCCACCGCGCCCGGCTTTTTTTTTTTTTTTAAACAGAATTTTGCTCTTGTTGTCCAGGCTGGAGTGCAGTGGCGCGATCTCAGCTCACCACAACCTCTGCCTCCCAGATTCAAGCAATTCTGCCTCAGCCTCAAGTAGCTGGGATTACAGGCATGCGCTACTGCGCCTGGCTAATTTTGTATTTTTAGTAAAGACGGGGTTTCTCCATGTTGGTCAGGCTGGTCTTGAACTCCCGACCTCAGGTGATTTGCTCGCCTTGGCCTCCCAAAGTGCTAGGATTACAAGCGTGAGCCCCTGCGCCTGGCCAAAGTTTTGTATTCTTTTTTTTTTTTTTTTTGAGATGGAGTCTCTCTCTGTCGCCCAGACTGGAGTATAGTGGTGCAATCTTGGCTCACTGCAACCTCTGCCCCCGGGGTTCAAGTGATTCTCCTGCCTCAGCCTCCCTGGTAGCTGGGATTACAGGCGCCCGCCACCACACCCAGCTAATTTTTTGTATTTTTAGTAGAGATGAGGTTTTGCCAAGTTGGCCAGGCTGGTCTCAAACTCCTGACCTCAGGTGATCTGCCTGCCTCGGCCTCCCAAAGTGCTAGGATTACAAGCATGAGCCACCGTGCCTGGCCATTTTTGTATGCTTAATAGAGATGGGGTTTCACCATGTTAGCCAGGCTAGTCTCAAACTCCTGACCTCAGGTGATCCACCTGCCTCGGCCTCCCAAAGTGCTAGGATTACAAGCCTGAGCCACCGTGCCCAGCCATTAATAGAGACGAGGTTTTACCATGTTAGCCAGGCTAGTCTCAAACTCCTGACCTCAGGTGATCCACCTGCTTTGGCTTCCCAAAGTGCTGGGATTACAGACGTGAGCCACTGTGCCCAGCTTTACTTTATAACAAGTGTTTACATATCTTTAAAATTTTTTTTTTTTTTTTTTTGAGACAGAGTCTTACTCTGTCACCAGGCTGGAGTACAGTGGCACAATCATGGCTCACTGCAGCCTCAACCTCCTGGGCTCAGATGATCTTGTCACCTCAGCCTCCTGAGTAGCTGGGACTACAGGCATGCCCCACCATGCCCAGCTAATTTTTTTATTTTTTATTTTTATTTTTTTGTAGAGACGGAGTTTCATTATGTTTCCCAGGCTGGAGAAGTGTTTACATTTCCTACATATAGAGCAGCTAGAAAGCAAATGGTTGATTAGTGTATTTGCACTCCCTGTTTTCATGTTGTATTAGGTTGAAAACATGGAGATTACAGGCATTTACATGTCCTGAAGGAATCTAAAAGCAGAAGAGCTGCTGTATATAAATGTGCTGTGCTTGGCCTTCCCAGACACAAATCACTGTTAAACTGGGGTAGGAATGAGAAGTGTGAGGGCACAGTGGCACGATATCAGCCCACTGCAACTTTCACCTCCCGGATTCAAGCGATTCTCATGCCTCAGCCACCTGAGTAGCTGGAATTACAGGCATGCGTCACCACGCCCAGCTAATTTTTTTATGTTTAGTAGAGACAGGGTTTCAACATGTTGGCCAGGCTGGTCTCAAACTCCTGACCTCAAGTGATTGCCTGCCTCAGCCTCCCAAAGTGCTGGGGTAACAGGCATGAGCCACTGTTCCTGGCCTGTACTCTTTTTCTTATTCTCCCTCTGCCCCTGAGTTTGGACTTAGTTTTGGATTATCCAGCCTGTTGGATGATTGGTTGAAAGTGGAGTGAGAATGGTATTTCACATTTTGGCCTTACCTACTAAGCCTGTATTCAGTGTCCATTGTGCTGGAGGCTTTACCCTAAGAGGCCCAGAGGGTGGGGCAAGAGCTGGAGCACCTTACTTGGGTGTGCCTGATAGGACTTGAATGTCTTCTCAGATTCTGGGCTCCATTTGCAGCATAAGCCAGGAAAATGGTGTGTTGTTGCCGTACTTGGAGTAGACAGTGAGTGCTTTGGTAACTAAGGAGTTGCAGCGAGGAGGGCCTGGATGTTAGCTGAGGAGGAGTGGTTAGAAGCTGACAAATGGACTGTCCCATCTTCTTTACCCAATCATCATCATGGTTAATAGTAGCTAATAGTAGCTTTTGTATACTGAGCACTTCGGGCCAGGCCCTCTGTTGGGCACCTTCTTAGTTCATTTGTGCTGCTGTAACAAAATGCCACAAATTGGGTAATTTATAAACAATAAAGGTTTACTTCTCACAGTTTTGGAGGCTGGGAAGTCCAGGATCCTAGTAGGATTGGTATCTGGTACAGGTAGTACTCTGCTTCAAAGATAGCACCTTGTTGCTGTGTCTTCACATGGCAGAAGAGATGGAAGGGCAAAAAGGGCCTAAGCTAGTTTCCTCCTGCCCTTTTATAAGGCACTAATCCATTCATAAGGCAGAGCCCTGGTGACCATCACTTCCCTAGAGGCCCCACCTCTTAATACTACCACAGTGGGGATTGAGCTTCAACATGAATTTCCCCATTCGAGCCATAGTAGGCACTTAATGGGGGTAATTCTTGTTTGACTTTTCAAAGCCTTGCCAGAAGAATGCTTCATTCTACCCATGAACTGCTGAGACTCAGGTTAAGAAACTTGCCCAGTTTGTGGCTTTATTGCAGCAAGACAGCCAGACCCACATACTGGGGTAGGACAGGCTCCGGGGGAGCAGATGCAACCAGCAGAAACCAAAGTAGCAGAAGAGAAGTGCAAGTCCACAGAAAAGAGAGTTCAAAGAGGCTCTGCGTCTCCATGTCTCCTGCCCTGCTCAGGAACTCACCCTGGAGCTCTCTGCTGGCTCCAGGGCCTGACAGAGCCCACTAAGACCCACCAACCTGGGCTCCCCTCCAGCTCCAAGGAAGGAAGTATCTTTGTCTGGGTTGACAGGGCCCAGCTGAGGTTCTTTGACTTTGTGTGACCCATCAAGAACAAGAACGGTCTCACAAGAAAGGTGCAGAGCCAACTCTTGAGGCCACCATTTCCATCCTCCCCAGGCACTGGTGGCGATTAAGTTTCAGAGTCCAAAGCACTGGCCATAAATGGCAGTAGAACTCAGTGTAACCTCCCCTCTCATGGCCTTTCCCTCCACCTGCCTCAGGGGCTGCAGGCCAGGCTGAGTGGTGAGTAGTTTGGGCTTGTGGTGGAGGTTGGGTAGAGAAGGGTGTGCCTGATCTGAGAGAGGTGGCTGTACACACAGAGTGCAGCAAGAGTGCCTGACGGTTCATGCTTGTGGGCTCCGCACCTAGAGTGCTCCTTTGTTTAGCTCGCCCTGTGGGTGGCTTGTTGACCCTGGTGGCAGTCTGGCCTTCTGTCCCCTGGGGAGTTGTGGCAGAAGTGGTGCTATGGAAGCTGGCGGAGTCTGTGGCTGTTGGAGGGCATGGCAAGGCACTTTGAGGGCTGATAAAGTGAGAATCCTTTCCAGGTGAAATCCAAGCTCCCTTTGAGAAAAGTGGGGTGTTGGAGTTCAGAAAGATTACTATAGTCAGAACTGTCATCTGGTACTGTGGCTTGTGTAAGGGTGTTATTCACGAGCATCCATAGGTGGCAGAAAATTGTGTCAATATGTCTTTGGGACTTTATGCCATAGGCTAGGTTTCCTGAAGAGGAGGTAGAGAGTTTGTCATGCAGGATCCTTACTAAGGGATACTTTTGGGACAACACCTGTGGGGTAGGCGCGGGAAGCAAGAGTGGGCAGAGGGAGACTCAAGTGGCAAGGAAGGCCCCATGATAGCCTCTGCTTTGGAACAAGAGCAAAAGCAACAGCACAGCCCTTCAGAGCCGTCTCCAGTCTGGTGAGATAGTCAGGTCTTCCTGCTCTGCACCCATCAGTCGTTAGATGAGGGTTGCCTGGGACGGGTGTCATGTGGAGTGCAGGTCTGTGCAGCCACCAAATCCCTGAAAGGGCTGATTGCTGAAGCCTGCCTGCCCACAGCGCTCACTGAGGGGATCTGGGTGCTGCTGTGTCACAGCACCTGGCTCATTACCTTGCTTGCCTGTGATGTGGGCTCTGGTGTGGTGCAGATGGCAGTAGGGCTGAGCTTGTGGGAGGCAGGAGCTTGTCCCTGGCAGGGGAGGGCCAATGGTATCTGCACAACAGAGGCCTCTTCTTTTTCTTGGAAGTGTGAGCCTGGGTCTGAACAGTGATGGGAGGCCAGAGTCAGCTGTCCTGGCTCGATTCCAGGTCTCTAGAAACATGTGGCTTTGGAGTGGCTGGCCATGGGGAGGCCTCCAGATGCCCACAAGGGCTCCCCCTCAGCCACACCCATATTTCCTCAGCATCCTCAGTCCAGTTCTGAGGGCACCTTCCAGTCTGGTGCGGAGTGATGCTTGTAGCTGCATTACCTGGAGGGTGTGGAACGATGAGTGTTTTGGGCTGCTGTCTGTCCTGACTCCAGAAGCTGGGGTCACTGAGGAGAGAGAGTCAGATCTGCATTTGAGCTGGCCCTGACTTGGGTCCAGGCCTGACTGGAGGGCTGGCCATTGTCAGTGTTGTCGGCATTCCCTGTGAACCTGTGTGTGACTGAGTCCATCAGGGTCTGAGTCCATGGTGCTCCCTATCCCCCAAACACCCCTCAGGGCAGAATTAATTACTTTCTTGTCTGTCTGAAGTTTGGCACTGTTTCCATCTAATAGCCGAATGCCTGTCTGTCTCCCTGTTCTTTCACTTGTTCACCCAACACGCATCATAGTTTCAGCATACAGTTAGTGACCCCCAAAGACCTCAAGGGGCTCCAGGAGGTCTGACAGGACCCTTTGCCTGTGTCAGTCTTTGTTAAATATGGGGATTTGGAATTGAGCCATTTCAGGGTCAAGTCTGGAGTTAGGGGAGCTAAACAGGGTTGATTCTGTGTGTACCCCTTGTCCCAGTCAGCCCCTGAGTCCCAGGTGGTTTCTGACCTTCTCTTGTTTTGGCTGATAGGGGCTGGGGCTGGGACCACTGCAGAGTGGGAGGGTCTGGCTGCCCATCTACCTGAGCTTCCCAGTGTCTAGGGGTACAGGGGTCTCCCTCTGTGAGGGCATCTGTGTCTGCCTGAGCAGCAGTCCAGTCACAGGTGGGACCCCTCACCTTCCTGTATGAGGTCTTCCACATGTCCCCATTTCAGTGTTGGGGGAGAAAGAGAAGCATTTACTATTTTCTGGAACCGCTGTCTCCAGCGTGTCCTGGCACGGAACTCTAGCAGGGCGGGCTCAGGGTGTGGCATGCCACATTGTCAGGGTAGTCACAGCATTTAGCAGTGTGTGCAGCTGGGAGGTTCTGTGCTACAATACATATTTTAAAAACTAGAGCAGTGGCCCAAGGGGAGGAATCCAGCTAGTGTGGATGTAAGGCAGTTGGCCACAGGCTGACCTTTACATGCTTTGTTGGAGGGTTAAATGCCAGTGGAGCTGCCCCGGGAAACTCGGCAGCCCCTCAGGTGTACACATAGCCCAGTGGGCAGGGAGGACCCTATGGAAACATAGGTGAGGGCTGAAGTTGACATCATCTGCATTTGTGTTCAAAGTCAGTGGTAGGAGGCCTGTGGGCTCCATTCTTAGTGATACCAGACTCTGCTACAGGGGCTGTGACTGCTTTTCAGGATTACAGCCTTGCTCCTCTGGAGCATGGAGGGGACCATGAGCACTGTGGGCCTGCACTCTGTAGTGAGGCCTCAGCCGTGGTGGTGCTCTCTCTGGAGGGGCTGAAACCCTGTGTGTGAGTCGTCTCCCAGATGTGAGGCATGCAGAAAAGGTGGATTTAAGGATTTTAATGCATAGAGGCAGTGGGAAGCTAAGAAATAAAGTTCTAGTTCTAGAAATCTGAGGCGGTGATTCAGGTTTAAGGAAGTAATCAGGTCACCTGGAAAATGGCAGCTGTCTCTACCTAGGTTGAAGGGCTTGGCAGTTCTGACTGGTGTTGTCTGATGGGGCTTGGAGCTGCTTTTGCCAAGAGTCATCTGCCTGCGTGACCAGCCTTTTGTCTTTGTCAGCTTGGGCTGCTGTAACAAAGGACCATAGATGGTTTGGCCTAAACAATAGGCATGTGTTTCCCTTCTGGAGGCTGGAAGGCCACAATCAAGTTCCTGGTGAGGGCTCTCTTCCTGACTTGCAGATGGCCTCTTCCTGGCTGTGTCTTCACATGGAGGAGAGAAGGGGAGCTCTGGTCCCTCTTTGTTTTTTTTTTTTTTAAATAATGGCATGAATCCCATCACAAGGCCTTCACCTCCATGACCTGATCTACACCTAATTACCTCCAAATACTATCACATTGGGGGTTAGGGCTTCAGCATGAATTTGGGGGTGGAGCATAAATTCCGTTCCACAGCGCCTCTGGAATGCCTCCTCAGTTCCCAGCTATGTGAAGAGAAACATTCTTGGGTCTTAGAGGAAACTCACAGCAGGGGCACTGCCACCCTGTAGGCAAGTATGCTTATGTGTCCCCCTTTTCCCGAGCACCCCATGTGTGCCCAGCCACAGTGCCAGCTACTGAGCTCATAGGGTTGGGGCAGGTTACATGGCCCCTGCCCACAGGTGTGCACGGTCAGGGAGCAGGTGGCAAGGAGCCAGCAGGAGCCCAGTGTTGTAAGGGTCAGGGCAGGAGGTGAGTACGTGCTGTGCAGGGGCCTTTGTGGTGATCAGGTGGATTTTGCAATCTGATATTTCAGTGTAGTCATGCTTCAAATGGGTCCTGTGGTTTGATCTTTAGTTAGAAAGGAAAAGAGTCTAATTTATCAGAAGGAAGTTATGCAGCCACAGAATTGTGCAAGGTGTCAGCCAGGTGCCTCCCAGAAATGCCAGGCCACTGAGTGGTAGACGTGTTAGCATCTTGGGATGGGCAAGACTTGAGCAATTTTAAAAGTATCTTCATTTCTCATTACCTTGTAGGTGGGTGGCGTTCTTCAGGTGGTGAGGGTGTGCAGAGAAGGGCCGCTGCTTTGCCCAGAGGCTGCCAAGCTTTGCTTATAGTCTTACTGTACCTTGACTCTAAGGTGATAACTGTTGATGTTAGTGAATTCTAATTTGCCCTCATTGGAAGTGTGGCAAAACTTCTTGTCATTTGTGACAGCTCCCTGAGAGGAGCACTGTGGGAGTGTGCCTGGCTTACTTTATATTCTGCCCCGGTGGAACTAAAATGCCAAGCATCTGTATTGAAATCCTCTGCCCCAGGATTGTAGTCCTTGCTTGCACTGTCTCTAGGAGCAGAAGCCTGCAGGGACTCTGACTGTGGTAGGGTCATTGGTAGGCTGGGTCCAAGAGCTCCCTCAGCCTGCCCTCCTTCTGTGACTGAATTGCACCAAACGTGCAAATGTGAGCCTGATGCTCATCTTGGAATTTGATTTTTTTTTTTTTTTTTTTTTTTTTTTTTTTGGAGACAGAGCCTTACTCTGTCGCCCAGGCTGGGGTGCAGCGGCACAATCTCAGCACACTGTCACCTCTGCCTCTCTGGCTCAAGTGATCCTCCCACTTCAGCCTCCTGAGTAGCTGGTACTACAGATGCATGCCACCACACCTGGCTAACTTTTGTATCTTTTGTAGGGACAAGGTTTCACCATGTTGCCCAGGCTGGTCTCAAACTCCTGAGCTCATGCAATCTGGCCTCCTCGGCCTCCCAAAGTGCTGGCATTATAGGCATGAGCCACTGCGCCCAGCACTGGGAGAGAATTTTAAAAATTCAGAGACCTAAGTTCTACCTGAAACTCTTGATATAATTGGTCAAAGTTAGGGATGGGGCATTAGGATTTTTAAAAGCTCAGCAGGTACTAGATTGTGGTGATGGATACATAGCTCCAAAATTTACAACAATTCACTGAATCATTTACTTAAAATGGGTCTATTTTACAGTATGTAAATTGGTCCCTGACAAAGTTGTCAAATGTCAAACCAGCAAAACACTCCCCAAATGACGAATGTGCAGCCAGGGCTTCCGTTCCTTTCTTCATCAGGTGTTGTCTGGCATCTTTCTGGCTGTCACTCTGCTAGCTCCTGAGTGCCTCTTGCTCCCGCACCCCTATCCCCATAGGAGAAGGGGCCTGGTTCTGTTGCCCATTTCTTCCCACTCCTCTGTCCTACCACATCACAGTGTTTAGCACTGGTCAGTGGCCTCACTCCTCATTGTCCCTCTGTGTCCAGACCTCGCCTCTTCCCTTGTCACTAGACTGTCCTCTTGAACCTTTTGCTTCTGTCATGCTGGCCCCTCTGCTTGCAATCCACAGTCACTTACCATGCCATCTGGACACATTTCTAAATTCCCTTAGGAAAAGCTGGGTGACAGGAGTTATGACTCTCTACTGAGGTGGCTTGGGCCACTGCCACAGAGTCATACCAGGGAAATCTGGATTCCAGTGGCCAGCATCAGTCTCTCAAAAGAAGGGCCCTAAAGAACAGTTTCTTGTAAATTCTAATCAACAAAATATAAATAATACAGAATAAAATATGTTAGTATTTGCTTTAAGATCAGGTTTAATTATATAGGTAACCCTTATTTAAAAGTGATCACTATGAACAACTCATTTGCTCTTCACCTGTGTAGGTCACACCTGTCAGATGTGACCAGCGTTGGGTGGTGTGGTCCGAGGCTCTGTTGTCTTCCTCTACCCTCTGCCCTTCCCACACATTGCTCTAAGGAAGGACAAAATCTGGCCCATTGGAAAGGCAGCTATGTATCAGTGTGGACATGAGAAGAATAATGGTGAACCTTTCCTAGGATCACCATCATTATATTTTGTTAATATACGTATATATTTTAAGTTTTTGTAGCGACAGTCTCACTATATTACCCAAGCTGGTTTGAAACTCCTGACTTCAAGTGATCCTCCTGCCTTAGCCTCCCAGAGTGCTGATATTATAGATGTGAGCCACCGCACACAGTCAAGGGAATATTTTTTAATGTAGGGGCCACTACATAAGACTGCCAGGAAGATAGACTCCCAGGATTGTATTTAGTCACAGAACTTGCTCAATTTCTTTTCTTTTTCTTTTTTTTTTTTTTTTTTGAGACGGAGTCTCACTCTGTCGCCCAGGCTGGAGTGCAGTGGCGCGATCTCGGCTCACTGCAAGCTCTGCCTTCCGGGTTCACACCATTCTCCTGCCTCAGCCTCCCAAGTAACTGGGACTACAGGTGCCCGCCACCACGCCTGGCTAATTTTTTGTATTTTTAGTAGAGACAGGGTTTCACCGTGTTAGCCAGGATGGTCTCTATCTCCTGACTTCATGGTCTGCTTGCCTCGGCCTCCTAAAGTGCTGGGATTACAGTCGTGAGCCACCGCGCCCTGCCAGAACTTGCTCTATTTCTAATCATGGCCAGTGGGTGATGAACTTTTTCTCCTCTTCTCCCCATACTCAGCTTCGCCGAAGAGATCTGCCCTTTTTCTCAGTGTGAGAAGGCTTGCCCTGGCCAGAACATGTCCTGGCCCTGAGAGGGAGCTACTGTGGGTGGGCCTCTCCCTTTCTCTAGCTCCTCCATTGTCTTCACCTTTGGTGCCCCTTCCACATACCTGGGCCCTAGAACGAGTGCATTTAATGGGCCACTTGCCTCTATACAGGTGCTTAGTTGTTGCATATAAATAGCTGAGATCAGAGGCCTGCAGGTCTCCTGAACCCCCAGCCTTGGAGTAGAGCCCTCAGCCAGCCTTCTCACTCCTCCACTCAGTGGTCAGCTTTGCAAGCATTCTGGCCTCCGTTACCCCTTCCCCTTGCTGCCTTTCCCCACTTCACTTCTTGAAGGAATTGTTGTGCTGCAGCTATGTTGACCACACATTTGGTTCTTCACTTCATACTCTGGGTTCCATCTCTCTTCCTGCTTTCCTGCTATTTTGAATGCCAGTCAGCAAGGTCTGATGCACTTCCGACGGCCTTTTCCCTTGGACGCCCTGTGCTTTCACTGAATCACCACGTTCCTGATGGCTCTTCTGCTTTTCGGCATGTTTCTCATCTGTCACTTCCACCGTTCCTTGGCCATTGCTTTCTCCAAGGTTCTTTTTTCTCCCTTTTGTTGACCTTACCCAGTCTCATGATGACAGGTGGCATCACTTTGCAGGTACCCCTCACCTTTGCCCTTTTTGTGCCCCCAGCCTTGTTCTCCTCCTCTTCCTCCCCCTCCCATGCTACTCTTCTTCCTCCCCCTCCCCTACTCCTTCTCTTTGTCTCTAGTGGCTTTCTGGCACTCCCACATCCCAGCTCATCACCCCTGGGTGCCATCTTTGACACCCTCCACCCGCTTACAGTTGCCAGAACCTCTCCATTCTGTTTGCTCTGAATTTCCCCAAGCTTTTCTGCCTTTGCCAGGTGCTTGCTGCCCATCTCTTAGGTCATCTGGCCTGCACTTTGCCCTTTCTAAGGTTGTCCTCTTTAGGCAAGGTTAGAAACTTCTGTTCAGAAATCTCCAATAGCTCTCTCCACGCTCCTGTTTCTATCTTTCTACTTTGTTTCCCAGTGCTCTCCTGTTATTTTGGGACCTTTCTTCTGGCCACACTGGATGCTGTCTGGTTTCTGTGCTTTTCCATGCGCTGTGCTTTCGCACATTGCTAATTTGTCGGCTTGGAATACTCCTCTCTTCCCCTAACTCTGCAGGACTAAATTTTATTTACTTGCCAAAGCCCAACCCAGAAACCTCCTCCTTCCTTAGTTCCCACAGCTGGAGAGAATCTCCCTGGCCCAAAGACCCCAGAGCACACTACTTTCTGTCTGAGGCACAGAGGACTTTGCCAGGTCAGTTATTTCAGAGTGTACCCTTCCCCATGCCCTGCTAAACTGCAGGTTTTTATTTTTAATTAATTAGTTGTTTATTATAAATATTTAAGGTATACAAGAAGACTTTTTTTTTTTTTTTTTTTTTTTGAGGTGATCTCACTTTGTTACCCAGGCTGGAGCACAGTGGGGCGATGATTGCTCATTATAACGTCAAACCCGTGGATTCAAGTGATCTTCCCACCTCAAACTCCTGAGTCGTTGGGACTACAGGCATGCGCCACCATGCCTCACTCTTTGTTTGTTTTTTTGTTTTAAGAGGTTAGGAGGTTGTGGAAAAAGGCTAAAAAAAAAAAAAAAGAGAGAGAGACAGAGATCGTGGTCTCACTGTGTTGCCTAGGCTGGTCTCAAACTCCTGGCCTGAAGCAATCCTCCTGCCTCGGCCTCCGAAATCACTGGGATTACAGGCATTAGCCACAGTGCCTGCTCCAGTATGTTGCTTTGATAAACATAGTAGGTTGTTTACTACAGTCAAGTGAATTAATATATTCATCTTCTCATATAGTTTACCTTTTTAAAAATGATAACACCTGAATCTACTCCGTTGACAAATTTCCTGCATTTAAAACAATATTATGAACTATAGTCATCATGCTGTACTTCAGGTCTCTAGACTTATTCATCCTACATAACTATAACTTTGTATCCCCCCATTCTGCCCCCTTCCCTGCTCCCATGCCCTAGTCAACACCGTTTTCTGTTTCTTCATTTTGACTTTAGAGTCTACATATACGTAAGATCATGTAGTATTTGTCTTTGTATGTCTGGCTTATTTTATGTATCATAATGTCTAGATTTACCCATGTTGTTGCAAATGGCAGGATCCCTTTTTAAAGGCTGAACAGTGTTCCAACATATATACAGTGTATACCACAATTTCTTTATCCAGTTGTCAGTGACACTTAGGTTATTTCAATATTTTGCCTATTGTGAATAATGCTCCAATGAACATGGAAGCGCAGATATCTGTTCGACACACTGATTTTGTTTTCTTTGGGTAGATAACCAGAGTGGGATTGCTGGGTGATATGGTAGTTCTATTTTTAATTTTTTGAGGAACTTCCATACTGTTTTCCATAATGGCTATACCAAGTGTACAGTCCTGCTATCAGTATACAACGGTTCCCTTTTTTCCACCTTCTTGCCAACATTTATCGCTGTTTTTGATAGTAGCCATTCTAACAGGTGTGAGGTGATTTCTCATGATTTTGATTTGTATTTCCCTGATGTTCAGTGATGTTGAGCACCTTTGCATATATCTGTTGGCCATTTTTATTTCTTCTTTGGAGATGTGTCTATTCATGCTTTTTGCCCGTTTAAAAAAATTTTTTTTTTTTTTGCTATTGAGTTGTGTGATTTCCTTATGTATTTTAGATATTAATCTCATTGAATATATGATTTGTAAATATTTTCTCCCAATTCATAGACTACCTCTTCTTTTCTTTTTCTTTTTCTTTTTCTTTTTTTTTTTTTTTGAGAGAGGGTCTCACTTTGTCACCCAGAGTGAGTGGTGTAGAGTGCTGTGGTGTGGTCCCAGCTCACTGCAGCCTCGACCTCCCAGGCTCAGATGATCCTCCCACTTCATATCTTGAGCAGTTGGGACTATAGGTGTGTGCCACCGTGCCCCATTAATTTTTGTATATTTTGTTAAAAAAAAAAAAAAAGATTTTGCCGTGTTGCCCAGGTGGGTCTTAAACTCCTGGGCTTAAGCTGTCTACTCACCTGACCTCGCAAAGTATTGGGAATACAGGCGTGAGCCACCGTGCCTGGCACATAGGCTACCTTTTTATTTTGCTGAGTGTTTCCTTTACTGTACAGAAGCTTTTTAGTTTGATGTAATCCCACTTGCTTATTTTTGCTTTTGTTCCTGAGCTTTTGGTGTGATATCAAAAAAAATCATTGCCAAGGCCCATGTCAAGGAACTTATTCCCTATCTTTTCTTCTAGGAGTTATATACTGTCAGGTCTTACATTTAAGTCTTTAATTCATTTTGAGTTGATTTTTTGTGTACGGTATAAGATAAGGAGCCAGCTTTATTCCCTTGCATGTGAATGTCCACTTTCCCCAACACTATTTATTCAAGGAGCTATCCTTTCCCCATCGTGTTTTCTTGGCACCTGTGTCATAAATTAGTTGACTGTGTAGGCTTAGGTTTACTTCCGGACTCTCTTTTCTGTTCTGTGTGTCTATTTTTATGCCAGTGCTGTGCTGTTTTGATTTCTGTAGCTTGAAATCAGAAAGTATGATGCTTACAACTTTGTTCTTTCTCAAGTTGCTTTGGTTTTTCAGGGTGTTTTGTGATTCCAGACAAATTTTAGAATTTTTTAAAAAATTTCTGTGAAAAATGTCATTGGAATTTTGATAGGGATTGCATTGAATCTGTAGATTGCTTTAGGTAGTATGGACATTTCAACAATATTAATTCTTTTAATATATGAACATGGTATATCTTTCCATATATTTATTCGTGTCTTCTTTAATGTCTTTCATTAATGTTTTACAGTTTTCAGTATACAGATCTTTTATCGCCTTAAATTTATTCCCAAGCGTTTTATTCTAAAGTGTGTGTGTGTCTGTGTGTGTGTGTGTGGGGTGGGGGGATTCTTTAGGGCTTTCTGCATATAGGATCATGTCACCTGAAATTGGGATAATTTTCTTTCTTTCTAGTTTGAATGCCTTTTATTTCTTTTTCTTGTCTGATTGCTCTGGTTTAGACTTCTAGTACTGTGTTGACTAGAAGTGGTGAGCAGGATTGTGGTGAGGCTTTGCAGTTTTGTCCTGCAGAGGGGTGCTGGGCTTAAACACCAAATGAGTGGCTGGTAGAAGAGGGACTGGGACGTCTGAGGCCCTTTGGCAGAGGACTGGGGCCAAGAAATGCAGCTATGAGGGGATAACTAGAAGATAGCATTGGGAACAGACATAGACACAAGGTGCATATAGATCAGATTTTGAGAGGACTCGTTCCAGTACTTGGAACCACTTTTTAAAACACTGTAGTAACTGGCTACCTGTAGGTCATTTCTGTGTTAATTTAAAATGTTTTTCTTTTACATTAAAGTGAATATTCAAGGACTTTTGACTGAATTTGTTGGCCTTCTGCAGGTCACTTTGTATATCGAAAGCAGCTAAATGGCTTAAAGTCTAAACTTTAGACTAGGTTTTATTCAGTTCATTCAGTTTATTTTTTTTTTCTTCAGTGTTCTAGAGGAAATTGCCAATTTAGAACTGGTAATTTTATGTGGAGTAATCGACTAATATTAATAATAATAATTTCTTTGTTTCTACAGAGGTTGCAGAACTTGAAGCTAATTTACCTTGTAAGTATAGCATCCCCAAACGCTAAGTACTGTGAAATAATTGCATGAAGAAAACTTTTTATGTCTTAATAACCTTGTACAGTAAAAAGCCTATTTTTCATGTACGTTAGGAATGAATTTTAATTTTCTGTGAAAAGGTAGGATTTTTTCAAATATCTAATAAGAACAAGGTAGGCCAGGCATGGTGGCTCATGCCGCTAATCTCAGCACTTTGGGAGGTGTAGGCAGCTGGATCACTTGAGGTCAGGAGTTCGAGAACAGCCTGGCCAACATGGTGCAACCCTGTCTCTACTAAAAATACAAAAATTAGCTGAGCATGGTGGTGCATGCCTGTAGTCCCAGCTACTTGGGAGGCTGAGGCACTAGAGTCGCTTGAACTCAAGAGGCGGAGGTTGCAGTGAGCCAAGATTGCGCTGTTGCACTGCAGCCTGGGTGACAGAACGAGACTCTGTCTTAAAAAAAAAAAAAAAAAAGAGCAAGGCTCTGCCATCTTTTTGAGTGCTTTCTATCTCTCCTTAGCATAGCAGAGGTGCATTTGGTTAGGTTTTTGTCTCTTACACATGCATTCTGTCCCACATCCACTTTGAGTGAAAAAGTATATAAATCAATAACAGTTCCATTTTTGTTAGGGATGATACCAGTTTTTTGTCAAAGTGCTTATTTGTAACTCGTCTGCATGTTTGAGGGGTGGCTGCACTGCCTTGCTGTCAGTGGATGTCCATCTTGCTTGATTGTTTCTGCCCCAGGCACACAAGGTCAGCATGCAGTCTTCACTCATGAGCATGGTACGTTTGGAAAGCCCATTTATCAGGCAGTTCACTTTTGTAATATATGTCATATTTTTTTTTCCCTATCGTTAATCTTCTTCCAAACCCTTGATTATTTCAAAAGATCATTAAAGCCTGAAAGATTTGATCACTTTAGTATTTTTTTAATTACAACTTTTTGTCATCATACTTCCTTTAAAATTCTGAGGCTGAGGATGTCTGTGGATGATGGTGAAGCATTTTATAAGTGGGTCTGCTGGTTTGGGTGAGTGCTAGAGAGAACTTAGGGTTGAATGTGGAGGTATCTCTGACATGGGGCAGGGCAGAGCCCATTCCAGTCTCCATCTGAAGTTGGAAAGATAATGGTGGGTTGCAACCTCTACATGGTTGTGAAATCAGTTTGAGAGGGTAAGTATGTAATGTTTCTTAAAAAATTATTATTATTTTCAAAACAGAGTCTTACTCGGTCACCCAGGCTGGAGTCTGCTTCCTAGGTTCAAGCAATTCTTGTGTCTCAGCCTCCCGAGTAGCTGGGACCACAGGCACGCACCACCATGCCAGGCTAATTTTTGTATTTTTAGCACAGATGGGTTTTTGCCATATTGGGCAGGCTGGTCTCAAACTCCTGGGCTCAAGTGATCTGCCTGCCTCGGCCTCCCAAAGTGCTGGGATTATAGGCGTGAGCCACCGCGCCCAGCCAAAAGATTATTTTCAACATGAAACTTATGGGTAGGTATAGTGAGTTGTGGTATAAAATATGTTTCTTACTATGGATCTCGGTTGAAGGTGTTTTGAAAGACATTGGATTGCTTGACCTCAAAGTTTTCTTCAACTCAGAAATTAGGCAATATCTTGAGATTCTGTTAAAAGGTTATCTTTTTGGCTGGGTGCGATGGCTCACGCCTGTATTCCTAGCACTTTGAGAGGCTGAAATGAGTGGATCATTTGAGGTCAGGAGTTTGAGACCAGGTTGGCCAACATGATGAAACCCTGTCTCTACTAAAAGTACAAATTTAGCTGGTTGTGATGGTGTGCACCTGTAATCCCAGCTGCTTGGGAGGCTGAGGCAAGAGAATTGCTTGAACCCAGGAGGTGGAGGTTGCAGTGAGCTGAGATTACGCCACTGCACTCCAGCCTGGGCAACGGAGTGAGACTGTCTCAAAAAAAAAAAAATAAAACCACAAAACACAAAAAGGTTATCTTTCTACCCACTGAAATATTTACAGATGAAGTGGTTTGCTTTAAAATGCTACAGGAAGACAAACAAGTAACTGTGGGGGGGCAGGATAGACAAGCAAGATTGGCAAAATGTTGAAGCTGGGGGATGGGTTCATTATACTCTTCTCTTTTATTAGGACATTTGCCTCATAAAAATAAAATAACTCCTCTGCTTTCCACTCCCATCTTATCTTCCCACAGACCCCCAGCTTGAGCCTGTATGTATATGTAAACTTTTTTTTTTGTCTTTTTATAGACAGGATCTCTCTTTGTTGCCCAAGTTGGAGTACAATGGCACGAGTGTGGCTCACTGCAGCCCCAACCTCCTGGGCTCAAGTGATCTTCCCACCTCAGCCTCCTGAGCAGCTGAGACCTCAGACCTCAAGTGCATGCTACTACACCTAGCTAATTTTTTAAAATTATTATTTTTTTTTTTTGTAGAGATGGAGTCTCCTGTGTTGCCCAGGCTGATCTCAAACTCCTGGGCTCAAGTGATCCTCCCACCTCGGCCTCCCAAAGTGCTGAGATTACAGGCACGAGCCACTGTGCATGGCCAACACATACAGACATTTAATCAAAATCACAGAAAAGGTCTCACTTATAAATGGTTCATTCATCCTTGATATGTATCTTACAGAGATTATTGATTTTTAACCCATAGAGTGTACTTTAAAAACAAGAAAATTTTATGACTGGCTTTCAAATCAGGATTGTAACTGCATACCTTAGGTTTGAAAGAACCATGGCACATCTTCCTAGCCCTATGGCTATGGTGTCAGATAAAAAGACAGCATGTTCTCTGCCTCTTCTTTCGTTCTTTCTCCCTACCTTCTCTTCTAATCAAAGAGGGGGGAAATTATATCATTTTAAAAGCCATGCTTTCCAAAAGTATGTCTCATTATTCTAAAGAGAAAGCAAGAAGCCACCAATGCATAGCCTTTCAACTATCTGTTTAATTATCTTTCTAACATATTTACAAAGGCTAACAAAATAACTTGCCTTGTATCAGTACCACTTAGTAACTATTCATAACTAGTTTAGAGCTCTGTACATGCAAGTTTGTAGAGGTTTCTCTGCAAAAAGATTTAAAATGTTTCTTCCAGATAGACTGAAATATTATTAGAGGCTTAGATAGTGCATGCCTACATGTAGATAAAAAGCTTAATTCTAGTGAATTGAACTAGAACAAAAACCTGACTGTTAACATTTTTTTTTTAAACTTAACCTTTCTTTTCTCTCTTTTTTTTTTGAGATGGAGTCTTGCTCTGTCACCCAGGCTGGAATGCAGTGGTGCGATCTCGACTCACTGCGACCTCCACTTCCTGGATTCAAGTGACTCTCCTGCCTCAGCCTCCTGAGTAGCTGGGATTAGAGATGCCTGCTACCACACCTAGCCAATTTTTGTATTTTTAGTGGAGACGGGGTTTTGCCAGAATTACAGGCATGAGCCACTGCACCTGGCATAGTTTTATTGCTTTTTAATCCACTTTGATAATGTCTTTCTTTTTTTTTTTTGAGACAGAGTCACGCTCTTTCACCTGGGCTGGAGTGAAGTGGCGCAGTCTCGGCTCACTGCAACCTCTGTCCCCCAGGTTCAAGCAATTCTCCCACCTCAGCCTCCTGAGTAACTGGGATTACAGGCATGCGCCATCACACCTGGCTAATTTTTTGTATTTTTAGTAGAGAGGGGGTTTTTACCGTGTTGGCCAGGCTGGGCTTGAACTCCTAACCTCAGGTGATCCAACTGCCTTGGCCTCCCAAAGTGCTAGGATTACAGGCATGAGCCATCGCGTCCGGCCGATAATTTCTTTATTCTTGGTGGGCCAGCTTTTTTGGAGCTATTGATTTCTTCATCTGTCTATTAAAACAAAGGAGAATGCTAGATATTAAAAACAAATACATGATGCCAACTTCTGTTAATCATCGAAACATGACTAACATGATTAACATCCCAAGTCATAATCATATGTTTTTGTTACTTAGAACTCACTAGAGGGATGGCATTTATCTTTGCAAGTTAAGATTAGGAAGAATAAAGCCCATTTTAAGTATTTCACACTAGTTCTCACTGTGTAATTTTGGGGAAAGTCTTGAACTCTTTGGCTCCAGTTTCTTTATTTCTAAAGTAAGGACTGTGACATTGTCATCTCTAAGACTGCTTTTTGCTTTGCTTTGCTTTTTTTTTTTGGAGACGGAATCTCGCTCGTTGCCCAGGCTAGAGTGCGGTGGCGCGATCTCAGCTCATTGCAAGCTCTGCTGCCGGGTTCACGCCATTCTCCTGCCTCAGCCTCCCAAGCAGCTGGGACTACAGGTGCCCGCCACTACGCCCGGCTAATTTTTTATATTTTTAGTAGAGATGGGGTTTCACCGTGTTAGTTAACCAGGATGGTCTCGATCTCCTGACCTTGTGATCCACCTGCATCTACCTCCCAAAGTGCTGGGATTACAGGCATGAGCCACCGCGCCCGGCCTGCTTCTTGCTTTTCTAAGCAGTTTCACTCTGGAAAGGAAACCCCACTAACAGTCCTGTGTTATTTGTTGTTTGTATGTACAGGTGTCCCATGTCTTAACATGTTCTTTACGTACTGAAAGGAAATGAGGCATGCAGTAGGAGAAGGAGTCATGAACTAGTTATTAATGTAGGAATTAACCTTGCTTCTGTTGATAACCTATATGATCTTGGGCTAGTCACCAAACCTCTCTGGACCTTCTACTTATGTCTCCTAGTTGAGGACGTTGGACTAGATCGTCTCTAAGGTCACCTCTGATAGAAATTTGAGTTGTCCTGTTTTCGATAAAAATTTTTATCATTGTCAAACTAAGCAAATACTTTTGGTGGAACTTGTAAGATAACTTTAAAAAAACTTTTAAAAAGTCTTCTAAAAAAACTTTAATAAACGCTGGGTGGGAGCTAACTCCTGGGCAGCACTCTTTTTTTTTTTTTTTTTTTTTTTTAAGATGGAGTCTTGCTTTGTTGCCCAGGTTGGAGTGCAGTGGCATGATCTCAGCTCATGGCAACCTCCGCCTCCCAGGTTCAGGCAATTCTCCTGCCTCAGCCTCCCAAGTAGCTGGGACTGCAGGCACCCACTACCTTGCCCGGCTAATTTTTGTATTTTTAGGTGAGAGGGGGTTTCGCCTTGTTGGCCAGGCTGGTCTCGAACTACTGACCTCATGAACTGCCCACCTTGGCCTCCCAAAGTTCTGGGATTACAGGCGTGAGCCACCACGCCTGGCCAACACTCTTTTTAACTTCCATTTGCCGTGGTGACTCTGAATGTCTATGGTGCTAGGAGAACGGAGTAGAAATTTGACCTGGGTTGTTTCCTGGTTTTTCCATGTTTAGTTCACCACCAGTTGAACTGAGAAGTTTAGCATAGGCCTGGTGTGGTAGCCCACACCTGTAATCCTAGCACTTTCAGAGGCCAAGGTGAGTGGATCACTTGAGCAAGGGAGTTTGAGACTAGCCTGGGTAACATGGCGAAAACCTGTCTCTACAAAAGATACAAAAATTAGCCAGGTGTGGTGGTGTGCACCTGTAGTCCCTGCTACTCAGGAGGCTGAGGTGGGAGGATCACCTGAGCCTTGGAGGCAAAGGTTGCGGTGAGCTGGAATCATGCCACTGTCCTCCAGCCCAGGCAACAGAGTGAGACCCTGTCTAAAAAAAAGTTTAGCGTAGTATTTTCTGATTTTATAGATGTAGAAAATTTCTATATATATTCCTTCCAGATTCCTTGGGTGTTTTTTCCATGGGTAATTAGCCATGTGCCATTTGTTTGAACGAGACAGGTGGGGTGCAGTCAACTTCCCTGGCCTGCACCAGCAGCCAGTAGCCCCTCTCCCAGGGGAACATTTTGTCCTGATTTAGGCCTCTTGTGACTTGGACCAGTGGGCACAGAACGTTGCCATCTGGGTCAGTAGAGCATTGTTTTACCAACAAAGCAAGATGCTTTACCACTTAGGTAGTAAAGGTATTTTTTAAAAAGACAAAATATCATGGTAAACTCTGGCTGGTGGGAGCTAAGTCCTGGGCACACTCTTCTTTTTTTTTTTTTTTTTTTTTGAGACGGGGTTTCACTCTCATTGCCCAAGCTGGAGTGCAATGGCGCAATCTCTGCTCACTGCAACCTCCGTCTCCCCCATTCAAGTGGTTCCCCTGCCTCAGCCTCCCAAGTAGCTGGGATTACAGGCATAAGCCACCACGCCCAACCAGCACCCTTCTTTATAAAGAACTTCCATTTACCATGGTGACTGAATGTCTGTGGTGCCAGGGGAACAGAGTTGACCTGGGCTCCTTCCTGGTTTTTTCGTGTTTAGTTAGCCTTTGCCTGCATATATTAATCTCCCTGAGATATGGTTTCTTCTTGTCAAAGTACAGTAGCATAATTCTTTTGAAATAAATGGTTTAGTGACCACTTAAAGGTTGAAGGAAAACATCTGTATTTGGGATTAACTAGTAAAAGACTAAGGAGAAAAACACATGACAAAAACCACTGGTTTGCAATTTTATTGGCACAGTTATTATTAGACAAATAGGGAGGGAGATCTACCAGCTTTCCATAAACCATACAAATCCCTCTAGCACCGCTAACTTTACATGTGTTCAAAAGTTAACCTCATCATATGGACTGTTGCTCACTGCCAGGCCTTCCTGATGTGCTGTTTCTTTTGCAGGTACATGTAAAGTGCATTTTCCTGATCCAAACAAGCTTCATTGTTTTCAGCTAACAGTAACCCCAGGTAACATTCTTACATACTTAAGTATTAAAGTTATTTCAAACAGCAAATTATAAAGGCTGCCCAAACCTGTATTCTTTGCCTTCGTTTATCCTCTAGCTTTTAAAAAATTAACACATTAATAACAATTTCATATGAAGATAAGATACATACTTCATAGTGAATGAAATAAAGCATAGTAAAGTGAATTTGAGGCATTCAGTGTACACTCTCAATGATGTATAAATGTAACTAAAGTTAATGACAGCTGAAGCAGTTGGTGTATAGTGAAGAGTGTGGACTTCGAAGTCGTAAGTGGGTTCCAATCCTTTTCCCCCACATAGGAATAGTGTGACCTTGGTTAAGTTGCTTGACCTTTTAGCCACAGCCTGCCTATCTACAAAGTGGGGTCAAATAGGACCTATCTCATAGGACAGTTGTAAGGATTAAACAGATAGTGTGGGTAAAGCACTTAAGCCCAGGGTCTGGCACACAGAAGCAGACAGAAAGAAGATTACCAGCTGACCTCAGAAAGACTGATAAGTGTCTAATCCCTAAGCTGCCCCAGCATGGCAACATGTTTCTTCTTGGTTAAAGTAGACAGCAAGAGGAGGACTTGTATATTTTCTAGTTACAATGCAGCTCCAAGAGCTGCAGATTCCCACACTTCACAATCCACTGGTGTTTGTGTTGGACAGTGAGTGGCAACCAGTCGATGCTGCTGTGGAGAATTAACAAGAGGGAAGGATGTTTGGTGGTGGAAATATAGGGTATTATTTTATTTGGGGTATGGAAAGGTAGTGAGAAACTGAGAATTATTAGTCACTAGTTAATTAAAATGTGGAAATTAAAATCTGGAAAAGAATACAGGATTTTGGTAGGTGGCAATGAACCCACTAATAAGTCCTGGCCTTGTGTCTCTGTGGGTAGGATGGGCTTTTTCTGTGGAAGATGTTTGATAATAATAGCACAAGAAATCCTGGTTTCAAAATACGCTTGAAAACTTTAAAAAATTCCATTTTATCTATGTGATGGTTCTACAAGGGGCTCTGGAAGTGTAAATCAATCTGATACTGATTAAGATAAGGAGAGTACTTGGGTATAGTAGTTAATACTAGAACATCATCATTATATATATATATTTTTTTCTTTTCTTTCTTGTTTTTCCTGTTAGCCGTACTTTATGCAAATAGAACACCGTCATTAGAAAGCGGAGTGTTCCACATGCCTGACATCTGTAAATGTAGTGAAGGACTTTAAACTGTGAAATGATGAAAACTCTCACGATCCTTTGGCTGCCTTTGGCTACACATTGCATATTGTGCTGTTTTTGACGAGACGTATTGAGCACACTCTAATGCTTTCTTGGTGACTCAGGGTCACTGTTATGGACATCATTTACTATTCTGTTAAGTAATGTAGAGTATTCTCAGAAATTATTGTAGTGATTAAGATTGGTTCTCTGTTTACTAATTTCAGACTTGTGTATTAATAGTAAAATATTTTCTTTCATCTGCCTTTCTAGGGCATTTTCAATGGCTATCAGGGATTCCGTGGCTCTGCCCATCCTAAGTGTGGGCTTTGTGGTCCTTGGCCACTCAAAGATGTTTGTTGATTTTTCCAGGCTCTTTACTGTCACATGACTGGGTTTCTGGCAGGTCTAACTGCTGGATAAATGTTTCTTCCCCACCTCTCCTCCGCCTTTTTTTCTTTTTTGTTTTCTGAGACGGAGTCTCACTCTGCCACCCAGGCTGGAGTGCTGTGGCGCGATCTCAGCTCACTGCAACCTTCGCCTTCCAGGTTCAAGTGATTCTCCTGCCTCAGCCTCCCAAGTAGCTGGGATTGCAGGCATGCACCACCAGGCCCAGCTAATTTTTGTATTTTTAGTAAAGATGGAATTTCACTCTGTTGGCCAAGCTGGTCTCAAACTCCTAACCTCAGGTGATCTGTCTTCCTCAGCTTCTCAAAGTGCTGGGATTACAGGTGTGAGCCACTGCGCCCAGCCCCCCTTATTTTTTAACTGAAATTTTTTACTGAATCACATTAATGTTGTGATTATTGAGATTATATATATGATAGCATCTTTGATGTTGGTCTTATAATTGTCCTTGAAAATGGAGCATAATTGTTAGTTTTTCTATTCACTGTTCCATCAGATTAAAAAGTAACTTGTGGCTGGGCACGGTGGCTAATGCCTGTAATTCCAGCACTTTGGGAGGCTCAGGTGGGTGGATCACTTGAGGTCAGGAGTTTGAGACCAGCCTGGCCAATATGGTGAAACCTTGTTTCTACTAAACATACAAAAAAATTAGCCCGGCGTGGTGGTCGCTCATGCCTGTGATCCCAGCTACTCAGGAGGCTGAGACAGGAGAATCGCTTGAACCCAGGAGGTGGAGGTTGCAGTGAGCTGAGATTGGCCCAGTGCACTCTAGCCTGGGCGACAGAGCTGTCTCAAAAAAAATAAGTAAATAACAAATAAAAAGTAACTTGTGTCTTGGTACCTGTAAATACTTAATGCCTGAACATTCGTATTTTTAATAAGTGTACTTCAGGGACATTAACATTGAGCTGTGCACAGCATGCTTTTTAGATACTGTGTATATGCCCTATTTTGTGATGTCTGTGAGTTAGAAAGCTGTGGTGATGCCTGCTCTTTAATTATTAAGAGAAGTGTAGCCAAGATATGCCAACCCTAAAAACTTGCCACATATGGTTTTTAAAAAGTTTTTTGGAATCATGCTCCTCTTCATATTGAAAACAAATTACAGTGATATGTCTAAGTTGTGAAGTTTTAACAATATATGAAATAAAAATTTTGAAACGAACTTATTTGTAGCCAGTAATCCTGGGGCTAGGGCTGAAAACTCACTAGTATCTATGATCTGGGGGTTAGAATGGTCAAGAGTGGAAGAATTGCATCTGCATTTTCAGCTCACACCTCTTTATCTGGCTCCTGTTCACACTTGCTAACATTTTCATATTTTGTTTGTTTTTGGAATGGTTGCTCATGCTTGGGAATAAGTATACACTCTTTAGAGACAAACATGGAAATGTAATTTGGTGATGGGGAAAAGAAAGGGACCGAATTTAGAAAAAAAGTGTCCACATCATCTCACAAAACAAGAAAAAGTAGTAATAAGTGAAGTGAAACAAAACAAAAACTTAAAAGATAGCCTGAAATATCCCATGGAGTCTTCTGTGAAGTTAGTGGGACAGTTTGAAAAACTGGACCTGTTCAGTGAGTGGCCTGGCTGACATGTTGATGGAGGTCACCTTAGCCTGCCTTGCTGTGATGGTGGTGATGGTTTTAGACTGAAGGGAACGTGGGTTTAAATAACAATGACAATTTTTTAAATTTAAATTTAAATTTTTTTTGTTTTTGAGAGGGAGTCTCACTCTGTTGCCCAGGCTGGAGTGCAGCGGTGCGATCTCGGCTCACTGAAAGCTCTGCCTCCTGGGTTCACGCCATTCTCCTGCCTCAGCCTCCTGAGTAACTGGTACGACAGGCGCCCGCCACCACGCCTGGCTAATTTTTTGTATTTTTAGTAGAGACAGGGTTTCACCGTGTTAGCCAGGATGGTCTCGATCTCCTGACCTTGTGATCCACCCACCTCGGCCTCCCAAAGTACTGGGATTACAGGCGTGAGCCACCACGCCCAGCCTTAAATTTAAATTTTTAAAATCAGTTTTAGTGAAGTATAAAAGTATAAACAATAAAATGTACTAATTTGAAATGTATAGCTTACATTTGGAAAATGTATACACATACGTAACCATAACCCCAATAAATATGAAAAACATTTCCATCATTCCCAAAGTTTCCTTCTGCCTCTTTGTAGCCAGTTCCTTGCCCCCCACACCACCATCCAAAATTACTTTCTGATTTTTGTTTCCATAGATTAGTTTTGCTTGTTCTTGAATTTTTTATATGTAAATGGAATGCTATATATGTACTCTTTGTCTCTGACTTCTTTCACTTAACATAGTTTTAAATTTACACGTGTGAATCATTTTATTCCCCTTTTATGGAATTTTAATGAATATGCCATAATTTATCTTCCTAGTGATAGACATTTGAGTAGTTTCTAGTTTTTGGCTAATATTAGTAAACCAAAAGCAATGAGGTTTGACTGCTGTGAACTTTTTTTTTTAACAAGCTTTTCATGTTCTTTGTTTTCCTTTCTCTTTAATTCTACTCAAGAGTGGAATTTCTGAGTCATAGGAAAGATAACATGTTTAACTTTTTAAGAAACTTTCCACTGTGGTTATGCCATACCCTGACCAGCACTGTATGAGAATTTTCCTTTGTTCTACATATGTATCAACATTTGGGTGTGAAGTAGTATATCATTGGGGTTTTTATTTGCATTTCCCAGTGACAGATGATGTAGAGTATCTTTTCATGTATTTACCAGCCATTTATACATCGTCCTTTCTGAAGTGCCCCAGTCTTTTGCCCTAAAAACACTTTTTATTTTATGCTGTGGTCTGAATACAAGTCCTTTGTCAGATGCACGAGCTGTGAATATTTTCTCCCATTCTGTGACTTCTCTGCTCATTTTTAAAAATGCTGTCTTTTGTTGAGGAGGAACCTTTTTTTTTTTTTTTTTTTTTTTGAGACAGAGTCTTGCTCTGTCACCCAGGCTGGAGTGCAGTGGTGCAACTTCACCTGACTGAAACCTCTGCCTCCTGGATTCTAGTGATTCTCATGCCTCAGCCTCCTGAGTAGCTGGGGTTACGGGTGTGCACCACCACACCCAGCTAATTTTTGTAATTTTAGTAGAGACAGGGTTTTGCTCTGTTGGCCAGGATCGTCTCAAACTCTTGGCCTCAAGTAATCCATCCACTCTGGCCCCCAAAGTGCTGAGATTACTGGTGTGAGCCACCACATCTGGCTGAAATTTTCATTTTTATGATGTTTAGTTTATCAATTTTTTAAATAGTTTGTGCCTTTTATGTCCTGTCCAAGAAATTTTTGCTTACCCAAAGCTTATAAAGATATGCTCCTATGTTTTTTTCCAGAAGCTTTATGATTGTAGGTTTTATGTTAAGGTCCATCATCCATCTTGAGTTGATTTTTGTGTATGGAGTAAGACAGAGGTTGAGATTTACTTTATGTATATAGATATCCAACTGTTTCAATGAAAGGACTTTCCTTTCTTCATTGAATTACCTTGATACCTTGACCAAAAAGCATTGACTGTATATGTGTAGTTCTGCTTTTTGGACTTGATTCTGTTCCATTGATCTGTGTTTACCCTTAGGCCCATACCACACTGTTTTAATTGTTGTAGCTTTATATAGTACTTATTTGGAAATTCATAGTGTATGTATTTTGATGTTATTCTTTTTTTCTTTTTTTTTTTTTTTTGAAATGGAGTCTCGCTCTGTCACCTAGGCTGGAGTACAGGAGCGCGATCTCAGCTCACTGCAACCTCTACCTCCCAGGTTCAAGCGATTCTCCTGCCTCAGCCTCCTGAGTAGCTGGGATTACAGGCACACACCACTACACCCAGCTAATTTTTGTATTTTTAGCAGAAACAGGTTTCACCATGTTGGCCAGGCTGGTCTCAATCTCCTGACCTTGTGATCCACCCACCTTGGCCTCCCAAAGTGCTGGGATTGCAAGTGTGAGCCACCGCGCCCAGCCCAGAATATTCTTACTAGTCTACTAATATCTGTAAGACTTATATTGATGTCTCCTTTTTCATTACTGATACAATAATTTGTGGCTTCTCATTTTTCTTGATCATGTTAGCTAAAGGTTTATGCAGTTGGTTTTTGCAAAGAACTGACTTTTTCTCAATTGCCCATTTCATTTATTTCCACTCTTTGTTATTTCCTTCCTAATGCTTTGGTTTTACTTTACTTTTTCTAGCTTCTTAAAGTAGAACCTAGATCATTGGTGTGTATATATCTATTTTAGTGTTTTCAAAAGTAATGTTGATTGAGATGTAAGTTATATTCTTTTACTTAGTGTAATGTTTTTGAGTTTCACCCATGTTGTTAATCAGTATTCTGTATTTTGTATTGATGAGTTGTATTCTGTTGCATGAACGCATACCAGTTTATTTACCCATTCACCAGTGGATGAACCTTTGTGTTGTTTCCACTTTGGGGCTATTATTATACATGAAGCTGTTAAAGTATGTGCAGGTCCTCATTTGCCAGTATGTTTTTATTTCTTCTGGATAAATACAAAGCAGTTGAATTACTGGGCCATGTGGTTAGAGTAAGTTTAACTTTATAAAACCACCACCATTAAGTTTTGCAAAGTTTTACATTCCTACTAGCAATTAATGAGAATTCCAGTTACTCTATATTCTTACCAACAACTGGTATTGTCATTCTTTTCAATTTTAGCCATTCTAGTAGGTGTATATCTCATTATAACTTTAACTTGCATTTCCCTAATAACCAGTGATGGTGATCTTATTGTTTGCTTGTTTGCTATCTGTGTATCATCTTTGTTCAAGTGAGTCTTCAAATATTTTGCCCACTTAAAAATATGATTGTCTTTTTTTTTTTCAAGATCAAGTTTCACTCTCGTTGCCCAGGCTGGAGTGCAGTGACTCAATCTCAGCTCACTGCAACCTCTGCCTCCTGGTTCAAGTGATTCTCCTGCCTCAGCCTCCTGAGTAACTGGGATTACAGGCATGCACCACCATGCCTGGCTAATTTTGTATTTTTAGTAGAGACAGGGTTTCTCCATGTTGATCAGGCAGGTCTCGAACTCCCGACCTCAGGTGATCTGCCCGCCTCAGCTTCCCAAAGTGCTGGGATTACAGGCGTGAGCCACCACACCCGGCCTCTGTCTTATTAAGTTGTCAGCTTTCCTTATATACCTTGATATGAATCCTTTATCAGATATGTGGTGTTTTTTTAAAGGGTTTTTATTGATATTACGTATAGAAAAAATTCTGATTAGAGACTTTTATAGCTAGATTATAAATCTTATGTAGTTATGTATGTATTTCTCTAAATTTGTTTTAGAATGTATGTCATTAGATTTTGATGTTTTCTTATTTTGAAAATTTAATTTATAAAAACTCCCTGACACATGATAATAAATGTGCAGCTTACATTAAGTCATAAACATTTAATGGATTTATCTGCTATCCCCATCACTTTTGGTTTGTTTCAGAGCTTTGGAGCTATGGAAGGAGAAGTTTCTGAATGTGTAATAAAGGAATATCCCAATTTTTTTTTTTTTTTTTTTGAGACAGAGTCTCGCTCTGTTGCCCAGGCTGGAGTACAGAGGCGTAATCTCAGCTCACTGCAACCTCTGCCTCCCAGGTTCAAGTGATTCTCCTGCCTCAGGCTTCCGAGTAGCTGGGATTACGGGCATGTGCCACCACACCCAGCTAATTTTTATATTTTTAGTAGAGATGAGGTTTCACCATGTTGGCCAGGCTGGTCTCGAACTCCAGACCTCTGGTGATCTGCCTGCCTCAGCCTCCCAAAGTGCTGGGATTATAGGCATGAACCACCGCACCCAACCGGAATATCCCAATCTTTAAGCAAAGAATTACAGTTGGTGAACCTGAAACCCGAGTTGGTTACACACATGAACATTTTGTTTTTATTGTTTGAGACGAAATCTCACTCCATCACCCAGGTTGGAGTGGAGTGGCATGATCTTGACTCACTACAATCTCTGCCTCCTAGGTTCACGCGATTCTTCTGCCTCAGCCTCTTGAGTAGCTGGGATTACATGTGTGTACCACCACGCCCGGCTAATTTTTATTTTATTTATTTTTTTATTTTTAGTAGAGACAGGGTTTCCCCTGTTGGCCAGGCTGATCTCGAACTCCTGACCTCAAGTGATCCATCTGCCTTGGCTTCCCAATGTGCCAGAATTAAAAGCATGAGCCACCATGCCTGGCTGACACATGAATATTTTGGAACAACATTTAAATAGTCATAGACATGTAAGAAGATAAGGAAATGGAGCAGAGCACTGGAGTAGTCCTATTGCCTCGACCAACATCCTGACCATGTAGTAGTTTACATGTAGTTTATTGTTAATATGTAAAGGTTTCAGACACATAAAATTTATACTCTCATCCTTGGTTCTTTCTAGCTTGATTTTTAGTTTTAGTATGGAAATAACCATTATAAGGGGGATAAAGTTGAAAGAAGCACAGGGTTTTTTTTTTGTTTTGTTTTGTTTTGTGGAATCTTTTCTTTCAAATAATCTTAAAAATACAGATGCCAATTTTCTTGTGATGTAGAATAGAAATGTGATGTGAGCTTTTAAAATGTCAGTTATCTGCCAAAGCATTCTCTTGACTTTCATCAGGAAAACATTCACTGCTCTCTCCTTGCCCCTTCCAAGAATTTGGCTGATGTGATGCTTCTTTGCTTACTGTGCCTACTGAGTAGGCCACCCCATCATCTGATACAGGGACACCTGATCTGTTCTCATGCTGGTCTGTCCCCTGCCTTAAACGTAACTCCAAGTCATATTCTCTCGTGGGATGCTCAAGCTTCCTGAAGCGAGTATGACAGGAATTGTTGTAAAAACCATTCGCTTCCATGGGCAAAATTAGATTCTGGTGGTCTCCAGTAAAAATGTATATAGTGTGTATAAAATCTCCAAAAATGACATAGTATTTAAATCTTAAGTTTTTTGGCATTTAAAAAATTACCACCACTCTTTAAGTTTCCTGTTCCACCTGATGGTGTCTTTTATGTGGCACAGGCTTTTTATCTTTTCTAAGAATCATGTTTAGTGAGCTATAATTTACATACAGTAAGTTTACGATTCTTAGGTAGACAGCTCTCTGCCTTTTGACAGACCTACTCAGTCACATAACCACCACTGCAATTAAGATACAGGAAGTTTCCATCACCTCAAAAAGTTCCCTCGACCCCCTTTGTAGATCCCCTCTCCATCCCCAGCCCCTGGCAGTCATCAACCTGATTTCTTTCCCTATAGTTTTCCCTTTACCAGGATATTATTTAGATGAACCCAAAAAGTATGCAACATTTTGTATGTGGCTTCTCCCACTTAGCGTAATGCTTTTGACATTCATCCATGTTGTTGCATGTATTGTTATTTCAGTTGTATGGATGTACCACAGTTTGATGATCCATTTATCAAATGGCAGGCATTTGAGTTGCTCTCAGTTTTCTTAAGTTATAAGAAACTACAAAATTGTTTTTTCCAAGTAGCTGTACTATTTTGCATTCCCACCAGCACTGTATGAGAATTCTAATTGCTCTGTATTTTCACCAGCATTTAGTTTAAAAAACTTTACTCATGGTAATGGTTACATAGTGGTATTTAATTGTGGTATTAGTTTGCATATTCTTAATGACTGTCTCTTTTTTGGAGATGCATCTGCTCAACTGTTTTGCTCATTTAAAAAAAAAGTAAGTTTTTTTTTCTTATTGTGGAATTTTAAGAGTTCTTTACCCTAGATATGTCTTTTATCAGATGTGTTTTCTAAATGTTTTTTCCTAGTCTGTGGCTCATCTTTATTTCCTTAATACTGTCTTTTAAAGACCATGTATTTCAAATTCATTTGGGGATATCCAACTTATGATTTTTTTCTTTGTGGTAATGTTGTAGGCAGAATAATGGCCCTAAAAGATGTCTATGTCTTAATTCCTGGAACCTGTTGAATATGTTATGTTACATGGCAAAAGGGAATTAGAGTTACAGATAAATTAAGGTTGCTAGTCATCTGATCTTAAGGCAGGGAGATTGTCCTGGAGTTTCTAGGTGGACCCAATGTAATTACAGGGATCCTTAAAGTGGAAAGGGAGAGAGAAGCAGTTAGAGTCAGAGAAGGTGATGTGACAATGGAAGCAGGAAGCAGGTGAGGTGACGCACTGGCAGAAAGACTCACCTGCCACTGCTGCCTCTGGAGATGGAGGAAGGGCCCATGACCCCTGGTTGTGGGCAGCTTCTGACTGCTGGTAGTGCAAGGAGACAGCCTTTTCTGGGGCATCCAGAAAGGAGTGCCCCCTTGCCAATGTCATGATCTTAGCCCAGTGGGCCCATTTTGGTATTCTGGCCTCCAGAAGATAATAAATTTGTATTGTTCAAGGCATAGAGTTTGTGAAAATTTATTATAGCAGCAATGCAAAACTGGTAAGAATAGTTTGTGTTTGTTGTGTCCTAAGAAATCTTTGTCTAAGAAATACAAAGATTTTCTCTTATTGTTAAAATTATTTTATTTTTTTGAGACAGGGTCTTGCTCTGTTGCCCCAGCTGGAATGCAGTGGCACGATCATGGCTCACTGTAACCTCTACCTCCTGGGCTCAAGTTATCCTTCCGCCTCAGCCTCCTGAGGTAGCTGGGTACACGAGAACATGCCACCACACCTGGCTGATTTTTTAATTTTTTGTAGAGACAGGGTTTCGCCATGTTGCGCAAGCTAGTCTTGAACTCCTGGGCTCAAGTGATCAGCCCACTTTGGCCTCCCAAAGTGCTGGGATTACAGGCAGGAGCCACCATGCCTGGCTTTATTTTTTTAAATGCAGAGGTTTTATAGCTCTAGGTTTTAGTTAGGTGTGTGATCCAGTTTGAGTTAATTTTCACATATTATACAAGAAAAGAGTGTAGTTTCTGTTATTTTGCTATCTCTTTTTGCATTGTCCATTTCTAGCACCATTTGTTGAAGAGGGTTTTTCTCATTGACTTACCTTGGCACCTTTGTTGACATTACATGACTATATGTGTGTGGGTCTGTTTCTGGACTCTGTTCCATTCCATTGTTCTGTATGTCTACACTTGTACAAATACCACTGCTTGATTATTATGGCTTTATAGTAAGTCTTGAAATCCCATCATGTGACCTCTGACTCCTTCAGCATTTTTCTACTTTTTCAAAATTATTTTGGTGATTTTTTGTTCCTTTACTTTTCCACATACACTTTAGAATCAGCCTGTCAAATTTGGCAAAAAATTTGCTGAGATTTTAATTAGGACTACATTGACTCTAATGTAAATCAATTTGGGGAGAATTGCTGTGTTCGTTTATTTGCATTGCTATAAAGAAATACCTGAGGCCAGGTAATTTGTAAAGAAAAGAGGCTAATTTTGGCTTATGGCTGTGTAGGAAGTATGGTGCTGGCATCTGCCTCTAGTGAGGGCATCGGGAAGCTTATAATCCTAGTGGAAGGCAAAGTGGAGCTAGCTTGTCACATGGTGAGAGAGGGAGCAAAAGAGATGCAGATGCTTTTAAACAACCAACTCTTGCATGAACTAACAGTAAGAACTCACTAATTACCATGGCACTGAGCCATTCATAAAGGATCTGCCCCCATCACCCAGACACCTCACACCAGGCCCCACCTCAAACATTGGGCATCACATTTCAACATGAGATTTGGAGGGGACATACGTCCAAACCATATAATTGTCATCTTAATTGTCACATCTAATCCATGAATGTGGTTTATGTTTCTATTTTGAGTTTTCTGTTGCTAGTACATACAAATACAGCTGATTTTAGTATAGTGACCTTGTGTCCTACAATCTTGATAAACCTGCTTTTCATGGTAGTAGTTGTATTGTGGATTCTGTAGACTTTTCTATGTAAACTATCATGCCATCTGTGCATAAAGACAACTTTATCTCTCCCTTTCAGTCTGTATCCTTCTGTTTCCTCTTCTTGCCTTGTTTTCTTGTCTAAGACTTCCAGTACAATCATGTATAGAAGTGGTGAGAGGGACATCCTTGGCTTGTTCCTTTTTTTTTTTTTTCTCCTGAGAAAGAGTTTCGCTCTTGTTGCCAGGCTGGAGTACAATGGCGCGATCTCGGGTCACCACAACCTCCGCCTCCCAGGTTGAAGCAATTCTCCTGTGAGTAGCTGGGATTACAGGTATGCACCACCACAACCAGCTAATTTTTGTATTTTTAGTAGAGATGAGGTTTCACCATGTTGGTCAGGCTGGTCTTGAACTCCCAGCCTCAGGTGATCCGCCCGCCTCTGCCTCCCAAAGTGCTGGGATTACAGGCGTGACCCATTGCACCCAGCCGGCTTGTTTCTGATCTTAGGGGGATGTTATCAGTCTTTCATCATTACGTGTATGGTTTGCTGTAGGGGTTTTGTTTGTTTTTTTGAGATGGAGTCTTGCTCTGTCGCCCAGGCTGGAGGGCAATGGTGTGATTGCGCTCACTGCATCCTCTGCCTCCCAGGTTCAGGCGATTTGTGTGCCTCAGCTTCCTGAGTACCTGGGACTACAGGTGCCCACCACCATGCCCAGCTAATTTTTATATTTTTAGTAGATATGGCATTTCACCATGTTGGCCAGGCTGGTCTTGAACTTCTGACCTCAGGTAATCTGCCTGCCTTGGTCTCCCAAAGTACTGGAATTACAGGCTTGAGCCACTGAGTCTGGCCTTGCTATAGGGTTTTTGCAGATGCCCTTTATCGGGTTGAGAAGTTCTTTTCTACTTCTTGTTTGCATATATGTATGTGTGTATATATATGTATTTTTTAAAATCATGAATGGATGCTTTTTTTGCCCCAAACCAAAAATGGTCAATAATGAATGGATGCTTAATTTGCCAAATGCTTTTTCTGCATCTACTGAGGTGATCATAATGGTTTTTCTATTTTGATCTGTTGATAAGGTAAATTACATTGATAGATTATTTTTCAAATGTTGAACCAAAGCTGCATTTGTGAGATAAACCATAATTCATCATGTATTATGTGTTAATGGTTTCATATATTGCTCAGTTTGGTATATTAGTATTTTATTAAGAATTTTTGCAAATTCTTACCTGTCTGTGAGGGATATTTGTAATTTTTTTAAATAATGAGTTGTCTAATTTTGGTGTCAAGGTAATGTATTCTGGTCTTTGAATGGGGAGGTGTTCTAGTCTCTGGAAGAGCTTGTGTAGAATTAGTATTAATTAGTTGATTAATTTTTTTTTAGACAAGGTCTTACTCTCTTGCCCAGGCTGAATTGCAGTGGCATGATCATGCTTCACTGCAGCCTCAACCTCTTGGGCTCAAGCAGTCCTCCCGCCTCAGGCTCCCAGGTAACTGGGACTACAGATGCCCACCATCTGTAGTGGGCAGATGCACTACCATGCCCAGCTAATTATTTTTTGTAGAGACGGGGGTCTCACTATGTTGCCCAGGCTGGTCTTGAACCTTTGGGCTCAAGCGATCCTCCCAAAGTGCTGGAATTACAGGTGTGAACCACTCTGCCTGGCCTGTTAATTCTTTATTCAGTGGTAGGATTCACCAGTGAAGCCACTTGTCTCTGGAATTTTGTTTTGTTGTGGTAAGATTTTAAGTATAAACACATTTCTATTAGATATAGGGCTGCCTAGGTTATTCTTGAGTGGATTTCACTAATTTGTGTCCTTCAAGGGATTTGCTCATATCCTCTGCATTTTTTAATTTATTGATATAATGTTCTTATTATCATCTTATCCTTTTAAGTTCTGTAGAGTCTGTGTTGTATCTCCTCTTTAATTACTGATATTGTAATTCTTGTCTTTTTTATCGTTGCAAAGAACCTACTTTTAGTTTCATTGATTTTGCTCTGTTTTTGAATTTTGTTCATGTCTTTGTTATTTGCCTCCTCTTTATTTCCGGTTTAATTTGCTCTTTTTCTAATGTTTAAGATGGAAGCTTAGACAAACAGTAGTGTGTTTCCATTTCCCAGTCCAACCTTTATTCTATAGCTCTCATTCGTTTCACTTGTACGTATATTGTAACCCAGAATATATTATCTGTGCTTTACACAGTCTATTTTAAAAATATATGTCTCCACATACTTAACATTTATGACCCTCATTCCCTTTTGTAGATCTAGGTTTCTCTCTCTGTTATTTTCCTTCTGCCTAAAGAACATCCTTGAAGATCTTTCTGTAGTGCAGATTTGCTTATGACGAATTCTGTCAGTGTTGCTGAAAGTTGAATTCTTAAGTTGACAGTTTCAGCATTTTAGGGATGTCATTCTACTGCCTTCTGTATTTTTTTCCTTAGAAGAAGTTAGTGGTGGTTCTTTGTTCCACTTTATGCGATGTGCATTTTATTCTCTGGCTGCTTTTAAGATTTTCTCCTTATCACTGTTTTCAGCAGTTTGATTATAATGTGCTTTGAAGTAGTTTTTTCTTTTTTATCACATTTGGGATTTATTAAGCTTTTTGGATCTGTGAGTTATAGTTTTCATCCAATCTAGAAATAATTTGGCCAACATTTCTTTAAATATTTTTTCTGTGATCCTTTTCTGGCACTCTAGTTCATATATATATCATATATGTCTTACATATAGATTACTTCTGCATGTAAATTATACCTCCATTGGGTCACAAGGCTTTGTTCGCTTTTCTTTCTGTGCCTCATTTTGGATAATTTCTTTTTCTGCAATGTCTCATTTGCTGTTAAGCACATCCAGTGAATTTTTCATTTCAGATACTGTATTTTCTAGCTGTTGACATTCCATTTGGTGCTTTCCCCCTAACCATCCATTTCTTGCTTCATTATGTTCATGTTTTCCTCTAAGTCTCAGCATCTCTATACAATAGCTGTCATTGTGTCTTTGTCTGCAGCCCTGCATCCCAGAGTCCTGCCTGCTCCCTGTGCCCATGTCTGTCCTGCTCCTGCCTCCTGCCTCCACTCGCACTCACTCACTCTTCTCTACCGGTCTGTCTCTGTCTCTTCTCTTTCAACAGTCTGATTTGAGATAGATCAGAGCCTTTTAAGTTTAAAGTTTGCATAGGATGTAACTTCCAGTGTGCTGTAAATATTGACATTTAAAAATGAAAATAGAGCCAGGCGCGGTGGCTCAAGCCTGTAATCCGAGCACTTTGGGAGGCCAAGACGGGCAGATCACGAGGTCAGGAGATCGAGACCATCCTGGCTAACATGGTGAAACCCCGTCTCTACTAAAAAAATACAAAAAACTAGCCGGGTGAGGTGGCGGGCGTCTGTAGTCCCAGCTACTTGGGAGGCTGAGGCAGGAGAATGGCGTAAACCCGGGAGGTGGAGCTTGCAGTGAGCTGAGATTCGGCCACTGCACTTCAGCCTGGGCGACAGAGCGAGACTCCATCTCAAAAAAATAAATAAATAAAAAATAAAAATAAAAATGAAAATATTGTATTACTCTTTGAAATGTTTCCAGTATAGAATCTAAATACCACAGATACGCCCACCACCACAGATATGCCCATCATCACCCTTTTTTTTTTTTTTTTTTTTTTTGATGTGTATAAGCTCAACGTCACTGACTGGAAAACCTTTGCTACTTTTTCTCCTAGCGCTCATGTTTTCATTCCACTTGTTCCCTCGAATTGCACCATAATGTAAACATTTTTATGCTTATAAGTATTTTATTTGTGATTTTTTTATACTCTTCTGTAACTAGATATACAGGTAGATAGATAGATTGAGCTTTTTTTATTATTATTTTTGAGACAGAGTCTTGCTCTATAGCCCAGGCTGGAGTGCAGTGATGTAATCTCAGCTCACTGCAACTTCTGCCTCCCGGGTTCAAGTAATTCTCCTGCCTCAGCCTCCTGAGTAGCTGGGAGTACAGGTACCCGCCACTATGCCTGGCTAATTTTTGTATTCTTAGTATAGACGGGTTTCACCATGTTGGCCAGGCTGGTCTCGAGCTCTTGACCTTGTGATCCATGGGCCTCAGTCTCCTGAAGTGCTGGGATTATAGGCGTGAGCCACCGCGCACGGCCCAGAACTCACTATTTGAAAAGTTCCTGTAACTAAGACTCTTAAGTGTTAAATATTTGCTTTTGAACGATTGTTGCAGTTGTTATTTGTACAGGCTCCTGCTTCTGGTTTTTCTTCCGTTGTCCTGGCTGCCTATCCTTTGCCTCATCTCCCAGCCCCTCGAAGTGAGGGAGCCTCAAGGCTTCATCCTGTCTTTGGACCTGTATAGTCAGTTCCCTGGTGTCCTGGCTATCTTGTGACAGAATGCTTTTATACCCCGAATGGCTCCCAAGCTGCCCTCTCTGTCCAACCTCTCCCAGCACTCAAGAATGATCTGTCAGCTGCCCACTCAACGCCTCCACTGGGATGCCAACTTGAAATCTCAAGTTAATGTGTCTGATTTGAACTTCACACAGTTGTGCCCTCTACATCCTTTTATCTTCATGGTAGCAACTCTGCCTTTTCCATTGCAAGGTCAAAGATCTTCTTTGACTCCTTCTCTCCTCCCCTCATGCCTAATCTGTCAGCAAATTCTGGTGTTGCTGCCTTCAAAATCTGTCCACTTCACCTGCTCCCACCCTGATGCTAACCATTACCATCTCTCACCTGGATGATGACAACAGATACGCACAACTGGGCTCCTGCTCTGTGATCCGTTTATATGCTCCTGGCCCTCCCCTACTGACACCCCTTTCATGGCCCCATCTCACTCTAAATCAGAGCCAGCTACCTGCAGGGGTCTGCAGGGCCCAACACCCTTTGCATCTGCTCCCTCTTTGGGCTCAGATCCTCTTCCCCCACCTCACTCTCTGACTACACTGGCTTCTGCAGGGTTCACGGAACATACTAGGCCTCTTACCGTACCCACCCTGTTTCATCTACGAGGAGTGTCCTTCACCCCAGTACTCTCCTTCTTCAAGTCATCATTTTCTCTGACCTCCCTGCTTAAAATTGCAGCCTCTCCCCACTTTCTACTCCTTCTGTTATGTAATTTATGTATTTTCTCTCCCTTCCACTAGAATATACGCTTCATAAGGGCAGGAATTATCTCTTATTGATGTGTCTCCAGGGCATAGAACTGTGTGTGGCACATGGTGGGCACTCATCAACTGTTAGTGTAATGAATAATGAATTTAAGCAAATTCTGATGATAATTAAACATAAAATAACATTTCACCTGCAGTGTATCTCTGAAAATGATGATGGGGTTACTATTAGCATTTTCCCTGATTAAATTGATGCATTGGTAAATGAACATTATTTTATGCTAGAAACAAAGGTCCAATACCAGATTTCTTCCATTATTTTGTCTTTATAGATATAAACACTCAGGACTTCTTGTTCATATAAATAAGTAGATGGGGATGGAAGTTGTCATGTTATGGCTGTGCCATTTTGTCTTTGGACTTCCAAGTTAAAGGCCAAAGATCATAAAGTTGTTGGTGTTTTTTTTGAGACAGGGTCTCACTCTGTTGCCCAGGCTAGAGTGAAGTGGTGTGGTCGTGGCTCACTGCAGCCTCAAATTTCCAGGCTCAAGCAATCCTCTCACCTCAGCTTCCCAAGTAGCTGGGACTACAGGTGCATACCACCACACCCGGCTAATTTTTCTTTTTTTTGTGGAGATGGGGTTTAGCCATGTTGCTCAGGCTGGTCTCGAACTCTTAAGCTCAAGCAAGCCACCTGCCTTGGCCTCCCAAAGTGCTGGGATTACAGGCTTGAGCCACCACGCCCGGCCAACAGCAGTGTTATTAATTTCAGCATACTAATATGTATACCAGTGTAGTGTTTTAAAAATCTTATTACATTCTTCCTATTTTCACCCAAAACTTGGAGCTCCAGATTCAGCACATTCAGTTTATCAAAACGATCTGCCATATACATTAATTGTCAAACTAGTCAGCGAAATCAGACTCTTTCCCTCAGACGAAAGTCTTACTTCATTTTCGTTCTAACAACATGCCTCTGACAGCCATCTCACTCTGAGCTCCTCTTCCTAGTTAGATGGGTGAGGCGTGGAGCCGGTGCCCTGGGTAGAGGAAGGCACCATGGCTGTTGTTTCTTGGCATCCTCCTTGCTTGGCTCTCAAAGGGGCGATGCCTGCTTTTACAGTGGTTTAGGGTTTGAAGTTACTAAATGAAGTTTTCATCATCCATGCCATCAGACTCCACAATGTGTGAACCCAAGACACTTCAGCATGAACCAGGACATACTATTTATAATACCATGCTTTGTCCTTTACAGAAATGAGTATAGGCCAGGCGTGGTGGCTCATGCCTATAATCCCAACACTCTGGGGAGGCCAAGATGGGCAGATCACTTGTGGTCAGGAGTTTGAGACCAGCCTGGGCAGCATGGTGAGACCCCATCTCTACAAAAAGTTAGCTGGGCGTGATGGTGCACACCTGTAGTCCCAGCTACTTGGTTGGTTGAGGTGGGAGGATCACCTGAGTCCTGGAGTTCGAGGCTGCAGTGAGCTGTGCACCCCAGCCTGAGCAGTGGAATGAGACACTGTCTCAGAAATAATTTTTAAAAAGGAAGAAATGGGTATAGATAGGGAAAAGCAAATGGAGACGCAGACCCTACCTTAATGCGTCGCTTTGAGGTGGCTTTACCGTTATTAGTGTGTCATGGGGACTTTTGCCCCTGGGAATGTCCACTCCTCGAGGCAGTTCATTCTAGTACAAGGAGAGATGGGAGGTAGGCGTTTTTGCAGGGAGGAAGAAGGTTGTAAAAGAGGAGGTGGGATGGAGAGCTGGCATGACTCCTTGGCCTCAAGGGTGTTGTCCACAGATTTGTTACCAGACAGAGCATATGTGGATGTTGGCCATCTAGAATCTAGAAGTGGATTCTGTCACAGTGATTTGTGCCGACATACCCCTTCAAACAGTTTGTTTTCCCAGGGCTCCCAGTAGTGTTGAAGACACTGGAGTATGGTTCCTCAAAGGTAGTGGGGAGTGGGCTCTAAAGCACAAGGAAAGAGGAGGATAATTCCTCTGATTTTAACAGTGGGGCAGGGGCCAGGCTGGCTGATTGAGAGCTGAGTGCCAGGAACTTCCCTCAGTTGCATTCCATTATTGTATTTTAAAACCTAGTTGTCTGAGAAGTACAATGTTTTCAGCCCCAGCAGCCGTGGACAATAGTAACATATATTTGGCCCGTCCTGGACTTGTATACTGTGCTCTGGGCCACGGTGCACGTGTAGTTACAGACATACTCAGTGAGTCCTCTACCTGCCAGCTCTGGAAGTAAGCAGGCCTTCCCTGAACCGTCTCCACCTTGGGCCAGGCACTCCCAGAGCCAGGTGCAGAAGGTGAATCAGAACTCTTAAGCTGGGGACATCATGAAGGAAACCTTGTAAATAAGAGATGCTCTTGGGTTTCATCACAGTCCAGTCTGCTCCCAAGCTGCTTTTTAAGTTGGACTGTGGAATTTCTGGGCAAATTCAATAATAAATAAGCAACTTTTGATCAGGTCTCAAAGCTGTGCAACTTCAGAGAGGGAAAAAGAAGTACTAATGCAGAAGCAGATCATTTTCCGGAGAGAGATTTGTTTCATGAAAGAGAAAAAAATAGAACAGTTTGTTCTCACTTCTTAATGAGTTAAGAGAAGATATAATCCTAATAATTATTAAGTAAGAACTCGACTGGAGCAGAGGGAATAAGGTAAAGTGATAATCATTTTAGACCAAATAACATATTTGAAAGTGGCAGGCAATAGAGTTGAAACTCTGTAATCCATGAAATGAAAAGCTAACTAGAGAAAAAACATAGCATGGCAGGATGGAATGGCCAGAGCACAGCCATGTCCAAGGTGTCTCGCATGGGTAGTAATCATTCCTAAGGAAAAGAAAAAGGACAGCACAGTGCAGCAGCAGCGTCCAGAAGCTGTGGTAACAGGCCACAGAGCGGACTGCGTGGTTTGTAACGTTAAGCTTGACGTTGGATTTCTGTGTCGTGCCACAGTGGTCAATATCAGAATACGTGTAAGACACCAACATCCACACATGCTTTGACGAACAAGGATATATACTCTTGAGTATTTTATACCTAAGATGCCACTTATTTGAAAAGTTCTTATATCTGGCGTTAAAAATTTCCCCAAACAAGTGTCTTTGCCAAAGACTTTATACTGCCAGTCACAAATCCAAGTGTGTTTATAAAACTTAGAAATACACATCTCAAAGAAGTGGAGGAAGGCTAGAATAATAAATGCCATTGGGATGAGTAAGCAACCAGTTAGGAAAAAAAATACGACCTTAGTCTGTAATCAGTTGATGAATGAATGAGCTGATTACATGTAATCTAGGAAACCATTAAATTACTAAAAGAAAATATAAGAGGGTATTGATATAATCTTCGTTGGGAAAAGCCTTTTTTAAGCATGACACCAAAGACAGAAACCCTAAAGAAAGATTAGCTTCTTAAAAATGGAAAACTAGTGTTCAGAAACTACAAAATCAAAATGCAAACAGCAGCCTAAGAAAAATTGCTTGTAACATATAAAAAGCAAAGGCTAATTTTCTTAAGAGATTTTTATATTAATAATTAAAAGATGAATACCTCAGTAATAAAAGGAGAGTTTCAGAACATTGATCATTCAGTTCTTAAAAGAAAAAACATAAATGACCAGTAATAATATAAATTTTAGCCTCACTGGTATTCATCAGAGAATGTAAAATAAAAGAGAACCTAGTATTTCTCTTCTATCAGATTGGCAAAGAAAAAAAATGTCAGGGTCCAGGTAATGCCAGTTTTAACTGATAGATGACATAAATGTTGATACAGTCTCAACTCTTAAGGAATGGAATTTTTTTTTATGTTGATTTGTTTGAGGCTAACAACTTGCTGTTATTCATTCATTTCATATAAAAAATTAAGAAAAGTGGTAAGATTTAATATTGCTGGTTTGTTCATGATAAATATTTTAGGAGAAGTTGAATTTTAACTTTAAAATGGTGCTAATTCTGTCAAATTTGGAAATCAAGAATAATTTAATTTCTAGTGGCTTTTCAAGCTCATTCATGCTGGAGTGCCCTCTGCTGGCACCAGCAGCCATTTAGTGACCTCTGGCTGGGTACCATATGAGTACCCTGTGGGGTCTACAGGGTATGGGGGGCAGGATAAAGAGGGAGTGGGGGTACACAGCATATGGATGGCAATGTCAGTGATGCTCAGACCCTGGGCATCCTCCTTTGTGCCTATTAGCCCGCATTTCCAGAAGGTCTGCTCTGTTCTGAAGGCTGTGCCAAGCAATCACTGAGGCAGTGATTCTGGCAGGTTCACTGCTGTGTCCCCAAGGCCTAGAACCATGCCCAGCAGAGGGTGGTTGCTCAGTAAGGGTTTGTTGGTCACTGTTAGTCTTGTGTCCTCCAATTGACATTCTCTTGGGGAGACCAGCAGTAAGCAGATAAAGAATTCACTTAAGGCACGAGATGTGTTCAGAGGGTTGTAGGTTCCAGGAAGATGGTAGGATGCAAGGAGGCAAGGCAGATGGCCCCAGAAGGATGTCCCTTCCCTTCCCTGAGGGTGTGCTTGGCCCCATGAGAAGACAGCAGGCATGTGACAGCATGGAGCCCATTTCTGTTCAGGCGGGGGCATGACTTCCACCAGTGTGTGTGCATTTGGTAATGGAACCGAGGAACTCCGCAGGCCTGTTTTTAAACTCCTGATTCTCTGTATTTGCCATATCCTAACAGAGTGTTTGCTTTTTGTTTCCTTTTTTTTTTAATTTAAAGGATTTTTTTGTTTTGTTTTGTGTTTTTTGATAGATGAGGGTTACTACCAGGGTGGAAAATTTCAGTTTGAAACTGAAGTTCCCGATGCGTACAACATGGTGGTGAGTAGCCTGCGTTGAGCCTGTTGTTTTACTTCTCGGGCGGGGCTGCCTGTGGCTGTGGCCCGCCACTGGCACAGGGCCCTAGCACTCCTCTCTGCGTGTGTCCATGTGTGACTGAGTACTCACTTCAGTATTTTTGTGATGAATGTCACTCATCAGCAGTATTTAGAGTGTTAGTAGAGAATTTGTTTATTCAACAAATACTTATGAGTACTGTGTGCCAGGCAGCCTGCCTGTGTATTTTCTATAACTCTTATCTGTTACAGTCTGGCACTGAAGAAAAAAAGCATTGTAGTTTTGTTCATGGTATGACACCAAAATTCCAGAAGTCTATAAAATGTGTATTTTAGAATTTCAGAGAACGGTGACTTGTAGTTTAAACTATAAGTAATTTATACCTATAGTTTCATGTTAATCCCTCAAAGATCCTTTTAGGTGATGATTATACCAAATACCATTACATTATGTCTTTGCTTTGGTGGAACTTGCAGACCAATTAGGAGAGATAAAGTGTAGAAAGTTGATAAAGTGATAAAAATGGTAAGTAGAGGACAGTAGAGATACTGATCAATGATAGGAAACTAGTTTTTGAGAATTCAGAGAAGGGAAAGTAATGATCACTTTGGAAGGTGGTCAGGGCTAGTTAAGCTTTTAGGGGGAAATCCAACTGGAGTCACCCTGATGTGGCCCAGAACCAGGGGAGGGTGTTGTAGGTGACATGGAAACGTGGTGAACTGTGGTGACAGGTGTGGACATGAGAACTTGCAACCTGCAGAAGGCGGATGGGCCAGGTCAACTCGAGTGAAGAATTGGAGTTGGGGAAGAATAGAGGAAAAAATGAGAAAATTCAGAAGTGTGGGTTTGGTTGGGCATTTTCGATTTGGCAGTGACAAACCACTGGAGATTCTGAATAATTCCACACCCCTGAGTTGGGGTATTAGAGGAGGTGTGGCTGCACCTCAGAGACGGGTGTGATGTGTCTAGGCCCAAACTGCCAGGAGTTGGCGTACGGGCAGTTCAGTGTGCTTGTTTTATTGGCGTGCATCGTGGATATGTTTTCCTCCTCACGTGTTCTAACTAACCCTCTTGGCCCATCCAGTAGGAAAGCACAAGCTGATGGTGCTGCCAGAGAAAAGGAAGCCTCACTCCCATCATGAGGATGTGGGCATTTGGGACACTGTGCCTGTGACTTCGCTTGTGGGAAGTGTGCTCCCACTGCCTGACGAGTGGAGTTGCTCTGACCCCAGCCACAGGGCTCCATTCAGTGGCTGCAACACTTGTTTGAGAAGCCAAACCTTCATCTATGGAAACTGACTTTTTACCAGACTACTCCATTTAGGGTTCTTTTTGAAATGTAGTTTTTGGGGATGGGGAAGAGTAGGCAGTCCAAGTAATTTTTTAATTTGTAGACAAAGATGGGAAAATACACATTTCCAGTCTTTGTCCATCCACCACCTGCTGAGACTTTCCATTCTTCCCAAACCACACTGAGAAACCTGGTGACGGAGACTGCACCGTGTCCAGTGCGAGGTGGTTTCAGAGGCTTGGTTTCAGTACAGATATTTAGAATTTGGGGACTCTTTGGTGGTTTCTGGAAACAAACAGGCATACAGTATCTAAAATTCTATATTTAGATTTGCCTCTAAATACTTATGACACACCGTTCTGGATGTCATAGCAGGGAGTTAAGTGTAAGCTGATAAACTTTCCAGATAAGTCATGAGGCATCAGAGAACCATCGTTTCAGGTATATCTGGCATCATCTAGTAGCAGAGCTCCTTGTTTTCACTATAGGAAGAAAGCAAACTAAGAGAAAATACCAGGTAAGGAATGGGCATGATTGAGAGCCTCTGTGTGCCAGGTGTCTTCACTCACTTTATTCCATTCTTCTGGTAGTTCTGTGGGTTGGTTGGTTGGTTGGTTGGTTTAGTTCGTTATCTGAGACGGATCTGGAGTGCAGTGGTGTGATCTCAGCTCACTGCAACCTTCACCTCCCGGGTTCAAGCAATTCTCCTCCTCCTGGGTTCGAGCAGTTCTCCTGCCCTAGCCTCCTGTCAGTGGATGATCTTAACATTTATATCTTTATACATTAGGAAGTTAGGGTTCTGAAAGCTAAAGTTAAAAATATTAGCTTTGCCAATGGAGACAGCTGAATTGTTGAAGTCACTTCATGTCCAGGGCTGCCCAGCTTTTAAGCATGTGCCCTTCCTACCACACCAGGTGGTGAGAAAATGTTTGTCATACTGTCTTGTCCCATTTGTGACTTCAAGAAATAGGAAGGAAAATGGAATAAAGAATGACTTGAAAGCCACTGAGCCTTGAAGACTTGTTTCCCTTATTAGTTTGAGACTGGCACAGAGGTTGAGGTGGAGGGTAAGGTTTTAATTTTCCCAGTAATTTTCCTGTCCTTCTCTCAGACCTGCTATTCCTCAGCCCTGCCCCACCTTCCTCACTACCAGTCCCCATGGGAAAACATCATCCTGTGCAACCTTTCTGAAGTTTGGTGTGCTGTGTTTGACCTTTAACTCTGTAATGATGATCTTACATTTTTCTGTTTCCACTGCTGTCTCTTTTGGAAGTTTCGTATATGATGGGCTGGTCAGATTTCATCAGGAATAAAACCCCATGTTCTCAAACCCAGAAGTACCGAGAGCAGCTGGTGACTCTGCATGAACCATGTTCCTACTCTGCTTCTGTAGGGTCCTTTCCTCTCCTCTCCCCACCCTTTCCTTCCTGTCCCACCAGCTTTTTTTTTTTTTTTTTATGAGGTGGAGTTTCGCTCTTGTCACCCAAGCTGGAGTGCAGTGGCATGATCCCGGCTCACTGCAACCTCCACCTCCTGGATTCAAGCGATTCTCCTGCCTCAGCCTCCCGAGTAGCTGGGATTACAGGTGCCCGCCACTACGCCCAGCTAATTTTTGTAGTTTTAGTAGAGATGGGGTTTCACCATGTTGGCTGGGTTGGTGTCGAACTCCTGACCTCAAGTGATCCACCAGCCTTGGCCTCCCATAGTGCTGGGATTATAGGCGTGAGCCACTGCACCCGGCCTCCTGTCCCTGTCTCATGTTTTCTTCCTGTCTGCCTCTCATTCAGGCAAGCGTAGGGCAACTTCCTTAGGGGCCAGCGTGTATCACTGGTGTCCCCATCAGGGACCCTCCAGAAGATCATTAGGGTGCAGTACTTGGTTGAACACAAAAGTAGTTGCATTTGCCATGTTTATAATGAATCATTGCTTACAGACTCTCCCGAGCATCTCTTTCCCACTGGGCTGTGAGCCCTGAGGGAGTGCCAGCCGTCTTGCCCATACTATTTCCAATGTGTAGCCTGTCATGCTAGGCAAAAAACACAGATTGTTCAGTGGTTGCCCCTCTCTCTGCCCCCCACAAACTTAACAGTGTAGAAAAGAGATGAAATAATTCAGCCAGCATAGGAAGATGACTTAGGCACGGGCATTCAGGACAGAGTGCGAGGGCACACTCTGAAGGCGCCGCGTGGGTCAGTGAGAGCGGACACAGTGGCGGCCAGTGCGGAGCCTAGGGGTGGGCTGGCGCTTCTCAGGCGCTTCTCTGCTTCACTGCCACGACTGACTTCACACAATTTCTGTACTTCATAAGGACTTTTTTCCTAAGAGTTATCGTTCCTGCAGTGAAGGTCTATTAAGACTGTGAATGTGGAAAACCTTTAATAAATTCGATCGTCATTTCAGAATAAATTTTTAAAAGAAAAATGTCTATTTGGAATCCCCCACCCCACCCAATATCCCAGCAGCTAAAATTCAAATTTTTTGTGTGTTTTTGTCCCTTTGCCTCTGAAGTTTAACTCCCAGCCTAAAGCTTGCCTTGTAATTTGTCAATTTAGAAACTGGCCAAACGGATGTAGAGACATTGAGTGAGCTCCTACATTGTGCCAGGCTCCATGTCAGACACTGGAGGGCCAAGGATGGGAACTTGGTGACCTTTTAAGAATTTCAGTCTCTGGGGAGACAGATGCTGACGTGATAATGAGGAGCCCGGGTGGTGATGTGGGCGATGGCTATTCCTCAGGCTGGTGGGGATGCCCAGAGGAGGAGCACATGACGTGGCCTGGGGATGCTTTGGAGGAGGAGAGAGCCTTAGCCCAGACCCTAGCTGGCCTGTGGTGTCACACAGCCCACAGGTGTGTCAGTCAGGACTGGTTGGAGGAAGCTATGTGCTGCAGCAGGAGAAAGGATTACTGCTCTTTGTTCTTGGCTCTGGTTTCCTCCTGGAAGTGAAGACACCACGTCTCCTCACATGTTTTTGGCCAAATCGGATAACATGACCATGGCCAGCCCAGAGGGACTGTCCTGCCGTGGACCCTGGAGGAGGAGAACCAGAGACACTTGTTGAATAGCAGTGATGACGACCACAAGTGACACCTGAACTCCCACTCACCTTTGTATGAAATTATCAGACTTTGTAGGGAATTGAGACAACACGGCCATGCAAAAATAGAATAATAATCACCCGTAATCTCTCCACCCAGAGATGATCACCATGATTCTCTAATGTCTGTTGCAGACAGTATAAATCCCACATACCAGTGGGGTGATGCTACACATAGTCTGGTAACTCGGGGCTTTCCCATCATAATATGATGGATGTACACATTCATGTCAGTCAATGCACGACTGCATCATCATTAGTAAGAGTACTTCCTTGTATGATGTGTCATTTAAACCAGTCCTTTATCACTGGTCACTGGCTGACCAACCTTTTGTAGTATAAAGCAGACTTTCTGTAAAGAGCTAAGCAATAAATATTTTAGGCTGTGTGGACCACATATGGTCTCTGTCCCATATTCTTTTTTGTTTTTTCAACAACCTTTTAGAAATGTGAAAACCAGTCTTTGACCATGTGAAAACAGTCCCAGCCTGGATTTGGTCTGTAGGCTGTGGTCTGCTGCCCCAGAATAAATAGGGCTGTGAGGTAAGTCTGGGGCATGCATCTTATGTCTGTCTGCCTCTTTCCTCTGGATCAGTTCCTAGACATGGCATTGTGGGTATTGAGTAATTGATGCTCCATTTTAAGGTTCTGGATAAATCCTATTAAATTACCTTCCAAAGAGGAATGTCAGTTGGCATCCTCACCATCAGTGTTTGAAAATTCCCTTTCCCTAAACACTTACCAAGGTAGAATGTTTGCCTTTTTTGTTGTTGTTGTTGCCATTTTGGGAGGAAATGGTATCTCATTTAATATCCGGTTGTCTTTTTTTTTTTTTGAGATAGAGTCTTGCTCTGTCCCCCAGGCTGGAGTCCAGTGGCACAGTCTCCGCTCACTGTAACCTCCGTCTCCCGGGTTCAAGCAATTGCATTTTCATTTCTTAAGTCGGATGCTGAATAGTATTTCCCACTAATTAGCTGTTTATATTTTTTATGAGCTGCTATTATGTCTTTTGCCAATGTTTCCATTGGGGATATTTGTTTTTCTTCTAGGTTTACTAGAGTCCTTACATGCAAAGTATGTGAAACTTTTTTCTTAGGTTTTTTAGCTATGCTATAAATTCTTTGTTTTGCATTTGCCATCTTTAGTTGTTGTTCTATACAAGTTTTGTTTTTTTGTTTCACTGCTTGAGTTTTGTGTGTTATGAAATGCTTAAAGCAGCCTTCAGACCCCAAGATGGTCATCTACATTTTCTTCTAGTCCTCCTATAATTCTCTTTTATGTTTAATTTTAATGCATCTGGAACACTGTGTTTTTCCAAATGGGTAGCCAGTGGCCCACCAAATAACCCAGTTCTCTATTGGTTTGAAAGGCCAGATTTGTCATACATTAGACTCCTGGCAGGGTGAGTGATGGTGGCCGTGCCAAGCACTGAGGGGAAATGTGGGAGGGCTGGACATTGTTTGTCTAGCTGTGGGCCACTGGGGTTGGGGGGAAGGGGCTGGGGGCCTAATTCAGTTTGGAAAGTATGTGTGTGAGAAGCCAGGTGCAGAGTTTTGCCCTCTGTTCTGGAACCACAGTTAAGAGGACCATTGACAAAAGTAGGTACCTGTGTTAACATCAAACTATGGAAGGTGTAAAGGGGACAGGAGGAAGGGCGAATACCCCCAAACCTTTGGGAGATGTGGTAGCACCAGGCTGGGTGGTCATGTGTGAGGGCCTCCACAGAAGGGGCACCTGCTTGGGAGGGAGAGTGAGTTTGCCAATTTTCTAGGTTCCTGCAAAAACAGAGTTGGTGACTCGGCCTAGCACTAGACTGCCACCATCCAGTGACCCAGGCGGGGGCACACAGCCCTGCCCCTCATAGCAGTCTGACCTTCCCTCTGCAGCCCAAATGCCTCAGTGGAAGGGAAAGATGCAGTTGCTCCTTTCTATTAAATGCATTCCCATTTATTTATAGAAAAGCACAATGTGAAATTTATTTAAACTCATTCTGAACCTAAATTCTTTGTCCTCAGACACATGGATTTGCACAGTCAGTTTAATCAGTTTTTTGGAATCTGCTGATTTTGTGGTATTTTGAAATTAGAAACAATGCTCATTAGAGTGTTGAAAAAGTATTTTTGGTTTATACAAATAAATAAAAAGATGAAACTATAAAAGTTTACTAGAAAGTTAAAGAGGATATTTGGATGGTGAAGTATTTTCTAAGTATGGCATCAAAGATAAAAATTTGATTACAAAAATAACCTCCTCAGAAAACATCATAAATAAAAATTAATAGCAAATGATACACGGGGCAAATGTTACCCATTTCACAAAGGGTTGATTCCTTTTTGAGATGACCTTTCTGATGAGATCCTGTGATTTGACACTTCTGCATGTTAACCAAGGGTACCTTGCTGTGGGAAGTCCTGGCGAAGAGGCCCTCTCCCTCACTGCAGGTTGTGGGGGTGGTGGGTGTCACGTCTTCTGAAGAACATGAGCAGTGTATCAGAAGCTAGGGTTTCTGACCAGCAGATCCTCTTGCTGGGCTTCATCCTGAGGAAACATTTCATCCAGGATGAACCCTGCATTGATAGAGCAGGGTTGGGAGAAGAGGAAGCTACCTGGGGGCCCAGAGGTAGGGAAGTGCTTGTTAAACTCGGGCAGGTGTACCCTGGAATGCAGGACACCATCTGAAACGATGGCAGAAATAGCTAAAACATATGTAGCACAGCTTTCTTCTATAAAGAAGAATGAGTATGCTGCATGCACACTATGTGTGTGGCCTAGAAAAGAGGCATAAAACACATGTACTTCAGGTGTCACATAATTTCTGGGTAGCATTTTGATAGAGTGTATATATTCTTACATAAAAAGCAAAAATGAAAGACAGCATAATTTATTATATATTTACATATTTCATTTCTGTTGTCCTTTTCTCTTGAGTATGGATTGCCTTTGTAACAGAGAAATCTGTTTGGTTTGGTTTGGTTTGGTTTTCTGGTTTGGAGGCAGGGTCTCGCTCTGTCACCCAGGCTGGAGTACAATGGTGCGATCATAGCTCACTGCAGCGTACAACTTCTGAGCTCAAGTGATTCTCCCACCTCGCCTCCTGAGTAGCTGGGACTATAAGCAGGAGCTACCATGCCCAGCTCTTTTTTTTTTTTTTTCCTGGAGAGACAGGGTCTTGCTATATTGCCCTGGCTGATATCAAACCCTTAGCCTCAAGCGATCCTCCCACCTCGACCTCCCAAAGTGCTGAGATTTTTTTCTCCTGGGCATCTATTGTTAATTATATTTTCTTCTCTTAGGTGGCCTCCCTAAGTGAGCCACAATGCCTGACCTAGAAAAATCTTAAAAGAACTTTATCCAAACATGCCAAGTCATAAATGATGTTGATATACTTTATCCCCACAAGTTCATTTTCATTATCTTTCTCTCCTTTAAATATTAAGTGGACTAGGGCGTTCATCTAGGAAAACGTATGTGACAGTAGCATCTTCAGAAAAATCCAGCAAAGGGAACAGGCTGTTCTTGCAAGGAGCAGTAACTTTAAGCCATAGTAACTTGTAGTGCAAAGGAATCTGGGGCTTCTGGTTGGATTTGGGCCCAGAGGATGCAGAACTATTCCCTAGAGTGCACTGTGGATACCTGCAGTCCCAAACCCAGGGGGTGTGGGAGGTGACAGAGGTCCAGTCACCAGCACTGTCAGCTGGCAGGACATTTGGGGCTTGTAGAGAGGTGCTCAGAAGCCCATGGGGTAGGCTTTGCTGCTGAGACTAGCCCTTGTGGACGCAGCCCATCAACACATGCCTTGTGGGTGAGGTGAGCCAGTATTCAAGGTTGAACACATGCTCAGCGAGTCAAACTACACGCTGAGTAAGCCATGAAACCAGCGTCTAGATAGGGTATGTGGTAAGGCTCTGGCCTGGATATGTGATTTGCAGAGACTGTCAGCGTGATCTCTCATTCTCTCTGTGTTGCAGCCTCCCAAAGTGAAATGCCTGACCAAGATCTGGCACCCCAACATCACAGAGACAGGGGAAATATGTCTGAGGTAAGTTTCTTGTCTTGTCTTTCTTCTACATTCGTGAGTGTCACGTGTGAGCGTTGGGCTTTTAAACATGTTGTCTCCTCTGACAGAGGATTTTGAGGCATGCCCAAGATTAGGATGAGCTTGAACTCAGCTGAAGTAGCTGCGGTTGCCTGCCTGCTCCCAAACCCTACCCTACCTTCTGCCTCCAGACCAGTGTCCTCTCATGCCCTCTGGGGGCCACAGCCCTACCAAGTTCTTAGTGCAGCCTCCTTGCTTGCCCAGGATGGACCCTTGGGGTCCCTTGCCTTGTTCCCCCCTATTTAAATGAGAGACCACATTCCCTCCATGTGGCTGATTTTAGCTAAGATGAGAAAATATGATTAATGATAGATACCCAGGAGAAAAAATGTAGATAGCAGGCTTAAGACAACCTTGGGCATTTGTATTTAAGCTGCCTTCTCTCTACCAAAATGGTCCTAATAGGTGTCAGGGCACTTAGGGCGGGCAGCCTCTCAGAGCTTCGTGTCCGCTGTGACTTGTGTCCCTGATCCCTGGCCTGGGCAGAACATCAGGGATCAGTGATTTCTCCTCCTAAGGCTGCTGGAAAAGATGTATGGGTGGATTGGTTGGTTTTTAAAGTAAGTTTCACGTTTGGGCTTTATTTATTTTTTTGCGCTTTGTCCCTTTCATCACTTAAAGGCAGCGAGATTGATTGCAGGGGCTTTGATATCAGACCACCTGGACCTGAGTCCAGCTTGCTGCCCCCGCCCCGCCACCCGGGGCAGCTGTGGGACTTTAGGCTAGGTATTTGACCCGTATGTGCCTCACACTTAGCCAGTTTGGAAAGTAGGCACAACGTGTTTTCTTAGCACATTTCTCCTACTTTTGACATGAAATACAATTAGTGGACTAAGTCAGTTCTCATGCTCAACCTCCGTATCTCTTTTCTTTCGTTCCTCTCTCCTTAGTAAATACTAATCACCTTTGAAAGGAAATGTGTAAGCTGTGGCTGCTGGAAATCTTACCTCAGGATGCCTTTCTCTTCACAAGTACAGTTAGTGCCCATTTGTCCATTTCATTTTTGTATATACTGCTCCCTTTCTTCAGTATCAGCCTCATTTTTCATAGATAGTTAAAAATACATTTTACCAGGCATGCCTTTTTAAAAAAGCATCTTCTCTTTGAAGTATCTGTCCTTTGCGTATTGAAATGTTAAAATTCCACCATCTTTGGTTGCAGGTTATAAATGTGTTTGGCCCAGGCCCCCATTGCCCCGCTTCCTCCTGTGATTGTGAGGACACCTGGCTCACTTTCTGGGGGGCCATACTCTACTTACCTGTCTTGCCCCTGCCTCAGTCAGAATTGGGTGCAGAATAGGAAGCTCTCTTGTCCTTTTTGCCATCTTCTGGGAAATCAGATGATTAGCAAAGCCTGATAAGGATAAACAGATGGTATCCTGATATAAAAGCCAGACGTCTTAAGGAAAAAGATTGTCAGATTTGACCACATAAAAATTAAAAACACAAAATAGAAGGAGAAATGATCAACTGGATTAAAATCCTTGGTATGTAAATAGTCCTTACTATTCATTAAAAAAAGATGGATACTTCCTCTGGAAAAATGTGACATTGGCTACAAACAGGTGATTCATAAAAGGAGAAATAGAAGTGGGCAGTAAATATCTAAGGGGATGTTCACTCTCATCGGTAACCAGAGAAAGGTGCAGAAAACCATGAGGTGTGGCTTACCACTTATCAGATTGGCAGGCACAAAGGTAGATACTTGGTAGTGGGGCGGGGAGTGTGTGATAGAGAGCGAGCAGGCTCTCTCATTGAAGGGTGTGTATATTTGCACACCTTTCATTGGTCCTTCAGCCATGTAGACTACCTTTAACTCGTATGTACCCTTGGACTTGTCAGCTACACTTCTAGGGATTTAATCTAAGGAAATAATGTGCCAGATTGATGTACAGGGACCACCTTGTTAGTGAAAACAGACAGTGTCCAGTGGCAGCTTTATGGTGTGTCCTGAATAAAGGGAAAGAAAAGCCCAGCCACACCTCTGGTTTGTGGTGACCACTGGACAGCAGCTAATCAGGCCCTTCCCACAGCAGGACTGATGGATGCCTGGTGCTCCACGGGCCTTTCATTTCTGGCACACAGGAGCACCGTCCTCTTTTAGAGAGATTTGTCCTGGCTCCACCTTGTTGTCCCAGCAGGGACACTTCCCCTGCTCTGACACAAGGTCAGAGGCTCCATGTCTGTGGGATTGGAGGGCCTAGGTCAAGAGCTCAGTCGAAGCTTCTCCTAGAGCCTAAGCTTCTATTACAGTTCCTGGGGTGTCCTCTGTCTCCTTGCTTAATGACATCTCTGATAGCCGAGTGCCTCTGTCTCCTGAGCTGTTGCTGGGACTGTCCTCTGTGAGGCCAGGCTAGAACTTCCTCAGTGACTGGGGGCACTGCACCCCTGATGGGCCTCACTGCTGCCCAGACCAGTGGCCACCACATGCTGGGGCCGGCCTTGCCTCCCCATTCCCTACCCCGGCCAGATGCAAAGCCCTCCTGCTCTGGCTGTGCTGTTGACAGCAAAGCTCAGGGTAAGCTTCCTTCTCCTTCATTCAGCTAATGTTGATTGAGCTTAGGCACTGGCAGAGGAATTAGAATTCCCTGCTTTTATGGATGAAACAGGCATTCAACAAATAAATGACAAATATGTAACTGAAGGTTGCATTAAGATCTGTATAAGAAAATTATTAGCTAGATCAGAAATAATTCTTCCACTCTAGTAACAAAATATAGCCACTAGGATTTGACTTGATTCCCAAAAAAGGTATTCAGAAGTTGACGATTCACATCCACAAGTCACCAGTACCTCTATCGGGTAGAAAGACATCCACCCAGTTGGTAGGGTATGTCATTTGAGTTTTCCTTTTTTCTTTTTAAGGCAAAAGTAAATTTTAATGGTCAATTTAAGTTAGTTATCTGTTTTTTTAACTGCTCTTCATAGACAATTAAGATTATAGCTTTGACTCAAACTCTACATATTTTTCTCCTGATCTAAATTGACTTTCGTGAATTTAAACATGCTCTAATTCAAAAAAGTTTATCAGAGGTAACAATTATGGCCTATACAGCCTGATATTTTCTGTGCAGATCAAAGCCACAGCACAATAATTCAACAAATGCAAAAGTAATTTTATCTCCAGAAGGAAGTTTGGCAATAAATTATACTTTTTCGAAGTATGGAATGATCATTTAATCTTTTTAAAATTATTTAAATTTTTTTTTTACTTTTTGAGATTATTGTGAAAATGCTAATCTTCTCTGTATCATCCCAATTTGAGCATATGTGCTGCGGAAGTGAGCACTGGAATGATCATTTCCATGAGAGTATATGGTGTGCCTTACAGCTGATAGACAGTCAGGACCAGGACTCTCAGGTACCAGCTTCAGAAATGGGGCCTCACCGGACCTCTGAATCCTGGTGTGCCTTCCCTGGGCATGGGCCCCTCACCTAAGAAGTGATTGATATTCAGAATTGTGCATTAATCTTTTATCCTCAAGCATTTTCTTTTGAACTTAAAAAAAAAAAAAACCCAGTTATTAAAATGTCATACGCTGAGAGCTCCCATTGTTGTTAACCTGCATCAACAGTGTTTCAGAATGTTGGTGCCTGTGAGCTGCCTGGGTTGGAAGAACAACACTGTTCATGAGGCATGTGCCCTTGGGCCTGTCTTGTCTGTGCCTTGGTTTCCTCCATATAAGACAGGGAAACAGTGATCCTTCCTTCACGGGTGGTTATAGGCATTAAGTGAATTTAATGGCACAGCACCTAGGATTGTGCCTGACATACACATAATAAGCTCTAAGCTTCAGTTACTCTTGTTGTCATGTTGTCATTTTGTTGCCATTGTCATTTTCTTTTCTTTTTTTTTTTTTTTTTTTTTTTTTCTTTTGGAGACAGGGCCTCACACTATTCCCAGGCTGGAGTACAGGGGCGCCGTCACAGCTCACTGCAGCCTCGAACTCCTGGACTCAAACAGTCCTCCCGCCTTTGGGACTACAGGCGTGCACTACTATGCCTGGCTAAATTTTAATTTTTAGTAGAGATAGGGTATCACTGTGTTGCCCAGGGTGGTTTCAAACTCTTGGACCCAAGCGATCCTCCCACCTTACCTCGGCCTCCCAGAATGCTGGGATTACAGGCATGAGCCACCATACCCAGCCACCATTGTCATTTTCTGAACATTAAATTGACAGATGTTCTTTGTGTGTTGTTTTAAACATGCTTTTCCTCTGCCTAAAACTTCCGTGTCAAATATTACAACAAATAGACAAACATAACACAAGACGTTATACTTGAATATGTATATAACCTTGGAGGTAGAAGTGCCTTCCTCAGCAAGAGGAAACTGAGAAGCCACAGAGGAAAAGATGGGTTTAATAAAAAGTAGTTCTCCTGCATGGCCTAAAGACAAAATACGCACCGAGAGGACCAGTCGGCAGCGTGCAGGCACCTGTGGCTGCTCCTCGCTAACCACTGTGTGTCTGTCTTTTTCAGTTTACTGAGAGAACATTCGATTGATGGCACTGGCTGGGCTCCCACAAGAACATTAAAGGTAGAGTCTGTGCCTTGATCATAAGTTGTCCCTGTGGTCCTCTCCCTGCAGTAGCCAGCCTCCTGAGAAAGCAGCACATGTCCTTGCCTGTCACATCCACACCAATGGCCAGACACAGCCTGCCTCCTCTTCTCCCTGCTGCCTGGGCTACTTAGCCAGTCACTGACCTCAGTCAGTTTGGGCCAGATGAGCATCCTTGTTGGCTTTGCCAGGCACCATTCTAGAACCAGAGATAGGAGCCCAGACTGCAGGCTTCACCGCCAAACCACTCGCCACATAGGAAACCTCATGGCCACCATTCATTCAACAGGAATGTCTTGAGCTCTTCTGGCCACTAGGTGTTGGAGAAAGAGCAGCAAATTGATGTGCACACCACTCCCTATGGCCAGAGAAGACTGTCAGGTGTTGGGTACCTAACACCAAGCAGGGACCCTAGGGGAACAGCACAGGAAGGGGCTTTTGGCCCTGGCCCTGCATCAGGGAACACTGCAGACCGCATGCAGTCCTGACCAAGCTCCTCCAAGCTGTAGTCTCTGCCACCATGGGCAACCCACACCCTTTTCTTAGCCTCTCCCCACGCTCTAGAAATGTCCTTCCCTCTCAAAACTTTCCCTCTGCAGGCCATGTCTCTACCTGGAAGGTGGTCCTCTCCTCCAGCCCTCTCCCTGGCAGACTCCTGCTCCCCTGGGGCTCAGATGGCTGTCATTGCCTCTGGAGCCTCTCCTCCCAGGGTGGGTGCTCTGGGGAACATGTCTCGTGAGCAGTGCTGGCCTGCTGACCTGCCCACCTGTCCATCCCCCTTCCTCAGGCTGAGGGCTCACCTTCACCCACACTCCAACCCTAAGCCTGGCTCACATCGGAAGGTCAGGGATGGGTGGGTGGATGGATTGATGGACTAGAGAAAACAGAGGAGGGCAAATAAAATTACCAACTAGCAAAGATTAGGGGAGGAGCATGAGAACAGGCCTAAAAAGGATGAAACTCTTGAGTTGATGAAGAGGAAAATGGAGAATGAATTTGTGATTCACAGATGGCAAGTCAGTACAGATAGAACAACTCTGGCTTTCAGTTTTATTTAATGAAAATCTCTCATCCTTGAATTGTGAATCTTCCATTATTCTTTAAATAACTAACGCAAAATCATTAAGAAAACTTAATAGGATAAGGTGTAATTAACTTATCTACGACCGCAAGGGGCAGTAGATGTAAAAACAACAGACTTTATTTTGAAGGTGACTTTTTAGAAGTCAGAACCATATTTGGTGGTAACAGCTAAGAGGTGATTCAAGGTAGAGCCCCTATGCAGACACTGGCCTGCGGGCCCTGTCGTGCAGGATTAGGCTTGTCAGGTCTGACTGGGAGGGCAGCTGATACTGTCTTTGATTTTATATTCACTACCTGAGACTGCTCACCTCTTTGAATTTTCCAGAGTTTGTTGTTACACTTGAAGACAAGTTATTTTAATTTTCTATCTTGAGAAAAGCCATGCTGAAGACAGGTTTTGATACAGTACAATGCATATTTCTTGATCATGGGTTTACACATGCATACAGGTGCACAATGGCCTGAAACTTGTTTTCTGTTTTCTTTTTTATTTCAGGATGTCGTTTGGGGATTAAACTCTTTGTTTACTGTAAGTACAGTGATCAAAATCCCAAGTTTTTCTCGATTTCCTTGTTGCTGGTTTTAGATATTACATTAACGTTAACACAAAACCATGTTAAAAAATGAAATGTGGACTGGGCACAGTGGCTCACGCCTGTAATCCTAGCACTTTGGGCGGATCCCCACTTGAACCCAGGTGTTCGAGACCAGCCTGGGCAACGTAACAAAACCGGTCTCTACAAAAAATAGAAAAATTAGTTAGGCATAGTGTCACACGTCTGTAGTCCCAGCTACTTGGAAGGCTGAGGTGGGAGAATTGCTTGAGCCCGGGAGGCAGAGGTTGCAGTGAGCTGAGATTGCACCACTGTACTCCAGCCTGGGTGACAGAGATCTGCCTCAAAAACAGACAGATACACACAAAAACCTCCAAAAAACATGCTTGCTGGGCATGGTGGCTCACACCTGTAATCCTAGCACGTTGGGAGACTGAGGCAGGCAGATCACTTGAGCCCATGAGTTCAAGACCAGCCTGGGCAGCATAGCAAGACTTGTCTCTAAAAAAAATAATAAATGAAAAAATAACCCACCATGCAAGTAGTTACATAATTACCCCTTTTTTCTGTTTCTGTTTTATGAGTCAGAAGTAGAACAGTGAGGTGGGGAATGAGGGGCCTTTGGAGTGACACGTGGGGAGGTTGTCTGGGGCAGGGGCCACAGCAGTCTCACTTCTGCCCTGCTGAGGTGGCTGACCCCAGTTTCAGCAGGGTGGCTGTTACCCTGGGGTCACTTGGCCCAGTCCATGTCTGTGCCTGTGGCTACACTAGCCAGCCCAAGGAGTGGCCCTGTCACCTCCCAGGTGTCCTGGTTGGGGTGGATGATTTTGTGGTTACCCAGCCTTGAAGGCTTTTTCACGAATCCAGAACCTCAGAGTTGTTGTCTTTTTGTCAGTGAATGAGCTGCTGAAGTTTGCTGTTCTCAGGAAATAGCATTTCTCAGACAATGGCCCTAGTGCAGGAAGAGGCTAAATGGACTCAGCTAAAAGCTGTTGGTTGGATTTTTTTTTTATACAATATTATACATTCCTTTGAATTTTTACTTTTTAATTCATAAAGGTGCTTTTAAAGAAATAAGCTTCAGAGATCTGTTTGTGAAAAAAAAAGTTTTTGCTATTTTGATAAAACCTAAGGTGCCTCTATGATCTTGGATAGTCCACCCAAGCCAGGGGGCTGTTTTAGGAGCATCCTCCTAGCCAGTGTCATGTGGGTCACTGGCTGTCGCCTACAGCAGAGGCACCTGCAGGACTCAGTTAAACTAGGGGCGGGTCTGCTCTTCCTTGTCCCATCATCTGAGGGCACAGTGTTCTTATCTTCAGCAAAAGCAGAGCCTCAAACTAAACTGAGTCCCTGCCTACCTTTTGTCTTTCTGTCTGATGTTAGCTGGTGAATGTCTGTCACACAAGCAGAGAAACCAAGCACTTCCAGTGATTTCAGGATCTCCCTGAATCTCCGTGGGAGGTCATACCTGATGGAGACCTGGACTTCACAGTTTTTGCTGGTCTCAGCCACTTTGTTCTGCTTCTGTCTTTGGCTTTTTCATTGAAGTGAATGAAGTTTTATTTCTGGAGCCTAATTTGAAATCTATCTGGCCGTTGTGCTCCATTGTAATATTGAGCCTTGGCATCTCTAGATTTGATTGAGAGAGCCAAAGAGAACAGGTGTGAACTCAGGTGCTTCTAGGGGCCCACGTGCCGTCATTATCATCAGCCACCATGATGATTTTTTTCTGGAGCCCACCATGTCTGTCCCAGGTTCCTTGGCTCTGAGTAGGTTTTGACTGGCGACTTGCTGCAGGGGAATTAATGGGAGGAAAGAAACACTGACTCCTTGGACTTAAAAAAAATTTTTTTGGCTGGGTGTGGTGACTTATGCCTGTGATTCCAGCACTTTGGGAGGCACCGAGGCCGGCAGATCACCTGAGGTCAGAAATTGGAGACCAGCCTGGACAATATGGTGAAATCTCACAGCTACTAAAAAAAAAAAAAAAAAAAAAAAGTACAAAAAATTAGCCAGGCATGGTGGTGGGCGCCTGTAATCTCAGCTACTTGGGAGGCTGAGGCAGGAGAATCGCTTGAATCCAGGAGGCAGAGGTTGCAGTGAGCCGAGAACACACCATTGCACTCCAGCCTGGGCAACAAGAGCGAAATTCCATCTCAAATTAAAAAAAAAAAAAATTGAAGAGAAATCTGCTATAGCCACACTAACTTCCCATCTCTAAGTGCTCTCAGTAAATTCTAAGAAAGCCAACCAAAATTGCTAATTAAGTCTTTAATGGTTATTCTGATCAATTCATTTATCTTAGGTCTAACATACAGTAAAGAAGATAAGAAATTTTGTGTGTCTGATACAGTCTATCTAATAATGTACTTTACATTTTTGCCTTTTTCTGGGACTTGGAATCTAATTTTCCAACTGTGAATGACTATAGAGATTTACAGTTTTTCTTTGCTATTTTATAACATTTTAATGGTCACAGCCATATTAATCTCCAGGAACATTGTCCCCAAATTTAACGTCCTTCCTGAAGAGAAATATGGTTGTCTTGACGATGATCCATCCTGTAGCCTGCGTTAGAAAGCCATGACTCATCATAAGGACAAATTGAGGCCCCCTGATTTTTTCTTTTTTTTTTTTTTTTGAGACCAAGTCTTGCTCTGTTGCCCAGGCTGGAGTGCAGTGGTGCCATCTCAGCTCACTGCAACATCCCCCTCTGGGTTCAAGCAATTCTCCTCCCTCAGCCTCCCGGGTAGCTGGGATTATAGGCATGCACCACCATGCCTGGCTAATTTTCGTATTTTTAGTGGAGACAGGGTTCCACCATGCTGGCCAAACTGGTCTCAAACTCCTGACTTCAGGTGATCCGCCCACCTCAGCCTCCCAAAGTGCTGGGATTATAGACATGAGCCACCATGCCCGGCCAAGCAAGCCCCTCTGATTCTCAACAAGAGGGGTGAGCAGTGTGAAGATAAGATGCGGCCTTGGTCCAAAGTCCAGAGTGCTTCCTGGGGCTGAGGGGCATAGCCGTTGCAGTGCTTTTCTAGGGGAGAATGGGTCTGGCACCCTCTCCTGAGTCTGGGGACATGAGCCTAGTGACACTGCCATGCAATTTGCTCGGGTTCCAGACGTTGTCCCTACTGATTGTGCATGGGAGACTTGGTGAAGCAGAGAAAGGAAAGTCCAGGGAAGGCCCCAAGAGAACCCATGGGCTCAAAAAGTCAAAGCTGTTAATCACAAAACAAAACAAAAAGATAATTTTTATGGAAAAGAAGGGGATTTTTATTTGGAAATGCTTAATGAGAGTGGTTTTCATTCTCCAGTTATCACAAATAGCATCAGAAATGAATGTGATTGCAGTTTATTCCATCTTCACCAAACTTTGTAGAACTGCATGTCAACATATCTCTGACTTCTTTCAGTCAGTTGTCAGTCACCATTTTGAAAAAAATGCCCACATGTTCGATACTTCCATATCACAAGCACTTGAGTTCTTAGTGGGATTCTCAGCTCTTCAGTTTGGTCTGCCATTTGCTAATTAGACTTCTCTTACTGTGCCATGAAAAGAAGACTTTAACAGCAGAAAAGCAATTCTTCCAGTGTTTACTTTAAGTTTCTCTCTTTTTAAGGATCTTTTGAATTTTGATGATCCACTGAATATTGAAGCTGCAGAACATCATTTGCGGGACAAGGTGAGCCAGGAACAGGCTTATTCTAGGTTGATGTACTTGTCACAAAGATGATTACTACTGTCTCTTGATTGGATAAATGAGAAATTGAGAGTGGTGGGATGCAAAGCTGGAATTCAAAGCAGTTTGTAAACAGTATGGTATAGTAAATGTATGTAACCTCAGGAAAATGCTTTACCCAAGGTTAGAGAGAATTGGTGTGTGTTTGGTTTTTTTTTGTTTTTTGTTTTGTTTTGTTTTTTGAGACAAGGTTTCACTCTGTAACCCAGGCTGGAGTGCAGTGTTGTATTAGTGGCTCACTGCAGCCTCTACTTCCTGGGCTCAAGTGATCCTCCCACTTCAGCCTTCCGAGTACCTGGGACTACAGGTGCATGACACCACACTCAGCTAATTTTTTTACTTTTATTTTTTGTAGAGACGGAGTCTTGCTTTGTTGCCCAGGCTGGTCTTGAACTGTTGGCCTCAAGCGATCCTCCTGCCTTGTCCTTCCAAAGTGCTGAGATTACAGGCATGAGCGCCGGCACCCAGCTGAGAAGTGCTTTTTATTTGATGCGATTTCCTAGTAGAATTTAGTATGAGTAATTTAAAACAGGTATAGCACTAGCATGGTGGCATTGTGATTCCACCTGTAATCCCAACCTTTGGGAGGCCAAGGTGGGCAGATTGCTTGAGCTCAGGAGTTTGAGACCAGCCTGGGCAACATGGCAAAACTCTGTCTTTACAAAAATTAGCCAGACATAGTGGCACATGCCTGTGGTCCCAGCTACTCAGGAGGCTAAGGTGGGAGTATTGCTTGTGCCCAGGAAGTTGAGTGAGCCAAGATTGTGCCATTGCACTCCAGCTGGGGTGACAGAGTGAGACCCCATCTTTAAATAAATAAATAAATGGTAGGAACAGAGAGGGAGAATGGACGGTGTCACACCCACCAGCACCCTCCTGACCCCCAGTGGCCCACCTTATCCTTCCACACCTTTTGCTGAGCTCATACACATTCATACAAACTTGACTTTGATTTTTACCCAAAAATAATGAGATCCTATTCATTACTGTTTTTAATTTTTATTTATTTATTTAATTTTAGGGCAGTACCCTGAGATTGTAAAGGTTCAGAGAGCTCCCTCTATTCATTACTTTTAATCTTCAATTCCTCTTCTAAAAGGTTTTTTCCTCTAATGCATTGCATAAATGATCAGTCATTCATTTCAGTAGCCACATTGAGGTCTTCCAGTAAGATACCTGTTAAGGAAGAAGACAGTTTACCTAGAAACAATATATTAAAACTCACTGGGAAGAAAAAAATACAACAAAACCAAGCTGAAAGAGTTATAGTTGGTGAATGTCACCTTTCCACTGTGCTTGAGTAGCAAGGCAGCAGTGGTTTTAACTGTCTGATAAAAGAAAGCATACAAGCCTTGAGGAGGGGAAGTGCTGTCAGGAAAGGGGGTCTGAAATGACTTTAACATTGGCCCAGTGCAAAGCACATGGAGCAAGGAGCCTGCAGAGGCAGGTCATGTGTGGCTGGCACCGAGGTAGCTCAGCTTAGGTGAAGGGTTCTGGCTGGATTTGGTGGTAGAACCTCACATTCCATTACCTGAACCAGATTCCCTACGGCAGCCTTGCCATTGTGGCAGTCGGTCAGCCACCGTTGTTCGTTTGGCTGAAGTTGCTTTTTTTTTTTTTTTGAAACAGAGTCTGTTGCCCAGGCTGGAGTGTGCAGTGGTGCAATCTTGGCTCACCTCCATCTCCAGATGCAACCTCCATCTCCCGGGTTCAAGCAATTCTTGTGCCTCAGCCTCCCGAGTATCTGGGACTATGGGCGCGCGCCACCACACTGGGCTAATTTTTGTATTCTTAGCAGTAGAGACAGGGTTTTACCATGTTGCCCATGCTGGTCTCAAACTCCTGGCCTCAAGCGACCCACCCGCCTCAGCCTCCCAAAATGCTGGGATTACTGCACCCTACCTGATGTAGCTTTGAACACCATTCTAAAACCCCTCTAGCTAGTTCTAGACATCGTGCAGAATGTTCAGCGCCTTGGCTTCTGTTAATGTTAGTTAGACCTACTATGTGGCACGACCGAATAGGGCGTTTGAAACGTGCCCTGCCAAGTCCTCGCTACAATCTTGAGCCTAAGTTCAGACCAGGAGGTGCTGCCTGACCACGGCCCCAAAGAGTGGGCAGGAGCACCTCCGACAGGGAGGCGAGAGAAGTGCCACCCAGCATGCATCCTGCTGAGACTCACAAAACAAGTGGCAGGCACAGTGGGCACGGGGAGTGGTGCAGTGCAAGCAGGTGGGCAGAGCAGACCATCTACTGAGGCTGGTGTTCTGCCGAGGAGGCGAGCTCTGTCTTGAGGGCTGGGGCAGCAGGGGTCCTCAAGAGAAATAACAGTGGTGTAAGGCAGCCCTGTGCCCACAGCTCCCCATGAGAGCAGTCAGTCCCTGACCCCTGCCGTCCGTCAGTGTTTCTGATGGGCTTGTGTTGTCTGGCAAAGCCTTGGGCTTGGTACTGCACTGACAAGCCCTGGGCAAATGTGCCCCTTGGCCCACCCCTTGCAGGCATTCGTGGCTGCACTCTGTCTGCTGTTGCTGGTGATGACTAGCCCTTGTGGACCAAGCCTTGTCAGATAGAAAGTGATGGCAATAGGGGCACTCCCACAGCTCCAGGTGGAGAGATGTCTTCCATTTTACCTTTCTTTGTATGAAATAAGATTTCATATTCCTGATTTGTATGAAATAAGACTTTGCAACTGATACACTTTTAGCCCCAGTAAAATGGACCTAATATCTCCAAACAGTGATGCCTCCACATGAAGCCTAAGCAGTGCCGCAGCCCCACCCATGTCTTTATGCGGAGTAATAGTCACGGTTGTTGAGCGCCGCTTCCTTATGTCCACTCGTTCATCACCTGTTTGACTGGTGGCCACTTATGTGCCAGGGGAGGTGCGAAATGCTCGGGATGACTGGGAATGACAGTCCCCGTCCCTGTGGCGCACACATTCCAGCAGGAGGACGCGGAGCATAGGCGAACAAACACGGCCAGATGCAGTGGCTCACGCCTGTAATCTCAGCACTTTGGGAAGCCAAGGTGGGCAGATCACCTGAGGTCAGGAGTTCAAGACCAGCCTGGCCAACGTGGTGAAACCCCGTCTCTAGTAAAAATACAAAAATTAGCCAGGCATGGTGGCAGGCACCTGTAATTCCAGCTACTTGGGAGACTGAGTCAGGAGAATCACTTGAACCCAGGAGGCAGAGGTTGCAGTGAACTGAGATTGCACCATTGCACTCCTGCCTGGGCAAAAAGGGCAAAACTCCATCTCAAAAAAAAAAAAAGAAAATGAAAATTAAAATGAAAAAGAATAGGCGAACAAACATAGCATGTGAGGTGGAGAGCAGGCCACAGAGGGCCGGGTGGTGAGAGAGGAATGCTCCAGAAAACCTTGGCTGCTAGTGCAAAGCCCCTGAGGTAGGAACGTGCTGCAGAGGTCAGGGCAGAGAATAGAGGCCATTATGATTGGTGCAAGTCAGGAACGGAATAGTAGGAGCCGGGCGCACTTCTATGCACTTGACACAGAGTGCACTTGTGTCTCACAACAGCCCCTTGGGCCGGATACCATTATGATCCCTGTTTTGCTGCTGAGGACACAGATGCCAAGAAGCTGAGATTCGCCATGGTTGAGTAGCCCGTCGGAGGCAGAGCCCAGGACTTGGATCCTCCTCTGTGTGGCTCCAGAGTCTGTGGTTTTCACTTGGGCCCTGTGCTTTGTGTCCCTTGTAGTAGGAGAGGAGGAGGGAGGCAGCAGAGGCTGGAGCATGGGGCCTGCTGCAGGCATGGATGCTGGGCTCTATGCTGGGTGAGGTGAACAGGGCAACTAAGAGTACATGGCATCTTTTGTCCTCCGAAACATGGAGAGGCAGGGGCATTTATGGGGTCTTCATTTTACATCCTGTAAGCTTTTTCAGGGTCCTTGTGAGCTGACAGTATTGTCTGGCTCTGGGGACTGTGGAAATGGCCTTGAGAAGGTTTTGTAAAAGGGCAGGTAGGGTTTCTGCACAGCTCTCCTTTGTTGCGGGGTGAAGGCCCATGTGGGAGGCTCCAAACGCCATCCTGTAGACAAATAGGGAAGTTGGCAGGGCAGAGGCACCTGGGTAGACTCAGAGCACTCCACTTTCTCACCCTGAGACCAGAGAAAATCATGGGACCATATCCATAGCTTCAAATTGGGAACTTGCCAGCCCTGGAAAGGGTCGCTGTGCTAATTAAGGGTGTGGCAGGAGGGCAGGCACCTGGTGCCCAGCTGGCCAGGACCATGCTCCAGGCAGGGTCTCTCCTGTGAGAGGGCATCGTGGCAGCAGCGAGGTATACACTGAGTACCTGGGTGCTCCCTGCACGTTGCCAAGTGTCGGGATTATGCAGTGGAATCAACAAAGAGGCTAGACTGAGGCTTAGACAGGAGGACTGAGGCTTAGCTAAGGAAATGGAACTCATGCCCACTAAGAACTGTGGTAACTGTGCTGTGTTCCCTGTGCAGTGGGGACTGCATGGCATTGATGTGACTGAAGCAGTGTGATCCTATGGGGACATCTGAGACCCAGCAGCTGTGTTGTAGGAGTGAGAGGGTTAAGAGCTCCAAGTCACTCTTATGGCTCATACAATCCCATGGGATTTTACTCGTAACCTTGGGGATACCAGATCCAGGGATAAACCTGACAGTGGCCCAGATCTGAGATTGTTCCACCCATACTGGCCTGGGGTGATTCCTAGGTCCACACCGCCTTTGATCACTGGCCACCTGCTCTTCAATGCAGGAGGATGGAGCTCTGTGGCACACCCAGCTCTCTTCTGGGCAGGGTGTAGTCATCCTGGGTAGTCATCCTGTGGCTCAGACCCATTGTGGCCAAAGGAGTCTTGGCTTTGTGACCTTGACCACACTTTTCTGGGTTCTACTTTCCCCGTCGGGAAATGAGGAGGGATAGGTGCCCCCTGAGGGTCCCTCCCACTCAGGCCTTCCGCATGCTCCCCCCCTCAGCACACCCAGCACTGTGTCTTGCATGCAGTAGGCACCTAGGTCGTGGCAAATGGCACTCAGACTCCGCAAGGTCCCAGTCCTTCTACCACCTTGGCGACCACAGGGGGCCTTGGTGCTGGTGGATCTGACTTGTCCCTGAAGCGCTGCTTTACTCACTCACTCACTCTTCCTGTTCTTCTTTCTGTCCCCAATGCTCTTACTCCACAGGAGGACTTCCGGAATAAAGTGGACGACTACATCAAGCGTTATGCCAGATGATAAAAGGGGACGATTGCAGGCCCATGGACTGTGTTACAGTTTGTCTCTAACGTGAAACAGCAAGAGGTAGCCCCCTCTCCCGTCCTCATGCTCCCTCTCAGTCCCCTGGATTGCCCCAGTCCTGTGACCATGTTGCCCTGAAGAAGACCATCTTCATGACTGCTCATTGTAGATGGAGAATTCAACATAAATACAGCAAGAAAATGTGTTTGGGCTTCTGAAGAGTTGTCTGCTTACCTTAACATGTTTACTTTTTTGAACTTGTACTGTATAGGCTGTTGGTGAAATTCTTAAGAAGTTGTAATGAACTCAAAATTGAGGCCAGAGCTTGCTTTCCCTTTTCCCAAACAAAATTGGTTTTCTGCACAAGCGATGCTAATGATGTGTTCAGTGTAACTTGCAGATTGGCAATAAGATACCCGCTACAAACTGTGATTGGATGCAAAATCTCTTAGCTTTTTCACGAATGTTGGCCCTGCCTAGATGTTGTGAAGCTTCCCAGAATGCATAGTCATTCACTGTAGATCTCTTATTGAAATGCGTATTTTATTTAATGTAAGTATATTTTGGAACAGATTTGTAATTTGTACAATTTAATGCTTTAATTATTTTTTCTATTCTCATTTAGTTTGTATTTTCATTGTATAGAGCAGACAGAAAGATGTTGGGTCAAGCAACTATTGAAGAGAAATACAAAGAAAATATGAAAGGCACATTATTCATTTTGTCCAAATGCAATGAGAATCTCACTCTTAAAAACAGCTCTTGCTTTCAGGTCCAGATGTGGCGAGGACGTTTTGGAGCCCTTTGAAGCTAGATTTGGATGATCAAAACAAAAAGGCAGGGAGCCCATTGTAACATGCTGCCCAGAGGAAACTGGCTGGAACCTGGACCAGCTGGGGTTGATGTTTCTGCAGTGGTCATGTGATTGTGACCTGGTAGCTACATACCAGAGCATCAGACCCTGCTGTCCTGGGAGACAGGAGCGATGCCTCAGGAATCAGCCTAATGTCTGATGTCACTGAGACTGTACCTATGGCCTTCTTCTGAGTTTGCTATGGCTCCAGGCCCTGCCTGTGGGGTGAGCCTCCTAGGCCTTGGAGGACCAGGAGTCAACAGTGGCATATGCCATCCTTGGCCAGGTTAATGTACTGCAGAGGAAGAGCGATGAAGAGAGAGGCAAGTGGATTTACTCCAGCATGTAGACATTTGAACCAGTGAAATCAAACGCAAAATAGATGTCTGTCTAGTTTCCTTTGCTGCCTGCCTAACACTCAGATTTAACTGCCAGCTTCCTTAGACCTCTAGATTCCCCTGTCTGCCATCTACTGGGTTTAGTTTGTTTTTCTTAATTTATAGAATCTCTGATTCACGGAGATTCTGTCACGGAGACCCAGCAGGTAAGGAATGTAGGCCTTGCTTTGTCTTTGCACCCATTAGATTTGAGGGTGGCCCCTGGCTAACGGGCCACACAGAGCAGGAAGGGTGAGATTAGATAAAGAGAATGATGGCATCTCAGGAACTCGCGGCTTTTCCAGGAGACACATTAATCCCCGCCTCTCAGGGCCTAGGAGAGGGAGGTACTGCAGCTTCACACTTGTCCTCTGCCTAGTGTCAGAGGAACTTGCCGGCTGAGCACTAGGCATCCTCTCTAGTCAGGGCAGGAGGCCAGCAGCTAATTCCTGCCCCCTGTCTGCCTGGTGCCATTCCCAGGCCCAAGGCAGGGCACATCCCATAGTAGTTGCTCAGGCTCCCTGGAGTTCCCTGGCTGGTGGTGCAAGTGTTGATGCAGGACTTTTCAGAAGAGCACTTCTGTGGGAGAAATGCCAGTGCCTGCTGTCCAGTGGAAACATTTATGCAGTGTACGTGAAAGACAATGCGCCCTCTGGACCACACTGAAAGTGGTAATATCAGTTATTCTAACATCAAAGTATCTGCACAGTAGAAAATCACTTTGCTCGTTATCAGGGATTAAGCAATTCTTTTAAAATGTCCAGATAACTGAATCATCCCATTCTGTCTAGTGGAAATCCCCTAGAAATATTTTGCACACACACCCCATCTTAGGCGCACACTCAGATGCGGCCCGTCGCAGTAAGTAGCTGGTGGTGTCCTGGGTGCTTGGCCGGTGGGGCCCTTGGGATCTGTTGGGTGACTGTGGAACCTGGTTTCCTTCCAGACTTTTTGACTTCTTGGCATTCCCCTCCCTCTTTCACAGGCCAAAGTCACATTTCTGGCTCCAACGCATATGCCCCCAACCAACCGGGTACTAGTTGGTGATTTCTGATCTGTCAGGGAATGGGAATCCCTAGACTTGGCCAAAAGACCAGTCCTGGAAATAGGTGGGAGTGGGCAGGCCCTTGGGGAACTGAAGCTCTTGGGAAGCTCTGACATCCAGTTGGACATCCAGAACCTTTGCTTCCTGAATCCTGGTTCTTGGCTGGACTCCAGAGGGTCCTTATGACTATTGCTTAGAATTTGATGTGTAAGCTATATATTTTTCAAGCACTCCTAGAAGGAAACACTTCCAGGGTAAGCCTCTCAGAAGAAGGCTCACATCTTACCTCTGATCTTCCCCTAAATAACCACCAGCAGGTGACCAGCCCTTTGCAGTCTTTCTACTAAGGAGCCAAGGCAAGAGTATTACTCAGATATTGAAAATGGATCTCAGCTATGCCCCTCACCTTTTCTCCCACGACTCGTCGTCTGTGGTGTTTCCATCAGCTTTATTTGCAGAGCACAGACCACAGGGAGCCGGTGTCTTGGGTTAGGGTTGTCTTCACCTGCCCTCATCTCCAAGCACGGGAGGCCTGAGAGGCTGCTCAGGAGCTAAAACATTGTGAATGTCTGTTCTTTTAAAGGATCATGTACCTTAGTATTTGGCTGTTCACATGATTCAAAGCACCTGTGCATATTTTCCTCTGTCTCTAGTTACTTGCACACTTGTCTAGAAAGACCTTGTGGGGTGTAGAACACAACAGTGTTCATAGCTAGGCCAGTCTCAGCAGAGTCCTAGCCCATTCAGAGGCCATCTGGTGATAGGCCCAGCATGTTTTTTTCTTATGGCAGCAGAAAGATTGAATAGCCCTTCTGCTGGATTCTAGACCCCCCAAAAAAGAAAAATAAAATCCCAGAGGGCATACTCCCAGGCGGTGGTGATCACAAAAATCTGTCACAGTCTGCAGCGAACAAACCCCACTTGCTGTTCCTGGGGTTGCTCTGCTGCCACTCCCCACCCCCACTTACTTAAAGAACTGCTGTGGAAAATCAGTTCCAGTTTCTTCCGTAAAACCCACGGCACTACTGGTGCATTCTGATTTACCTTTGTTAAGTAGAACCTTCTTATTCCCTAAGAGATTTTCAAAATAAGTCTCATATTCCTGTTAACATCACCCTTTTTGCCAATAATCAAATCAAGCAGATTGTGTTTTTTTCATGTAAGAATTCCAAGAAGAAGATGTAAACCATCAATTCAGGATTGTTTTCACTTTCTTTTTTTCTTTTTTTGAGATGGGACCTCACTTTGTCACCCGGGCTGGAGCTAGAGTATAGTGGTGTAATCTCAGCTTACTGCAACCTCCACTTCCTGGGCTCAAGCAATCCTCCCACCTCAACCCCCCAAGTAGCTGGGACCACAGGCTTTTGCCACCATTCCCAGCTAATTTTTTGTGTTTTTGGTAGAGATGGGGTTTTACCATGTTAGCCAGGCTGGTCCCAAACTCCAGAACTCAAGCAGTCCGCCCGCCTTGGCCTCCCAAAGTGCTGGGATTACAGGTGTGAGCCACCCCACCCAGCTTTCACTTTCATCCATATGTTTCACTTTGGAAATTCAAGTTTGCTACACATTCACTATTCATAAAATAAGTCTAGTAAAGTGTTGATACATAGTCTTAGTAAAATGTTTAACTCGTTCTTTGCCAAAGAATAATTTGAAAAATGAGAAAACTGTCACTCCCCTCTTTCCTCCCTCCTATAGCCCCACCTAAAATAAAAAATATTGAACAGCTGAGAGGGGCTGGTTCAGAGGCGTCTATGTCACCTGTCTACGCCACCTCTCTTACCCCAGGTTTCCATGGGTTACAGAAATTTATTTATTGAAAGAATTGTGGTTTGAAAAAATAAACTTCAAGAAACCCACTGATGGGAGCATTTGGGGATCCTGCATTGTTAAGAATATCTATTTGTTCACACAGGTAGATAAAGAACTGAATGATCTCTTCAAAAAATTCATCTTAGGCCTTGTTGATTCTCATTGGCAAATTCACTGAGCCGGAGTTCTTCCGGCAAATTCACTGAGCCAGAGTTCTTCCGGCAAATTCACTGAGCCAGAGTTCTTCCGGCAAATTCACTGAGCCGGAGTTCTTCCAGCAAATTCACTGAGCCGGAGTTCTTCCAGCAAATTCACTGAGCCAGAGTTCTTCCAGTAAATTCACTGCTTTTTTAAAAAAAAAAGCTTATGCCAGGGCCAACTGGAAATGACAGTGCCTGCCCCAAGAGTTCCCTATGCTGGGGAAGAGAACACCTGTGAACAGGGCCTCCATGCACAGCCGACTGGGGTAAATACTTGTCAGGGGGGCACCAATAACCAGGAGAGACTTACATAGTAGCCGCAGTGACTTAGCACTTCCATTTTGTCTCTTCCTTGGGCCTCTGGTCCACAGTTCATGTATGGGTGTTTCCCCTTCTCTGATAATCTAGGTGATGCCCAGGTGATGCTCTTGTGGCCTACAAGGCCTCCTCTGTCTGTATTTGTTGTATTTTTCAGTGTTGGGTTTTCATCACCTCAGTGTCCAACTTCATGATGTTCCTAGCAGCTCATCACTCCTATGTCATCCCTGATGCCTAATGTTGAAAGATTACTTTGTGTCAAACCAGTCATTGATATTACCAGATATCCCTTTCTAAAAATATGTCTTCCAACCTCAGTGACCCCGTTCACCTGTGACCTTCTGCCCTCTCCTAACCATGGTGAGGTGGAGGAGCTGCAGCTGGTGCGGCCCTGTGGGTCAGTAGTCTCCTTTCCTATTCCTGAGAGGTTTCCGCCTCAAGTTAGTCTGAAAAGAGAAAACCTGTATCCCTGGGGAGTGCTGTGGCAAGGAGCCCCAGATAGACTAGAAGACACAGGTGGAGCCCAGTGACTTCGTGGATCCCACTCACATGACCGTGTGCTCTGCCACACCAGTCACAGTGGCATGTGACAGAAACCATGGTCATTGTAGGAAGGGCAGTGGGATGTGGAAGAGCTGGCGAGATATCCAGGCGAGACTAAAACCCGTGGGGATGGCCTCCCCACCCACATCCTCTCCACTTTACTGCCATAGAGGTTTCTGAAACACCTTTGACCATTCCACCTCTTCTTCTTGCCTTCAGAACAAGCATTCCTGTGCCTGACATACAAAGCCCATTGTCACTGGGCCCTTGTCCACCTGCCAGCCACTGCCCTGAAGACCCTGGCCTCAAAGTAGTGCTTCCATGCTGTGAGATGAGGTCCACTCTTCCAAGACACTCAGCCTCCCTCTTGAGACTCCTTCAAGATTTAGTTCATGCAGTGCCACTGCTATGAAACTGTTCCTGCTCTTACAGGTAGATGAACACTTCCTGAGTATCCTCATCTTTCCCAAGCTTCCAGAAGCACCAAGGGTGTGGACTGCACTTACATATGTATTCCCGCCTCTCCCAGGAGTCAGCATCTGGAGTACAGGCCTTAGCCAGCTGCAGTAACTGAGCAGGTTACTACAATGTGATTTTTGGCTGTTGAGTAAATATGTAGTAGCTTAAGAGCACAGTACACCAGCTGCAAGCCTGCTTGTGGCAGTTAACCAGGAGCTGGGTGCACTGACCAGCCCAGGCAATAGCTGAGTTTGGCGTCTGGCACCACCCAAGCGCGGTAACTGCCTTCCATCAGCTGACAGATGCCAAGGCTGAGCAGAGTGTGCTTTGCTTGAGTAAAGCTTGTGGGGAAATGCTGCAGAAAAGAAGAAGTAATATCCTGGAGATTCTAAGGGTAAACATGATTTTAGAAATGAAGTGTAGGATCAAAAAAATATTTTAGGGAAGAAAAATCCACATGTTTAGGAAAATGCAGTAAATTGCACCTTTGACTAAAAATTAAAAAGCCCTAAGTAGGCAATAGGCCAAAGTGAACGGAAACAGAATGAAACTATAAAAGAACCTAGATGAGGAAACTAAAATCATCATCATAAAGTGCACAGCAAAGGGCAGGATTGATGCTGAGAAAGTAGATCAATGATGTGGAGGCAAACTTGAGGGATTCTCCCAGAATGCAGAAGAAAACAGACAAAAGCCATCAGAAGGAAGATAACAGAAAGGACAGAGGGGACTTGTGCTTACAGCTTGAGTAACAAGGATTGAATCTACCCTCCTATATGAAATAAGCAAAAACCCAACAGTATCTATGGGTTTTCAGGCTTTCAGACATGACATCAGGCAGTTCATGACAGCGATTTTAGTTAACAATCTCCTAACAGAAATGTCCAAGATGCAAATGAAAATCACTCATCATACCAAGAACCAGGAAAATTGCAACTTAAATTAGAAAATACAATAAACTGACACTAATCATGAGCTGAATCAGATGGAATTTTCTTACAAGTATTTTAAAGTACCCATCATAAAAATGTTTCAAAAGCTGATTATGAATTGTTCTGAGACAAAAGAAAAAAATAGAATATCTCTACAAGGATATAGAACTTAGAAAACCAAATGGAAATTATTGAACTAAAATGTGCAGTGACAGAAACTTTAAAATTTTACTGGATGGGCTCAATAGTACAGTAGAAATAACAGAAGATACAATCAGCAAATCTGAGGACAGATCAATAGAATTTACTAAGTCTGAAGAGAGAAAAACCATAAAGGGGGAGTCCAGGAGGACAAAGCCTCGATGGAACAATGACGAAACATTCTATTTCCTATTGAGTTCCAAAAGGAGAGGAGAAAGGGAATTAACACTAAAAGAGTATTTGAAACAGTAAAGGTGAAAACTTTGCAAATTTTATGGAAAGACTGAAACACAGATTTATGAAGCTGAGTGATCCCCACACAGGATACACTCAAAGAAATCCATGCCAAGAGGCCAGGCATGGTGGCTCACGCCTGTAATCCCAGCATTCTGGGAGACCGAGGCGGGCGGATACCTGAGGTCAAGAGTTTGAGACCAGCCTGACCAACATGGAGAAACCCCATCTCTACTAAAAATAAAAATTACTGGGCATGGTGGTGCATGCCTATAATCCCAGCTACTTGGGAGGCGAAGGTTGTGGTAAGCTGAGATTGTGCCATTGCGCTCCAGCCTGGGCAACAGGAGTGAAACTCTGTCTCAAAAAAAAAAAAAAAAAAATCCATGCCAAGGAAAATAATAAATTAACCGTCTAAAAACTGAAAACAAAAAGTTCTAAAAGCAGCCAGAGGAAAATAGTGCATCACCTATAGGGGGACACCAGTTTGAAAGCAGTGAATTTCTCCTCAGAAATCATGGAGCCCAGAAGGAAGTGGCATGGTATTATAAAAGTGTTGAAAGAAAAATAACTGTTAACCATGAATTCTATATACAGTAAAACTTACTTTTAGGAATGAGTGAAATCAAAACATTCTTGGATGAAATAAAACAAGAAGAATTAGTTACTAGCAGATCTACCCATAAAGTTTAGCTAAAGGAAGTTCTTCAAACAAAAGAAGTGATAAAATAATGAATTTTCATAAATCGTATGTGTTGATTAAATTAAAAATCATGCTGTCTGATGCGCAACATAATGATATTTAAAGGTAGAGGAAATAGGGCAGGGTGCAGTGGCTCCTGCCTGTAATCCCAACACTTTGGGAGGCCAAGGCAGGAGGATTGCTTGAGAGCAGGAGTTTGAGACCAGCATGGGCAACAAAGCAAGACCCCATCTCTAAAAAATTAGCCCATCATGGGGCCTTGTGTGGTGGCTCACACCTGTAATCCCAGCACTTTGGGAGGCTGAGGCGGGTGGATCACTAGGTCAGGAGATCAAGACCATCCTGGCCAACACAGTGAAATCCCGTCTATACTAAAAATACAAAAAAACTAGCCGGGTGTGGTGTTGGGCACCTGTAGTCCCAGCTACTCAGGAGGCTGAGGCAGGAGAATGGCGTGAAACCAGGAGGCGGAGCTTGCAGTGAGCCGAGATTGCGCCACTGCACTCCAGCCTGGGTGACAGAGCGAGACTCTGTCTCAGAAAAAAAAAAAAAAAAATTAGCCCGTCATGGTGGTGTATGCCTGTAGTGACACCTACTCAGGAGGGTGAGGCAGGAAGATGACTTGAACTCAGGAGTTAGACGTTACAGTGAGCTATGACTTGCTACTACACTCCAGCCTGGCCAACACCAAGACCCTCCCTCTTTAAAAAGAAAAAATAAATAAAATTAAATGCAAGTAAGATTTCCTTATTTCATTAGAAGTGGTAAAAGACACTAGCAGACTTAATAAGTCACATATGTATATTGTAATGCCAGAGCCACTAAGGAAACTACAGAGACACACTAAAAGACAGTATGAATAGAAATGATATCAGTGAAATTGGCAAATAATTTTTGTTTTTTTTTTAAGACAGGGTCTCGCTCTGTCACCTAGGTTGGAGTTCAGTGGCTTAATCTCAGCTCACTGCAACCTCCGCTTTCCGGATTCAAGCAATTCTCCTGCCTCAGTCTCCCAAGTAACGGATTTCAGGCATGCACCTCCACACCTGGCTAATTTTTCTATTTTTAGTAGGGACAGCGTCTCACCATGTTGGCCAGGCTGGTTTCGAACTCTTAACCTAAAGTGATCCACCTGCCTCAGCCTCCCAAAGTGCTTGGATTACAGACGTGAGCCACTGCGTCCAGCCAAGAACTTCTTAATCAAGCGATTCTCCTGCCTCAGCCTCCTGAGTAGCTGGGATTATAGGCATGCACCACCACAACCGGCTAATTTTGTATTTTTAGTAGAGACAGGGTTTCTCCATGTTGGTCAGGCTGGTCTTGAACTCCTGACCTCAGGTGATCCACCCACCTCGGCCTCCCAAAGTGCTGGAATTACAGGCGTGAGTCACCATGCCTGGCACACTATCCCTCTTTCACATCCTCAAACTCCACATTAACCTTAAACACATTCACAATGAAAATGCACAGCCTGGACACTACTGGAGGGAGCAGAACGTGGCTGGAGATCCTTCGAAGCCTCATTCCTGGAGAAATTTGTCTTTTTCTTGCTATGCTGCCCAGGCTGGGGTGCAGTGGCATGATCTCACCTCACCGCAACCTCCGCCTCCCAGGTTCAACTGATTCTTCTGCCTCAGCCTCCCAAGTAGCTGGACTACAGGTGCGCGCCACCACACCCTGCTAATTTTTGTAGTTTTGGTAGAGACGGGATTTGACCATGTTGGCCAGGCTGGTCTCAAACTCCTGACTTCAGGTGATCCGCCCACCTCAGCCTCCCAAAAGGCTGGGATTACAGGCATGAGCCATCTCGCCCAGCTGAGAAATGTGTCATTTAACAAATCTTGTAGTTCCATGAAAGATCCCACTTGCAAGGCTGTATTTGACTTGAGTTAGAGCTTACTGAGGACAAAACTGCTTTTCCTAGGTTGCAATATATAAGTTTAATATACTGTAATCATTAGCAATGAACAATCTAAAAATGAAATGAAGAAAAGCAATTCCATTTGGAATGGCATACAAAATACTTAGTGATAAATTTAATAAAAGAAACAAGACTTAGAGACAAAAACTACAAAATGCCACTGGAAGAAACTGAAGACAAATAAATGGAAAGCCATTCTGTGTTTATGCTTTGCAAGACTTAATATTGTTAAGATAACAGTACTCCCTAAATGATATGGTTTGGCTGTGTCCCCACCCAAATCTCATCTTAAATTCCCACATGTTGTGGGAGGGACCCAGTGGGAGGTAATTGAATCATGGTGGCAGGTCTTTCCCGTGCTGTCCTCATGGTGATGGGTGAGTCTCACGAGATCTGATGGTTTTATAAGGGGGAGTTTCCCTACACAAGCTCTCTCTTTGCCTGCTGCCATCCACATAAGATGTGACTTGCTCCTCCTTGCCTTCCACCATGATTGTGAGGCCTCCCCAGCCATGTGGAACTGTGAGTCCATTAAACCTCTTTCTTTTGTAAATTGCCCAGTCTCAGGTGTGTCTATCAGCAGTGTGAAAACGGACTAATACACTAAATAAACACACAGATTTAGTGCAAGCCCTCTCAAGCTAATCCTAACAGTCTTGAGAAAATTTAAGGGGTCCTGAATAGCCAACACAATCTTGAAAAGGGACAAATTTAGAGGACTCACACTTTGTGATTTCAAAACTTAACTATAAAGTCATAGTAATCAAGACAGTGACATAAGGAGACATGTATAGATTAATAGAGAATGAAGAGTCCAGAAATAAACCTATACATCTATGGTCAGTTGAGTTTTTTTTTTCAAGTAACAGGGGTCTCACTATGTTGCCAGGCTGAACTTGCACTCCTGGGCTCAAAGGATTTTTCCACCTCAGCCTCCTGAGTATCTGGGACTATTCCTGACTTGATCAATTTTTTTTTCTTTGAGGCAAGGTCTGGCTGTATTGCCCAGGATGCAGTGCAGTGGTACGATCTCAGTTCACTGCAACCTCTGGCCTCCCAGGTTCAAGCCATCCTCCCGCCTCAGCTTCCCGAGTAGCTGTGACTATAGGCATGTACCACCATGCCTGGCTAATTTTTTTGTATTTTTTGTAAAGACAGGGTTTCACCGTGTTGTCCAGGCTGTTCTCGAACTTGTGAACTCAAAGCAGTCCACCCACCTCGGCCTGCCAAAGTGCTGAGATTACAGGCATGAGCCACTGCACCTGGCCTACAGTCAATAGATATTTGATGAGTATCAAGACAATTAAATGGTAGAAAGAATTGTCTTTTCTTACCTCATGTCATATAATACAAAGATTAAGTCAAATGAATTAAAGACCTAAATACAAGAGCCTGGCCAACATGGAAACCACGTCTACTAGAAGTACAAAAATTAGCTGGGCGTGGTGGCGCACGCCTGTAATCCCAGCTACTTGGGAGGCTGAGGCATAAGAATTGCTTGAACCCGGAAGACAGGTTGCAGTGAGCCGAGATTGAGCCACTGCACTCCAGGCTGGGCAACAGAGCGAGACTCCGTCTGACACACAAAAAAGGTTTACTGGTTGCTAGGGTATGGGAAATGAATACTAATGAACACAGTTATTTCTTTTTGTGGTGATGAAAATATTCTGGAATTAGTGGTGCTGGTCACACAACCTTGGGAATAGATGAAAATCCACTGAATTGTGTACTCTAAAAGGGTGAAGGTTATGGTATGTGGATTATATCTCAGTTTTTGAAAACAGTATAAAGAAATCAAGACAGAATACGAAAACTGTTCAGGTAACCCAAAGGAAGGCAAGTAAAGAAATACAGGCTGAAAACCAGATGAAACAAACAGAAAACGGTAGATTTAAGAGCTAACATATCAGTAATTATCTTAAAAAGTCAAAGATTGGCAGAGTGGATTAAAAGACACAACTCAATTATATTCTGTTTAGTAGAAACTCCCATCAAATTAAAAAACATTTGTAGATTGAAAGGATGAAAACAGATATGCGGAATTTAATTTAAAAAAAAAAGCAACAGTGACTATATTGATATCTGATCACTTAGACTTCAGAGCAAAGAAAATTGGCAGAGACAAAGAGCGATATTATATAACAGAAGATTCACCACCAGACAGTCCTACGTGTGCCTTTACGAACATCAGACTCAAAACACATGAAGTAAAAACTGATAGAGCTGAGACAAATCTGCAGTCATAGTTGGAAATGTCAGTTGCTGAGTCATTACAGTGAACATGCAATTACTGTATGCCCCAGCTACTACATTCTTGACCATTTATCCCAGAGAAATGAAGACTTATGTTCACACAAAAACCTTTACACCAATGTTTATAGTAGCCTTATTTATAACAGCTATAATCTGGAATCAGCCCAGGTGTCCTTCAACCTGTGAATGGTTAAACAAACTATGGTACACATATACCCTGGAATACTACTTAGCAATGAAAAGGAATAAGCTATTCACAGCAACTTGGATGAGTCTCCAGGAATCACACTGAGTTAAAAAAAAAAAAAAATCTCAAAAATAACATGCTGTATGTTTTTGTTTATATAACACATTTGGAAAAACAAAATTTTAGAAACAGAAGAGTTTAGTGGCTGACAGGAGTTAGAGGCAGGAATGGGCAGGAGGAGGGGGTGGATTTGTTTTTAAGACTAATACAAGGACCCCTGTAATGATGGAAATGTTGTATCTTGATTGTGGTAGTGGATACACAAATGTACACATCAAAAAATTGCATAGGGCTAAACACCCCACAAATGAGTAAAGCTGGGGAAATCTGAATAAAAACAATGAATTGTATCAGTGTCAATATCCTGATTGTGAGATATATATATTTCTTTTTTTGATACAAAATATTGCTCTGTCACCCAGGGTGGAGTGCAGTGGTAATCTCGGCTCACTGCAACCTCTGCCTCCTGGGTTCAAGTGATTCTTCTGCCTCAGCCTCCTGAGTAGCTGAGACTACAGACACGCTCCACCATGCCTGGCTAATTTTCATATTTTTAGCAGAGGCGGGGTTTCACCATATTGACCAGGATGGTCTTGAACTCCTGACCTCGTGACCCGCCCACCTCAGCCTCTGAAAGTACTGGAATTACAGGCATGAGCTACCTCACCTGGCCCTTGTGATGTTATACTATAGTTTTCAAGATGCTAATCATTGTGGACAGCTGGGTAAAGGATTTTTTTTTTTTTTTTTTTTTGAGACAGAGTTTCACTCTTGTTGCCCAGGCTGGAGTGCAATGGCGCGATCTCGGCTCACTGCAACCTCCGCCTCCCAGGTTCAAGTGATTCTTCTGCCTCAGCCTCCCAAGTAGCTGAGATTACAGGCATGTACCACCACACCTGGCTAAGGTTTTGTATTTTTAGTAGAGATGGGGTTTCTCCGTGTTGGTCAGGCTGGTCTCGACCTCCCGACCTCATGTGATTCTGCCACCTCGGCCTCCCAAAGTGCTGGGATTACAGGCATGAGCCACCGCGCCTGGCCAGGATCTCTTTCATTTATTTACATCTGCATGTAAATCTACAATGATCTCAATAAAATTTTTAATTAAAAATATATATCCAGGCCAGGAGTGGTGGCTCATGCCTGTAATCCCAGCACTTTGGGAGGCTAAGGCAGAGGTCAGGATGGCTTGAGCCCAGGAGACCAGCCTGGGCAACATGGTGAGACCCCATCTCTACAAAAAATACAAAAATTAGCCAGGTGTGGTGGCATGCACCTGTAGTCCCAGCTAGTTGGGAGGCTGAGGTGGGAGGATTGCTTGAGCCTGGGAGGAGGTTGCAGTGAGCTGAGATCACACCACTGCACTCCAGCCCAGGTGACAGTGCAAGACTCTTGTCTACAAAAAAAAAGAAAGAAAGAAAAGAAAGAAAGAAAGAAAGAAAGGAAGGAAGGAAAGGAAGGAAAGGAAGGAAAGGAAGAGAAAAAAGAGAAATATCCAGCACCCATCAGAGAAAATATACTATGCCTAGCATTCAATTAAAAATTATAGGCCGGGCTCGGTGGCTCACACCTGTAATCCCAGCACTTTGGGAGGCCAAGGCAGGGGGATCATCTGAGGTCAGGAGTTTGAGACCAGCCTGGCCAACATGGAGAAACCCAGTCTCTACTAAAAATACAAAAATTAGCTGGGCATGGTTGTGCATGCCGGTAATCTCGACTACTTGGGAGGCTGAGGCAGGAGAATCACTTGAACCCGGGAGGCGGAAGTTGCAGTGAGCCAACATCGCACCACTGCACTCCAGCCTGAGCGACAGAGAGAGACTCCATCTTAAAAAAAAAAAAATCAAATAGAGAAAGACACTGGATGACTTTAACAGCAGCTTATATGTTGCAAAAGAAACATGGACTTCAAGACAGAGCAACAAAGACAATACAAAATAAAGGAAAAAAGTGGGAACCTCTCCCGCCATGAGAACTTCATGAGCTGTGAGATAGCTCCTAATTATGAATCCCCAAAGAAGCAGGGGAGAAAAATATTTCAAAAGAAAAATTTTCCAAATTGATAAGCACTCTAATCCAATGGATCTAGAAAGGTAAACAAACCCAGAGCACAAGAGCATTAAGAACACCACACCATAACGAAGTCTCATTATGAAACTGCTCCAAATCAGTGACAGAGCAAAATATTTTAAATACTTTTAAAAATTGTTTGTGAAGAACGGGATCTCGCTATATTGCCCAGGCAGGTCTGGAACTCATGGGCTCAATCTGTCCTCCCACCTCTGCCTCCCTAAGTGCTGGGAGTACAGGCATGAGCCACTGTGCCTGGCCAGAGCAAAATATTCAAAGCAAGCAGGAAGGAAATAAAGAGACAACATAGAGAGGAACAAAGATAGGGGTGACAACAGATGTCTCGTGCAGACAACACAAGCAAGAAAATATTGAAGAAGTAACTCTAAAGTGCTGAAAGAAAAAAACTCAAGCCAGAATTCTAGATCTAAGGAACATATTAAATATGAAGGCAAAATAACGAGTTTTCATGTGTACAAAAGCTGAAGGAAGCATACCAGCAGACTAGCAATACAAAGTCCTCTGCCAGAAGAAATGATACCAAATGGAAACGTGGAACCGCATCAGGGTTTCTCCCCTTTGGCACTGATGACACTTTGGGGCTAATAATTTATTGTGGGGATGCTCAGTAGTATAAATAGCCTCTACTCACTACAGCCCAGAAGCACCACAGCTCCCGTTCTGGCAACCAAAATTGTCTCCAGATACGACCAAAGGACCCCTGGAAGGAAAAATCACCCCTGCCTGAGAATCACCGTATTCAATGGACGATTTTATTTCATATTTTCCATCTCTATCCTTTTGAGCAATAATCAGAGAATTCCTAGGACCAGTTCACGAATTCACTCCTCAGCTATGCCTATTCTGCTCTTCAACTCATCTGTTGGGGGGTTCTGGAAAAAAAACAAAAAAAAAAACAACCTTTTTTTTTTTTTAGAGGAATTTTAGGTTCACTTGAAAATTGAGGAGTTACCATATATCCCCTGCCTGTGCACACACACAACCTCCTCCACTATCAACATCCACTGTGGTATTTTTTGTTAACAAGTGATGAACCTTCATTAACAGATCATCACCCATAGTCCATAGTTTATATTAGGATTCATTATTGGTGGTGTATCTTCTGTGAATTTTGACAAATATATTACATGTATCCACCATTATAGTATACAAAATAGTTCATTGCCCTAAAAATTCTGTTCTCTGCCTATGCATCCTTTCCTCCCCCAACCCCTGACAACTCTATTTTTTAAACTTCGATTATTAATGTCCAGTATCTCTTTTCGCTATTCTTGTTTCATGACTATTTTTTTTTTTTTAAATAAAATAACCATTTGTCTCAAGATCTTGCTGTATTGGAGACTTACTCTGATAGCTCTATTAACTTTTTCCCTTAGGTGAGAAATCTATGTGGTGCATGTGCTGTCTTCTTGGAGATGGCATTCCTCAAATGTCTGGCCACTATGGGGCAATTGTGTTTGTATTAGAGACCTCTTGGTAGGCCATCTGTTGCATGTGTGACCAGTACACTTGGAATGGTGGTAGCTGCTGCTGCATGTTGCACCCTACACTGTTTTCAGCTGGGCTATCTCAACACCTAGGCTTCTGTATGTTTGTACTGAATTCTTTCTGGGTGTCACCATTCCATGTTGGACACTATCTTGTCTGACTCCACCACTATACTCACTATGTCCACGTGGAAACACAAACCTTATTTCTGCCTAAGTGGCCCAAGGAGTGCTTGGGATGAATCATCACCTTGTCCGTTGTCCTTAGGCTTCTATCCTTATGGCCTTCCAAAGAGATTTAGAGAATGAACTCTCCCCATACCTATTAACTTCCCTATCCATCTTTGCTCTTAACTTCGTCCCCTATTGTCTCCTCCAGGACTTTGGCTCCTCTTTCTGGCATGGCCTGTTAGCTACCTCCCTTTAGCCTATGAACATGTTCAGTCTCTATTTGCTCTTAATCTTTTTTTTTTTTTTTTGAGACGGAGTCTCACTCTGTCGCCCAAGCTGGAGTGCAGTGGCATGGTTTCAGTTCCAGTGTGTAACCTCCACCTCCTGGGTTCAAGTGATTCTCCTGCCTCAGCCTCCCAAGTAGCTGGGATTACAAGCATGCACCACCACACCGGGCTAATTTTTGTATTTTTAGTAGAGAGAGAGTTTTGCCATGTTGGCCAGGCTGGTCTCGAACCCCTGACCTTAGGTGATCCACCCACCTCGGCCTCTCAAAGTGCTAGGATTACAGGCGTGAACCAATGCGCCCAGCTTGCCTGTAATCTCATACGCCGTTTTAATTCCTCCTTTCTCAACCATTTTAAGAGTTGAGTGCATTCTTCATTTTTTCATATCCCATCTTTGCATTCTAACTTCCACGCCTCTCCCACAACTGAGGCTTCTCTCGCTAGTTTATCGGTGCCTCCTAATTGTTATGCACAGGAGACTTCGGATTGCTTCTCAGTCACACTTGACACTATTATCTGTCTTCTTGGCTTCTTTGATATTCCTTCCCAATTCACTTTCCTTTCCTCCTCTTTTGACTGTTCTCATGCTTCTGTGCATCCATTTGCTTCTTAAATGTGGGTGGGCCCTTTGCTATTGGCTGCATTTGCAAGAAATGAGCTGCGTTTATAGGGAAGAATGAGAGAGAATGAGTCCAGAAATGTGCAGATTTGCTGTGCTGGAAAAGTCAAGTTATTCTGGACCCCAACAGGATATAAAATAGAGAACGCCCCTGAAAAGCCAATTAAAATTCAACCTCTTGGCAAAGCATGCTTGAAATCGAATTTTGGCTCCACCACTACTCCTGTGAACTTGGGCAAGATGCCTTTCTGTATTTTGGATTCCTCATATACAAGATACCTACCGGACTGGGTTCATCATCAATATTAAATTAGTGAACACATGAAAAATACTTAGAACACTGCCTGGCATAGTTCAAGGCTCAATTAAAGTTAGACACACTATTATGCCAAAAACAACAACAACAACAACAACAAACCAAGGGATAGTAGGATGGCTTCGTGAGAGTTCAGGGATTTTTGATCCTTTTTACCACTTTCACAACTGACTTTTCTTAACGGTTGGTGGGACACCTGAATGGTGGATGTTTACACTTGTGACTGTCTCACAGACAACTCAACATGTCCAAAGCTCAACCCATCATCTTTCCCCCTCCCGTGTTCCCTCTTACCCCAGATAAAGGCACTAACATCTTTCCAGTCACTTGGCTAATCCTTGCTTCCTTCCTGTCCCTCATGCCCCAATTCCTATTTAAGGGCCTAAACAGATCTTGAATTAATCTTTTCTGCGTTTCCACGCCCACTTGGAGTCCCTCATTTCTCGCCCTGTTTTTTCAATGCCCTCCCATCCTCTACTCCAGATCCCCTCAAGTCCATCCTCGACGCGTGACTCCAACTTCACGACATCCACGTCCCCTATGGAGCCGCTCCGACTACGGACGCGCAGGACCAGCGGACCTGCTCATCGCTGCCCATGGCGGCCTGCGGGAGATCCCCGGGGCCCTGCCCCTGCCGCCGCGGTCCCGGCACTTCCCCTCGAGTGTTCGCGGCGAACAAGGCCACGCGGCCCCGGCTCTCCCGGAGCGCACGGTTCCACGCGCATGCAGCCAGAGGGGGGCACGCGCAAGACAGCACAGCTGCCTCGGCTTCTCAGGTCCAGCCCGGGCCTAGCCTGCTCTTACGCCGACTAGCCGGCCGCGGCCCGATGGCAGCCCTGCCCCAGAGAGCGAAGGTCACGGAGCTCCCCCGGAAGTGAAGTTGCGGGGATTTGCGCCAAGTTCCCGGGAAGCTCTGTGACGCGCTAGGCCCCGCCCCAACCCTTTACCTGACCCCCGCGCAGCCCCGCCTCCTACTGGGCACGCTACGGCCTTGTGAAGCGGGCGGATTGGCTGGGGGCGCTTCGCTCAGCCAATCCGGGTGCGTCCGGGCGTCGCGGCCCCGCCTCCTCCCCAGCGCTCGGGACTTGTAGCGCTCCGCGGGAAGAAGGCTGGAGCCCCGGTAGCCGTGGGGCTGGGATGGAGGCGGGAGTGGTGCCGGGGAGGGATGCGCCCGCACCCGCGGCGAGTCAGCCCAGCAGCTGCGGAAAACACAACTCGCCGGAGAGGTGCGCGCCGTCAGGGGAGGGCCGGGGAGGCGGCCGGCGTCCCCCGGCGTGTCCCGCGCGGGAGGACGGAGGGCGCTGCCGGCCTGTGGCCGCTCTCGCGTGGGGCGTCCCGCGCGGGGATGTCCTCGAGGTCGGTCTAAGTCAGGGATGCGAGCTTCGAGGAGGAGCAGGTGCGAGCTGTGGCCCGGGAAGGGGCCACGGAGAGGTGACTTTGGGGCCGAAACTCGAGTGACTTCCAGGGTGAGGTTTACAGGTTCTGGGGTAGCAGAGCCTGCCAGGAAGAGGGCACAGCAGATGCGAAGGGCAGGGGACTTGTCGGAGGTGACCCGGCGGAGCCCCTGACCCGGGAAGAACTTCGGGGTTCATTCGGAGCCTTATGGGGCCTCGGAGGTTGATCACGGAGTGATGCAATTTAAGTGTTCTGAAGGAGTCCTTCTGGCTGTTTCCTAGAAAGTAGGGGCGCGGGTAGGCGTGGGACGGGAGGAAGCCGGGAAGCCAGTTGGGGATCTTGTAACAGTCTAGGAGGGAGATGTGGTGTGCTCCCAGAAACGGATGCATTGGTAGGAAGCTGTTGCACCGGGGCAGGTGAAAGGGAATTAAGGATTCTCCCAGGCTGCTGGCCCAGCTGCAGGAAACTGGGGGTGGCCACCGCTGAGAAGCGCGGGGGCCCGGAGCACGTGGTGTCTACACTTGTTAAGTCCGAGAAGGGCAGGAGGCAGGGGTATGCATTTTCCGGTCTGTGTGTCTTCTCTCTCTCTGTGCAGTGGCGCGATCTCGGCTCACTGCAAGCTCCGCCTCCCGGGTTCACGCCATTCTTCTGCCTCAGCCTCCCGAGTAGCAGGGACCACAGGCGCCCGCCCCCACGCCCTGCTAATTTTTGGCATTTTTTAGTAGAGACAGGGTTTCACCGTGTTAGCCAGGATGGTCTCAATCTCCTGACCTCGTGATCCGCCCGTCTCAGCCTCCCAAAGTGCTGAGATTACAGGCGTGAGCCACGGCGCCCGACCTGTGTGTCTTATTTTCCAGACCCCTCTTTTTCCTTTTTGTGAGCTCATTCGCTACCCGTGCTTAGAATATGAGGGGTCCAGGCCTAAAGCACACACATTTGGCATTCTACTTTGGTTGGAACAAAGTGAAGGGATCTGGGAAAATATCCCCTATGGAATCAGTGGAACGAGATTCCCAAGACTTTTTATTTTTTGGTTAAGAAACCAATAAAGTTGAGCCTGCTCATCCAATACTGATAGCATTTTAAGGAAGCAGCAAATAATGAAGCAAAGGAATGTGTAAAGTATTAATCTGAAATTCGAGCCATAGATTTGTTCAGCCCAGCAGCAGATTGAAGAGCTATAGTCGCCCAACAAACACTAGCTAGACTAAGGTCCTTTGGATGCTTATTTATAGGGAAGAGAAACAGACTTAAGGACACATGCAAAGTCAAGCCGGGCTGGGGGTTTCCTGGGACTATTAATGTCTCACGGGTCTGTGTGAAGAGACCACCAAAAAGGGTTTGTGTGAGTAACAAGGCTGTTTATTTCACCTGGGTGCAGGTGGGCTGAGTCCGAAAAAGGAGTCAGCAAGGGTGGTGGGATTATCATGAGTTCTTATAGGTTTTGGGATAGGCGGTGGAGTTAAGAGCAATGTTTTGGGGGCGAGGGTTGGATCTCACAAAGTTCTCAAGGGTGGGGAGAATTACAAAGAAACTTCTTAAGGGTGGGGGAAATTATAAAGAACATTGATCAGTTAGGGTGGGGTAGAAACAAATCACAATGGTGGAATGTCATCAGTTAAGACTATTTTCACTTCTATGGATCTTCAGTTGCTTCAGGCAGTCTGGACGTATCCATGCAGGTCACTGGGGATATGATGATTTAGCTTGGGCTCAGAGGCCTAACATTAATACTAGTACCAGAGTGGTAAAGGACGGCAAGTCAAACTTGTCAAAGCCTTGTACCTATTGAGTGATGTTTTTTTTTTTTTTTAAATTGAGATGGAGTCTCACTCTGTCACCCAGGATGGAGTGCAGAGGCGCAGTCTCGGCTTACTGCAACATCCACTGCCCGGGTTCAAGCGATTCTCCTGTCTCAGCCTCCCAAGTAGCTGGGATTACAGGCATGTGCCACCACATCTGGCTAATTTTATTGTATTTTTAGTAGAGATGGGGTTTTGCCATGTTGGCCAGGCTAACCTTGAACTCCTGACCTCAGGTGATCTGCCCGCCTTGGCCTCCCAAAGTGCTGGGATTACAGGCACAAGCCACAGCGCCTAGCCTATTGAGTGATTTTGAACAGAAAAGGTGCTTCATTACAATAATGCACATTCTGTCCACACTCTGTGTCTTAACAGCCGTAGTTAGTCATTGTATCTGGGGTTTCATGTGGATTGGTGTAAGCACTGTTTATTTTAAAACTAGGTAAATTAATATCAGGCAGGACTACTACACATGTTTCTAAAGGCTTTCAAAGATTTTGGATATTAGTAAACACATATACAGATAAATTTTACTTAGTGAGGGATCTTTCAGGGAATTTGTTCTTTCTGTGGCATTTATTTTGTCATCTTATAAAAATCAGGCACCTGCTGTGTGGCACCCATGGGCTTCCACATTGGTGACACAGTGGTGAGGAAAACAGAGCCCCTGTGCCCGTGGAGCCATACTTCTGTCAGTCTATTAAGGTGGATGGTAAGGGAACAAGTCTAGTGTGTCAGATGCTGCTGCTGCCTGGAAAGGAAGGAGAGAATGGGACCTACAGGCTGGGGAGGGAGGGACATAGGTGGCTGCAGTTTTGTGGGTTTGTTTGTTTGAGACAGAGTCTCACTCCGTTGCCCAGGCAGTGGCGTGATCTCGGCTCACAGCAACCTCCACCTCCCAGGTTCAAGCGATTTTCCTGCCCCAGCCTCCCTAGTAGGGCTAATTTTTGCATTTTTAGTAGAGATGGAGTTTCACCATGTTGGCCAGGCTGGTCTCAAACTCCTAACCTCAAGTGATCCACCTGCCTTGACCTCCCAAAGTGCTAGGATTATAGGCGTGAGCCACTGTGCCCAGCCAGCTGTAGTTTTAAACAGAGCTGCGGGGCAGGGGGTCACAAGAGGACTAAGTTGGAACAAAAATCTAAAAAAGTAAGGTGGAGGCAGGGCATGTAGTTTTTCTGGGCAAAGAAACGGAAAGTGCAAGGTCTGGGGCCAAAGTTCACCTGCCCCAGGGAGAAGCCCAGGTCACCACGAACCCCACAGGCCATCGCAAAAACGGGTATGGGGAAATAAGGCGAAACTCTGATGAAGTTAAAACAGCAGACAGGAAAGTTCCCTTGGGAATATGCAGCTGTTCCCCACCTTCCATAAGAAGGGCCAACGATCTGCCCTTTATAGCTGTCAGATGGGTAATCTGGGCCCAACAGACTGTTAATCCTACCAGGGGGTAGAAAGAGTGTTTGTTATTAGAGGCAGGATCTGGCTGTGTTGCTCAGGCTGGAGTGCAGTGGCTATTCATAGGCGCCATCATAGCTCACTGCAGCCTCAGACTTCTGGCCTGAAGAGTTCATTCTGCCTCAGCCTCCCCAGTGGCTGGGACTACAGGCACGATCCACTGTGCCTTGCTAGAAAGAAATTTTGAAAACCTAAATGAAAATCCAAGTCCTATCAATTATAAAAGAAATTGGCAAAAACTAGATTATTAGAAATTGTGCATACGTTTTCCACAAGTAGTGCAGATCCTGGATATTCCCAAGTGCAGCTTGTGGGTGTCTGCAGTGCTTATGCAGGAGACTGCCGTGCCCTTGACATTATTTGCTCCTGCTGATGGGATAGACACAGAGCAGCCGTATTTCCCATGTGCCGTCTCCTTTTCCTTAAGGGGTGTCTTTGCTTTCTTTCCTTCAGGAAAGTTTATATGGACTATAATGCAACCACTCCCCTGGAGCCAGAAGTTATCCAGGCCATGACCGAGGCCATGTGGGAAGCCTGGGGCAATCCCAGCAGCCTGTATCCAGCAGGTAATTCTAGAAGATGCACATGTTCACAGATGGGAGATAATGGAGATGGGACGCTCTTAGAGAAATTGCACACGCACATATGATGGCTTTGTTTTGAATAGATTTCTGTTAGCTGCAAATCTTTAGCTGTAATTTTTGATTGTTTCTTTTCTGAGAAGTCCCAATTTGTAAGCTGAGCCCTGCTGCTACTGTAGTCTTTAACCTTTAATGTTTAATCTTTAACATGCTGTCCTGTCACCCTTTCCCAGATGAGAAAGGTGTCTACTGAGAGTTCCTTGCAGTGGCTGTCAGTGCCTGTTGAGCACTGCACAGATCTAGCTCAGTCAGTCCTTACAGAATTCGCAAAATACGTCTTTTCGGTCATCAGGATAACGTACAATCCTGGCCCTTTTTAAAAATGAAAATTACTTTTTCATTAATTAGTTATAAATATTCTTATATGTTTCCAATTTATTCTTATTGTCATGTAGAGCATTAAATGGGAGGTTTTGGAGAATAATTTGCTTCAAGTCAGTTATATGGCAGAGTTACATTCTGTTTTTCAGATAGATGAGCAAACTCAAGTCTTACCTTTCTTATTTAATGTTTATTAGGGATAATTAAGATAAACTGTGTTAACTGTGGATTATGATGAACTAAAATAACTTCAAACAGAATACTGCCAGGCCATATGGTTTAGTAACACTTGTGTACAACTTTACAGGTTTCATATGTTCTCATATTCAGCTGCTGTTAAGTTTCACAGGCTTAATAACAAAGCCCTCAGCTTAGATACTAGTCATTCATTGGCTTAGTTGTTGGTCTATTCTGGCTAATCTTCTGCACGTTGCCTTGTATCCAGTCTCTCCTTTAGTAAAATTGAACTTTCTGACATATTAAACTTGAGAATACGGAGAATAACTAAATGCCGATGACAGGCATTGTCTCATGAAAAAGTCTGGGAATCGCTGTCACGGAGAAATCCTGTTCTGGACCTGAATGAAGCCTGGCAGTGGCTTTTAGGTTTCCTTGACAGCCTTTGTTTCCACAAATCAAGAACCATAAACTCAGAAGTGTTGCAGTTCACTTTCTGTTGCTACTCAGATAGAAATGCAAAAGAAAAAAAATCAATTTATAGAGTGGTTTAATTATTTTCACAGTATTATTATTTAAACATTATTTAATAATATTTAAATATTATTATTATTATTTTGAGACTGAGTCTCGCTCTCACCCAGGCTGGAGTGCAATGGCACTATCTCAGGTCTCGGGTCACTGCAACGTCCGCCTCCTGGGTTCAAGCGATTCTTCTGCCTCAGCCTCCCAAGTAGCTGGGACTAGAGGCACGCGCCACCATGCCCGGCTAATTTTTGTATTTTTAGTAGAGACGGGGTTTCACCATATTGGCCAGGCTAGTCTTGAACTCCTGACCTCGTGATCCACCCACCTCGGCCTCCCACAGTGCTGGGATTACAGATGTGAGCCACCACGCCCGGCCTAAATATTATTATCTAAAGTCTTTGAGGGAAATTTATTTTAAGGAAAATGTTGAGGATGTGGGGAAAGATTTTACATACCTAAGATATTTATCACAGTCTTGCTTATAATAGCAAAAAAAAAAAAAACCTGAAAATAAGCTCAGCGTTCATGAATGTTTGTGAAAAATAAACTATCTTCGGCAAAACAGAAGAAACCTCGTGAGCGTGTGGAAGATAGCCTGTTGCTGGAAGATAGCCAGTGCTCAGACCTCCCCGTCCAGCCCACTGAAGTCACTACGTCGTCATAGCGACGGAAGCCTCTGGAAGCTTCACTGTATACCTGTGAGAAAAGGAGCGTGAACAAGGCTGCTGATCCCTTAGTATCATCATGAAAACAGTTTTGACTTTGTGGAGCTCGTGAGAGGGCCTTGGGGTTTTGGAAACCGCTGACGTAAGCGGCACTGACGGACTGAGCATCAACTGTGTACCCAGCACCCTGCTGGGGAGGGATGAAGCATGGTGCCCAAAATGTGTTTGGGTTTTTGAGGCATTACCTTGTCCACTATGTGGAGAACGGACCCTGGTGGGGGCCAGGTAGGAGAACATCACAGCAGTAGCCTTGGCTTGGTTGGTGGCTGGGCAGTGGAGAGGCGGAGTCAGGTTCGGAACGTCTTTTGAACACAGAGCCTACAGCATTTGCTGGTGGATTAATTGGTGGGGAAAGAAAAGAGAAAGAGCCCGTGCTTTTGCCCTGGGCTGCTGAGGGATGGAGTTGCCATTTCCTCAGTGTATTAGTCTGTTCTCATGCTGCTAATAAAGACCTACCTGAGACTCGGTAATTTATAAAGGAAAGAGGGTTAATGGACTTACAGTTTCCCATGACTGGGGAGGCCTCACAATCATGGAGGAAGGCGAAAGAGGAGCGAAGTCACACCTTACATGGCGGCAGACAAGAGGGCGTGTGCAGGGGAACTCCCCTTCATAAAACCATCAGATTTCCTGAGACTTAATGACTGTCATGAGAACAGCATGGGAAAGACCTGCTGCCGTGATTCAGTTACCTCCCCCCGGGCTCCTCTGATGACACGTGGGAATTATGGGAGCTACAATTCAAGATGAGATTTGGGTGGGGACACAGCCAAACCATTATCACTGAGAGAGGGAAGGCTGAGAGAGGGTGAGAGTTTATTACGGTAACTTTTAGTGTCACCAAGTAAAATGATGGCGTTTTCCTGAACATCATAGGCTTTAGGTGTTTAGGAAACTGCTACTAAAACTGACATCTATACAGTAGCATTAAGGAGCGGCAGAATTACTTTGTGTATTTATTTCACCTCAGCTTTTTATGTTTCTCTTTTTTATGATGTTTTGTAATAGTATATGTTTTAGTGGTGCCTGTTCAATTTTTTTTTTTTTTAAACAAGACTGAATGGTCAAAAAAGTTTGGGGACTCCTGGTGTGTACAGTAAGGATGGTCACTGAAACTTTCAGAATTCCCATGCCAGAGCCTTTCTTTCTTTGCCCCATCAAGCATGGTTCCTGTGTTTTCCTTCTAGCCAGTGAAACTGAGTGATGGCAGGATGCACAGCCCTGTTTGAAAGCAGGTGTGTCCCTGAGACAGTAACCTTCGCAGCCCAGGTACACCGTGGGCGACATGCAGAATGAGATATGGCACTGGACTTTGTGTTGAGGAGTCATGAGTTCTGTTTTTGCTTATTTTTGTTGTTTGCAACTCATTCCATCCTTTCATTCTCCACTCTTGTTGAATGGGAAGCAAGGCAGATGGCCACAGCTTCCCCCCACAGCAACTGGTAAGAAGAAAGCCACATCTTGTGGGACGTCCAGGTTCTTAGCCAACCTCCCATACTTGTTTCTGGGTCACATGGAGTTCATAACTCTCTGTTTGGTCGCTGGTTCGCTGCTGTCTCATGGCCGCCCCTTTGCCAGGTTGTGTCTAGGTTGTAGTGTTTTGCTGTGCTCACATTAAGGGGGCAGGTTTTTCTTAGGACGGCCCACGCAGACCTCTTACTCCTTTGTATTTGGTTGTCCTTTTAGAAGCGTTGATAGGGCTTGGTGAAGCAATGTTAACGAATTTCCTTTTTGGTCCCTCAAGGAAGAAAGGCCAAGGATATTATAAATGCAGCCCGGGAAAGCCTCGCGAAGATGATAGGAGGGAAACCTCAAGATATAATCTTCACTTCCGGGGGCACTGAGGTAAAGCTTCTGAACATGCTCACGTTCTTTTAGCTGCAAGTTATAATAAAATACACAGAAAGTGATTCCCTTTTGCTACATTTTCATTTAAAGAAAGAGTAGGCCAGGTGTGGTGGCTCATGCCTGTAATCCCAGTACTTTGGGAGGCCAAGGCAGGAGAGTTGGTTGAACCTAGGAGTTTGAGACCTGCCTGGGCAACATAGGGAGAGTCCATATCTACAAAGAAAAAAAAATGAGCTGGGTGTGGTGGTGACACCTGTAGTCCCAGCTAGTAGGGAAGCTGAAGTGGGAGAATCATTTGAACCCAGGAATTCAAGGCTGCAGTGAGCTATGATCACGCTGCTGCACTCCATCCTGGGCAAGAGAGTGAGACCCTGTCTCAGAAAGAAAGAAAGAGTAATGTGTGGTCTTGCTATATTGCATACTAGCTCGAGATCATTAGTATATATCCTTTAAGTAAATTTCAGGTAGCTAATAGGATTTTCGTAATGTAATACGTAAAGTAACCTGCTTTGCATTGTTATTTCCATAAAGGTTTCCCCATCATTTTTGCCCTGGAATCATTCCTTTTAATCCCTAATTGATAGATATTTAAGAGCTTTCCAAGGTTTTGCTGTAAGAAACAGTGCTGCACTTAATAAATAACCTTTATACACACTATTTGGTTTCACTGTGAGTATAGCTGTAGGAAAAAGTCCAAGAACTGGACTTGCTGGGTCACGGGGCTCATTTGGTAGATGTGACAGTAGAGCCCACAGTAGAGGTTGTACCAATTTATACTCCCACCAGTAGGGGGTGGCTGGACAAAATACTCTTTTTGGCAGATTTATAAAATTTAAAAATTCATCATATTCTATGCATATAACAAAACTGCACTTATACCAATACATTTATATAAATTCTTAAAAATTAATAATATTGCTTAACAATAAAATAGACATGATCGACTGGAAATGAATCTCAAGTTTTTGAATGTTGGAAAACCCCAAATCTTTCAAAAGGTCCAACTCAGGAAGCTGAATTTCTTTGAAGCTTTTTTGATATCAGCCACAAAAGAAATTAAGTAACAGAAAGTGTTGCTCTAACCCTTACCTCAGCACAGTTTTTATAAATGCTTTTTTTGCTGTATCTCTGCAGTCAAATAATTTAGTAATCCATTCTGTGGTGAAACATTTCCACGCAAACCAGACCTCAAAGGGACACGCGGGTGGGCACCACAGTCCAGTGGAGGGGGCCAAGCCCCATTTCATTACTTCCTTGGTGGAACACGACTCCATCCGGCTGCCCCTGGAGCACCTGGCGGAAGAACAAGTGGCAGGTGAGTGGGTGCACGGTGGCCCTGGGGCCAGCCTGCTGGGCTCCAGCTGTGAGGCGGGGAGCGGCCTGCAGGCAGAGCCCGGGATCCACTGCGGAGATGTGGATTCAATGTGCCACTCACTGTAACTGCCCGGTTCTGATGGGGAGCCAGGCCCTGGCGCCTTGGTGAATAGATGCCCCTCACTGCGCTGGGCTCCCTGGCTGCCCCTCTCAGTGCAGAGACCAGCTGCCACGAGGGCGTCAGCCAGTGTGGCCAAACCTTCCCTTAGGAAAAACATCCAGAATGAATATGTAGAACTAGCCATTTGTGTAAACTGAGTGATATTTGAAACTTGCATATAAGAAATATTTAACCTTTAAATAGTACGCCTGCAAATGGGCAAATGAAGCTTGTCATTATTTGGTTTTCATCATAAAATCTCAGCTCCCACTCTCCTCTCCCATGAAGGGAAAGGATCAAATAGCCCTAAACTTCAGGTGTGAAGCCTGGAATAAGCGAGCTGCCGCACCTAATCTCAGCACCCATGAGGCAAGGCCTCCCACTGTGTGTGGAAAAGCAGAGCGAGGTGGTGCCCAGGTGCAGCAGGAGGCGCAGGGGCCCGCGGGGAGGAGGAGGCTCACTGCAGCAGCAGTGGCCCTGTGGCTGTCACACAGCACAGACAGAGCCACCTCTCAGTTTTCCTGCCATAGGACATCCCAAAAGGGAGCGACATGTTCACCAGGTGTAGCCCATTAACTTGTAAAACTGAGGCAGCCCATTAATCAACACTGTCCTTGAAACAGATTTTCTTCTCAGCCTGAGCTTGCTTGTGTAATCTATATGAAAACCTGAAGGTGAATAAAAAGAAAATACATTTCTCTTCAAGATTAAGGGACTGTGGCTGAACTGCTTGGTTTGACTATGAAGACTTTTTGGAAAAAAAAATTTTTTTGGCCGGATGCAGTGGCTCAAGCCTTGTAATCCTAGCACTTTGGGTGGCTGAGGTGGGTGGATCATTTGAGGTCAGGAGTTCGAGACCAGCCTGGCCAACATGGTGAAACCCCATCTCTACTAAAAATACAAAAATTAGCCAGGCGTGGTGGTGCATGTCTGTAGTCCCAGCTACTGGGGAGGCTGAGGCAGGAGAATCACTTAGACCCTGGAGACGGAGGTTGCAGTGAGCCAAGATCACACCACTGCACTCCAGCCTGGGAGACACAGCAAGACTCCATCTCTGGGGGAAAAAAAATTAGCATTCTATTGAGTGGGATTGCTGGGTCATGTGGTAACTATCTGACAACTTTTAAGGTAACTGTTTAACCTTAAGCTTTGTTTTCCAAAGTAGCCGCACCGCTTAGTACTCCTATTTGCAGTGTCACAGGGTTCCAATTCCTCCATGTCTTTGCTGACATTTGTTATCTGTCTTTTTGATTATTGCCATCCTAGTAGGTGTGGTTTTGATTTACAATTCCCTGATGGCCAGTAGTGTTGAGCATCTTTCATGTGTTCATTGGCCATTTGTATATATCTTCTTTGGAAAAATGTCTATTAAAGTCCTTGCTCGTATTTTAATTGGATGACTTGTCTTTTTATTGAGTTGTAAGCATTCTTTATATATGCTTGATACAAGTCCCTTATCAGACAGATGATTTGTAAATATTTTCTCTCATTCTGTGGGTTTGCTCTCGCTCTCATGGTATCCTTTAGAGAACAGAAACTTTTCATTTTGGTGAAGTCCATTTTTGTTGTTGTTGTTCCTTGTGTCGTATGTAAGAAGATTTTGTCCTACCCAAGGTCATGAAAATGTACTCCTATATTTTCTTCTAAGAGTTTTATAGTTTTAGCTCTTACATTTAAATCTGTGGTACATTTTGAGTTAATTTTGTGTGTGGTGTGAGGGAGGAATCCAAATTTACTTTTTTTGCATGTGGACATCCAGTTGTTCCAGCACATTTGTTGAAAAGACTCTTCTTCCATGGATGGTCTTGGCACCCTTATTGAAAATCAGCTGACCATAATATGTAAGGGTTTATTTCTTGACTGTCAACTCTCTTCCATTTACCTATATTTCTATTCTTAGATTGGTACCAAACTGTTATGATTACTGTAGCTTTATAGTAAGTTCTGAAATAGGAAAGTAGGAGTTCTCCAAATTTATTATTTTTTAATATTGTTTTGGCTATTCTGCATCTGTTGAAATCTCAAAAGAATTTTAGGATAAGCTTGTAAATTTCTGCAAAAAGTCTAGCTAGGAGTTTGATAGGGATTGAATTGAATGTGTAGATGAATTTGGTCAGTATTACTACCGTAACAATATTGTTTTCCAATCCATTAACATGTGATGTCTTTATATTTACTTTAATTTCTTCCAGCAATTTTTGCAATTTTCAGGATTTTTTGCACTTTTGTTAAATTTATCCTTAAGTGTTTTATTCTCTTGATACTATTGTAGATGGAATTGTTTTCTTATTTCACTTTTGGATTGTTTATTGCTAATATATGTAGATGTAGTAGACCCTTGAACAGCATGGGTTTGAACTCTGTGGGTCTACTTATATGTGGGTTTTCTCCTATCTCTACTGTCTCTATGACTTCAGGATCAACCCCTCTTCTTCCTCCTCCTCAGCCTACTCATTGTGAAGATGATGAAGATGAAGACCTTTATGATGATCTGCTTCCACTTAATTAATAGTAAATATATTTTTTATTCCTTATGATTTTCTTAGTATTTTTTTCTAGCTTTATTGTGAGAATACAGCATATAATATATAATATACAAAATATGTGTTAATCAAGTGCTTATGTTATCATTTAGGCTTCTAGTCAACAGTAGGTTATTTGTTGGTTAAGTTTGCGGGGAGCTGGCTGGGTGTGGTGGCTCACACCTGTAATCCCAGCAATTTGGAAGGCCAAGGGGATACAGATCACTTGAGGTCAGGAGTTCAAGAACAGCTTGGCCAACATGGCAAAACCCCATCTACAAAAAATACAAAATTAGCCGGGCATGGTGGCACATACCTGTAATCCCAGCTACTTGGGAGGCTGAAGCAGGAGAATCACTTGAACCCAGGAGGCAGAGGCTGTAGTGAGCTGAGATGGTGCCACCACACACCAGCCTGAGCGACAGAGCAAGACTCCATCTCAAAAAATAAAAATAAAAATAAAAAGTTTTAGGGGAGTCAAAAGTTAGACACATATTTTCAACTGCATGAGTTGTGCCACGCCCCTAACCCTCACATTGTTCAAGGGTCAACTGTACAGTTGATTTTGTATGTTACTCTTGTATTCTGCAACTTTGCTGAATTTATTAGTTCTAATTGTTAGTCTTTTTTTTTTTTTTTTTTTTTTTTTTTTGAGGCAGAGTTTCACTCTTGTTGCCTATGCTGGAGTGCAATGGAATGATCTTGGCTCCTGCAACCTCCGCCTTCTGGGTTCAAGCAATTCTCCTGCCTCAGCCTCCTAAGTAGCTGGGATTACGGCAGGTACCACCATGCCCAGCTTATTTATTTTGTTATTTTTAGTAGAGACGGGGTTTCACCATATTTGTCAGGCTGGTCTCGAACTCCTGACCTCAGGTGATCACCCAAACCTTGGCCTCTCAAAGTGTTGGGGTTACAGGCGTGAGCCACCATACCCAGCCTAACTGTTAGTTTCAATAGGTTTTTTTAATGGATTCCTAGGATTTTCTATATAGAGGGTCATATCATCTACAACTAGAGATAATTTTACTTCTTGTTGTCCAACTTGTATATCTTTAATTTTATTTTCTTGTCTGATTGCCTTGGCTAGGACCTCCATACAATGTTGAGTAGAAGTGGCCAAAGTGGATATCCTTATCTTACTGCTGATTGTAAGGGAAGGCATTCATTCTTTCATAATTTCATATACTGTTAGCTGTGGGTTTTTTATAGATGGCCTTTATCAGGGTGAGGAAGTTCCCTTCTGTGCTTGGTTTGTTGGGTGTTTTTATCATGAAAGGGGTATTGGATTTTGTTAAATACTTTTTCTGCATTTATTGAGATGATCATGTGGGTTTTTGTTCTTTATTCGGTTTGTAATGTTGTATTACCTTAACTAATTTTTGGGTGTTAAACCATTTAATCCTTTTCATATGTTTTTAGATTTAGTTCACTATTATTTTGCTGAAGATTTTTCTGTCAGTATTCATAAGAGGTATTAGTCTGTAGTTTCCTTGTGGTGTCTTTGTCTAGTTTAGTGTCAGGGTGAAACTTGCCCTGTATAAATCATGGGGAGTGTTCCCGCCTCTTCTGTTTTTTGGAAGGGTTTGTGAAGACTTGGTTTTCATTCATCTTTAAATATTTGAGAGTTTGCCAATGACAACATCTGGGCCTGGGCTTCTCTCTGTGGAGAATTTTCAAGTTGCTGATTCAGTCTCTTTATTTTTTATAGGTCTGTTCAGGCTGTATTTCTTTTGAGTCATTTTCAGTTGTTTGTGTCCTTCTAGGAATTTGTGCATTTCATTCGTTACCTAATTTTATTGGCATACCATTGTTTATAGTAGTCTCTGGTAATGCTTTTTTATTTCTGTAAGATTTATATATCCCTTTCATTCATGATTTTAGTAATTTTATTCTTTTTTTTCTCTTGATCAATTTAGTTAAAGATTTATCTTTTTTAAACTCTTTAAAGAACTAACTTTTGATTTTCCTGTGTTATTTTTGTAGTCTTTATTTTATTAATTTCTACACCAATCTTTATTAACCCATTTATGCCGGAGGTTGCAAGTTTTTTTGTGTGTGAAAAATCAGACCTTGGCAATAACCTTGAGCAGTAGGATATAAATAACTCCCACAAGCTTAGCGTTCCAATGATGGAACACTAGGCATAAATAGGTTCTTTCTTTCTACTTGTTTTAGGTTTGATTTGTTCCTTTTTTCCAGTGTCTTAAGGTGAAAGATTAGTTATGATTTGAAAAAAAATTTTTTTTTTGAGACAGAGTCTTACTGCTCAGGCTGAAGTGCAGTGACGCAATCTCAGCTTACTGCAACCTCCACCTCCCAGACTTGAGCAATTCTCGTGCCTCAGCCTCCCAAGTAACTGGGATTAAAGGTGTGTGCACTACCGCATCCAGCTAATTTTTGTATTTTTAGTAGAGACAGGGTTTTGCCATGTTGGCTGGGCTTGTCTCAAACTCCTGACCTTAAGTGACCCACCCACCTTGGCCTCCCAAAGTGCTGGGATTACAGGTGTGAGCCACCACGCCTGGACCTTCTTTTTTAATGTAGGCATTTACAGATATAAATTTTCCTCTAAGCACTGCTTTAACTACATTCCACAAGTTTTAGTATGTTGTGTCTTCATCTTCATTCATCTCAGAAAGTATTTTCTAGTGTCCCTTGTGATTTTTTTCTATGACCCATTAGATATTTAAGAGTGTATTGTTTAATTTCCATATGTTTTTTTAATTTCTAAGATTTTTTTTCTGCTAGTGATTTCTAATTTTCTTCCTTAAGAGCTAGAAAATACTTTGATTTAAATTCTTTATTTTTTTTTATTTTGTAGCCTAGCCATATAGTCTATCCTAGAGTATATGTGAAGTGCACTGAAGGATAATGTATGTTCTGCTGTTGTTGGGTGGAGTGTCTTGTAGATGTCTATTAGGTCTACTTAATTTATAGTGTTATTCAAGTCTTCTGTTCCCTGTTCCCTTGTTAAAATTCTGCCTAGTTGTTGTATCCATTATTGAAAATGTGATTTTGAGTGATCCTGCTATTATTAATTGGTGGTCTGATTAATAGTTGATCACACTATTAATCAGTTTCTCCCTGCAAACCTGTCAGCTTTTGCTTCATGTATTTTGGTGCTCTATTGTTAGGTGCATATACATTTATATTTGTTAGGTATTATGGATGAACTGGTTCTTTTATCATTATAAAATGTCCATCTTTATCTCTAGTAACTTTTTTTTGGTCCCTTTTATTTTATGTAAGTATAGTCATTCCAACTGTCTTATGGTTGCTGCTAGCATAAATATCTTTTTCCATCCTTTTACTTTTAATCCGTATATGTCTTTAAATCTGACATGTTGTAATACAGTGTAAGAGACATATTGTGGCTATAAGATTAATGATAGCCATAGGCCCATGCAAACGTCTTGCAGGGCTGACACTGTGTGTCAGTTAGCAGTATGATGCAATATGGCCTAGGGATTTCCAGCCCTGGCTGGGGAATTTCCAGGAGGTAAGACCACCTCAGCATAGATGGAACTCTCATAAACCATAAATACAAAGCTTACCCTTACCAAAATAGCTTAACTCCCTTACGGAAGAGAAACCTGGTAACTGACCTGGACTAAATACAAGAGAAGAACGGGGAAGAATCCCTGAACCTCTGAGAATGCTCTCCGGACAGAGACCTTCCGGGTCAGGCAGTCATGATACGTGAATGTATCTGACCCTTGCCACCTGCCTGCTCCTGCTAGCTATCTTGTAAGACCGCTGCCAGAATAAACTGCTTGAACATCACATGGTATCTAAGACTTACCTTTGATGTGAATAATACGAAAAGGGAAAAGTCACCTTTGGAGAAGGTTAACTAGGCCCACCCCAAGAGCCCTGAGCAGGACACATGGGTCTCCTGTAGATTCTTTTCTTGTTTTGTTTTGTTTTGTTTTTTAGACAGAGTCTCACTCTGTCGCCCAGGCTATAGAGTGCAGTGGCACGATCTCAGCTCACTGCAACCTACGCCTCCTGGGTTCAAGCCATTCACCTGCCTCAGCCTCCCAAGTAGCTGGGACTACAGGCACCCGCCATCGTGGCTGGCTAATTTTTGTATTTTTGGTAGAGACGGGGTTTCACCATGTTGGCCAGGCTGACCTTGAACTGATCTCAGGTGATCCATCAGCCTTGGCCTCCCTAAGTGCTGAGATTATAGGTGCGAGCCACTGCACCTGGCCAGTTCTTTTTAAATCTAGTCTGACAACCTCTGCCTTTTTATTAGATTGTTTAATCATTCACACGTAATGTTACTATTGACATAGTTGGATTACCACCTATAGTTTAACTTTTTGTTTTCTAGATGTCTCATTTATTTTTTGTTTTCTTTTCCCCCTTTACTGTTTTCTTTTGCATTAACGAATATTTTCTAGTTTAACATCAAAATTCATTAGTGCTTTTTTCACTTTTTAAATTATTTCCTTAGTAGTTATCAAGGGCTTACTATATACATATAAACTTATCAGTAGTTACTTCAGATTTATACTAACAATTCCAGAAAGATGTAGAAATGTTACTCCTATACAGTTCTGTTCCTTCTTCTTTTTTGTGCTTTTGTTGTTACGGGTGTTACATCTATATATGTTACAAACTCAACAGTGCATTGTTACAAATATCTTTTTTTTTTTTTGAGACAGTCTTGCTCTGTCACCGAAGCTGGAGTGCGGTGGTGCAATCTTGGCTCACTGCAACCTCCACCTCCCAGGTTCAAGTGATTCTCGTGCCTCAGCCTCCCAAGCAGCTGAGATTACAGGCATGTACAATCAGGCCCATCTAATTTTTGTATTTTTAGTAGAAACAGGGTTTTTCCAGGTTGGACAGGCTGATGTTGAACTCCTGGCCTAAAGTGATCTGCCCACCTTGGCCTCCCAAAATGCTGGGATTACAGGCATGAGCCACTGCACCCAGCCACAAATATCATTTTAATTAATTTCCTGCCTTTTCCCTCTCCTCCCCTCCCCTCCCTTCCGCTCCCCTCCCCTCTCCTCCCCTCCCCTCCCCTCTCCTCCCCTCCCCTCCCTTCCCCTCTCCTCCCCTCCCCTCTTTCCTCTCTTTTCTTTTCGACAAGATTCCACCCTGTCACCCAGGCTGGAGTTTGGTGTCACGATCACAACTCACTACAGCCTCAACTTCCCAGGCTCAAGTGATCCTTCCACCTCAGCTGCCCTAGTAGCTGGGACTACAGGCATATCCCATCACACCCAGCTGATTTTTTATTTTTTGTGCAGATAAAGTGTCCTGACGTTGCCCAGACTGGTCTTGAACTCCTGGGCTCAAGTGATCCTCCTGCCTTGGCCTCTCAAAGTGCTTACAGGCATGAGCCACTGCACCTGGCCAATTTCATGTCTTTTAAGGAAGCTAAGGGAAGAAAGAACAAGTGTATGTTTATAGATTTTGTTCAAGTAACCTTCTTAGTTGCCTTTTCACATTATCTTCATTTGTTCCATGGATCTGAATTATCATCTGGTGTCTTTTCCTTAATAGACAATTCTGCTGTCTCCTACCTCCTTTGTGCTGTTCTCATGAAATATTGTATTATAGCCCTAACAAAATAATTATATACATGTCACTTTATACAGTTGCTTTTAAATCAGTTGAGAGAAGCAATATGCAGTTACACTGCCCTTTTTTCCCTTTATTTTTTTGAGACAGAATCTCTTGTACGGATTTCAAGATACTTTCTCTGTCTTTGGCTTTCAACATTTTCATTATCATGTGTCTGGGAGTGAATGTCTTTGTGTTTTATCCTACCTGGAATTCATTTAGCCTCTTGGGTATGTAGATTAATGTTTTCCATCATATTTGAGACATTTTCAGCCGTTATTTTTCAGAGACGTTTTCTGCCCCTTTCTCTTGCTCCTGCCCTTCTGCTACTCCTGTTTTCCATATTTGGTGCCTTATGGTGTCCCACATTTCTCTGAGGCTCTGTTTATCTTTCTCATGTTTTTCCTCTCTTATATTTGGATTTCATAATCTCTGTAAATCTACCTTCATGTTGAGTAAATGTATTTTCTGCCAGTTCCAACAAACTCTTGAGCCCCTCCAGTGAACTCTTCATATCGGTTGTACTTTCCAACTCCACGATTTTCTTTTGGTTCTTTTTCATAATTTCTCTCTCGTTTATCTTGAGGACTCTGTGTGATGAGCCACTGTCATCATACTTTATCTCTGTACGTACAGTTGCAGGCAGTTTTTATCGCTTGCCTTTTTTCCTGCTTTTCCACACACTGAAGATACCAGTTAGAATTATTCAGTTTTCCTGTTCCTGGGATTGCTTCTGTGTGATCTAGAATCAGTCATTTACCTGTTCATCCTGGTTTTTCCTCGGACTTGGGGATCCTGGATTGTTCCTGTGGATGGAGGAAGCATTTCGTTGTTTGATGTAGGGGCTAGGGAGGGCTCATCTCCAGCTCTCAATGCGTTTCCCCAGGAGGTGTCTCCCAGGAAGGGAGGGCCCACAGTGGGCGCTGCATAAGGTCGTGGCAGTGGACCCCGCTCACTTTTCTCTGTGACTTCCCTGGACAGAGCTGCTTTTGCTTTGCTCCTCTGAGTCCCCTAGCAGATGCCTCAAGCTCTTCCCCCTTTTCTAGATTGTTCCCCCAGACAAGGAGCCTGCCTTGTGCCTGTCGTTCCTCTCTGGTCGTGTGGCGCTGTCTCAGTCTGAGGTCAGTGCCTCTCAGTCTGAGGTCAGTGCCTCTGCTGCTGACTTGGTGTACGGGAGCAGGGAGTGCTCGGACATTGGGACACTGTCCTCTGCCGGCCTTGGTAGCTGGCCCCTGCCCTGCGCTTCCCGCTGTCCAACCTGAACTTGCATGGCCACTGGATCCTTTCAGATTTGCCTTTAAGTATTCTCTTCACTGTTAATTTAATGCCATCATCTTGCTACATTTTAGGGACTCCTCAAAATTCCTAGTCCACATACCTCACTGCTCCCCCTTTTATTTGAGACAGTGCGTTACTGTGTCACCCAGGCTGGAGTGCAGTGGCGTGATTACCCTATGTTGCCCAGGCTGGTCTTGAACCCCTGGGCTCAAGCAGTCCGCTTACCTCGGCCTCCCAAAGTGAGCCACTGCGCCCGGCCAGATACCCTTTGTTGGTGTTTTGATTTGATTCTTATTCGGAGAAGTGGCTGTTTTCTCTTTCATATCAGTAGGACCCTGAGCGGGCAGTGGATACATTTGTTTTTCACCATTTTAAACTCAAAGGACTAAAGCTAAATCATGTCGTCTCCTCTGCTCATTTTCCACCCGCAGTAGTGAGACTGTCAGTGCCTGGGGCAACGCCTGGCGCGTAGGAGTGGCTTCATCAGCACTGGCTGGGTGCCGAGCACATGGCAGTGAAGTGCTGTGTGCTAGGACCCTCCCCTAAAGCAAGAGCCTGTGTCCCTGTTGCCACTTCCCCTTCGGTCCCTGTAGAAGCAGAAAGGCACATAGGTTCTACGACACAGATCCACCCACTGCAGCCACGTTAAAGACGCGTTCACACTGAAGCACCCGACAGTGACGCTGGGCGAATGATGATGGGCGGCTTATATTCTTCTTTATAGTCTTCTGAACTTGGACAACAATTTACTTTTATAATGGTAGAAAACTGTTTTGTTAAGCTCTGTTGGAATACAGTTTTGAGAGGAATCAATTTGTGCAGCTTAGTTCGGTACCCATGTTTGTTTCCCAGCGGTCACCTTTGTCCCTGTGTCCAAGGTGAGCGGGCAGGCAGAGGTGGATGACATCCTCGCAGCTGTCCGCCCGACCACACGCCTCGTGACCATCATGCTGGCCAACAATGAGACCGGCGTTGTCATGGTGAGTCAGCCTTTGTTTCTCTTTAAGGAGCGCTCATGGGGAAGAACAGCGGCTTAGACTCATGGCGTTTCAGGTTTCCCAGCTCTGGCTTCTCCCATTTCTCTGTTCACTTTGATAACATTTGGCCTGTGCTCACTACTCCTGATTTCTGTCATTCAGTTTTCATCAAATCGGAGCAACATACTCAACTGTTTCCTTTCCCCGTCAGCCTGTCCCTGAAATCAGTCAGCGCATTAAAGCCCTGAACCAGGAACGGGTGGCAACTGGGCTGCCTCCCATCCTCGTGCACACGGATGCTGCACAGGCCTTGGGGAAGCAGCGCGTGGATGTGGAGGACCTGGGCGTGGACTTCCTTACCATCGTGGGCCACAAGGTATGTCTGCAGAGGCTTCCTCCCTCTGTGGGCAGAGTCTGCTGCGCAGGTGGCTGTTCACTCCTCAGTCCGTAAGCCTCACTGCCCGCTGTGAGCCAGGCCTTGGGGGCACTGCGAGGAGCAACACGGGATCCCTGTCCTCAGGAGCTTTAAGAGAGGAGCCCTACATGGCCAGCAGGCCAAGTTGAATGCCATGGCAGGGATGATGGGGGTGCCCAGCCCACATAGGGCAGGGTGGGGCGGTAGACCAAGCTAGGGGTGGAGACGTCGAGATCTCAGGGAGAGTAAGGCAGGGGGTTCGGCCAGGCAGCGAGTGTCTCTGCAGCGGACAGAGCATATGCAGAGGGCGTGGGGTAGAAGATGTGGGGACAGGAAATTGTTGCTTTCTCGAATGTGATTTCAGATGCGGCTCCTCAACAAAAACTTACCAGCTATCTTTAAGGTGGGAGTATGGGGGAAAGGGTTAACAGTGAAGACCCTTCTGAAAATTTTGCACATCTTTCTGGCAGCATACCAGGGCCTGAGATATTTTTAGTACTCAATTTTGAAGCACGGTCGTCAGCTGGTTTCTAAAGGAGTATCTGTGGTGGCCTGACACTGTGGCTCTCCAGAGTTCTGCATTGTGTCGGTTGGAAACATGGAATCATTTGCAGGAAAGGCCGCGGCCAACTGCTGGTTCCAACCCCTCTCTATTTATGCATTCTCTCTTTTTTTTTTAAACCGTGATCCATATGATTTGAGATCCTTGTACAAATTCTATCACATGACGTGCGAGGGAGAGCTGCCTGCCACAGAGCTGGGCACAAGAGTCTAGCACCTGCGTTGCCTCCTAGGTTGGGGTTCCACCCTGCCCCGAAGGCTTTTGTGACTCTGCATGTCAAAAGGGGTGACACTCAGAGGCGCCCCAGGGAAGCACTGTGCATCGCGGAGCATTTCTCCTGTGTGCCTCTAGGCACTTAGCGTGTCTACAGAGTAGGTCCTTGGAAAGTTCTTGTTGAATAAATGACCAACGTTTCCTTCCAGTTTTATGGTCCCAGGATTGGCGCACTTTATGTACGAGGACTTGGTGAATTTACCCCTCTCTACCCTATGCTGTTTGGAGGTGGACAAGAACGGAATTTCAGGCCAGGGTAAGGCAGAAAGTTAACAAGGTCTCTGACCTACTGACCGTGTCATTTGTAGAGCAGTGACATTGTAAAGAAACATGGCGCCATTTCTCTGTCTCGTGGAGGCTCTGTAGCAGTGTCCACACTGCTGCTGTCAGAACTGACTCCACTGACTGATTTCACACCGAGGACTTACAGGACCTACAGTCTCTTTGGGAATGATTGAAAGCAATGAAGGAAATCGCTGTTTCTTTTAACTGCTCCAACGCATCCAATTCCCCTTGTAATTTTGGCCCAGCCCACTGAAGAGATAACTGTTGGACCCTTCATGGCTGAGGCCTGCTGCCGTTTTAACTTCGGGGCCATGCAGAAGCACCCTGGTCTCCTTTCTGATAGCTCCTGTGTCCCCTCTAGGTACAGTGACGTGAACTGGGAAATTAGTTGTTGTCCCCACTACACCTTGTGTTAGAAACTTGTTAACAAGAGGCAGAAACAGTAACAGCGTAGAGGTGGAGGTGGAGGTGGAGGAGGTGAGGTGAGTTCCCAGGTTTTCTTCTCACCTTATATATCCCACACTTAGTGCTGGAGAAGCTGGCAAACCTGAAATGCCAGTAAGGGCAGACACAAATTGCCCCAACCAAAGCTTGTCCTCTCTAGTCAGTGGATCAGGAAAGGAATGGCCTAGTAAGACAAAAGACTTGTAGACAACACCTGCTTTACTCCAGCCAGATGCTACAGAGGATATTGTGTGGCCACGCCTATCCATGCCTGCAAAGATGGAGCGGGAAGCCCAGACTTCCGCCAATACAGGCTGTAACAAGGCATCCCACACCGCCCCCGGGTGTGTCAAGAAGGCCAAGTAGAGAACCAGGACTTAGGCACCCCCACCAAAGTGTCAGCAGAAACCATATAGGGATCTTGGACCCACACCTGTCAGTCACAGGGAGTGTCCTCCCATAGGGTGTCAACATCAGCCAAGTAAAAAATCTAGACGTTGACCAGACATAGGTTCATGCCTGTAATCCCAGCACTTTGGGAGGCCGAGGTGGGCAGATCACTTGGGGTCAGGAGTTTGAGACCAGCCTGGCCAAGATGGTGAAACCTTGTCTTTACTAAAAATATGGAAATTAGCCAGGTGTGGTGGCGCATGCCTGTAATCCCAGATACTCGGGAAGCTGAGGCAGGAGAATTGATTGAACCTGGGAGGCTGAGGTTGCAGTGAGCCGAGATGGCACCACTGTACCACTGTACTCCAGCCTGGGTGACAGAGCGAGACTCTGTCTCAAAAAAAAAAAAAAAAAAAAAAAAAAGGCCAGGCACGGTGGCTCACACCTGTGATCCCAGCACTTTGGGAGGTCAAGGCAGGCAGATCACAAGGTCAGGAGATTGAGACCATCCTGGCTAACACGGTGAAACCCCATCTCTACTAAAAGTACAAAAAATTAGCCAGGCGTGGTGTTGCATGCCTGTAGTCCCAGCTACTTGGAAGCTGAGGCAGGAGAATCACTTGAACCCAGGAGGCGGAGGTTGCAGTGAGTCAAGATCGCGCCACTGCACTCCAGCGTGGGTGACAGAGAGACTCCATCTCAAAAAAAAAAAAAAAAGAAAAAAGAAACCTAGACTTCTACTTCCAGTTGGCAGTAATGAATGGCATACCCCTTCTGCCAGCGCAACGTCAGAAAATGCCAGCCAAAACAGAAAGGTTGAATAAGATCCAGATTCTCATAATGTAAGGCAAAAATGTCCAGGTTTCAAGTGAAAATCATTCATCATACCAAGAACTAGAAAGGTCTCAAACTGAATGAACAATAATAATACATGCCTGCACTAAGATGATGACGTTAAAATTATCTAACAAATATTTTACAGCAGACACAGTAAAAATGCTTCAATGAGAAATTGTGAACACACTTGAAACAAGTGAAACAAAGTGTCAGCAAAGAGAAGGACAACATAAAAGAACTAAATGAAAACTGGAAATTGTAGAACTAAAAACTGTAGTAGCCAAAATATAAAGCTCAGTGGATGGGCTTAATAGAAAAATAAGAGGACAGGGAAGGAAATCTGTGAGCTGAAAGACAGAACAATAGAAATCCAGACCACAGAGAAGAAAGAGAGTGGGGCTTCGGCCGGGCATGGTGGCTCACACCTGTAATCCCAGCACTTTGGGAGGCTGAGGGGAGCAGATCACGAGGTCAGGAGATCGAGACCATCCTGGCTAACACAGTGAAACCCCATCTCTACTGAAAAAAAAAAAAAATTAGCCTGTCTTGGTGGCATGTGCCTGTAGTCCCAGCTACATGGGAGGCTGAGGCAGAAGAATCCCTTGAACCTAGGAGGCAGAGGTTGCAGTGAGCCGAGATCGTACCACTGCACTCCAGCCTGGGCAACAGAGCGAGACTCTGTCTCAAAAAAATAATGGGGTTTAAAATAGAGCTGCAGGGACCTGTGAGACGATAACAAATGATACAACATTCATTTCATTGAAATCCCCTGAAACAGAGAAAGATAACAGCCTGCAAAGGTACTTGAAGAAATAATGGCTAAAAAATTTCCTGAATTTGGCAAGAGACATAAACGTACAGAATCAAGAAACTGAGCAAACCCCAAATAGCATAAACCCAGAGAAATCCATGCCAGAGACATATGATTAGACTTCTAAAAATGAAAGAGAGAATTCTTGAAAGCAGTCAGAGAAAGATGACATTTCACCAATAAGGGAAAAAGAATTTGAATGACAGTGGTCTCATCAGAAACCAGAAAGACCAGAAGAAAGGGGGACAATTATTTTTCTTCAAGTGCTCAAAGAAAACCATCAAGCCGGAATCCTGTACCCAGTGAATGTATCTTTCAGGAATGAAGAAGTAATCAGAATATTCTCAGATGAAGGAAAACTAAGAATTTGTCACCAAATAGAATAGGCTTTCCTTCTCCTTTAGAGTTTTCTGAATTATGTTTGATAGCATAAGCAAAACTCATAGCAGTATCTCCTGTGGTTCAAAATGTACATAAAGGACATATTTAAGATAATTATAGAAAGGCAAAGTAAAGGAACATAAAAGGAGATGAGGTCTGGGCTTCACTAGAACTTTCAAAAAGACAACACAGGCTGGCACGGTGGCTCACACCTATAATCCCACTGCTTTGGGAGGCCAAAGCAAGAGGATTGCTTGAGGACAGGAGTTCAGGACCAGCCTGGGCAACATAGCAAGATCTCATCTCAAAAACATTCAGCCGACATGGCAGTGCATGCCTGTAGTCTCAGCTACTCAGGAGGCTGAGGGGGGAGGATCACTTGAGCCCAGAAATTCGAGGCTGCAGTGAGCTATGATCACGCCATTGCACTCCAGCCTGGGCAACATAGCAAGATCTCATCTCTAAAAAATTTTTTTTTAATTAGCCGACATGGCAGTGCGTGCCTGTAGTCCCAGCTACTCAGGAGGCTGAGCGGGGAGGATCACTCAAGCCCCGAAGTTCGAGGCTGCAGTGAGCTATGACCACACCATTGCACTCCAGCCTGGGCAACAGAGCAAGAGCCTGTCTCTTTAAAAAAAAGGCCGGGCACAGTGGCTCAAGCCTGTAATCCCAGCACTTTGGGAGGCCGAGACGGGCGGATCACGAGTCAGGAGATTGGGACCATCCTGGCTAACACGGTGAAACCCCGTCTCTACTAAAAAATACAAAAAACTAGCCGGGCGAGGTGGTGGGCGCCTGTAGTCCCAGCTACTCGGGAGGCTGAGGCAGGAGAATGGCGTAAACCCGGGAGGCGGAGCTTGCAGTGAGCTGAGATCCGGCCACTGCACTCCAGCCTGGGCGACAGAGCGAGACTCCGTCTCAAAAAAAAATAAAAAATAAATAATAAATAAATAAATAAATAAATAAATAAATAAATAAATAAAAAGACAGTATTGGCCGGGCATGGTGGCTAACACCTGTTATCCCAGCACTTTGGGAGGTCAAGGCGGGCGGATCACCTGAGGTCAGGAGTTCGAGACCATTCTGACCAACATGGAGAAACCCGTCTCTATTAAAAATACAAAATGAGCTGGGCGCGGTGGCTCAAGCCTGTAATCCCAGCACTTTGGGAGGCTGAGACGGGCGGATCACTAGGTCAGGAGATCGAGACCATCCCGGCTAACACGGTGAAACCCCGTCTCTACTAAAAAATACAAAAAACTAGCCGGGCGAGGTGGCGGGCGCCTGTGGTCCCAGCTACTCGGGAGGCTGAGGCAGGAGAAGGGCATAAACCCAGGAGGCGGAGCTTGCAGTGAGCTGAGATCCGGCCACTGCACTCCAGCCTGGGCAACAGAGCCAGACTCAGTCTCAAAAAAAAAAAAATACAAAATGAGCCAGGTGTGGTGGCACATGCCTGTAATCCCAGCTACTAGGGAGGCTGAGGCAGGAGAATCACTTGAACCTGAGAGGCAGAGGTTGTGGTGAGCCGAGATCACACCATTACACTCCAGCCTGGGCAACAAGAGTGAAACTCCGTCTGGAAAAAAACAAAACAAAACAAAACAAAAAAAACCATTAGCTGGGCATGGTGGCTCACATTTCTAATCCCAGCACTTTGGGAGGCCAAGGCAGGTAGATTGCTTGAGGCCAGGAGTTCAAGACCAGCCTGAGCAACATGGTGAAATCTTGTTTCCACAAAAAGAAAAATGCTGTATGTGGTGGCACAGGCCTGTAGTCTCAGCTACTTGGGAGGCTGAGATAGATGGTAGGATTCCTTGAGCCCAGGACAGACCTCTATCAAGACTAACCAAAAAAACAGAAGTTATAACATCAGGAATGAAACAAGGAGTATCACTCCAGGCCCTGCAGCCATCAAAAGGACAAGAAGGGAATGACACAAACAGCTCTACACATAGGAAGTTGACAACTTAGATGAAACTGACCACTTCCTCAAAAAGCACAAACTACCACAACTCACTTGATATAAAGTAGGTCATTTGAATAGCTCTATAACCATTAGGAAATTGAACTTATAGCTTTAAAACTCCACAAAGAGAAGTCTTCAGGCCCAGTGGTTTCACTAGAGAATTCTATCAAAGAATTCTTAAAGAAGAATTAACATTTCTGTGCAGTCTCTTCCAGAAAATAAAGAGGAAGGACAACTTCCCAGTTCATTTTATGAACCTAGATCCTGATACTAAAACCAGGTAAAGACAGTACAAAAAAATCCTTTACAGCCCAACGTCATCATGAATTTTGATGCAAAAAATATTTAACAAAATGTCTACAAATAGAATTCAGCAATACATAAAAAGAATTATATACAGCTGGGTGTGCTGGTTCACGCATGTAATCCCAGCACTTTGGGAGGCTGAGGCAGGGGAATTGGGATCACTTGAGCCCAGGAGTTCAAGACCAGACTGGGCAACATAGTGAGACCCCTCTTCAAAAAATAAAAAAATTAGCTGGACATGGTGGTACATGCCTATAGTCCCAGCTACTCGGGAGGCTGAGATAGGAGGATTGCTTGAGTGAGCCTGGGAGGTCGAGTCTGCGTTGAGCTATGATCACACCTCTACACTCCAGGCTGGGTGACAAAGTGAGACTCTGTCTCAAAAAAATAAAGAATGATACACTGTGACCAAGTGGCATTTATTCCACAGATGCAAGGCTGGTTCAGTATTCAAAATGCAATCTAGAGCCGGGAGTGGTAGCTCAAGCCTGCAATCCCAGAACTTTGGGAGGCCAAGGCAGGTAGATCACTTGAAGTCAGGAGTTCAGGCCCAGCCTGGCCAACATGGTGAAACCTCGTCTCTATTACAAATACAAAAATTAGCCAGGTGTGGTGACAGACACTTGTAATCCCAGCTACTTGGAAGGCTGAGGCACGAGAATCACTTGAACCTGGGTAACAGAGGTTACAGTGAGCTGAGATGGCACCACCACACTTCAGCCTAGGCAACAGAGCAAGACTCTGTCTCAAAAAAAAAAAAGAAAGAAAGGAAAAATGCAATCAAGGCAGGGCACGGTGGCTCATGCCTGTAATCCCCCAGTGCTTTGGGATACCAAGGGAAGTGGATCACTGGAGGCTAGGAGTTCAAGGCCAGCCTAGGTGAACTGCAAGACCTATCTCTACGAAAATAAAAAAAAATTAATCAATGTAATCTACCATATTAAGAAGCTAATGAATAAAGAAGATAACATGTTCATGTTTGATGCAACAGACGCATTTGACAAAATTCAACCATTCGTGTTAAAAACTCAGAATAATAGGATTAGTGGGAAACTTTCTTAACTTGATAAAGAACATCTACATAAAACCTACAGCTAACATCGTTCTTAGTGGTAAAAGCCTCAGTGTTTTACTCCTGTGGCTGGGGGAACAAAGCAAGGATGTTCACTGTCACCACACTTGTCCAACATAGTGGTGGAAGTTCTGGTCAGCGCAGTAAGGCATGAAAAGGAAGCAAAAGGCATATAGATCAGAATGGAAGAGGTAAAGTTGTTTCTAATCAGATCACACGATTGTCTATAAAGAAAATCCCAAGGAATGTACAAGAAAACTGCTAGAACTAATAAGTGAGTATATCAAGGTTGCAGGACACAAGATAAACATGCAAAAATCTGTCTTATTTTTATATAATGGTAATGAACAAGTGGACAGTAACATTAAAAATATAATACCATTTACGACTGGGTGCAGTGGCTCAAGCCTGTAATCCTACCACTTTGGGAGGCCGAGACAGGCGGATCATGAGGTCAGGAGATGGAGACCATCCTGGCTAACACGGTGAAACCCCGTCTCTACTAAAAAATACAAAAAACTAGCTGGGCGAGGTGGCGGGCGCCTGTAGTCCCAGCTACTTGGGAGGCTGGGGCAGGAGGATGGCATAAACCCGGGAGGCAGAGCTTGCGGTGAGCTGAGATCGTGCCACTGCACTCCAACCTGGGCGACAGAGCAAGACTCTGTCTCAAAAAAAAAAAATACCATTTACAATGAAACAAAATTACTCAGATATAAACTAGCAAAATATAAAGGACTTATATGCTAAAAATAGTATACCATGGATGAGAGAAATTAAGATCTAAGCAGAGACACATACCATGTTCATAGTTTGGAAGATTCTACATACCAAAGATGTCAGTTCTCTCCAAATGGATACACAGGCCTAACAATTTCTGTCAAAATGCCAGCAGGTAGATCAGTGGAGGAGAATAGACCCAAACAGAAATAGGCCCATATGAGTTACGGGTGCAGATACAACCACAGGAGATGCAAATCAGTTCAGCAAATGAGAGTCAGCCATTCAGCAGATGGCAAGTTAGCCTTTCAACAGATGGTGCCAAGGCAGTTAGTTATCCATAGGCAAAAAATTAACCTTGACCCAAGTCTTGCACCAAGCTTTTCCAACCTGCGGCCTGCAGCTGCATGTGGCCCAGGAAGCTTTGAATGTAGCCCAACATAAATGCATAAACTTTCTTAAAACATTGGTGGGTTTTTTTGTTTTTTTGTTTTTTGGTGTTTTTTTTTTTTGCGATTTTTTTTATTTTCAAGCTCATCAGCTGTCGTTAGTGTATTTTATATGTGGCCCAAGAGAATTCTTCCAGTGTGGCCTCGGGAAGCCAAAGGATTTGGACACCCCTGTCTTACACCTCATAAAATAGTATCTCAAAATAGATCATGAAATTAAATGAAAAACATAAAGCAATAAAACTGCTTAAAAATAGGAGAAAATCTTCAAGTTCTAGAACTAGGCAAAGAGTTCTTAGACTTGACACTAAAAGCATCCATAAAAGGAAAAACGGATAAATTAGACTTCATCAGAATTTAAAGCTTTTGCTCTGGGAAAGACCATATTAAGAGTGTGGGAAGATAAGCTAAATCTAGGAAAAAATATTTTCAAATGACTTATCTGACAAAGGAATGGTATCTAGAATATATCAAGAACTTGCAAAACTCAACAGCAAAAATAATACAATAAATTCAATCAGAAAATAGGCAAAAAATATAAACAGACATTTCACCAAAGACGAGACCCATGTAACAAGCACAGGAAAAGATGTTCAACAGCATTAGTTATTGGGGAAATGCAAATTAAAACCACCAGATATCACACCTATAAGGATGGCTAAAATAAGAATAGAGACACCACCAAATGCTGGTGAGGGCGCAGAGAAAATATCTACTGGTAAACAAGCAATAGCCGGGTCCAGAGGTTTAAGAAAACTTTGTTCAGCCAAACTTAAGAAATTGCTGGGCTGGGTGCAGTGGCTCATGCCTTTAATCCCAGCACTTTGGGAGCCCGAGGCCAGCGAATCATGAGGTGTGAGGAGTTCGAGACCAGCCTGACCAACATGGTGAAACCCTGTCTCTCACTTCTCAAAAGAAGACATTTATGTAGCCAGCAGACACATGAAAAAATGCTCATCATCACAGGCCATCAGAGAAATGCAAATCAAAACCACAATGAGATACCATGTCACACCAGTTAGAATGGCGATCATTAAAAAGCACCAACAGGTGCTGGAGAGGATGTGGAGAAATAGGAATGCTTTTACACTGTTGGTGGGACTATAAACTAGTTCAACAATTGTGGAAGACAGTGTGGTGATTCCTCAAGGATCTAGAACTAGAAATACCGTCTGACCTAGCCATCCCATTACTGGGTATATACCCAAAGGATTATAAATCATGCTGCTATAAAGACCCATGCACACATATGTTTCTTGTGGCACTATTCACAATAGCAAAGACTTGGAATCAACCCAAATGTCCATCAGTGATAGACTGGATTAAGAAAATGTGGCACATATACACCATGGAATACTATGCAGCCATAAAAAAGGATGAGTTCGTGTCCTTTGTAGGGACATGGATGTAGCTGGAAATTCTCAGCAAACTATCGCAAGAACAGAAAACCAAACACCGCATTTTCTCATTCATAGGTGGGGATTGAACAATGAGAACACTTGGACACAGGGTGGGGAACATCACACACCGGGGCCTGTTGTGGGGTAGGGGGAGGGGAGAGGGATAGCATTAGGAGATGTACCTAATTTAAATGACGAGTTAATGGGTGCAGCACACCAACATGGCACATGTATACATATGTAACAAACCTGCACGTTGTGCACATGTACCCTAGAACTTAAAGTATAATAACAAAAAAAAAAAACCCTGTTTCTACTTAGCCAGGCATGGTGGCGTGTGCCTGTAATCCCAGATACTCAGGAGGCTGAGGCAGGAGAATCACTTGAACCCGGGAGGTGGAGGTTGCAGTGAGTCGAGATCCGCTGCACTCCAGCCTGGGCAACAGTGTGAGACCCTGTTTCAAAAAAAAAAATTAAGAAATGATTAAGTGAATTTTTTTTCCTGAAAATAGGATAACGAGTTCTGTTTTTCAGTTTGTTAGGTCACAGTATGCAAGCCATTGTCTTTAGGGGTCTCTTGCCCATCTGTATGTGCGCACACCCCCCCCCCACACGCACACACATACACACACACCCCCCCCTCTAGTTTGCTGATGCCTGAAATGTTGAGAACAAAGGTTCTCCCCTGTTCCATACTGTATTGGTTTGGCAGTGAGGACTAAAGAGAGCTGTGCCTTGGGGCCTGCGGGAGGAAGAGTGCTTGCTTTGGGTAGGAAAAGGATCCAGATAGAATTGTCACAGTGAACACCCAACGCGTCACCCACAGTGGGCCTTGTTGACCTTCACTGGGCCAGGGCAAGTGCAAACTTGGCAGGGGAGGTTTCTGGGGCCTGCAGCTGCCATTGAGATAGCCACATGGCGCATGCTTAGGAAAGATGGAGCGTGAGTTTATTTTTGTTTTAACACAATGACTTTCATGGAGACAGGATTCCTTCCTGAGACATTTGTTTATTCTTGCTGAATCCCTTGTTTCTTACAGGACAGAGAACACCCCAATGATTGCCGGCCTTGGGAAGGTGAGCCCTGGTGAGCTGGAGGAGATGGGTTGGTTGCTTTGTCATCAGTGACCCCAGCGGCTCTAGCAGGAATCCGGGGCTTTAGGGAGATCATATTCGTGATCTCATAAACAGACTGACAAGAAAAAGCCTGGAATCTGATTTATCAACTCAGAGATCTATACTTTTTCAGATCTGTGGATTAGTGGCACTTGCTTAGCATTTAAAAGGGAAAAACTCCTTGTCTCTGTCTCTTGTGACGTGAGAACCAGTGATACTCTTACAGCAGAGGCGAAACATCAGGCCGCAGGTTCACCATTCCCACAGGCGTTGGCAGCCCCCAGACCATCGACCTTCTGTCCCTGATTGGTCTGTGGGGTGACCAATCCAGCACCTGCCACCAGCCCTCCACGGGGGCCTGTCCTGCTTCTGCGACAGTAACCAGGCTCAGGTTTTGCTGTGCGAAGGCAGGGGTCCTGGTCATGCCTCGGCGTCTGCAGGCTGCTCCCTCACTGTGCAGGCCTCTGCTTAAAGGCCACCACCACCTTCAAGCACCCCTCCATGAACCACAGCTATATTGGTCCCCCCATGTCCCCTGCTGTCACGCTCTATCCCTGACACTGCTTTATTTCCCCTATCTGATGTTTCTCTGTAGTGTGTTCAGATGTATGATCCACCTCCTGCTTCCCCTTCGAAGGGGCTTGTCAGCTCCACGAGAGCAGGGGCTTGGCCTCAGTATCCCCAGGACAGAGAAAGGGCTTGGCGCCCAGGAGGCCGGCCTTGGGAAGAATATGAGTGGATCCCCTGTTACTTAGAATACTCAAAATTATTAACAGTGATAACTAAGGCTACATTTACTAGAAGGAAGAGTGTTTTTGAGACGGAGTCTCACTCTGTCACCCAGGCTGGAGTGCAGTGGCGTGATCTTGACTCACTGCAACTTCCACTTCCCAGGTTCAAGATATTCTCCCACTACAGCCTCCAAGTAGCTGGAACTACAGGCATGCACCACCGTGCCTGGCTAATTTTTGTATTTTTAGTAGAGACAGGGTTTCATCATGTTGGCCAGCTGGTCTCGAACTCCTAACCTCAGGTGAGCCACCGTGCCCAGCCGGAAGAGCCGTGTTTTAAGTGGAGTCCAGTACCTGCTCATACTGACCTGAATGATGAAGTAGTGGTACGGTCCACAGGCTTTGAAATACCAGGGTTCAAATCCTGGCTTGAAGTTTCACTCACCCTGTGCCTTGGGTCAGGTCGCTGGAACTCCCTGAGTCCTGGCTGTTCCCCCTGCCAGATGGGAATCATGGTAACAGCTTCCTCGATAGAGCCTCAGCTCACAGTGCTCGAAGCCCACCAGCCCCTGACCTTCTCCGTGTTCCTGTGGCTGCATCTGCACCTGTAATAGCACAAGTGCCACAGCTTGGTCTCAGCCCCAGCACCACACCCCCGCTGGTTCTTCAGCTTTGCCCAGACCCCGATGCCACCAGCACGTTAGACAGCCCCCCTCTGCTGCCCAGCCTGGACTCCATCCTGCACACGCCCTCCCGAGCATTCTTTCCCCCACCCATTCCTTTCTGCCTTGGTTGCGTGCTGGCAGCCCTTCCCTGCACCTGCACCCTTGTGGAGCCCTCTGTCCGTCCTGTCACTGTGATGCTAGCCTGTGCTCCTGCCTTTGAACTTGACATCTCAGCTAGGCCCTGGCCCATCTCCTGAGAGACCCATTCCTCTCAGTTCAAAGCCTGTCCCGACCGCTCTCCTCCACCCTCTTCCCACCCTGGGTACCTCCCACTATCCAGGTTCTCGCCTCTGAAGTCCAGGAGATGCCCTCAGTCCTTCCTTGTCATCGTCCCCTGCCTCATACAGCACCTGTCCTGTCTGTGTGGACTCCAGAATATACCCACTACCAGCCTCATGTCCATTTTCATGGCCACTAACCCTAGACCAAGGGTCTGGATGCCTGCCATGGCCTCCTGGGGGCCTGCTACTGCCATTGTCCACACAGCCACAGAGTGACCAACACACAGGCCAGTCAGACCATCGCATCCCTCCCTCAGAGCCTCACTGCGTCTGCCCCGTGGCCAGGCCTGCAGGGCCTGTGGATCTGTCCCTGGGCCTTCACCCCCTCTGCACTCTCCACCCACCACACCAGGCCCCTCTGTTCTAGAGACAGAATGACTGTCCCCTGCAGAGCCCTTGCTGAGATGCCACTCCCTGCCCTTGTGCAGCCATCTGTCACCACCCCACCTTGGGACTGCGAGGTCCCTTCACAGCGCCAACTGGTGGGTAGGAGTCTGTTCCCCCCGCCCCTGCTTTTGTCCTTCTGCCTCTTGGATGCTGGCTCCTCAAGGGTTGGGATCCCTTTCAGGGCTGCTTTGCTGGGGCATCTCCAGTGCCTGGCGCTGTCAGGAAGTGCCTGGTGAAGTCAATTTCTGTGGCACTTCCACACCCTCCAAATGGCAGCACTCAAAAAATCCGGTCTGTCTGTGACTGTCAGGAGAATGAGCGGTTTCAGGAAGTGCTGCCTGTGCTGTTGAAAGCTTTTCTGCCCTCCTTCGTTTTGCAAGAATTGTGCTTCCACGTGTGTCTGCCCCAGGCCGCGGAGCTGGTGGCCCAGAACTGCGAGGCTTACGAGGCCCACATGAGGGACGTCCGCGACTACCTGGAGGAGAGGCTGGAAGTGAGTGTAGTGTGGGGTGGGTACCGGGAGAGGGAGGGTGTGTGGGGCAGGTGCCCGGAGGGAGAGGGGGCGTGGTGCTCCTGGAACCCAGGACCTGTGGGGATTGCAGCATAGCCTGGAACTCATCAGGATGCAGTGAGGGAAGAAATAACAGTGGCGGGAAGCACATTGGGATCGGAAACCCCGAAAGTGGGGCCCTAGGCCAGGGGCATGATCTTTTTCAGGGACACACGATCAACTGTGCAGAGTGGTATACTTCGTGGTTTATGCGGAAGGTTCATATGTTTCCGAATATTTGGTTTTTCTCCTAATTAACTTTGCTTTCCGTTGTCTGTCCCCATAACTATTCTGGGTAGATGCTGATTGAAAAGTAGGCACCTGCTGAGATTGTGTTTCTGGAAAAGTCTAAATTTCAAACAGTTGCTGATGGTGGTGTCTTTGAAGGCCACCAAATATTTCACTTATTTTTTTCAGGCTGAATTCGGTCAGAAGAGAATCCATCTGAATAGCCAGTTTCCAGGGACCCAGCGGCTTCCCAATACCTGCAACTTCTCCATCCGGGGACCCCGGCTTCAAGGTGACGGCCCCTCACCCTGGTCTCTCTGAGCGTGAGCATAGCTCCCGCGGTGCATGGGTTCTGGTCCGAGCCAGCGACTCCCACTCTCCCTGCCCTGAGCATGACACAGCTCGGGCTGTCAGAGGGCCTTGCTGGGGTTGCTGAGAGCAGGCTCAGGTGGCTGTGCTGTGGTCCACCGGGCTCTTACTGCCAGCCCCTCCTCTCCCTGACTTGGCTCATTTTGCGGCTGCTGGGATGTGGACCGTGGCGAACTCTCATGTCTGGCATTAGCACCGCCCCAAAAGCTGTCAGGGAAGGAAGTAACATTAAATTCTAGACATTTATCTATTTTGTTGGCAGTTTTTATTAAATATTTTATTAGAGTAAGGGAAAGGGGAGGCGATCAGTTTTAAAAACTGGCAGAGGCTGGGCACAGTGGCTCAGGCCTGTAATCCTAGCACTTTCGGAGGACGAGGCAGGCTGATCACAAGGTCAAGAGATTGAGACCAGCCTGGCCAACATGGAGAAACCCCGTCTCTACCAAAAACTACAAAAAATTAGCCGGCCATAGTGGTGGGCACCTGTAGTCCCAGCTACTCGGGAGGCTGAGGCAGAAGAATTGCTTGAACCTGGAGGTTACAGTGAGCCAAGATTGAGCCACTGCACTCCAGCTTGGGTGACAGAGTTTGTGAGACTCTGTCTGTCTCAAACAAACAAAAAAACAGTAAAAATAACTGGCAGAGTAAGGAGCAAGTACAAATCTGGATTTCCTGCGGCATCCGCCTCAGCTAGGAGCAGTTAGGGTCACCCCTGTCCCAGATGCAGCTGAAACCTGGTCTGCCCTGACTCCATGAGAGTGGAAGTCCAGGTCATTGACCAGCCACGTGTCATTTGGGAGCAGGTTATGGTGGCCCTGAGATCACGATGAGCTGCCTCTGTAGACGAGGTTTTGACTTCTTAGAAGATGAAGGTGTTGCTGCTTTCTTCTTCCTGGACCGTGCGGGGAAACCAGCAGTCATGTTTGGCCCATGAAGAAGAGCCCGTGGGTAACCGTCATGATGGCTGCGTTCGTGAGAACCTGGGCTGAAATGCGTTCTTGTGGGCAAGGAAGCCTGGGTTTCCTTGACCATCTCAGATTCCTCACCATGGAAAGGAGAGTTCTCTGTCAACATTCCCCTTGTTCTGGGGTCAGACTTTGTATTCAGTGACAACCTATATTACTTTAAATGAGACAGAGATTCTCATATTGTATATTTATTTTTGGATTCAGGGTCTCACTCTATCGTCACCCAGGCTGGAGTGCTGTGGTGTAATCACAGCCCACTGTAGCCTTGACCTCCTGGGTTCAAGTGATCAGCCTCCACACCTGGCTAACATTTTTTTTTTTTTTTGAGACGGAGTTTCACTCTTGTTGACCAGGCTGGAGTGCAATGACAGTATCTCGGCTAACTGCAACCTCCGCCTCCTGGGTTCAAGCAATTCTGCTGCCTCAGCCTCCAGAGTAGCTGGGATTACAGGTGCCTGCCACCACGCCCGGCTAATTTTTGTATTTTTAGTAGAGGTGGGGTTTTGCCATGTTGGCCGGGCTGGTCTCGAACTCCTCACCTCAAGTGATCCACCTGCCTTGGCCCCGCAAAGTGCAGGGATCACAGGCGTGAGCCACTATGCCCAGCCATGGCTAATTTTTACAAAATATTTTGTAGAGATAGGGTTTCCCCGTGTTGCCCAGGCTGGTCTCAAACTCCTGGCTCAAGCAATCCTTCTGCCTCTGCCTCCCAAAGTGCAGGGATTACAGGTGTAAACCACTACGCCTGGCTGAAATTCTCATGTTAATTCCATCAGCCGTGCTTGTGAAAGAAGAGGGAAGTGCCTTCTGGCTTCATAGAACTCCCACGTGTCTCTGCAATCCAGAACACAGGTGGAGACGTGATATTGTCGGGACTGCCAGCTCGTAAGGACGGAGCTGGTCAGGACTCCAGGTGTCCTCGCAGGCAGTTCAAGTGCCATTTTCAAGGCCAGCTTTGTGAGGGAGAATAGTATCTGCGTTTCTGCAGCCAAAGGAGAAAGAAGCGTTTTCTTCGGCTCCTGCTGTGAGATCTCTCCCCAGCTGCCAGAATGGCCGGTGCTGGAATTCCACCAGGTGGCATGGAGGGAGGGAAGCAGCCTGCACCAGCAGGACCCTGGGAGGGGAGAGAAGGGCGGCCTGGCTGGAGGCCCATCTCAGTGGCGCGTACTCTGTCTCCACAGGCCACAAGGTGCTTGCGCAGTGCCGAGTGCTGCTGGCCAGTGTGGGGGCTGCGTGCCACTCGGACCATGGGGACCAGTAAGTGCTCTTCACAAACCCAGTCCAGGGCATAGGGGTCCTCCGGGCACTGGGTGCGGTGGGCAGGCGGCCACTGGGCCGCACTCTGGCTCGTGAAGGACGGCCCTGTCTGGGTCCTAGGAGGGGCAGAGGGAGGGCTTCCTGGAAGAAGTGACTTCTAAGCTGCCATCCGAAGGACTAGGACTTGTGCAGGGGAAGAGGGCTTCTCGTGCTCAGTTCTGAAGGCGCGGGGAGCAGGGCCTGGAGGGGCAGCGTGGCTGGGGCTGGGGAGGACTGGGGGGGGCTGGGGAGGGGATGGCCTGAGTGTCAGTGCTCACTTAAACCTCATGGAAGGGGGAGCCCTGAGGGCCATGGTGTGAGCAGACTCAGGTGTCAGATCAGCCATCTGCAAGATGCAGCAGAGATTCTGGGATAGCGGGTCCAGGTGAGCGGGTGGCCTGCCTGGCGGAGACTGTGGGGTAGAGGGCGTGGGGCACCCGAGCAGCAGCCTGCCGGCAGCGGGGGAGAAGCGGTTCCGGGTCTGGCCTGTTGAAAATGTGAGACCTCTGTGGGAGGTTGGAGTGAATGCAGGAGAAACACCCAGGGCTCTGGGGAGAGAGAACTGTGGCCAGCAGCACGTGGTCATCAGGGTCAGGGCGGAGGGATTGTGTAGGAGCACTTGGAGCGAGACAGTGGTGGGCCCGGCTCCAGGGAAAAGGAGGGGCAGGACAGGGCCCTGTAGGGGTGGGGGGCAGTGCCCTGCTACAGGAGGGGCAGGAGAAGAAAGGGGTCTGGGTGTGATGAGGGCAAGCCCCTTGGCAGAGCCCACACCTCGAGCCTCCAACAGCCCTGCTTCCGGACGCCCACACGCAGTCATCTGTTCCATGGCTAGATACTGGCTGGGTCCCTAGTGTCTGCAAAGCCCCATGCCAGGTGCCGTGAAGTTACCAAGTGGCTTAGATGGACCACATGGGTGAGGTACTGTCTGTGTCAGCATCAGTGTTCTCCAGGACCTCAGACCCCTCAAGGACAGGAGAGCCCCTGGCCCCAGAGCTCAGTGCGAGAGGGGGGCAGTGTCACCTGGGAGTGCCAAGTGCAAGAGAACTCTACAGGGAGAATGGTGGCGACTTTGAGCCGCACCTTGATATGGGTGGTCTTAGGGGTGTGCTTGGTCCAGGAGTTCAGCAGGAGGCGGATACCAGGCAGGGCAGGCGTGCACCCGGGTGGGTAGAGCCCCACTGGGGGAGTAGTCCAGAGCGGGGAACGCTGTGTCTCTTCCATATGCCCTTGGCAGCAGCTGCCACCCGGTCTTGCCCTCCCCAGGCCGTCCCCAGTGCTGCTGAACTACGGCATCCCCTTCGACGTGGCCAGGAACGCGCTCCGCCTCAGCGTGGGCCGCAGCACCACCAGGGCCGAAGTGGACCTCGTCGTGCAGGACCTGAAGCAGGCCGTGGCGCAGCTGGAGAACCAGGCCTAGCGCCAGGGCCGCCCTCCCCACCCCGCTTCTAGGAAGCCCGTGGCAGGGCACAGGATTGTCCCTCCAGTTCCCTCCTGAGGGCTGTGCCAGGATGACTGTCTCATGCCCCCTCTGCATTCTGTCCTGGAGTGCCTGCAAGTGTGCACCCCCAGTTTCCTTCCCTGGATCCGTGCAGAGCTCACAGGGCCCAGGACACTAATGCCACATAGGAACGCCCACATAGGAACTCCCACATAGAACCGTCCTCCAGTGGTGAAGTGGAAACGCCAGCTTCATCCACCCTCCCCACTGGGAACTGGGCAAGCCTGTTGCAAGTGCCCTTTCCTGGAAGGTGTTTTTATCAGGAAGATAGAATCCAAATATTTATAACTCATTGTCAGCCAAATGCTATCATGAACATAGGAAACTTGATTTTTTTGCTTTGATCGTGGCCTCGCACATGTACCTTTCCTGAGTGGTCTCTTCTCAGGCCCTTTTTAGTCCCTTTCCAAAGCTGCCCCCACCACCCTGCTCCTCTGGCCTCAGTGCACAGTGGCCCCCAGCCTCAGCCAGGCCTGCTCTGCTCAGCGTCTACCGCACACCACCCCTCCTGCTTCCCTGAGCCTGACCCTGTTCTGCCCACTGGCACTCAGGGCTGCGTGCTTCCCCATCCACAGTCCCCAGGCCTTCTCGTCTTGTCCCTTTTGATCATTAACTCAGGGTTTCAGGTCCAACCTCACTGAGCTGGTGCAGCTCCAGGTCATTCCTGGGGTGGAAATTGGATCATCCCTGACTCAGCTTTTACCTTAATTTTATTTGCAGAGGATTTTTTTCTCAAAATACTCTGTGGCATTTGGACACACATCCCATGTCGATGTTTGCATAGGAGTCATTTTCAGTGGAATAACACTTGTAATGTGTAGTTATACGGTTCAAGGAACTACATAATGATTTTGAGGAAACACTTGCCAGAAACTAAAAGAACAAAAGATTTCAGTGCCCGGCTTGGGTCTCCTGTGGTTTCTTTAGTGGGCGCTGCGCTTGGGCATGAAGGCATCTGACGGAGCCTGTGGATGGGGGAAACAAGGGGTGCAGCAGCCCCCAGGTCACCATTGTGTGATGATGCATTAGCCCAGAAATCCAGCTTGAGGCTGCGTCTCCAGGAGCCCCCACAAATGGAATGGGTCCCCCACCTGCAGCTTCCCATTGCTGCCAGGAAGAGGCTCTGGTGGTCCTGACTTCTCTAAAGAAGAACTGTGGATTGTCCAGAACAATCTGGAAAGGGGTTAAATGTACTTGGGCTCTTTGGACTGCAGCCCAGAGACTTGGTCAGTGTAGTTGGAGAGGAGGCTGAGGCAGGGGCTGGACACACCCAAGTCAGGGTCCTGGGCCCGTTGCAGGCCCTGTGGAGCCACTGCGTCCCCAGAGATTCATAGCCTCCAGGGCTGAGGGCCAGATCCAGAGGCGGAGCGCTCAGCTCTGTGCCAACACAGCCAAACATGTAGACCTACTGGGCACCCTTTACTTCAGGCTCACTGTGATGGCGGCTGGGGGTCTGCCCTTCTGTGAGAATTGGGGAAACCATCTCCCAGGCTACTCGGGGCTCCTGTGAGAAGCTCAGTGATGCGTGTCCTCAGCCCTCGCTCCGCAGTTGAAGAGGGGTTCGTGCCGTCTGGACAGATGTGAGCAGCCTTAGGGCCAGCCTCCTTTCTCTGCGGGCTGTGCCCAACCCTGACCTAGCCCAGTGTGGGCCTTTCCCTGTGTGCTGCACTCCATCCTCTCAGCTCCAGGCACCTGGCGCTCTCACGCTGTGGGAGTGGCTTGGGCAGGTCCCCAAGGTGTATCCCCCCCACCCCACCCCAACGCCTCCCATCTGCCCTGTGGCGGCTTATCAGGTAACCAGAGCCAGCAGCTTCATCCACATCTGAAACCAGAAGCCCCGGCCTGTGCATGAGTCACCACTGAGAGCCCGGGCCAGAGGATGGAGGAGCAGCGGGCACTCGTGGCCGCCAAGGACGGGGATGTGGCAACACTGGAGCGGCTGCTGGAGGCTGGCGCCCTGGGCCCGGGCATCACCGATGCTCTGGGGGCCGGCCTGGTTCACCACGCCACCCGGGCTGGCCACCTGGACTGTGTCAAGTTCTTGGTGCAGCGGGCCCAGCTGCCCGGCAACCAGCGGGCCCACAATGGGGCCACCCCCGCGCATGACGCCGCCGCCACAGGCAGCCTGGCCGAGCTGTGCTGGCTGGTCCGCGAGGGGGGCTGCGGTCTGCAGGTGAGCGGGAACGGGGCAGCCTGGCCTCCACAAACCTGGCTAGGGTGGAACCAGGGAGGTGTGAGCCACGTAGGCTCAGAGCACTGGCCACCCCGGGCTCCACAGCCCTGGGCTCTTCGTTTCTCTTGGGGACTCAGTCAGTGGTCGCCGTCTCTGCCCCACGCTTCTCAGAACACAAAGGCTTGAGAGCCAAGAACACCTCCTAAATTTTCTTAGGAAGCTGAGTGTTACCAGTGGGGGTCTTGCCAGAGGTCAAGACCCCTTGTCTCTGATCAGGCCTGGTCCACAGGGCCCGCTTCCCAAAGGGTCTAGAAAGGGATCCTTACAGAAGCACTGTGGGAACTCGGGCTTGAGAGCTGGGAACCCAGTTGGGAGACGGGAGTGAGGGCTGCTGATGGTGACCGTCTCGTCCGGAGCATTTCTACTGGGCCCCCCTCCTCTCTCCTGCCTGCCCCGTCCCCTTTGTGCAGGCGAGGGCCTTCGAGCTGTTGCTCAGCCCTGTGGAGCTTTCAGGACTGAGGGTGAGCAGGACTGACCGGCCTTAGAACACCGCCCAGAGGTCAGAGTTGGGGTGGGGGCCGGTGGGACCTGCTGAGATTAGGGAGCGGGAAGGTTCCCCGGCACCTGGCTCACCAGAGGGCCTGAGAGTGCCAGCCTAGCATCCCGTTCCGCCAAGCTCAAGGGCAGCAGGTGGGAGCTGTGCCTGCCTGGGGATCCATTCTGACCACAGGGCCCTTGGAGAAGGCCTAGGTCTGCTGGACCCCTGGCACCTGTGGTGGGAACACTCCCTGGCCCCAGGGCCCTGTGGCCAGAGGGAGGGCACTGGGGCAGGGAACCAGCCAGAGGCAAGTGTCCTGGGAAGCCTTTCTGACCATGAGCAGAGTGGGCGGGTGTCTGTGGGCACCCGGCTGAGTGGGAAAGGGCCTTCTCCACACTGGGGACGGGCCCAGGAGGGGCAGGGTTGCCAGAGGTGGCCTCCCAAGAGCTGGACCTGAGTCCTGGCCCTCCTGTCACCTCAGTCCCAGCAGGGAGCACCTCCCTCCATGTCGCAGGCAGAAACGGAGGGAAGGAGGAAGGAGCTGGAAGCCCCTTCACTGGGTTGCAGGCAGTGTAAGCCCTCACCTGGTACTCCTCCAGCAGCTGGCTCTGGCCACACGGCCTACCCCCCACTCACTGACCTGCCTGGGCCTCGGTAGGACCAAGATGCCTCGGGCGTCTCCCCGCTGCACCTGGCCGCCCGTTTTGGACACCCGGTGCTGGTGGAGTGGCTGCTCCACGAGGGCCACTCGACCACGCTGGAGACCCGGGAGGGGGCCCTGCCGCTGCACCACGCCGCTGTCAGTGGGGACCTGACCTGCCTGCAGCTCCTGACAACTGCACATGGCAGGTAAGGAACCCAGGGTCCCGCCTGAGGGGCAGCCTGGGGCAAGCTGGCCAAGGGGAGGCTGCACCGAGGAGGGCCAAGAGGACAGGCTGGTAGCCTTTGAGGTGAATCCTGCAGACGGGCATGCTGTCACTGTGGGGTGAGCTGGCAGGAGTCAAGGGCAATGAGGCCTCTATCCACAGGCCAGGCAGTGGCGGTGCCATGCCAGGGCCCAAGGGGACACAGGCCAGCGCTTCAGCTTGGAGAGTGGCTGGGGGCAGTGAGGACAGCAAGATGCTGCTGTGATGCCCAGGGCAGCTCTGGCCCCACCTAGGGGCATCTCAGGACCTAAAACAGCTCGGGACATGGACAACCGGCGACCTGTGAGGGCACCCTCCCCTCACCTGACAGGAGTGGGGACTCTCTGGTGGACTTGGGGACACAGAGGCTGGAGCTGCCTCTGCACTGCCCCATCCCTAGAGCCAGGCGCTGGCCTCATTGTCTCTGGGGCCCTGTGCCCCTGCCAGAACTGGTGGATGGCTAAGGAGGAAGGACAGGGTCAGGACAGCCAGTGAGGCAGAGGGCTTCCCTCCCCACCTGGACGCTCCTCCAGTCCTCGCCCTGCTTACCAAGGTCACCGTTGTCATAGGAACAGGCCCTCTGCCTCCTGCTGTCTTGGCTGAGGGTGAACCTTTCCGTCCCCCAGGGACCCACCTACCTCTGACCACGGCTCTTCTCTTTTTGAGGGAGCATCTCATTTGCCTGTCGCTGCCCCAGAGGCCTCAGTCCCCACATCCTCTTAGCTCCAGGACAAGCCCCATGCTTGTGGAATCGGGTTCTCACTCCTGGGTGTTCCCATCCTGGACCGCTTGGCAAAGGCCTTGGGATTCGCTTCTGTGGCTTTTTCCCAGAGCGTCCACACCACCCCCAGCCTTGGCTGGCCACAGTCTCTCTCAGGCCCACCTGGCTTTTAAAGAAGTTTCCACCACTGAAAACTGGGAGACTTGGGCTGAGTGCAGTGGCTCATGCCTGTAATCCCAGCATTTCTGGAGGCTGGGGCGGGAGGATTGCTTGAGCCCAGGAGTTCAAGACCGGCCTGGGCAATATAGCGAAGCCCTCATCTCTACAAAAAATGTATTTAAAAATTAGCCAGGCATGGTGATGAGTGCCTGTAGTCCCAGATACTCAGGAGGCTGAGGTGGGAGGATCACTTGAGTCTGGAAGGCAGAGGTTCCAGTGAGCTGAGATTGTGACAGAGCAAGTGTCTAAATTGCTCCAGCCTGGGTGACAGAGCAAGACCCTGTCTAAAAAAAACAAAAAGAAAACCAGGAGACTTCATGTTAATATGTACATACACACACACACTCACACACACAAATGGGAAGGTCCTGTACCCCTAGCCTAGTTCCCACCTAGCACTGACCAGCAGCCGAGAGGTGGCTGCTGCTGGCCAGACCATGCCCCTCCAGTGGCCCCCGACCCACTGGCTGCATCATGGCCTGCTCCCAGCCACCGCACTGGACACTGCCTGTTGCAGCCCTGGATGCAGTCAAGGACGCCTGGCAGAGTCCAGTGAAAGCACGGATCCTCCCCCGAGAAGGACACCAAGGCATACTGGCAGCCCTTTGGGGCATGTTCCATGAGCAAGTGTACCCTCAGGCTCAGCAGGTGCAGGGGACGATCCCTGTGTGGTGCAAGGCCAGGGAACAGCCACCAAGGTCCTGTGTCCCCCTTGCTAGGAGCAGAGGAGAGGTTGCTAGGGGGCTGGTACTGGCAGGGACTTTGTGAGGGGAGGGGGGTTTAAACCCAGGTGCAAGCCCCTGGACAGATCAGCTCCCAGCCTCTGTCTCCCCTCTGGCAGCTGAGGCCTGTGACTAGACTCTCCTCTGGGGTGGACCCCGAGTTGCTCAGATTCATCCATCAGAAGTGGGGAGCACGTGTGGGGGTGCTCATGAGATCCCTTCATTATTACCCAGCTTCCCCTCTTGAGAGAGGAAGGGCCTGGAAGTGGAGGGTCTGGAACAGGGTGGCGTGGTCTGCAGGCTTGGTGGGAAAGCAGGCACGAGCCGGAGAGTTGACCCTCCCCAGTGACATTGGCCCTGCCTCCACGCCGCCACTGCGACCCCAGCCCAGCCAGTGCAACCCTCACCTCATCACAGGCTGCCACAGCTACCAGGCACCCAGCATCACCTGCCACAGGGCACAGAGCAGAGGGAAACCCCTAAGGGAGTTGGGGTCAATCCCAGGCCTCCACTGGGACAACTGAGAACCTGGAAGGCAAGACCGTGGCCCTCAGATCTAAGAAGATGCATGTTTCTGACCTGGACCCAGGAGTTCCCAGAAAAGGACAGAAGGATAGGAGAGTGGGGTTGCACAGCCACCTGGGGGAGCAACCTGGAGGAGGGAACCCCACAGTAGCAGCTGGAAAGCACGTGGGAAACTCAGCCATCACGGGCAGGGCCAGGAGTCAGCAGTGAAGTCCAAGCAGCTGAGGGATGGGCTCAGCCATAGGCAGGAACTGGGCCTCCAAACCCTCCCTTCCCTGCAGCAGCGTGAACCGGCGGACATGCAGTGGTGCCTCCCCACTCTACCTGGCCTGCCAGGAGGGCCACCTGCACCTGGCCCAGTTCCTGGTGAAGGACTGTGGCGCTGACGTGCACCTTCGTGCTCTCGACGGCATGAGCGCCCTACACGCTGCCGCCGCCCGCGGCCACTACTCCCTCGTCGTCTGGCTGGTAAGTAGGTGCCAGAGGTGGAAAGGGGACATCCAGGGAGTGTGGGTCCTGCAGCAAGCAGAGTCTGGAGCCTGGATAGGGGCTCCAGAGGGAACTGGGGACGCGCAGGGCTGCTGGGGCATCCAATGAGCTGGTCCATGGCTCCCGAGACCCTGCAGGCCCAGCCAGGCTGGGCCCTGGAAGTTTTGACCACCTGCAGTGCACTCTGCTCTGTGGGGTCGTGCCATGGCTCCCCTGGGGCTCTCCTAGTCCCTCTCTCCCCGGAAGTCCTGGTGGGCCTCCCGGGTGCTCTCACAGTTGGTGGTGGCCCATGTGCTTTGTCTGCGCCCACACCAGCAGTGCCCAGTTCAGGCCACTCGGCCGCTTGTTCAGGCCCTGCCGCCTGATATCCCCGGGCCAGTCCCCACCTTTCTCCACTTCTGGCCTCTTTGGGGAAGGAAGACCTGAGACCCCAGAGCAGAGTGACTGAGGTTGGGGAGGTGCCATCTTCAAGGGTGGGCTGGGGACTTCCTGCCTCTACAACAGAAAAGCAGAGCAGGTGACGCCTGTAATCCCAGCTACTCGGGAGGCTACGGCAGGAGAATCGCTTGAACCTGGGAGGCAGAGGTTGCTGTGAGCTGAGATCACGCCACTGCACTCCAGACTGGGCAACAGAGTGAGACTCCGTCTCAGAAAAAAAAAGAGCAGGGGAGGCCCTCTTTGAGGCGGGGACTTGGGGGCAGAGCTGAGGATGGACAGGAAGTGGCTGAACAAGGAGCGGGGCCCAAAGCAACTTCCTGAGGGGGGCACACTTCATTCAGAGGCAGGGAGAGCCTGGCCCATGGGGCCTGGGGGTGGGCCGGAAAGGCAGACAGAGGTGCTGGGAGGACTGGGGTTCTTTCCTGAGGGTCCTGGGGAGCCATGGAAGGCTCAGAGCCAGGAGCAGCAGGATCTGACTGGCGTATCGGAAGGTCACTGTGGCTGCTGGTGGAGAAGTGCGAGCTGCCTGCCCCCAGACCTCCCACGCTTGCCTGAGGCCTCCTGTCTCCCGGCTCCCACCCACTCAGCTCCAGCTCCTTCTCCAGCAGGCCAGGCTGGCTCTGCCCCCGGGGCCTTTGCATGCGCTGCACCCTGTGCCTGGTATACAGCTCCCCAGGCGCCCCTGGGGCCTTCCCTGACCAGCTGGTTTACTGGGGGGAGCTGCCTGCCCAGACCATCCTCACTCCTGCTTTCCTCCCCCGCGCACCAGCACCGGGCACATGGCATGTCTGACTCCTGGTCTTGGTGGTGGTTTCCACCCGCCGGGGTGTAGGCGCCAGGAGCTCCGTGGGTGCAGGACTTCACCACCTGCTGCGTTCCCCGCACCTGGCATGCGGTCAGGCTCGAGAGATGTTTACTGAACCAATGGGCAAGTGAAGGAACGGAGGCCTGGTCCCTTAGGATGGCACCCGCTGCTCACCGTGGCCCTGAGGCCCTTGGGATGGGTCCCGCCTGCTCACCGTGCCCCCGGGCGCTTGGGATGGTGCTGGCCTGCTCCCCGTGGCCCCAAGGTCCTCAGGCTGGTGCCAGCCTGCCCACTTTGGCCCCAAGGCCACCTGAATTGGCCTCCAGCCTCCCTTCGTGGAGACTGCAGCCCCTCCCGGTGACTCGCCTGCGTGTGCGCCCCTCCCCACCCCGGGGGCTGCCCCTCCAGCTCCTCCTGCTGGAGCGGTCTCCCACAGAGGAAGCTCTCTTGACCTGGTCCCGCCCTGGCCGTCCTCCCCTCGCCCCTGCAGCAGTTCTGACCCATTCACTCCAGACCTCAGCCTCCCAAATGATGCCTGGCCCCTGGGATGAGCGGTGGCTGCACACAGCGGGCAGAGTGGCAAGAGCTCACCGCAGGGGGTCTGCTGAGCCCTGGGACCGTGCTGAGGCATGAGCGGCCCTTCCTGGGGAGAAAGCGGACAGGCCTCGGGGTCTCCGGGCCAGAGAGGCCACTCCAGATGCGAAGGAGCCCCGTGGCAGCCCTGTCCCTGTCTCTGTTTCCAGCTCATTGTGCTTTGCCCAGCAGACACTTCTGATCAGTCAGGAGCACCCTGGCTGTGCTAAGAGGCACTCACACCGAAGGTGGCGGGGGCTGCTGACGGCTCTGCTGTCCTCCTGGCCTCCCCAATGGGGAAAGCAGGCACACTCCAGGCAGGAAGGAGGAAGGAGGGCGAAGACGGAGCCAGCACGCCTATCACCCCTCTGTCAGGAAGGCAGTTTGTCCTAGAAGACCCCCGCGTCCCACTGGCCGGCCCAGGCCCCATGGCTGTCCCAGCTGCACAGGTTTCAGCGAGTCAGTGTAGGGGACGATCACCGGGCTGGTGCTGTGGACCACAGCAGGGGGCCCTTCAGAAGGCTACTGCCCCAGGGTCCTGCTGCCCCAGGGTGACGGCGACGCACGTGCTGAGCCAGCCCTGTCCAGGGTTTCCTGAGATTGTGCCCTGTGTCCTGAGAGGCACAGCCAGAGTCCACTTTCAGTTCTGCTCTGATACCCTCCCACTCTGTGTGCCTCCTCCCTGGGAGGGTGGCTGCCCCCACTGCTCCTCCTTCCCCAGGTCACATTCACTGACATCGGACTCACGGCACGGGACAATGAGGGGGCCACGGCCCTGCACTTTGCAGCCCGAGGCGGCCACACGCCCATTCTAGACCGACTCCTGCTGATGGGTGCCCCGGTCCTGAGAGACTCCTGGGGTGGGACCCCCCTCCACGACGCAGCAGAGAACGGACAGATGGAGGTAAGGTGGGCGTGAGGGAGACCGGGTGAGCAGTCACGAGTGTCAGCCATGCCCAGCACTGTGTCAGTGACCCTCATGGCAACCCTGTAAGAATGATGACTCCCCTTATACAGATGGGCAAACTTAGGCTCAGAGTTGCAAAGTCACTTGCGCAAGGTCAAGAGCCCGGGGTCAAGTGGCAAGATCCAAGCTCTATGCTCTCGTCCTGCGTACCATCCTCCCTCCCTTCGCGCAGACTCCCTGGTGCCTGGTCCGGGCTTGGTCTTGGTGACAGTCTTCTCAGAACAGCCCTTGGGGACGGACCCTCTGCTGTGAGCAGCCTTCGAGCAGAGTTGTGGCAGGGTTGTGATGTCAGCCCCTTTGCTATTAGCCAGATAAATCTTGGGAGCTCACATGGCCCAGCCTCAAGGACATGACATCCAAAAACCCCATGTAGGCAGGGATGGTGTTCAAATGTTCAACAACATCAGAACCACACCCAGCCTTTGAGGGTGGGTGCAGCCATAAGCCTCTGGCCCTGCACGGATACCCACCCAATGTTGACCTCGTCTAAAGGCGAGACTCCATCTCAGGAGAATGCACACAGTTTACTTCTCCCCAGCCCCATCCAGTCCCAAGTGGTGTCGGGTCTATTCACCTCTATGAAGTCTCCTGGTTCCCCACATTCTTTGAAAGCCTCCCAGGCTTAGGCTGCTCAGTCTGGAGCCAGAAGCGCACTCCAGGCCTCTGGAAGGCTGGTCTGGGGGGATTATAAGTGGAAGTGCAACCGACCATCGCATTCTGGGTCTGCAAGCCTGTTGGCCAGGCTGGTCTCAAACTCCTGATCTCAAATGATCCACCCACCTCGGCCTCCCAAAGTGCTGGGATTACAGGCATGAGCCACCGCGCCCAGCCTAGTTATTCTTTGAATGGTGTGAATTACACTAATTATTTTTAAAAATTGTTAAATTGTGATTTAAAAATGCATAACATAAAATTTACCGTGTTAACCATTTTCAAGCATACACTTGAGCAGCATTAAGTCTGTTCACATTATGGTGCAGCAGAATCTCCACAACTTTATCATTTCGCAAAACTGAGACTCTAGCCATCAAACAGCAATTCTCCATCTCCCTTTTCTCCCAGCCTCTGGCAACCAACATTCTACTTTGTTTTTTTATGACCTTGATGACTTAGGATACCTCATGTAAGTGGAATTGTACAGTATTTATCCATTTGTCTCTGGCTTAGTTCACTTAGTATAATGTCCTCAAGGTTCATCCCTGTTGTAACATGCCAGAATTTCCTTTTTTATGGCTAAATAATATTCCATTGTATGTATATACCACATTTTCTTTCTCTATTCATCTGTTAATGGACATTTGGGTTTTTCTGCCCTTTGACTGTTGTGAATCATGCTACTATGAACATGGGTGTGTAAATATCTCTGAGATCCACCCTTCAAATCTTTTGGATATGTATACCCAGCATTAGAATACCTGGATCTACCCTGATTACTTTAAAATGTTACACTGACCTTGCATTCCTGGAATAAATTCAATGACATATTATTCCTTTTGAATATAGCTCAATTCAATTTGCTAACATTTTGTTTAGGATTTTTTGGCCTTATATTCTTGAGTAAAATTGGCATGGAATATCCTTTTTTAGTTTTATCCTTATTATATTTTGGTATCAAAATATGCTATGAATTAGGGAATGTTTCCTCTTTTCCTATTTTTTGAGACATTTTGGTTACATTAGACTTATTTTTTTATTTAAAGATTTTGTGGAATTCACTAGTGAAATCCTCTGGATCTGGCTGTTTCTTTGAGGGAAGGTTTTTAATTATTAATTCAATTTATTTATTTATTTATTTATTTATTTATTTTTGAGACGGAGTCTTGCTCTGTAGCCCGGGCTGGACTGCAGTGGCCGGATCTCAGCTCACTGCAAGCTCCGCCTCCTGGGTTTACGCCATTCTCCTGCCTCAGCCTCCGGAGTAGCTGGGACTACAGGCGCCCGCCACCTCGCCCGGCTAGTTTTTTGTATTTTTAGTAGAGACGGGGTTTCACCGTGTTAGCCAGGATGGTCTCGATCTCCTGACCTCGTGATCCGCCCGTCTCGGCCTCCCAAAGTGCTGGGATTACAGGCTTGAGCCACCGCGCCCGGCCAATTCAATTTATTTAATTATAGAACTACTAGGGCTTTCTATTTCTTATGTGTTGGTTTCATCAAATTGTATTTTTCTAGGATTTATTTCCTAGAAATGTTCTAGGAATCAATTTTATCTAAGTTATTAAGTGTATTAGCATAAAGTTATTTTTAATATCCTGATGATCCTTTATTGTCTGTATGTAGTAAGTTCCCCGTTTTTAATTCCTGATATTGGTTATTTTCTTCTTTCTTTTTTTGTCTCAATCAGCCTCACTAGATATTAGTCACTAGTTTTTCCAACAGTCAGGTTGTAACTTGTTCAGGGTCCTCCAAAAAGCATTTAATTGTCTCCAACGTATTTTTTTTATTTCATTAATTTCTACATTTATCTTTGCTATTACTTTCTTTCCTAAATTACTGAGATGGGTGCCTACTTCACTTACTTTTCAACCTTTTTTCTTTTCTAATATATTTATCGAAGGCTATAAATTTTCCTCTAAGTACTGCTTTAGCTGTATCCCACTGTTTGATAATTGTTCAGTTAAAAAATATTTTCTAATTCCCATTTTGATTCTTATTTGCCCTAGGGATTCCTTGGAATTATGTTTCTTAATTTCCAAATATGAAGGTGTTCCTTCCGGCTATCTATTTGTTATTAATTTCTGTCCAAATTGCATTGTGGTCAGAAAATATACTCTGGTGATTTCAATCTTTTGATTTTTTGATAAGTTACTTTATTGCCCTGTGTATGGTCAATTTTGTCAATGTTGCATGTGTTCTTGGAAAGACTGTAGAGTTTGCAGGCTGTTCTCTACATGTCATTATATCATTGTGTTCTTCAGATCTCCATAGGTATACATTTTAGTTTATTGGATTTCAAATGGCTCGAGAGAAGTGTGTAAACATTCCTGGCTATTATTCTGGATTTGTCTGTGTTTCCCTATAATCCTATCACCATTTGTTTTGTATATTTTGAACCCCATATCTAGTCTGTTTTATCTGATATATGTATACACATGACTTTTCTTTCTATACTCGTTTAATGGTGAGACTTATTCATACTTTACTTTCAGCCTTCTGAATCCTTATGTTTGCCAGTACCTCTGGTTAGCCACATGCAGTCACATTTAGTTTTTTTCATCAGCCTGACAGTCTTTGTCTATTGGTGCATTTAGACCATCTACAGTCATATAATTACTAATGTTTAGGGGTTTATTTTTACTCTCTTATTTTGAGGAGATGTTATCTGGCTGCCTGGGTTTTTCTTTATTTAAAAGTAGTAAGCACTTTTGTTTTTGTCTGTTCTCAGAGATTTATTTCTATTTCTTTGTGGGCTGGGTCTTCTGGTTCTCATTCATGGTATCCTGTTTCCTTGTATTTTTTATTTTTGTTGACGTATGCTGACATTAAATATGAAAAATGAAGTGTAGGCATAACTGGAGGCCTTGGCAATATCTTATTTGCCTTTGCTGGGCACATGTGGGCTCAGGATCATCGTAATCTGCATTCCAGACAGGAAGTTCCCAGGACCACCTCCATGATAGGAAGCAGGGGCCTGACTGGCATCTGGCTTCCGTTTTCTCTGAGGGTAGAGCCCTTGGCCTACATCGGGAGGTGGTCAACCAGAGCCCCCACCCTTGACAGAACCCGCACTGTTCCTGGCCTCCCTGGTCCCCTGAGGCTGCTGGAGGACAGTGTTCTTCTGGCATCAGCCCAGGCTCAGGGCAAGGGCAGTTCTGAGTGCTGGGCTCCCCCACCACCCCCCTACCCCCAAGGCTTTCCTTTTCCCCTGAGTGTGGCCGGATCACTCCTCCCTGACTTCTGTGTTACCTTACGGAGGCTGTTGGCAGGTGACTTTTACAGAGAATCCGTGTTTCATGTCTTTGGGCAGTGGGTTGGTTTGACCCAACTGGTTCTCTCCTCCCTGGAGTAGTGGATCCATCTGCTCACCTGCCTTTCCACTGGTGTGGCCTCTGCACAGACTTCCGGACAGAGTTCCATCTGTCTGCTGACAATCCCAGCGGCGATGGGGTCCATTACTCTGGGGGAGATGTTCCCTTCCTCCTCCCCATAGCTCTGTTCCTGTCAGGGCCATGCCCTCTCTCCCCAGCACCATCTGGGGCCAGGTCTGACACCTGTCCCCCTCTGCCGTGACACCCCTCATACTCCTGCAGACCCCATAACTCCCCTCCTCTGCATCCTGGCCTCCTCTTCCCAGCAACAGCTCCTTGGGGATGCTCTGCCTCCACCCACCCACACACCCACTGCGTCCTGGCAGACTTTTGCCATTCCCCCAGCCCAGAGCCTCCGGGAGCAGTGCCTCTCCCAGGGACTGGCTTCAGCAACCGGCCCCAGCCTCCCCAGCCCCAGCCTCCTTGCACATCTGACAAATACTTCCTGCTTCCTCAGCCACACCAGCCACTGGCTCAGCCCTTCTGGTCCTCCAAGAGCCTTCAGGCGTTATCTGGTTCAAGCCTCCCAGCAGGCCCCAAGGAAGGGGTGTGCGCACACCTGATTTTGTGTGGCCCCACAAGCTCAAAATAGTTCTCCCCTTTTTAAATGGGGAAAAAGCAAAAGAATCACATCTCATGTCACATGAAACTCATCTGAAGTTAAAAGTGTCCACAAATAAAGCCTCATGTGCAACCGGCCCTGCTATGGGTGGCAGCTTTCACACCACAACCAGGGTTGCGTATTTGTGCCAGAGCTGGCAGCCCCCAGCCTGAGCTGCTTACTCTCTGAGGGCAGCGCGGCACCCAGGAAGGCAGGCAGTGCACGAGCAGACACCTGAGTCCACAGCTTAGAGGCACAGGGTCATTATCCTCAGGCAGTGACAAGCCCGTGGCTCTGTGGTTCTGGAGCAGGTCTTGTGGATCTGCAGGGCTTCCAGGACGCAGGGCTCTTTCCATCTTCGTGTCCACCTTCCTCTGGTGGTGCCGTGGCCTCTTCAGGCTGTGGCCACCTTGGAGGCCATGGAACTCAGGGCAGAGGAAGGAGGGGAAGGGAAGCTGTCCAGAGAAGAATTCCCCCAGGACGAGGCACTCACCCTTGAGGTCTCGAGCTGACCTGCTAGCTGCACAGCTGGGTGTCGGTAGGGGCCGGGGCGAGGAAGGCTGGTGGTATCAGCCATAGATCAGTGCAGCTGTCCCTACTTTACAGACAGGCCCAGTTAGCTGGCCAGGTTCTCTGACCAGCAAGTCACAGAGCCAGATGAGCTCAAGGCCACTGGACTTCGCTGCCAGGCCCCCTGCCACACACAACAGCATCACGTTGTGTTTACTCACGGCAGGCACACCCGCCGCTCCATATGCATGCTGAACCTGTATTTATCTGTAGAGAATGAACACTAATTGCACCTTTTATAGGTGAGGCACCTGCAGTCCAGGGAGGAGCTGAAATTTCCTTTGGGGTCTCACAACTTTTTTGAGATGGAGTTTCACTCTTGTTGCCCAGGCTGGAGTGCAGTGGTGCCATCTTGGTTCACTGCAACTTCCGCCTCCCGGCTTTAAGCAGTTCTCCTGCCTCAGCCTCCTGAGTAGCTGGGATTAGAGGCGCCTGCCACCACACCTGGCTAATTTTTTGTATTTAGTAGAAACAGGGTTTCACCATGTTGGTCAGGCTGGTCTGGAACTCCTGACCTCAGGTGATCCACCCGCGTTGGCCTCAAGTGCTGGGATTACAAGTGTGAGCCACCGCGCCCGGCCAAGGGTCTCACAACTTCTTACTTAGTTCAATTCAGTGTCACCCAAAGATGCTGAGGCCCAGCTGGTCTATCTCAGAGATACGTTTGCGTCAAAGGCACAGTTTTGTGAACACAGCATTCGCCTCACTCAAGTTCGTTTTTGTGTTTCCCTAGTACCACCAAAGAGACACAGAAATATTTATAGAATAAATACATACAGAATAAAGTACAGAATTCATTATTGAGGTCCCCTGACCCTCTCCCATCTGAATCCTTCACAGGCCCAGATGTCCTGCAGCCTTCCAGTCCTGTGGACTCCCTCCCCAGCTTCCTTCCCTCCCCTCTTCCTCCCCATTCCCATCACAAGAGCCCATCAGGTACAAGGAGACAGGAGGGCCCTGGCCCCAGGTTGGCTGGGTAGGAGCATGCAGTGTGGCTGGCAAAGGTGGTGAGCAGCCTTGGTCAGGCATGAGCTGGTACTCCGGGTGCCAGGGGGGAACCTCATGGGGCCAGGAGGATGGTCCTATGGAGAGTGGGGCTGTGGTGGGAGGTGGCCCTGAGTCCCCGGGGCGGGGGCCGGTTGCTTGTCTCTCTGAGCCTTGTTTGTTCACGTGCATTGATCCACATCTCCAAGGGTGGCAAACATGGAAACTGGTTCTGCATTTAATGCCTAGGCGATGGCAGCTGTGAGGGGTCTGGACGGGGCACCCTGATGCCTGTCAGCTCAGCACTGCTTCATATGCAGTGCCTGGTACTGTCTGTGCCAGGACAGGGTGGCTGTGGGATGAGGCTTGGGTGCTCCTAGGCAGGTCTCTGGAACCCCACGGCCCAGATTCAAGCCCTGCCCCTGCTGGGAAGGGCATCAGGGCAGCCTGTGCCATGGGGCCAGGGGAGCGGCCTGCACAGGGCCAGCCCATGGGCACCTGGTGAGTGTCGCGGTGGGTCACACGTGTGCCCTCCTCACTGCAGTGCTGCCAGACCCTAGTCTCCCACCACGTGGATCCCTCCCTGCGGGATGAAGATGGTTACACGGCGGCGGACCTGGCAGAGTACCACGGACACCGGGACTGTGCCCAGTACCTGCGGGAGGTGGCCCAGCCGGTAAGGCTCAGGGTCCCCAGCTGCCCTGGAGGCATGGAGGGTGGGCCCAGATCCCAGCCAGGACCCCACTGCTGAACCTGCAGCATAGTCAGCTGGGAAGCTCACCATATCCAACTCATACATGGCATCGGAGCCAGGAGCAAGGGCCTGGGCAGGACTGAGGTGCCACAGGGCAGCCAGTGCTAGGGTCAGGCTGTGACAGGAGCTGTGACAGGGGCCAGGACAGGGGCTGTGACGGGTGGGGCCAGGGCTGTGACAAGGACAGGGGCTGTAACGGGGATCAGGAGAGAGGGCATGTGACGGCCTGGGGCCATGGCTGTGGCCAGGGCCCAGCCTGGGCTTGTGGCTGGAACTTGGCCAGGTCATGCCATTCGTCTGGGTCACAGAGACCACACCTGTGACTCAAGAGCCTCCGTGGCCAGGGTTCCTCATGGGTGATGTACGTCAGACTGAGGAGCCCCAGGAGTGGGAGCAGAACCTCCCAGAGGTGACCGCAAGGCAGCCAACAGCCCTGCAGCAGCCGGAAGGCAGCAGATTCCAGCCCTGGCTCTTGTCTCTCAGCCTGGGACCCCACAGTCTCTCATTTCCCCATTTGTAAGGACAGGGATCTTGTCTGTCCCACTAGTCCCCAGCCCTTAGCACATGACAGGGCTCAACAAGTGTTTACTGAATGAACAAATGAACAAATGGACAGAAAAGCAGGTGGATGCATGAGGGTGAACAGAGGAAGGGATGGATGGGGAGGGAACAGACAGAGGAGGAATGGATGGGGCAGGGAGGCCAAAGGAGTGAGAAATGAGGAGAGGGCTACATGGAGAGGGGAGAGCTCAGGAGGGCGGATGGAGAAGAGATGGGTGGAAGAGGAGTGGACGAAGAAGGGTGGAAGGAGGAGGGTGGATGGAGGAGAGATGGACAGAGGAGGATGGATGGAGGAGGAATGCGTGGAGGAGGAATGGATGGAGGAGGAATGGATAGAGGAGGGTGGATGGAGGAGGAATGGATAGAGGAGGGTGGATGGAGGAGAGATGGACAGAGGAGGGTGGATGGAGGAGGAATGCGTGGAGGAGGAATGGATGGAGGAGGGTGAATGGAGGAGGAATGGATAGAGGAGGGTGGATGGAGGAGAGATGGACAGAGGAGGGTGGATGGAGGAGGAATGCGTGGAGGAGGAATGGATGGAGGAGGGTGAATGGAGGAGGAATGGATAGAGGAGGGTGAATGGAGGAGAGATGGACAGAGGAGGGTGGATGGAGGAGGGTGAATGGAGGAGGAATGGATAGAGGAGGAATGGGTGGAGGAGGAATGGATGGAGGAGGGTGGATGGAGGAGGAATGGATAGAGGAGGGTGGATGGAGGAGAGATGGACAGAGGAGGGTGGATGGAGGAGGAATGCGTGGAGGAGGAATGGATGGAGGAGGGTGAATGGAGGAGGAATGGATAGAGGAGGAATGCGTGGAGGAGGAATGGATGGAAGAGGGTGAATGGAGGAGGAATGGATAGAGGAGGGTGGATGGAGGAGAGATGGACAGAGGAGGGTGGATGGAGGAGGAATGCGTGGAGGAGGAATGGATGGAGGAGGGTGAATGGAGGAGGAATGGATAGAGGAGGGTGAATGGAGGAGAGATGGACAGAGGAGGGTGGATGGAGGAGGGTGAATGGAGGAGGAATGGATAGAGGAGGAATGGGTGGAGGAGGAATGGATGGAGGAGGAATGGATAGAGGAGGGTGGATGGAGGAGAGATGGACAGAGGAGGGTGGATGGAGGAGGAATGCGTGGAGGAGGAATGGATGGAGGAGGGTGAATGGAGGAGGAATGGATAGAGGAGGAATGCGTGGAGGAGGAATGGATGGAGGAGGGTGAATGGAGGAGGAATGGATAGAGGAGGGTGGATGGAGGAGGAATGCGTGGAGGAGGAATGGATGGAGGAGGGTGAATGGAGGAGGAATGGATGGAAAAGGATGGATGGAGAGTGGATGGAGGAGGGTGGATGGAGGAGGAATGGATGGAGAAATGGATGGAGGAGGGTGGATGGAGGAGGAATGGATGGAGGAATGGATGGAGGAGGGTGGATGGAGGAGGTGGATGGAGGAGGGTGGATGGAAGAGGGTGGATGGAGGAGGGTGGATGGAGGAGGAATGGATGGAGGAGGTGGATGGAAGAGGGTGGACGGAGGAGGGTGGATGGAGGAGGAATGGATGGAGGAGGTGGATGGAAGAGAGTGGATGGAGGAGGGAAAATGGAGGAAGGTAGACAGAGGAGGCTGGATGGAAGAGGGTGCATGGAAGAGGGTGGATGGAGGAGAGTGGTTGGAGGAGGGTGGGTGGAGGAGGGTGGGTGGAGGAGGGGAGATGGATGAGGGTGGATGGAGGAGGAAGGGATGGAGGAGGGTGGATGGAGGAGGGTGGTTGGAGGAGGTGGATGGAGGACGGTGGATGGAGGAAGGTGGATGGAAGAGGGTGGATGGAGGAGGGTGGATGGAGGAGGGTGGATGGAGGAGAAATGGATGAAGGAGTTGGATGGAGGAGTTGGATGGAGGAGGGGAGATGGAGGGTGGGTGGATGGAGGAGGAATGGACAGAAGAGTAATGGATGGAGGAGGGTGGATGAAGGATGGAGATGGGAGCTGGGTGGATAGAGGAGTTGGATGGAGGAGGGTGGATGGAGGAGGAAGGGATGGAGGAGGGTGGATGGAGGAGGGTGGATGGAGGACAGTGGATGGAGGAAGGTGGATGGAAGAGGGTGGATGGAGGAGGGTGGATGGAGGAGGGTGGATGGAGGAGAAATGGATGAAGGAGTTGGATGGAGGAGTTGGATGGAGGAGGGGAGATGGAGGGTGGGTGGATGGAGGAGGAATGGACAGAAGAGTAATGGATGGAGAAGGGTGGATGAAGGATGGAGATGGGAGCTGGGTGGATAGAGGAGTTGGATGGAGGAGGGTGGATGGAGGAGTTGGATGGAGGAGGGTGGATAGAGGATGTGGATGGAGGAGGGTGGATGAAGGAGGAATGGATAGAGGAGGGTGGATGGGGGAGCTGGATGGAGGAGATGGAGGAGGTGGATGGAGGAGGAATGGATGAAGGAGTTGGATGGAGGAGGAATGAATGGAAGAGGATGGATGGAGGAGGGTGAATGGAGGAGGAATGAATGGAAGAGGATGGATGGAGGAGGGTAAATGGAGGAGGAATGAATGGAAGAGGGTGGGATGGAGGAGGGTGAATGGAGGAGAAATTAATGGAAGAGGGTGGATGGAGGAGGGTGGATGGAAGAGGATGGATGGAGGAGAAATGGATAAAGGAGCTGGATGGAGGAGTTGGATGGAGGAGGGTGGATGGAAGAGGAATGGACAGAAGAGGAATGGAGGAGGGAGGAGAGTGGATGAAGGATGGAGATGGGAGCTGGGTGGATGGAGGAGGGTGGATGGAGGAGGGTGGATGAAGGATGGAGATGGGAGCTGGGTGGGTGGAGGAGGGTGGATTGGGGCAAATGAATAAAGGAGCCACTGGGAGAGGGTGCTTTGGCATCCACATTGGAGTCAGGTCACCCCCATGTGCTCCCACCCGACCTTCCCTCTCTATTCCAGGCCCAGGGCAGTTACAGTGACAAATTCATCTAACCTGCCTCAGTTTCCATCACACTTCTTTTAGTGACCACCCCTTCAGAAAGGTGTTCTGAAATCACCTGACCCTTCTTTTTGGGTGAGGGGACTGAGGCCCAGAAGGTGTCATTGCCCTCCACCCCCTAAACCCCTTGTCTCCCCAAGGGGTTGCTGGCCTCCTCTTCTCTGATGTGTCCTCTCAGAGCATCTGGGGTCAACTGGGGCAGAGCCACAGTCCCCCCCACCCCCCAGCCCCTGGGGCCTGCCGGACACTTGTCACACTGCCACCACTGGGGCCTCTGTTAGCACTGGTGGAAACCCACACCAGTCCTGCCGCGCTGCGCAGGTGGCTCAGGTGGCCTCCAGAGAGCACGGCTCTGTCCTGGTTTTGCCCCGGTGCAGCAGTTTCAGGAAGTAGAATTCAGTCACTGCTGGAAGTCATGTATTTACTAAATGGTGTGCTTGCTAGACGACCAACGGGTCCTGGTTCAGCAGAAGGCTGTCTTTCTGGCTTGGCTTGAGAAGGTGGTGGTGCTCTGCTGGCTTCTCCACAGAAGGCGGGGCTCCACGGCCCGCAGCCCAGGAGTGCCGACTGCCTTGGTCTCCCGACTGCCTGGGTCTCCCACAGCTCCTTCAAGGCCGCTGGGTCGGCCTCGGCCTTTTTTGGGCCCATCCCTGCACTTCCTGCCTGGATGGCATCCGAGATTAGGCGATGGGGAGGGCAGCCGCTCTGCTGGTGTCCCAGCCTCCACAAGCCCCTGGCACAAGGGAACAGCCCCGCCCAACCTCCTGGGAGTCTCTGACACTGTTCCTGCCCAGCCATTCTGGGGTCCCATGCGTGGGCTTTCTGTCCAAGCAGTGCCTCTGCCTTCTGTCCCCAGACCCCGTGGTAGTGGAGGACGGGTTGCGTTAGGCTCGCCATGTCCTTCCCATCCACAGTCCCCTCCTGCCTGCGCCTGGGCGCCCCCTGCCCAGCTCATGAAAACCCAACCCTGCCACCTTCCCGGCTCCTGGGTGTGCAGCTTCAGGAGCTGGTTTGGGAGCTCGGGGTCGGGACTGGAGCATGTCTCTGTCTTCAGCCTCTGGGAGGGTCTGGTGACAGCAGGGGGTGCTCATCTCTCATCACTGGAGCTGTCTCCCCTCCAGGCCTCTGAGGGAGAGCAGGCTGTCAGCTGTGGGCCTGGGGAGGCCATGTGCCTGCTGCAATATTGATGGGAATGCAATCCGCAGGGGCTGCTCGCACTGGCCGCCTCCGAGCTGGCCTCAGAAGAGGTGGTAAAATCCATCATCTTCCCCAGGACAACACAGCGTGTCTCCGCCCCCAGGGAACTCGTGCATTCCAAGAGCAACAGCAGCTTGGGGAGCAATGCTGGACAGCAGTGCTGAGACCTGCCCTGTGGGAGGTGCCCCCTCGTGCCTCCTTTGTGTTGGGTCTGTGGGGCCTGCCCAGCTTGGAGTCTGCTCAGGGTGCTAGGGAAGGCCAGCCCTGCCCCTCCCTGGGCCTTGGGGACCCCTCTGCACGCAATGAGAGATGGGGTCTTGAAGTCCTGGGGCTGCCCTCGAGGCAGGCCCCCTCCCCTCTGCTAGCCAAGCAACTGGGATCCTGCCTGTGGGGCTCTGAGCGCCCTGTCTGGGCAGGGACGGCGCATAGAACCCTCCATGCTTGGGGAAGAGCCTCTGGCACCTCTCGTGGTGTCCAGGGCTGTCCCACTCACCCCCACCTGCCAGCACTGTGCTGCCCTTCCTGGGCATGGGGCACTGGCAAGTTCTGAGCGTCTCTAAACCCCAATTTTCTCACCACAGGGTCTCTCTCTGTCACCCAGGCTGGAGTGCAGTGGCACAGTCTCAGCTCACTGCACCCTCAGCCTTCCAGGCTCCAGTGATCCTCCCACCCCAGCCTCCCAAGTAGCTGGAACTACAGGCACATGCCACCACACCAGCTAAGTTTTGTACTTTTTGTAGAAATGGGGTTTGGCCATGTTGGCCAGGCTGGTCTTGAGCTGGGCTCTAGTGATCCTCCCACCTCTGCCTCCCAAAGTGCTGGGACTACAGGTATGAGCCATCACAGCCGGCCCAGGGCCTTGTTTTTTGGGTAAAGGAGAAGCTCCTCGAGCACCCAGTGAGGCACCTGCCCTGGTGGGCCCTCGGGACAGGTGTGCTCTCCCCCCTTCGGTCCAGAAACGTACTAAGACGTCTTTATTTTATATACGAGGAAACTGAGGCCCAGAGAAGGTGAGAGGCTTCCTGGGCACTCTCCTCCTGCTGGGAAGGGTGGTACCCGCCCAGTCAGTAATGGAATCTCAGCCATGGCAACTGCTGTCCGGCACCCATCCGTGGGCCGTGATTCTCTCTGCCCGGGTGGCATTACAGGCCTGTGACCTGGCTCACAACGATGCTCTCCATGTATAATGCATGGAGCCTCCGCGGTGCTCAAATCTCACCAAAAACCAGGGACAGGGACAGCGGGCTGGGCCGTGGGGCCACATGACCACCAACCTCAGGGCAACTGTCCAGTGCTGGGATTCAGGGCAGCACGTGTCTAACTGTTAAAACCCCAAGGGACGGGACTCCCACGTCTGTGCCTCCAGATCCCTGAGGCTCCACTGTGTCCAGGGCCTTCCTATGGGAGGCAGGGGTGTGGTTACTCCCGTTGCCGGGTCAACGCCACAGCCAGGCTTCTCATCCCTGTTAAAACCCAGAGACCATCCTAATACCGACGGTGGCAGCAGCTCGGAGGTCTGAATGCCACCGTCATGCAGGCCCCTGCCAGGTGCTCTCCATAGTCCCTCAACTTTCCAAGAACCCTGATTTATAGGCAAAGAAATGGAGGCTCAGGGGGTGGCGTCCTGGGGCTTCTCGCTGGTGAGGAGTGGAACAGGGCTGGACCACAGGGACCTCGAGTAAGGTCCCCCAAGCCACAGGTGCTGTGCTGGGGCCAGAGTCCGGTAGTCCCCTGAGCCCCAAACTAACTTCCACCTCTTTTGTCTTCCCCAGCACAAGAGGGCCGCTGCCATCCTGCCAAGCCCCTCACTCTGCCAGGGGTGGCCCCTCCCCACTGACAGCAGGTTTGATCTCAGGGAGGGGGCTCAGGGCTCCCAGGCAAGGGCAGAGAGGAGGCGAGAGGCACCATCCCACTCCTGGCTCGGTCCTGGCTGGGCAGGGGACAGTGCAAGGGCATTGGGGTGGCCTTGCTGTTGAGGGTCCACTCGAGGCAGGGCTTAGCCACCTCTGTTGGTGGTACCACTTGTGTCCGGCTTTTCTGGCCGTGTCTGGTCTGGAGTCTGACTGCCCTGCTTGAAGCGGCGAAGCCAGCCTCTCACTATGGCCTTCCTTCAGCATGGCAGGGAGCACACATCATGTTTTGTGGCGTTCCCTTGCCCCGAGTCCCAGGTGGTGCGAGTCGGGTCCCGATGGCAACTGTGCTGCATAGGTTTGTATCTCCGCTGAGGACCCTTGAGTCGGGGGAACACCGTGTTGCTCAGCAGAGGGCAAGTCGCTCCCCGTCGTCCCTCCGTCGCTCCCCGTCCCTCCGTCGCTCCCTGTCCCTCGTCGCTCCCCGTCCCTCAGTCTCTCCCTGCACACACAGCCCTGAGAAGCGGCCCAGAAAGGACAGCCAGGCTTTGTGTTCTTGGTCTTTCCCCAGAGGCTGACCTCTGTGGTGTCCCCCACCAAGGAAGCAGCTGTTCAAGGGCACTGGAGGGAGCAAAGGCTGAGGTCTCCCGTGAGACTCTCATCCCAGCTCTGCGGCAGCCCGGCTGCGGGGCCTTGAGAAGGCCCCACTGCCCTCTCTGAGTCTGTTTCCCCATCTGTGCTCCGGGAGCCGTACTGTGGGTGGGGCCGGGGACTCCTCTGGATGGTTTCTCTTCTCATGGGGCCCAGAGGTCTCAGGTCCCCTTCGGTCTCCCAGAGCGTCCCCTCCCCGGCCGCTGCTCTGTGGAGAGTTAAAGGGGCCGTGGTAAGGAATCCCGCACCCAGCGCAAGCCCCGCCTGGCCACCTGACACCTCGGCCTTCAAATATTCATGTGACACCTCCCACTCCTGGGGGCGGCAGCCTCAGCAGCCCCCGGCGTCCCAGGACAGCTGTACTCCCTGAGCTCTGCAGTTCGCGTCTGAGGTCCTCCGGGGCTGGGGCTGGGCGGTCACTCCCCAGCCCACCGTGCACCAGAGTTCCTGGGCTGTGGGCACAGATTCCTGGAAGGAGTGAGGTGCGTGGGGGCTGGGAAGATGGGCTTTCAGACTGTGTTCCCTCCCCCGTGGCCCAGTGGGGTGAGGGTCCTGGAGGGGGGTGGCTGAGGGGCCACCCAGCATCCTTGCCAGGAGGCAGCCTGTGCCACCTTGTCCATGAGCGAGGGAGGCTTGGGGAGGCCAAAGTTTTGCTCACGTAGGACCGGCTTCACTGCAGTCCGGCCCCAGTGCAGTGTGAAAAGGGGTCCCTGCGTTCAGAAAGGAGAAGGAATTCGAAGGCAGAGACAGCCGTGCATTCGAGCAAGCTGCAGCAAGGGTCCCTCCCACTCTCCCAACAGGCCGATGTGAATTCTCTGCTCTGCCCAGGGCTCTCTCGAGCACTGACCCTGGAGCCCTGATGGCCACGTCTGGTTTCCAGTGCCCACTGGAGGGCAGGGACAAGAGCTTTGGTCTGACAGGCACAGTGGGGGAGGTGCCCAGAGGGTCGGTGGCATGTGGCCCTGCTGGCTAGGGACAAGGGCTGCCCATGCCCTTGGCTGGTGGGCACATTAGGGACCCCCATCCTACTCCACTGCCCTCCCCTCTCCTCACCAGGTTTCTCACGGGGCCTCCACCCCCAAGACACTGACCCGTGTCAGCCCCAAGTCAGGGCTGAAGTTCCAGGCGGACTACAGCACAGGAGTCAGGGCAGTCGGGGAGGCGGGTGTGTGGAAGAGTGTACATGCATGTGTGCAGGAGAGTACATGCGTGTGTGCAGGAGAGTACATGCATGTGTGTGCATACGTGTGCACGTGTCTTTGTGAGACCACAGGGCGCTGAGCACAGCTGAAAACCAGGCTCTAACCCAGTGCCCAGAACCCCAGAGCTCAGCTGCCTCCAGAGGGAGCCTGGAAGCTGAGTTTTGAGATGGGGGTGGCCCACTCAATAGAGGTGGCAGCAGGTGGGGAACCAAGGCGGGGTGCTGGGAAGTGATGGCACTCAGGCAGGAGATGACCCTGCGACAGAACCCTGATCAAGGACCTGTCTCTCTTTCTTACCACCTCCTTACCTGTCCCAGCCCTTCTCAGATGCACAGGCTCGCCCACTGGGTGCTCCCACCCCGTCTAGGTGAGTAGGGAAGAGCCCACAGGGGCCCCCCACTGACCAGGTCCATCCACCCACAGGTGCCCCTGCTGATGACGCCCCCACCACCGCCGTTCCCCCCACCTCCACTGTTGGCCATGAGGCGCTCCCTGGAGGATGGAAGAAGAGGAGGCCCAGGGCCCGGGAACCCCACCTGTGAGTGCACAGCCCCACTTGGGCCGGCTGGGGCATGGGCCTGGGAGTGGGTGCCACTGGCCTCCCCTCCAAGGTCCTGGACTGGTGGGGAAGTCTGCGGGCAGCCGGGCACCCCATCACCCTCCCTCCCCAGTTGCTTCCGGGTGTCCTTGGCTGCCTTTGTTGCTTTGGAAAGCAGAGGATTAGCATTTTGCATAGTGAGCACTTACAGTCACAGCAACTTGTCCAGGGGTGAACGCGGGGAGACGGGCCGGTTGGGCCCAGGCCCCTTGTGGATGGGCTGCTGTCCCTGAGACCCCAGCACACCTTGCATGTGTGGGCTAGCAGGGCAGGGGACGGTCCTCACACTGTGGGCCACCACCATTAGGGGTCTGTGAGCAGCACTGATTGGAATGGCATGGAATGGCATGGCATGGCAAGAAAACATCAGCAGGTGCCACAGGTAGTGAGGGCAAGCTTCCTCCACAGGCCCCGCTGTGGCCCTGTATTCACACGTGGGAGTGTGCGTCTGTGTGTGGTTGTGTCTGTGTGTTCTGTGTGTGATACACATAGATACGGGGACCCTTCTCTTTGTGTGACTGTGTCTGTAGCTGTGTATGATTGTGTCCGTGTGATTGTGTCTGTATCTGTGTGTGATTGTGTCTATGTGTGTGTCTCTCTGTGATTGTGTCTGTATGTAGTGATTGTGTGTTCTGTGTCTGTATCTGTGTGATTGTGTTTGTGTTCCTGTGCATGATTATGTCTGTGTATCTGTGTGTGATTGTGTGTCTGTATGTTTGTGTTTGTGTGTCTGTATGTTTGCGTTTGTGTGTCTGTGATTGTCTGTGTGTGACTGTGTGTGTCTGTGTGATTGTGTGTCTCTGTATGATTGTGCCTGTGTATGTGTGTGATTGTGTCTAATTGTGTCAGTGTGTGATTGTCAGTGTGTGATTGTGTGTATCTGTGTGATTGTGTGTGTGTGAGTCTGTTCTGTGTCCGTTTCTGTGTGTGATTGTGTCTATGCATCTGTGTGTGATTGTACCTGTTTCTGTGGGTGATTCTGTTCATGTGTGTCTCTGCGATTGTGTCTGTGTCTGTGTGCTTGTGGGTGTCTATTCTGTGTCTTTCTGTGTGATTGGTCTGTGATTGTACTGTGTGTGATTGTATGTGATTGTGTATGCTTGTGTCTGTGTGTGTGTATGACTGTGTATCTGTGTATCTGTGTGTGATTGTGTCTGTGTGATTGTGTTTGTGTGTCTGTTCTGTGTCCGTGTGTTTCTGTGATTGTGTGTGATTGTGTGTCTGTGTGTGATTGTATCTGCATGTGATTGTGTGATTGTGTCCGTGTGTGTCTGTGTCTGTGGTTGTGTGTGTGATTGTGTCTGTGTCTGTGTGATTGTGTCTGTGTGTGATTGTGATTGTGTCTGTGTCTGTGTATGATTGTGTCTGTGTGATTGTGTCTGTGTGTGTGTTTGTGTGTCTGTGTTCTGTGTATGTTTCTGTGATTGTGTCTGTGTGTGTGATTGTGTCTGTGTGTGTGATTGTGTCTGTGTGATTGTGTCTGTGTGTGTGATTGTGTCTGTGTATGATTGTGTCTGTGTGATTGTGTCTGTGTGTGTTTGTGTGTCTGTGTTCTGTGTATGTTTCTGTGATTGTGTCTGTGTGTGTGATTGTGTCTGTGTGTGATTGTGTATGTGATTGTGCTTGTGTGTGATTGTGTCTGTGTGATTGTGTGTGATTGTGTCTGTGTCTGTGATTGTATCTGTGTGTGTCTCTGTGTGTCTGCCTGGCTGTGATGCAGACGTGTTCTTCACTCAAGGTTGACACTGAAGTATGTGTTTGCATCGGGGCAAGGAGCATTGTGGGCAGCGAGGGGACCAGCTTTGGGGCCTGCAGAGCTATGTTAGCGGCCTGTGACCTCCAGGCCTCAAGCCCTTCCCAGCTCCTCCCCTGCTGCAGGAGAGGCTGCGGCATGGCCCAGGGGTGTGCCTCAGGCTCTCCAGTGGGCCAGGCCGACTCCCCAGAGAAGGTCCAGTGGGGCCCTGAGGTGTTCTGGGGCAGGGCAGGCTGGGGTTGGCTCCCAGCTCGCAGCTCGTTCAGGAGGCCGGCTCTGCCCCAAGGCCTAGACCCCCGAGGCGCTGCGTCTCTGCTCCCCAGCCCTTGCCCTTTCAGCAACACCCCCTTCTTCTCGGCAGCCACATCCCTCAGCCCGGCCTGGCCTGGCCATCCTGACCAGCCTCTTCCCAGGGAGCAGGTGACCGGCCCAGCCCCTCCGAGGATCACCACCAGTGCCATGGCTGACCCTGCGGTGCGTCACCCACCCGTGCATTCCTGTCTCCCGGGGCCCCCAGCCAGCCTCCATCCCCATTGTCTTAGGGGCCCCGGGAAGCCCCCAGCACAGCCAGGCCTTTCCTGAAGGGTGGATGCCAGGCTGCCTGCGTCACCCCGCTGCCTGCTCTCAAGAACACCTTGAGTTCTGAGGAGATGGGAGTGTCAGGGCGACAGCAGCTGTCCCCCCACCACAGAAACACGGGGACCCTTCTCTGTCATCCCAGAGGGCTGCAGTGGCCCAAGCCCCTCTGCCCGACCTCTGAGTTCAGGGGTGCTCCGTGCCTGCTTGGAGTGCGGAGATCGCAGCAGCCAGCCATGGGCAGGGCCCCGCTGCCCCTGTCCTCCTCCTCAAGGCCTCCGCCAGCCCAGACCAACAGAAGGGTCCTGCTCCCCCTTACCCTCCCTTTCCTGGGCGCCAGGCCCTTAGAAAGCCAGCGCAGCCTTTCCCTGAGTGGTACTGCAGATTCTCAACCACTGAGATGTTCGGTGGGAGTGGGAAATGCCACGTGGCACTGCCCGTCCTGGAGAGCTGGAGTGTGCACAGCACACTGAAGCCTCTGACAAGCCCTGCGGCACAGGACTGGCTGCCAGGCTTTGTCTATGTAGCTGTGCTCAGAGCAAGTTTGCCCAGGGACATGGTGTGCTCCGCGAGCATCAGCTGGGCTTGTATAGGGGACTGGGAGGGACCTCTGGTTTCATTTCTCCGCTAACAATCCCCTCCCACACATCTTACCCCGTCCCACTCCCATCCCTCCCCTCCGTGGCCTCACTCTTAAGCTGGGGATGAGAGGGTGGGGTGCTGTCCGTGACCCCAACTGTCCCTTCTCTCAGGGCGCCCTGTTAGAGTCTCCTGGGCGGAGCCAACCCCCCATGTCCTCGCGGATCTTCCCTCCACTTAGGGCCTGGGTCCCCTTCAGGCCCGTGTGACCCACTCCCTTCTGCACAGGGGACAGAGACTGCGCTGGCGGGGGACGCCTCAGATGGCCTGGCGGCACTGCAGCTGGATGGGCCGCCCTCAGGCGACATCGACGGGTTGGTGCCCACGCGGGATGAGCGCGGCCGGCCCATCCCAGAGTGGAAGCGGCAGGTGATGGTGCGGAAGCTGCAGGCGCGCCTGGGCGCAGAGAGCTCCGCAGAGGCCCAGGTAGGCCCAGGGAGGTCCAGGTAGGCCCCGGGGAGGGGCGGGGCCTTTTCCGGGTAGGTGGAAGTGGAAGTCAGAGCACCCGAAGCCCAGAAATAAATCCAAGACCCAGGGGCCCCTCTCCTCTGTGGCCTCAGCTGCTCCTTCCGCCAGAGGATGAAGTGAACCAGACCAGAGGACTCTGAGCAGAGCCCGTTCACCTGCTCTGGAGGCATGGGTCCCACGTATCCTTCCACTTGGCGGATGCGTGGCACATGCCTGCCTGTGCCAAGCGTTGTTCTAGGCAGTGAAGGGCAAGCCCTGCCCTCCTGGGCGCAGAGTCTAGCAGGGAAGACGGTGGCCCATGGGCAGGTGCCAGGTGTGGGGGTCCGATTCCCACTGCTATGGAGAAAGCAAAGTGGTTGGGGGACTATGATAGATGGGTGCTTACAGGGCCCCCTCTGGGTACGTGGCCTTGAGCAGGGGCCAGAGGGAAGAGAGGTGGAGCCCTGTGGGAATCTGGGGCAGGTACCTCCTAGGCAGAGGGAGCAGCCAGTGCAAGGGTCCTGAGGCCCGGCCGGCCTGGGGAGAAGCAAGAGGAGGCGCCCTGGCGTGGAATGGGCGCCTGAGGTTGGAGAGGAACCTAGCTGGGATTATTGCACCTCTGTGAGGCCATGGGGAGCCACTGAGAATCTGAGCAGAGAAGGGCTGTGATGTGCCTTGGATTTTAACAGGCTCCCCCTGCTGCTGTGCAGACAGGAGTTCAGGAATTGTACCCTCAGAGGCCTACGATTTTGTCAGGACGATTGCGTCCTGCATCCCCAGTCTAGCTCTGTGCTGTGCAGCACAATCACGCCAGCCACATGCAGCCATTGACATTCACTACAATTTAAGGGAAGTAAAAGTCCTGCCCCTCCATCGCACCCGCCGCCTGCCGTTTCTGTAGCCACCGGTGGCTCCTGGCTGCTGGAATACAGCCCGTCTCCATCATCTCAGGACTGTGGGACAGCCCTGTCTGAGGGCCCAGCCTGTCCTTGCCTATTGGGCTGGGAGCCATAGGGGCTGAAAGCCACAGGGTTGAGAGCAGAGCAAGACTGGGGCAGAGCAGGTCAGGGGCTTCTGCGCTAGCTGGGAAGCCCTTTAAAGTCTTACCTTGGGGCAGGACCAGGGGCTCTGCAGAGATGCTGAGAACTCAGGGATTTGGAAGCTAGGTGGGCTGATGGCAGGTGGGCGGGCTCACCCTGCTCACCCTGCCCTTCCTGTGCCCAGGACAATGGTGGGAGCTCAGGCCCCACAGAGCAGGCGGCCTGGAGGTACTCACAGACCCACCAGGCCATCCTGGGGCCCTTTGGGGAGCTACTGACGGAGGACGACCTGGTCTACCTAGAGAAGCAGATTGCAGACCTGCAGCTTCGGCGCCGCTGTCAGGAGTATGAGAGTGAGCTGGGCCGGTTGGCGGCTGAGCTGCAGGCCCTGCTGCCCAAGCCCCTGGTCAGCATCACAGTCAACAGCCACTTCCTGCCCAGGGCGCCCGGACTGGAGGCTGAGGAGGCCTCAACCCCAGCAGCTGAGCCCACAAGCTCTGCGGAGGCCTCGGAGGTGGCCCCCGGGGGGCAGCCTCTGCCCTTCTGGTGCAGCCACATCTCCCGCCTGGTGCGCAGCCTGTCCCTGCTGCTGAAGGGTGTGCATGGGCTGGTGCAGGGGGATGAGAAGCCGGCCACCCAGCCCCTGCAGGAGACCTGCAGGGAGGCCTCGGCCAGCCCCCCTCGGAGCGAGGCCCAGCGCCAGATCCAGGAGTGGGGGGTGTCTGTGCGGACGCTGCGCGGCAACTTTGAGTCGGCCTCCGGCCCACCCTGTGGCTTCAACCCTGGCCCCTGCGAGCCAGGGACCCAGCGCAGGCAGTGCCTGGGTGGCTGCTGGCCGGCCCTGCCTAAGCCCTGCAGTGGCCTGGCTTCGGGGGAGCCCAGGCCTGGCGACACAGAGGAGGCCAGTGACTCCGGCATCAGCTGCGAGGAGGTGCCATTGGAGGTGGGCGCTGCAGCCGGCCCGGACCTGGCCAGTCTGCGCAAGGAGCGCATCATCATGCTCTTCCTCAGCCACTGGAGGAGGTCGGCCTACACGCCGGCCCTCAAGACAGCAGCCTGCAGGACCCTAGAAGCCCGCCATGCGGGGTTTCGGGGCAAGGAGGCCACCAGGAGCCCTGGACCACCCTCCTTGCCAGGCGAGGGCCCCCGGATGGGCCACCTGTGGCAGCAGCGCAGCACCATCACCCACCTGCTGGGCAACTGGAAAGCCATCATGGCTCACGTGCCCACCCGGCAGCTGCGGCGGCTAAGCCGGCGGCCCCGCGGGGCCCTGTCCCCCGAGCAGTTCCTGCCCCACGTGGACGGGGCTCCCGTGCCCTACAGCAGCCTCTCGCTGGATCTCTTCATGCTGGGTTACTTCCAGCTCCTGGAGTGCGACCTGCCGGCTGAGGAGCGGAAGGTGCGCCACCTGCTCTGCTTCGAGGTCTTTGAGCACCTGGGCACCCACGGCTGGGAGGCGGTGCGCGCCTTCCACAAGGCTGTGACCGACGAGGTGGCCGCCGGCCGCCGGGCCTGGACCGACGGCTTCGAGGACATCAAAGCCCGCTTCTTCGGCTCCAGCCAGGGTCCCTCCTGGGATACGGAGCCTGGCCGCAAGTCAGGCCTGACCCCGCTCGGGCCCCTGCCGCATGCCGCCGTCCCCTGCAGCGGCCCTGAGCCCACAGCACAGCGGCTGGGGTCCCGCTCCCAGCGGGGCAGCTTCAACAGCGAGGACATCTGCGGCTACATCAACCGGAGCTTTGCCTTCTGGAAGGAGAAGGAAGCTGAGATGTTCAACTTTGGAGAATGACCCAGCTGGCAGCCTGCTTTCCAGAAGGTGGTTTGGGGGTAACTTGGGGTTTCTCTTTTCCTTGCTCACACCCTTGGTGGCCGGGTGAGCTGGGCAAGGCTGCCTCCAGGCCTGCGGGTTATCGGAGGCTGCGGGACTCTTCTGTTGTGGCATTCTTCTCCTCCGAGTTGGGACTCAGACTCCTTCTCACCACTGCACCCAGGAAGCCCCTGGGCAGGCCCTGAAGTTAGGCAATGGGCCACCCCAGCCCAGGGCACCTCTGCCCGGCCAGCCCCCGAGACCTGGGATACTGCCTGTTTCCCACTTGTCCTTCCCCAGCGCCACCAGTTACCTGGGCGTCCTGTCCCTCAGTTTCTCTGGTGCTGGTGGCCTCGGCCACATCCACCTTCCATGTGAGCCTGAGGTGGCCCCAGGTCCTGGTCCTGCCCCTGTTTCTCCTGCTGAGCTTGGGCCACACCCCTTCACCTCCCACCTGTGAATGGTGGGGAGCTGGAGTGATTCCGAGAACAGATTCCATGGGGAGGAGACCTTCCTGCCAGGCCGTCCTTGCTGGTCACACACCAATGCCCGCCAGGCCAGTGCCCCACCCCCAGGGTGCTCCAGAGACCCTGCTCCCTCAAAGGAAGGCTCCCCATGGGGCCCCGTCCTCCAGCTGACGAGCCTCAGCCTAGTCATGGGCCCTAGCAAGGCCGGTGAGCAGGGATGTGGGAGTAGCAGTGGCTGAGAGTCCTCCAGACAGGGTGGCTGGCGTCCACTCTCAAAGGCTGCTGCACACAGAGGAGAATGCCAGCAGGGGTGGGCAGCAGCCGGACCTTGGTGGGGCATGGCTACTCCGTGAGGGCACTTGGGTGTCACCCACAGTGCACCTCTTCACGGGGGCCTGGGTACTGGAGGGAGGGATACAGGAAGGGAGATGGATTCCATCCTCGGGGGCTCTGGGTGCTGGAGGGAGGGATACAGGAAGGGAGATGGATTCCATCCTCGGGGGCTCTGGGTGCTTCCGAGTATCCCTGGACATGGTGCTGGGCATGGCTGGCATAGGGTGTGGTTTGTCCCCAGCTCCTGATGGCAGCCAGGAGAATGGGTCATCACCCAGGCTCTGGGGCTGAGGAGGGCTGCGCCCAAGCCCACAGTGACTTTGGGGGCGGGGCTCTGCAGCTGTGAGATGGCCCAGCAGGGAGTGGCAGGGAGGGGAGGCTTCAGGAATATTCTTCGTGGCATCCAGGCCCTCTGGGACAGAGGAGGGTGCAGTCAGGGGACAGGCTTGTCAGGGGTCCCCGCCTCGATCCCGGGGATTGTCCAGGCAGAACCTGGAAGGCAGCAGGCAAGCTGTTAGATGGAACAGAGAGACCCTCGAGGCTGACTGGGGCCCAAGGGGAGGGGCGCTGAAGAAGATGTAAAATTGGCCAGGCACGGTGGCTCACGCCTGTAATCCCAGCACTTTGGGAGACCGAGGTGGGCGGATCATGAGCTCAGGAGATCGAGACCATCCTGGCTAACACGGTGAAACCCCATCTCTACTAAAAATACAAAAAACTAGCCGGGCGAGGTGGCGGGCGCCTGTAGTCCCAGCTACTCGGGAGGCTGAGGCAGGAGAATGGCGGGAACCTGGGAGGCGGAGCTTGCAGTGAGCTGAGATCGTGCCACTGCACTCCAGCCTGGGCGACAGAGCAAGACTCCGACTCAAAAAATAAATAAATAAATAAAAAAGAAGATATAAAATTGGGAGGGGTGGTATTGGCCGTCAGGGTGGGCAGGGCCGGGAAGGGAAGTAGCACCCGCCCCAGCCCCAGCCCAGTGGCTTTTCCCCAAGAGCCTGCTCTGCGGCCGGCCTGCTCTGGCTTCCTCCACTGCTGAAGACCCTGCCATAGAGCTGAAGCTGAACATGTGTTTGCTAAATAAAGATTCCCATTCCTAGCCCACCCCCTCTCTTGTACTTGTTGTTTACCCATCCCTGAGAGCCGCCTGTGCCCTCACAGACCCCGGTACCAAACCCCAGTCTCAGCTCAGCTCTGCGGAAATATCAGGGCCATTGTCCTTGGTCCCTCAGAGCCTCTGGTTTCTCATCTGCAGCATGGGACACATACAGAGCTCACGCTCCTGGGGTTGCAGTGAGGGAGGACGGAGGTCCCACATGGGAGGGGCCTCTGCTGGGGAATCAGCATCGTCTCAGACACTCACCAACATGCAGTGAGCACTTCAGAGTTCCTTCTCTCTCTTTCTTTCTCTTTCTTTCCTTTCTTTCTCTTTTCTTTTCTTTCTTCCTTTTCTTTTTCTTTTCTTTTTTTCCTTTCTTCCTTTCTTTCCTTCCTTTTCTTTTCTTTCTCTCTCTTTCTCTTTCTTCTCTTCTCTTCTCTTTTCTTTCTTTCACAGGATCTAGCTCTGTTGTCCAGGCTGGAGTGCAGTGGTGCAATCTCGGCTCATTGCAACTCCTGCCTCCTGGCCTCAAGCAATCCTCCCACCTCAGCCTCCCGAGTGACTGAAACTAAGGTGTCAGCCACCACACCCAGCTAATTTTTTTTTTGTATTTTTTGTAGGGACAAGGTCTTGCTATGTTGCCCAGGCTGGTCTTGAACTCCTGGGCTCAAGCAATCTGCCCACCTCAGCCTCTCAAAGTGCTGGGATTACAGGTGTTTTAGAGTTGTTTCTAATGAGCAGGGCACTGGGAGCAGCCGGGAGCATCCTGAACGCTGCTTCTCCGTCAGTAGGGCCCTGGCTCTTGGCTACAACATGCGCCCAGTGGAGACCGATGAGGCTGCTCCACCCAGTACAGCCACTGCCCAGGGCTGGCAGAGGGCAAGGGGCAGCAGGTGGGTCTAGGGAGAGCCCTTGGCTGGGGGTGTCAGAAGGTTTGGATGCTCTGGTGTCTCCTGGAGTCCCCTCACGCACCACTTGCTGGCAGTGTTGTTCTGAGGGCCCTGACAGAGGAGGGGCTGGAGGTGAGGGCAACAGGCCTCAGGTTGCTCCCCGGCTGAGGGTGCTCAAGAGAGAGCACTGGGCAGGGAGTCAGCCCTCCTGGCTCCGGGTGTCCCTGCTAACTCGCTGTGGCCTTGGACAAGTCTTCCATAGCCTCCAGGCCTGTTTCCCGACTGAGGAGCTGGATCAAGGCCAACAGCAGACACACGCATCAGGGGTCCCAGGAGAGCCTGGGGTGGAATGCCAGGCAAGGGGTGAGGTGTGGCTCAGATCCAGGCTGGGCCCCTGGAGTGCTGCTGGGATGCCCTGGGGTGACCCCTAAATGACTTTCTGCCAATACCCTGCCTCTGGGGGAGCTGCCTCAGGGATTCTGATTCCCTTGGCCTGGGGTGGGTCTGGAAAGCTGGGGTTTTAAGACATTTCAGGCGATTCTGATGCCCAGCAGCTGGAACCCGTGCCCACCAGCAGCTCACCCGTGGGGAGCACGTGTCCCCGGAGCAGGCAGGCACTGGCCCCTGCAATGCCACACTCACAGCTATAGGGCCCATTTGGTGCCTATAAATCTGTTGTTCAACTGACAAAAAACTAAGGACCAGAGATGGCAGCCACAGCACCCTGGAGGTGCCGACATCAGTGAGGTGGCCACATGCAAAGCAAAGGCGCAAAGCCTGGGGACTTCCCAATGAGTCAAAAACATCCAGGGGAAAGGGAGCCCTGTGTCCCCAGCCCATAGATGAGGGCAGGATGGAGATGTGGAAAAACAGAAACCTTCCCCCAGGGCAGAGCAGGAACCCCAGCTTCTCCCTCACAGCTGGGTCAGTGTGCAGAGGGCAGGCTCCCTGCATGTCGGTGCACAGATTTAATGCAAAGCCTAACTCATTTAAAAATTTAATGTCAGCTGGGCACAGTGGCTCACGCCTGTAATCCCAGCACTTTGGGAGGCCAAGGCAGTTGGATCACGAGGTCAAGAGATCGAGACCATCCTGGCCAACATGGTGAAGCCCCGCCTCTACTAAAAATACGAAAATTAGCTGGGTGTGGTAGTGGGTGCCTGTAATCCCAGCTACTCGGGAAGCTGATGCAGGAGAATTGTTTGAACCCAGGAGGCAGAGGTTGCAGTGATCAGAGATCGCACCACTGCACTCCAGCCTAGTGATAGAGCAAGACTGCATCTCAAAAAAAAAAATAATAATAATGCCTCTGAATTAATGCCTCTGAAGGCCATTTAAAAGAAGAAATGAACGAAGCCTGCCATGGAGGCCAGCCTGCACGAAGGCCCCCAGCAGCCCCTGCCTCCGGGTGGTCACAGCATGCAGCCCCGTTCCACCCAGGGTACCCCAGAATAGGATGAAGCTGCAGACATCACTTCTGAGTGGGCTGCGAAAGGCGTCACGGCTCCATCTCTGCTGCTCGCCTTATTTCGGGGAAGCAGCCGCCTCGTGTTGGGAGCAGCTCTACAGAGGGACCCGTGGGGGCAATGGGTTCTCCAGCTCACAGCCCGAAGACCCTCCCGCCCCAGGCCAGCCTTCCGATGACTGCAGTTGGACTGAGCACGTCGTGGGACCCTCCTGAGACATCCTGAGGTGCAGCCACCCCACACACGCGCTCCCGAGGAGAAACGGAGAGACGACGCGTGTGTGCTGTCCAGGACATTGGATTTCGGGGCAGTTGATGGTGCGGTGTGAGATCACTAATGCGGCAGGGCAGCAGGGGCTTCCATCGCAGATAGAAGACGTCCTCATTACAGCGCAATATGCCGTCAAACAAGGTGGTTTTGACCCAAGAATCAACAAATCCCAACAGCGAACGCACAGAAAGTGGTGCCGCAGCCAGTCCGCAGGGAAGGAGCGGCGATCTGATAGGTGAGAGTGCTGGTGAAAGGGAAACAAGGACAGCCTGATGGAACCCAGGCCCCAAATCAACCCAGATGGATGAGAGGTGCTGTGCAGGGCTGTAAGGCCCCCGAGAGGCGGGCAGACTGACATGCGGACCCGGCCTGGGACGTCCTCACAGCTGGAAGGCCCCCGGCCTAGCAGAGGGGAGCTCACCCACCCAATTTTTTGTTTATTTTATTTTATTTTTTGAGATGGAGTCTTGCTCTATCACCCAGGCTGGAGTGCAGTGGTGCGATCTCGGCTCACTGCAACCTCTGCCTCCTGGGTTCAAGTGATTCTCCTGCCTCAGCCTCCGGAGTAGCTGGGATTACAGGTATGCACCACCACGCCCAGCTAATCTTTTTGTATTTTTAGCAGGGACAGGGTTTCACCATGTTGGCCAGGATGGTCTCGAATTCCCGACCTCAAGGGATCTGCCTGCCTTGGCCTTCCAGAGTGCTGGGATTACAGGCGTGAGCCACTGCACCCGGCCTCACACATTTTAACTTGGTGATTTCACACTCAGAATCTATTCTGAGGTAATAGTCACACAGGTGACGCCACCTTCGTTGTAATAGTCCCAAATGGAAAACAGCCTAATGTCCACAAACAGGAGGAGGTTACCACTCCCAGCTTCACAAAGTGCGATGTCATCCTATTGAGATGAAATTGAAAATCTTTTTTGTTTTTGAGACAGACTCTTGCTGTGTCACCCAGGCTGGAGTGCAGTGGCACGATCTCGGCTCACTGCAACCTCTGCCTCCCAGGTTCAAGTAATTCTCCTGCCTCAGTCTCCCGAGTAGCTGGGACTATAGTTGTGTACCACCACTCCTGGCTAATTTTTGTATTTTTAGTAGAGATGGGGTTTCACTCTGTTGACCAGGCTGGTCTAGAATTCCTGACCTCAGGTGATCCACCCGCCTCAGCCTCCCAAAGTGCTAGGATTATAGGCGTGAGCCACCGCACCTGGTAAAAATGGAAAATCTTCCAGTGCTGATCCCATCAGAAACGCCCACAATCTAACAAGGTGTGAGGAAAGGGCGCTGACCCACACGCGCCGGCAGGCTCATTTTGACAATAGGAAAGAGCTGGAAGCATGTTAATGGAAAATGATCTTTTACTGGTGACATTTTCTGCTTTTTATTTTTCTGTTTTCCAAAAGGAACTTGTGTTATTTTTATCCTCATAAAAAGAAACAAGTGGTGTATTTTTAAAAACTGCACCACTCAGTAGCAATCTGTTGATGAGGATCTGTTTTGCGCCCCCGGTGTTGAGTTTCCCAAACTGACCTGTCATCTGAGGTGCTGGGACTCCGAGCCCCACAACGGCTGCTGTGAGGCCTCCACACTTGGCAAGCAGTGCTGTTCCCCGAGCAGAGCCAGCTCCCCGTGACAGCAGCCTGTCATCAGAATCCCCTGTCCTCATTTCCTCCAGCCCGAGCTGGGACCGCATTAACCCTGCATGTTCCACCTGCAAACAGCGGGGACAGTGGGGAAACCCAACACTCCAGCGCCCACCCCATAGTGGTCCTGGGCACAGTGAGAGTTGGGGTCTTCCATGAGCGTCCCCCACCCAACGTGAGGCTGATGTCCAAGGCCAGGGGGAAAATCCTGGGACAGTGTGGGACAGGAGCAGGGGAAAGAGCAGGGGCGGGGGCCAGGCTGGGCTGGGCTGGGCTATGACTAGGCTATGGCTGGGCTATGGTTGGGCTATGGCTGAGCTGGGCTGGGCTATGACTGGGCTATGGCTGGGCCAGGCTGGGCTGAAGAGGAAGCATGGACTCAGGGAACCCCTATGGAAGGTAACCCTGAGGGCACCTTGCAGACTTGGCAGTAATTTGTGGGTGAGCTTCCCCGCCATAGGCTGTGTGCGTCTCAGGAGCAGGAGTGCGGTTCTGTCTCCCTGGGGGCCACCTGGGCCTCTGTGGTCTGTAAGAGCATTAGGACAATCCCTAGTAGCATCAAGAGGCCACAGCCAGACCCAACACTCCCCAGCTCCTCTAGGTCGCAGCACACCTGGAAATAGTCATACTGGTCAGGTCCACATGGCCGATGGGTTGAGGGCTTAGGGCTGAGGGCTTCTCTCCCATGCACTTGAAGCTCCTCAGCCACAAGTGCTCTGGCCTCTGCTCTGGCCACTGGTGTGGGAAATGTCCAGTGGCCTCCTCGGCCCCCAACTCAACCCACCTGACCTTGGTCAGGGCCTGTGGTTCTGAGCCCAGTTCAGTTCCAGGCGTGAGGGCTTCCCCCTGCGACTACTGTGAACCAAGCGCTGAACAGGAATCTGAGAGTCCGCTGCTGTATTTTTAGATGACCCTGTTTCTTAGCCGCCCTGGGCAGCCCCGAGGCCAAGGCCATGGGGTAGCAGGGCAAGGAGCCCCAGCGTCTCTCCTACCTGCGCTAGCTGGGCGGGGCACCTGAGGGTGGCACCTCCCCTCTCTGGGCAAAGTTCCCTCACCGCTGCCATGGACTCCCAGTATGGAAAGCCTCTGCTAACCAGCTGTGCTTATTCATGATAATCACGTTTTCCCACGTGACAGCAGAACAAGAGGACACATAGGTGCCACTGACATCAACAGCGAGGGCAGCACCTGTCGGTGTCCTGGCCCTGGGCTGAGGCTCTCTGCCACCCCAGGCCCCCACGACGGGCTCCACTGTCCCCACCTTGTAGATGAGGAAACAGGTGGGGAAGCTGCAGCCCTGCCCCCACCAGCCAGCCCCACCGCCACAGCTTTCACCTGTGCTTGCCCTGGAGCCCCTCCTGATGTCTGTCCTAGGCCACAAGTCCCTGGAAGGCCTCCATGGGCTTTCTGAGCTGACAGTCACCGAGGAGCCGGCATCTCGATCCTTCCCCCACCAGCCCAGCCCTCACCACCTGACCCTCCCGCCACCCTCCAGACAGAGGCTAAAAATACCTCCCCTGGGGCCACCAGCCCCGCCCTGCCCCGCCCCGCAGGCCTCCGTGTCCCCTGGCTGCCGGCTAGGCAGTCCTGCTCTCGGGTCTGTGTTCTCAGCTTCAAGGTCCAGGCCAAGTGAGAGGTAGGATCCAGGGGGCTCTGGGGCAGGGGACAGCAGAGAGGGCAGGGGGACCCAGCAGGGGGCAGCGGGGAGGATGGGTTAGGCCCCGGAGGCCGGGATCACAGCCGAGTGCTTCGGAGATGCCCCCTGGCCCCTGCCAGCGGCCAAGCCAGGCTCCTCAGGGTGGGGGCTCAGGAGACAGGTTTCCCTCTGTTCCAGCTGGAGAGGTGGGAGGGGGAGCCTGGGCCACCCCTCGGATGGCAGTCAGGGCCACTCGGCCACAGTCGCCAGCCTTGCTGGGCTCAGGCTTTTTATTGTCCTGCCCACTCAGCTTCCTCACTCCAGGCCTGGGCAGGCACTGGGGTGAGGCTCTGAGACCCTCAGGAAGCCCCTGATCCATGCAGGGACTTCAGGGTGACAAGTGTCAGCAGGCACCCCTGAGGCCCCCAGGGAAAGTGGGGGCGCTTATGCCTGCCGGCCCATCGCCCCAGCAGCAGCTGGCCCAAGGGAGCACAACAATGACGGGAATGCGACGCCTGCAGGCGGTGGCCCAGGGACAGCCCCATCGCCTACTCAGGCCCCAGCTCATCTCCCAGCTGCCCAGGAAAGGCAGAACCGCCTTCATCGGGGCCAGGGCCTCCTGGGGAGGGGCCAGGCAGGAACCCCATGCCTGCAGTGTTGGGTGGGTATTTCGAGTACCGGCCGGGATGCTGGGGCGTGGGACCGCCGGCCGCCTGAGCTGCCCTGTGCGCGAGCCCGGGTTGGTCCGCGAGGCCCTGTGGGCTCCCAGGTGCTTCCCCGATCTGGGGTCAAGAGGTGGCATCCGGGACGGGAAGTCGGGGAGCCCTAGCTCCCACTGCCTGCACCTGTACCTGCACCGTGACTGCCCGGCCAGACTCTTGGCCTCCTGGTTCTCCAGCTGAGCTTTGTCATTTCCATGCGGCTGAGGTTCCCACGCATTTTGTACCTGTGGACGCGCGGCCGCCTCTCTTGCCCGGGATGGCTCCGCGAGGCGCCCCCTAGCGGGCGAACGGCCCCTCCGCTGCGCAGCCTTTCGCCCTGGGGTGACCCGGGTCAAAGGCTTGTGCACAGACTTGATCTCTCCTAGGGACGGTTGTCTTAGGGTGCAATACCAGAAGGACATAAACCACATGCATATAATTACATGAGCCTGTAAGCAGCCTTGCTGACTTCAACCATAGGAGAGCAGTGATGCCAAACTCTCCAGAACGCTGCCTTTGGCTGGCTGTTGATTACAGCAATGATTACACCCACCCTCCAGGACTGTTGTGGGGCTGAGTGGTGAATGCACAGCTTCTCTGCATGCTTGGCACGTGGCCTGGTGCCTGGGAGCACCACGGGAGCAGGAGCTGCTGCAGCCCCCAAATGGCCTCCCCAGCAGTGTGGGATCTGGGACAGAGGACGCCTCCGGGAGTTTGGGTGCCTCCGGGGCCCCTGGGGGTAGGCTCAGTGTAGCCCAGGGTTGTGGACGAGACCCAGGGCATGGGTTCTTTTGCCAGCCCTGTTCTGCCCCGAATGCCTGGTCATGGGTAGGTTTCCGACCCCTCTGAACCTCAATTTCCTCACTGCAAACAGGGATGACACCTGCCCTACCTTACAGGGTTCTGGGGGTGGCTTGAGGCAGATGGCGAGTAAAGTGATTGGCACATGGTCGATGCTCATCCTGTGTTTATCAAGGGATGGAAAGGACCGATGGACAGACTGGATGGGCCGCTCAGGAGGAGGAGACCATCCCCACTTGGCTGACCCTGCTGTCTTCTCTCCTAGGAGCTCAGGCGGCTCCAGGCACTTCTTCCCTTGAGTGGGTGGGCTGCTGAGGGTCCCGTGGGCACAGCATCATGGTACGGAACGTGGATGACCTGGATTTCCACCTGCCCTCGCATGCCCAGGACATGCTGGAGGGCCTGCAGCGGCTGCGCGCTCAGCCCAAGCTGGCCGATGTCACACTGCTGGTGGGCGGCCGGGAGCTGCCATGCCACCGTGGCCTCCTGGCACTCAGCAGCCCCTACTTCCATGCCATGTTTGCGGGTGACTTTGCCGAGAGCTTCTCTGCGCGCGTGGAGCTGCGGGACGTGGAGCCAGCTGTGGTGGGGCAACTGGTGGACTTCGTGTACACAGGCCGGCTGACCATCACCCAGGGCAATGTGGAGGCACTGACACGCACGGCTGCACGCCTGCACTTCCCCTCGGTGCAGAAGGTCTGCGGCCGCTACCTGCAGCAGCAACTGGATGCTGCCAACTGCCTGGGCATCTGTGAGTTTGGGGAGCAGCAAGGGCTGCTGGGCGTGGCTGCCAAGGCCTGGGCCTTCCTGCGAGAGAACTTTGAGGCTGTGGCACATGAGGACGAGTTCCTGCAGCTTCCTCGAGACCGGCTGGTCACTTGTCTGGCCAGTGACCTGCTGCAGGTGCAGCCAGAGCAAAGCCGACTTGAGGCCCTGCTGCGCTGGGTGCGCCATGATCCACAGGCCCGAGCCTCCCACCTGCCTGAGCTGCTCAGCCTAGTGCACCTGGACGCCATGCCCAGGCCCTGCGTGCAACAACTGCTGGCCACAGAGCCCCTGATCCAGGAGTCAGAGGCATGCCGGGCAGCCCTGTCCCAGGGCCGTGATGGGGTGAGTGAGCAGCTGGGAGGCCCCTATTCCTGGGAAGCAGGGAGGAGAACCCCAGAAACCCCACCTGAATCAGGACAGAGTAAGGAGTGAACATTCCAAGGTGCACTGACCTTGCAATGCTCCTTGTTTTGGGCTAGTTCCCTATAAGGACATCACCATTCACCCCTCAAGTGCAGATCGTGCCTGTGTGCGTGTCACACCCTGGGTGCAAGGGGCAGGGGAATGTAGAAGTGGTAAGATCTGACCCTGTCCTGAAGGAGCCTGCAGCTCAGTGGGACAAGCCTGGAAACAGACGTCAGGCAGTGTGGAAGGGCCAAATATATGCCCAGGATGCATTCTGGGAGGGGCTGGCAGTCAGGGAGTGCTTTCTGGAGGAGGCAGCATATGAGCTGGGCCTTAGAGGAGGGATAGGAGCTCACAGGGAGAAAAAGAGAGGAAAACCATCCAGGAAGGTGGTGCAGCTTATGCACAGGCAAGGAAGCACAGACAGGCCTGGCAGTCCGCCCGAGCTTTTATGGGGTGCTACTTCCTGTTTGTGCTGGCAGTGGGCCTGGCGGGCATGGCAGGTCAGATGGAGTGACAGGTCTGGGAGTGGCTGTGCAGTCAGCTGCCAGACACCCTGTTTAGGGGCCTTGCTCCAGGGCACTCCTTTAGAGCCAAGTCCGAGGACAAAGAGTGGCTCAGGCTAATGGTCCTCAGGCCAAGGGTGGAGTGAGTAGTGGGCTAACCCCTAACCCCTGCCCCATTGGATTCCAGCCAGTCACAGAGCACCTGGCCTCCTTCTGGAGCTGGCTTCAGAGCCTTGCCAGTAGGCAGTCACCTAGTATTCTAACTCCTGGCAGTGGGAGATCTGGGGGTTCCATATGGGGGCCAGGGCGGGTGGCTGTTGGGGAGCCTGGGGTTCTGGGAGCCCTAGGCAGCGACTGCTTACCGGCCATTCCTAAGACAGCCAGCATTTCCCGCTGAGCTGGGACACCCTTGTGCCGCCTGCTGGAGGCCACCCAGGGAGCGGGGATGGGGAGAAGCTTATGCACGGCGCTGCGTACCTGCTGTGGGGCTGGTTCTGAAGGTGGTTCAGGAGTGCCCCTGAAAGGCACGTGGTGCAAGGAGGCAGGAGCTTGTGCACTCGGGCACACACCATCTCCAGCAACTCGCATGCACACACATGCCGAGGCCTGCCCAGGGCATACGGGGGCTCAGGGCATGGGGAGACTTTGCCGTTGCCCTGACCCTGGCCTCCCACCCCACAGGCACCACTCGCCCTCCGGCAGAAGCTGGAGGAGGTCCTGGTGGTGGTGGGCGGGCGGGCGCTGGAGGAGGATGAGGCAGGTGAGGAGCCCACTGCCCACCTTGGAAACTTTGCCTTCTACAACAGCAAGGCCAGTAAGTACCCCTCCCGCGTCTGGGCCCACCTGCTGTCCCTCGGTCTGGCGAGAGCCGCTGTGTCCACCTTGCAGGTGGAGCGACTGAGGCTCGCAGAGGACCAGGAGCTGTGTGAGGCCACTGTGAGGGGCATGCCTGGGTGGGCCTCACCTGGGGGCTGCAGAGGAGCCTGTGACACCCCAATGAGGAGGAAAGCTCGGGGCACTGCTGTTTCCTTTCCCTGCAACCAGAGCCCAGGACTCTGGTCCCTTTTAGGCTCTGGGACTGGTGTACAGGGCTCCATGGCCCAGACTGCACTCTGTGGAGTGGGCGGCCTGGCCGCTGCCTCCTCCCCATGCCCCCCGCTCAGTGCACCTGCCGGGGGAATCGAGACCCCAAGGGGAGAGCGGGGTGGGGAGTAAAGGGGTGCAGGCAGCTGGAGGAGTGAGAGCTCAGCTTCTGGGTCAGCCCAAATGGGGTTATAATCCCAGCCCTCAAATAGGTGACCTCGCCTCTCTGAGCCTCAGCTTCCTCATCTGTGAAATGGGCTCCTGCTGTTTCCTCACACAGTTGTAGGGAGCCCTGAAGTGGGCACTGAGGCCAGGTCTGCCATTTGGCGGGAAAGGAGGCAAGAGGGCCCCGCAGCGGTTCTGGAGGCCCCTGCACTGGCCCTGGGAGGTGCTCTGGGAAGGGCTGATGCAGGCTGGCTGGTGTCATGGGGCCACCAGGCAGGTCGCCAGCAATCTCCCTGGCGTCAGAGGCTGGCAGACTCCAGGAAGCCCGAGGCCAGCTGTTCGGGTCAGGGGCTGATGAGAGGGGTCTGGGGCTGGCGTCAGGAGGGAGCAGCTGTCTCAGAGCCGGCTGGGAGGCGGGGTGCTGGCAGGAAGGGCCTGTTGATGGCTGGGCAACCCCCTCCCTGGGGTGACAGAGCCATGAGTCACGGGGACACGGTCCCTGCCCACAGTGCCAGGCTGTGCTCCCAGGGAGGCCTGGAATTCCGCATCTCCCAAAAATGGTCAAAAACAGTAAACAGAGTCTTCCCAGGGGACATCCCGAAGGCCTGGGGCTCTTCCACAAACACCCAAAATATGTCCATTTATAGGACTTTACCATTTCCACAGTTATTGTCTTGTCTTGATTTTCCAAAGCATTTTCGCATCTCTTGCCTCAGTTTACCTCTTGTAGCTCTGAGAGGCAGGCCTGACTTGGGCATATCGCTCTGCCCCACCCCACAACCCGAGCAGCAATCATCCTAACAGCCGCCATCAGTGAGCAGTCCCATGAGGGTCCCCATAGCTCCTGGGAGGCAGGGGTCAGTCCCACTCTACAGCAAGGAAACTGAGGCTGGACTTTGCCCAAGGACACACAGCTGGGGCATGACAGCTGGGATTTGGACCCGCTCTGCCTGCTGCAAGGCCTGTGCCTGATCCCCTGTATGTGCCTGGCTGTCTGGAGGGCAGGGAGGGTGCAAGGAAGGGAGGGAGGGAGGGAGGGAGGGAGGCATGCTGTTGGTGTTATCACGCACTAGTGACACCCACAGATCAGGCCACTTAACCCACACCGCATCTAACCGACAGGCCAGCCCGAGGGGCTGAATGGTCCATTTGGGGTCAGTGGGGTCAACTGCAGGGTCAAGGTGAGACCCCGGCCTCCAAAGCCTTCCTGCTTCTCCAGGGGGCTATCCTGTGTCCACTCTGAGTGCCAGGCTCTGTGGAGGGGTAGGGGGGACGCATTAAGCCAGAGCACCCAGGACCCCCTGGGTCCCTGCACCAGTGTCCCCCTGCCCTTCCCTTTCCCCACCAGTGAGGGGGGCATTTCTGCACCTGGTGCACGGAAAAGCACCTGAGAAGGGATAGTGGGGACCGCCCCAGCAGGGAGCCTGGCAGCCTCACCCTTCTGCCTCTCTCCTTCTGCCAGAGAGGTGGATGGCACTTCCAGACTTCCCCGACTACCACAAGTGGGGTTTCTCCCTGGCGGCCCTGAACAACAACATCTATGTCACAGGTAGGCAGCTCAGGGACCCTTCCAGGGATGCCCTGCCCAGCCAAGCACCGGGCTCAGTGCAACTCCCCGCACTGAGTGGGGTCTCTGATGGTTAGTCAAGGCTTGTCGAGGCCTTTCTATGCATGTGAAAACGAGGACATTTAAAATCCGTGGTCACTCGTGGGAGCTGGGAGCTGCTTCTGTACACAGGCTGGCGCGGGCCCACCCCTGCATCGCACAGCTCCTTCAGGGGAAGCTCCAGACCTCCCCGCTGAGTGCCACACTGGCGTGGCTGCTGTGGACGCCACGAGGTTCCAGGTGGCCTCCTTCAGCGAGAAGACCCAGGTCTGGGTGGTTGACCAGATGCCCGTCTTGGTCCCCAGAAGGAGTCATGTGATGCAGGGGTCACTTTGTTCTTTCCTATCTTAGAAATTGGGGTTCCTTGTAAGATTTGGGAGGGGACAAGCTTCCGCTGATGGGGGCTTGAAACCACTGATCTTGTCATCCCTGTTTATGGGGGATGGAGGGGCCTGTGCAGTCACACAGCTCGACTGCGCTACGCTGGTCCCACCCCTGGCTCACCACGCTGGAGATCATGGCTTGGCATGGGAGGAGGCCCCTGGACATTGGTACCCAGACCCCACTGGCCTGGCGCCCCAGGCTGGTGGTACCCATGTAGACAGAACTTCTCCCGGCAGGTGGCTCTCGGGGCACCAAGACAGACACCTGGTCAACCACCCAGGCCTGGTGCTTCCCACTGGAGGAGGCCGCCTGGAAGCCCGTGGCGCCCATGCTGAAGGCCCGCACCAACCATGCCAGCGCAGCACTCAATGGGGAGATCTACGCCATCGGCGGTGAGGCCTTCCTCTCCACTCCTCCCTGGGGCCTGGTTCTAGCCTGTCTTCCCTGCAGCAATAGCAACAGAGAGCCCCATGCTGGCCTCGGAGACCACAGAGATGCCGCTCCCACTGCCACCCTCAGGGCTCGCTGTCTGGTGGGGCGGGCAAGCCACAGGCCAGGGCTCCTGACCAGGTGGGCCATCGAGACCCACAGCCCGGGTGTCCTCCCTGGCCAGCTCCCAGTGCCTCTGCTGTGCTGGGACAGAGACAGCAAGATGGTGACTCAGGCCCCAGGAGGGGTTCCTGCAGGAGGGGCCAGTGGGGACAGCCACACCCACCCGCCAGCACCTGCAGCTACAGCAGGGAGTCACCCAGGAGCCTTCACTGATTAAAGGAACATCGGAAAACAAAATGTGGCCAGGTGTGGTGGCTCACTCCTGTAATCTCAGCACTTGGCAGGGCCAAGGCAGGACGACTGCTTGGAGGAGGACAGGGTCTCTCTATGTTACCCAGGAGTTTGAGACAAGCCTGGGCAACATAGAGCGACCCTGTCTCCCTTTTTAAAATTATTTTTTATTTATTTATTTATTTATTTATGAGACAGAGTCCTGCTCTGTTACCTGGGCTGGAATGCAGTGGAGTGATCTCAGCTCTCTGCAACCTCCATCTTCCAGGTTCGAGCAATCTTCCCACCTCAGCCTCCTGAGTAGGTGGGACCACAGGTGCGTGCCATCATGCCCAGCTAAGTTTTATATTTTCTGTAGCGACAGGGTTTCACCATATTGACCAGGCTGGTCTCAGACTCCTGGGCTCAAGTGGTCCACCCACCTCAGCCTCCCAAAGTGCTGGGATACAAGAGGGAGCCACTGCCCCCAGCCCATTAAAAAAAAATATAGCCAGGCCAGGTGCAGTGGCTCACGCCTGCAATCTCAGCACTTTGGGAGGCCGAGGCAGGTGAATCACAAGGTCGGGAGTTCAAGACCAGCCTGGCCAACATGGTGAAACCCCGTCTCTACTAAAAATACAAAAATTAGCTGGACATGTAATCCCAGCTACTCGGGAGGCTGAGGCAGGAGAATTGTTTGAATCTGGGAGGCAGAGGTTGCAGTGAGCCGAGATTGAGCCATTACACTCCAGCCTGGGTGACAGGGTGAGACTCCATCTCAAAAAAAAAAAAAAAAAAGGGCAGGCATGGTGTCACGTGCCGGCCAAGGTAGAAGGATGGCTGAGTCTGAGAGGTTGAGGCTGCAATGAGCCGTTATCACACCACTGTACTTCAGCCTCAGTGACAGGGCAAGACCCTGTCTCAAAAAAAAAAGAAAAAGAAAAGAAAAGAAAAACACATGTGGCCCAAAAGCTCTGTAGGTGATGAACTGGTCTTGAGGCCACTTCTAATGCCCCACCTGTCCCAGCTGTCCCCTTTCTCTCAGTGGCTACCGTGTCCCCAACCAGACAGCAGAAAGCGTCCAGGGCTCCCGAGCCCAGGGCTTGTGAGGTCCCCAGGTGCTCACAGAGGCCCAGGCCAAGGCCTGCTCTCCCCAGGAGGCGTCCCCATCACTGTCACACCCAGACTGTATCTGGGACTGGGAGGGAGCTGCCTGCAGCTCCAGGGTCTTGCAACCTGCCCTCCCAGGGCTGGTGTCCTCCATTCCAGTTCAGAGCACTCTAGGAAATGACTCCCGGCACATGAGGGGCCTGGGGACGGGCAGCCTCCTGACTGCTCCCTGCCACCCCGTTCTGCAACGTTGGCCCCAGAGTGGGGCATTTCTAGGCCCGAGTGTCCATCCCCTACACCACTTCCTGGCAGGGTGGCCTTGGGAGGTGCTGGCGCCTCTCTGAGCCTCAGCTTCCCTATCTGTGAAATGGGGATCCCACCCCGCTTCCCACCACGGTGGTCCCTGCTGCCTTACAAAGCCCCAGCCCTTGAGTTTCCAGGCCTCCCCTCTCCTCCCCAGCCCTGACCTGCCCCCGCCCTCACCCTGCAGGCACCACCCTGGATGTGGTGGAGGTGGAGAGCTACGACCCCTACACGGACAGCTGGACGCCCATCAGCCCAGCCCTCAAATACGTCAGCAACTTCTCGGCCGCCGGCTGCCGGGGCCGGCTTTACCTGGTGGGCTCCAGCGCCTGCAAGTACAACGCCCTGGCCCTGCAGTGCTACAACCCTGTCACAGGTGGGCGGGGCTCAGGGACCGAGGACAGAGGACCACAGGCCCCTCTGACAGGCGACAGTCCGCTGGCAGTGATGGCGAGGATGGGGGCTCCTGAGGATAGACGGGGCCCGGGGTGGAGAGAGCTGGTGGCCGCAGCCTCTCACAAAGAGGAGGGGATGCAGAGGAAGGCAGGGGCCCAAGGGGTCGGGGACCTGCTGCGTCACCTCCGCAGAGTCCCACCACAGAGGCGAGCTGCACATCTGTCCTGCTCAGGCCTTAGGGCAGCAGTGGGCTGGGGCTGGGGGTAGGGTGCCAGTGACCTGAGCCCGGCACCTGGCAGCTGCCTGACTGTTCTACCCAAAAGGGCCTCACGGACCAGGAGTGGTGACCCCCAACCTCCGAGGCCCTGAGGCCCATCTTGGGTTCTGGACTCGGTGCCAGAGTTGGAGGCCCAGCTCAGCCTCCCTGAACTCTGAGCCATCCAGCCCTGACCCTGGTCTCTGGTCCTGTTTCACCCTCTGGACAGTGTCGATGGTGGCGGACCCTGTTTCACAGTGTGGGTGTGGGGACAGTGTAGATGGTGGCGGACCCTGTTTCGCAGTGTGGGTGTGGGGACAGTGTAGATGGTGGCGGACCCTGTTTCGCAGTGTGGGTGTGGGGACAGTGTAGATGGTGGCGGACCCTGTTTCGCAGTGTGGGTGTGGGGACAGTGTAGATGGTGGCGGACCCTGTTTCGCAGTGTGGGTGTGGGGACAGTGTAGATGGTGGCGGACCCTGTTTCGCAGTGTGGGTGTGGGGACGGTGTAGATGGTGGCGGACCCTGTTTCGCAGTGTGGGTGTGGGGACGGTGTAGATGGTGGCGGACCCTGTTTCGCAGTGTGGGTGTGGGGACAGTGTAGATGCTGGCGGACCCTGTTTCGCAGTGTGGGTGTGGGGACAGTGTAGATGGTGGCGGACCCTGTTTCGCAGTGTGGGTGTGGGGACAGTGTAGATGCTGGCGGACCCTGTTTCGCAGTGTGGTTGTGGGGACAGTGTAGATGGTGGCGGACCCTGTTTCGCAGTGTGGGTGTGGGGACAGTGTAGATGGTGGCGGACCCTGTTTCGCAGTGTGGGTGTGGGGACAGTGTAGATGGTGGCGGGTCCTGTTTCACAGTCTGGGTGTGGGGACAGTGTAGATGGTGGCGGGTCCTGTTTCACAGTGTGGGTGTGGGGACAGTGTAGATGGTGGCAGACCCTGTTTCACAGTGTGGGTGTGGGGACAGTGTAGATGGTGGCGGGTCCTGTTTCACAGTCTGGGTGTGGGGACAGTATAGATGGTGGCGGGTCCTGTTTCGCAGTGTGGGTGTGGGGACAGTATAGATGGTGGTGGGTCCTGTTTCACAGTCTGGGTGTGGGGACAGTATAGATGGTGGCGGGTCCTGTTTCACAGTGTGGGTGTGGGGACAGTATAGATGGTGGCGGATCCTGTTTCACAGTGTGGGTGTGGGGACAGTATAGATGGTGGCGGGTCCTGTTTCACAGTCTGGGTGTGGGGACAGTGTAGATGGTGGCGGGTCCTGTTTCGCAGTGTGGGTGTGGGGACAGTGTAGATGGTGGCGGACCCTGTTTCGCAGTGTGGGTGTGGGGACAGTGTAGATGGTGGCGGACCGTGTTTCGCAGTGTGGGTGTGGGGACAGTGTAGATGGTGGCGGACCCTGTTTCGCAGTGTGGGTGTGGGGACAGTGTAGATGGTGGCGGACCCTGTTTCGCAGTGTGGGTGTGGGGACAGTGTAGATGGTGGCGGGCCCCATTCTGAGGCGTGGATGTGAGGACCCTCAAGCGACTGACTGGGCCCAGGGTCCATGCAAGGCCCACCTGGGTACCAGGCCCAGGGTTGGGGGCTGGGCAGGGAGGGGCCCCAGCCAGTCAGGTGGGGTGGGTGGGGTGGTAGCCAGGCCAAAGCACCCCAACAGGGAGAGACCTGAGGGATCCCTGTACCCTTCACAGGCCCCTCACCTATGCTGCAGCCTTGTGAGGGGTCACTGTCCCCAGGGGGAATATCAAGGCTGGGTGAGAGGCAGGTGTGGGTCCCTCCCAGCTGCACCACAGGAACCTACTCCCATTTCACAGACGAGTTCACTGAGGTTCAGAGAGGCACTGAGTCTGGGGTCCCTCAGAGTGGGGGACAGTGCCAGTGCCCGCACTGGCAACCCTGGTGATGGTAGCCGGTGCCTGTGCCCCTCGCAGATGCGTGGAGTGTGATCGCCTCACCCTTCCTGCCCAAGTACCTGTCCTCGCCGCGCTGCGCCGCACTGCACGGGGAGCTCTACCTCATCGGGGACAACACCAAGAAGGTCTACGTGTACGACCCCGGGGCCAACCTGTGGCAGAAGGTGGGCCACCCCCTCCCCCCACGTGTGAGCCCCTGCCTGGAACTCCTGACATCAGAGAGCCAGCCTGGGAAGTGAGGGATGGGGTGCCACAGAGGGCCCACTGCGAAGGGGACAGCACAGGCTGGAGTGCCCACAGAGGGCCCACAACGAAGGGGGTGGCGCAGGTTGAGATTCCCTTCAGGCGACAAGGCGACAACAGTGCCTTGGCCTGAGCCCCCTTGAGGATAGGGGAGACAGTGACAGTGGGAGAACGTGGTTTGGGGTTGCCGGCCGCTGGTGCTCTGTCCCTGCACACCCAGCTTCCTACAGAGGACTGGCCTGTCCTCCTCCTCAGGGAGAAAAACCAGGTTCAGATGGAGGGTGCTATAGGGACCAGGAGGGAGGGTGTCCTCTGCCTCAGGGTGGCCAAGTCAGGGAGGGGGTTCCTGAGCTGAGGGGAGGTGAGAGCCGCCAGCCCCGGGGCCTTCCTATTGTCCTCAGCGCCATCCCACCATGGCCCGCTCTTTGACCATCAGTCCCTGAGGAACGGGCGGGAGGTGGACCTCTGGGCGGCCTCCCTGGTGGAGGGGACAGTGCCCAGGAGGTTGGGGGTGGGTCTTGGCACCAAGCCAGATGCCCTGGGCCTGCCCACCTGCCCCAAGACTCCCAGTCCCTGCAGTCTGAGAAGGTGGCACTCTTTCCTGCAGCCACCCTGCAGGCTCCTGGCCTGGTGACAGCAGGACTTCTGCAATCCTGCTGCCCACAGCTGTCCCCTGGCGTCACTGCTCAGCTGACCCAGGGCCCCCATTACAGTGGTGAGACAGGTGCAGGGTGAGCTCTGCCAGGCCAGCGTGTCAGCCTGGGCCCTCTCAGCTGGGCCACAGCCAGGCCTTCCTCCAGCCCAGGCCATTGTCCCAGCCTCAGGTCCCAGCACAGCAGGACTCTGCCTTACCCTCTCCGGGCCTGGGTCCTCATCTCTTCTCTGTCTTCATCTGGAGGCCACAGACCAGCCTCCTGCTTCCCACCCGCCCAGGTTCTTCCTGAAGCCACACCTCTCTCCAGCCTCTGGAAAGTCACTGGCCCTCACCCCACAATCCCTCCCGGGGCCACTCCCAAGGCCATAGACTGAGCAGGGGTGCAGGGGTGAGGCGAGGGGCCCACGGTGGGCTAGGCTCTTCCTGGGTGTCTACCAGGGCTGACCCACATTCATCTCCTGTGAGACAGCGAAGCCTCAGTGAGGCCTCGAGTCAGCCCAGACCTCCCTGGGAGGCAGCTTTGGGCTCGGGCCTCAGGGCCCCCTCTGACTGCAGGGGGTGGAATTGTCATCCCGAGGGCTGAGGGTCAGAGAGGGAAAGGGGCCTCCCCACCAAAAGAAGAGTCTGAGGAGGCTGGAGGGGCTGGGGTGGGCTGCCCAGGGACCCTGTGCTCGTGCCGTGGAGGGGATCTGGGCCAGGGGGCTGGCCGTCCTCTCTGCCACTCCCCCAACCCTGCTGAGGGCACCCTCAGCACTGCTCTCCGGCTCCCACCATGGGACATTAACCCGCTGACCGGGTACAGGTGCAGTCCCAGCACAGCCTGCATGAGAACGGCGCGCTGGTGCCACTGGGCGATGCGCTGTACGTGACGGGCGGCCGCTGGCAGGGCATGGAAGGTGACTACCACGTGGAGATGGAGGCCTACGATACAGTTCGGGACACCTGGACCCGCCACGGCGCCCTGCCCCGGCTCTGGCTCTACCACGGGGCCTCCACTGTCTTCCTGGATGTCTCCAAGTGGACCCAGCCCTTCAGCTCCACCCAGGAGCACTAAGCCAGGGCTGGGCTCCCTGGAAAGGGCCCCCCAGCAGCCCCTCATTACCCTGTGGAACGGCCCCCTTTCATTTTCGCTTATTTCTTCACTTGGAGCTACCATTCCTTCCGGGCTTGGGCCGGGCTTGGGCCACCAGGGGTGATCAGACAGCATGGCTCGGAGGACACAGCCTTGGTCTCTGCGGCCACCACACTAAAGTCTGAGTTGAGCAGTGACAAGGGCCTGAGTGCCGGACACCAGCATAACAGGGTCAGGAAGCTCTGCTGCCCCTGGGGTTACCGAGACCTCAGAGAGAGGAGCCGGGGGCTGGGCCAGCATTCCCAGAGCTTGTGAGCTCCACTCCTGCCCTGCAGGGCCTTTTGCAGCAGTTGCATGAATGTAGGGTGAACACGGAGTGTCCCAGAAAGTGGAGGCTGCTGGGGAAGGCAGGCCCCAGAGATGGGGTCAGCACCAGGTCCTCGTGGGCCTGCTTCTGCCTCGCTCACAGCAGTGTAACCGTGGCAGGCCACCTCGCCTCTCTGGGCTTCAAGCTCCGCATCCGCCACACACGGGGCTGACTGTGTGGGCTTTGGGTCCCCACTCAGCCTTTGCATGTCGGTGCTGTTTCTGCTTCTGTGGACAAAGGAGGCCCCAACCATCTCTTGCACTCAGCGGGCAGTGCCCACAGAGAAACCAGGAAGGAGGGAGGCAGGGGTGGGGCGGGCCGGAGGGTCCCAGGGAGGTGAGCAGGAGAGCCTGCTCTCAGAAGTGACTGCTGCATCTCTTCGTGTCAGAACAAAGGCTCTGCATCAGAATGGAATTTCCCACCAGGGGATGATTCTTGGGTGCACTGGTGGCAGCCTCCTGAGGGTGAGGGGTAGCATCTGATGGGCCCCTGGCAGCACACAGCCTGACTCCGGCTGGCTCAGGCTAAGTGGCTTCTCCCTCATCCTGAATGAGGCACCCACCTTTGGAGCTAAGGAGACAATGAAGGACACTCCCTGGGTGCCCAGTGGCATGTCCTTACTGTCACAGGCTCTGCCCCGGGACATGGGGCTAGAAGTCAGGAGTCAGGCCTGGTCAGGCACAGGCCCTGGTGTTGCCCCACAGAGGCCTTGAGCAGCTCCCGTCTCCCACCGGATCCAGGCTTCCTCTCCAGGAGCAGCCCATAGATTCCTCCTTGAAAAGCCCCTGCCCCTAGGGATGAGAGGGGCCTCTGACATCCTTGGGTTCTGAGGACAGGAACCCCTGGGTCTCTTGAGCTTCCATAGGTAGGGATCTGCTTTGCTCCCAGACCTGCCTCTCATAGCATTTTTTTTTTTTTTTTTTTGCCTCTTGTCACCCAGACTAGAGTGCAATGGTGCGATCTTAGCTCACTGCAACCTCCACCTCCTGGGTTCAAGCGATTCTCCTGCCTCAGCCTCTCTAGTAGTTGGGATTACAGGCACCCGTCACCACGCCTGGCTAATTTTTGTATTTTTAGTAGAAACAGGGTTTCACCATGTTGACTGGGCTGGTCTTGAACTCCTGACCTCAGGTGATCTGCCCGCCTCAGCCTCCAAAAGTGCTGGGATTACAAGGTGTGGGAGAAGTGAGTTGACCCTGGAGGGCCAGAGAGAGTGGGGCCACTGGGTGCTTCCAAAGGAACAAGAGCCCAGAGCTGAGGAGACCTTCGGTGGCAGGTGGATTGGATGAAGCACGGGTGAGGGTTTCTGGGGCCCTGGGCTCTGTTTCCACGTGGAAATCTGAAATGTTTTCTAGACAGTGATGGAAGGAGGTCAGCCAAAGGGCTGTTTAAAAACAAAGCCTCCATGTAAACCATTTCTGCAGGAATATTTTAAAATAAATAAAAATACAACTGAAGACATGAAATGTCAAAATAGGCTAACTTTGATCACAAAGTAGCCAAAAGGGTGGCATGCCAGAGCAAGACCTGCTCTCCACCCCTGCACACCCTGCAGGAATATGGGCGCTCCATGGGTGGAGGGCGTGGGCCTCTCCAGGTCCTGGCTCCCAGCTTTGAGGTGCCAAAGTGCACCTCGCCCGATCAGCTGGGCTCCTGATTCAGGGGGCCATCGCACCCTTCATGGCACCAGGAGGAAAGGGGCGCCTGCTGGGTATTGAGGTGAGAGGCTAAGGAGAGTTTCACGATGGCCTCTCCCCATGCTGTGGGGAGGGTGAAGGGAGCCCAGAGGCTGGAGAGGCGTCCCAGGACAGCAGCAACGGGGAGCACAACCCCCTCTGTCTTGGGGGAAGGGAAAGGGCAGTCACAGACTCCAGGGAGCTGCTGAGAGAGGGCCTTGGCGGGGGAATGCAGCCAGCACCCCTGTTGCCCAGCTGGGAGGAGGTGGCAGAGTCCATCTGCCCTCTCTGTCCAGCCTGCCCCCTGTCTCCCACTAGCGCCTCCTACAGGTCAAACCCAACCAGAACCCAGAAGGAAGAGAGGCCGTTGACAGGCTGTAGTGGCCAACTGGGGACAGAGAACAGGTGGAGAAGGTGGCCAGGGCACCAGGATGGCGGCCAGAATGTCTGGCACACGTCACCCACTTGAGAGCTTTGCAGGAAGGGACATTAATTCACTCACCAAGCGACAGTCATAGGGCAGCCAAGGCACCCCCTTCCACCATCAAAATCCCAGGACAGCAAGGACTCATTAGAAGGCTTGAGGCTAATAGGGGCTTCTAGAAAGGGGAGCTCATAGCCTTGGAACATGTGCAAAAGCCCACAGGGGTGTGCGAGTGAAACCCACCTCCCCAGCCCCGTGTGCTCATGTTCTCCAGGTAGGTGTGTGTTGTCTTGGCCACAGAAGATGCTGGGTAAACTAAGGCCCCTCGGCCTTCAGTTGGCACACAGGGCCCTCAGCCAGGCCCAGCACCGCCAACTCTATCTCAGCTCCCTCGGGTCCCTAGGTAAGCCAGGGCCTAGGCATGCTTCCAGCCACTTCCATTGGACTTGAGTTTCCCAACACCTGCCAGATAGGCCCCTTTTATTACCCAGCATCTTCTCTATTCAGGCAGGGACAGTGGTTCCTGGAATCAGGCCATTGACACCCTCATGTGACTGTAATTAAATGGACTGGTCACCTGACAGTTTTCCGTAGTCAGGTAGACCGTGACATAGCTTGGAGATCTGTCCCCTCCGAATCTCATGTAGAGTCTGATCGCTGGTGTTGGAGCTGGGCCTGGTGGAAGGACCTCTCAGGTGTGGCGTGGTGCAGTAATGGTGGTGTGCTCACGCAGAGCTGATCGTTAAAGAGCCTGACACTTCCCCTGCTCTCCCTTGCTCCCTCTCTGTGCGACACACCTGCTCCCCTTCCCCTGCCACCATGAGGGGAAGCTTCCTGAGGCCTCGCCAGAAGCAGATGCTGGTGTCATGCTTCCTGTACAGCCTGTGGAACTGTGAGCCAAATAAACCTCTTTTCTTTATAAATTACCCAGCCTCAAGTTTTCCTTTATAAAGAAAACAGACAGATACAGGCCACTACTCCAGTTGGTTAGGCCATCAGTTGATCCAGTTGAAAGCACGTGTATGGATGGAGAATGTGCCAATGGCTTAAGGAGAGAGGGCACAGCCACATACACAGAAAAGATGTCTGTACTGTCCATCCCCAGTGCCCAGTGTGGTGCCAGCTGCTTGGTCTGAAGTGTGGCTGCTTCTCCCGGGCTCTGCAGCACCAGGTACGTGGCAGGGCAGCCAGGTGTGTGGCTGTCACTGAGAGTGAGGAATCTCCATGGGGGAAGTGTCCTGTTTGGAACAGACCCCAGGAGCCATCATGACTCTGTCAGATGCCAAGGTGATTTTGATCACAGTCACATTTAAGAATGTGATTCTTTCCAAAATGGCATTGCATTCAATGGAGAGGTGAGCTAAAGATGATTATTTTAATTAATCTATTAAAACCATGTAGACAATTAGCAGAAAACTCAAGAGACCCTGTGGGCAGAAGTGAGAAAGAACTGTCCCCCGTGAGACCCGAGACTGCCCACACATCCATGCAGGAGGTCACAGTGTATTCTGAGGGCTCGGCCTGGTGCCGGCACGTTGCGGGAACTGCACAAATGCTCAATTGAACTAAATCTGTGGGTTCTCCAGAGCCACGGACCTCAAGTCGTAGGGGCCAGACCTGGATGTGGTTTCATTTGATGGTTCCATGATCTTGGGCCAGTCCCAAGATCTGAGCCTCAGTTTCCTCATCTGTGCAATGGGGATAATCACATGATTTGCAAATTAGATGACGTCGTGGACTTGCAAGGCCCAGTAAACAGCGACGACTGCCCACCTGGGCCTCGGGAGGCCACACAACAAGCTGACTTCACAGTCCCACTGTTTTCGGAGCAGAGGGAGCTTTTATTCCCATGACTTCATCGGCAAAGGTCCTTCCTCTGGAGGAAGAGCGAAGAGTGGGAACAGCTTGACTGCATCAGGCTGCTGGGAAGGCAGGCCTGGGCCGTGACATGAGGGCCCAAGAATGAGGATTAGGTTTCAGCCAGGCATGAAGGCGCGTGGGGGAGGCCACCTCCTGCTCCAGTGATCCCCGTTCTGTGGCCACTCATTTAGTCCTTCCACCCTGGGATGCACTGGCTTGCCCCGATGCCAGCCCCACTTCTGACCCATGGGCTGCTGCGGCAGGGGGAGGCCCCCATTTCTGCTGTTCCTTGATCTGCACAATTCTTTGCTAAGCTCCACCTTCCTCTGAGTGAAAACCACTTTGAAATGTGAACACAGATACATGCAGGGGCCGCACCTGAAGACCCCCGGCCTCTCCGTTGTCTGCTCCCAACCCAGGAAGAGTCATCCCCTCAGGATAGTGTTACAGGAGGCTGCCCCAGCACCAGAACCGATTTGATTTGGGCCCTCTGGCAGGGCCTATGACATCACTAGGATTGTTCATTGTTTGGGAAAATAACTTTTTCACATGGCAACGGCGCTTGTCCTTAATGCTGGCCTGAAAGCTGGGGCCCCCCACTGTGAAGTGGAATGACATCACACCAGTTTCTTAAGGGTAATGTTCCCCAAATCGGGGCACCTCATCCCTGTGTGTCCTCAGTGTTGCTGACAGTGGCAGAGCCTCCTCTTCCCAGGGCTTAGGTGCAACCAATCGGTGCCCACCTTGAACCACAGCTGCAGCCAGGACCCCAGAGGGAATTCAGACCTGCGGGATGCCCATTCCTCACAGGGAAAAGATGGGGCTATGTTTTCTGCAGTAATGCTCCAACTCATCAGGGAGCTCTTATTTCACACCAACTAGAGGAGGAGGAACCCTAACGAGCAAAACATAAGGCTGTGAAGATGTAGCCTGCCCAGTGGGCAGAAGGGTCTCTCCAGCCCCACTCCGGTTCTGCCCATGGGCTGCGTCCTGGGCAAGCCGCCCACCTCTCTGGGCTAATTGGTGGGGAATCGAATGAGGTGCTGGTGTGGATGAGCTTCTCCAGAAGCAAGAAGGTACCATTCACACAGCTGCAACTCCTGGGGACAGGGGCCCGTCTCTCTTTTTATTATTATTATTATTATTATTATTTTGAGATGGAGTCTCGCTCTGTTGCCCAGGCTGGAGTGCAGTGGCACCATCTCGGCTCACTGCAAGCTCCGCCTCCCGGGTTCACACCATTCTCCTGCCTCAGCCTCCCAAGTAGCTGGGACTAAAGGCACCTGCAACCATGCCCGGCTAATTTTTTGCATTTTAGTAGAGACGGGGTTTCACCGTGTTAGCCAGGATGGTCTCGATCTCCTGACCTCGTGATCTGCCCACCTCGGCCTCCCAAAGTGCTGGGATTACAGGTGTGAGCCACCATGCCCGGCCGACAGGAATCCCTCTCTACCTGCAGAATACAGGAGAATACGGCACGCGGGGGTCCTGTGGTTCACAGATACAGTTCCTCTGAATAAGAGAAACCGAATGAAATGTTAACACATTATACTGAATGTGCATGTCACATTCAGACATGTCATGACAAAGTTCCACACATCAGGCTTCTTAATAGACATTCCAATAGAACCAGACATGAAAACCCACCAGAGAAAACCTTCATTCTTTGAGGGCTTTAAGACATCCCCCTCATATGTGTGAATTTGGGAGCAAATGTCTTTAATTGTGACAAACCTGTGGAATGTTTGCAGGTGAAATAAGTTCACATATCTTGCTGGGCACACATGACCTAAGCCAGTGTTTCTCATATTTCTCAAATGTGTCTTAAAGACTCACATGTTTTATAGGAATTCAAATGTTTTTGTTGTATTGGTTTTTAAAAAAAAAATCATTTGTGGCTTTTTGTTGAGATGGAGTCTGGCTCTGTCACCCAGGCTGGAGTGCAGTGGCTTCATCTTGGCTCACTGCAACCTCTACCTCCCAGGTTCAAGCAATACTCCTGCCCCAGCCTCCTGAGTAGCTGGGATTACAGGCACTCGCCACCACGCCCGGCTAATTTTGTAGTTTTAGTAGAGACGGGGTTTCACCAGGTTTGGTCAGGCTGGTCTCAATCTCCTGATCTCAGGTGATCCACCTGCCTCGGCCTCCTAAAGTGCCGGGTTTACAGGTGTGGCCACTGTGCTGGGCCCATTTGTGGCTTTTAAAGGCAGGACTTCTCTCTTGTGTCCTCACCTGCCACTGAAAGACATCTTCATAGAGTAAGTCCGTGGGACTTACCCCTGCTGGACAGATTCTCATGCTGGGCAGGGCATGTTTATCTTTAAACGCCCTCCCCACCCAACTCTACACCATTCCCATATCCTATGGGAAAAGGGGTGGAATCACTGGGAATAATTACCTTCTGATCCCACGCTTTTCCTAAAGTATTAAGTATTTCCTGGTTTCCCCACCTGCCAGGCATGAGGCCAGCCAGGTGGAACATCACATGAGTGGCCAGAAAAGGCAGGCGACAAAGGCCAGCTTGCATCTGAGGACTGACTTTGGCCCATCCCCAAGCCTGGGCGGGTACCACCTGTGGCTGCTGGTGCCCCTTTCAGTCCCTGCTGCCACATCCTGTGAACCAGGACAGGGTGAGGCCTCCTTTCTCCAGCGGGCTCTTCTCAAAAGAGGGGAACAGCAGCCCTCCGTGTGAGTGGGAGGTGCTTTTCCAGCGGAGCCTTCTCCCGTTCTTTAACAAAACGCACTGTGTACCCACCGGGGCAGGTGCCTCCGGGGTGGGGCAGGAGAGCCAAGCGTGTGACCCTCCTCGGCGTAGCGTCTTAGTGGCGGGGCAGATAGCCAAAAGGGTATGCCCTATAACAAAGCCAGGGGTGGGGTGGGGCTGGGGGCTGCCTCTTTCCTGGTAGGGGTGCCCAGAGGCCTGCCACCTTCTCTGAGGCCTGCAGGGTCTGGTCCACCTCTGGGGGCACCGACTCTGGTAGGCGGTGGGCAGCTTCGCTGCTGGTCTGGTCTGTCCCCACACCCCCACTAGGGCACCATAGGGGTCAGTTCTCCCTGCCCAGGCCCCACCAGGGCAGGGCGGTTGTCCTGAGTTGTTTCTTGGCTCCCTGCGTCCCCTCCGTCCCTGCAGGTGAGCCGGGTGGGGAAGAACAGTGAGTCTCTGCGCTCGGAGCACGCCAGTCATGAAGGGAGGGCAGCCTGGAAGGGGGAGTTCCCCCTGGGAAAGGGGAGCTGAGAAGGGGCCCCGAGGGTCTCCCGGCTCCGATTTGCTCCACCTGTGTCGTAGAGGCCTGACCCTCGCGGGGCGCGTCCAGGAGAATGGGGAGGGGATACCTCGGGGGTCCCTGCAGAGGACGTGGGGGATAGAGAGGGGAGAAAGGATCCTCGGGCCGGCTGGGAGGAGGCAGCGCCTGGCTCTCCGCAAAGAAAATGGGGTCGTGAGGGCAGAGGGTCCAGGGCCGGGAGAAGAGGCGCCTCGCTCCCCACGAAGCGGAAGCGCTGGCAGCGCGAAGGAGGGACCCCAGAACCGGGAGTTGCAGGGGGGACGCGCACAGCACGGGAACACCCCTCCCTCTCCCCGCCCTGCTCCCCGTGCCCCCCTCCCCCAGCCCGGACACGCCCCCCATCCCCCTGCAGCGCGCGCGGGAGCCGGGAGGGGGCGCGGGCGGGCGCGCGGTCTCGGGCGAGGCGGGGGATTCAAGCGCGTTATAAGGCGAGGAGCCCGGGACGCCCGAGACGCCGCACTCGGAGCCGCCGCCCGCATGGCCTCGGCCCGCCGCCCCGCCGGAGCCCGCCTGCTGCTTGTCTACGCGGGCCTGCTGGCCGCCGCCGCGGGCCTGGGGTCCCCGGAGCCTGGGGCGCCCTCGAGGAGCCGCGCCCGCGAGGAGCCGTCACCCAGGAACGAGCTGCCCTGGGGCCCCGGGGAGAGCCGCGCGGGGCCGGCCGCCCGTCTGCCGGTAAGACGCCCGGGTCCGCTCCGGACCCAGCCCGCGCCCACAAGCTCCGGCCCGGGAGGAGGACGGAGAGGCCAAGCCCGCCCTCATCCCCGAGAGCTGCTGCAATGCCCGGCTCCGGGGCTCCGGGGCTCCGCTGAGACTCAGGGCCGTGTAGACGCTGCCCTCAGCCCGGCAGGGAGTCTTGACTTTGGCTTTGGGGTAGTTTGACTTAAAGCAAGGTTCTGCTAGGTCGGCGAAAACCCCCTTTTCTTTTGGGACAGAAGGAAGTTGGGAAATAAAAGTGTAAATAACTTGAGTTGAGGAAATTGGGAAGAACGCATGTGTAAAAAGTGTAAGCAAATTACTGCCACCGCCCCCAATCTATTTGGTGCAGTTCTCTGAAAACAAAGTGTTTCCCTGCGGGTCTGGGGTCAGGGGGCTGTTCAGGGTGGGGAATGACATGGGGCTTTGAGTCAAGTAGCTTCTGGCCGTGAAGGGGTGATCTTGAGCTCTGCCCTGCCCCCTCCTCTCCAGGGTTTTGGAGCCTGGACTGCTGCGCAGAGGGTGGTCCGGTTGGGGCCTGAGGAGAGGAGAACTTCGGAGGGGCCCTCAGTGTGGCCGGGCCTTGGGTCAGGGGGGCAGGGCTGCTCCAGGGAAGCCGGGGTGGGCGGCGGGTGCTCTTGACTCTGAAGATGCTCAGGGACAGTAGAGGGGAGAGTCAGGAGGGCATCTACTAGAGGGGACAGGGCTGCAGCTAGGCCTGGGGTCCCCCAGCGTTCTCTATCCCAGCCGCACCACCCCCAGCTGCTTTCCAGGGACTGAGGGCACCCCTCCCCCTGCAGTTGGCCAGACCACCCAGGCGGGCACAGCAGCCGAATGTCAGGGCATGGCCAGCAGGAGGCAGATGGAGCTCAGGTGCTTCCAGGTGGAGTTTTGGTTGGACCCTGTTTGTAGGGGACACGGTGACACCAGAGGTCCTCCCAGGCTCCAAGGCTTGTTTCTGAGAGACTCCTTGTGGCTGGAACCAGGGCAGCTGCCCAATACCCACCGTCATGACTGGGGCCATCTCCTGGTGTGCCAACTGACATGGTTCTGCCTGTGAACAGCTCTACCCCCAAACCAAACTGGGGTCAGAGTCCATCCACAGGCTACAGGTGCAGCTGGGAAGGTCAGCTGGGCACACCCCTCCTGGCTGGTGTGCAGCATCCTCACTGCGTGTTTCCGCAGAGGGCACACGCGAAGTGGAAGAGGGTCCTGGGAGGGGGTAGAGTGGAGAGCAGCCAGTAGGTGGTACAGTTGACCCTCCAAGGCACAGGGAAGCGCTGAGCGCGCTGAGGGCCCTGGGCACCCTGAACCCTTTCTCCATCCAACCACAGGCTCCTCTGGCACCGCAGCCCCATCTTCCCACCACAGCACCCTAGCCTGTGCATTGGTCAACCAGCTCCCAAAAGAAGGCCCTGTGTCCCCCCAGAGCAGCCAGGAACCAAAGGCAGTGACTTGGCAGCCGGCTTTGTCTCTGATAAAAGGGCCTGGTCAGCTACAAAATCCCAGGGTCCTTCTGTCAGCCCCCAGCATCAGCACCCATGACCGCATCTAAGCCCTCTTGGGCTGGTTTCCTTCCCAGCTGGCAGCCTTGCCTGGAGCCCAGATAGCCCAGTGGGTCCAAGTCCTCCCCCAGAAAGCTCCCTCCAAAACTGTGCTCAGTGTCAGCATCAGTCAGGATGCAGCGAGGACAGGAATGGGAACTTCTGGAAGCTTCACTGTCCGTGCTTGAGTCAGTGTCTCAGAAGTGCTGAGGAAATGAACGTCCCGTGCAGAGGCCTCATGTCATGACAGCTCACCTGGTCCTCTCCCCCACTGAACTGTAACCCGAGGCAGCTGTGAGGGCTGAATTTGCCTCCTTAGAACTTCTGACAGTGGGGGATGGACAGAGGAGCAGCTCACCTGGTTCTCTCCTCCACTGAACTGTAACCTGAGGCAGCTGTGAGGGCTGAATTTGCCTCCTTAGAACTTCTGACAGTGGGGGATGGACAGAGGAGGGCTGGCTAGTAGTTGGGCTCCCTGATAATCACAGTTGCTTCTTCCTGAGCACCTATGGGTGCTCTCGTGGTTGGATCTTTCTGGTGACTGGAGGGTGGTGTGATCACTGCAGCTCCTCTGGAGGAAGGAGGCCCAGCAGTGCAGGGATTCACGCCGATACCTGAGCCCTGCCCCCATCTTCCCTCCAGGCGTCTTGGGTCTGCCTCTCCCGAGTGCCACGTCCAGGCCGAGGTGTGGCCTATTCCCTAGGAGTCGTCCTCCACGGGCCAAGGGGAGAAGGTGCGAGGGGTGGGGGGCCCTTTGGGAGCCGCCTTTGAGGCACTGCCTTTGAGGGCACCACAGGTGACAAGGACCAGGGTCCCAGAGTACAGAAGGCCACACAGTCACCTCCTGCAAAGTGTCCCACCTGCTTGGTGGGAGCCCAGTGAGGCCAACCGCCCTGCTGGGCTGGCTGTGTTCCAGGAGCCCACCGCCGAGCGTGCACACAGTATTGATCCCCGGGACACCTGGATGCTTTTCGTCAGGCAGAGTGACAAGGGTGTCAACGGCAAGAAGAGGACCAAAGGCAAGGCCAAGAAGCTGAAGGTGAGGCCAGCATTCCGTCAGCACCAGGCCGTCGGGGGGCTCCACCTCCTCGCTCCTCATCCACTCCTACATCCTGAACATTTCTAATAGCATACCCCTCACGCCTCGGCCTGGGGACAGAGAACACAGAGAAAGAACCCAGGCAGCCCCAGGGGGAGCCCTGAGTTAGGGGCCTGGTCCCAACCATTTCCCCATACCCCTAAAATGCCAAGCACTCCCTCTTTTCTCCTCCCTCTGCATCCAGGCCAGGGAGGCTGGGCTAACGCAGGCTGTGGTGAGAACCTTGTCCATGCTGGGGGGGGCCTGCAGGAGTACCTGGTTCCCGGGGACTAGGGGCACAGGGTCCTGGCGACTGCTGCGCTCTCACCCTCACTCAGCCTTGGGTCTTGGCCTGAGCGGAAACTTGGTGCTTGGTCCTGGTGCTGCCTCCTACTTGGAGCCCCCAAAATGGCACATACAGGGTATGGGCTTCTCTGTCCCCTGGGGGCCAGTCTCACCTGCCTGGGATCTGACCACACGATGGAAGGCCAGCTCAGAGCACATGAGGCAGGTGCACAGGCCAGGCTGTCCCCGTGGCCTGGCCTTCCACCTCTGCCCCAGCCTCCTGGCCCTGCCCTAAGCTGCTCCCGACAGGGGCTCACTGGTTCCTATTTCGGGTCCCAACCCAGCCTAGTGGGGACTTGCTGATGGTGGACTCCGGCCCAGTGCAGACCCTGAGATGCAAGTCCCCAAAAGCTGCCTGGAGTCGTCTTCCCTCCAGGAGGCCTGGCTGCAGGAGTGGGCTTCAGCCCTCTGCCTCCCCACTCAGGGCAGAGCCCTTCCCTGCCAAAGCCCCACCCTGAGGGCCCCCACCTTCAACGCAGTCCTTGTACTCACTCCAGGAGAAGCTTCCAGTTGGAGGTAGACCCTCGGCTGGAGGTTGGAGCCCACTGGGGAGCTCTCTTGCCGGCCTCTTAGTGGCAAGAGCCTGCTCCTCATATGTCCTCACTGGCAAGGTTCCCTTTCAGTTCGGCTTGCCAGGGCCCCCTGGGCCTCCCGGTCCCCAGGGCCCCCCAGGCCCCATCATCCCACCCGAGGCGCTGCTGAAGGAGTTCCAGCTGCTGCTGAAAGGTAGGGGTGTGCACCAGCTGGCACACACCCCCTGCACTGAGCTGGGCCTGGGAGGGTGTCCCGAGGAGCCGACAGGGCCAACCTCAGCACTTGCGCAGGCACCCAAGGAGGACCTGCTCTGGGCTGGACTCAAGGACAGTGGAGCTGGCCCAGGTCCAGTCCCTCCCCCGTCTTGGCCCACGTCTGCCAAGGGTCAGGGCTGGGGGTGGCTGGGAGTTGGGGACCATGACCAGGAGAAGGCTTCACAGAGGAAGATGGGCCTGGCCACTCAGCATGGCAGGTGCTCAGGGACCAGCGCCCATGCCCTGCCTGGAAGTCAGGAGAGCCCAGTGAAAGGCAGAGGCTAGTGTATGGGGCAGCACCAGGCGGAGCTCGGCCTGGCACCCACAGTCACCACTGGCCCAGGCTGGGGCAACCTGCGCTGGAGGAGGCAGAGCTGAGTCGAGCTTCGGAGTCCACACTTTGAGGCCTGCTCCCGAGCAGTGGCTCACATTAGTCATTAGAATTGAGCCTTTTTTCCCTTTTAGTTCAATGTCCTGTTCATTTAAATATACCACCTTCTGCCCTGAAGAACCTCCTTGTACTTCCAGTAAAGTCGCAATCCCTTATTTTACCCCCAGCTTCTTTGGAAAATGTGGGTGGGGTAGAGGTGAGGCTGGAGACCAGGCGCGCTGGGGCACTTCTGCCCGAGCTTCCCAAATGGTGAGGGAAACGGAAGCCGCTGCAGGGTCAGGAAGCAAAGCCTCCGAGGCCCTTCAGGCCGAGGGGGCGTCGCCCTCGCCCCACCCTTGCGCCGGGCAGGCCCCTTGTCCTGCTTGCACCTGTCCCGCTTGCACCCACGCGGCGGGCGGGTGAGGGGTCCCCGGCGCGCGGCCACCGCTCGCTCTGTGCCAGGCGCTGTGCGGCAGCGGGAGCGCGTGGAGCACGAACCCTGCACATGCGGCCCCGCCGGGTCCGTCGCTGCGAGCCTAGCCCCGGTCTCGGCCACCGCCGGGGAGGACGACGACGACGCGGCGGGGGACGTGCTGGCACTGCTGGCCGCGCCCCTGGCCCCGGGGCCGCGGGCGCCGCGCGTGGAGGCTGCTTTCCTCTGCCGCCTGCGCCGGGATGCGTTGGTGGAGCGGCGCGCGCTGCACGAGCTGGGCGTCTACTACCTGGTGAGTGCGGGCGCGCGGGAGGGCGGGTGGCACCATGCGGCCAGGCGGGAGCCGGGATGACTATCCATGCCCCTCGCAGCCCGACGCGGAGGGTGCCTTCCGCCGCGGCTCAGGCCTGAACTTGACCAGCGGCCAGTACAGGGCGCCCGTGGCTGGCTTCTACGCGCTCGCTGCCACGCTGCACGTGGGTGAGGCCCGGGGCGTGGGGGGACCGCCCGCCCTGTCGCCCACCCAGCCGCCTGCCTGGGTGACCACGTCCCGCCCTCCCCCGCAGCGCTCGGGGAGCCACCGAGGAGGGGGCCGCCGCGCCCCGGAGACCACCTGCGCCTGCTCATCTGCATCCAGTCCCGGTGCCAGCGCAACACGTGAGTGCGTCCCGGCCCGGACCCCACGCCCGCAGTCGCTTGGCCCCCACAAGCTGTGAGTGGTTACACAAGGCACTGGACGGGGCTTCCACCCGTTCCCACCCCGCCGTGGCCTGGGTGACCCCACACCTCCTTCCAGGTCTCCTGGTCTACTCCTGCCCCGATCAGGCCTTCCCTTCACAGCAACCAGGGGCTGTTAAAAATGACTTTTTTTTTTCTTTTTTCCATTCTCCTTTATTCCATAAACACCTAGTTACAAGTTGCACAAATCAAAAAATAAAGGCAGAGAAGGGTTTAGGGAAGATTCTCCTGATGTGTGTGGGCAGGAGTAGGGAGAAAGAGTTGGGAACCAGTCTGCTCCTTCCACAGCCCTAGACAGGGCTACGGTCCCTCAGTGGGGGCTCTGAGGAAGAGGTGGGCAAAGATCCAGGGTAGCTGAGGGATGGAGGAGGCCCCTAAACCCAGAGCTTACCCCAAAAGACCCTTCAATGCATGGCAGGAGTAGAATGGGAAAGGTGAAGGGGTTTGAAGATGGAGCAGCAGAATGAAAAATCAAGTTAGTAGATGGAGAGGCGAAGTCATCATGGTAAGGGGATTAAAGAAGGAAAAAGTAGGAAAGGGTGCCGTGAAAGGTTCTTCCTGAGACCCCCAGGGAGAGGTGGGGGCCAGCTTGCTTGTTAATTAATATTAAATTGGGGATGGGAATCAGATAGGAAAAAGTTATTCAGGGGATGATTTCTCAGCCTCTCAGCCTGTACGAGAGAGGCTGAGGGCCCGGGACCCTCACCAGTCATAGCGGCAGGACTGTCGGGAAGGGGAGTCCTCAGGTCCCTGGATGGCCAAGCGGGTAGGCCCCTCCGCCCTTCATCCCCCCCCCGCCCCTGAGGACTCAAGCCGCCGAAACTCCAGGGGGCACTGCTGCCGGAATCTAGGCCACTTCCCGCCCAGACCTTCACCTCCTCCCCAGGTCCTAGGAGGCCTGGCTCCTCCCAGCTTCCCGCCTCCTCCCAGCTTCCCGCCTCCTCCCAGCTTCCCGCCTCCTCCCCACCTCGGGGACTTTCATCTTGGGGCCCGAAGCACCAGTGTTACTCCAAGAGGCCTCTCCAGACAGCTTTCTGGAGGGCCCCTCCTCAGTCGCCCTCCCACCCCTCACCCGGGAACTTTCTTCCCCATCATCGCATCCCTTGCTCCTGCACCATCTGGCTCCTGAGTGCCGTGACTGAGCTCCCTATCTCCCCACACCCAGAAGGCAGCCGAGGTACAGCGGAGATGCCCTGCCGATACCTGGAGCAGACGTGAATGAATGGATCAAGTCCAGAACTTCTTAGTCTGCCTTTGAACCCCCAGAGTGTGTTGGCCTGCACCAACTTTTAGCATCACCTTCCACCACACCCCCACTTCGGAGGCTGTATCAGCCAGTGTCCTGTTTCCCATCGGAGCCAGGGCTTTGCTGCCCCTTGCTGGGCCCTGGCCTTGCCTTTCCCAATACAGCAAGCATGCCTCTGGCCCTGTATCCTGCCTCCTTTTGGGGACTCGGTTCAGATACCACCTCCACTGGAAGACCTGGCCAGGGCCAGGCACTTTGCTGGGCATGTGTTGGCTGCTGGCAGAATTGTGTGTTGTGGGTGAAGTTGGTGGGGTCTCATGGGGAAGGCTGACCCTCCTTCTGTTTTGGCTACAGCTCCCTGGAAGCCATCATGGGCCTGGAGAACAGCAGTGAGCTCTTCACCATCTCCGTGAACGGCATCCTGTACCTGCAGGTGAGTGGGGCAGGCTTGGGCATGGAGGGGCACCACCTGGGCATGGCCACGGGTGGCTGGGTGCAGAAGGGTGCTGTTAGATGTTCAGGATCACCGGGTGTAGTACCCTCAGACTCCAGGCCTGGGAGAGGGTCCAGGACATGCCAAGTGCTCACCTTGGTCTGGACACAGCCAGGCTTCAAGTTCTGATCTCCTTCCTCCAAACAGCCTTTCCCCCAGGGCGCCTGCCCACTTGAGCAGCTGCTCTGCTCTGCAGTCCCAACATTCAGACTTCCTGAGCACCTCATTCTGAGGCCGGGTACTCCCAGCCGCCACAGGTCCGCTGAAGGGACCGGTGGAGGGAGGGAATGGAGGCCAGGCTGACTCTGCCCACGCTGACGCCCTGAGTCTCCTGTGACTGTGGGAAGCCAGAGATGTTATTTTCCTACCTAAAACCCTAAGTGACCATCTCTTTCTGGCACTGGGAATTTTGGCAAGTGGTAGAGAAATGGACAGAAAGGTGGAATTTACTAACAGAAAACAACTGAGTGCAGGTGTGTGGAGTAACAGCTGCTATTGAATTCTCCCAGAGCTTTGGAGAAGGGAGTGCTACTCCCCGAGTTAGCCCGAGTTCACACAGCAGAGCCAGAAATGGAGGCCAGGCCATCTGGCTCCAGAGTCTGTGCTTGCTGAAGGGCATTTAGAGTTCCTGTCTGGGTGCCGCACAGCGTGTTTGGTGAACTCAGTCTCTGCCGCACCTGGATCTTAAGATGCAGATCCTGAGGCAGCTCTGGGTGGATCCCAGATTATGCATTTCTGGGAGTTCCCAGAGAATGTGATGCTGCTGGCACATGACCGTGTTTGGAGCAGCCAGGCTAGAGTGCTGGTTTCATGGAAGGCCCTGCCAAATGATTGCAGGGCCAGGCCTGTGGGGAAGGGCCACCCTCCCACCTGACTTGGAGCCCTTACAGGCTCTGAGAAGCCCTGCAGCTGAGAAACCTGTTGGACTCTTGAATCCCACTCTGGCCCTGAGCAGGGGCTTGCTCCCACACGCGCGAACCATAGGGCACTGCGGGGAAAGCAGGAGAGGTGCTGCGTGGGGCACAGGGCCCAACCCGCGCGGGCCCTTGCTCTGTGACCTTGGCAGCCACATTACTCTCTGGGCCTGAGCCCTTCCCATGTGCGGGGCTGAGTGGGCAGGAGGGAGTGTGGCTGGCTGGCCCCTGGGTCGCCTCTGCAGGCTGTTGGGGTGGCCCAGTGCCTCAAAGGCACCCTCCTTGCAGATGGGGCAGTGGGCCTCCGTGTTCTTGGACAACGCCAGCGGCTCCTCCCTCACAGTGCGCAGTGGCTCCCACTTCAGCGCTGTCCTCCTGGGCGTGTGAGCAGCCACCACAGTCCCCTCCTCTCGGGGCAAATGGAGCACAGGTCTAGACAATGTGCGGACAGTGTCGGAGGAGCCGTGGCCACATGCAGGAAGAGGCCCACCCGGAACTCTGCCCACACTGGCCACTGCAGTTCAGCCCACAGAGCCACGGCAGGCAGGCCTACGGACGCGACGTGCACACTGGTGGTCCCGGAGCCAGGGGGGATTCAGGACACCATCTTCAGCTGTTATCCCGGAAACAGTCGGCATGCCTGGGGACACCTGCTAGTCCCGAGCTGCAGGCCGACTCTTTCCTGGCCTGCTCAGCACCTGCCCAGATGGCCTCTTCGTCTTTCCTGCGCCCAGCCCCACCTTTTTCACCTCTCTGTGCAGAGCGCACCAGCCAGGGCCCCTACCTGGAAGAGGGTCAGCTGATGCAGGGCTGAGGGGGCTGCCACAGAGAAGGACGCCGTGTGTTCTTACTGCTCAGAAGGGACAGGGTCTCCCACCAAGCCCCTGGTCTCCATTGGCTCCTTGGTCTTTCCTGCCCCTCCCCTGTGTTCCACCTGCCAGTGGAGCTGAGCACTGCTTAGCCTGGGCCAGAGGGACACTGGACAAGGGCCTTTGGGGGACAATGAGTCTGGGCCCAGCTTCCAGTTCTAATGTATGCAAGATTAACTCACAAATTCACCTCAGAAGGCCTTTCCAAATGAGAGCTCTACTCTTCCCCTCCTCTGCCAATCTTTTCACAGCCAAGGCCCCTTCCACCCTTTCCAGAGGAGGATGAGATCCCTTTTCCCCTCCCCTCTGAGGTGCTGACTCACTGCTAGGACCCACCCACCAGAGGAAAGATCTAGAACGTCTTGACAGATTGGAGACAGCCAGGCCTGCTGACCCATCCGAACAGCTGAAGCAAGAGACTTCCACCAGGGATGCCAGGGCCTGGGTTGGTCCAGCGGCTCTGGGATGAGCCTCCCAAGCATCTTTCCCACTTGGGTGGCGATGCGGCTGAGATTGGACAGGTGGTGGATGAGAGACGGTCCCGAGAAAGGGTGGTCTCGGGAGGGCTGGTCTGAAGCCTGCTGTGCTCCTGTGGCAGTGATGGGGCCTGGGGATGGGGATGGCAGCTCTCATGAGGAGACCTAGGCTGTGAGCCCACAGCCTCCCACATTTTCCCTAAAGTGCAGGACTGTCTGAGAGTAGGTAGTGAAGAGGACAAGGCCCTCAGCGGTGACCTCCAGGGCCTTCTACCTGCTGAGGAAGAGTTAACCCACTGCTTCCCCAACACAACAGGCTATGAAGAACCTGGTGCCTCAGGACCTCCTGGGAGCCAAGCTGGTCTGGCAAGGGTGCTCTAGGCCTGGGAAAGAAGGGAGCAATGGCCAGTCACCTTCACCTTCTAACTGGCCTTCGGATGAGGTGACCACCACCAGGCCTGAATGATCCCCAGGAGCCCAGCTTCCAAACCCCAACTCCGAATCAAACATCTCCATCCCCAAGTGCAGTAATACACAAAAACCAACCACTCTGCCCTGGGGCAGGCCTGGCGCGATTCTCAGTAGGACTCATACCCACCCTACCTAGAAGTACTGGGCTGGCCTGGGTATTGCATCCCGTGCGTTTTGATAAGGGGGTGATGTGGCCACACCCTTATCTAGATTTCACTTTGTATCCACTGGGCACAGATATTTTAGAGAACTTCATCTTTTACTCTTGAAAAAGCCACATATCCACATCTCCATTTTCTCAGTGTGTTATGCAGCAATTTATTAAAGTATTTATTGTCTAATACTGCCAGGTGGAATATATATAACTGACTTCGGGGGGGTGGTTCAACTAAAGAACTGTGTGACACAACAGTTACAAAAGGGAGACCTTAAGATCCAGAATCAATCCTTTAGCCCAGGTTCACTAAGCACAGTAAGGAGAAACCTCCAAGGTGAAGCGGAGATGGCCTCCAGCCTCTACGTGGGAGGGGCTCCCTTGAAGGCTGGGAGTGAACCTTTCTGGGAAACTAGGGTCAAGCCTCTGGGGGATGGTGGGACATAGGGATGTATGAGGCAGAGACATCAGTGTGCAAACACCTGGTTTGCTATAGGAAGTTATTTACCAAATAGTTCTATTTCCTGATTCTGGGGTACCAGGGCTCTTTTCTTCAATGATGCCACACTGGACAATGTCCCAGTCCTCAAACTAAAATGGGTACTTGGCTCTTAAAACTCCCTGGGGAAGGGACAGCACCAACACTTCAGTTTTTATTTGCGGCTTTTACACAACAGACCCACAGGAGTCATCTAAGGTTTACATGAAGCATTTACCACTGAGGTCCTTGTAGCATGGATACCAATTCCACTCACTGAATCAACTGGGTGATAAAACCATGTGTGTGAGTTGGGTAGGGGCCAGGGAACATTACAAAACAGATTCTGAAAAACGCAAATTTTTAGAATCTTACATCATCCTGAGCCAAACATTTACACAAAAGGATCCAAGAGCTGCTTTACTAAAAACTTAGTCATGATGACGACGTTTTCTATATAAACAAGTGCTTGAAAAGTATTTTAAAGCTTATTCTTCTGAGATGATTCATGTACTCTTTTCATGCTTTTAAAATCTTTCACAGAAGGGTTGAGGTGTTACTGCAAAGATTAACCTCATTCCAGCACAGGGCCAACTCCCCACACCTACCTCATGTGGGCAGCAGAATTTCCGGGGCATGCTCAGCAGCAGGCTGCCTGCTCCAACAGGAAGGTGCACACCTACACCCAGGGGGTCCAGATGGAAGCCACTGAACCTAGTCCTCCAGACTCCTGCTGCCAGACTGCAGCTCTCACCAATGGAATCAGAATCGCTAATTCTGTACTGTTTCTGGAAGGTCTGATGCACAAGTAACCTTGTGTATCAGTCTATTTCCTGGCTGAGCCTGAGCTTATGCTATGCAACATTTTCCAACACTATTTCCATAGGGAAAACTGAAAAGAGCTAGAGGGTTCCAAAAGCCCCGGTCTGGTCCTAGCCTTGTCTCTAACCAGTCATCTCCTCGGTCTCTTCATTGCAACATGCCACTTCCCCGACCAGGGTCATCATGAGAGTGAAAGCACAGCAAAATGCCTGTGAACTAGAAAACATCACACAACCAGCAGCTTGCAGGCCACTCCGAGCCAGTCCAAGATGCCTATAATGGTTTTAACAAGGAAAGACAGCATATTCAAAAGCAAACATAATCTCTGAAGGGTCAACAGGTACTCACAGTGTAATAACTCAAAAGACTAGGAAAAAAAAAAAAAGAAACCTTTATTTACAACCATGGGAGTCCCACAGGAGTACACAAAACACACAATGTGCACACACACAAAATGAACCTTTTAAGTCAACACCATGCGTGCTCCTAGCCGCGCACCACCCCTCAGTGCCCTATCCGCACCACCATCACGGTGACATTGTCGGCCGAGCCCCGCTGCACCGCCTTGTTGGCCAGCCTGTTGCAGGCTGCTTCGTAGCGGGCGTCGACTGCGGACTTCCCTTCCCGGGTCTGGATCTTCTCATCCTACCAGATGAGAAAGGGAATGAGTGAATGGGGTGACCCTGCACCCTGTCACTTTCCTGAGACACTACTGCCAGGAAGAGGAGCTGCTCTGGTCTCCATCAGGGCTGGCAGGACAAACTGACTAGTGAGTCAGTAGGCAGCGTTCACACTGGAAAAAGGGCAAAAGAGCTGTTCAACAATGGGAGGACATGGGGTCTCAGGACTTATACTTCTCTGAAAACGAAGACACAGCTGGGACAACCACTACTCCCATGTGAGATTTCTCACCTCGAGACAGGACAAGATGAAGTTCACGGCTTCTTCTGGGGTAAAGACCTTGAAGAGCCCATCACAGGCCAACAAAATGAACCTACAACACCAGGGAGAAATATAAATGGGTTTTAGGTCCAACCAAAAAAATAAAAAATAAAAAAAAAAGGCCTGGAGATGGAGATAAAATAAGTATTTGTCCAACTATTCAAAGGCTAAGGTTTTTTTTTTTTTTTTTTTTTTGAGATGGAGTTTCACTCTTGTTGCCTAGGCTGGAGTGCAATGGCACAATCTTGGCTCACTGCAACCTCCACCTTCTCAGTTTAAGCTATTCTCCTGCCTCAGTCTCCTGAGTAGCTGGGATTATAGGCGCCCGCCACCACACCCAGCTAATTTTTTGTATTTTTAGTAGACACGGTCTCACCATGTTGGCCAGGCTGGTCTCAAACTCCTGACCTCAGGTGATCCACCTGCCTTAGCCTCCCAAAGTGCTAGGATTACAGGTATGAGCCACTGCATCTGGCCAGGCTAAGATCTGTTTAAACCCACTTAATTTCTGAGACAAAGGTTTCAACTTCTGAGACAAAGGTTTAAACTACTTACAAGTATTTGTGGATAGGATGTTATACATCAAAACAGAGACTATCTTTCTCTTCACCAATTAACAGAATTATTACCTCAAACATTAGGTGCTATACTTTCTTAGACAAACACAAGAAAAACCACTGAATAAAAATATGGGTGTTATGGTAAATATACAAGAGTTTGTAACACCACAGGCCTTCCACCACTTCCAGACATCAAGCTGAGAATGAGCCCGGCCTCGGTGAAACATAATTGGGCGCACAATGCACACCCTGGGGGCTGCACGCAAGTCCAAGGCCCAACAAGGGGTAGCTGTGTGTGTTCCTGTGTTTGAAAACCACATGTTCTCCCTTTCAGAATCAAGCCCTCTAGACTGCCCCTGGAATCTTTCTGAACGCCAATGGATTCCATTTGACAGTTCTAGTTCTCCCGGTATTGGGGGTGGGGAATATGCTTCCCTACGGCTTTATGGTATAAGCCACGTTCCTTTTCTCACTGTAATATCTGTGTCTGTTTTCCTTTCTGTTGTTGTTGTTGTTGTTGAGGCGGACTTCACTCTTGTCGCCCAGACTAGAGTGCAGTGGCACGATCTCAACTCACTGTAACCTCTGCCTCCCGGGTTCAAGTGATTCTCCTGCCTCAGTCTCCTGAGTGGCTGGGATGACAGGCACCCACCACCACGCCTGGCTAATTTTTCTATTTTTAGCAGAGATGGGGTTTTGCCATGTTGGCCAGTCTGGCCTTGAACTCCTGACCACAGGTGATCCACCCACCTCCGCCTCCGAAAGTGTTGGGATTACAGGCGTGAGCCACCCACCCAGCCTGTTTTCCTCTTTTGACCAGGCTTTCATTCAGCCACTATTTGCTGAGCATGTCGTCCACGCTAAGAACACAGTGGGGCCTAGTCCTGGCAGGCTCCTGCCCCTTCCAGTGTCCTGAAAGTCACACCCTGAATACCCAATCACACAGACCCACGATTACAACCCAGGAAGGGGAGCTAGGAAGCAAAGCAGAAGATGCATCATTCAGAAAACCAGAGGCGGCGGCTGCTGGAAAGGTAATGGAGGACCCCGGGGTACGTGAGAATATAACAAACACACTGCAGGCAGATGTGGAGAATGGGGCAGTGGCTCGAGACAAGGCCAAGCAAGCAAGTGCCAAAGCAAGGCAAGTGCTCTTCATCCATAGCACTGGGGTAGGACTCAGAGAAGCACTCAGAGGACCACCCCGCCACAGTGCCACTAGTCTCTCGCCTCCCCTCATCAACTCAATGCTGTGAATCCTGCTTCCGGGAGCTTTCCTTGTCCGCCTCCTGTTACTACCTTAGTTCCGCCCTCACCATCAGGCCAGGGCTGCTGCACCGCTGCTCATGGGCCTCCCTAGCTCCAAAATAGCATCTTTAACCATCTTTAACTGTTGAGGCCTTGCCCTCGGCCGGCATGGTGCCATACGTTTAGGCATAGAGAACAGGAGATGAACAAGTGAACAGTCTCTTTCTCAACCAGTCCTGGCTCTGTGCAAAAACCTATGATTCTCCACCAATGATCAACTAAAATTCAAACTCTCCAGCATGGGACTGAGGGCCCTTCAGGATCTGCCCCTGAAGTACCCTGCTATCACTTTCCCACCACTCCCTCGGTCCTCCAAGCGCCTGTCTGGCCAAGCTTTCACACTGTCATATGTTAATGCCTTAGTGCGTGTTCCCTCTGCCAGGAAGGCCCTTCTCTGACAGGGATATCCCCCTTCCCCTCCTGCTAAAGACCCCAGCACATGGCACATGCCTAGGACACACTGGACTGCAGCTGCCCAGCCCCAAGTGTGTTCCCCACCACTGTGGACCCCACCAGAGCAGAAACCACGTTCTGTTTATCTCTGCACCCCCAGGGCCTAGCACCATGGACACCTTCCCTCCAACAAAGCCTTGATACAAATTGGAAGAAGTGAGGAAAAGAAAGCAAGCCACGTGCACGCACACCTGTGCCTCTGATAGGGCCCTTTTACCTGTCATTGGGGGTCAGCTGGCAGCGTCTGATGTCGGGCACAGACGTGACACCGCAGCGCTTGTACTGCCCGTCCCCAATGGAGCGAGACACCTCTAGCACACCCAAAACACGCCCATCCCTAAAATGAGAGGAAAAACATTTCAGACTCTACCTGACAGATTATGGGTCCACAGTACTTAGAATCTCACCTTAAAAGCAGAGAATGAAAGTGTGAAAGATACAGACTGTGGGATTCACATTATTAACCAGTACTGACATTTCTTGGTCTCCAATATGCAGGAGTGTCTAGGCCATTAACTGCTGCCCTGGGGTAGGGACCCTAACCAGCTGCACATGGGTGGGAACAGCACCTCCAGTGGCTGCCAAGCAGTACTGTCCAGCTTAACCTTCGACAGGACTCAGCAGTTCTCATCACTCACCTAGGTCCAAAGTCCAGAATTGGATTTGACTGGACTGGGTAGGGGAGCCTGGCAGTGTTTTTGTATCTTAAAGCTCCTTGAGTGTTTCCCACATGCAGCGAGGGTTAACAATAGCTAGAACAGAGGGATATTTTGCATTTCAATCTAATTAGATTTGGAAAATCCCTGAGAGTGGCTATTCCTGGGCTGTGGAGCACATGTCTTTTGCTCCACAGGGATGGTTTAACGTTAATATAAATGAGAGCATCCTGCATAGCACCATAGTTTCACCCACTCTATTTTTAGGTAAGGGGATATGGAGGAGATGGGGCAGCGATCTACAAATGGGAAGAGACATCTAAGGGACAGTCCTATTGCCAAGGAAAAACCATTTGGGGGAGCCTATTGCCCCAAAGAACAATTCTGGTCTGGGCTGTAGCACTGTCACCTTAAGCAGCTGCAAGCTCTCTACCCTTCAGGCCCTTGTTTGTAAAGGGAGAGAAGACAACCATACTCAAAAGTGCAAGAGGGCACTCCACAAATGCCACGGCTGTGCGTGGGTGTTTAGGATCACCACGGGGTTCCATGGACCAAGCAAGTTCAGAAGATGCGGTGCAGATGGATGCACATGGTAGGAAATGCTTCCTGGGCTGCTGTCCTAAAGGCAGAATTCAGCCTGGCCCTTCTCTGGGCCCCAGTTACCCTCTCATGTTTTTTCTTCTTCAAAGACTTCTGCTGGTATCTGCAAAAACCCTAGTGATCTTCTAGGATACAAACCGTTAAACAGCAAGAGGAAACAGAGTGCACAGGGGAAGAGCTGCGGACTGAAGATGGGTGGGGGCACTTGGCCTTAAGAGTGCCAGTTCAGGAAGCAGCTCACAGTGAAGTGCTATGAAAACCCAACAAAGCACCTCTCCCATAACCAGGTGACTGGGTGTCTGGTGTGGATTCCCCACATTCCAGTCATAAACCCATCCTGTTTCAACAAGATTAGGATTACAATAACCACCTCTGCCACGGCAGGTCCCAGAAGCCAAAGTAGCCACCAGCAACTTCTGGTACTGCACAACACAGTATAGAAAATGTGAAACAACTCCTAAGTCTAAAGAAGGAAAATATGAGCAGCACCCGAACTGCCATCTCTCATTCTCTATTTTTTTTTTAAATAGAGACAGTGTCTCCCTCTGTTGCCCAGGCTGGAGGGCAGTGGTGCAATCGCTCACTGGGTTCAAGTGATCCTCCCACCTCAGCCTCCTGAGTAGCTAGAACTAAAGGTGCCACCAAGTCCGGGTAATTAAAAAAAAATTTTTTTTTGTACAGATGGGGTGTTGCCCAGGCTGGTCCTTAAACAATTGGCCTCAAGCAATCCTCCCACCTCAGCCTCCCAAAGTGCTGAGATTACAGGTATAATGTGGCCTCATTCTTGTTTTCAAAGTTCCACATACAGAGTAGTAATCTTCCATTCACTGAACTGCTAGAGTAACAGCAGAAAGCACACGGACAGGATGATGGATCCCAGGAAAAGCGTTTGGTAATGATGCAGCAAGCTGCCCTGGCACTATGCCTACACCCAATGCAATGTCCTACATAGATGTGCACATTCAAATACCTGTCAGTTCAACAAAGGCCAATCACAGAGTCCCAACTCTGAGATCGAGCATCACACAAGGGTAAATCCATGCCACGTCTACTTTGGAAACTGTTGGTACAAGTTCAAAAGGATCACCACTGATGAGGCTGGTCGGGACTCAGCCCCAGAGACACAGGCTTCGTACTTTCCAGTCTGCTTTATCCATTTCACCAGACTACTTCTTTGTTTTGAAGAGAAAGGGTCCTGCAATGTTGCCCAGACTGGAGTGCAGTGGCTATTCACAGACATGGTGGCGCATTATAGCTTCAAGCTCCTGGACTCAAACGATCCTCCTGCCTCAGCCTCCAAGTGGCTGGGACTACAGGCGCATGCCACCAATACGTACTCTATCCATGTCCATTTCTTAAGAAAGTCTGCACTACTACAGACACAATAGAAAACTGTTTCACAGCAGGTTCTCCCCCATTGCCCAGTTTTCAAAGTTCAAACAAACTGCCCAAAGTTCACTCTCTTTCCCCTTCCTTCAGTTTCCCCCCAGCCCCGTAATTACAACACTTAACAAGTAGTGGCTTTTTTTTTTTGAGATGGAGTCTCACTCTATCGCCCAGGCTGGAGTGCAGTGGCGCAATCTCAGTTCATTGCAACCTCTGCTGCCTGGGTTCAAGTGATTCTCCTGCCTCTGCCTCCCAAGTAGCTGGGATTACAGGCGCCTGCCACCACGCCGGTTAATTTTTGTATTTTTAGTAGAGATGGGGTTTCACCATCTTGGCCCGGCTGGTCTTGAACTCCTGACCTCGTGATCCACCCACCTTGGCCTCCCAAAGTGCTGGGATTACAGGCATGAGCCACCATGCCCGGCCAAGTAATAGCATTTTAAGTCTCAGCCTACCAAGCCAATCTGCCTATCCGTTGGTACCAGCCCTCATTAGGACTGTCCTCCTGCCCTTACGCACTTCCAACTTTTGCTTTGTGCTGCTTTATTTCTCTTCTCTGTTTTCTGCCAACCAGAAAACTGTTTTCCTACTGTTTGGCAAGCTGTTCAACAGTGTCTTCAGATCTTAGCTATTTTTGTTGATATTTTCTGTTCTAATTCTTTCTCTAGAGAGAGAGACTGGGTGAGACTGAGACATCCTACTACTTGTGTGTTTAAGGCTAATCTGGCTGCTAAAGCAGCTGGAAGCTGCTTGGACTTCAGCTCCTCTTGCATGTCAGTAAAAGCAAGACACAGTTGGTCTCAATAGACTATCCACAAGTGATGTTTGCAAAGTTAAGGTTGGGAGGATGAAGCTCCATCTCCTGACCATCCAAAGACTGGTGGATGCCTAAATCCAATGTATTCATACAATGAGTGCTACAAAGATAACCAAAGGTACAATGCTACAACAGTTACTTTTAGTTGTGAGAGGCCTGCACTTGATCAAGTTCTAGGCACACAGTACTGACATTTAAATTTAAATGCTGTATGTAAACTTCCCATTTGTTCAGCTGCCTTCCTTGTAAAATAAAAAACTTGTCTTAATCTTCTCAGAAAAATTCACTGCTACATAGCTACTTCAATGTAAGAAAGCAGAAAAAAATAAGAATGCACAAAGATTTACATACTTTTGTTAAGAAATACTGGAAAAAGGCCGGGCGCGGTGGCGCAAGCCTGTAATCCCAGCACTTTGGGAGGCCGAGACGGGCGGATCACGAGGTCAGGAGATCGAGACCATCCTGGCTAACACGGTGAAACCCCGTCTCTACTAAAAAATACAAAAAATTAGCCAGGCGAGGTGGCGGCACCTGTAGTCCCAGCTACTCGGGAGGCTGAGGCAGGAGAATGGTGTGAACCTGGGGGGCGGAGCTTGCAGTGAGCTGAGATCCGGCCACTGCACTCCAGCCTGGGCGACAGAGCGAGACTCCGTCTCAAAAAAAAAAAAAAAAAAAAAGAAATACTGGAAAGAATCAAGAAATAGGATGAAGGCGACAGGGATGAAAGCATGACATCTATAAATGTCTTTTTACTCAATTTAGATTTTGAAGGATGCAATAGGGAGTTTTTCATTTTTTTTTTATTATGGTAAAATATACATGAAATTTACCATCTTAACCATTTTTAAGTGTACGGGTTCAGCAGCATTAAATATATTCACACTGTTGTGTTATCAGCACCACCATCCATCCCCAGAACTTCTTCTATCTTCCCAAACTGAGACTGTTCCCATTAAACACTAACCCCACATCCCCCACATCCCCCCGGAACCACCATTCTACTTTCTGTGAACTTGACTGGTACCTATGAGTGAAATGCTAGTGTTTGTCTTTTCGCATCTGGCTTCTTTTACTTAGCATAAAGTCCTCAGGTTCATCCATTTTGTAGCATGGGTCAGAATTTCCTTCCTTTCTGAGGTTAAATAATACTCTGTTATACAGACATCTCACACGTTGCTTATCTATTCATCTGTCAATGAACATCTGGGTTGCTTCCCCCTCTTCCCCATGGTGAATAAGGCTGCTGTGAACATGGGTGTGCAAATATCTGTTTGTGTCCCTGCTTTGAATTCTTTTGGGTATATACCCAGAGGTGGAACTGCAGATCATATGCTAACTCTGTTGAATGTCTGAGGAACTGCCATACTGTTTTCCATAGTGCACACCATTTCACATTCCCACCAGTCATGCACAGGGGTTCTCATTTCTCCCCGTATTGTATAAAGGGAAAGAAGCCCTTTATAAATTGGATAAACTGAAAACAATGAACTGAGTAAAAATAAACAGAAAACTAACTAATAGTAGTAATAACCAAAGTGGCAAAATAACCACAGTAAAAAATAGTTAATTCACTTTTGCACACAGTGCCAACAGTACTGCTTTAGTGAGATATATTCTAAGGACAAGAGAACAGCAAGGAACACAAACTAAAGTTAGGATATTTTTATTTTTTGAGGCAGGGTCTCACTCTGTCAACTAGGTTGGAGTGCACCAGCACAATCATGGCTCACTGTATCCTAGAACTCCTAGACTCAAGTGATCCTCCTGTCTCAGCCACCCGAGTGGCTGGGACTACAGGCGCACACCACCAGAAATGGCTCCACGGTGCTATTTTTATTTTTTGTACAGATAAGGTCTCAATGCTTTGCCCATGCTGCTCTCAAACTCCTGGTATGGAGCGATCCTCCTGCCTCAGCCTCCCAAAGCACTGGAATTACAGGTGTGAGCCCTCTGCTCCCCTAGTAGTGATGATTTTGATACTATGAAACTATTTTAACAAATAAATATACTGTTGTTAAGAACCAAGATTTCTAGCATTAAGAGAAATGAGCTACAAATATTAAACCAAAGAAAACTCTGTAATGTTAAATATGAGTAAGAAATAGCACTCCAAGCTTGCAATTTAAAGTGTGTTATGTTTCCTAGTTCTGTATGTTTTGAGTGGACATAGAACTAACGACAATCCAACTGAACTGAGCACCCGAGAACATGGATTTGGGTTCTTTTTTTAAAAAATTTATTCCCTACACTGATGTAATTTTTTTTTTTTTTTTGAGACAAGAGTCTTGCTCTGTTACTCAAGCTTGAGTGCAATGGTATGATCTCTGCTCACCGCAACCTCTGCCTCCCAGGCTCAAGCAATCCTCCCACCTCAGCCTCCTGAGTAGGACCACAAGCGTGTGCCACCACACCTGGCTAATTTGTCTCTCTCTTTTTTTTTTTGTATTTCTTGTAGAGATGCAGTTTCACCAATGTTGCCAAACTGGTCTTGAACTCCTCGGCTCAAGAGATCCACCCCCTTCAGCCCTCCAAAGTGCTGGGATTACAGATCTCTGAGCCACTGCACCCGGCCTGGTTTTTGGTTCTTAAACATTAATAAATACATATGAAAGGGACACAGGAACCAGCCGGCAGGAGTTCCCACTGGCCATATCTGAAATAACGTGAGCAGCAGAAAACACCATGACTGTGACTACAACACGCTGAACAGTCAATTGGCACACAGTGATTCACAAAGGAAGGATGGAGGGAGAGACACAGAGGAGTGAAAGAAAAACACTAATTTCCACAACTATAGGTGACTATCTTCCTTTCAAATTGGTAAAGGACAGAATGAAACATTCATTCTGCTTTTTTAGAAGAATCTATGATGTTCTCTTATTGATGATGAATAAGAAGTTTCTTTACAGAATGCCTGCTAACACATGTGAAAGGAATCACAGAATATGAAAATCATCTTAGATATCCCTGATGAAATAATGATTTAGGGACGCTAAAACCATTAGGTGAAAGGCTGACAGGAAACAGAATATTCACAAGGTGCCAGTGAACCTCCCCACATTACTTGCTGATGACACAAGGTGACAGGAGCATCTGGCTGTTACCACTGGAGCCAAGTGCTGGGATCTGGCAACTTACAGGTCACATCATGTGCCTACTGAAGTGAAGGGCTACTGAGTAAACAGCATCCCCCATGAAACATCTCATCTGACTCTAAAGAAGGCCTTACACCTAACTTCCAGTTTATAGGAAATACACGGAAATAACACCATAAAAAAAAACGCAAGTTCAGAATGGTGGTGACTCTATACAACTGCTGGCCTATAACACGGTTCAAAGCCTGGTAAGAAATTAGTCTTGGCAGGGTGCAGTGGCACACACCTGTAATCCCTGCACTCTGGGAGGCCAAGGCAGAAGGATCACTTGAACTCAGCTTAGAAAACAGAGAGAGACCCTCTCTCTACCAAAAAATAAAAAAAAATAGCCAGGCATAGTGGTACATGCTGTGCTCCCAGCTACTTGAGAGGCCAAGGCTGGAGGATTGCTTGAGCCTCAGAGGTCAAGGCTGCAGTGAGCTGTGACTGTGCCACTGCACTCTAGGCAACAGAGCAAGACACTCTCTCTCTCTCAAAAAAAAAAAAAAAAAAAAAAAAAAAAAAAAGAAATGCCAAGTCAAGTCCACGGTAGACATGAATGCTGACTAGACCCTGGTTTGAAACAAAGATACTTTGGGGATAACTTGAGAAATAAGAATTTGGACAGGATATTAGATAACCTAATATAACCTAAGGAAATATTATTATCTTAGGTGCAAAAACTCTCATTAATTATGGCAAGAACGTCCTTATCTTCAGGAGGTGCATGTTTAAGTATTTAGGGTATTATGTCATCATATCTGCAACTTTTAAACAGCTCAACCTGACACACATCTATACAGACTAAACATGTCACAATGTTCACTGCTAGTAGATTTGGAAATGTTTACTACTGTAAAGTTTCTTCTGTATGTCTGAAAAATTTAATAATAAAAGCTGAGAGTGGGGGAGCCAGCCCTGGCCTCAGGCACAACTGGCCTTACTTTCAGCCATAGGACTGTCAGTATCAAATTATTTTCAAGGAGTTCAGGCAAAAGCAGAATAAATGTAAAACTTACAAGAAAGGGGAGAAGAGGTGATGCTTACACTCACATTAAGAGTCACATCCTCAGGCATGACTGTCCATAGTAGTTACCAGGACAGTAGTTACAGTGGCAAAACCTGGGCAAACAACACTGCTTGAGGCCTGAAAACAGGCCTAAATCCCATCACTGCTCATGCAAACTGCAGCAACCATGAATGAAACTGCTTCTTACTAAACCAGGAGCTTTTTGAACAAACGCTAAGGGTTCCAACTACTCTCTAGAAACCTCCCTGTACCACTGACTAGATTCGGCCTAGAGCAATAAAAAAGGCTTCCCCAAATGAACAGCAGAAGAGAAACTACACTTCAAAGGATAGGTAAGTGCAGTCTTATACTAAGAGATGACATCTCTCTTATCTCTGGCAGAAAATAAAATTTTAATAGTCAAACTGTACAATAAACCAGAAAATACTCCTGGTCAAATTCATAATGCAATGCTCTTGAAGTGCAATTCTAAAGAAAAGACTTATGCCCTCCTTTAGCTGACTTGGATAGAAGCAGATAATAAAACCAAAGTAGACATATGATTTTCAGATTTAAAGAGAGAGTGAAACGAAACTGCAAAAGACAAAGCCAAGACAGACAGGTTCCTCTGTGCCGGTTGTTCCCAAGAAGCCCAAAGACAGTTCCCAAGAAGTCCAAAGACATTACTTAACCTGTCTTAACTACTTCAGATTTTCTCTCTGGAGAATTCACCTAAAACTGTAACTTACTCAGTGCGACAAGTGACAGGACAGTGTTTTTTTTGGTTTTTTTTGAGATGGAGTCTCACTCTGTTGCTCAGGCTGGAGTACAGTGGCACGATTTTGGCTCACTGCAAGCTCCGCCTCCCAGGTTCATGCCATTCTCCTGCCTCAGCCTCCCAAGTAGCTGGGATTACAGGCGCCAGACACCACGACAAATGACAGTATTTAAGAAACCCCCTAGGCACAGAAAACACTGTGAACGGTAAATATGAATTTGTCCTTTTGCAAATGTAGGGACGCAAGAGTCCTTCCACTTGGACACATGTGAAATCTACAACAGTCATCCACCTATGTCACCAGTGTTAGATCTCAGACAGAGCCTCGTCATATTGAAGACTGCCTAACAGGGAAAGTTCTACTCCTTCAAGGTCTCAGGATCCTTCCATAGCCAACAGCCCTCCTTCCCATGAGCTCCTCTCAGTCCCCTGGTTACCTGACGTTTCCTCCAGCCTTCTGTATCCTCATCCGCTCTTCATACTGAGTTGGATTATGCTCTTTGCTGAGGCTTAAGGCTGCATGTTTTTGACTCTCCTCATTATAACGACACAAGATTGCCTGGGAAGATGGAGATTATAATAGTCATGAAATTCAGTGGGCCCAGCATCTAAAGGTAGCAGTTGAAGAAAACAGTTAACAATGGAGTTTCACATTCAGCCTCCTGCTGATAAACCTAAGTTCAGAGAATCAAGCAGCAAAGAAGTGTCAAAGACACAACAGTTAGGCAGAGAGTCGCCCCTGGTTTTGATATCAACTCTGGTGCAAACTCTGCTGAATAACTACAGCCAAGCGCTCACTCTGGCTGCTGTCACATTTGTGACATGAAAGGAAGCATTCAACAAGTATCAAAGTCCCTTTTGGCCTGGAGACTACAACAAGGCCAGAGACATGTCCATGAGCCTATGGAAGGCAAAGAGGAGGGCAAGCGTTGTGCATGCTGGCTGAGTGCCAGGCAGGCCATCCACACCAGTGCCTCCAGGTGTTCTTACCCCTGCCAGGCTCATTGTATCTGTTTTACAGGACACTGAGGCACGAAGAATAAGTAATGTAATAAAGTCACAGAGCACAGCCAGGATTCAAATTTGGGTCTGACTCCTAAGTCTTTATTTTTTTTATTTGTTGCCAATGTTCCTCTTGCTATTTCTGAAGTCATGTGGTCTAAACACATGTGGGCTAGGGCCAGTCTACTACAGGGTCTCCAGAATATAAACTCCACCAGGCAGGGGCTGTCATCTGTTATAGTCCCTGCTATACCCCTAGCGCTTAGTATTTGATGAATCATCCTCCTAAAAGTATCAGGGGGAGGGGTCTAAAGATGCTGCTTAAGTGTGGACAGAGTTACTTGGTTCCTGTGACAGCTGAAGGAGCAAGGAAGGCGGTTGAAAAAGTGGCAATGGAACGGAACGTACGGTCCTGACACAGGCGGCAGGGTCTGCATCCAGCGTTCCACAGCAGCACCCTCTAGGCTTTACAGCATCCCCATGGCTGTCACCAGGGGGAACAACACCCTGGGCTTTCTCCCTCAGCTAGGGACTGGGCTCAGGGGATGAATGGCAGCTCATCTGTTATTTTCTAGCTACAGCTTTCGAGTTACTCTGAAATCACAGTAACTGAGAGGCAGGGGTTAAAGCTTTTCATTCATTACTGTCTAAGGTCAGAGAAATGAAATAAAAGAAGATCTAGGCTACTTACATACTGATTACATTCTGATCCACAGCATCACACACACAAACCACGGGAGGAAAAAAGAAACAAAAAAGACAGGATCTGGGTTTTAAAGCACAAGTCTATCACAGGGCGTAAGTCTCCCCAGAGAACAAATGGCCTCAAGCTGGGCTGCTGTTCCCTTACCCAGAAGTTGAACCGCAGCAGAACACTCTGCAGCAACCCCGGAAGAAGAAAGGTTTCAACCAGACATCATCATTTTAATCTTATTCAACAAGTACTTGCTAAAGTCTTTTCCCCATACAACGTATTGTCATCTAAGTGGGTGGCTCCAGAGCCACATACCCGACTATCTCCGAGGTTGGCAATATAAAGAATGTTGTCTACAGCCAGAACACACGTGGCAGTGGACCCATCTTTCCAGGCAGGCTTCCTGGAGGGAAACACATCAGAAACACAGTCACCACCAACAGCCTAGCACTTTGGGACTAATTTCCAGAGTTGAATGGGAAGTATCTTATATTTCAAAATGGACCATTTCCTTGATACTTGCTTTTTTCCTGTTTTAGATTTAGCTAATGGTTATAGGGGCTTACTGAGTACTAGGCACTTTTCAGACAGTGAGCAATAGTGTCAAACCACATCAGAAGACTGAAATGCTATTAGGAAAACACCGCGCACAGTCCACTCAAACTTTTCAAGTTATACTTACTGGCTGGAAGCTTGTTTAAGGAACTCTTCATCCGTATGCTTGAAAGTGTCCAAAAGGCATCTCTTCACGGTTTTCTCTACACTGATTACATCTCCTGTTACAAAAGGGCCAAAAGAAAACAATCTCTCAAGGAGGGAAGATTATCCTCCTCCCACTGTAATTTTGTTTTGCTTTTTGTGGTTTTTTTGAGACGGAGTCTTGTTCTGTCACCAGGCTGGAATACAGTGGTGCGATCTCAGCTCACTGCAACCTCCGCCTCCCAGGTTCAAGCAATTCTTCTGCCTTAGCCTCCCGAGTAGCTGGGAATACAGGCGTGCGCGACCACACCAGCCTAATTTTTATATCTTTAGTAGAGACGGGGTTTCACCACATTGGCCAGGCTGGTCTCGAACTCCTGACCTCGTGTTCCACCCACCTCGGCCTCCCAAATGCTGGGATTACAGGCCTGAGACACCAGGGCCAGCCATTTTGTTTTTGTAATTTCTGCATATCAACTGATTTTTAAGCATGATTAAGAACAATCCCCATTTCTTTAAAAAAAATTTTTTTCTGAGACTGGGTATCACTCTGTCACCCAGGCTGGAGTGCAATGGTACAATTGTGGTTCGCTGCAGCCTAAACCTCCTGGGGTTCAGATAATCCTCCCACCACAGCCTCCTGAGCAGCTGGGACCACAGGTGCATACCACCATGTCCAGTTAGTTAGTTTTTTTTTTTTGGTAGAGATGGAGTCTCCCTATGTTGCCAGGCTGGTCTCAAACTCCTGGGCTTGAGGTATCTTCTGGCCTTGGCCTCCCAAAGTGCTGTGTGAGCCACCGTGCCCAGCCAGAACAATCTCTGTTTCCTCACATATAACACAGTACCATTTGAAGTTGGTTTTACTAGTTTTCCAATAAAGGCAAGACACTAACTGAACCCAAAGACAATTCACAAAAGGTGCCTATCGCTCAGAATCATAAGAAGTGCCACCCGAAGTCACACCCGCATGGCCGCTATGCCTGGAAACCGTGGAGTCCACTCCTCAGCACCACTCTTTTAAGACTCATCAATGATTCTCTGCTAAAGCCAAAATGACACATCTGACTGCTTCATACAGCCATCCAAACAGCAATAACCAAAATGAGTACCAACTGATTTCATTCTCAGTCTCACCTTTAGGAAATTTTCTGATTAAGTTCTGATGCAAATTCTGTGCGGCAAATTTTGAGGCTCGAATTCCTCCATGTCCATCAAAAACAGCAAAATATGAAACCCGAGTACTGAAATAATGAATTGAGAGTTAATCAAATTCTCACAGCGAAAACCACACTTTTCCATTAAAGCTTTTAAATTTCATCTCAAAGAGTGAACATTAATAAGTCAGAGGAAGTCACACTGGTAAGATACCAGTCACACTGTTATGAATGGGGGAAAAAAAGGCTTTAACTGAGACAAACATTTAAGTAACTTTCACAGCATTTTATCTTTTTTTTTTTTTTTAAAAAAATACTTGTGTGTGGGCCAGGTGTGGTGGCTCACGCCTGTAATCCCAGCACTTTGGGAGGCCAAGGCGGGTAGATCACGAGGTCAGGAGATCAAGACCATCCTGGCTAACATGGTGAAACCCTGTCTCTACTAAAAACATAAAAAAATTAGCCAGGCATGGTGGCAGGCGCCTGTAGTCCCAGCTACTCGGGAGGCTGAGGCAGGAGAATGGTGTGAACACGGTAGGCGGAGCTTGCAGTAAGCCGAGATTGCACCACTACACTTCAGCCTGGGTGACAGAGCAAGACTCCGTCTAAAAACAAACAAACAAAAAAAACAGATCAAGTCATATATCGAAAGTCAAAAACAGTTATGCATCACTTAACAACAGAAATGTGCTATTAAGTGATTTTGTTGTGTGAACATCACAGAACGTATTTACACAAACTGAGATAGTGTAGCTTACTACACACCTAAGCTACATACATGGCAGAGCCTAATTGCTTCTAGGCTAAACTGTGCAGCATGCTACTGCACGAAATACCAAGGCAGTTGTAACATAACGGTAGTATGGTAGTATTTGTGTATTTAAGCATACCTTAACATAGAAAAGGTACAGTAAACATGGTATTATGGCCAAACACAGCAGCTCACACCTGTTAATCCCAACACTTTGGGAGATGGCCAAGGCAGGAGGATCACTTGAGGCCAGGAGTTCAAGACCAGCCTGGGCAACATAGTGAGACCCCATCTCTACAAAATTTGTAATCTTATGGGAGCACCATCATATATGCAGTCCATCAATGACTTGATGATGTCATTCAGCACGTGATTGTATAAGAACAGGGAGGATATTACAGAATTGTTACTCAAATAAATTTTAAATATCTCATTTTAAAAACCTCTTACTACTCTTATTCCTATTCCCAAGTTTTGCCAGAAAACCCTCATATATGGAATAAAAGACATCGAATAAACTATTTCAAGAAAAAAAAAATGCCTATGAGAAACGACCTTTATTCTAAAGAGCTGCTTTTCTTTCAAATTTTTTGGAATTCCTTTTCAATTTAGGACATCCTGAGTCATAAGAAAAAAACCTCATCTGGTTTATAACTCAGAGCTGTTATCTTACTGCCTGTTATTTGCAAGGCATGATTTAGTGTTCCCAATTAAATTTACACTCAAAGGATCTGCCTTCTTGGGCTCCAGAGGTCCTTTTTCCTGGTTTTAATGCAAATCCCAGGCTGGGTATGGTGGCTCATGCGAGTAATCCCAGCACTTTGGGAGGCCAAGGTGGGAGGATGGCTTGAGCCCAGGAGTTTGAGACAAGCCTTAGCAACTTAAGGAGACACTGCCTCTATAAAAAAATTCAAAAAATTAGCTGGCTGTGGTGGCACATGCCTATGGTCCCAGCTACTCAGGACGCTGAGGTGGGAGGACTGCTTAAGCCTAGGAGTCAAGCCTGCAGGGAGCCAGAATTGTGCCACTGTACTCCAGCCTGAGCGAGACAGCAAGACCTTGTCTCAAAGGGTGTGTATACCGTCCCCTCCACATATGATCAGCCGCTCTGCAGCAGCCATCACCTCATCTTCATGAGTAGACCTCTCAGGACAAACGCCATGAGCCCAAATGACTCCAGCACGCTGTATGTTAATGACCAACTGGTGTCAATAAACGTACGTAATGTATTTATTATGTAATTCTGAATTATGTAACCTGTGTAATATATATTATTAAATATGTACTATAATGTATATTAACAGCCAACTTCATGTCCTACCTTCTGGTTTCTTTTTCTCCAGGCCCAAGAGCTTATCCAGAAGGCTTCATTTTAGTTTGTATAGTTGCAGCTAATTTTTCATTGTCTGTCATTTCCTTGACATCATTTTGACTTTTGTTCTTCCTGGGCCCTGATTATCTGTACTAGCTCTCCTTGATTAATTAGTGGCTTCCAACTCTTATCTTCTAGGTCATGGAATAAAAATATTCTCTGCCAGAAGCAGCTCAGTTGCTGGTAAGGAGTAACACACGCTGCAGAGCCCTGCCACGGACCATCGTCTCCCGCTGAGCTGCTCAACCGCGACACTACTGACATCCCAGGCTAAACAGTTCTCTGTTGTGGGGCTGCCCTGCGCTGCTAAGATGCTCAGCAGCATCCCTAGTCTCTACCCACCAGACACCAGTAACAACTCCCTCCCGCACTGTGACAAAAATGTACCCAAACACTGACAAATGTCTCCTGGGCGGGGAGCAAAATCAACCCCAGCTGAGAATCATTGATGTACAATCAAGTGATGTGTTAGTCTTTCTAGTAAATACATACTAGCTAGTCCAAAATGCCAGTCAGAACCCAGGAGATGTTAATGCCGGCTGGGCTTCCTACCACATGAGACTCACATGAGGGATGATGGGGGCCTACACTCCTCGGTGATGTCGTTCAGGATGACGTGGGCATCCTGCATCTCCTCCCTCTCACCCTTCCGCTCAGCCACATAGCCCTTCAGACCAAAGATCACCGAAGAGGCTAAGGAAAAGAGAACAAAAAAGCCAATACAAAACTGTGCCCAACCCGCTGGAAACCCTAGTCCCAGAGCAAATGAGAGGGAACTATGACTGTCTCACTCAACAATATCCTAATGGTGCAAACAAATAAGCAATACCCCTTAAGGCATCTTCCCAGCTGCAAATCTATAACTAAAATCAGAGCACTGTTGGACAGGGTGAGCTCTAAGAGGTTGCACAGGGACACGAATGAGGAGTCAGTGAGCACAAAACAATTCTGTCTAGGGTATAAGTCAAAGCACCAGGGCAAGGGATGTGCTGCCATCCCAGAGAAGTGAGGTTCAAATCAGGGGAAAGGATCACGTGCAAATTAGTCTTGTGATAATTGAATAAGGACAAATGCAAGTCAGCAGAGTTTGTCTCAAAAGCCCTGTAAGATGCCCTGAAAATACGTATTTCCATGCTCAACGCTGGTGAAGAATTTGAACAAACAGTAGGATTGGTTGCTTTTACTTCAACTGAGGAAGAAAAAGATAAAAGATTCCAATGCAGGCAGAGATCTATTTACATTTAATGGTTAGGCTCATTTAAGCTCATTTTCTGATAACTAATGCCAAATAATAAACACTGTGAAGAGCTGTCCTCTGGGAATGGACAAGCTAAACTGAAGATGACATCTTCCCAGCAAAGCTACAAGTGGGTTTTTTCAATACCTCTGCCTGCATCGTACAGCTTTCACTAAGACAATTTGTGGCAAAGGACAATGCAGTCAATGAAAATCCCACAGCTCGGGCCGGGCGTTGTGGCTCACACCTGTAACCCCGGCACTTTGGGAGGCCAAGGTGGGCAGATCACGAGGTCAGGAGATCGAGACCATCCAGGCTAACATAGTGAAATCCTGTCTCTACTAAAAATACAAAAAATTAGCCGGGTGGGCCGGGCGCAGTGGCTCACGCCTGTAATCCCAGCACTTTGGGAGGCCGAGGCGGGCGGATCACAAGGTCAGGAGATCAAGACCATGGTGAAACCCCGTCTCTACTAAAAAATAGAAAAAAATTAGCCAGGCGCAGTGGCGGGTGCCTGTAGTCCCAGCTACTCGGGAGGCTGAGGCAGGAGAATGGCGTGAACCCGGGAGGCGGAGCTTGCAGTGAGCCGAGATTGCGCCACTGCACTCCAGCCTGGGCGACAGAGCGAGACTCCGTCTCAAAAAAAAAAAAAAAAATTAGCCGGGTGTGGTGGTGGGTGCCTGTAGTCCCAGCTACTCGGGAAGGCTGAGGCAGGAGTATGGCGTGAACCCCGGAGGCAGGAGGTAGCACTTGCAGTGAGCAGAGATCGCACCACTTGCACTCCAGGCCAGGTGATAGAGTGAGACTCCGTCTCAAAAAAGAAAGAAAGAAAATTCCACAGCTCAAGAATACTTTAGTACACCAACTGAAGTATTTATTCTCTTTAGTTAATTCTTTTCGTTTTCTTCCCCACTAACTTTGACAAGGTACACAACTGACTACAAATTTCAACGGCTTTTTCCAGGCTTAGGGAAGCTGCCTACAAAGCTAAATCACGTAATTCAAAGCACTAATCGACAAACTGCGAAAAAAGATTGGAAGTCAGAGAGACACTAGGTGGTCAAAAACTAACCATTCACTGCAGAAGACTAAGAAAAAAACCACCTGTATTTTTTAACTCTTGAGGAACAAATGTAGGTTTCCTATCTGATCAAAGGTAGGATCAGAGATAGAAGTACATGAAAAGTAGGAGAAAGCACAGAGAAACTTGGAAATTCATTTGCAAAAAGGGAACCCTACTCATTTCTTAAATACAGACATAAAAAGAAAGTATTATTAGAAAGCTGAAACTGGTTTTGCTCTGGGTTGTTTTAAAATATGAAGTCTAATACATTTGTTTTCAAACTGTCTGAAAACCTTTACAAACTTTCTTTTCCACAAGCTCTTCACTGCCATTCTTCTCTTCCTCGGAGGTTTTTCTCTTTGCTCCTTTCCCTTCATTCTTTACCATCTGGGATATTGACGGGGCAAGAGAACCTGGAAATAAAGTAAAAGCCGGACAGAAACACAGCTGTAGACTGTTGGAAAAAGTCACTAGCAGACTGGGCTTCATCCTAGCACTCAAAGACAAGGTCATTTCAAGCAAGGTCTGGCAGACACAGGTGGACCCAGGAGTTGTGTCTTCATGGTGGTGCAGGGGGTGGGGGCAGGTCCCCACAGTGAGAGAACATAAAGATCTAGGCCCTGAGTCAAACTGACCCTGCTGAAGGGGTTTGTAAAAGACTTTTCCTAGTGGTAAAAATATATATTTTTTTGGCCTGTAGCATATACATGTTTTTATATCCACAGGCTCTTAGTGTTAAACAAACACTTACAAAATCTGTAAGCAAACTAACATATCCTAAACAAGTTCCAAAAAGTAGTACCCAAAAAGACTCAAAATGAGGTAAATGGCAGCCTTTAAGAACTGTAATACATTCTTTCAAAGGCAAAATAGGGTTGCCACAGCTGTTCCCACTAGCAAAAGGATGAATCTGTACTCAAAGCCAGAGCTAAAGGAATCTGCAGTGTATATGTGTTTGAAATCAGAAAAGTCAAGTTTCAAAGAGTGTGCAACTTAACTTTTCAGTCTCAGCTGTCTTCACCTATGTGTAACATGGTAAGAATACTGTCATCTCAGAGGGACGTTTGAAAATGGGTGAGCACAGGTAAGAAGAGCATTTGTTACAGTGCCTAACACATCAATCTCCAATAAGGGCAGCTGTTGTCCTAATAAATGACTTGAAATGTTCTCTGCATTTAGGTATAAAAGTATGCAATAGCCAGATGCAGTGGCACACGCCTGTAGTCACAGCTACTTCCGGAGACTGAGGCAGGAGGATCACTTCAGCCCAGGCATTTGAGACCTGCCTGGGCAAAGTAGTGAGACGCTTCTCTTCAAAAAAAAAAAAAAAAAAAAAAGGATGCAAGTACTTACGTACTTACTCCACCTACTCTTTGCCAGACATTTCTTTTTCTTTTTGTTTTTGAGACAGGGTCTCATTCTGTCACACAGACTAGATCGCAATGGCATGATCATAGTTTACTGCAGCCTCTGACTCCTGTGTTCAAGTGATCCTCCCGCCTCAGCCTCCTGAGCAGCTGGGACTGAAAGCAGGAACCACCACACCCAGCTAATTTTTTAATTTTTTTGTAAACACAAGGTGTCTTTTTTTTTTTTCTGAGACAGAGTCTACTCTGTCGCCCAGGCTGGAGTGCAGTGACACAACCTCAGCTCACTACAACCTCCACCTCCCGGGTTCAAGCGATTCTCCTGCCTCAGCCTACAGGCGTGCACCATCACACCCAGTTAATTTTTCTATTTTTAGTAGAGATGAGGTTTCACCATGTTGGGCAGGCTGGCCTCGAACTCCTTGTGTCAGACATTTCTTAGTGCTGAGGAAAAGGTAATGAAAATGTTCCTGCCCTCAAGAAGAGTAAATTACTTGCACAAGCACCTATTTCTGCAACAGTGTAACATGATACACATATGCACCCTGCAAAATGCAACACAGATGTTTCCAACAGTATCTCTCCCAAAGGTCCCCATTAGTGTCCTGTGGCTTACTGTGTGGGTTCCCGTTTTCTCCGAATGGATATGAAACTATCTTCCTTTAAAATTCCAAAACAGATGGCCAGGTGTGGTGACTCACGCCTGTCATCCCAGCACTTTGGGAGGCTGAGACGGGCAAATCATCTAAGGTCAGAAGTTCAAGACAAGCCTGACCAACATGGCGAAACCGGGTCTCTACTGAAAATACAAAAAATTAGCCGGGTGTGGTAGTGCCTGTAATTCCAGCTACTCGGGAGGCTGAGGCATGAGACTCACTGGAACCCAGGAGGCTGCAGTGAGATGAGATCTCACCACTGCACTCCAGCCTAGGAGACAGAGCGAGCCTCCACCTCAAAAAAAAAAAAAAAAAAAGAAAAAGGCCAGGCGCAGTGGCTCATGCCTGTCATCCCGGCACTTTGGGAGGCAGAGGCAGGCGGATCATGAGGTCAAGGTATTGAGACCATCCTGGCCAACATAGTGAAATCCCGTCTCTACTAAAAATACAAAAATTGGCCGGGCGCGGTGGCTCAAGCCTGTAATCCCAGCACTTTGGGAGGCCGAGACGGGTGGATCACGAGGTCAGGAGATCGAGACCATCCTGGCTAACACGATGAAACCCCGTCTCTACTAAAAAATACAAAAAACTAGCCGGGCGAGGTGGTGGCGCCTGTAGTCCCAGCTACTCGGGAGGCTGAGGCGGGAGAATGGCGTGAACCCGGGAGGCGGAGCTTGCAGTGAGCTGAGATCCGGCCACTGCACTCCAGCCTGGGCGACAGAGCGAGACTCCGTCTCAAAAAAAAAAAAAAAAAAAAAAAAAAAAAAAAATACAAAAATTAGCTGGGTGTGATGGCATGCACCTGTAGTCCCAGCTACTCGGGAGGCTGAGATAGGAACTTGAACCTGGGAGGTAGAGGTTGCAGTGAGCTGAGATCGTGACATTGTACTCCAGCCTGCCAACAGAGTGATACTCTGTCTCAAAAAAAAAAAAAAAAGGAAAGAAAAGGAAAGAATAAAATTTCAAAAAGACACCTTACAGCTTTGTTATTGACTTCTAAGCAAATTACACTGTAGTCAGAGAATGTAGTCTGTACAAGAAACAGATTATTGAGGCTTATTTTATGGTTTAGTACATAATTAACTTTTGTAAGTGGTTCCTGCCTGCTTAAGAATGTATCATCGGGCCAGGCAAGGTGGCTCACACCCATAATCCCAGCACTTCGGGAGGCTGAGGCAGGCAGATCATGAGGTCAGGAGATGGAAACCATCCTGGCTAACACGGTAAAACCCCATCTCTACTAAAAATACAAAAAAAATTAGCTGCGCATGGTGGCAGGCGCCCGTAGTCCCAGCTACTTAGGAGGCTGAGGTGGCAGAATGGCATGAACCCGGGAGGCGGAGCTTGCAGTGAGCTGAGATTGTGCCACAGCACTCCAACCTGGGCGGCAGTGCGAGATTCCATCTCAAAAAAAAGAAAAAGGAAAAAGAATGTGTTATCGGCAGGGTGCAGTGGCTCACGCCTATAATCCCAGTACTTTGGGAGGCCAAGGTGGGCGGATCACAAAGTCAGCCTGGCCAATATGGTGAAATCCCATCTCCACTAATACAAAAATGAGCCGGGCATGGTGGCGCACGCCTGTAGTCCCAGCTACTCAGGAGGCTTGAGGCAGGAGAATCACTTAAACCCGGGAGGTGGAGGTTGCAGTGAGCTGAGATCACGCCACTGCACTCCAGCCTGGGTGAGAGTGCAAGACTCCATCTCAAGAAAAAACAAAAAAGAATGTGTTATCTTCTCAAGAAATCTAAAACATTAGACCCAAGATTATATATCCAAAAAATCAAGCTTGCTAATCGTGTTATGTAAATCTTCTAAATTGTTACTACTTTATTGTCTTTTGTCCTGTAGATAAGAGACAGCTATGCTGTATCTTCATTTCTTTTATTAAATCCCTTAATAGCCTTCTTTAAACATATTAACTTTCGTTTTTTTTGGAGACAGTGTCGCTCTGTCACCCAGGCTGGAGTGCAATTGCATGATCTCAGCTCACTGCAACCTCCGCCTCCCGGGTTCAAGCGACTCTCCTGCCTCAGCCTCCTGAGTAGCTGGGACTACAGGCACGTGCCACCATACCCAGCTAATTTTTGTATTTTTAGTAGAGACGGGGTTTCACCATGTTGGCCGGGCTGGTCTTGAACTCCTGACCTCAAGTGATCTACCCACCTTGGCCTCCCAAAGTGCTGGGATTATAGGCATGGGCCACCACACCCAGCCAGAACATACTAACTTTCATTACAACTAAGGGTACTATCTTTATTGGGAAGGTTTCAGGCTACACTGCGAGTGTGAGGATGCTGCAATTTTTTGGTATGGGTCTATAGCCCTGAAGATTGAGAATTCTTATGTAAGATGACTATAGTACTTTTTCTAAAATATAGAAAATATACCTGCATATGAAATGGGACTATCTGCATCCCCACTGCCCCACACCATCTATCTCCCAACTTCTCCTAACCCTCACCTTCCCCAACCAGAAGAGTTCCACGTAAGTTCTCCTGAGACAGAATCATACCTTTACCACAATGGCAACGGGAATCTGCTCTACTCTTCCCTTCTACTTAATAAGGACATGTAAAGGAACATGTTCAGGAAAAGGTAGAGCCAATGCTACTAGCCTTGATACATTTGGGTCAAGCACTCTGTTTAACAAGGCAAATCAGAATAATGAACTCTGAATTTTAAAAAAATATTAATAACAAAGTTAAGAGTAAATTAGTGAACTCTTAATTCTTAAAGGCAGTTCCAACAATCTGAACCTCAAGAAGTTAATATCACCAGAAAGTAATATAGTATTATCTTATCTTTGTGCTTCCAATTAATGTGCCTGTTTATAGTTTTAGTAAACCTTATACTGTATGACTTAATGGCATCCAAAATCCTGTTAAAACCTATACATAAATTTCACAGAAGACTAAAATACTATGTATTATTTCCACCAGCACCTTGGATTTTTTTTCCTACCACTTACCTGAATCGCCACTGCTAGCGGGTGGGAGATCATCAAAAAGCAAAGGTCCCCCTGATCCTGAAACACAGCAGAACACTTAGTGAGCCCACAAAAAATACCTAAGGCTGAAGTTTCAGAATCCATCCCACCAGGACACCTATGTAGGTTACTGAAATAAACTCAAAACTCTCGCGTCAATCCAGTGGCAACTCATACTGCGGTGAATAATATCTTGAACCTATTTTAAAGTCCTATTATTTCAAAGGAAATAAAAATCTGCCTTAAAAAGTTAAACTGTATTTCAGGTAGTAAAATAAATACTCAAATGAACCAGAGAAAACTGCTCCACATTTTCTTGCAGTACTTCTCAGGGCTAGCGACTAGCAGATTTTTCTGCCTTACCTGATGCCATGGATTCAAAACTTAAAGACAGTCCAACACCTAAAACATCTGTGTGTTGAAAATGGGGGAAAGGGAAAAAGATTGAGACAACTACAATCCCAGGATGAGTAGAGACGTTGACACACACCTGGGAGAGCCTGAAGACTGTACCTGAGTCAGTACTGCTGGCCGGAGGGAGGTCATCAAAGAGCAGGGGTCCTTTCTGAGCTTCTTTCCCTAAAACACAGAAAAGCTGTTTAGAGAGCATATGGCCTTCACCCAGGACAGATTTTCAAAGAGGAAGATCATGTGGTCTCCCCTGCTTTGAGACAAGTTTGCTATTAGATTCTAATTTTCTCCTTCCTGTTGGACAATTTTTTAAAAAATATTTTCTTAGCAGCTTTTTAAATCTGGGCATCTGTTTCCAACAGTTGCAGTCAACATAAAAGCAATGAATGATGCCCTAACAGGCATTTTCAGGGCCACTGAGTATTTTGAGGAAAACAAGTATTTTCTTGATAATTTCATTACTGAAAGCATGAAACATTTAAAAGTCTTTCTTTAAAATAGAATCCTGGGAAGCAAAAAACTGATTCTAGACCAAGAAAACAATACTTAGGACTTCAAGATGGACGTTCAGAAATTTGGGGGCGGGGGAAGAGGGGAGGAACCTTCAAAGACCTACAAGTTTGTAAAAATCCTATTTCAGTAACATTCTGCAAGGGAAGAAAATCTGTTGGAACCTGGTGTCCCTAGCCCCAGCATAGTGCCTGATTCAATAAATAGCTTTGGAGAAAATAAGGAGTTTCAGGTAATCAAAGACAGCCTCAGGAGAAAGTCAGGAAACTCTTTTAACAAAAAATGTGAAGATTTACATTCCAAACGTATGTCTTAAATGTTTTACGCCCAATTATCTTTTTCCACATAAAATTTAACCACCATTCCTTATTATCCAGCTTTTTCCTGAAATTCTATTCAAGCTATTAGATATCTGAACTGGCACACAAGAATCCAAATTAGAAGTATACATGTTCACCTCCTGCAAAATTCAACACACCAACCAAACACATCGGCTTTATCCCACCTCTTGTTCCTCAGAGTTCAAGTATAAAGATGTGCTCATTTAAGCCAGACGCAGTGGCTCATGCCTATAAACCCAACACTTTGGGAGGCTGAGGTGGGAGGACTGCTTGAGCCCCGAAGTTCAAGACCAGTCTGGGCAACATGGCAAAAAAATGTCTATAAAAAAGTACAAAAATTAGCCAGGTGTGGTGGCAGGCGCCTATAGTCCAAGCTACTCAGGAGGCTGAGGTGGGAGGATCACCTGAGCCCAGGGAGGCCAAGGCTGCAGCAAGCCATGACTGGGCCACTCCAGCCTAGGCAACACAATGAGACCCTGTCTCAAAAAAAAAAAAAAGTACTCACTTAAAAATCAAATCACTTTTTTTTTTTGGGGGGGACTGAGTCTCACTCTGTTGCCCAGGCTGGAGTGCAGTAATGTGATCTCAGCTCACTGCCTCCGCCACCGGGTTCAAGCGATTCTCTTGCTCCAGCCTCCTGAGTAGCTGAGATTACAGGTGCACACCACCACGCCCCAAATAATTTTTGTATTTTTAGTAGAGATATGGTCTCACCATATTGACCAGGCTAGTCTTGAACTCTTGACCAAGTGTTCTGCCTGCCTCAGCCTCCCAAAGTGCTGGGATTACAGGTGTGAGCCACCATGCTCGTCCTAATTTTTGTATTTTTAGTAGAGACAGGGTTTCACCACGTTGGCCAGGCTGGTCTCAAACTCCTGGCCTCAAGGGGTCCACGCTTGAGGACCCATCCCAGCCTCCCAAAGTGCTGGGATTACAGGTGTGAGCTACTGTGCAAGGCCAAACACCAATTCACTTAAACAAATAAATTTATATCCCCCGAGAGGCTCATCCATATCATCTTTTTGCCTCCCTTTAGAAATGAGCTGGGTATCAACTTTCTTCTTTTAAACACAAAAGCTTTAATTAAAATTTATAAACTTAAGGGAATGAAATTTCTCCCAGGGTCTTTGGGTCAGAAGTACCTAAAATACACAAGAAATTCCTGAGTTAACAAAAAATAACTATTTTGCTTTATATCCCTAATACAAACGGGAAAATATATTCTCATCTCTCAGGATGACCCTAAACAAATTAAGGAATTGCAAATACTTTCACTTTTCTTACAAGTGACATAAAGACTCTACAAGTATACAAGAAACAGAAGAAAGCCATTAAAAAGTATTTAGTATGGCCAGGCGTGGTGGCTCACACCTGTAATTCCAGCACTTTGGGAGGCCAAGGTCAGGACTGAGGTCAGGAGTTCGAGATGAGAGTGACCAACATGGCGAAACCCTGTCTCTCCCAGAAAAACAAAAATTAGCTAGGCGTGGTGGCGGGTAACTGTAGCCCCAGTTACTTGGGAGGCTGAAGCAGGAAAATAGCTTGAACCTGGGAGGCGGAGGTTGCCATGAGCTGAGATAGTGCCACTGCACTCTAGCCTGGAGGACAAAACCAAACTCTGTCCCCACCTCACAAAAAAAGTATTTAGGATAACCATTACTCAATGTATTAATCCACTTACAAGAATTCCTAATATCTCGAAGTAGGACACTTTTGCCCAAACGACACTGGATCTAACAATCAAAACGCCCGTTCTCCGGACAGACTCAAAACCACATGAGATGATCCAGACAATCACGCTGCATTCAGTGGGGTCACAGAGCCAGATGTCTTAGGACAAGGGAGGGGACATTTACAGGTAACAGCCCAACCTGAAGAGCAAACAACTCTTCCACTTGTACCAGATCATATTTTAATTTTTGAATTAACTTGCCCGTCTAAATCAGGTCTTTCCATTGTCACTGTACAATGGGGGAAGTCTTCTTTTACCCAGGTAATAAATACATTTTCAGTTCTTGCAAGCATTCCTCACAATGCAACTTCCAGCTTAGTATTAATACTAGCCTGGCCCCCTCTCCTTTGGCTACAATTCAATCAGATGGTGCCCCAAACTGAGCCCCATCCCCAGAGAACTGCCTATCACCTTCTTTCTCACTCTGGAATACTATGAGAAGTATTTCAATTAAACACAATGAGACTATCTTACATTTTGCTGGCCACAACTGGGAATGGCTTCTAAAAATGATAATACTACCTGCCTGTCAGGCACTATTCTAAGAGCTCTATACATCTTAACTCATTTAATTCTTATGAGATAGGTACTATTATTATTCACTGATTTAAAAACTTAGGCACTGAGGTCAATTACCCATCCAAGATTACAGAGCCAGTAAGGAGTGGAATGGGGATTCAAACCCATGCAGTCCATGCTCTTAGTGAGGTACTATGCTGCCTCCATACATGGGCACTCTTCCAGAAACTTCACAAACATCAACTCATTTTACCCTTACAACAATCGTATGATAATCCTGAGATTGTATAAAATCTCTGGAAATATCTTTTGCATCATCAAAAGGATCTTAGAAGTTTATACACGGATTCTTAAAAAAAAATAAAAATCTATAGGTCATAGATACATAAGGAAACTACCAATTAGCCAAAACCTTAGATTTTTTTTTTTTTTTTTTTTTTTGAGACGGAGTCTCGCTTTGTCGCCCAGGCTGGAGTACAGTGGCTGGACCTCAGCTCACTGCAAGCTCCGCCTCCCGGGTTTACACCATTCTCCTGCCTCAGCCTCCCGAGTAGCTGGGACTACAGGCGCCTGCCACCTCGCCCGGCTAGTTTTTTTGTATTTTTTAGTAGAGACGGGGTTTCAGAGTGTTAAGCTAGGATGGTCTCAATCTCCTGACCTCGTGATCCGCCCGCCTCGGCCTCCCAAAGTGCTGGGATTACAGGCTTGAGCCACCGCACTTGGCTGATTCTTTTTTTTTTTTAATTGAGACAAGAGTCTTGCTCTGTGAGCTAGGTTGGAGTGCAGTGGTGTGATCACAGCTCACTGCAGCCTCACCCTTCTTGGCTCAAGCAATCCTCCCTTGTCAGACTCCCGAGTAGCTGTAACTACAGGCATACACCACCATGCCCAGCTAATTTTTAAATATTTTGTAGAGACAGGGTCTCACTATGTTGCCCAGGTTGGTCACGAATTTCTGTACTCAAGCAATCTTCCTGCCTCAGCATCCCAAAGTGCTGGGATTACAGGTGTGACCCACTGCTCCAGGCCCTTACATTCTATTTTGAATAAACTGAAATTCAAAGCACTGGGAGCTTGCAATCATTGGACAAAGTGTGACCCTGACCTAAAAATTTGGAAGAGGCCCCTCCCCCAATCTTAAAAATACTAGAACCCTAATGAGAAGACAAGACTAAAAATGTTTATTATTCATAGTTAATCTCACCTAGAACTACCCCCCCACCCCCATCCCAGTTATCTACATTCTGGAGCTAAGTCTACTGGAAGTTATATACTATGCTGAGAAAAATACCCTTGGGTTGATCATATTCAGGTTAAAGGTTGCTATATCCAATAAAGTTAAAAAAGAATGTTAAAATATTTTGCTTGAACTGTTTTTTATACCTCAATTTTCTTTTCAACTATAAAAAAAATCCAGGTGTTCTCCAAACACCACACAGGTATTATCAGAAAAAGGGGATGGGTTCTACCACACTCCTCAACCACAGTAGGAGTTTAGTATATCCTTTCCATTTTCCTTAATGCTCATGTACATGGATACATGCATTTTAATTTGTAGAAGACAGAGTCATACTCTACACAATACTCCAGATATACTGTTCACACAACCCATCAAGGCATGCTCCAGGCCAACACACTCGAGTCTAATTCATTCTCTGCAACAGCAACATATGCGAAGCATCTGCACTCCTTCGACCAGATCCTACTGATGGGTTCAAGCTTTTCCCAGTTCTTCACATGACAAGTGACGCCACAATCAACAACCTGATACATGTATTCCTGCTTAATATGCTAGACTGCTCGTCAAAGAATATTAGTTTAAATCTTACAGAAGCTAAAATTTGTTCCCCAAAAAGTTGTAATTTTCACTCCCAAAACACTTTATGAGAATGTCTATTTCTCTACACATTCACCAATGTTACCAATTGTTGCTAATCTGATAGGTGAAAAGGTAACTAGTTCCTCAGCAACTTTCTGTTGATGGGCCATTTGTATCCCTTACCTCTGGACCGGTAGAATACATCCTTTGACCATTTTTCTAGTGGGTTTTATTTTTTCCTATTAATTTTGTGAGCCTTTCTCATACCCTTAGTAAGTATATTGTAAATATTTTCTCTGTCTTTTGCCTTTATACTATCATTTGTCCTGCAGAAATTTTAAATTTTTACATAGTCAAATTCACTTTATTTTATGACTTTTTTCTTGTTCAACCCTGTAGTTTTACAATTAATCTGTTTTCCTGTAATACCTTAACCTTTATTTTATGTTCAAATATTCATTTATTTTTTAATTGTAGAGACAGGGGTCTCACGATGTTGCGCCAGGCTCTTCTCAAATTTCTGGCCTCAAGCCATCCTCATGCCTTGACCCCTCAAAGCGCTGGGATTACAAGTATGAGCCATCGAGCCCAGCCTCCAATGTTTTAAAAAGTATTTTTAAGATGGTGTGGCAAGCAAATATTTTACTTCATCCTCAACAACTGACCATCATTTTTTAATGTACTGGTGTAGCAACCAAACAAGTAAAAGAACCACCCTATAAAAGTGAAACCAAGTCACTGGCAAAGCAATTTTAAACCACGACATCTGTAACTGACATATACGGATTGTCAAATACAAGTTGCCAATCCTAAAGACATCAAGTTGGCACTTTCATGGGTATGACATAGAAAAGTTCCATTTCTCCCTGATATGAACACACACTTCTTTTTTTTAGGTTTTTTTAATATATATATATATCTCCTTTAAAAAACTTGATTCACTCAGCAATTAAAACTTTTAAGGGCTTGATAAAACTACTAATTTAGCAAAATACCTGAAACGTTTAGTGCATTCTATGTATCTTTCCAGATTATAAAAATTTAAGAGGTTTGGGGTGGAAACATTAGCTGCAATGTTTAACACAAAAATAAAAAGATCTAAACAAAATATTAATGCATTTGATGTGATATAAGCAGTGTAGTATTCACCCTTTGGACACTTAGTGCTTTCCCATAATTCATTTAAGATTGCATTTTTCCACTTTTAAACACCTGTTAATGGCTCAGCCAGGCACAGTGGCTTACACCTGTAATCCCAGAACTCTGGGAGGGCCAAGGTGGGCAAAACACTTGAGCCCCAGGAGTTCGAGAGCATCCTGGGCAACGTGGCAAAGCCTCATCTCTACAAAACATACACAAATTAGCTGGCTGTGGTGGTGCACACCTGTAGTCCCAGCTACCCAGGAGGCTGAGGTGGAAGAATCACCTGTGCCCGGGGAGGTCGAGACTGCAGTGGGCTGTGTTTGTGTCACTGCACTCCAGCCTGGGCAACAAAATGAGGCTATCTCAAAAATAATAAACCTGGCTAACATCTATAAAACATGATACATTCTACCCCACACCATGTGCAGCACCATACATACTGTACTGATTTGTACAGTAACAGTGGGAAGTGTCACCCCTTTTTACAGATGTAGGAATAGCCACAGAAGGCAAGAGTTAGTAAGTGAAGAGTTGGATTCTAAACCAAATAGTCTGGTTACATTTCCTGTTATTGCGCTCTGTGAAAATAACTAGGTCTTTTATTGTTCACTGCATTAGAGATTTCTGGTACCCACATATCATGTGTGAGGGTCATGATGCACAGTGTACGCTCATTACTCCATTCACTTTAGCAATCAATACGATTTATTCAAAGTATGGTATTTTTTTAAAATCACAGTATTTTCACAAGTATGTGAAACCAGATTCTGTTCCTGTACAAACGATTTTAACCTGTCAAATCTCATCTTGTTGTTTGTAGCTAACTGCCTGCAATGATAACTGTGGATCCCAATTGTCACTCATTTTAGTACTTAATCCCTCTCAGCTTCCAATCATCTACAAATTCTGAGATCTTCTTCGTTTTAAAGCTATTTTAAAAAATACACTCAGCCAAGCAGGACCTGTTGACAATTGTCAGGGTCCTCCTGGCAGATGGGGAGCAGTTAATCAATCCATTTTCGGGGGGTCGGCAGTTTAAACACCATGCACCCCCTCTGCCACCCTTTCAGCTCAGTCGAGGTTGGAAACTGAGTTTGGAAAAAACGGCTACAGGACGTACCTTTCCCACTGTATCTAGCAAAAGGCTGCTAACGTGCCACCTTAAGAGATTTTGAGTTGCCAGGTTTTTTGTCAGCAAAGGGAGCCTACCCCCGAGCAGAACCTAATTGCAGGTAAAAGGCAAGGGAGACTTTAAAACTCATAGGTTTACAGGCACACTGGTGAATCCAAACACTGCTCCAAATATATTGATAGAAATTATACTCCACCAGCAGAGAAAAAAGACTGCTACATAATGTCAATTTTTACCCACAGCTAGAACCGTGGTTATTTTGAAAATGAGTGGCTGAGTCAAGTTCAAAGACCCCAGGATCAGTTACTGAGATGCTCTGTACCATCAGAATGGTCAGTGAGGGCAGGGCGCGTTGGCTCACACCTGTAATCCCGGCACTTTAGGCCGAGGCGGGCGGATCACCTGAGGTCAGGAGTTCAACCAGCCTACCCAACATAGTGAAACCCCGTCTCTACTAAAAATACAAAATTTAGCCAGGTGTGGTGATCGGAGCTTATAATCTCAGCTACGAGGGAGGCTGAGGCAGGAGAATTGTCTGAACCTGGAGGTTGCAGTGAGCTGAGATCTCGCCGTTGCACTCCAGCCTGGACAAGAGCGAGACTCCGTCTCAAAAAATAAAATAAAATAAAATGTTTTCTTGACCAGAATTACCGCAAATCACAAGGCTGCTCATCCTTAGAAGCTTAATTCAAACACTGCCTCCTTCCCCAGTCTCTCGGTGCGCGACAATCCCTCCTCAAGAGTCCTCAGCATTTCCCACAGTCATTAACTTTTGCCAGTTTTAATTACCGTAATTAGCACCCTTCAGAAAGCAGCTCTTAGAAAGCGAAGGCTGGGCCTTACTCACCTCCGTCTGCCCTACAACAGCAGTTCCCAAACCACTGGTCTCCAGTCCCCGCTGGGTTGGCCTGGGGATTCAGTAACAGATTCGAAAACCCCACTCTCAGGGATTCGGATTTATTGGGGCTGAGGTGGGCCTGGAAATCTGAATGTCTTAAGTTTTCCAGGTTTTCTGCCCCCAAGTTAAGTTTGGTAATAAGGCCCTAAACTACAACATCAAGCTGGAACTCTTGCATATGAAATATTCACGCGTTTTGACAAATGAAACCCGGAGACTGTAACCCACGGGACGCAGGGATTAACCCGGGCCGTTTCACGCTGCTAGGATGCTGAGCTCAAACCACAGCCGACAGGGCCTCCCACTGGCAGGGGCCAGGGCTCAGCAGATGAGCGGACCCCTTAACTTTAGGGAGAGGGGGAACTTCCCGTGGTCCAGGAAAAAAAAAACCAAACTACTGTTAATTATCACAAAATCACAGGATGGTGGAGGAGGCATCCTGTCTTCCAGGCTTCAAAAACGCGAAGGATTAAGATGGTGATTAATTCAATCTCCTGTGCAAAAAAACGCCAAGCCCCTGAACTTGCACCGGCCCTGAACGCGGCCGTTCCACAGCCCGCGGGTGAAGCGCGGCCCGGAAGCCGAGGGCTGGCGGCGCGCAGGGCAGCCCGGGCCGCGGGTGGAATCGTGTGGCACGGGGGTCCGCAGGGCCGCCGGGCGTTCAGAGCTGGTCCCTCGGGTCGGCCCACGCCGCCGCGCCAGGGCCTTCCACCGCCACGCAGAGGGGCTGTGGCCGGGGCGACGCTGCCCTTTCCTTCCTGCGTAGCGAAAATGGCGGAGCGGCCTCCCCGAGCTCCGCGAGCAACTGGGCCTCTCGCGGGGCGGCCAGTGGGCCGGACGGGGCCGGGCCAGGCAGGAGCAGGTCCCGTGCTGCCCGCGCCGCCCGCCGCCTCCCAGCGCGGGCACCGCCTCAGCCGCCCCAGGCCTCAGGCCGCCGCCATCCCGCCCGCCCTCCCTTCCCTGGCCTGCCCGGCGGCAACGCCGCTTACCGGCAGCCGGGCGCGGCGAGCGCTCGGGCTCCGGCAGGTCCCCAAACAGGTCCATGGCCGAGGCTGGGCGGCGACGGCAGCAGCGGCAGACGCTCAGCCCGCGAGTAGCGGCGGGGCTCCACACCCCGGGCGGGCGGCGGCGGCAGGCGGGCGACACGCAGGGGCTGCCGGCGCCTTCAGTCACCTGCAGGGAGAGCCCCGGACGCCACCAATCCGCGCGTGGCGTGGCCCGGCCGCCCCAGAGGGCTGCGCGCGGGCGGGGCGGGGCGGCGGGAGCGGCGGGGCGGCGGGAGGGGCGGGGCAGTGCGCATGCGCCTAGACCCCGCCCGCCCGGACTGCGAGCCCGGCAGGCGGTGTCGCCTGGGCCCTGCGGTGTTTCCCGCCTTGGCGAATCCCGGGCCCGTCGTGCTTTTGCCTTGGCCGGGGTGTCCGATTTCTGTCAAGTTTCGTTGAGTTCCTGTCCAAGAAGGCCTGTCCTGTCAATCCAAGGGCAGCCCCTGATGCCTGGGAAGGCTTTCTGGTGCTCTTGCCATCTCTTCGGCTCGTCCTTTCACCACGGTGTGCCTGGTTCCTGGCCTGTTTTAGAGGCTGAAAGACCGAGGCTTGGATGGAGTGGTCCTGGGCGTCAGGACGGAAACCCCAAAAGATGCTGGAGGGAAAGGAGGCATTCCCTGACCTGTCTGCACCCACTGGTCTCTGTGGGGAGCAGAGAAGAGGGACTCCTCCATGATGGTGTCCCCCTCTATGGCTATAAAGAGAAAGGCGGCCACTGACATCGGGGACCTGGCCTGGTTCTGCAGCCAGGACTTCGGGTTGGTCTGGCACAAACAGCTAGTCCTGGGTGTTCTCTTTGAATATGGACAATTTCATAAAACACCAACATCAGGCCATAATACAGATCAAGACCAAAAAAACAGACCACTGTGTAATCAAGTCTGAACATAGACAAAACAGGAACACTGTCCAAGCCGCAAAAGTGACCAAACTTCCCTCGTCTTGGCCAGTAAGAGTGATTGCTGCTTCTTTACCATTACATGTTTAGCCTTTGTCTAGTCCTTCTGCCATCTAGATAAGCTTCATCAAGATATCCAGTCATGGAATCCTCCTCTTCCTGACATCCAGTCCAGAGCAAAGCCCCGTTTCCATAAATGTTTCCGCAAATCAACTAACACAAACCCAAATCTTAGCTTCCGTTCCAATACCCTTTACCCAGGTTCCCCAGGTTATGTGGTCTCCCTCTATGCAAAGAGTTCAGCCCAATTCATTCCAGGTCAGATGTGTTTCTTGCCCTCTCTGGCTGTAGGACATGGAGGGAGCCCAACAAGGCTTCATGCCTCTCATCTACATGGCTTCTCACTAGCAACACTTTGAGATCTTCATGCTGCCTCCTCCATTACAGCAGAAACACTCAAGTAACAATGCTTGTAAGAGTTAAAGAGGAAAGGAATACAAAACGCGGCTCAATAGTCAAAGACAGGTTTATTTCAGAGAATAAACCTGAGAGGGGATTCTGGCCAATTTTGATCAGGAGCACTCTCTCTTACAGACTAAGCATTCTCTCTTACAGAATAAGGATACTTAAGGGTTTTGGAAGTGGGGGAAAGTTTATTGCAGGGTTGGAATGTCTCTGGTTGGAGGGGAGGCTATTTCGGGATTAGCATGTTTCTCGTTGAAGAGGGGTTTATCTTAGGGTTGGAATGCTTCCGATTATGCTGACATTAGCCATTAGGCTGATGTTTTGGGGTGGGATTTAGGTGGTTTTTTAATAAAGGGGAACTTAGAATGGTGGTGTTTGTCCAGGATGGTGATGCTCCTGCTCTGTCAATCCAGTCTCTACAGTTATGAAAAGGACTAGGGGCAGCACATTTTTTCTGGCTACTTCCTGCTGGGGGAGCGAGCAGAGAGTTCTTTGGTTTCAGATTGATTGTAGGAGTAACGCTGTCTGTAGATATTTTTGGGTAATTGTCTGTGAGATGGCCATGATCCTGCTGGTTAAAAATCTTTGAAAAAGGTTAATTAAGCAGGTAAGAACATTATTCCTAGGCATATTTTTAGGAGAGGGCCCAGGAATGGGATGACCATGTTAGGACTTTGTTTTAAAACCAAGAATTTATTTGGTTGTCTTACTATTCTCTTAGCTTTTTAGCCCTTTTTTTTTTTTTTTTTTTTTTTTTTTTTTTTTTTTTTTTGAGACGGAGTCTCGCTCTGTCCCCCAGGCTGGAGTGCAGTGGTGCGATCTTGGCTCACTGCAAGCTCCGCCTCCCGGGTTCACGCCATTCTGCCTCAGCCTCCCCAGTAGCTGGGACTACAGGCGCCCGCCACCATGCCCAGCTAATTTTTTGTATTTTTTAGTAGAGACGGGGTTTCACTGTGTTGGCTACAGGCGCCCGCCACCACGCCCAGCTAATTTTTTGTATTTTTTAGTAGAGACGGAGTTTCACTGTGTTGGCCAGGATGGTCTTGATCTCCTGACCTCATGATCCGCCCGCCTCAGCCTCCCAAAGTGCTGGGATTACAGGCGTGAGCCACCGCGCCCGGCCTTAGCCCTTTCTTTAAGTTTTTTTAGTAGCGTCTCTTACTGGACCTGATTGGTTGAGATAGAAGCAACATTTTTTTACCCAATGAGAAGCAGAGGTCCCCTTTTTCAGATGTTATAACATCTAATTCCCATCTATTTTGGAGGACCACTCCAGCCAAAGAGTCTAGTTGGTCGTGGACTCTTATTAGGCTTTGGGCCATATCTTCTAACGAACTCTGCAGTTCTGTTGAAAGAGCTTCCAAGTATGTTAAACAGGTGACAAATCCACTTGCTCCCAACCCAAGCCTGGAGATTATACCTAGGGCAGCCATTAAAGGAATAACGTGGATGACCCTCCTCTTCCTAACATATTGGATGGATGGAACAGGTAAAGATTGATTAGGAGGAACTAGTCCAATGGAGGGAGAAAGATAAACTAGGGTACAGGTTCTGGTCTAGTTGGTGGGGAGGCTAAGATATATGTGTTGAGGCCACACAAAAATAACAAGCCTTTGTTGTAAATACAAGCGGAGACGTGGACAGAAAATAAGTGAATTAAAGATGAGGTGTTTGTTCTTTCCTGTGGTTCATTACTCCAAGTGGACAAGGAGGAGGTCAGGGAGACACCTACTATACTAGAGGTATAGGAAGAGTTATTTTTTACAGATTAATGCGTTCAGATGTTGCAGCATTGATATTGAGCCACGGAAAAAGATGGGCACTAGGAGCAGTACAGTTTAGGCCAGAGGCATTGACTGAGGGAGAGGCTGTCAAACGAGCCAGCTGCAGAAATGCTCCATTTGCTTCAGGTGATGCTTGGTAGTTAACCTGGTTAGTTTGATGGTCAGAAGGGTGTTTAACAATGATAGTTCAGTTGCATAGGTTAGATGTTAAGGACCCTACAGGGAAATTTCCTTCCAAGGCTGAAAAGCGAAGTGAGGCTTGTTGTAAGAGGCCGTTGTGTTTAGTTATGGACCCTTCGATGGGAGGGCCATGGGGCTTAAGGCACTGTAGGGAGTTATCATAGGTTTGAAATAATTTGTTGGCCTGATTGGCCTTAAAGTGGGATAATCACCGACCAGAGTGTCAGCGCTTTCAAAAAAGGAAGCTCCTTTTTGGAGTTTGTAGAGTTGTGTTTCCTGTTAAAAGGTCATGAAGGAATGTAGGAAGGGCTGTGTAAGCTAAGGAAGACAGCGATAAACACATCCAGCACTCCAGAGCAAAGGAAGAGTTAGCTTGCCTCAAGAGAGATTGTGTAAGGTTTATAGAGCGTTCTAGTTTGAGACCAATGAGGAGTGGTTGTATTGATGAGGTTGATGTGATTAGGGAATTTATATTGAAAGAAACAAGCAAAAAGAGAAAAAAGTTATTTGGGTAGGAGTAAAGTCCTGGAAAATTCTTTGAACTTAACCAGCAGGATCATGGCCATCTCACAGACAATTACCTAAAGTTCCCATAGAGCAGTAATGAGCTGATCAGGATGTATAATGGGAGCTTCATAAGGGTACCACTGAAGGTGTGTAACAAGATTAGTTAGGAAGTGATGAAAGTTTGGGAGAGAAAGAGATATAAGTGGCTTATGTAGATTTCTCCTCCTTTTCCTCGGGGATTCAGGTGAGGGAAAGGGAAGTGGGTCCTGGGAGACACAAGAGAAGGCTGAAGGGGTTTTAGACTTGGTTGTTTGGGTATGTGGTGAAGGGAAGTCTGTTTTCTTGAGAGAAGTACAATGAAACCAGTTGGGGAGTCCCTGGAGTTTTGCTGCTGTGGATGTGGTAAGGATGATCTGGTAAGGTCATCAAACATTTAGGTGTGAAGGGGGAATTTAGGGGTAGGACTGGGATCTTTTACCAGAACCCAGTCTCCTGGCTGTAGGAAGGGATTAGAGGAATCGGCGATGGGTTGTGGCAGGTGTTTGTCAGCATATTTCCAAATGAAATGGCAGATGGTAAGTACAAGAGGGGAAATGAGAGGGGTTGGTGGAGGTGGGGCCTGACCCTGAGGTGGAGCAGAAGGGGCAAATGGTCTCCCATACATGAGTTCAAAGGGGCTGAGCATTAGAGATTTACGTTGGAGCACCTGAATTTTTAGAAGGGCTAAAGGCAAAAGTGTAACCCAGTCTTTATGTGTTTGGTGTGGGTACCTGGTGAGGGTGTTTTTGTAGAATGCCATTCATTTCTTCAACCTTTCCTGAAGATTGAGGTGGAGGGGGGAGGTGCAACTTCCAGGCGATTTGTAGGGCTTGTGCAAGTGTTTGAATAATTTGAGAAATGAATTCAGGGCCTTTATCAGATTGAAAAGACAGAGGTACCCCGAAGCTGGGGATGATTTCTATTATTAATCTGTACAGTAGAAGCTCGTTTGTTGGTTGTGGGAAAGGCCTCGACCCATCCCAAGAAGGTATCAACCAGAACTAAAAGAAATCGAACACTTTTTACTGGGGGCATATGGGTAAAACCAATTTGCCAGTCCTGTTCTGGAAGGTGTCGCTTGGCTTGATGGATTAGGAAAGAAGGGGGTCTAGTGTTGAAGTGGGGTGAAGCTTTTTTACAAATAAAGCATTGACGGGAAATGGCTTTTAACTGTTTCTTTGTATCTGGGGTTATGTGTATACGGGAACTTAAGAAATGCTGCAGAGGGGAATGGCTAGTGTAGAAGAGGTTGTGAATGACCGATAGAAGAATTGTTTTTTCAGGGTCAAGTAGGACTGATTTGTTTTGTACGAACCAGTATGGGGGTTTAAATTGTGTCCCCACTGTGATTAGTTGTTGCGTTTGGTGTTCTGGATTAAAGGAGGGGACATGTTGTGTGAGGAGAAATAAGTGTTGGGGAATTGGGTGGTTGGTTGAGGTGTGTTTTGCCCAATAGTCAGCCTCACGGTTTCCTAAAGAAATGTGGCTTTTGTCTGATTGATGTCCTTTACAATGGATAACCACAACCTTTTCTGGAAGTACAGCTGCCTTTAATAGAGGATGGATACGTTTTCCATTAATTATAGGGGTTCTTTTAGCTGTGAGATAGCCCTACTCACTCAAAATTTGGGCATTGGAATGGACAATGTTACAGGCATATTTAGAAGCGGTGTATATATTCACTTGTGTGTTTTTTGCTAGAGTTAGTGCTCTTATTAGGGCAACTAATTCTGCTTGTTGGGAGGATGTGCCCAAAGGCAAGGGGGCAGCCTCTATGGCTTTCTAGGTGGGAGACAGTGGATATCATCATGATAGCCTTTCAATGATGGCATATTCTGCTTGGAGTTTTTTGATGTGCTTCCATCTATAAACCAATCTGGGGCTCCTTTTATGTGAGTACAAGTAAGGCGGTGATACATAGAGAACTTTCAGTTAGATCAGAGCGTGACTGTTGATTGGGGTCTAAAATCGGTGTTGAAAGTAAAGAGTGGCGGGGTTAGTCAGGGAGCATCTATGAAGAGAGTTAGAGGGTTGAAGGAGAGTTGAAAATAGGGCTTGCATGCGAGAGGATGAGCTGGAGGTGAGCACCTTATGGCTGAGCATATCTTGTAGACTGTGAGAAGAAAATACCTGAAGAGGTTCATAAAACGTGAGATTTTGTGCCTCAGAGATAATTATTGATGCTGTTGTGGCCAAAATGTTTAAGCAAGGGGGCCAGGTTTTATAAATGGGGTCTAGTTGTTTTGAAAAATATACCACTGGTTGGAGGGAGTTTGCCATGGGTTCGGCTAATAGTCCAAGGACCTGATTATGAGAACTGTGTAAATATAGATTAAAAGGTCTTAGGGGGTTTGGAAGGCCTAAAGCGGGGGCCTGTAATAACACATGTTTTAGGTGAGAGAAAGCACCATAAAGATCTGGGGTGGGAGTGAGGAGTTGGTCAAGATATTCTTTTGTGTGTTCATAAAGGGATTTAGTGACAATGGCACAATTTGCTATCGATATTTGGAAATATCCCTCTAATCTGAGGAAGGAAATTAAGTCCCTTTTTGTTTTAGGAAATGGGATTTGTTGAATACCTTGCTTTCATGCTGACAGAATTTGGAGTTATGATTAGTCCTAGGCATGAAACTTTTGAACCTTTCTTTTGGATACCCAGTATCCACATTCAGCCAAAAAATGTAAAAGCCTGGTGGTGTGTTGAATACAATATTCTAGGGAGGGGGTGCAAAGGAGTAAATCCACATATTGAAGCAAAATGCTGGGTTGTAGAGGTAGTTGGGAGAGGTCTAATTGAAGTGCCCAACCGAAATAGTGAGGGCTGTCCCTAAACCCACGGGGGAGGACAGTCCAGGTGAGTTGTTGGGGGTAGCTTGTGTCAGGATCAGCCCAAGTGAAAGCAAAAAGGTTTTGAGAGAAGGGATGTACAGGGATAGTAAGAAAGGCATCTTTGAGGTCTCATACAGAGGAGTGGCTAGTGTTGAGAGGAATTCATGTAGGAGGGTGTAGGGGTTTGGGACAACAGGACAAACAGGAATAATAACGGAGTTAATTTGTCACAAATCCTGAACCAGTCTATAGGAGCTGTCCAGTTTTTTTAATTGGAAGAATAGGAGTATTGTGGGGAGAATGGGTGGGGATTAAAATACTGGCCGCCCAAATCAGGCGATGATGGGCTTGAGTCCCCGCAATCCGTCAGGGTTGAGGGGACAATGTTGGAACCACTATATAGTACTTAGGATTCTTCAGTGAAATTTGGGTTGGAGAATGGTGGGTAGCTATTATGGGGAAGTTAGCGTTCCATATGATGGGGTTTACACGGCTGAGAAATTAGAGATTTAAGTCTGTTTGATGTGGAGTGTCTGAGGAGGGCTTCTATTCTTGACATAATAATAAATAAGGGTGTCTTTGGTGTAGGGCTGATAAATGAATGATTCCCCCTGTTTATGTAGAATGTCCCTTCCTGATAAAGGAGTGGGAGAGTGAGGAATGACCAAGAAAGAGTGAGTGAGGGTGACTCCCTGAAATGAGCAGTATAAAGGCGGGTTTTTGTATGGGGTTTCTTGTATGCCTTTTATGCCAACAACAGAAATGGATGAATGTTCTAATGGGCCTTGATAGTTAATACCAATAGGCTCGCCCCAGTATCCAAAAGAAAGGAAATAATCTTACCAGATAACATCCCAATTACCCTGGATTCTGTGGACTCACTAGACATGGGGGCAAAGAATCCTGGGTACCTTCAGTCCTCTGCTGTCAGCACCAGCAGTGAAGAGATTTCCTCCTGTGATGGCCGGGGGCTTCATTATGAGCCACACCCAGATGGGGAAGGTGTCTCCACTGGGGGAAGTCCATTTTCCAGTGTCCCCAAAGACCACAAGTTGGGCATGGCTTGGTGGGGGGCTGGGGGTTGACAAGCCTTTGCCCAGTGTCCAGGGTTGCCACATCGGAAACAGACTCCTAGAGAGATGGCAGAGTTTCCTTTTGGGTTATTGAGAGGCTTTTGGACAGCAGAGGTGAGCATCTGGTATTTTAAATGGAGATGCTTGTCTTTTTGAATTTTTTGTTTCTTGTCTCTTGTTAAAGACACAGAAGGCTGCATTTAGGAGGTCCCACTGAGATGTCTGGGGACCCTCCTCTAGTTTTTGTAATTTTTTTCTGGATATCTGGGAAATAAATTGGAGGTGGAAAAAGTTTGACCTTCTATAGATTCTGGGTCCAAATTGGTATATTTTAGCATAGCTTCAGTGAGGCGTGATAAGAAAAGGGCAGGGGCAGGATTTTCCTGGGGCTCTTATGTAATTTAAGTTTTTCTTTTTCTTTTCTTTTCTTTTTTTTTTTTTTTTTTTTTTTTTTTTGAGATAGAGTCTCACTCTGTTGCCCAGGCTAGAGTACAGTGGTGTGATCTCAGCTCACTGTAACCTCTGCCTCCCAGGTTCAAGCAATTCTCTTGCCTCAGCCTCCTGAGTACCGGGATTACAGGTGCCCACCACCATGCCCAGCTAATTTTTGTATTTTTAGTAGAGATAGGATTTTTTTTGCCATGTTGGCCAGGCTGGTCTCAAACTCCTGACCTCAAGTGATCTGCCTGCCTCAGTCTCCCAAAATGCTGGGATTATATGTGTGAGCCACTGCACCCAGCCTTTTTACTTCATTGATCTTTTGTATTGTCTTCTTCATTTCAATTTCATTTCTTCCTGTTCTGATCTTTATTATTTCCTTTCTTGTACTAACTTTGGCTTTTGTTTGCTCTTGCTTTTCTTTAAGATGCATCACTAGGTTATTTATTTGAAGGTCGGCCTTCCTTCCTTCCTTCCTTCTTTTTCTTTCTTTCAGACAGAGTCTTGCTCTGTTGCCCAGGCTGGAGTGCAGTGGCATGATCTCGGCTCACTGCAGTTGCTGCCTCCCAGGCTCAAGCGATTCTTGTGTCTCAGCCTCCCAGGTAGCTGGGATTACAGGTGGCCACCACCATGCCTGGCGTTTTTTTGTATTTTTAGTAGCAATGGGGTTTTACTGTGTTGGTCAAGCTGGTCTTGAACTCCTGACCTCAAGTGATCCATCTGCTTTGGCCTCCCAATGTTCTGGGATTATAGGCATGAGCCACTGCACCCAGCTTGAAGTTTTTCTTCTTAATGAAGGCATTTATAACTATAAACTTCCCACTTGGTATTGCTTTTGCTGTATCCTATAGGTTTTGGTATGTTGTATTTCCACTATAATTTCTTTCAAGATATTTTTCAATTTCCTTCTTAATCCCTTCATTGATCCACTGGTCATTCAGAAGCATGTTGTTTATGTGTTTGTCTAGTTTCCAGAATTCCTCTTGTTACTGATTTCTAGTTTTATTCCCTTGTGGTCAGAGAAGATACTTGACATTACTTCAATTTCTTTGACTGCTTTAAGTCTTGTTTTGTGGCCTAACATGTGTTCTATCCTTGAGAATGATCCATGTGCTGAGGAGAAGAATGTATTCTGAAGCTGTTGGATTAAATTCTCTGTAAATATCTGTTAGGTCCATTTGGTAGTGCAGATTAAGTGTGATGTTTCTTTGTTGATTTTCTGTTCAGATGATCTGTCCAATGCTGAAAGTGGGGTGTTGAAGTCTCCAACTGTTGTTTTTTCATTTTTTATTTATTTTTATTTTTTGAAACGGAGTTTTGCTCTTGTTGCCCAGACTGGAGTGCAATGGTGTGATCTTGGCTCACTGCAACCTCTGCCTCCTGAGTTTAAGCGATTCTCCTGCCTCAGCCTCCCAAGTGGCTAGGATTACAGACATGTGCTACCGCGCCCAGATAATTTTGTATTTTTAGTAGAGATGGGTTTTCACCCTGTTGGTCAGGCTGGTCTCAAACTCCTGACCTCAGGTGAGTTGCCCACCTTGGCCTCCCAAAGTGCTGGGATTACAGGTGTGAGCCACCATGCCTGGCCTCCAGCTGTTATTGTATTGCAATCTATCACTCTCCTTAGCACTAATAATATTTGGTTTATATATCTGGATGCTGCAGCGTTGGGTACATATATATTTACAATTGCTATATCCTCTTGCTGAGTTGACCCCTTTATCATTATATAGTGATGTTGTCTATTTTTATAGTTTTTGTCTTGAAATCCATCTTATCTAAGTATCACTACTCCTGCTCTTTTTTTTGGTTCCATGCATATCTGTTTCTATCCTTTTATTTTCAGTCTATGTGTGTCTTTATAGGTGAAGAGTGTTTCATGTAAGCAACAGATCATTGGGTCTTGTTTTTTAATCCATTAAACCACTCTATGTCTTTTGATTGGAGTGTTTAGTCTATTTACATTCAATGTTATTATTGATAAGTAAGGACTTACTCCTGCCATTTTGTTGTGTCCTGGTTGTTTTTGGTTTTCTTTTCCTTCTTTCCTTCCTTCCTGTCTCCCCATGGTGCCTGGTCCCCTACATCCTTTTTTGGAGACAGTCTTGCTCTGTTTCCCAGACTGGAGTGCAGTGGTGCAGTCATGGCTCACTGCAGTCTTGACCTCTTGGGCTCAAGTGACCCTCTGTCTCAACCACCTGAGCAGCTGGGACTACAGGTGTATGATATCACATCTGACTAATTTTTTAATTTTTCTGTAGAGATGGGCTCTTGCTTTGTTGCCCAGGCTGGTCTTGAACTCTTGGGCTCAGGTGATCCTCCCACTTTGGCCTCCAAAAGTGCTGGAATTACAGGCATGAGCCAACACACCCAGCCCTGTCTTCCTTTTATTACCAGTGAGTTTTGTGCCTTCAGATGATTTCTTATTGCTCATTACTATTCTTTTCTTCAACAAAAGGGATTGATGAATTCTCTTTAGCATTTCTTGTAGGACTGGTCTGATGTTGATGAAATTCCTCAGCTTTTGTTTGTCTGGGAAAGTCTTTATTTCTCCTTCGTGTTTGAAGGATTTTTTCACCAGATTTTACTATTCTGGGGTAAAAGATTTTTTGTTTTTGTTTGTTTGGTTTTTTTTTCCTTCTGTACTTTAAATATATCATGCCACTCTCTCCTGGCCTGTAAGGTTTCCACTGAAAAGTCTGCTGCCAGACATGTTGGAGATTCATTGCATGTTGTTTGTTTTCTTTCATCTTGCTGTTTTTAGGATCATTTCTTTATCCTTGACTTTTGGGAGTTTGATTATTAAATGCCTTGAGGTAGTCTACTTTGGGTTAAATCTGCTTCATGTTCTATAACCTTCTTGTACTTTAATATTGATATCTTTCTCTAGGTTTGGGAATTTCTCTGTTGTTATCCCTTTGAATAAGCTTTCTACCCCCATCTCTCTCTCTACCTTCTCTTTAAGGACAATAACTCTGACATTTGCCCTTTTGAGGCTACTTTCTAGATAATTTAGGCATACTTCATTCTGTTTTATTCTTTTTTCTTTTGTGTCCTCTGACTGTATTTTCAAATAGCTTGTATTCAAGCTCACGAATTCTTTCTTCTGTTTGATCAGTTCTGCTATTAAGAGACTCTGATACCTTCTTCAGTCAGTCAGCTCTATTTTTCAACTCCAGAATTTCTGCTTCTTTTTAATTATTTCAACTTCTCTGTTAAATTTGTCTGATAGGATTCTGAATTCATTTTCTGTGTTATATTGAATTTCTTTGAGTTTTCTAAAAAACGGCTATTTTGAATTATCTGTCTAAAACTTACATATCCCTGTCTTTCCAGGATCGGTCATTTTTTTTTTTTTTTTTTTTTTGAGATGGAGTCTTGCTCTGTCGCCCGGGCTGGAGTGCAGTGGCCGGATCTCAGCTCACTGCAAGCTCCGCCTCCCGGGTTTACGCCATTCTCCTGCCTCAGCCTCCCGAGTAGCTGGGACTACAGGCGCCCGCCACTTCGCCCGGCTAGTTTTTTGTGTTTTTAGTAGAGATGGGGTTTCACCGTGTTAGCCAGGATGGTCTCGATCTCCTGACCTCGTGATCCGCCCATCTCGGCCTCCCAAAGTGCTGGGATTACAGGCTTGAGCCACCGCGCCCGGCCAATCGGTCATTTTTTAGTTTGTTTAGTGAGGTCATGTTTTCCTGGATGGTCTTGATGCTTATGGATGTTCATCAGTGTCTAGGCATTTATTGCAGTCTTCACATTCTGGGCTTGTTTGTATCTGTCCTTCTTGGGGAGGCTTTCCAGGTATTTGAAGAGACTTAGGTGTTGTGATCTATGTTTTTGGTCACTGCAGCTGTAACTGCATTAGGTACTACTGCAAGCCCAGTAACATTGTGGTTCTTGCAGACTCATAGAGGATCTAAGATCTGGAAGAATTCCCTGGATTACCAGGTAGAGACTCTTGTTCTCTTCCCTTACTTTTTCCCAAACAAAGAAGTCTCTCACTCTGTGTTGAGATGCCTGGGGCTGGGGAAAGGTAACACAAGCACCCCCGTGGCCACCACCACTGGGAGTGTACTGAGTCAGACCTGAAGCCGGCACAGCACTGGTTCTTGCCCAATGCCTGCTATAACTGCTACCTAGCGACCATCTGTGTTCACTCAAGGCCCTAGGGCTCTATGGTCAGCAGGTGGCAATGCAAGCCAGGCTTGTGTCCTTCCCTTGAGATTGTGAATTCCCCCAGGCCCCGGGTGAATCCTGGGATCCAGGGCCTGGAAGCAGAAACCATAGAAATCTATTGTTGCTCTATACTACTGCAGCTGAGCTGGTGCCAAAACCACCAAACAAAGTCCTTCCCACTCTTCTCCAGGCCGAGGAGTCTCTTCTTACGTCCACCACCACCACAGGCTCACAGCGGGTACTGCCGTGTTTATTTAAGGCCCAAGGTCTCTTCAGTCAGCTTGTGGTGAATGCTGCCAGCCCTGGAACTCATCCTTCAGGGAAGTGGGCTCCCCTCTGGCCCAGGGTAGGTCCAGAGATGCAATCTCAAGCCAAGGCCTGCAATCAGGGACCCCAAGAGCCTGCTTGGTGCTCTTCCCCATTGTAGCTGAACTGGTACCTAAGTTCAAGAGAAAGTCCCCTTTACTCTCCCCTGTGCTGTTCTCAAGCAGCAGGGGGCCCTCCTCATAGCCGCCACAGCTGCGAATGTCCTGGGTCACACCTGAAACCTGCATGTCTCAGAGTCTTACTCAAGGCCATGGCTGTACTACCCGGTTACCACTGCTGATTATTCAGGTTTCAAGGGCTCTTTCATCAGCAGATGATAAATCCTGCCAGACTGGGTCCTTCCCTTCAAGGCAGTGAGTTCCCTTCTGGCCCAGGGTGTGTCTAGAAATGTCCTCTGGGAGCTAGGGCCTGGAATGAGGTCCTCAGGACTCTGCCTGGCGTCCTGGCCTACTGTGGCTGAGCTGGCATCCAAGTTGCAAGACAAAGTGCTTTTTGGTCTTCCCTCTCCTCTCCTCTCCTCTCCTCAAGCAGAACAAAGGGGTCTTTTTTGGAGATGTGGGTTGTGCTGCCTGGAGTTGGGGGAGGGGTGATGCAAGCAGTCCCTTAGCTGCGCCATCTGGTGTCTCACTAGGTTGTGTGTCCTCCATGTTCACAGGCTCTCAGCCCAGCACAGCAGCAGGACTTGCCCAGGATTTACAGTCCTTGTAACCTAGACTGCCTTTCAAGTTTATTTCGGATCCCACAGCACTTCAGCCCACAGCGGCAAGGCTTGCTGAATCTCAAGTTCCGACTGCTGGGATGAGTGATTCCCTTCTGGCCAAGGCTTGTTTAAATGCTCCCTCCATGGGTGCCAGCTGAGTTCTGCCCAGTGTTGGCAGCACTGCATGCCAACGCAAAGTCCCACAATCACTGTGTTCTCTCCCCTCCGGGGGCACAGATTGTGTCTCCATGCTACATGGCCAGCTACTTCTGGGGGCACTGGCCAGGAGTGTTGTTGGCAATTCAAGACTGTCTTTCCTGCCCTTTTCCTTGCCTCTTTCAGTGATATGAAGTTAGAACCAGGTACTGTGACTGCTCACCTGATTCCTGATGTTTGGTTCTTGTGGGGATCATTCTTTGTGTAGATAGTTGTAGAATTTGGTGTTCCTGTGGAGAGAATGATGGGTGGAGGCTTCTATTTGGCCATTATGCTCCACCTCCTCAACCAACATCTGACTACAACCCGCTGAGTGACCCCAAGGAAGGTCTGCCCAGCTAAGCCCTTTGTGAATCCCTGACCTACAAAACCACAAGAAAAAAAAAAATCAGCCTTGCTTTTTTTGAAGGTGCTGAATTTGGAGGTAATTTGTTACACAATAGTAACTGGAAGATAAATTTGGTACCCAGAGTGGGTACATCAAAGACTCAAAACAGGCTGGGCATGGTGGCTCACACCTGTAATCCCAACACTTTGGGAGGCCAAGGTTAGTGGATTGCTTGAGCCCGGGAGTTTAAGACACACATAGGCAACACAGTGAGACCCCCATCTCTACAAAAACTAAAAACATTAGCCAGGCATGGTGGTGCATGCTGTGTTGCTAGTTACTCAGGAGGCTGAGATGGGAGGTTTGATCGAGCCCAGGAGGCTGAGGCTACAGGGAGGCATGATCGCACCACTGCACTCTAGCTTGGGCAGCAGAGTGAGATCTTGCCTAAAAAACAAAACCCAACCCAAAACATATGATATTGTCTTTGGGACTGGGCAGCAGGCAAAGGCTGGAAGGGCCTTGAGAAGACTGTTAGTAGAACCTCAGTGGGCCTCGAGGCTGTTAATGAGTGCTTAAAAAGAGAGAAGAAAATGTTATTGAAAGATTGAGGCTGGGCACGGTGGCTCATATCTGTAATCCCAGCACTTTGGGAGGCCGAGGCAGGTGGATCACAAGGTCAGGAGTTTGAGACCAGCCTGACCAACATGGTGAAACCCTGTCTGTACTAAAAATACAAAAATTAGCCAGGCGTGGTGGTGTGTGCCTGTAATCCCAGCGAGCCGAGATTGCAATCTCAGCTCATTGCAACCTCTACTTCCCAGGTTCGAGAGATTCTTCTGCCTTAGCCTCCCAAGTAGCTGCAACTACAGGCACCCACCACCATGGCTGGCTAATTTTTGTATTTTTAGTACAGACGGGGTTTCACCATGTTGGTCAGGCTGGTCTCAAACTCCTGACCTTGTGATCCACCTGCCTCGGCCTCCCAAAGTGCTGGGATTACAGGTGTGAGCCACCACACCCAGCCCGTTTTCAGTTCTTTTGGGTATATACCTAGGAGTGGAATTTCTGGGTCATATAGTAATTCTATGTGTGGTGTTTTGAAGAACCACTAAACTATTTTCCATAGTGACTGCACCATTTTACATTCCCACCAATTGGCTTCTGTATTTTTTTCTTTTACTCTCAGTACACACCAGAGATTTCTGTATTTTTGATACAAAATTTTACGTATACCTACTTGTTAAACATTACAGTTCATATTGTTAATTAATGTAAATCAATATCTATTATAATCTCTACAATTAAATACTATATTACAATATATTTTAAATGCATACTAAAAGTTTTTAGATAAATATGGTATTAAGACCGGGCATGTTACTCACGTCTGTAATCCCAGCACTTGGGAAGCCAAGACAGGCAGATCACTTGAGCTCCCGAGTTGGAGACCAGCCTGGGCAACATGGAGAAACCCCAACTCTACCAAAAAAAAATACAAAAATTAGCCAGGCATGGTGGCATGCACCTGTAGTCCCAGCTACTTGGAAGGGCTGAGTTGGGAGGATTGCTTGAGCCTGGGAGGTGGAGGTTTCAGCATCTAAAAAGCCAAGTGGCTGAATGCAGTGGCTCATGTCTGTAATGCCAGTACTTTGAGAGGCCGAGGCAGAAGGATTGCTTGAGGCCAGGAGTTGGAGACCAGCCTGGACAACATAGCAAGATTCTCTCTACAAAATAATTTTTTAAATAAAAATAAATAATAAATAAAAAGCCAAGAGGTACAATGTTCAGGAGAAGAAGAAAAATACATGCAGAAATATATAAAAATTATAGGAGACCACTATAAGTTTGGCTAGAAATACAGTATTTTGGCTACTGAAAATGACGGAGTCATCTAATGTTGATATTATCAGAACAGAGTTGTCATCAAAGTCAGCTAACTAAAGCATCTGCTTCAAAACATTAAAGAGAAATTTTAGAAGTTTCAGAAACTAGCGAATATGAGATTAAGCAAAAAAGTGAGAAGATGCCGGCAGGGCCCAGTGGCTCATGCCTGTAATCCTAGCACTTTGGGAGGCCAAGGTGGGCAGATCACCTAAGGTCAGGAGTTTGAGACCAACCTGGCCAACAAGGTGAAACCCCGTCTCTACTGAAAATACAAAAATTAGCTGGGTGTGGTGGCGCGCACCTGTAATCCCAGCTACCCGGGAGGCTGAGGCAGGAGAATTGCTTGAACCCGGGAGGTGAAGGTTGCAGTGAGCTGAGATTGCACCGCTGCACTCCAGCCTGGGTGACGAGAGTGAGACTCCATCTCAAAAAAAAAAAAAAAAAAAAAATGGTGAGAAGATGCCATTTGAAACAAATTGCAATAATTATCCACTGTGGCTGCTACTTTGTGATAAAGTAAAAATGATCTGAATAGAGCACATACCTGAATAGATCACAAAGGAAAAGATTTAGATTTTAGGGAATCTACTTCACAGAATGGACATTTCTAAAGTTTTCTTTTCTTTTTTTGTTTCAGAAATGGGGCAGGGGAGGGAGCGTCTCACTAAGTTGCCCAGGCTGGTCTTGAACTCCTGGCCTCAAGGGATCCTCTGCATTGCTGAGATTATAGGCATGAGCCACTGCACCTGACAAAACATTTTTCTTTAATGTTCTAATGGCAAATGAATTCATTGTGACTGCTCATGTATTCCAAAAAAAGTTATCCTTATTTTTTGTGTATACTTTTCTGTAGTAATGCAATAAAATCAAATTTTTGCAACTTAAAAAAAAAAAAAGGTTCTGAAGATTGGAAACAGTTAAACAGAATTTGTGACCATGAAAATTTTGTTTTATTGTGAGGCTTTCTTTTGTGTCTTCTTCTGAGACAGGGTCTTTCTCTGTCACCCAGGCTGAATGCAGTGATGCAATCAATCAGAGCTCACTGCATTTGTGGCTTCAAACTCCTGGGCTCAAGTGATCCTCCTGTTACAGGATCTTTGGGGTTTCACTTTTATGGCTGGAAACCTCTGTGGCCGGTGGCATCTTTGCCTGAGTTCTCGTCCTGCATCCAGGAAGAATGAGAAGCGCAGACAAGCAGAGGGTGAGCACGACAGAGGCACTTTATTGACTGCTAGAACAGCCTGAAGAAGCCCCGCAGTGGGTAGCTTCTCTCTGTAGGCAAGTCGTCCTGTTGAGTGTTCACCTCTCAGCAGAGAGGAAGCCCTGGAGTGGTGGCTCCTCTCTGCAGGGGGATTGTCCCAGTGTCTGCCCAGCTCCTAGCAGAAAAGAGGCCCTGGAGTGGGTTGCTCCTGTCTGCCACCGGTAGTCCCAAGGTCTCTAAACTCTCAGCAGAGAGGGTAGCTCCTCTCTGCAGCTGGTCTTCCTGTCATGTGCTCAGCTCTGGCTGAGCCAGGGCTTTTATTGGCCTTAGAGGGGAGGAAGTGCATGCTGATTGGTCCAAGGGCGGCCATGGGCAGCCTGGAGAAAGCATCACAAGTTCCCACTCCAATGCTCTGGGACTGGCAGCCTGGCCCCCAACTTTCAGGCCCTCCCTGGCCTCAAGGTGGGGCCTCACCAGGGACCTATCCTCTTTTGCCCAGGAATCTGTCTGCCTTCTGCTGCCATTCATGGCACCAGAGCTTAGCCCCGATTTTGCTCTGAGATTGGAGTAGGCACCGGGAACAGGGAGAGGCCAGGCCATGGGAGCAGGCAGTTCTGGGCCTGTGAGGGCAGGGAGGCCTTCCTGGGCCCCCAAGAGTGCAGGGGTGCCTGAGTCTGCAGCCTGCTTTGGGCAGCTGCTGCTGGGCAGGGAAGGGGCCGGTGGGGTTCCTGCCTGCTCTGTAGAGTGGGAGGCCCGGGTCTGCAGGCGCAGTGTGGGCAGCTGCAGTGGCACCAGGGAGCTGCTCCTGCCCCAGCTCAGAAGGGGCAGGGGTCGTGCTGGTCGCTGGCTCCTGGCAGCAGCAGCCGTCTGGAGCAGCCACTGCATCACTCCCTCCTCGGCCTCCCAAGCAGCTGGAATTTCAGGAGTGAGCCACTGCACCTGGCTCATGTGATGCTTTTCTAAAATCAAAGTGTCTTTTTAAAATATTCAAATTGACAGTTTAATAAATGGTGCTTTGCAGAATACAATAAAATAAGTGAAACAAAAATAGATTATTTTGAGTGATTTTAGATATTACATGTTAGGCAAAAAATATTTTACATCTTAGAGGATCACAAGAAATTACTGGAGGTCCAAATGGTGGCATGTTTTAAACTTTAGGTGAGTTTTTTTTTTTTTTTTTTTTTTTTGAGGCGGAGTTTCGCTCTGTCGCCCAGGCTGGAGTGCAGTGGCCGGATCTCAGCTCACTGCAAGCTCCGCCTCCCGGGTTCACGCCATTCTCCTGCCTCAGCCTCCCGAGTAGCTGGGACTACAGGCGCCCGCCACCTCGCCCGGCTAGATTTTTGTATTTTTCAGTAGAGACGGGGTTTCACCGGGTTAGCCAGGATGGTCTTGATCTCCTGACCTCGTGATCCGCCCGTCTCGGCCTCCCAAAGTGCTGGGATTACAGGCTTGAGCCACCGCGCCCGGCCAACTTTAGGTGAGTTTATAGCTAATCATAAAAAAAGGGAACCAGGAGCCGTGACTCATGCCTGAAATCTCACTGTTTTGGGAGGCCAAGGTGAGAGGATCACTTGGGGCCAAGAGTTCCAGATCAGCCTGGGCAACATAGCAAGACCCACTCGGAAAAAAAAAAAAAAAAAAAAAAAGCCAGGTATTGTGGCATACACCTCTAGTCCTAGCTATGCAGGAGACTTGCTGGAGCCCAGAAGTTCAAGGTTAAAGTGAGCTATGATGGTGCCACTGCACTCCACTCTGGGCAACAGAACACGACTCTGTCTCCAAAAGAATAAAATAAAAAAGGATGTTGTGTCTAATAACATGAAAACAAATGTGTGCTGCTACTAGAAAATTAGATTTGATTTGAGATATTATTAAGAATAAAAGAGGCAAATACATTTGCTTCCTTTTTTAAAGAGACAGGGTCACATTCTGTCACCCAGGCTGGAGTAATCATAGCTCACTTCAGCTCCACCTCCTAATCTCAAGCAATGCTCTCATCTCAGCCTCCTAAAGCACTAGGATTACAGTCACAAGCTACCACATCTGGCACCCCACTTTTTAAAAAAAATTTTAATATTTTAAAGGAGATGGGGTCTTGTTGTATTTGCCAGGTTTGCCTTGAACTCATGGCCTCAAGTGATCCTCCTGCCTCTGCCTCTCAAAGTCCTGGGATTATAGGCATGAGCCACCAAGCCCAGCCTCTCACTTTTGATTGTGCACCAGATGTAGCCCATTGTGAACAAGTGTGTCAGACTGTGAGCACGCTCACATGAAGAATAATGCCATTAACAGTAAAATAAGTTGCATTGACTTTACTGAAATCAAAGAAAAAACTAAGTCTAGCCTATGACATTACGAGTTGGAAAAAGGTATTAACATAAAACACGCTTTTGGCCAGCGATATGATCATGGAACAACCATGGCAGGTTATCCAAGGGTGTATAAGCTACTATTTCCCTCCAAAAATGATTATGCCAAATTGTGTCTTCCTCGGTTCATAATTTTTTTTTTTAAAGAGACAGGGTCTCACTCTGTTGCCCGGGCTGGAGAGCAGTGACATGAACATGGCTCACTGCAGCACCAAACTGCTGTGCTCAATCAGCTCTTAATTCATATGCAAAAATTCTGCTTCTGTGAAATGAAATTTGATGACCTGTTTTAACATTGTATGTTTGTGTTTGTGTGTGAATTCAGTGGACAGAATATTCTTACATCTGTTTTAAAAAACTATTCCCCATGGAGATCAAGATCAAATGCAACCAAGGCACTTCACAAACTAAAACTAAAGGTATTTGTAAACACTGAACTTTTTATTTTTTTTTGAGACAGCGTCTTGCTTTGTCGCCCAGGTTAAAGTGCAGCAGCATGAGCACCTGGCTAATTTTTAAACTTTTTGCAGCGACAGGGTCTCACGTTGTTGCCCAGTCTGGTCTTGAACTACCGGGCTCAAGCAATCTTCCAGTCTTGGCCTCCTAATGTGCTGCTGGGATTACAGGTGTGAGTCACCTCACCCAGCATGAGAAGCTTTTTAATACTATCAGTCAGGTGGCATTTTCTTTTTTTTTTTTTTTAAAAGACAGAGTCTCGCTCTGTCACCCAGGCTGGAGTGCAGTGGCACCATCTCAGCTCACTGCAAGCTCTGCCTGCCGGGTTCACGCCATTCTCCTGCCTCAGCCTCCCGAGTAGCTGGGACTACAGGCATCCGCCACCATACTTGGTTAATTTTTTGTATTTTATTAGATGCGGGGTTTCACTGTGTTAGCCAGGATGGTCTCGATCTCCTGACCTCGTGATCTGCCAGCCTAGGCCTCCCAAAGTGCTGGGATTACAGGCATGAGGCACCGAGCCCGGCCACGGTGGCATCTTTGGAAGAAATTTTGGTCAGGTGAAATTAGTGAAAAATTATTTAAGATCATCACTTGGTCAAGAGAAATTCACATGATAATTCTCTCAACTGAAAAATGAGACAGTAGATTTTAGAAATATTCACGAGTTTGTTTCTATTTACGTAAGGAGAGTAAACTTACTGTTTTTGTGTAAGTAAAATATTTAAACTTAAAATATTTTGGGTTTTAATATACATATTTTCCTTTTTTTTTTCCCACTTACTGAAACATTGTGGGGAAAAATTAACATTAAAAAACACATGTTTTGACCGGGTGCAGTGGCTCACGCCTGTAATCCCAGCACTTTGGGAGGCCAAAGGCAGGTGGGTCACCTAATGTCAGGAGTTTGAGACCAGCCTGACCAACATGGTGAAACCCTGTCTCTACTAAATATAAAAAATTAGCCAGGTGTGGTGGTGGACGCCTGCAATCCCAGCTACTTGGGAGACTGAGGCAGGAGAATCGCTTGAGCCCAGGAGGCAGAGGTTGCAGTGAGCTGAGATTGCGCCACTGCACTCCGGCCTGGGCGACAAGAGCAAAACTCCATCTCAAAAGAAAAAGAAAACCACATACACAAAAACCACATTTTTTCCTTTTGCCTCAGGCTCCAGCATCACTCTCCTGCACGGGAGGGTACTGGTTGGAAGGTATGTGAGGGAACCTTCTGATGGTCATGCTCAGGACCTTGAGAAGGGTCTGAGGCACACACTTGTGAAAACTCGGCAGGTACTCACCCGTGAGCAGGGCATCGCGCCGAATGCCGAGCTTTCCGTCCAGAGGAAAACCCGGTAGCAAATGGATTCTAATGATGTGCGCACCGGAGTGTTAGGGAAAGCCGCCTGAGGTCTATAATTTACTTGGAAATGCATAAAAAGTAAAATGGATCAATGCAGGGAGGATTAACTAGATGTGACAAAGTCCAGTAACGTGAATGGTACGCTCAGGTGGTGGGTATATATCCAGATGTGCAATATAAAATTCATTCATCACTGCTGTGAGCCGGCAAATGTCTGTGGCCAGGTGTTGGGGGCGAAAGGAGGTCTAGGCCTCTGCTCCTGTGCTTCAGATGCCGGCACGTCCCGGAGGAGCTCCTGCCACCCCTTGGATGCTGTCCAGGTGGGGCGGCTGGGGTAAAATACAGTATCCTGAGGAAGAAGTAGCCAACCCTTACGGGGGATGGGTCAAGTTGTGGAAAGAAAGGGCAGAGAGCAGAATGTGGCACTGGGCGAGGGGAGACATGGAGCATCCTCAAAACAGGGGGAGGCCTGGCTCGGGCCTTCCTCACCCACCCCTGCTCCCCACCGAGTCTGTCCTCCTTTTCCCTCCACTCTGTCAAGCACAAGGCAAGGCCAAGGCTGACAGATTTGCCAGTAAATAAATTGAAGACCTTTTCAGATTTGGTTTATTATTTGCACAGACAACCAAAGAAAGAATGGCCAAAGGTGCCCAGTCCCCATGGACCTTGTGCAGGGCAATACCGAAAAGTGACCACATGACTGCCACATGGATGACAGGACACTGGGCCGCAAAGAGCTGCAGCCACGCTAAGTGCCCAAGGTGACTCAGCAGAGCCTGGGAGGCATTAGGAGCCGCAGGGAGGCGAGGGGGCCCGGCTGTGCCCAGGAGCATGGCAAGGTGCTCTGCTGAGAGCAGGGTGCAGCTGTGGCCCATGTGGATACGTGCAAGGGCGCCAGGGCAGAGCTCTCCCCGGACTCGCCCCCGGGACTTTCCTTCAGGTTCCTCCACTCCCAAGACACCATCAGGGCCTCTGGAAACAAACAGATTGGGGGTCCCCTCTGTCTCTGAGGAAAACACAAGTCACTCAGAAGCTTAAGATGCTCTGTGCCACTCAGGAAATGGGACTTAAAAATCGTCAGACAGCTTGGAAAGGCTTAAGAGAAGGAGGGGCGTCGCAGAGGCCCACTCAGGGTGCAGCTATATCAAGGGGTAACAATTCCAGTTTCAGTTTTTAAAATCACAGTGAAACACCAGAGCAAGGACAGAGTGAAGAGAGCGCTGCCCTCCCTGATGAGACCAGACCCACTCCCGGAGGGTAGGGACAGTGGCAAGAACACAGACACGGGTGGCCACGTGGGGCTGTGGTGGGCAGCCTGGGAGATGGCCCTCAGCGCCCCCAACTCCTGGTGTGTGTCCTGTGGAACCTCCTCCCCTGGGCGGAACCCACACCAACAGAACACAGCAGAAAGAGGGGGGGTTCCCTGTGGCTGCAGGAGCCTGCCTTTGCGGCTTGCTGAGCTATGCGGGAGCTGTGCCAAGGAAAGGTCCGTGCAGCAGAGAATTGAGTGAGGCCTCCAGCCAAAAAGCAGAAAAGATCGAGGCCCTCACTCTAATAGCCCGTGAGGAACTGAATCCTGCCCACAGCCGCGGGGCCAGCAGAGAAGCTGAGCCTCCCCGCCTGGAGCCTGCAGTCCGCTCACAGTCCGGCGGGTCCTGACGGATGCCTCGGGAGGGACCTTGAGGCAGAGGCTCCTTCACCGGGCCTGGATGTCTGACCCACAGACACTGTGGAGCTACATTTGTTTGAAGGGGCTCAGCTGCGGGGCAAATTGTTACACAGCAACCGACAAGTTTCTGTTCCCTGTTTCTGTTCTTTTTCTTCAACAGGGCTGGGTGTGGAGTGGCCCGCTCCTGCCAGCCCTGCTCCGCGTACCCTCATGGGCTGAGCTGCGGGGTGAGCCGGGCCCTGTCTTCCTCCCTGCCCTGGCTCTGTCCCCCCAGTGCCCAACCCCGAGAGTGGGGAGAGCGGTGGGGCTGCGCGGACTCTGAGAAGCCTTCCAGTTCCAACTGCCAGGGAGCTGCTGCCCAGGGAGCGCGAGGAGCGAGGTCGGGCATGCGCGGGCTCTGCCTCTGATGCTAAGAAGGGGAGACAGGGAAACGGAGTGAAGCCAGCGAAGGCAGCACGCGTCCCAGGGCAAGACCCCACGCACCAACACAGCTGAATTTCCGGCAGCGGGAAGGCCCTGTGCTTCACTCCTGCCCAGTCACTGGGAAATTCCCAAGTCAAGATGGGGAGCATGGTGGCGCCTGGCGTCTGAAAGGCAAACCCCCTCCTCTGTGTCATCCTCTAACCTCTCCCTGTCCTGCGGGGCTCACATGCCACCTCCTCCAGGAAGCCTTCCTTCAGGAGCCTGCCTGTCAGAGGTCATCTCACCTTTTTCTCAGATCCCATGCCCTGTTGATTGTTCTCTCATTGCCTTGTTTCCTGTACACAAATGGTCAGGAAACGTCTGTCCTTCTGAAATTCCACTCTCCTTAAGGCAGAGGCCCTGCTCCACCAGGAGCAGCTAAAATTTCCTATTGAGACTCCTCCTGGTTACAGGGGCACAGGTTGCCCCCAGGGATCTGTTCTCAGCTTCCCGAGGGCAGGGTGTGCCTCCTCCCACCTTCCCACATGCTGCTGGTGCTACAGAACCTGTCCAGGGCCAGGGGAGGTACCCACTGTCTGCACTTGTAGGGCACAAAGGGACAGCCCTCTCTGTCCAGAAGTCCAGGGACTCAGCCTTGGTGCAGACTGGGTCTTAGGCAAGGCAAAGCCAGAGGACAGGATCTGCAGGGACTTCTGGATAGGAACCAGCCGGCAGCCAGGCTCCTCAGAGCGCTAGAGGTCTGGGGGTTCTCACCTGATCCTTAACTAGAAAACCAGGGCTGTTATGTTCCATGCCATGTGCACTCCCAGGGGAAGTGGTACTTCTCCCTCCTGACTCTGTCCCCACCTCCCTAAACAAGCCTGTGGCCCTCTAACAAAGCCCAAAGTCCCATGAAAGATCCTGCCTGGTGCTGGTCCTCAGCTACGTGGACTGAGTAGCCCTTTTTAACAGGAAGGACAGCATCTGGTTCCCCCCTTTCCAGTGGCCTTCTCCACAGGGCTGGCCTGACTCCCCACAGCACTCACCTGGACAAGTGGGGGCCCATTCCCCGGCTGGCCTCTCGTTGTTCCCCGAAGGTCTCTCTCAGCATGGTGAACTCCATGGGAGCCAGGGTTCTGCCCGTGTGAGGGAGGTGCTCAGATCCTGCAGGGAGGGAACAAGGTGGAGGAAGTCGCTGGCCCTGCAGAAGCTGGAGTCACCCCCTCCACACCCACTGCCAGGGAAGGGGCAGGAAGCATCAGGGGAGTCACCTGCTCTCGTCTGAGAGGGAGGTAGAGGCAGAGGGAGGCTAGAGAAAGACAAAGGCAAGGCAGGGGCAGAAGCAGGGAAAGCCCAGCAAAGGTGGGTTGGAGGAAAAGACAGAAATGGGGATGAAAGAATGAAAGAAACAGAGAGAGGCAGAGAGACAGGGAAGAGAGGAGAGAGGAAGGGAGCCAGAGAGAGGAAGAGAGAGCTGGTGAGATGGGGAAGGGAAGGATATGAAGGCAGGGGAGGATGAAAACGCAAAGAGAATGAGGTGGAAACAAAGAGAAAGGGAATTCCAACCAACAGTAGTCACTGAGAAAGGGACTTTCCACGCTATTTCATTCAACCCTCAAAACAAGTAGGTACTACTGCCATTCCCATGATGTAGATGAAGAGACAAAGGTTTAAGAGATAAAGAGGGAGGGAGAGAAAATAGAGGCAGGAGAGAGAAAATATGAGGCAGGAATACAGATGAGACAGAGACTGCGTATTCAAGGATCAAAAGACAACAGGCCGGGCCTGGTGGCTCACGCCTGTAATCCCAGCACTTTGGGAGGCTGAGGCAGGTGGATCGCCTGAGGTCAGGAATTCAAGGCCAGCCTGGCCAACATGGTGAAGCCTTGTCTCTATTAAAAATACAAAAATTAGTTGGGTGTGGTGGTGGGTGCCTGTAATCCCAGCTACTTGGGAGGGCGAGGCAGGAGAATTACTTGAACCCAGGAGGCGGAGGTTGCAGTGAGCCGAGATCGTGCCACTGTGCTCCAGCCTGGACAACAAAGCACAAACTCTGTCTCAAAAAAAAAAAAAAAAAAAAAAAAAAAAGACAAACAACAACCCAACAGTCTATCTGCCCATAACAGCATAAACTCGAGAAGAAGGACTGTCTGTCTCCAGCAACTAGAAGAATGCCTGACAAAGAGCAGGCGTCCAGTTAACAGCTGTGGAACGAACAAGCAAACATTATCTGGACTATGCCATCAGGCAAATAAAAGCCTTGGAAACTGCATAAAACCGGGGTGACCAGGAAAGGCTTCACGCAGACAGTCTATCTGAGCCAAACCCGGAGGCATGCAGGAGGCAGAGCAGCGGCTTTGGTCATGCAGCAAAAGCCAAGTATCTGACAAGGGCACGGAAACAGAAGGTGGCAGAGCGGGTGTGGGGGCAAAGGCGGTAAGTTCTGGGGACCAGGTCTACTGTTCCTCGAGAAGCTGCAGTGTTGGGCTTTCGAAAGGACTGAAGCTCAGGTAGGGGTTTTCTTAATGGCCACTGCCATTCTCCAAGTGAGAGACAAGAACCTGAACTAAAAACACAGGAGCCGGACAGCGGGAAAGGGACAAGGTCTAAGATTCAGCCACTTATTCATTCAACCTACTGAAGAGGTAGGATTGCCAGTTCCTGGACACCACCTGCAGGGCTCCAGTGTCCCCTGCAACCTGGGAGGTCAAGGTTGCCCAGTCAGGGCTCCAGGGAGGTGTCTCCATGGACTGTCTGCTTTCCAGCCTGAGGGACTGATGACCTGGTTGCTCTCAAGGATCCAGAACGTGAAAGGAGGCGCAGGTTTTGTTGGAAAGCTGAGTTCACATTTGAACTTGTTGCAGAACCTGTGGGATTCCTGAGAGGTGACAGCCGGGGCATTTGGATCAACTCTGTGAGAGCTCCAGAGAGGGCTGGGCCGGAAATAGACTTCGCAGCTGGTGGCACAGCAAGCGAAGCCATGGAGATCACACAGATTACAGCCTAGAAGCTAGAGAAGAGGGCCAAGCAAAGCAATGTGGGGCACAATATTTAAGAAGACAATATTCACCGGGCGCGGCAGCTCATGCCTGTAACCCCAGCACTTTGGGAGAGTGAGGCAGGTGGGTTGCTAGACCAGCCTGGGCAACACTACAAAAATCTCTCTCTACAAAAAAATACACAAATCAGCCAGGCATGGTGGTGTGCGCCTATAGTCCCAGCTGCTCGGGAGGCTGAGGTGGGAGGATCACTTGAGCCTGGGAGGTCGAGGTTGCAGTGAGCCATGATCATACCACTGCACTCCAGCCTCCAGGCTGAGACAGAGTGAGAACCTATCTCAAAAAAAAAAAAAAAAAAAAAAGACAATATTTAATATCCAGTTGTGAAGAGCCACTGCCAGAACCTGAGAAGGAATGGTGGAACAAGAAGAGCAAGAAAACTAGACAGAGAACAATTTTTTGAGATAAGGTCTCACTCCCATTGTCCAGGCCGGAGTGCAGTGGCGTGATCTCAGTTCACTGCAGCCTTGACTTCCCCGGCTCCAGTGACACTCCCACCTCAGCGTCTCGAGTGGCTGGGACTACAGGTGCGGGCCACCATGTCTGGGTAATTTTTGGTATTTTTGGTAGAGATGGAATCTCACTATGTTGCCCAGGCTAGTCTTGAACTCCTGGGCTCAAACGATCCGCCTAACAACCTCCCAAAGTGCTGGGATTACAGGTGTGAGCCACCGCACCCTGGCAAGAACAATGTTTTAAGAAGCACGAGGATGGTGAGTATCAAACGCTGCATAGTTCAGGTGAGAGAACTGAAGAGTCTACTCGGCAATCAGGAGTTCATTGGAGACTCTGGCAGAAGTTTTCTATAGCAGAATGGCAGGAAACGTAGCCATACTGAGATTTCGTTAGGCACAAACAGGTGGTGAGGAAGTAAAGAAAATGAGAATGAAGACTGATTTTAAGAAACGAGTGGCCGGGCGCGATGGCTCACTCCTGTAATCCCAGCATTTTGGGAGGCCGAGGCGGGCGGATTACGAGATCAGGAGACGAGACCATCCTGGCTAACACAGTGAAACCCCGTCTCTACTAAAGAATACAAAAAATTAGCTGGGCGTGGTGGCGGGCGCCTATAGTCCCAGCTACTCAGGAGGCTGAGGCAGGAGAATGGCGTGAACCCGGGAGGCGGAGGCTGCAGTGAGCTGAGATTGCGCCACAGCACTCCAGCCTGCGCAACAGAGCGAGATTATCTCAAAAAAAAAAAAAAAAAAAAGAAAAGAAAAGAAAAGAAAGAAAGAAAGAAAGAAAAAAAGAAACGAGAGTGAAGAAAACAGTGGGACAATAAGTAGGAAACCTCAACGGGGTGTGAGGACAAGTTCTCCAGGATTAAGTGGATAAGACGGAGGTTGGCCCTTAAGATTTGGAACAGGTTCAACAGAGAGGAATAGCAAGGTTTAAGGGATGGTTCCTGACGTCTAAGGGCGCATTTAATATATTTTCAAGGCTAAGGTGGGGCAAGATCTGGAGGAGAGAGGATGGTACCCCAAGTGTTATCCTGCATTGACAGGTCAATAGACAGTACAGCCACATGGGAACGGAGCAGGTGTGGACAGAACGCATGGCTCCCCAGGGAGGCCAGTATTTTTCCATGAGGATGCAAGAGTGAAAAGCCTGGGAGATTCCATGAAGAGCTGAGGGGCTTCTGAGCCACAGCTTAAACCTTAACCCTCCTCCTCCCAGATACATTCAAATCCAAGTAGTGACAATGATCCTAGTAAGACCTGCGCTTCCCTGGCTACCGTCTATCAAGGAATGCCACTGTCTACCTGTAGGCAGTGTGCATTGGATTGGGTTCTCTGCGGGGTCTTGCTGATCTTAAAGAGAATGCAGGGGCCCTATGAGACTCACCTCTGTACCCCCAGCACATAACAGGTGCTCAACACATTCGCAAGGGGAACGCCGAGCAAAGCGGAGGCCCGGGTTCCCTCCTGGAGAAACCTGCTTCCCCTCCACGGTCTCAAGCGTCCCCTCCTTCCTTGACCTCAGTCATTGATTTCCGCTGCACTTCCTATCCCTGGGGGAGCTTTCAACGCTCCGCCGTTCAGGCCGCCGGTCCCCGCAGCCCGGGCCCCGCTCTCTAGGGCTGGGCCCCCCGGCGGCCCTGGACTGGCCCTGCAGACGACCTCTCTCGCCTGCGCTTCCTCAAGCGTAAATCGGGCGGCGGGGGCTGCAGGGCCTTCATCTCTTCCTCTGTTCCGCGATGTCGGAGAGACCGCAGCCCAGCCTCTGCCACCGCAGAGCTGCTTATCCGGCAGCGCGACTCCCTCGGGCACCGTTGGATGCCGTTGCTTACCGTTAGGCAAGTGTTTTAAGAAGCACGAGCATGTCCAGTGTCAAATGCTGCAAAGGGCTCAGAGCTCGCGACCAAGGGGTGTGGCCTCCGGGCCGCGAAGGCCTCTGGGAGTTGTAGTCCTGCCTCGGGCTGCGGTGGCCTCTTAAAAAAAAAAAAAATCTGGCCCTTGGGTCCGTCGCTGCCTCGGTGTCCCTGTCGGGCTTCCCAGCAGCGGCCTAGCGGAAAAGTAAAAGATGTCTGAATATATTCAGGTAACCGAAGATGAGAACGATGAGCCCATTGAAATACCATCGCAAGACGATGGGACGGTGCTGCTGTCCACGGTTACCGCACAGTTTCCAGGGGCGTGTGGGCTTCGCTACAGAAATCCAGCGTCTCAATGTATGAGAGGTGTACGGCTGGTAGAAGGAATTCTGCCTGCCCCCGATGCTGGCTGGGGAAATCTGGTGTATGTTGTCAACTATCCGAAAGATAACAAAAGAAAAATGGATGAGACAGTTGCTTCATGAGCAGTGAAAGTGAAAAGAGTAGTCTAGAAAACATCCAATTTAACAGTGTTGGGTCTCCCGTGGGGAACAACTGAACAGGGCCTGAAAGAGTATTGCAGTACTTTTGGAGAAGCTCTTGTGGTGCAACAAAGCCAAGATGGGCCTTTGAGAAGCAGAAAAGTGTTTGTGGGGTGCTGTACAGAGGACATGACTGAGGATGAGCTGCGGGAGTTCTTCTCTCAGTGTGGGGATGTGATGGATGTCTTCATCCCCGAGCCATTCAGAGCCTTTGTCTTTGTTACATTTGCAGATGGTCAGATGGCGCAGTCTCTTTGTGGAGAGGACTTGATGATTAAAGGAATCAGAGTTCATATATATCCAATGCCGAACCTAAGCACAATAGCAATAGAAAGAAGTGGCAGATTTGGTTGTAATCCAGGTGGCTTTGGGAATCAGGGTGCATTTGGTAACAGTAGAGGGGGTGGAGCTGGTTTGGGAAACAATCAAGGTAGTAATACGGGTGGTGGGATAAACTGTGGTGCATTCAGCATTAATCCAGCCATGATGGCTGCTGCCCAGGCAGCGCTACAGAGCAGTTGGTGTATGATGGGCATGTTAGCCAGTCAGCAGAACCAGTCAGGCCCATCAGGTAAGAACCAAAGCCAAGGCAACATGCAGAGGGAGCCAAACCAGGCGTTCGGTTCTGGAAATAACTCTTATGGTGGTTCTAATTTTGGTGCGGCAATTGGCTGGGGATCAGCATCAAATGCAGGGTTGGGCAGTGGTTTTAATGGAGGCTTTGGCTCAAGCATGAATTCTAAGTCTTCCGGCTGGGGAATGTAGACAGTGGGGTTGGGGCTGGTTGGTATAGAATGGTTGGAATTCAAATTTTTCTAAACTCATGGTAAGCATATTGTAAAATACATATGTGCCATGAATTTTCAAAATTGGTTTGTTCAGTGCGGAGTATATTCAGCAGTATTTTTGACATTTTTCTTTAGAAAAAGGAACAGCTAAAGGAATTTTATAAGTTTTGTTACATGAAAGGTTGAAATAGTGAGTGGTTGAAAGTGAACTGCTGTTTGCCTGATTGGTAAACCAATACACTACAATTGGTAGTAAAATGTTTCTCCTGTAATATGTTATCCCTGGACTTGTCAAGTGAATTCTTTGCATGTTCAAAATGGAAACCATGGATTAGAACTACATCCTTTACCCCTTGTTTTAATTTGAACCCCACCATATGGATTTTTTTCCTTAAGAAAATCTCCTTTCAGGAGATCATGGTGTCACAGTGTTTGGTTCTTTCACTTTGTTTTTTAACATTTGTCTCCCCTTAAATACAAAAGTACAATATGAAGCCTTCATTTAATCTCTGCAGTTCATCTCATTTCAAATGTTTATAGAAGAAGCACTTCATTGAAAGTAGTGTTGTAAATATTGTGCCATAGGAATACTTTTTATTTTTCGAGATGGAGTCTTGCTCTGTCGCCCAGGCTGGAGTGCAGTGGTGCGATCTTGGCTCACTGCAAGCTCCGCCTCCCAGGTTTATGCCATTGTCCTGCCTCAGCCTCACGAGTGGCTGGGACTACTGGCTAGAAGACACTATGCCCAGCTTTTTTTTTTTTTTTTTTTTTTTTTCGTTTTGGAGAGATGGGGTTTCACTGTGTTGGCCAGGATGGTCTCAATCTCCTGACCTCGTGATCCGCCTGCCTCGGCCTCCCAAAGTACTGGGATTACAGGCATGAGCCACAGCGCCCGGCCAGGAATACTTCTGTCTACATGCTTTCTCATTCAAGAATTCGTCATCATGCATCACAGCCCGCGTCTTTGATGGTGGGTGTCCCATTTTTATCTGCTACTCTTTATTTCATGGAGTTGTATCAACGCTATGAACGCAAGGCTATGATATGGAACCAGAAGGCTGTTTGAACCTTCGAAACCTTGTGTGGGATTGATGGTGGTGCCGAGGCATGAAAGGCTAGTGTGAGCGAGGAAAGGAGAGAGTGCGTGCAGAGACTTGGTGGTGCGTAATGGATATTTTTTAACTTGGCGAGATGTGTCTCTCAATCCTGTGGCTTTGGTGACAGTGTGCAGAGAGCAATGATAGCAAATAATGTACGAATGTTTTTTTGCATTCAAAGGACATCCACATCTTTTGGAAGATTTTAAGTGAGTTTTTGTTCTTAGATAACCCACATTATTTGAATGTGTTAAGTGAAACGATACTTATACTCCCCCCACCCCTTTGTCAACTGCTGTGAATGCTGTGTGGTGTATGTTCTCTTCTGTTAACTGACATGTAAGTCTGGAAATATGAACTGAAACTGATGGGTTGAGAATATGGACTGAGCTTGTGGTGTGCTTTGGAAGAGGACTTGGAAGCGGAGTTCACCAGTGAGCTCTGGTGTCTCAAAGAAAGGGTGGAAGTTCTAATGTCTGTTAGCTACCCATGAGAATGTTGTTTGCTGCAGTTCTGTGTCCTGTGCTTGGATGCTTTTTATAAGAATTGCCATTGTTGGAAATTCTTAAATAAAACTGATTTAAATTAAAAAACAAAAACAAAACACTAAGTAGAGGAGTAGGAACTACATCTCCCATGAGGCCCCGCTGCTCGCCTCTGGCGGGGCGGGGTTGGGGGGCGTGGTCAAGGCATCGGCTGTTCCGAGCGCCTCCGAGTGCATGGCGCCCCGCCCCGAACCTGGCTCCAGGGGGCTCGGGGATTCCCCAGCGCCGTCTCAGGGCAGTCCCGACCGAAGGGCTCAAGGGCTGGGCTCGCGGGCAGATCGAGACCGTCCGGGTCCTGGCTCTCCGGTCACTTGCAGAGGCCTGAGTTCCGAGCACAGCGTAGGGAGGGCTGGAAGGGAGGAGCCCCGGGGGGGCGGCGGTGCTGAGCCGGGCAGAGTCTTGAAGGTCGCAGTCAGGACGGCCGTGGAGTGGGAGGGGAGTCAGAGGCCTGCTGCGGAGGCCCAGGTTAGAAACGCGGCTGCCTTGGACTTGGTCGGTGGCAAAGACGACACGTGGAGGCAGGGCTTAGAAGCAGAGCTCGGCCGGGCGCGGTGGCTCACGCCTGTAATCCCACCACTTTGGGAGGCCGAGGCGGGCAGATCACGAGGTCAGGAGATCGCGACCATCCTGGCTAACACGGTGAAACCCCGTCTCTACTAAAATTACAAAAAACTAGCCGGGCTTGGTGGTGGGCACCTGTAGTGCCAGCTACTCGGGAGGCTGAGGCAGGAGAAATGCTTGAACCCAGGAGGCGGAGGTTGCAGTGAGCCGAGACTTCGCCACTGCACTCCAGCCGGGGCGACAGAGCGAGACTCCGTCTCAAATAATAATAATAATAAAAAATAAAAATAGAAAAAGAAGTAGCGCTCATGGGCTTGGCTGATTGGAAGTGGGATGGCAGGAAGAGGGTGAACTTGAGGGTGATGTCTAGATTTTTTTGCTCAATCCATGGGGTGCCAAGAAGTGGTGATGGCTGAGGATCTGTTGTTTTGGTGGTGGTGTGAGCCCATCTGACATCTTTTTTTTTTTTTTTTTTTTTTTTTTTGAGACGGAGTCTCGCTCTGTCGCCCAGGCTGGAGTGCAGTGGCGCAATCTCGGCTCACTGCAAGCTCTGCCTCCCGGGTTCACGCCATTCTCCTACCTCAGCCTCCCGAGTAGCTGGGACTACAGGCGCCCGCCACTGCGCCCGGCTAATTTTTTTCTATTTTTTAGTAGAGACGGGGTTTCACCATGGTCTCGATCTCCTGACCTTGTGATCCGCCCGCCTCGGCCTCCCAAAGTGCTGGGATTACAGGCGTGAGCCACCGCGCCCGGCGAGCCCATCTGACATCTAAGTGCAGTCATTGAGTGGACAGGAGAATAGAGAGGAGACAGCCACCTGGAGAGGGGCTTTGAATCAAGAGTACAGGATTGGCAAAAAGGGCCGAATGGAGTCACTGGGTGTGGGGGTGGCAGGGAAGACTGAGGACAAAGCCTTGGGAAGGACACATCCAGTTGGAGGTTGGCAGGGAGGAGCATTGAGTACAGGGGACTGAGGATGACCAATGAGGTAGAAGGAAGGCTAGTGTGGTGCCCTTGAGGTTGGAGGAGGAGCCTCCAGTAACCCAGGAGAGGTGAAGTTGACATGCAGACATGCCCACTGGGTTGCGAAGCATGCTTATCACTGGAGATTTTGACTGTGCAGTTTCAGTGGAAGGGTGGCCAATAGCTTGATTGGAAAGGAATGAAGAGGAATGAGATGTGTGGAAGTGGAGGCAGTAAGTGTAGATGACGCTTTCAAGGAATTTTGCTTTAGAGCAAAGAAATGAGGCAGAGGCTAACAGTATGTCAGATCCAGGGAGGTTTTTCTGAGTGAAAGTATTCATATTACAGCCTGTTTGTATGTTAATGAGAATGATCCAGAAGGGAGGCAAAGCTAGTGGTGCAGTGGAGAGCAGAGTCCCTGAGCAGGTGAGCAGGGATGGGGGCCCATGCCCATGTGGGAAGCGGGCGCCACACTGCTTCACGATGGAAGGCAGAACGCCTGGGCCAGGGCGCAGGCAGGTGTCACAGACAGAGAATGTCCTTCATGACCACATCCTAATTCCCAGAACCTGCAAATATGCCAGTTTATATGGCAAAAGGGACTTTGCAAATGTGATTAAGAATTAAGCTAAAGACCTTCATACAAGATTATCCTGGATTCTCCAGGGGCGGAGGGGAGGCGGCCGGTGTTATCACAAGGATCTTTAAAAGTAGAAGGAAGGAGAAGACGTGACCATGGAAGAAGGGTCAGAGAGATGCAACGCTTCCAAGGAACTTTGAGGATGGAGGAAGGGACCGTCCTCCTAGGAATGTGGGTGGCCCCTGAATGAAGACAGGGCAGGAGAAGGAACACAGCACTGCCTGCCAACACCTTGATCTTAGCCCAGTGAATCCTGACAGACTTCTAACCGTGGAACTGCAACATCATAACCGTGTGTTTGAAGCCACCAAGAGGGTAGTCATTGGTTTTGGCAGACATAGAAAACTAATACAGTGGGTCAGGGATTCGGATGGGAAGGAGACAGCCCTCAGAGAATGGCTTGTGGGGAGCCTGGGGGCTCTGGGAGAGAGGAGCTGGTGTGAAACAACCAGCTGGCTGGGAAGCTGGTGGCCCCGGCCGCCCCACAGGCAAGAGCAGCTCTCAGCCCCAGGAGACCAACAGTGGTCACTGGTGTGGGAGCCAGTTTACATTTCCAAAAGAAGCTGCACTTGAGGATTACTGTGAAGCTGACTTCAGGGCTGGAGGGACACGGGGCCAGAGTTCTGGGTTAGTGGCTTCTGACCCTGGTCCTAGCAACACTGTTACTCCAGGTCAGCCTCCTGCACCCTGCCTCCTGGGCTTCCCCCTTGACCCCCTCCTAGGGCCTCTGGGAAGGTGTGATGAGTGGATTTCAGAGGTGAAATTTGTTCCTTTGAAGTAGTCCGTGGCTGATGCTCCCTGAATGACATGAGAGCTCATTGGCATGGCCTCTGGGTGGTATTTGGGAGCCAGGGCTTTCAGGATGGCCCGTTATCCATCCGTGTCCCTGTGGGCACATCCTACATCAGTCTGTCTGAGGAAATAAAAATAATCCCAGGAATGATATTTCCATTGCTCAAGTCGGGCGCTGGCTCCTCACTGCCCCAACAGCTCAGCTCCAGATTATAAAGTTAAAGCTGCATTTGGTTATAGCCCTATGATTGAATTGAGGTGAGCCAGAGCGAACCCCAAACTTTGAAATGCCCCTGGTGGCCAGGATCTGCTTGGGGGCATAAAGGGGCTGCTGGGAAAGGTGTTCTTAAGGCAAAAGCACATGTCCAGAGAGGAGACCCTGATGTCAATCCTAAGTTGTCACACCTCGGCCCTAGCCTAGGGACTGCCAACCCCCAGTGAGAAGCTGCTGCTTTGGGGTCCTGGAGCAGGAGGATGGGGCTAGGCTAACTGTGGTGGTGACTTCAGCCGGCTGACCACGTGCTATCTGCATGTTTCGCCCAGCCCAACAGGGCAGGCTCCTGCACCCCAGCTGCCCATCCTGCCACCCTCCATCCCTGAGGGTTCTGACCTCCTGGACCCAGTTTGACCTAAGGCTCAAGCCCCCCGGGGCCTTGGTACTTTCATTTCGGGCTACAAACTGGGTGGGTCTCCTTGACCCTGAAGTCAATGGCACCAGTGGGGAAGCTCCTTCTTCGTTCAAGATAAGCGACAACCTCACACAAGTAGACTGATGTCTACGTCGTGCTTGTGGGTCCTAAAACAGGTCTTTGAAAGATACTTGCAAGCCAAATGGGTAGCAATTAGGCATTATTTAATTATTCCTGAAGCTCATGAACAAGAAAATGGCACAGAGACAGGTCATCTCCCTATCGCTGAGTTACCCTGGAGACAAGCCTCGTGCAAACAAAATCCTTCTCCAGGACACACACAATGCCCAAGAACAGGCTGGGCCTGAGGACCTGCCTAGCATCGGGGGGCAGAAGCACTGCCTGCTGCAGAGACAGCCACGAGTGCATCCCCACCGCCACCACACTGCTCACCCTGCTGAGAAAGGGTGAGGTTTTAAACGATATTCACCAGCCTCAGATGCAGGGGAATGTGCTTAGTTTAGCATTTACACATCTGACACATTAATGACATATCACTCAACAATACTTCAAGGGTAACTAACTCAAAACTTCTTTATTTAGTAAAATTGTCACATTTGATGTCAATGGAATACACAAACTCAAGTGTGCTACAAACAAGATGTACAGAGCCTCACAGCTCTGGGCAGTGCTGCAGAGTGCACCTGCCTCTCGTCTCCCCGCTGAAGTGGCAAGTTCAAGCTTTTGTTTAACCCAGGGCTGCATGGAACACTAATGCCCAGCACCATTCCTGCCACCTCTGCCCCCAGGGCCGGCACAGGGCTAGTGAAGGCTGGGCGGGTGAACCTGGGACAACGCTGGTAGCTCTACAAGATTCTTCCTCCCGCCTGTAGCTCCCTCCCTCTACCCACCCCAGAGCTGCAGGGCCCCTAAAAGTTTCTTAAGAAACGGGGCTGAGGCCTGACTGGGCTGGTCACCAGGGGCTGCCCTGCAAGCCGTCCATCGGAGGAGGGAGGGAAGACCTGGGAGACTTCCAAGGCGCCCTACCCCACCACATCTGAACCCCTGGGAGGAGGGAGGAGATCCAGGGAGGGCCGGGCCCACCCCTGCAGGGCTCTGGCTGGCATTGGTCACCAAGGCCTCCAGACACTCTGGGCAATTTGGGCTGCGGTCAGGCTGCCCAGGGCTGTGGGCACCAAGTCAGACCCCTCAGCAGGAGCCCGACTCAGTTCAGCCTCAGGGGCCTCCTCCAGGTCGGAGCACAGGTCGTCCCCGGGACCAGGGAGGCTGGGTATCGGGGATCCCGGAGCCCCTCCCGCCGTCCAGCCACTCCGCCCAGGGACTCCAGGTGGCCCCGCCAGGGCGTCCCCCAGCAGATCCTGGAAGTTGCTGCCCTCACGCAGCGGCATGGACTCGAGCAGATGGTTCAGGAGCTCGGCAGCGACGGTGGCGTCGATGGCCTGGCACGTGGACACGAACGTGTGCACCTCGTGCATGCACTGGATGTAGCCGGCAGCGAAGCGCTCGCTCGCTTCCGCCTGCAGCTGCTCGCGCTCTGGGCCCGAGGGTGGGAGGGAGAGAGCCGCGTCCCGCGCGGTGAGCGGCGACTGCGTGGCCCAGCCCACCCGGCCCGCGGGGACGCTGCTCACCCAGGAGACGCGGGGGCGCACCCTGCTCCGGGGGGAGCCCTCGCCGCCAACAGGACAGGGGCGCCGGGAGGGAAGTCCTCCGTCTGGCGGGGGTTGCAGGCGCCCGCGGCCGGCGCCCCCGCCCGCCCCGCCGCCACTCACCGCGCGCCCGGCCCCGCAGCACACCCTGGACCCGCCGCACAGTCAGCTCCAGCACCTCGGCGTTCTCCAGCTTGGCCTGCACCTGCGCGGGCGGGAAGGGCGGTGAGCCGGCAGCACGCTCCCGGACCCGCCCGCCAGCCCGCCCGCCCCGCAGCCCCACGGCGCCTGCCCGGCCGCCGCACCTCGGCGCCTGCCAGCAGCAGCCGCAGCTCCTGCAGGCTCTCGTTGATCCGTGCGCGCCGCTTCTTCTCCACCAGGGGCTTCCGGGCCTGCGGGGAGACGGGCACTGAGTCCCAGCCCCGCACGGCCTCCCGCCCGCTTGCTTGCCCACGGCCCCAGCCCGCACCTTGCGGTCTCCCCGCGTCTCCCAGCCGTCCTCATCCTCACGGCCCACACGGTCCCGGCCAGGCGCCGCGGGTGGCGCCATGCCCGCTCCGCGGGGGCGCGGCGGGGACTGGGAGCAGCGGGGACGGAGAGCGGCGGGGACCGGAGCGCCGGCGCCTCAGCTGCACCGCAGCCGCCCAGCCGTCCGCGCTCCTCGCGGCTTCCGGCCCGCCGCGGCCCCGCCCCTTTTATAGTCGCTTATTTGCATCTCAATGCGCCGATTGGTCGCGCGGGCCAGGGGCCGCCGACCGCGAGGCGCGCTGCAGCCAATCGGGGCAGCGCGCTTTGTGCGGCCCCGCAGCTCTGACGGGCGGCAGCTGGCTGAGCTAGGCTGGGCCCCCAGCCCGGCCTTCCCGAGACCCCCGCGGGGGCGGCACCGGGGCGGCGACCCCGGGGAGCTGCGGCCCTGCCTGCGCTTGTTTCTCTCCGTCTGCTGCTCTAGGACCACTGATCTGCCGCGCGTGCGAGCAGGCGTCCACCCGTCCGTCGGTCCGTCCACTCATTCATTCACTCATTAATTCATTCATTTCCCTCCTTCACCGATGGCGCCTCCAGAGCTGAGCGCTCGGGCCACGGGCCCCAGGAGCTGCTTCCCTGGGGTGCAGAGCCACAGCCAAGTCCCTGGTTTCCGGACCTAGAGGGGTCTCAGGTCCCGGCTGGGGTGGCTGCCAAGTCCGGGGGAGGCAGGGTCCATTGGGCAGTGGTGGCGGGGCGGCTCGTGAGTTTCCTCCGGACTCGTCCAGACGCCGGGCCGGACCCCCGACGCCGCCCTCCGTCAGCACTGGAGTCCTAGAGGGGCGGGGTCCCCTGTGCTCCCGCCCGCGCCGCTCTCCCCCTGGGCTCTGCTCTCCGGGTCACTACCCGCGTCCCCCTCTGAGCTCCCCCATCTCCCCCTAGTCCCCGTTGGCCCCCTGGGGCCCCTCCCTCCCTTCCCCTGCACCCCGCCCGCCTCCCTCCTCCCCTTCTCCGCCCCTCCCCCCCCCACAGGCCCGCCGAAGCTGCCGTCTGGTCCCCGTAACTTGATGCCTGTGACAGTTGGCAGCTGCGGCCGCTTCGGCGGAGAAAAGCGGCGGCCGCGCCAAGAGCGACAGGTGTTGGCCGCGCCTTTGTCTCGCGCGCTTTGTCCCGCGGGCAGGCGGCGGGCGCTTGTCCCGACTAGACGCCCGCGACCCCCACATCGCGGCGGGCCGCCCATCTGCCGGGTCCCTCCTAGCCGCGGGCGGGGTGCGTGGGCAGTGGGGCCGCGCCCTAGGGCAACGCCCTGGGGACCCCGGCCGGGCTCCTGCGACGTCAGTCCAGACGCTGCGTGGAGGAGCCGGAACGCGGAGACGCCTTCTCGGACCCCAGCCAGCCGACCACCAGCCTGCCCTGCACAGCACCTGCCTTCTTCAGTCCCCTCTACTCACCCGTGCTGGGATCGTCAGGGTCTGTTCGGAGCCCCTCCAGGCTATAAGCGTCCCTGGATAAGGGCACAGTCTGACCTAGGACCCCCTGTCCACCTCCCTGCACCCCCAGCAGAGCCTGGCCTCACAGAAGCGCTGCTAGGTAGGGAAGGTGAGGGGTGTCCCTGGCAGGATGGGCTGGAAGGCCGCGTGGGAGGGGAACATCACGGGACCCCAGCAGCTGAGCGCAGCGACAGGACTAGGCTGCAGACCTGCCCCCCACTGCCCCTAGAGAGATCTGACCGGCCTCCCACGGCCCCTTTACTTCTGCCTCTCCACCAGAGGGACCCCTGCAGGCTTCCTGCTGGGTGAGTTTGGTGAGAGGTTTGAAGGCTCCCAAAGTCACCTAAGTCACCTCACTGACCTCTGTAATTACCTGGGACCCCCTCCTGCCCGCTCCCAACTGTCCCTGCTCTGGCTCTTGGTTGCTCTGTGAGCAGGGTCCTGAGATTTCCCCCAGCCCAGCATCACTCACCTGGGTGTGAAACTACCCCTTTACTTCACACACTCCCCACCTGCCCAGTAGTGGGGCTGGCAGGGTGGGGCTGGAGTGGTGGATCCCAAGGAAGTGGATTATTGTTCTGTGACTTTACTGTCCTTCACCACTTAGATATCACCCCAGGGAAGGAGAACGCCCACTTCCCCAAGTGACTACAATGACATTTCCACTACTTTGAGAAACTGTGATAGGGAAAAATAAACTCACTGATATTTCTTGTACTCCCAAGTTTGCAAACTGATTTACACTCCTCTCATTATCCAAACGAACAATGCTCTCATCCTAAAACGTCTGCTTTATGTTAGGCAATTTATATTGCAACAGGATGATCAGGGCCCCAAAAGAGGACTTTGGGTAAAGCCTGATTGAACACTTGATTGGATGGGGAACTGGATTTCAGGGGCAAGGAGGACATGATAAAGGCAAATGGTGCAAGCAAAAAAAAAAAAAAAAAAGAAAGAAAGAAAAAGAAAAGCAACTAGGAACTCTAGGGAAAACAAAAGCTTCCCAAGAAAAGAAATGTAATCTTAGCACATTACTTGGCTCAGGAGACAAGAGTTTTCACAGCCACAACAATGTAACACTGTTCAGAGGGTTTTAACGTTTAGAATTAATCTATACGGAAGGCAAGGAAGGATTGTTTATGGTTATGGGACATGATATAAAGTTGACCTTGTAAAAACAAAAGACAGGTGATAGGAGTTATGAGAGAGGAGGCTAAAGGGAGGACTAGGGACCTCAAAAGCCTTGTCTGACAGTGGAGTGGGTGGGGGTTGAGGGAAGGAGAATAGAGAAGGCTGTACATCAGCAAAATCCTTCTTGGTTGGACGGGAAGTTGCCCAAGGTCCCCTCTGCAAGGTCAGCTTCAATCCCCTTTAGCAGTGCACTGGTCTGCTGGCATGGCCTTTTTGTCCCAGAAGCCTGGCCTATCTTGGGGTCACCAAGCCCTCCCTCCCTCCTTCACAGCAGCCTCCCCTAGCCAACACTTCCTGCCGTTTGTCCCTTGGGCCAGTCCTGCCTTCAAAGTTTGTCTGAGTATGGACTTCCTGAGCATTTGAGCCCTTTGATCTCCCTAGAGCCAGGAACAGAGGCCAACAGAGGCTGGGCAGGGTGGTGGTTGCTGCGGGGGACCAGTTAGCAGTGGGGGTAGCAGGCCATAAATCCCTGGGGGGAACAAAGGCAGCTGCGGCCTGTAGACTGTCCAGGCCCCTTGTGGGCAATCTGCCCAGGAGACTCAGAATCTCCATTTAATTTGGAAATAAAACCCTTGGGGTTATATGGTAAATAAAAATATAATTAAGAGTCTCCCAAAAGCACCCAGAGGTTCAGTGAAACCACCATATCTGGCCATTTAGGGCAGTTTGCAGAGGCCTCTGTGCTTGCTAGGAGGACTTTGCCTTTTATCCCATCAGCACTTGGAGTTAGGAAGCCAGGCTAGCAGGCAGAGGAGAGCCCCTCCCTTCTGCTCAGGGAGCTTCTCTGAGCGGGGGCATTGGGTTCAGGATCCATTCAGCTCTCTGTTTCCACCCCCAGGGTCATGGTTTGAAGAGTGGGAGGGGTGGCGAGCAACTCTTAGGGCTTCCACAGTTTTGGCCTCACAAGGCTTCATTCATCACTGTGAGAGAAGGGCTGGGGTCAGGGGACTATGCTGCCCTGCCCATATCGTTCACAATGGATACATGTGACCTTTCTGGTGGAGCCTCCTAACTGCCCCACCTTTAACCCCACCTAGCCTGATGACCCGAAGACAGGCAGCCAGCCTGGAAAGGCCAGGTAACCCAGGGCAGCGATGCAGGGAAAAGAGAGGTGCGTGGAGGCAGAGCTGGGGGTACTCTGGAGCTGAGCCAGACAGCTGCACCCCTCCAGTTGAAAGTGAAGACTGTGGGTCATAACACGATTAGGTTTGCATTACACAAAGTTCATTTCTGCAACCTGAAGGAGGGTGTGTGTGTGACACACACAGGAAGAAAGGGAGCCAGCAACAATCAAACGCTATAAGGGAGCTGACCGCGAGGCAGCCTTTGGGATGTAAGATTCTTTAATGCAGAATTTCTGGAGTTCCTTTAAAAAATTTTTTTTTAATAATCTTTGATCTCTATTCAGGTTTTCTTCTGTGCTATGTGAAAAATACATACAAGTAAAAATAAAAATATACTTGCTTTATTTACCAATTTTCTAAAAGGCAAACAGGTCATAAAAAGACACAAGCAGTCAAACAAATCTATTGCACTGGGTAAAGAAAGTTTGGTTTGCACACGAACAAACCACTTGTCCAGCAAGGCTCAACAAATCATCACACAAACTCTGAGAGCTTATTTACATATATTTTTTAGGAATATATTAAAAAGAAGGCTCAGTTTAAAATAGAGAAAAAGTGTTTAACACCTGTATAAGCACACACACTAAAGAAAACATGACTTGATGCTTGGCATCATGTAAACAAATTCACAAGATGATCCTATTAAGTCAACTGCTTGGCACGCGCTGAAGCTACAATCAATGAGCATATATTAAATAACAAAATAATGCTGATGGTAAACATTCATAACAGCAGAGTAAGATTTTGGCAGTTTTGTGTTTCAGTAACATACATGTAACCTTAGATTAACACCTATCCCTTCATGATCTGACTTTAGAGGCAAGAAGCAGTTTGTAACAGCTAATTGCCGTTAAGAATGCAGACTGCTACCTTATCGTAGGCCTAGGCAGGTGATGTTACTTTGTAAATTAACGAAAAATTAAAGTGTTCTTGTGTTTACGAAAAATAGGTTTAATATTCAGGCATAAGATGGTTTTACTATGAAAACCTAGTGGATTACAAAGAGATTTCACTTCCATCAAAAAACAGAAAACCCTGGTCCAGGTCGGGCGTGGTGGCTCACGCCTGTAATCCCAGCACTTTGGGAGGCCGAAGTGGGTGGATCACTTGAGGTCAGGAGTTCGAGACCAGCCAGGCCAACATGGCGAAACCCTGTCTCTACTAAAAATACAAAAAATTAGCTGGGCGTGGTGGCAGGCGCCTGTAGTCCCAGCTACTCAGGAGGCTGAGGCAGAAGAATCACTTGAACCTGGGAGGCAGAGGTTGCAGTGAGCCGAGATGGTGCCACTGCACTCTGGCCTGGGCAACAAGAGAGAAACTCCATCTCAAAAAAAAAGAACAAAAAAGAAAAAAAGAAAACCCTGGTCCCTTTTAAGCCTCATAGTCTTGGTCAAATTTTAAGTCAACTGTTCTTCAGTGATAACTGTGAATTCCCACCAGGGATGAATATTAAATTTTCCAAACCATCTTTGGAATATACAATGCAACATGAGGTTTTGTAAAAAGTTGGGCAGACTGGCCTCACTTTTCCCCAAGTATCCAAATGACTTAAAAAGTGCTGGGGACACTGGCAGAGGCCTAAAGCTGCTCCGAGAGAGGTCGGGCTCATGAAAAGAATGAGGGCTGGGCACCCAACCCAGGGTGCAGCGGGAGAGGTAAGCTCACTGCACCCCTGAAAATAAAGACGCAGTTGCAAGCTGTGGGACTGAGTGGCAGTGGCTGCTCTCAGCCAGAAGATGTGATGTGGGCTTGGCTGGGTGGAAGCTGATGTCTGGGTGGCTCCAACGGAAGAAGACCAAACAGGACTGGGTCCCACATGTGTTGGTCACAGCCTGGTTTGCAGAGGGAAGTCACCATAAAGAGATGACTGATGACATATTTCAATCTCCATATTGGCCATCATGGTCTGAAAAGGAGACAAGAACGATGCAGAAATATGCAGAGGGTCTGCGTGTGCATTCATCCGATGGAGTTGGCCACACAAACCACTAGGCTTCTTTAGTCCAGAGCAAATGTTTCAACTTTGTTCACTACAAAAAGCTGTCAGATTGAAATATGGACCACACCAGAAGCCAAAGCTGTTGGTTTGCCAAACAATGCTTCACACCATTTAATGTGAAACGTTTTGAAAGAAAACTAGGAGAGGCTGCTATCTCCACTTGGTATGTAAAAAAAAAAAAAAGCTAAACTACCTTGACTAAATGATAATTCAGATAAAAAGCAGTCCCCAAGAGAGGACAAAATTTGATCTGATCCAAACACCCTGGGAAAACTCTGGAAGCCAGAGTCCCCAACTGGTGCAGCAGACAGAGGTCTCATCACAGTCACAAGACTTCTGGGAGCACTGAGGCAACTTCCCTGACACGAAGAGGCGTTTAGTCTTTCTCAAGTTAAATAACAGCTAAAGTCTCTTCCCATCCCACAAAACTCAACATATATATTTTATATATAAAAACGTATTTCTTTCCAAACCCTCCCCACTCTCCACAGTTTTAAGTCACCCCTTCAGAAAACTATGTTTGTTTGTTTTTTTCTAAAACAAAAAAAGCAACATGAGCATATGTGTCCATTTCAGTGGAAACAGCCATGAAGATCTTTCATCTCCTCCAAGCACCACCTGTGTATGTAGCTTGCTGGCTGCCGGGCTGAGGTGGGGCAGGGGTTACGTCTGCTCTTCGATCCTGTGATTCAAGGGGGATCCATTTTCGTCTTCTTTGGTGTCCGACACTTCGCTGAGTCCCAGAGAAGGAATATCTTCTTCATATGGTATGCAAATATTACCTTTTTCCTTGTTTTCACAGTAAACACATTCCTTAGAAGAAAAAAAAAAGTGAAATCAGTAACAAACTTGAGATCTGAGTTGTTACAAAAGTTATTCAAACTGGCTGGGTGCAGTGGCTGATGCCTGTAATCCCAGCACTTTGGGAGTCCAAGGCGGGCGGATCACGAAGTCAGGAGATAGAGACCATCCTGGCTAAAACGGTAAAACCCCGCCTCTATTAATAATACAAAAAATTAGCGGGGCGTGGTGGCGGCGCCTGTAGTCCCAGCTACTCGGGAGGCTGAGGCAGGAGAATGGCGTGAACCCGGGACACAGACCTTGCAGTGAGCGGAGATCGTGCCACTGCACTCCAGCCTGGATTGAGACTCCGTCTCAAAAAAAAAAAAAAAAAAAAAAAAAGAAAAAGAAAAAGAAAAAAAAAAGTCAAACTGAGTAAGGGGCAGGTGACCAGGTGTCAGCCAGGAGGCAGCCGGCAGCAAAGGCCAAAATCCCTGCCCCAGGAGCTGGCACTTTAGTAGCAGAGAGGGACAATGACTAAGAAGGGCTCCAGAGGCATAGAGTATATGGAGGACATCTGTGATTTTCAACTGGACATTCACAGCAGACCACAGAAAAGGTGACACAATGGTTTTGAAACGCATCCACACTCTTTGCCACTTCTCCCTCAAAAGGTGGGGCCTAATTCCTTTCTCCTTAACCCTTGGCTGGACTTGGGCATTTGCCTCTAACAGAGTATCTGACTTCTGATTCTAAGTCCTAAAGGCACCTTGGCTTCCTCTTTTTCTCTCTGGGGAAGTCACCTGCCACACTGTGAGGACATCCAGGCAGCCCTACGGACAGGTCCTCACGGCAAGAAGCTGAGGCCTCTGCCAAGAGCCAGCAGCGCATGACAGGCCTCCAAGTGAGGCTCCTGGAAGCTGGTCCTCCAGTTAGCAGGTGACAGAAGCCCCCACCAGTATCTTACCATCAACATCAGCAACGACCCTAAGCTAGAAGCACCCAGCTAAGCCGCTCTCAAATTCCTGACCCAAAGAGACCATGCAAGAGAATACATGTTTGTTGTTGAAGTCACTAAGTGTTGGGCCATCTGCCATGCAGCAAGAGATTACTAATGCAGCAGCAGGTGGAAAACAGACTCTAAGGCAGCCAGGGTGAGCCACAGGTCTCTTTGAGGAAAAAGGATTCCAAGCAAAGGGCTGGGCACATGTGAAGATCCTGTGGCAGGGGCCTGCCAGGGCAGTCCGGGAAACAGCCAAGGGGCCAGCGTAACTGGAGAGGAGGGAAGGAGAGGAGAAATGGGAGATGAGGTAGATGTGGATGGGCGGTCAGACGTGTATGACTTTGCAACCATTTATTCTGATTGAGGTGGCACAGTGCTGGCAGGGATCTGAACTGTGGGGGACAGATTCTGACTGAGGTGACATGGGGAGCAGTGAGTGCAGCTTCGAGGCCACTCTGACATGCAGGGCTCATGCCATGGAAGCATCCTCACGGCTTGGACCTGTGTGGTGATGCTGAAGGCACTAAATGATGGGCTTCTATCTACCTTCAAGGTTGAACCCAGACAATATGCCAACTAACTGGCTGGGGCCTGAGAGTAGAGCCTGGGATGCCTCCAGGGCTTGCAAGGCGTGAGGGGGTGGGGGGGGAGGGCGGAAAGAGGTACAGACACTGAGCCAGAGGGTGCAGAGAAGAGGAAGAGCCTGTGGGGAGGCCAAGAGGTCAGAGGGACAGCCTGAAGAGCACAGGGCCTGGAGGCCAAGGGCAGCAAGAGCTCCCTGGAGAGAGCCGCTCACTGCTGCCAATGGTCCCTGGGACGAGGACTGAGAAGTGACACTGTGTTTGGCTGCTGGAGAACTTGAGACCTTGACAAGAGCAGCTTCCATGGTGTGTGTGGGCGAGGGGCTGGCAGAGAGCAGGAGAGTGGGGCTGGTGTGCCCACGGGGCCGCTGGAAGGACATATGCCTGGAGGGCATGCCAGCAGGAACTTGTTTTTTCCACCATTATTTAACACTCTCCATGGACACTGAGGGTTTGTGATAGGAGAGGTTTTTTGTAAAATCGAAAACAGAATTGAAAGAAAGAAAACACAGATTTCAGCAAGTGACTGAGATTAGATTTTTCAACCTTTTTGGAAACAATGTTGAAAAGCCACTGGAACAAAGTTATCTGAAGCAGACCTAGTGTTGTCGTGCCTTTAAAAAAATAAACCTTTAATCTTAGAAGTTTTTTTTTTTTTTTTGAGACAGAGTCTCGCTCTGTTGCCCAGGCTGGAGTGCAGTGGCGTGACCTCAGCTCACTGCAAGCTCTGCCTCCCGGGTTCACACCATTCTCCTGCCTCAGCCTCCCGAGTAGCTGGGACCACAGGCGCTGCCACCACGCCCGGCTAATTTTTTGTATTTTTAGTAGAGACGGGGTTTCACTGTGTTAGCCAGGATGGTCTTGATCTCCTGACCTCGTGATCCGCCCGCCTCGGCCTCCCAAAGTGCTGGGATTACAGGCGTGAGCCACTGCGCCCGGCCTAATTTTACAAGTTTTAAATTGATAGAAAAGTTGCAAAGGAGAATCCCCATCACAGAGCCTTTTAGGGCCGTATCAGAAATCGAGTCCCATGAGCTTACTGCCACGTTGATGGCTGCGGGCAGGCCACCCGTCTGCATCCACTGGTGGACCTCGCGCAGCTCCTGCTTCTGACTCTCCGTGAACCTGGGCTGGAGTTTCTGCAGGAGCTTCAGCTTCTCTCTGTCCTCCTTCAAAACTGCTTCTAAATTTCTTCACAAGATATTTAGAAACTGGTAAGCTTTCAAATGTCTTAAGGGTTTCTATTTTTATTCTTTCAGTATAGATAATGTAGTTTTAGATGATTTTGTTTAATGCAAATTTCCTTTTCTTTAAAAAAATTACCGTTTAAGGTAACTTAATCTCCCTAGTAAAGAATCTGTAGTTTTTCTATGAAAATGATGATTCTGGTCAAGATTTAATTTTACTATATTTTACAACAGGCCTGGAAGTTGGGTATCTGCAGGTGTAACCTTGTCCCCTGGGGCTTGGTTGCACAACAGGCATGGTTCATCTGGGAGATTCTTGCCAGCAGGACAGCCTTTCCCTGTCACTGGCCAGTGCTGGTCTGGACTACAGCTACCCTGGAGATGGAGCCTCCATATCCACTAGCTGACCAGAGGACTCAGGGGTTTGATAGGGTTTGGCTCTGAGTTCCCTCCCAAATCTCATGTGGAACTGTAATACCCATGTGTTGAGGGAGGGACCTGGTGAGGGGTGGCGGGATCATGAGGGTGGTTCTCCCACGCTGTCCTGGTGACAGTGAGTTGTATGGGTTTATAAGTATTTAGCACTTCCTCCTTCGCTTGTGCTCTTTTCCTGCAGCTTTGTGAAGAAGGCGCTTGCTTCTCCTCCCTTCCATGACTGTAAGTTTCCTGAGGCTTCCCTGGCCCTGCAGGACTGTGAGTTAACTAAACCTCTTTCCTTTATAAATTACCCAATCTCAGGTATTTCTTTACAGCAGTGTGGAAATGGACTTATACAGGGTTCATTTTTCCTTCCTTTCTTTCCTCCCAGCTTCTCCTGCCAAGTGGGTGCTCCGCAAGGGAAAGGACCACATGCAGTTCCCTACAGCAGCCTGATGTGGACGCAGAGCCCCTGGGTCACTGCACAGCAGCCAGCTCCCTGGGCTGGTCACCTACCTTGACACTTGGTTCCTTCAACTCTAAGTCAGACAGACAGACAGACACATCCCATTTACCTCACAGGGTTACTGGGCAACAAAGCAAGAGATGCTGGCACCAATGCTTTGTAAAAGTTGAGCGTGGCACTGTGAAGGAAGCACCAGGAGCCTGTCTTCCTCGAAGGCCGTAGGGTGTGAATCCACAGGGCCCTGGCTTACCCTGGCCACACTGCAGGGCCATTGCCATCCTGTACTAACCTGGTAGAATTGTCCAGAGGGAAGCCTGCTTCTCTGCTGCACTCAACTAAATCTCAGTCTTTCAGAGGGGTGTCCTGCCCCATCTGAATGACCTTGACCTTGCTGTTTCTGGGAACTCCTGAATCCCATCCCTCCCCAGGTGCCTAGGAAAGCGCTGGGTGGTTACCGGGAAGGCAGCTGGTACGTCATCATGACGCTGCTGTCCGCATCTGCCATCAGCAGCCAGATGGGATCCTGCAGGACGCACTTAATGAAATGCTCACTTTCTTCCATACCAGTGTTCATTTTTGCTTTGTGATTATTCTCTGAGGAGTCAATGCTTCCAAAATATTTGCTGGTATGACTTGTGTCACTACTGCCTTTAAAAACAAAAAACGTGGTGCATCAAAACCTTGACATACAAAATTAAACCTTGCATAATGTGCTTCCTCAAAGTCAGAATCATTTGAGAGAGCCCAGCCCCTTCTTAGGTATTGGGTATCTGTGCCGGTGCACGTTCCCCTTCTCTTCCCACTTCCTGAATGCTCTGGGTAATTAGGAAACAGGATCTCTGCTAGTGCCATGCAGGCAATTCTTTCCTGTGAAGCCCTGAGCAGCTCAAATGGAGCTGCGTGTTACAAGCCTTGACCTTCTCTCCCAAGCTCTCACCATCTCCACTCATGCGGACCACAGGGCACTGCAGTTTCCCACAAGGGGAGGCAGCTGGCCTGGAGCACTCCCTAGCCAGCCTCACCTGTGCAGCAGGCCTGCGAAGGGGGGTGAGGTGAAAGCTCACTCCAGAGAAGTAGGGGAGCTTCAATTTTGTGGAGTGTGTGTGCATTTCTGGTGACTGAGATTCCAGATCACATGTGAAAGATCCCAACGGGTGGAGGCTTGCAGGTGCTTCACACCCTCAGTTCACACAAGTGGAACTAACGCAGGAAGGCAAACCACTATCTGGGGAGTCAGAGGGATGGTCCAACAAGGAGCCAGGGTGAGGCCTGCAGGCACTGAAATCAGAAGCAAATAGGGAGGATGTGGAATTCTGACTAGCTAGGGCTGGCCATGCTGAACAGGGAGAGTGTGTCTGTGTGGGTGTCTGCATGGGCTCCGACAGCTGCTTGGGGACTGCCGGTGACCCCTGTCCTGAGCACAGAGGCTGGCCTGTGATTCTGGAGCAGTGCATCCTGTGGGAACCTCCCAAGTGCCTAACACCCCGCCAGGGCCAACATACCTGCCCGACTCGGGGAGGTGTCGCAGCCAAGGGAGCCAGAGCCCAGTGACTCTGAAGCAGCAGAGCCCGAGGCTGAGCAGAGGTCCTCATTCAGCAGGAGGTTTAGGAGGCCACTTGACGTGGAAAGGGCGTCACTATTCTGCATGTCTGAGGGTTCGTCACGCTTTAGGGACAGGAATAGGGGCTCAGTCAGGACACAGCACATGCAGCAGGGTGGGGGTGGGGGGCATGAGTGGGGCGAGGGTGGAGGGGAGCTGTGGAGCGGCTGCGAGGTTCACGACCAGGGAGGGCTTAATGAACAGACCACACATCACCAGACGTACAGTGCAAATTCCACTGGTGCTCTATGGATGCCATCTAATTACATTTAATTTTGGGAGAGTCACATGGAAAACAGTAATAGCTGGGCTCCAGCGGGGAAAGCCTCAGGCTGCTGCTTGGCCACAGCCCCCTCCTCACATGCAGCAGACATGGACGGGGAGAACGCCTCTCACAACACCCCATGTGGGTGCTGCCTTGGGAGTGAGGGAGGGGCCTGGCCTGGGGAGCATCCCTAACTCTCCTCTCCTTGGAAACCCAGACTATAGGCCCAGGACTCCAGAAGCAGGAGCCCGGAGGTGGCAGGAGGACTGGGAGAAGCTCCACAGATCTACACACTTGCACTTCCTTACCCAGGAGCCCTAGGTCCTCCGGCCAAGGCAGGGAATCACCTGAGGCCTATGGACTGCACTGCTGCTGGCGTTCCCACACACTTGAGCTCATTCAGAAACACAAGTGTTTAACTGCAAATACAACTGCCATTTCATTAACTGGTTAAGAATCCCACACAGTGTCACTATGCCTGCAGAGGATGGAAACTGAGGTCCCGCTGATTTTAGGGCTGTGTCCTCCTTCGTCTCTGCCTCCACCAGGGCCACCTGAGTCAGGCTCTGGCGCCACGCCCCGAGGAGCCCTAGCTCTGGTATTTAACCTGACCATGCTTTATCTTTGAAGTGTCATTTAAAAATTCGAAGCCCATAAATACTGTCAAGTCATATGCTGCTTTCTGGACTCTGTATTTACCACAATCTCTCCTCCTTCATTCAGATTCCAAGACAATAAAAGGCTTCGAATAATCTACTCTGATAGGATTAACTGGGAAGCATGAATTTCTGGCACACACATTCATGGCAAAACCTACAGGGTTTGGTGGAACCCTCAATCGTGTAACCCCCATGTCTGAACTGAGGATGTGCGGCCGGCCTGCCAGGTGTGCTGTTTGCTGCCTGCTTTGGGGAAAGAGCATCAGAAAATCCTTACGGTCAGAGATGCCTTCGGTTGCTGGTCCCGAGAAGTGCCAGGTTTGCAGTCCGCCCCCACAGCTGCTGTTTCTGTGGCCCCTGTGGTCCCCATGGCCCCAGTGCCACCCTCAGGGGCTTCCTCCAGCTGCAGCAGGTTGAGCTGCAGGGGCGAGCTGCTGCGCGACTGGAATAGTGGCGGGGAGGCTCTACCCATGGCCGATGGTGGGGTGGCCTGGGTACCTGGACAAGCGCATGGCTGTCTAGGCATCAAGGTCCGGCTGGGGAACTCGGGCTGTGAGGCAGAGGCCATCTCGGATGTGATCGTGGGGTGGCTTGGAAATTGAGGCTGACTGGGGAAGAAGGCCTGGGGCAGGTTTGGGGTCCCCGAGGGGAAGGAATAACCAGGTAGCATGAATGCCATGACAGGGGCCAAAGGGGCAGGGAAAGGTGGGGGCTGGACTGCAAACTGGTGCTGGAGGTCCACGGGCACAGCAGGCACTGCGAAACTGGCATGGGGAGGTGCGGGGGTTGCCGCCACAGTCCCTGGCGCTGGAAACACCGGCAGGGAATAAGCTGGCACTGGGGCAGGAAAGGGCATGGCCGGGCAGCTGGACTGGGACGTGTCCGAGGGTGACCAGGCTGTGGCGTTCAAGCCCACGAGTGGGGGCCGGGCGGGCAAGGGCCCCCCAGATCCGGTGCTCTCAGATGAGTCTCGAGGTTTGACCCGCTTGGACTTCAGTTTTCTGTTCTTTCCTGGTTTTCTCCAAGGTGAATCTATTCCGGAAGTATTTCTTAGTCCAGGGGCAGCTAATGCAGAAAAATAAACAAGACACCTCTTTGTCCAACAGTCCTGGGTTTCCAAATGCTGGCCCAGGGCCCGCCTGGTCCACCAAGCGGTTTTCCCTGATCCTCAGTGAAGTGAGAAAAATCAGGACAAAACATCAGGTTTTTCCATAAAACTAAATTGAATCAACTTAAAAGACAAACTCTTAATTGCAGGATCACATTCCTTATTTTCTTCTGGTATTAATGTCCTTTCTTTTATGAAATGCTAATATGGTAAGTGGTAACAGAAAGTTCTTTTTGTTAAATAAATACATTAAAAAGCTGCCACGTCTCTGCTGTTCCTCAGTATTTGCGGGAAAGAAATGGTTTGTGAAATCTGAAAGGTAGGAGCCACCGACCTCCTCTAGTTTTCAATTTATAAGCACTATCACTACTGTTCCTTAAAGAGTTTCCTCTTTCACCTGACAAACAGCCTGAGCAAGATCAGAGGAGACACTGCCTGGCAACCACATTCTTCCTCTGCAATGACAAGTGCTGTGGAGTAAAGCTTTCTTTAGGAAGATGCAGGGACTCAACTGGTAAAGGAGGGACTGTGGGAATGTCCCCATGGCCTCCCTGAGGAGTGGGAGGGGGATCCAGGGAACTCTCGGTTTCCTCTCACATCACGAAGAGTGACTGAACTCTTGCAGCAGGTGTGCGGGACATCTCCTGTCAGCTGTGCCAAGGCGGTCCCACGCCTTTGGGATGTGCTGAAAGCAAATGGGCTACTCCAACGCAAACTGCTATGTAAATGGAGGTTTTGCAATTCAGTCTCTCTATCTGGTGTCCTTCCCCAAGAAATCTGTCCCCTGGTGGGAACAGTGGCTAAAGCACTGGGTTCCTGGGATATCATGTATGGGTCTGGTAGGGCTGCCCTAGACAGCTCTGTAGACCGTGCATTGCATAAGGCAGTTGTCTAGGGGGCAAGCAAGAGGGAGAACTCTGTACTAGGCTGGTCCCATGGGGTGGGTCTTCTCAGGGCCATGGAGGGCACCTTTTTCTAATTTCTACAGAGGTTCTCTATGGGCTGGCAGTAACTCTTGAATCTGGGGAAGAAGGAGAGAAAGGAAAGAGTGGAGAAGACAATATCCTTAAGGCAGCTGTAGGCTTAGTTTCTTACACATTTCCTTTTGTGTGTCTGCCCAGAGACCCGGGGGAGCTGGGTCCTTGTGGTGAGTGGCTTCCTGGGCTCACCGGCTCTGATCCCTGTGCCAGTGTCCCAGGGAGAATGGAAGAGGCAGCATCTCTAACAAGCGTAGGCCCTGTCTGGGGGTATGGGAAGGAACTGGGGGATCAGGAGCCAGATTCCTGAGCCAGGAAAGGGGTGAAGAAGCTCATCTATTTTACTTCATCCCTTGACCTTCGACCCCCGAAGCAGCACCTGGCCTACAGAGCGGCTTCCCACAGCATGACCATGGACTCTGCCCGACTATGGAGTCCGAAGCCCAGGCCTGAGGCTGGCCCCGTCAGGACGGTGCATCTCCTGGGGAGAAGGGCGCCATGAATGGTACGCCCCTCCTTCCTCATGTGCCCAGCACCACATGCCTGTTATCTTGAGTTGAATTAGCTGATTCTCTGGAGGTCCCATCCAGGTGAGGCCCCTGCCCACATGGTTACTCACTCAAGAAACGTGGACATGGCAGCACTGCCCTGCCATGGCTCTGCCCTCCCCGGGCACTAGCCTGGGACTATTCCCCGGGGAATGCGAGCTGACATCCTGAGAGCACTCCCCTGGTGGGAAGTTCTACAGAAACAGATGGCGTTGCCAGGGAAGTTCCAACAGCTGTCTTACATGTTAATGCTTCTGAAACTGGACACATTTCACATTTTGAAACCAGCACTGGACTCAGTACCAACAGGAATAAAATTTTTTAAAACCCACTTTTAATGTAGGTATCACTTACTTCGTTCACTTGGCTGCCCCTTGGATCTTTCTTGTAAGTAGTAATGGCAGTGGGACTGGAAAATACTGAGTTTTCTTATTTCTTTGAACTTCTGCAGGAAGCTCTGCTCCTCCTTCTGTGTGTGTGCAGCGAGCACCTCCTTGGTGAGGCCCAGCTTCTTGAAGGGCTCCTTCTCTTGGCTGAGACCACAGGCCAGGGCAGGGCCCACCAGGCAGTCCAGGGATTCTGGCCCACTCACAGCATCTTCCACCATCTCTGTAACACAAGAACCCAGGGCTCCAGTCCACACGTGCCCTGTTTGTTTTAAGGCCACACTATATTCATGAACAAGACAAATCATTCACATATAAAGTGACTTCACCATGCCTGTGGCATGAGGATGAAACTCACAATGTTTTCATTTAGCTTTCCGAAAAAATTCATGGCAAAAGGCAAGAAGCAGGGCAGGAGAGCCCTGACAGCCAAGCGCTCAGGAACCTGGGGGCTGAACAAACTGAAACATGGGGACCCTTGGGCTCAACTCTGCTGTTGAAGATATCCCTGGGCTGTCCTTAGCTTTCAGAACACCAGAAACTTGGGTCAATGTGCTGAGTCTTTCTGGGTTTGGGACCGGGCTTGGTGACAGTTGGGACCCTGTGGGCCCATGAGGCAGACAGGATAGGGGACAGGCAGGGCCACTGACCATCCTGAAAGGGAGAGGTTGGGGACTGGATCCTGGACATATACTTTTTCCTCATCATCTCCCTCTACCTAGTAAAGAACAAATTCAGGATTCATTTTAATCCTAATATTCTAAAAAACAAGAACACTCAGCTACCAATGCACTCATTGTAAATCTATTTGCCATCTGTACTGGTTCGTCCCACAAACAGGGAGGGCTAATGGTCGCGCCTTCTGCTAGGCAGAGGAAAGACCCCCCCAGGCCCGCCCAGGGAAGAGGGAGGTGGGGCCTTGCTCCCAGTGCTCTCTCCGCACCAATTAAAGGGGATAAGATCTTGCACCACAATTGACCCTCCCGCACTGATGCCAGAACAGACAACTGTCACCGGGGAGCACCACAGGGCAACAGGGACCAGGACAGGTTGCTGCCTGGGCCCTGGCTGGCCACACTCCACCCTGCATTTTACACAACTGGATTTCCTGAAACGCCCCCAATGGGCTACGGTGGGGTTCTTCTGCACTTAGAGAAAGAAAAATTTAAGATGGCAAACTTCTTGTTTTCATTTTTAAAAATCAGACTTCTCTCTGATCCAAGAGCCCATGGATATACCTAATTCCGGCTGCGGCTTCTTGTCTCCCACATGGACGATGGTGCTGCTGTAGCTGCACTGGCTGGTGAGCGATGCCACACTCTCTGCCTTGCCCGGCAGTGCCAGCGAGGTCAGGTGCGTGCTGACTCCCGTGTGGCCGTTCACCCTGGAGGGCGGCTCTGCCTCTTCATGAGAGGAAGGGGGGAACAAACACGAGCGTGCCATTACAATGCACTGTGCAGATGAGGAACTGACACCCGAGTGCCCATACAGCTTCCACACCAGGGTGCACACAACCCATGCCATACCATCTCATCCCACAGATGCTCTGGCCAGGACATGGGATGGTTTGTCCCCAGTGTTTATTCACAGGAGAATAGTGGAGAAGAGCAAGTTCCGAAACGGGAGCAGTGACACACTTAAGTCCTGAGTCCTCTGAGGGCAGGCGCAGCAGCGTGGCAGCTGCAGGGAACGCTTGGTGAGGGGCTCTTGCCTGCAGCCAGGCAGCATTTCTTGCACGCCTGTGGGGGGGGCTTTTCCGACAGTCAGGAGCCAACCATAATCTGGGATACTCTCTTTCTTTCTTTCTTCTTTTTTGAGATGGAGTCTCGCTCTGTCACCCAGGCTGGAGTGCAGTGGTGCAATCTTGGCTGCAACCTCTGCCTCCCAGGTTCAAGAGATTCTCCTGCCTCAGCCTCCCAAGTAGCTGGGATTACAGGCATGCGCCATGATGCCCGGCTAATTTTTATGTTTTTAGTAGAGATGCAGTTTCACCATGTTGGCCAGGCTGGTCTCGAACTCCTGACCTTAAGTGATCCACCCACCTTGGCCTCCCAAAGTGCTGGGATTACAGGCGTGAGCCACCACGCCCAGCTGGGGTACCGTTTCTAAACCTGGTGGCAAACATCAGCAACACTGATAGTGTTTAAGCAGCCTGGGATTTAATGTGATTTCTGGGGCATGTTAACATTCAGGGACAAGGGCCCCTCTGAGACACACTGGAAAGAAGGCCTGCTCTAGACTGACAACTCGAGACCAGTGTGGCTGCATGAGGGGGTCAGGAGACGGCCCCTCAGTGTGGTCGCATGAAGGGGGTCAGGAGATGTCCCCCCAGTGTGGCTGCATGAGGGGGGTCAGGGGACGGCCCCAGGCCTCCAGCAGCCCCACTGGGTTCCTGTTCTCAAAGCCACGGCTCTGACAGAACCATCTTTGCTTCTAGCTCCTAAGAAGGGTGCTGACTTTTGAACTACTTTCATCATGTGAAGAAGAGCCTACACCCTTACACTGTGTACACAGAAGCCACGGGGATATCTAGTCTCTCCTGAGGATTTACATTATTCCACGTGTACACGGCTCTGAACAGGTTAGATACCTCCAGCATGTGGTCCTGGGCTGACTGTGGCCTTCCGCTTATCACTGGACCTTAGCGTTGGGACGTTTGCTGGGAACTCGCATTTCCTCTTCAGGGTGGCAGCCTCACTGCAGCTCTCCAAGTACCTGTGTGAAGGGCATGAACCCCGGGTGAGGCCACACAACACGAGAGGTGGGAAGGCGCGTGAGATGGTGGAGACTCGGCTGGAAGTGCCGGTGTACCTGATGACGCTGTCCAAGCAGCTGATCTGCTGGTAGGAGCAGGTGGGCTGGTCCTTGCAGGCCAACTCCTCGGGGAAGCTGGCCCCCAGGCTGTCCTTTTCCACGGCAGGGACAGCTTTCATCTCAGCTGGGGGATTAGTTTGCATTTCTGAAGGAATGGCAAAATTGTTCTTTCATTAATTTTTCTCCCAAAGAAAACGCTGTGTATTTAGAAAGCATTTTCGTTCTACCTGAAGACAGGGCTGGGGGCTCAGAATCTGCTTCATGGGTATGGAAGCCTGGGGACAGCCTAGCATCTGGCAGCCCTGTGGGCACGAGCACCACAGTGCCGTCCACAGAGAGACCTAGGAGGGAGGTGCTGCCCAGTCTGGTGTCTGCTTCTCTCTGGGGTCTAGGCTGTCCCCAGGGGTCAGGGACTCAGCAGTGGGAGATACCAGTTCTCACTTGAACTCTTAAACTTTCAGGGCGAGAGCCCACGTACTTTATGCTCCTCCTGGGCCAGGCCAGTTTTGAAAGTGATCCCTGCTAGTAACAATTATGATGGCAACTACCTCCTCACTGTGCTGTGGATTTGACTCTTGCCCCCACAACATTCATCACGTGCCTGTCCCCTAGGGGCCCTCAAGCAAAGAGCTGTGTCCAGCTCATTAATGTGTCCCCAACAGCCAGCACAGAGCCCAGGAGGCCGCATGTCCACCAACACATCCCCAAGGCCAAAAGTCCTAGCGGTGTCTGGCCAGAGTGTTCTCCACAGGAGACTTCGGCCTGAGCACAGAGAATGAGCAAGGGCCCACCAGGGGAGGGGACTGGGATGCATGCATGTGTGCACACACGTGTCTATGTGCATGCTGTGTGAGAAACACATGAGGGATAGAGGAGCAGCATGAACCTGAACCTACGCATGACAGCATGAAGCTGCCTGGGAAGTATGGTGCTGTGGTGAGGAAAGGGCTGCAGCAGTTGGGGTGGGCTGGCAGCCCCGGGGTGGTACTCTCCACTTCAGACAGGTTTGGTTGGAGTGTATGTGGATGCTGGGCAGGCTGTCGGCAGTTGTCTGTGTGTTTGTGAGTGAAGGGTGTGCAAGTGTAAACACACAGCCATACAGCCACTCTGTACAGCAAGAACGAGTGGCCCAGGCACACCCAGCGGGCAGGCCAGGGTGCAGGAAGACACACCTGGCCACAGCTCCCCAGGCCTGCACACCTAGCCACACCCCGCCAGGCCTGCAGGGTGTCAGGCGCCCAGTGTGGACATCAGTGTTTGCACTGGCTGAGTGCAGAGAACTGGGCTGCTCTCGCCTCTTGGAAGCTGAAGACTGTGCTGAACATAGAAGGAGGTGTAGCACGGCTACAAGGTAGACTCCCTGCCAGCCAGAGTCAGCATTCAACCCAGCTTCCCTCTTCTCACGTGGCCATACTCCAGTTTCAGTAAGGAAATGCTGAATTTTTTTTTTTTACCTGTAACGGATTTTTTCTTTTGTTCTCCAGATTCAAGAGAATAAAGACTTCTATTTTTCGTCTTGTTACCATTTTTATAAATTTCCTTGAAGAAAAACAAAATGAACACGTTATTCATTCTAGGAGACCTCCTTCAGTTTGTCCCCCAAAGTGAGAACAGAGGATGGCTGAAATCATTTCAGCAACACAGAAGGAAATTGTGAATAAGAAATCTGACAGGTGCAGAACTAGATAAAACCTATTTGATGATCCTAAAGAGTAATAAAAATAAAGCAAAACGGCACATTACATTTTCTTCTTCTTTTTTTTTTTCTTAGACAGAGTCTCACTCTGTCACCCAGGCTAAAGTGCAATGGTGCAATCTTGTCTCACTGCAACCTCTGCCTCACGGGTTCAAGCCATTCTCGTGCCTCAGCCTCTCGAGTAGCTGGGATTACAGGGGCGCGTCACCATGCCTGGCTAACATTTGTATTTTTAGTAGAGATGGCGTTTCACCATGTTGCCCAGGCTATTCTTGAACTCCTGACCTCAGGTGATCTACCTGCCTCAGCCTCCCAAAGTACTGGGATTACAGGCGTGAGTCACTGCACCCAGTCCACATTTTCTTCTTTCTATCCTAGTTGTCACTGCACCCAGTCCACATTTTCTTCTTTCTATCCTAGTTAAATCTTCACTTTTGCTTGTTTTGTCTGTTTTAAATAATTTTCTTTTTCTTTTTTTTTTTTTTTTTTTTTTGAGACGGAGTCTTGCTCTGTCGCCCAGGCTGGAATGCAGTGGCCAGATCTCAGCTCACTGCAAGCTCCGCCTCCCAGGTTTACGCCATTCTCCTGCCTCAGCCTCCCGAGTAGTTGGGACTACAGGCGCCCGCCACCTCGCCCGGCTAGTTTTTTGTATTTTTTAGTAGAGACGGGGTTTCACTGTGTTAGCCAGGATGGTCTCGATCTCCTGACCTCGTGATCCGCCCGTCTCGGCCTCCCAAAGTGCTGGGATTACAGGCTTGAGCCACCGCGCCCGGCCTGTTTTAAATAATTTTCAACCAAACACTTAGCTATGGTTTCTAGCTTTTTCAACTCTTAAGAGATTAAAACATCCCAAGTAAACAAAGTTTAGAAAGGAAGCAGAAACAGCTGCGATGATGAAGCCTCTCCTAACTGCCAAAGGTTGTCCTGAGTGTGCTTTCTAACTCTGGAGGGACATCCACAAACTCATTTTCACAGGAAGAATGGAAGGGGACGTACGGCTCTCCTCCGGCGTGAGTCCTCATGGCCGTTGCTGTCGCTGGAGGAGGTCTGGCTCATGAGGTGCTCGTGGGACCCGTTGCTGCCCAGACTCCCGTAGCCGCTGGAGCCGCTGTGGGGGACGGGCTGGGGAGACAGCAGACAGTGCTACAGACACAGCCAGGGCTGCTGAGTTGCACATGTGGCCCCCTGCCAACACATCCTGTTTCACAGAGAGGATGGTGACCCGCCTAAGGCTACGTGACAAAGACCAGGGGAGCTGGGGTTTGAACCCCAGGGTCAGCTCCAGAGGTTGACTCCCGGCCTCCAGCCGCGGTGCCCCGACCCAGACATGCAGTCACTGAGAAGACGGCACCAAAGGAATGTGTCCAACCCGCTCATCAACGCATGGCTGCAGCCAGCCGCGCCTCTGCAGAGGGGTTTAAAACAAACACGATGCGATGACAGCTTCACCCCACAGCCTCCGGGAACTGACAGGCAGACACCTACTCAGGCGTGGGGTTGACTGCGATGGGCCTGATTTTTTAAGGGACCTTGAGTACAATGTCCCGTCCCTAAGTCCCACTGCTCTGGATTAGAATGAGCCCCCACACCACTGAGAGGTCACTCTGGGACTATGCAGCCTGTGTCAGAGCATGGGGTCTGCACATGTCCTTCAGCCGCTCACTCAGGGCTGCGGTTCAGACAATGTTGAATGCAAGGCTGGAGAGAGCCAAGGGTACTGTGGACTGTCTCAGACTAGCACAGTCTATGCCCAAACTGTCCCCTGAGGGATGTTCAGAGAATGACAGATGAAGTTGTCTGAGTGGGTATGCCAGGACCAGGGTGCAGAGCCTATGTCCTCTGCAGGGGGCTCTCAGGCTGCTACCTGGGAGGAGGGCATGCAGGCACCACACCCACCTGCAGCAGGAGCCGGTGGATCTGCTCCGTGAGCTCCTGAATGCTGGGGTGCAGGGCCTTCTCCTCTGTGCAAGGGTGGGCTGCAAACACGTCCTCATTCAAAGGGCCCCTGCGTGGTTTTAATTCATCTTGTTAGATGGGGCCCCACAGGAGGACCTCTCTGGCGTGACTGTATAGCCACTACATGCTGCCTGCCTGGGTGGGCCCTCTGCCTCTCCCCTGTAGCCCCCCAGGCTGCTGCCTGCCCACTCCCTACTCGGCCTGAATGAGGTCCCTCCCACTTGGGGCAGAGGACAGGTCACCCCTGCCTACCAGCCTGGGGCTCCAGATTGGTGGCAGGAGGCGAGGTTTTGGTCTTGGCCTCTCAACCCCTCCCTATGCCATCTGTTGCTGGGAGGTAAGGACAGCCCAAGACCCCCGCCCGAGACCCCTGAGCCACCTCAGGCCCTTGGAGCACTCACACCCTGACTTTGTGCCTCCCAATGATGAAGGAGATTTTCCTGCTCCATGGGTTGATGAAGCTGGACCAGCTGGTATCCAGCGTGATGTACTCGCCGTTCCGGGTGCGAAACCGAATGGGAGAGTAGTCGAAAGGCTGCCCGCCTGACTGCAGGACTAGGAGAGCAAAAGCCAGCATTCAGGGGAACAGGGGAGCAAACAGTAGAGAGAGACAAGTCAAGATTCACTCAGGCCCGGGATCATTTCCAAATGTTAGGGGTACGAACACTTCTTCAAAGCCACTGCTTTCAGCCTCCCATTTTTGCTGTAGATTACAACCAGGAGGCTGTTTCCAGGAGAAGCCGTTTCATCCCATGTTTCACCTCTGCTAGAGTGTCACTTGCGTCTATGAGGGCTGGGCTTGGTGAGGACATGCACTGCACTCCCCTGGCCTGGTCAGAACCTTCCTAGCCACAGATGAATTGGTCTCCCCTCCTCCCATGCACCACTGAAGCCAACAGTAAACATGAGATGCCACGGACTGAGAAACAATTGGCCACAAAGGAACTCACATGAGTTTACCCCTCTCTCTTGACTCCACTGGGCACTGCAGTGCCAGGAGTGAGGTGGCGAGGCGGGCGTCTACCACCTGCTTGTCCTTAGCTGATCTGACCTGTCAGAGCTAGACTGGTCCCAAAAGAAGCCCCAAGGGCACACGAACTTCCGCCAAACACTTTAGGATGTACCGTGAAAAGGGGACCTACTCTTTTTGTGGATGGCCAGCATCAAGGGCCTGTCACTAGGGTGGAGCTGCACGAGCACTGGGGTCTCAATCAGGTCCTGAGGTAGGTAGCCCAGGAGAGGGACTGCCCTGGAAGGCAAGCAGACACATGCTAGGATCGGCGTCCAAACAGCAGAGGAGACTGTTACTAAGAACCATCTTATTCCCTGGAAAGAGAAGATACACTCCAAATCCCACCCCCTACCCCCGGAGGTCAAAATGTGGAAGTTGGACTAACAGAACCAGTTAGACTTCCAACCAATAGCAAACGAAGGTCCAGTGTCCAGGACGCCGAAGGAGGCTCCCTCTGCTGGAGCCTGAGTGCTTCAGCTCTGCGTTTCACCTCCCAAAATGCTTTTGTTTTCTTCCTTCTGGCATCTTTTTCTTTTTCTGTGTCATTCATTAGTTTGGCCACACGGGGCCTGGCGTGGATTTTTGATTAACAAGTTTTGCCTGGACCTCGGCAAACCCTTTGTATGTGCTTCTTTTCCAGCCTGGTCTCATGTGACTTTGGCCTCAGCATCCAGTTGGTTTACTGTGGCTTCTCTGGAGTCTCGGTGGCTGGCTGGGCCTCTGCCCTGTGTGCTCATGCCTCCTCCCGGAGCTGTGGCTTTGCTCCCTTGTAGGACGGAGCTGAACTTCAGCAGCACCTTCTGCTTCTGTTTGTGTCCAGCGCCCTCTGCTGGCTCCGCCGACCATTTCTTCTCCCGAGCTGCCTCTTCACACTTGTTGCATCCAAACCCATGTTTCCTCAAACTCTGCTGCTTGAGGGAAGGTTTTCCCGGTCAATCTTTAGACCATGGTGCAGAACTTTCTCAAGGACCTGGCGTTATTCTTTGATTTCCTCCTTGTCTGAGGCTCTCTCTTCAGGCCTCATGTCTTCCTTTGGACAGGATACACAAAATGTTCCTGGCATTGGCCCCATCAAGGCCTTGCTGAAGGACGAAGAGGAAGGAAGAGGAGAGGAGGGGGGGAACAGGAAGGAAACAGAGGGGGAGGAGGAAGAGGAGGGAGAAGAAAGGGGGTAGAGGGTGAAAAGAAGGAGGGGAGGGGAGGGGGAGCCCTGGCCACCTGCTCTGGCTGGCCTTGGGCTCTATGAGCCAGGCCACACACAAGGCTTCATCAAGGGGAGCTTGCAGGCTGTGGCCCATCACGCCAGGTGCACCTGTCTGCCAACCGCCCTGCACAGGGCTGAGCTGGACACCAAGTTGGCACGGGAGTGGGTTACAGACAGTCTCAGATCTCTGAAGGAAGAGAAGTCTCCCGAGGCTGCTTTACATATACGGCCCCAGGCCCTGTCCTCCAAGATCCTGGTTCTGCAGGGCAGGGTGGTATCCAGAAGCCTGCATCTGCAAACTGGCTCTGCCCCAGGCAGCCCTGCGGACACACCTGAGCCACCTGGAGCTGGAAGTAACAGATCCCTTTTTACCCACAGAGTCTCCCCAGAAGGCTGTGTGGCCCCAACTCCAAAGGTGGGGGCCTGTGTCCCTGGGCCAAGAGTAGAGGAGGGAGAGGCCTTGATCCTCCGGCTTCTAGGAGATGACCTGGTTCATTTTAGGAACCCAGCATGCCAGTGCTTCTTGGTCCACTTCCTGTGCTATCTTCTGAGGTCACTTTTCCATGACTACTGCCAGTGGCCCACACATTTTTTTCGTTCTTTTTTGTTTTTGGAGACAGTGTCTTTTGCTGTGACCTAGGCTGGAGTGCAGTGGTGCAACACAGTAGCCTTGAACTCCTAGGCTCAAGTGATCCCCCTGCCTCAGCCTCTGAGTAGCTGGGACTACAGGTGCACACCACCACACCCAGCTAATTTTTATTTTTATTTTGCAGAGACAGGGTCTTGCTACGTTTTGAACTCCTGGTTTCAAACAGGCTGGTTTCAAACTCCTGGCCTCAAGCGATCCTCCTATCTCGGCTTCTCGGAGTGCTAGGATTATAAGTGTGAGCCACTGCACCTAGCCGGCCCAAGTGTTTTCGGAGTCTTCATGAATTTGTGGAGGAGCTGGGAGAAGATACACCGTGGCGGCAGAAACCACTCAGAACATGGGTGCCCTCAAATCTCACTAGGATCGGGGGAGACCCAGAAAGAGGACCTGAATGGGGCTCTGAGGCATGGAGAATATTCTGTCCCCTGGAGAAGCCTCGAGCACACAGGCTGGAAGATGGACTTCTGCTGGGATCCAGCCAATGGCATCTCCAGCTTCCACCCTGACACTGGTCCCAGGCAACACCGCCTCTGTCTGGACCATCGTCTACTCCGAATGGGTTTACATGGGAGAATTAAGACAGGCTCAATTAGAACAATCACCAGCTCTCCAGAAAGCCTCAATTATACCATGTGCATATCTTAGAAAGTTTTCAGTGTAATTCCATAGCTATTTAATTGCCTGTATATAAGTTTTTGTCTATTATCACATAATTATAAAACCAATATGCAGTCTTGGTTTTAGCTAAATAGCTTTTATATCAAAAACATGAAAAAGGGGGTGGGTCAAGACCGCATACCTTTCATCCACATCCTGGAACAAACAATTTGGTGTATGGGTGGTTGTAAAAATTCTCTTTTCAGGAGGTATTCTAGGGGCTGAAAGAATAGAATATTACACACATTAGTGATCCTAAGAAATGCATATTTAATGTTATATTAAAACTACCAGAAAACACCCTATAGATTCAGAGTAATGAGCAGCTAAAGAAAAAAATTAAAACATAGACTCTGAACAACAGAGCTTGCCACACTGAGAACCCTACGCTGGCTGTGGGATCACCGGCCAGCCTTCTCAGCTTCTACGGAATGCTAGTTTTAGTCTAGTAAATTGAAACTGCCATGTTAACAAAACCACACGGACCACGTAAACACTACTCTCAGCAAAATAAAGCTGGAAGTCCATCTTTATGACTTTTTTTTTTTTTTTTTGAGACAGAGTCTTGCTTCGTTGCCCAGGCTGGAGTGCAGTGGCACGATCTCGGCTCATTGCAACCTCTGCCTCCCGGGTTCAAGCGATTCTCCTGCCTCAGCTTCCCCAGTAGTTGGGACTACAGGCGCGTGCCACCATGCCTGGCTAATTTTTTGTATTTTTAGTTGAGGTGGGGTTTCACTGTGTTAGCCAGGATGGTCTCAATCTCCTGACCTCATGATCCGCCCGCCTTGGCCTCCCAAAGTGCTGGGATTACAGGTGTGAGCCACCACGCCCAGCCCCATGTTTATGATGTTTAAGATGAAACTAGAGTGATCTGACAAATTACTTTTAGAAAAGTGAGTTACATACTTGGATTCAAATTTCTTCTTTTTTTTTTTTTTTAATGAGACAGGGTCTCATTATGTTGCCCAGGATGGTCTCAAATGCCCAGGCTCAAAAGATCCTCCCACCTTAGCCTCCCAAAGTGCCAGACTACAGACTACAGGTATGAGCCACTGCACCTGGTCTGGATTCAGATTTCTTAGCAAATGCCATTGTACTGGAGAGCTTCACAGTTTAGAAACTAGACAAAGGTGGACAAAGGTGATAGAGTAATTTGCATAAAGTGAGTCATATATCCAAAATTTTCCTCAATTCATGGACAAAACATTCAAAATTTCAACATTTTTCCTTCTTGAAGGAGACTCTGGTAATTTGGGGGAATAACTTGTTGAACCCTAAGTACCCTCTCTAAACCTTACTATTTGGAAAAGAACATTCTGTAATACATGCAGGAATACATCAAACATTGTGGAGAAAGTCACATACTTAAAATATTTCTATCACTTTTAAGAAGTGCTTTTTTAAAAGGCTGTCACTTGGCCTGGAGCAGTGACTCACAAATGTAATCCCAGCACTTTGGGAGGCCAAGACAGGTGGATTGCCTGAGCTCAGGAGTTCGAGATCAGCCTGGGCAACATGGTGAAATCTCGTCTCTACTAAAATATTAAAAAAAAATTAGTTGGGTATGGCAGCATCCACCTGTAGTCCCAGGTACTCGGGAGGCTGAGGCAGGAGAATTGCTAGAACCTGGGAGGCGGAGGTTGCGGTGAGCCGAGATAGCATCACTGCACTCCAGCCTGGGCGACAGAGTGAGACTCCATCTCAGAAAAAAAAAGCTGCCACTCACCACAGAGAAGGTGGTGAGCACAGCGCAGCACGGACTCAGCTGGATTCCCCGGGTTCAGCAGCTGCAGAATGCACCTGCCTTCAGAGAATCTGAAGATCATGTGACTTGCTCAGCAGCCATGGTGAGCACCTATAGTTCCTGGCCAGGGATTTCGGCCAATACAAGGACCAAGATGCCACAAAGCAGGATCTTAAGAGGGACCACAGGAAGGACCCATAAAGGTGGCACAATGCCTCGTACCCTCTGCGCTTCAAGAGAAGAACCCAGATATTATTTTGGGGGTGGGGTAGCCAGAAGAGCTAATGGGACCAAGAGGGTCATAGTGAGGCGAGTTGGCCTGATGACTGCACTCTGCGAGTGAGGTGGCAGCAGGAGCAGAGACCGGGGTCCAGAATGCTGGGCGTACAGAGGCACAGCAAGCCTTGTATGGAGGCCGACTCACCTGGAGAGTCACGTCCGTGCATGACTGTCTGGGAGGAAGGGAAATTCCAGGAAAATTTAGGATAGGTCAAGGTAGGGAGGGAGGGATGCCCAGCACTTCATTTCTTGGGGCCTGAGGAACTGTTTGGGGTTCTGGAGCAGGCAGCGACATCAGTGCCCTTCAGGGGGCCCAAGAGGCTGAGGTATGGGGCAGGGGATGAGGATGGGAGGGATGTGGGGCCCCAGACCTGTCGGGGCTATTCTCACTTTGTGGACAAAAGGCAGAGCAGCCAGGGAAAGGGGAGAAGGGTCACAGCCCTGGTGTGACCAGATGCCGTGGCACCCAGATGCCGTGATCTTCCATGGGGAGGGCTGGATGACAAGCAGGGTGTGCTGAGTCTCCAGAAAGATGGAGACCCTGCCCGAGGTGAGGTGCAGAAGCCAAGGGTGGGGAACTGCAGCTGGAAGTCCATTGTATAGATATCATGTTTGAACCACAAGAGTAACTGAGGGGGAGCCAGAGACAACATCTGCCCTCGCCCTGGGCTTGGCTGTTACCTTCATAACCAGAGTGCACTCTCTCTGCCAGCAGAAGGCAGCAAAGCTGACTCTCAGCACCTTGTTGCTCCCGCACCTTGACCAGGTAGGGCGTCATGCGGAAGGGGTGGTAGCGGATTTCGTTCTCGTGGCTTTTCCCGACACTGTGGAGAAGGGCCACGCTCAAAGTTTGGAACTGTGACACAGGAACAGTCCCCTGTTCTGTTCCCTCCTCACCTGGGCCCCATGCCACGATGCAGGTGATGTGTACCTCTGCTCTGCCTCAGGAGCTGGGCCTGCTCCCCTGCCCGCTTCAGTCCCTCCCTCAGTCTCATCACACTGAAGGGCAAATCAGAGTCAATACCCCCACCAGTGGGAACGCTCCACAGCCCTTCTCTGGAGCAGCCTGCACTCTGGGTGGGTAAAGCAGACCGGAAAGGTGTGCTGCTCCCTCCAGGACCTCGGCCCTAACTCCTGAGGGTGCCAGGGTCTGGTTCAGGGCCACCCCTGACAGTGCAGCTGGATGCTCAATCAGTCACCCTGGTTTGGACCAAGACCCTTGCGGGGAAAGCTGTGGGTCTCTCCCCAGAAAAAGGCACAGACAACCAAAAGATGCAGTGCTTTCAGAAACTCTGTTGACCCTGGGTACAGGCCTTCGCAGGAGACAAAGAGAAAGTACAGGGTCCCCTGGCCACCATTTTCCATGAGGGGCAGGTTAAATCACTCCCCTGCTAGCTGCATTCTTAGCAACCTGTACACATTTAAAATGCAACTGACTGTGTTTTCTGGTAGACGTCAGAAACAGGTGTGCTGGGTCCCTGCAGGCAGGGCTCATGCCCCCAGCCGCAAGTGGAGCGGCGCTGGGGTGAAATGTTTGCATGGTTTTCTAATTTAAGAAAACTGGGAACAAGGCTTACCTGACACGGCAAAAGAAAGATTTCTCCTCCATGTGTTCTTGAGTGAAAGAATCTAGAAGAGAGAGCCCAGAGTCATTCATCCAAACCAACAACTAAATACACTGTGCCTCATCTCTCACAAACAAAAGAGCAGCAGCGGAATCAAGCAAGAGCCAAGGTGAAAACGGAACATTTATGGAAGCACAAACTAAATCCTTTATGTAAGAAACCTTCTATTACACTTTTGACTAAAATTACATACACTTCATGAGTGTGGTGCATTCCAAACTATGCAGCACTAAAATTTTAGCACCAGGAGGCTTACATTTTCAAAACGGTATATGATGCTGCTGCAAACACATCAATTAATTAACAACTGAACACACTCATGGTGCACTGCTGCAAACACACCAAATAGCCTACAACTGAGCACACTCATGATGCACTGCTGCAAACACACCAAATAGCCTACAACTGAGCACACTCATGATGCACTGCTGCAAACACACCAAACTACAACTGAATACACTCATGATGCACTGCTGCAAACACACCAACCTACAACTGAATACACTCACAGTGCACTGCTGCAAACACACCAACCTACAACTGAATGCACTCACAGTGCACTGCTGCAAACACACCAACCTACAACTGAATACACTCACAGTGCACTGCTGCAAACACACCAACCTACAACTGAATACACTCACAGTGCACTGCTGCAAACACACCAACCTACAACTGAATGCACTCACAGTGCACTGCTGCAAACACAGTAACCTACAACTGAACACACTCACGGTGCACTGCTGCAAACACACCAACTAAGCACACTTATGGAAGTCCAGAACATCGACAAAGCAAGCTGTGAAGGCCACAGCAGCTACATCTTGGAAGCCAAGCCTCCATGCTGACTTTTGATTAACCCCAGTTCTGGGAAGGCCTTGGAGATTTCATTTACCTACTGTCCCTGAGTAAGAGCAGGTGCTTAAGGTAAATCCTGCCCTCAGGGCAAATTCCTGCCGGTTCCCTCTGAAGCTTGTGTGCCCATCCCACAGAAGCCCTAGGTCTGGGGGAACGGCACTGGGATCCAGTCTTGTCTCATCGCCACCCACAACACGTACAGCTTCTGTTCTTAAGTCCCTGTTAAATACTTCTTTCTAAGAAACTGAATTTGTCAGCCTCTTTCTTTGGCCACTCAGCTGCCTCAGACTTTGGGATAGGTGTGCAGAGGTCTGGGCACAGTGAAACAGAAGCCCCAAACATTTAGTGCTACATAATTTTGGGATAGTCAGTTCTAACAGAAATAACTTGGCATTTAAGGCTCACATTGGTATTTTGGTGAAACAGTAACTTCCTTTAAAATGTGAAATGTCTAGTGAAAATATGAAATCAATCAGGCAACCTCATCAGAAATGAAGAGGTGTTTCCCTAAGAGTTGAAAGGGATTTTAAAAAAAGAAATCTCTGCTTTCGTGGGAATCTAAACTAAAAAAAAAAAAATCTTAGATCTAAGTCTTCCATATAACATTTCGTCTACTCAAAAGAAATTAGGAAAGCAGAAGCAATGACTAGTTACAGAAAATGATACAAAATCAGCAGCTTGGAAAGGCCCCTGAGAATTCACCTGGTCCTTGACTTAGCTGGGCAGGGAGGAGCTGGGGCACAGAAGGCCTTGAGGAGAGTGGGGGTCAGAGGCACTGGCAGAGGCCCAGAGGCAGGCACGCCCCCAGCTGGCTCCAGGGACTTGACCAGACCTGGCTGGGAGGGCCTGGCTGGGGAGTGGAGCCTGGAAATGAGGCAGGGTAGACGATAGCTACAGTGGCAGGCCTGGCAGCTAGGAAGGCTGCCACCCACAGTGCGGCACACTTGGCCTGCAGTGCCTCGGGGGCCAGTGGCATCTGCCTAGGGACCTCACAGTCTATATACCCAAAGCCAGCCCTGGTCAAGGCAAAGAACCCTCAGGAAGTCATTCTGGGACATGACCCACTCACTGGTTGTAGCTGCCAAAGTGGTAGGGGGATGCCTGAGTGCAGGGAGCAGGGCACCTTGCTCATGCTCCCCACTGCCCCCCAACTCGGCCTCCCACGACTGCAATCGCAGCAAGATTCCAGCTTTTCAAAACAACTTCATTTCTAAAATGCTCAATGGTTTCTCTCTCTGAAATGTATGAAAAGACTATTTTAACTAAATTTATTCTGAAGAGATGAACAACTGCTTATCCTTTACCTTTGCCAGAGCAGGCAGCTGGTGGCCCCCACAGGTGGGCTCTGAAAGGTGAGGTAGGGCACCTGCACCACATCTGGGGTGGGCCCAGCTCCTGGCCCCTTTCCAGACCCCAGAGGAAACAAGGCACTACCTCGATGACCTCACCTGCTCCGCTGCACACGCTCCACAAGGGAAGCTTGTATGGGGAGGTGAAGCTGTGGAACACTCCCACATCGTGAGGCGCCAGGAACTCCACAAACTTGGCGTCGCTGAAGACATCTCTTTTATAGTTAAATATAGATGCAACCTGGTCAGAGATGTACAGGATCTTCCCAGACACCAGGGACACGGCCACAGCAAACATATCCTGAAAAGGAAGAGCAGGGCTCTGGTGACAAGGTCAGACGGGGTTGGCCGCCACATCCGACTCAGGCAGGCAGGCTGGAGGGAGCCGCCCACCAGAAGCGTCAGAGGTGGGGGGCTCTCTGAGCCCCTTGCCTAGCCCTGACCAAAAAATCCTATCTTGCCTGTTGACAGAGCAGGAGCATTGCCATCTTGGACAAGCCCCTCATTCTAAAGTTCACCTTAATAAAAAATGGCCCACATCCAAAGGGCATCAGCCTAATGGCTAAGGTCAACATGACCATAAACCACAAGTACATCTCCAACCAGAAACATTCCAAACTCCTCCCCGACCAGAGACACGCTAGCCCCGAGATAACCCCACTCCAGGGCCTGGATATATGCCTGTCCCAAGATAACCTTCCCCTCCCAGAGACGGTCCAGCCCCGCCATAAACTCCTCCAACACACAAACATTCCAGGCTTGCGATAAGCCCTTCACCCTGAAACCAACATATACTCTCAGTCTGCAGAGAAAGCGCTCCTGATCAAAATCGGCCAGGAGCGCCTCTCAGGTTTTCACTAAAGGAAACCTGTCTTTGACTGCCAAGCTGCATTTCATGTTTCTTTCCTCTTTAACTCTTACACCTGTTACAGATATTGGGAGGTCCAACATGATATTATTCGAAACAACACATCAGGGTTCTATTGCTGGAATAAACTCCAGCTGTCTCCACCCACTGGAAGGCGCCACTCACCCCACTGTCTTGGACATGGCACCTGGTGTCCAGGCTGGGTGACAGGGAGGTGGGGGACCCTCTGCTCACTTGGCCTGCCCCAACAACCTCTACCAGCCTTGCTCTCTCCCAGGGTTCTAGGGGCTTCCTGGGGAGCAGAGGTCTCTGGGTGGGCCCCTCCAGCCCACCATGGGCGCTCTGCTGCTGGCTGGCCCTCTGGGCTCAGGGTTGGGGGCTGCCTGGGGGTTACGCTGGAGGAAGATGGGAAGGATTAGGGAGCCCTGTTATGAGGCCAGCTTCACAATGGTCCCAGCACACGTGGGGTCCCCGCTGGCCCTTACATCTGTTCTCACTGGCTGAAAACTCAGGGTGGTAGAGCAGGTGTGTGTGTATGTGGCCCATGCACCCTCCAAGGGGCCCACCTTTGGGTGTGCTTAAAAATGCATGGTTTTTGGAGTCTCCAATCCCAGCTCCCCCCATGACCGCAAAGCCCTGGACAAGTGAACTGACTGTCACCAAGTCTGTCTCCTCACCTTGAGGACATGAAAACCCAGAGCCCCCCCGTTCAGTCACAGTGGATTTGTCCTTGCACCCATGAGTTACAGGACAAAGTTGGGCAGGGACGAAGAAGACAGTCTCACAGAAGGCAGAAGTCCAGAACATGAATGCCACTTCCAGAATCACTGACTTCACATTCTTCCTTTTAAAGGTAGGAACTTATCTGCTGAAACCCCAAACGCTCCTGCCTTATAGCCACTGGCCACTGCTCTGAGCTAGCTCGCCTGGAGGAGGAACTCCCGCCGTTTAGAAAGAAACTTTCGGGAAGACGCTTACGGCATTCTTCACAATGTGCTCAGAGGTAATGCTCTCCATCTCCTCCACAGTGTAGGAGGGCACGTCTGATCCACAGGGGTGACCCTCGCTGGACATCAGCAGCTGGTAATACTCTTCGTTGGCTGCAGGATAGACAGTGCTCACATTCAGGGGGCAGAACCCAGCACTTGGCTGGAGACAGTCACTAGCTCTTACGAACTGGGGGCTCTATTTTCTCAAACGAAAAGGTAGGATATAAATCCCGTCTTCCTGGGACACAGAACACACGGATACGCGAAGGCAAAACAAACTCACAAACAGAAATCAGGATATTTTTCCCTGAAACATCAGAAGGCCTTTGATTATAAATTTTTTTAAATGTGGCAACTATATTATTTAAGGTTACATGGTCAGAGTTCCAGCTACCTCTCACGTTCTCCAGAAGGGGCCTCTTTTTTTTTTTTTGAGATGGATTTTTGCTTTTGTAACCCAGGCTGGAGTGCAATGGCGCAATCTCGGCTCATTACAACTTCCGCCTCCCAGGTTCAAGCAATTCTCTCGCCTCAGCCTCCCAAGTAGCTGGGATTACAGGAACCTGCCACTACAATTAGCTAATTATTCTTGTTTTTGTTTTTGTTTTTCCGCTCTGTCGACCAGGCTGGAGTGCAGTGGCTGGATCTCAGCTCACTGCAAGCTCCACCTCCCAGGTTCATGCCATTCTCCTGCCTCAGCCTCCCGAGTAGCTGGGACTACAGGTGCCCACCACCTCGCCCGGCTAGTTTTTTGTATTTTTTAGTAGAGACGGGGTTTCACCGTGTTAGCCAGGATGGTCTCAATCTCCTGACCTCGTGATCCACCCATCTCGGCCTCCCAAAGTGCTGGGATTACAGGCTTGAGCCACCGCGCCCGGCCCCGTTTGTTTTGTTTTGAGATGGAGCCTCACTCTGTCGCCAGGCTGGAGTGCAGTGGCATGATCTCACCTCACTGCAACCCCCACCTCCCAGGGGTTCAAGCAATTCTCCTGCCTCAGCCTCCCAAGTAGCTGGGACTACAGGTGCATGCCACCACACGCCGAGCTAATTTTTGTATTTTTAGTAGAGACAAGGTTTCACCATGTTGGCCAGGATGGTCTCGATCTCTTGACCTTGTGATCTGCCCGTCTTGGCCTCCCAAAGTGCTGGGATTACAGGCGTGAGCCACTGTGCCTGGCCTCCAGAAGGTCTTTAATCATGATGGTACATCCACGTTTCCACACAGGACCACATGGCAACCCCTGCACATCTGACTCCCTGGGTGATGCCATCAGACACCCCCATCCAGGCAGAACTGACTGCTTAAAAAAATAGCAGGCACAAGAACATTTGAAAGAAAGTTTTCAAAATAGAATCTGAAGAGGAGGGGGCCACTCCATCTGAGTTCCCACGCCATCCTGGCTTATCCAGTGGGCTCTGGGGTGACAAGCCTGTCTCTGGGTGTTAGTGCTCACAGCCACAGCGGCCCTCACTCCAGGTGGGAGCAAAGGGGCCAGCTCGAGGCTGCCAGTTGCCCTCAGGGCTCAACAGGCCCTGGATACATGAAACCTGGGGCTGTGTTAGGAGACTGACCCAGGATTCTGCCATGCATGTGCTTCCTGCGATGTGGTGAGCGATGTGGTGAGGAGACCTTTGGATCCACAGCTGGGTCTCATCTGCTTTCAGTTTTGCCACCTTCAGTAATTTCAGAAACAGGCACATGTCTGAGTATGCTCTGAAATCAAGATATAAACTGCTGGGAAGTCTGGAAAATGTCCATGTGGCAGAGCTTCTGAGCTCTGAAGTTACTGCAGATGCCAATAGGGAAACACTTTAAATGGACATAATCACTTGAGAACAGAGCACCCCAACTGATCAGAATGAACTTTCCCTTCCAGCTCCTCCTTCTGGAAAACGGGGCCTCCATGGGCACACAGGCCCAGAGCGGTGCCCTCCATGGCAGGGTGCTCATCCCAGGGGCACCAGATTTTATCTTTAGACCTGACCAGCAATGACGAGCAGCCGAGGCACCTTGTTCTGTCTATATCAACCCTCACCAAATGGACAATGGGATTAGGGAGGAGCCTGCAGAGAAACTTATAGGACACCCAAAGACAACACCCAAAAATGCAAGTCCAAGCTAGCACATGGCAGAGCAACCCTTCTATACTTGGCTCAAGGGACCCCAGAGGCGAGTGCTGATGACCTGCTCACTGCTGATGAAAAATTACTGAAACATTTAAAAATATGAAGACTGCTTACAATATGAGTTTATACCCATGATTACTAGTGAAGAACTTTGTCCTAACTGTACGCTGTGCTTTGAAACGACTGATGATAATAGAATACAGCTACTGCTTCACCTTAAACCTTTCAGATTTTTCTTTTATGCACGTTTTTAATGTAAAAGATCCATCAGCCCCTCAGTGCGTGTGTGCAACACATGAAAAGGCACAGCTCCACGGAGTCGGGAGGTGCTCACACATCAGCTGGCAGGAGGTGTGAAGATGCTCTGCAGGGCACCTTCCTTCCCCACCCTGGCTCACACTGATGGTCTCTGCCTGCTCGTCACAACAGACCAACACAGCTGAGGAATTCTTCAAAGTTCCAGAGCTGGTTGTTTTCACTGTAAAGAAAAAGGCCAAGCCAGGCACAGTGGCTCACACCTGTAATCCCAGAACTTTGGCAGGCTGAAGTGGGAGGACTGCTTGGGTCCAGGAGTTCGAGACCAGCCTGGGCAACATAGTGAGACTCCATCTCCACAAAAAATGCAAAAATTAGCTGGGCGTGGTGGTACATGCCTATGGTCCCAGCTACTCAGGAGGCTGTGGCAGGAGAATCGCTTAAGCCCGGAAGTCGAGGCTACAGTGAGCTGTGATAAGCCTCGAGTTTTAGAAAGTCAACACAATCTGAGCTATAATTTGGGGGGATTTAAAACATATTTCTATAGGTTTGGAGCAGATGTGCGAGGCTGACATACCTTTCACCTGCTTCACACTCCTGAGGGCGTACTTCAGGGTGGCCAGCGTACTAGCCTTGCCCTTGGCCTTCTTGTCTGCAGGGAGGTGAACCTTCAGCTCCTTTAGTGTTTTTATCAGTTCTTTGTGTGTGTCCACTTTCGAAGACTGGTCGCTACTGCAGGATTCAAGAAAGAGGCAGCCAAATGTTAGCTTCCTAGGTGTCCTTTCCTGAAGAAACGTGTCTCTTGTCCATTTTCTCAGCCTTGGCTCTAAAGACGTTTTGATCTGAATGGTCCTTTGTGGGGCTCTGCAGGACATTTAGCAGTATCCCTGGCCTCACCCACAACAGACCAGGAAGACTACAGCCAGGTATGACAATCAGAGCTATCGACAGACAATGCCAGATGTTTCTTGCTGGGAGACAAATTGTACCTGGTCAAGAATCACCGCTCTAACCCAACTGAATGCTGGAGAAGTCCCTCCAGCTGTGTTCTTTTCCGCCAAGGGTTAGAGCTAGGCTTTGCTCAGGAAAGGATACTGGCCGACCCACAGTCTGGTGCAGTGGACTGTGCCCTGAGTTGTGCCCTCCTTCCCTGCCCCAGGTAAAGAAGGACTGAGTGATGGGATTACAGAGGACAGCACAGTGACTTCCTGGGACATAAAAGTGAGCCATGAACAGAGAAAAGGGGATTGTGGAGAAGGGTCTTCAAACATTAATTGAGGATACAGAGAGACAGGACAGCAGGGTTGATGAAGATGGGCCTGTTCGGAACAGAGCGTGCAGAAGGAATGATGGAAATCAAGGTTTCTCAGGCAATGCAAAGTGCCCACAGGTCCTGGACTAGGAGCCGGGTTCTGCTCCAGAGGTGACAGGAAAATTGACATAGGGTAAGTTTGTTACAAACACCTAAGAAGGGTGAAGAATGTTCTAGATGAAAATGCCCAAAGACTCAGGCAAAGTCGGCTTCGAGTAGAGCTGGGAGAAGCTACAGGTACTGGAGTGACATCCTGGGGGCTCTGGATGGCGAGGGGACACAGTCACTGTCTGAAAGGCCCGGGTAAAGCTGGGTTCATACTCATACAGCCACACAGACGGGTTTTAGCAGAGCTTAAAAAAAGCCACGTCACTCCCAAAAAACTAACCTCCAATAAGAAGTCTTTCAATTTCTCTAAAAACTCTGTGTACGAAGTTCTAATTGGCCTTACCTGCAGCCACTTGTAGATGGGTTGTGTTCAGATTTTGTAATCATCAGGCTAAAGGCATCTGGACTGTGAAAACAAGAAATAAAAGCAAAATTTAGACAACTGTATGCTCCAGACACATCTTCCCCTGCCACCCTACCAGTGATAACAGGTTAGATAACACCATGGTAAGACAACTTCTAAAAAATACAAGGTTATGATAAAGCTGGAACATAAAACTTTTAGACATGAGAAAAACTAAGTACCAGGACACAGAAACACATGACAACAGGGACCAGTTCCTTTTCTATAAACCTCCCCGTGTTGTATAAGCAGCCACTGGCTGGGTTACCCACCACTGCTACCTCCCAAGATCTCCTTACGCTACCCAGTACCTGTCTGTTGGCAATTGGATCTACAAAATCAACAGGGCCTCATTATAAGGAAGGACAGACACTGGCACATTTTAATCATTTTCAAAAATCTTGAAAAACTTGATAATCATGATTTAAAGATTGCAAAAGCAATCAAATCACAGCAGAAATGAGCCACTGAGGAAATAACCTGCCCAGCCTCCATCTGGCCAGAGGCTGAACTCACCTCTGGTGGGCATCCGGTGGCTCCACCAGCATTCCCAGCTCCTTCCCGCTGTCGTCACAGTCACTGCCCTGCGAGTCCCGCCCCGTGGAGCAGTTTTCGTTGGTCTCATGTCCACTTGAGCCACTGCTCATGTCCACATCTTCCTGAAGTGGGACCTGGCTGGGCTGGGGCTCCATGGGCTCCTTGGTGGAGTTACTGGGGCTGGGGGGAAATTCCGCGTATCCATTCATGTTGGGCTCTGGAATGAAGCTGGCAAACAGAGGGATGCTGTCAGGCAGAGCACCCGTTTGACTCTTTCTGTTACTAATGAAACTGCAGTCTCTTTCTTTCTTCTCTCTGTCTCTCTCTCTCTTTCTTTCTTTCTTTTTTGGAGACAGGTCTGACTCCTTTGCACAGGGAATGCAGTGCCTGGGCTCAAGCGATTCTCCCACCTCAGCCTCCAGGATAGTTGGAACCACAGGCACTCACCACCATGCCTGGCTAATTTTTTGTATTTTTGGTAGAGACAGGGTTTTGCCATGTTGCCCAGACTGGTCTCGAACTCCTGAAGTCAAGCGATCTGCCTGCCTCAGCCTCCCAAAATGTTGAGATTACAGGCCAGCTGTGGCTAGCCGCACCCAGCCAAAACTGCCCTTTCATTGCGATCAATCACACACATATTAGTTCATCACATCACTTATTTGTTCTTATTGACAGAGCTCCTATCTGCCATGGATTAGGAAGAGGGTTGAATGAGGCAGCCTAAGCCCCTGACACAGAGCTGCTGGAGGCCTCATCAGACGGCAGACAAGAGCACTGACAGTCACCACCCGGCCTGTGGAGTGCTGGGAAAAAACAAGAGCACTGACAGTCACCTCCCAGCCTCTGGAGTGCTGGGAGAAGCACACGGTCCCTCTGAATGGGTGATCTGCCTTTTATAAATTTCCCCAGATGATGGTGGGGTAGGGGAGCCGAGTTCAGAAATCTTGGCCATTACACACGGCACAGTTACAGGAGGAGGAGCCAAGGCTAGCAGGAGACATGGAGACAGACAGGGCTTGCTGGCTAAAGAGGGCAGAGGGGCCTGGCAGGTGTGGAACCCTCCCAGCAGCTCGGCAGTCCCAGACCCCGCAGGCATGTATAAGTGGGATGGGGAGGGACCAGGACAATGTGGCTTCACATTTACTAGGAATGGTTGGGAGCTGCTGAGGCACTCTGAGTGCCAGGCCCACGGAACTCAGCTCGCATTTGGACAGGCTCGCACTGCTGTGCTGGACAGAAGCTTTACCTCAGCACTTTGGGGTAGGTGGGTGGAATGGCTGAAAAAAGAGACAGACCAGTGATCATCCTGGACACGAACTGAGGGAGTGAGCAGAGACAGGCAGTAGGGTGGGGTGGGACTGATTAGCAGGTGGGAGGCCAAAATAACATCCTGGGTCCTCCCTTCTTTACCTAGTGATGTCCCCCCATCCCCAGGACAGCGTTTTCAGCAGGGTCCCAGCAGGAAGCAGGCACCCACTCAAGCGGGGCACTGGAGAGAGCTAGATGAAGGCCCTGCGTGACACAAGTGGTCATGCTTAACGAACACAGCTGTGAGGCTCTGGGGTGATGCTGCTGACTACAGACATGATGCTAAGCACCCAACACACAGCCTTCCCAGCAACTCTGGATCACTGTCTACATGGTGTGCAGGGGACTGTTCTACAGAGGCGCCAACAGGGGTGGGTAGCTCACCCCCGACCACACAGTAGATGACGGCCCTGGATTCCAGGCCTGCCGGCATCTGAAGATGGGACCCCCACCCTACAACCAGGCTTGGCTGCGCGGGGACCTCCTGCTTCCTGCCACTGCACTGTGCTCGGCCCCAACTCTGGTCCAGTGTGGCACTGCCACTTTTGCATGGCATCCGTCTGGCCCTTCCAAGGGCAGGCGGAACAAGGGGAGAGAAGGGTTTCTGGATTCCAGACCCCAAATCTTGTGAAACATCTTATGCTCCAATTTCCATCTAGCTCTGGGAGAGCCTCCCCTTCCACCTCCTTCCCACCAGAACCCACGTGAAATGACCAAGGATCATACAACTGGTTGGGGGGAGGGATCATTTTCAGCAGCCCTAGAAGTCCCAATCATTCGCCACAAAGTGAAGTGCGTCCTGCTGCTTGTCGCTCAGATGGAAGGAGCATGAAGAGTGCACTGGAGTCCAAATCCCCCTGAGGAAGTGGCTAGCGCTGAGATCCCTGCTACCCCCCGCCACAGAAGAAGACGGCCTGAACCACGGTCAAGGCTGGACCGTCAAGAGCTCTACTACCAAGAAGATGCTTCGTGAGGAAGCTGTGGGAGAAGAACGGACACCGGAACAGAAATCCTGTGGGAAGGAGAGGTTCTCCTGGACACGCTTCACCCACTGAACACCCCCAGGTGCCCTCCCCTACAGGGCGACTCTGAGAAAGGGCTCAAAACCATCCAGCAATAGTGAGGGCCGCACACACAGGGAGCCGGATTCCAACAGCTGGCCCTAGGAACTGAATGGCTACGCTCCAAAGAGAGCCTTCAGCACCCCCTTCCCCAGGTCAAGTCCGTTCACAGGTGAGCCACTCCAGGACAGCCTGGTGAGAGGCGGGGCTCACGAAGAGTCCACCCACATCAGTGTCTGGAGAATAGCAGGGCTGACTAGACCTTGCCTTGTTCACAAACTAATAAACAGAAGAAAGCCAATACGGGCTGTGGAAAAGACACACAGCAAAGACAACTGAACACAACCCTCATGCCACAGAGGAAGCAGCAAATTAGGACAGCATCTACTTTTCATCCTAAAAATACAAGAAGTGATGGACTCAATGAAACAAGTAATGAGGGATGCGATAAGGCCACAGTCTGAGATGAAAATGCCACATTAGAATGGAAAACTAGAAAGGACAAAGTTCAGAGTCAATAAAAAGAAAATGGCTTCAGTGATAGGGAGGAGACGCATAAGAAACTTTTAAAATGCAAAGGGAAAGGAGAAGGGAAGAGAGACGGAGGAGGGCCAGGTTTTACCTGTGGATTACAGCTCTTTCTGAAAGAGACGAGAACAATAAACCAGAAACCATAATGAGCGAGACACATAGAGAACCACCCTGAGCCAAAGACACAGCTGAATCTGCCAATCAAAGGACAGGAGTCCAACGCCTAACTGCATCCAGATGACAAACAGTATCTCCAAGGATAAAGAAAATCCTATCAACATTAAAAGAGAACAAACAAGTTACCCATAAAGGATGAAAAAAAATCAGACTAGTCTTGGATATCTCTTCAGCAATATTAAATTTCCAGAAGACAATGTCTACTTTTTTTTTTTTTTTTTGAGAGAGAGTCTTGCTCTGTCAACAGGCTGGAGTGCAGCGGTGCAATCTTGGCTCATGGCAACCTCCGCCTCTGGGTTCAAGCAATTCTCCTGCCTCAGCCTCCTGAGTAGCTGGGACTACAGGCGCACACCACCACGCCCAGCTAATTTTTGTATTTTTAGTAGAGATGGGGTTTCACCATGCTGGCCAGGATGGTCTTGATCTCTTGATTTCATGATCTGCCCACTTCGGCCTCCCAAAGTGCTGGGATTATAGGCGTGAGCCACCGTGCCCAGCTGTCTATATATATTAATAGCTCTGAGAGGAAAAGCTTATAGTCAAAGGGAGGACATCTCAATTACAGGATACCTGATTGTGGGTTATATAGCTGGTTTTATCAATATCCTGAGTCATATAAAACCCAAAATGCCAGCGTCATTTCACTTAAAGTCAGGAACAAAATAAGCAAGTCTATTACTCCAGTCTTTGTTTGTTTGTTTACATTTTATGGCAGTTCTAGCAAATTCAATGAAAGATGAATGGTAATACCTTTTGGGAAGAGAGAGACTAAGCACGAAGACTGCCTAGGCCATTCCCACAAAGAGAAACACCAAAGATTTGTGAATTTGTAGAGACAGGCTCAACCTCATTAGCATCAGGAAAATGCAAAGGATGAGGTTATCATGCCCATCAGCTTGCCAAAAATTAACAGGACTGCTCACCCTAGCGTTGGTCAGGTGGAGGAGTGGCTCTTGAGTATGGTGGTGTAGTAATAGGGTATTTCTGGAGAGAAATTTGAGTTCACAGCAACGTTTATAATCTGCATACTCTTCCCACCTCCAGGAATCCATTGCAGATAAGTGCTTATTTATGTGCACAGAGATGTGTGAGCATGGAATATAAAAATCTGGAAAGAACCATCAACAAGGAGGCTACGCATCCCGTCCATGATCATCCTGGCCAGGAGCCAGCCTCAAATTCCAAACTGGTCCCGTGACTCCACCTGGCCCCACTATGGTCAACACAGCATCCAGAGCGATCCTGGTGAAGGGGCTTAGCTTACACCTGGCCTGTGCTCAGACCCTTGCTCAGAGCACAGCTCTAGTGGGCACGAGGGCCAGAGGCTCTGCAAGTCCAGCTCCTGCAATCTCCTGGGCATGTCCTGTTAACTGCCCACCCCTTGGCCCCAGCCCTGTGTGCTCTGACCACAGGGACTCTGCACTTGCTGCTCCCTCGTGCCCACAGCCCTCTTCCTGTAGATGCCCTGGGCAGCCTGCATGAACAGCACTGCCTCCCCACCAGCTCCTTCTCTGTGCCCTGCACTCCCGCTCTGTGGGCTTTCCTTGCCAGCACTGAGGGGCGGGGCTGTTTACTGCCTGCCTCCCCTCTGGGACATAAGCTCCATGCGGGTAGGGGTTTGAGTTGGTCACTACTGGATCCCCAGGCCCTGGCACATACTGTTGAAGACACAAACCTGGGACATCCATGCTCTGAATACTATACACAGTAAAAGGACGGAGGCCAGAAACACTGATGTGGGGAGAGTCTCAGACATAGACGAACAAGTCCAAGAACAATAAATAACGACAACAATAAAAAGGACAGATGGCACTCAGGCAGGGCCCGCCTGGTGCCAGCAGTTTCCCACTGACTTGCCCTTACTCGATTAGCACTGAGGGCTGGCACTGGGGCAGACAACAGAGCAGACATCTTTCCTGCCCTCAGGCAGCTTACATTAGGGGGAACAGACAATAAATAAGAAAGTAGAATATACAGTACAGCAGGCAACTAGCAAGGGGGAATAGAGGGGCTGGGAGTGACATTTCAGTGAGGGTGGCCCCAGGTGTAGGTGGCATTTGGCAAGGACCTTGCACTTGAGCCCTCATGTGTGAACTGACCCAGAGTCCCTGGGCTTTGCTCTCTCAGGCTTGCAGTCACGTGCTCCAGCAGCTCCTTCTGGCTTCACACCTGAGGCTGGGACTGGGTGTCTCTGGCTCTGCCTGCCCTGTGTGGACTCGGACAACGTGCCACACCACTGTGGGGGTCCTTGCTGCCCCTCACTGTCCCGGCTGCCCCCAAAGGGTCTGATGAGGCAGCTGGACAGGAGGGAGAGCTCACGTGCTGGGCAGGAGGCAAGGTGGAGCTGGCAGAAAATGCCGCCTCCATCTCTCCCTCAAACGGACCGTTCTGAAGTTGTCTTTCTTTCCTTCCTTCCTTTTTTGGGACAGGTTTTCTGAAGAGGTCCCAACAGGGTGAGCAGCCAGCTGTGTGTGTCTGTAAGGCAGAGCCTCATCTCAGCAGGGTGTCATCTTGTGTGTGCTTTCTAGACTTTTCTTCCTCACCTCCCTTTTCCTTTTCTACTGCTACCCTGGGACTGCAATTCCCAGTAAAGGGCTCACCTCAGACTCCGTTCTCAAGACAGCCTGAAGGCAGACCTGGAGAGCATGGAGAGTGGGCTACCAGAGGAAGAACATTCTAGGCAGGGGGACAGCACACACAAAGGCCCTACAGCAGGTGAGCATCTGACCTGTCTGAGGAAGGTGCACGAGGCTGGAGCAGAGCGGGCAGGTGTAGGAGGGTGGCAGCAAGGCCAGATCAAGGAGTGCCTTGCGGGGGCATCCAGAACTCCGATAGGAAACCGTGGAGAGTTCTGTGCAACAAGATGTGACTTACACTTTAATGGAGTTGCAGGGTTGAGGCAAGGTGGAAACAAGGAGACTTCTCAGGGCGCTCTTGCCATGGTTCAGTGGAGCTGCCAACAGGCTGTCCAGGGTACCAAGGGCATTCTGTCACTCCTGACCCCCCCCAACATCCTGGACACCACCCATCTCATCCCCACAGCCCTCCCCCAGACAAGCAGCTGGTCCTTTATGCTCTGAGTGAGTCATTAAGGTGATCAGAGGCAGCAGCAGAGTGGCTAAGGGGACAGGTCTGGATGGCCTGGGTTTCAGCTGGGTTTCACCACTTCCTAAGTGTGTGATCTCGGACAAGTTCCTTAACCTCTCTGTGCCTTGTGTCCTCATTCGTGAGATGGGGACAATAGTAGTTTCTGCCTCCTACCGGTTGTTAGAAGGGTTAAATGACACAATCCATGCAAGGTATCCGGACTGTAATATTAGCTTGTATTATCACTGCTAATCACTACAGAAAAACAGACAGGGGGCTGGGCGCGGTGGCTCATGCCTGTAATCGCAGCACTTTGGGAGGCTGAGGCAGTGGATTACCTGAGGTAAGGAGTTTACGACCAGCCAGACCAAAATGGTGAAACCCCGTCTCTACTAAAAATACAAAACTTAGCCGGGCGTCATGGTGCGTGCCTGTAGTCCCAGCTACTTGGGAGGCTGAGACAGGAGAACTGCTCGAACCTGGGAGGTGGAGGTTGCAGTAAGCCAAGATTGCACCACTGCACTCCAGCCTGGGCGACACAGCAAGACTCCATCTCAAAAAAAAAAAAAGGAAAAAGAAAAGAAAAACAGACGGGTAACAAAAGTAATTTTAAAAGACAGAGAGTGAATTGTCACGGTAGCTGTCTCTGGCTTGTATTCTTGTATTTAAAGGACTAAGAACTCAGTGCCACCCCCAGCCCAGGCAGTCCTTGGAGGAGCATCAGGTATCTGAAGCCACCGTGCTGCCTGGGCCCTGGGCACTTTGCACGTAGCTCTCCTGGTTTTCACTATTTTGCACTTAGCTCCTGGTTTTCACCCAAGTCCAGCCCCTGTAAGCCTGTCTGAATACGACCCACTAGTGCCCCGACATTACCTTAAGTGGAAAATAAGTATTTTTGCAAAGAGGACAGAGTAAGCTTGGCAGAAATGTGAAAACCAAATCATCAGAAACTTCGTCATTCCAGAAAATGCGTCTCTCAGCCCTGGCGGCTCTAACAGACCAGCCTCATTTTGAGAAGGTGGCAAAACCAACATCCCTGTCAAAGTGGACTTTGCCTCCTGCCTTCCACAGATGTGTACCCAGAGCTGGCTGGACCAGCTGTCCCTGGTGAGCTCCTAGGAAACCTGTTTCTACCTTGTGGCAGGTAAGGGGAGGAAGGGCGGGCAAGCACTTATTTGCTCTGGGTGCCAAAGCCCAGGACGGAAAATGACAGCCGGGTGGAAAAGGGGCTGCCAGAAGCCACCATGAGCCTCTGGGCGTGAACCTGCCCTTGAGGCCCCTTCACATGCCTGCGCACTGGCTCTGCCCACAAGAACAGTCAGACTCAAGGAAACAGGTTAAACTTGGACCCCTGACCAGGTCACTTGGCCATATTTTTGGTAGCTGGGTTGCCTCAACCTGACAGACCACCATTCAGAAAGTACAGTCCACAACAAGAATGGAGAGCCTGGGATCAGGAAGAAAAGCAGCCGGTGGGGGTGGGGAAGGAGAGGGGCCAGGAGCAGAAACTACTGGCTGGCGGGGTCACAGGGGTTCGTTACCCTATCCTCCCTACTTTCACAGATACTCATACTTTCCATAATAGTGTTTAAAAACTAGGAATGAAAGCACAGCCTGGGACCCAGTTCCAGCTTCCACTGCCACTGCCAGGACTGGTGAAGTCCGACTGTACTCCATACCCTCACACCCTAAGGTGGAAAAGCATTTTTTTGTGGAAATCAGAAATCAGTGTTCAGTTACCAGAGGAGTCCCTCCTCATGAGGTCACAGCTTGATGTATATCCACAAACAACATACCCATGTCACATGTCACCAGATGCAGGACACTGCCAGCCCCCCAGAGGCTCCTTGTGGCCCTCCCAGCCACCGTCTACCCCACGGGGACCCACTAGCTTGGCTTCTCGCAGCCTAGTGAATTCTGCCTGCTTTTGAACTTTACATAATAAGGATCATACAGCACGTACTGTCTCTGCAAGTCCTGCAGGATTTTACAACCCCAAATATTATAACATGTTTTCTACTTCCTGGTAGGAGCCAACTCCCTGAGGCCAGCCTGCTGTAATCCTGAGAAAATGTTTGTCCTGCTAAATAAACAGCCGCGCTCTCCATGGCAACGGTTGGGTAACTGAGGAAAATGTGACCGCAGCCGTCCAAATATGGAGGGAAGGAGGTGCACCAGGGAGGCATTGTCTTGGCCTCACCAGGACACCTTTAATGCTCTCCATTCAGACTTTTAAATCCTTACATTTTTAGAACTACAAGACTTCACAGCAATAAGAAAGGCAAAAGTGTCAGCCTCCTAGCTCCAGTGGTCAGGGGCTGAGCTACTCTGAATTGCGGGAAGCTGAGACATCTGCTCCTCCTGTACCTGGTTTCTTAAAGGGCAGATTCTGATTCCTCTATGTCACCCCAGGAAGAGCATGAGGAACCCTTCGAGGCCGGTGAGGGTTCAGCACAGCAGCCCACTCTGTCTTGGGAACTACCAGCCTCTGAAAACCAAGTGGCCTTGACTCCTGTCACCCGTCACTGCTGTTCATTTACTGCTTCTAATTTGCTCTAGACTTGGAAATATGGTAACAAACTTGTTACAAATGTGTACACGATAAGCATAATGAGTTGAAAGGAGGGCCTGGTCCCTAGGGGAGAGTGCGCAGGCTTGGGGGGGGGCCCATCAGAGGCCCCCTCTAGACTGTCTGATTCTCCCTTGGTTCTGAAGGTTGGCCAGCTTTCCAGAAGTGTGGGGACAGTCTCTGCCAAGCTTATGGAATTGTGTGTTTCTGGCTCACTCTGCCAGAGTAGTTTTCAAAAGGTAAAAGCACACCCAGAGCCTGTCTTTCTTCTGACTAAACGCCAAGTAGCCCTGCCAGCTGTTCAATGACCTGACAGAGTCATGGTTTGCTGAGTCCTGGTGAAGTTACCTCATGGCTTAAAAACAGCAGTGTGGCGAGCACTATTTTTGAGAAAGTTCGGTGTGTGTGAGAAGTAGTGCACAGGAGAGGAATCTCTCCTTTCTCCTTGTAAGTACTGCAGATGTGACTCACGGGGAACACTACCTGGCCCAAAGGCAAGAGCGTATCAGAAGCCTCTGTCTCCCGCGAGAAACCTGGGAAAAATCAACTGTAGGGTAACAGAAAACCAAAAACCTGGGAATTAAATTAGACCTCTGAGACTGCCCAATCTGAGTCCCTCCGAACAAATGAAACTGAGGCCCAGACTGGGAGCCAAGGCTCTCAGCAGCAGCCAGCTGGCTGACGCAGGGCTCCCCCTTCCCACCTGGCACTCCAGTCTCCACAGAAAGCCAGGGCTGCGTTAGTTCTATACCAATGAATCACACCAAGGCGACAGTGACAGATAACTGCAAACACCCACGGTACCATCCCCGCGCTGGCACACCACACAGCTTCCACTTAAAAAAAACAACGGAGTCCCTTTCTTCATTATAGTCATACAGCTCACAAAACTCAATTCACCTTGTATTTTAAAACTCAATTTCCAAATAAAGCCTTCAGGTAGAGTCCTGTTTTCTTCTCAGGCACACCCAGTCTGGGACCAGAAGCCCCAGGTCGGGACAGAAGTTGACATCTCCCCTCGGAAGCCAAGAAGTCTAGTGGTCCTGCTGTGCCATATAAAAGTGAGAGGGGTCCGTGTGGGGCTCTGGCCATGGTGTGGGGTTCTTAACACATTTCCCGGACTTAAGGCCCCTCCTCCCAAATTACAGCCCAGCCAGGATTCAGCACCCAAGTTGAGGCCTTCACTGAACCTCTGAAGCTCATCCTGCCCCAGGGCGATGGGAAGATCCTGCAGACAGCCTGGGCCTAGGCCTCAGTTTGCTCATCTGTCAGGCTGAGGGGTTACTCCGGGTGATTTTCAGGGTGCCTTCTGGCTCTGTTGTTCTGTATGAATCAGCTTTCCAAACGGGTTCCTTCTGTGTAGGTTACAGAAACCCTGGCAACCAACTCGTCATCCCTTACCCTGGCCTTCCTGAAGGGGGAAGCAGGCCACCTCCCACCTCCTGGTCTATGTCTGGGACTTGGCAGCCAAAGTACATCCCAGAAGGTAGGTGCGACTGCTGCACCAAAGAGTGGACACCCCCATTCCCTTCTATCCAGTCCGGGGAGAGGGAATTAATACAGGGCGGTCCAGGGGAGGCAAAGGGGCGAACATCCCTGCCCTCAGGTTCCCAGGCCTGGCTTGGCACAGGGACTTCCTTGTCCCTCTGATCACCCATTCCAGGAGACCCGTGGGTGTCCAGGAAAAGCTCCTAGATCAGCGCCCTTCCACGGCCCTTCCCCAGCCCAGGACTTGGCCCTGTGGCCTCAGAGGAGGCAGTCAGCTCTCCGAGGGGCCTCCAGATCCCAGGGCCGGCTGCGCTGACACCTGATTTCCTTGGCCTTCCCCACGGGAGGGGAGGGAGGGTTCCCAAAAGAGAATCGCCCACGGAACCGCAGCCCACGCGCAGTCACTCAGCAACTCGGTGCCCTACACACGCTGCCTCACCTTTCGGACCTCAGGCTCCTGAGCTGCGAAACCGGGGTTCGAGTCCCCAACCCGCGGTGTCAGCGCAATTCAAACGAGCGCACCCTGCGCGCAGCTCGGCCGCCCTCCACCTGAGACAGGGCCAACGGCACACGCCCCCACGCCGGCGCCGTTTCGAGCAGAGGAGTCCAGCGGCCCAGGGAACTCCCGGCGGCGCCGGGACCCCGACCTGCCCGAGGCCAATGCGCCGGCGGCGGTTACGTAAGCCGCAGCGGGGCCGCGCCGCGCCACTTACCGCCCGGCCGCGTTCGCGTCGGCCCCTCCGCCGGTCCCTCCGCCGACTCGTGGCTCTGTCCGTCCGGCCCCGCGCCCGCTGCCGCCGCCGCCGCCACCGCCCACAGCTGCACGTAGCCCCTCAGCGCCGCCGCCTCCGCCGCGGCCGAGTCGCCACTGTCACATAGTGGAAAACGTGACCGCGCGCGCCGCGCCCGCCCCCGGCGTCCGCCATTGGCCGCGACACCGTCTCATCTGCATACACGAGGGGCGGGGTCTGCTAGCGCCGCGCGCCCATTGGTGGCGGTGCCCGTCGCTCTTTTTACATAAGACGCACATGGAACTCCATGTTCACCTCGTCGGTTCTTCAATGGAGACGCGGCGCGTTCGTGCCCCCCGTCGTCCTCCCTAGTGGTCTCATCCACTTCCGGCGTCGGCGCCTTCCATTCACGACGCCCTCGAGTCCGCCAGCTCCGGGAGCGCGGAGTGGCGCGTACCATTGCGGGCGGGGGAGCTGGGCGCGGGGCTCCTGTACACCTCCGGCCGGCCTGGCCGACCTGGCGCCCCGAAGCCCGACCAGGGAAACTTCCACCTCCGGCCACCGGCCAGAGGCGCGCCCCCAGCGGCCAGGGCCGCGGGAAAGTCTGCGCGGCATGCTTCATTCACACATTCATTCATTTACTCATTCACTCATTCATCGCCGGGTCCCGGAGCAGCCTAGGAGAAGGTGGCTGCACCGCCCTGCAGCGGCTGCTGGGGCACGCCCACCGGGCCTCAGAGGTGCCTGTGGTCCACACTTGTCCCGGCAGTTACCACGTGTTACAATTTTTGGTTCAGGAAATAGAGTCACTGTTACTCTGGGGAGGTACAAAAGAAAGAAATAATGTTGTCCCTGCCCCCAAGCGCATCACTAGGGAGAAAGGACTGTCTCATAAAAAGGAAACTTAATCAAATGCTAAATTGGGCGATGTGGGCTATAAATTAACCAGAGCTATCCCCACAGGCTCCGTGAGAAAGGCAGCACTTCCAGGGCGGGTAGGATGGGCCCTGAGAAAGGGACACCTTAGGAAGGCGCAAGCGGTAGAGACGGAGAAGCCCGTGGTGGGAGGTTGTCCTGGGAGCCAGTGCGGGAGCGTGCATCACCTTGTCTGAGGGTTTGCTGTTTCAGTAAGCGTTGTTTGGGGCATGATGAGCCTCTAAACTTCCATTTAAAGTGTCAGGAGAGAGAGTACAATTTCCCCTGGTTTGGGTAGAAGCCTGAGACTTACAGGACAGGAAGGAGCTTGCAGGCTCCCATGCAGCAGACTCTGAAAGTGCAGGCTCTCATGGGGAAGGCGAGATTGTCCAGGAAGCTGGATCCCGCAGTATCTCTCTTTACTCTTCTTGTTCTTCTTTACCTGGACTCGCCTGGGGACCAGGGATGGGACAGAAGGAAAAGTTATTAACCCACATCAGGAATTCCTGAGTGTGATAGCACTTTCCCTTCCACTTGACAAGGTGTGTGTGCAACTTCTCAGATGCAAACCAGGGCAAATACCAAGTTCATCAGGGCAGCCCTTCCCACAGAAGCCCAGGGAGGCCTGCAGGCTGTTCACACACTGTCAGCTGGCCCCTCCTCCTGTTCCTCTGACATTGACATCTCAACACACTCCCCGCCCCCTCTCTCTAACACAGACACACACAAATGCCAAGCAAACCGAGGCCCGGTTGCGCCCTGCACACACCCAAAGGCTCTTTTGTTTCTTCCCTCCCATTGACGTCAATAGGGAGCTCCATTGTTCTGGAAACAAGAGTAAACAGCTCATCCGCACCTTACTGAGATTCTTCTTCAGGCTTTTGCTGGGTCTTGCTCCATATTCAGCCTGCTACCTGATGTCACATTTCCTCCCTAAATGTAGCCTTTTTTTATTTCCACGAATAAATCTGGTAGAAAGACACTGAAATCAATTCTTTTAGAAATTATCAAGTGCTTTGGGCTCTAGGACTCTTCAGAATCTCATCTATTTTCAGTTATTCACAGCCAGTTTCCTCTTTCCTATTATTGGAAATTTTTGTACACTCCACAAATACTCGTTGACACCTGAGAATTGAGGGGCATGCAAAAATACGTCTCACTGTATCCCTGCTTGTAAGGAGTTTGTGATGCAGAACGGGGGAGGAGGCAGATTCAGAGGCAATTTTGTCTAAGATGTGGTGTAGGTCCTGAGGGAATAGGACAGCGATGGGCAGATGCCTCCATCCCAGCTGCAACAGAGGACAGCGCTCAGGGGATGAGCTCCTACAATCAGGCCAAGTGCATGGATACCATTCTTGCTGAACCAAGATGGTGACAGAGAGGGAGAGAGGAGGAGAGAGAGAGAGAGAGAGAGCACAAATTAATTTGGGCAGTCAGATTGGAGAAGGAAGGGGGATGAACCCTTTCCTAGCCAGCCCACACTGGCCAGCTGTCACCTCCAGCACAGAGCTCAGAACTCTTGGATAGGAGAATTGCTGTTGGCACTGTGGGAGGCAGGCTGGCTAGGAGAAAACTAGTCCTTTATTTGGGGGTGGAGGTGAGGTGGTAAGCCAGGGTCCCCAGCTACCTTGGGAATGCTGCCAGTGGGAGGAGCTGGCCTCCCAGCTAAAGGCTGCTTGGCCCCTGCCCCACCCACTCCCACCAGCCTGTTTCCACCAGTAAGCCTGGCCCAAGTTGGCCCTGCCCATCTATGTCTGGGCCTGCCTGTAGGGCTTCTCTGCACCCAGTCCTCCATGCCCTTGCCAGTCCACTCACTGGCCCTCTCATTTGCTCAAGCACCCAGCCAATTGTTTACTGAGCAACTACTGTGTACCAGGCACTGTGCTGGTCACTGCTTCCTCTCACTGTGGGTGGCATGGTTTGTGGGTTGGCCAGCTGGAGGGTCAAAGAACAGGCGGCTAGGAAGAGAATTCCCTCTGTAAATGGAGGAGGTGGTGGCCAGCAAAGTCCTCTCTAAAGAGATGGAGGGGACACTGTCAAGCTTTCTGGCCCTCTAGTGCTGGATCTCCTTTCTTGGGTTTAGGGACATTGGAGATGGTAATGCCCAACCCTTACTCTCCAGCCTCCCTTGAACCCAGCGCTGACCTACAGCTGACCCCAGCTTAGCATGGTGGCAGCTCCTGGCAGGGAGACCCGGCTCACAGAGGTGACCTCAAGGGCGTGGGCACCTGTGTCCAGGGTCTCAGGGTGAGACAAGGACTACTTGCCTCTAGTGACCCGAGAGCAGGTGCCTGTCCCTGGACATGAGGTGGTTTGTGGACCAATATAAAGAAGTATCTTCTATCTCTTTGGGAGGCCGAGGTGGGAGGATTTCTTGAACCCAGGAGTTTGAGAACAGCCTGGGCAACATAGTGAGACCCTGTCTCTACAAAAAATAAGAAAGCCAGGCATGATGGCATGCTCCTGTGGTCCCAGCCACTTGGGAGGCTGAGGCAGGAGGATCCCTTGAGCCCAGGAGTTTGAGGTTGCAGTGAACCGTGATTGCGTCACTGCACTCCAGCCTGGGCAACAGAGCAAGAGTGAGACCCTGTCTTTTAAAAAAAAGAAGAAGGCATCTTTATTATGCTAGCTACCTACTGAGAAGGCTTTTTGATTTTTAAACTAAATATAGATCCAGGGAGGCTGTTCTTTGTTTGGTGGAGACATGTGGGTGTGGTGTGCTCATATGTCTTCCCCAGGGAAGTCACAAGATTGAGCCATCCACGATGGATGTGTAGTCCCCATCTTTCTTCGCCTTGCCCTGGAGAAGAGCCTGGGGAAAGGAGCTTGCTTGGAGCCTGGAACGTTAGCATCCTTGTCCCAATGACTCCTTTGCAAAGGATGCCCTAGAGATCACAGGGCTGGTGGCACAAGCTAAGACCTGCATTTGATGTGGGATAGAATGGTGAGAGTGGGCATCCTTGCCCCGTTCCACCCTGGGGGAGGAAGTGTTCAGTATTTCACCACCAGGTATGATGAGCCTAGATGTTTGTTTTTTTATGGATGTCCATTGCCATATGTTCTAATTTGCTAAGACTTTTATTTGTTTTTCTTTCTTTCTCTTTTTTATAGATGTCCATTGCCATATATTCTAATTTGCTAAGATTTTTATTTGTTTTTCTTTTCCTTTTTTTTTTTTCTTTTTTAAGATGGAGTCTCACTCTTTCACCCAGACTGGAGTGCAGTGGCATGATCTCAGCTCACTGTAATCTCTGCCTCCCGGGTTCAAGCTATTCTCTTGCCTCAGCCTCCTGAGTAGGTTGGATTACAGGCGCGCGTCACTATGCCCAGCTTTTTTGTGTGTGTTTTTAGCAGAGACAGGGTTTCACCATGTTGGTCAGGCTGGTCTCGAACTCCTGACCTCATGATCCACCCGCCTCAGCCTCCCAAAGTGCTGGGATTACAGGCATGAGACACCACTCCCAGCCTTGTTTTGCTTTTTTTTTTCCCCCCCAATCATACATAGGTGCAGTGGGCTTTTAATCCATGACAATAATTATTACTTCAAAAATACCTCTCCCAAATACATCTAATCTCTTTTTTTTTTTTTTGCAGATCTGCAAATAATTTAAATTGCCATAGCTTTGTCTCTGCTATACAATACTCTGTATAGATGTGTTTACTTTATTATTGTATCCTAAGACAAAAAATATAAATGAATAAAATAATTTGTACCTGAAGATTCTTTTTAATACTATACATGTCCTCTTTATTGCTACAGAATTCAGTGATTAAGTGTGTACCCAACTGACTTCTCTTATTATCAGTTTTGCAAATAAAAGGCCTGCTTTTAACCAAAGCCAAGAAACAATTTGCTATCATGTCACTTGAAAAAGGATTAAAACTTCAAACTTTCTGGTCATTAAGGCCATTAAGAAAAACCAAGGATTTGGGAGGCTGAGGCAGGCAGATCACCTGAGGTCAGGAGTTCGAGACCAGTCTGGCCAACATGGTGAAATTCCATCTCTACTAAAAATACAAAAATTAGCCAGGTGTGGTGGCGCACATCTGTAATCCCAGCTACTCGGGAGGCTGAGGCAGGAGAATTGCTGGAACCCAGGAGGCAGAGGCTGCGTGAGCCGAGATCGTGCCACTGCACTTCTGCCTGGGTGACACGGCAAGACTCTGTCTCAAAAAAAAAAAAGAAAAAAGAAAAGAAAAGAAAAAAAAAAGAAAAGAAAAAAAAAAGAAAAAGAAAAAAGAAAAGACAAAGAAAAAATAAAAAGTGAAACCAAGGATTTAACTGAGACGAAAACTGTGCCCTTTGGTGGGGAGAGGGTAGCAGTGGGTAGGTGATGCTGTATGGCACTCCTGGTTTGAGTTGCAGGTCAAGTCTCTGCCTCAGGAACTTGTGGACTAATTTGTGGATCAGGTTTTCTGGTCTCAGGCAGCTTGAGTTTCTTTCCAGGGCTTCAGGGCAGCCAATACCCCTCACTGTCCTGAAGGAGCCCAAGGAGAGGCAACTTGCCAAAACGCCTGCCCTGTCTGAGCTGATCCCCCACACCCAAGGTGATGTCCCCTGTCTGAGGCGATACCCGTGTTCAAGGTGATCCCCCACGTCCGAGGCGCCTCTTCCTTCCCAGGTGGAGGGTCTCTTATCGGTCAGGGTGTCATCCTGCTGGCCTTCTGGGCCATGGACCTTGCCCAGGCAGGCCCCCGAATCAGGCTCCCTGGCTCTCTCCCTCTCTGCCTAGTGTGTGTCCTGCAGGGCTGTTGCCTCAGTGTGGTTCTGCCAGCATTCCTGGGGTGTCACTGAGGGGTAGCCCAGTTGGCGCCTCCAACCATGGACATCTTGGAGTCAGGAATGGGGGCCTTGCATGCTCTGGGGACCAACAAGGCCTGGTGTCATTAGGGTTCCTGATCTTGGGTGCAGGAGCCTGAGTTTGGGGCTTTGCATTCATACATGAGTATGGCCCTCGGGCCCCCCCGTGGCCTGTGAACAAGCTGTGAGGGAGCACGTGCTTGCTGTGTTGAGTCATCACGCTTGGCGCTTGGCACACATTCTCTTCTTTAATCCTCACCACTCTATAGGACTTGCGCCTGCGTTCCATTGATCCTTTGCAAAAGACATTCTCGACACCACGACACCAAAGGAATCCTGTGCGTCTGTGTTTTATGTCATCAAGGAGAAACTGCCTTTGTCTGCAGAAAGATCTCATGGCCGCCCTCACCACCCTGTCCTTATGGAGCCTGAGAACCAGCTGACTCAGCAGGGAAGGCCACAAAGTCAGGAGCGACCAAACTCCAAGCTCCAATGTGCCTCCCATTCTCCAAATATCAAACATTCTCCCCACTCAAGAGCTCCTCTGTGACTTGGCGAATGCAGGTGCTCCCTGCATTCTATTAATGTAATTCCCCTCAGTCCATAAGGGCTCGTAGGTGGGGATGGCTGGGGTGCAGGTCCGTCTTGGGGATCACCAGCCCACCAGTGATGCCAGTTCACAGTGCCCTCCTTGGGAGGGTGAAGGCTCAGGCCTGTGCACCTGCCTCACCCTCTGCCCGCTTCTGTGGCTCACAGAGTGTTTCCTTTGGTGTCTGGGTGTTTGTTCTCTCCTGCTGTCTTCCCCTGGTGCCCAACATGGAAAAAACATCTCTTGTCCCTAAACCGAATCTTGTTGGTAGGAAGCAACAAAGTTGTTGTTGCTGTTGTTGTTGTTGTTTCTCTCTTCTTCTCCTTCTTCCTTTTCTTCTTCTTCTTTCTTCTCTTCTTTTTCCTTCTTCCTTCTTCTCTCCTCCTCCTCCTTTCTTTCCTTCTCCTTCTTCTCCTTCTCCTCCTCTTTCTTTTTCTTTTAGAGATAAGGTCTTGCTGGAGTGCATTGGTGTGATCATAGCTCAGTGAAGCCTCAAATCCCTGGCCTCAAATGGTCCCCCTGCCTCAGTCTCCCAAAGCCCTGGGATTACAGGCATGAGGCAGGCAAAGGGGTCTGACTGGGTTACCCTGAGGGTGGAGGCATCCTCTCGAGGGCTGGGTGATGGATTTCCTGGCTGAGGGCAGAGGCAGGAGCCCAGGTGACTTAGAGCTGTGACAGCAGTGATCGTGAGGCCTGACCTGTGGTGGTTCCATTGTGAAGAGCAGCTGGGAGCGAAGGCTGCCCGTGTACCCATCTTCTCAATCCTCCTCAACAGATGGAGTCCTGCGAGGAGGAGGAAGGGAAATTGGGAGACACCCTACCCACTGCCCAGGCCACCACTGAAGCTAGGGAGCTTTGTTACAGGGAGGAAGCCATGTGTAGGTGGACTGTTGGGATGCACAAAGGAAAACTGGGCTCCTTCTGGCCCTGCTGCCACCCACACCCAGGGAACTCTTTGGAAGCGCGGATGGTTGATTTGCACGATGAGGGGTGACATGTGCTGCTGAATGAAGCAAATGATGAGTCGGGGGATCCACACAGCACCCCTGCTGCAGGGTCAGTCGTGTGCCCTGTGACCATGGCCATGGGCAGACATTCCCGGGCACTTCTCGCAGTGGGTGCTTGATGACCACGGCGTGGCGGCCCCAGGGGGCATTCCCTGAGACCTTGAGCATAAACCCAGGCATCCCCACCGAGGCTGCAGCCACTCTGGAAGAGCTTTCTGGGCTCATGTGGTTGATGAGAATGAAGAGAATCCCTGCCACACTCTGGATTCAGAAAGTGCTGAACGGTTCATGGCAGGCAGGGCCCTCCTCATGGGCGGCATCCGCAGCTTGGTTGCTCCAGGCACTCCCGGGCTGCAGCAGTTTTTCCAGGCTGGTGTGTGCCTGGTCTCTAAGGAAGAGTCAGAAATAAAGAACCCCCAAAAGTGGTTCAGATCTCTACTTGAGACAGGAACGAGGAGCAAAGAACAGGGAGGACCTGAGGCTGCACGGCCCATGCAGACCTCCCAGTACATCCACCCTGCACATCCACCCCACTCGCCCTGAAGCTGGCCAAACCCTAAACCAAGGAAGGCGAGAGGACCAGGAGAAATGACAAAGGAAAGGGGCTCTCGGGAGAAAAGGCATTGTGTGGAGAAGGTGCTAGAAGAATAGTGTGAAAACTGGAGAAGCTATCAAGAGGAGGAGCACAGGCAGGAGCATGGAGCCAGGAGTCCCCCAGGCAGGGAGCTTTGAGACCACAGCCTTGCATTGTCACCTCCTGGTCCACCTTGCAGGGCCTCTGAATCCTCTGAGAAGGGACTCGGGGGGTGAGATGAAGACACGATTCAAATGGGATTCCTAAAGAGCACTCTTGTAATGCTAGGTTCACCTTGATTTGGGCTTCCCTACACACTGTTTGAGTCTTTCAAACCACAGGAAGATGAGGAATGGGACCCTGTTCCCTGAGCTCCCTGCAAGGTGGTGGCAGACTGTGTGCTCTGGACCACACATGCTGGAAACAGAAGGGGGCCCAGATAGTCTTGGGCTTGCTAGACAGGGTAGCCTGGGTGACTGTCACTGCTGGCCCAAGAAAGGCCACTGCTATAGGTGCTGCCAGGGTTCTTCCCAAAATTTTTCAGTGGTAGACAGGAGAGAGCCAGTGGATAATACCCTTACCCTTTGCTGTCTGTTGGGCCAAAATCCAAGGCATGATTTTCCACTGGGCCAGGGCACTGGCATTCATAAGCAGCATGTGGACATGCTGAGTGTCTGGCTTGCCTTGTGCGGCTCATCAGGAAGCAGCGGCCAGCATGGGGAATGCCTCACCTTGCCTTTTCTTCCTTTTTTCTCTACTCTCCCTGTCCTGTCCTGGGATCGCACCTCCCGATAAAGCTTTCTTTTTTTTTTTTTTTTTTTCTTTTGATACGGTGTCTCCTCGCCCTGTCGCCCAGGCTCTGGAGTGCAGTGGCGCAATCTCAGCTCACTGTAAGCTCCGCCTCCCGGGTTCACGCCATTCTCCTGCCTCAGCCTCCTGAGTAGCTGGGACTACAGGCACCTGCCACCTCGCCCGGCTAATTTTTTGTATTTTTAGTAGAGACGGGGTTACACCATGTTAGCCAGGATGGCCTTGATCTCCTGACCTCGTGATCCGCCTGCCTTGTCCTCCCAAAGTGCTAGGATTACAGGCATGAGCCACCGTGCCCAGCCAAAGCTTTTGTTCTTAAGCCTGTTCCCTGGCTCTGTTTTCTAGGGAAACTAAACTAAGACACTGGATACTGAAAATGGTTTGACAAAGCAGACCCTCACTCAAGGCTTCATGTTGGAATTGATCTTCCCACCTGTCTCAGAGTCACGGGGTCTCCATACCTCTGGTAAGTGGGATTGTAATGACCAGGGGTCAGCAAACTATGGCCTGTTCTTCCATGGCTTGTGGACTAAAGGGAAAGGGAGGGAGAAAAGTCAGAGAATATGCTGCAGGTATCACACAAGGTCCACAAAGCCTGTATTACTATCTGTCCTTTTACAGAAAAAGTTTGCTGACCGCCAGTGACCGCTCATCACACAGTGGCATTATGATTATTGGAGTTTTCACCTGTGGTCAGTTATGATGGGAGCAGCCAGAGAGCAAGGCACTGGGTGGTGCTTCCTGAGTGGGAGACAATGACAATGATAATAATTATGCAGAAGGGTGGTACCTTCTTATGTTGGAGCTGAACACCCAGAAGAAAGGAAACGGTGGGCTTGGGAGAGTTCATTGCCAATCTAAGACAAATTTTGAAAGCCTAAGGGCCTCACTGGCAGCTCAGGAGATTTACATCTCCTACAGCCACTGGGTAGGAGAAATCACTGATGAAAATCAGCCAGGCGCATGACTCACGCCTATAATCCCAGCACTTTGGGAGGCCATGGCAGGGGGATTACCTAAGATCAGAAGTTCGAGACCAGCCTGGCCAACATAGTGAAAATTAAAAATTAACCATCTCTACTAAAATACAAAAATTAGCAGGCATGGCAGCATGCGCCTGTAATCCCAGCTACTTGGGAGGCTGAGGCAGAATTGCTTGAGCGTGGGAGGCAGAGTTTGCAGTGAGCCAAAAAGAAAAATGAAAATCAGATCTTGAGGCTGAGTGCAGTGGCTCATATCTGTAATCCCAGCACTTTGGGAGGCCGATGGGGGCAGATCACTTGAGGTCCGGAGTTTGAGACCAGCCTGGCCAACATGGCAAAATCCCCGTCTCTACCAAAAATACAAAAGCGAGCCAGGCATGGCGGTGCGTGCTTGTAATCCCAGCTACTTGGGACACTGAGGCAGGAGAACTACTTGAATCCAGGAGGCGGAGGTTGCAGTGAGTCGAGATCACGCCACTGCACTCCAGCCTGGGCAACAAAGCAAGACTCTGTCTCAAAAAAAAAAAAAAAAAAAAAAAAAAGAAAGAAAGATCTCAAATTTGATAAGGACTGAAAGCTACAAAGGAGACTAAAGTCATAGCCTTGACAGGCCTGCTACATCAGTCAGGAGCCAGATAGCGAATGGTCCTGAGACCATGGCTATGGACAATTGAGTAGATAAGCTGAGAATCTCAAACCCCCAAATTCTCAGAAACCTTCAAGCCAACAGAAGCAATTACTTCTTCCTTGCCAGAGAACAGGTTGTTCTTTTTTTTTTTTTTTTTTTTTTTTTTTGAGACAGAGTCTTGCTCTGTTGCCCAGGCTGGAGTGCAGTGGCACAATCTTGGCTCACTGCAAGGTCCACCTCCCGGGTTCATGCCATTCTCCTGCCTCAGCCTCCCAAGTAGCTGGGACTACAGGCGCCCGCCAGCACGCCAGGCTAATTTTTTGTATTTTTAGTACAGATGGGGTTTCACCTTGTTAGCTAGGATGGTCTCGATCTCCTGACCTCGTGATCCGCCCACCTCAGCCTCCCAAAGTGCTGGGATTACAGGCGTGAGCCACCGCGCCCAGCCGAGAATAGGTTGTTCTTACGGAATATCTTACCTGTGGCAGGGGTCCTGCAAGGTGTTTGTTCTCAAGACCTGCCCTCACCACTGCTCCTTGATGCCAGGCCGACATCCAGGGTCAGGCTTCACCATAGCTAGAGCAGAGAAGCATATGCTCAGCTTTGGTCAGAACTGTCCTATTCTACAAAGGAATTGCAGAGCTAACGTGTGCCAGCAGGATCTTAAGGAACACAGGTGACGCTGGTTCTTCCCAGTGTGGTGGGGGAGGAGCATAACACTAGATCGGTGGCTGGAGAATAATTCGTTGGCACAGGGGCAGTCATCTGTGATTTGGAACTCGATGCTTTGGCAAGGACACCAGGAACTGATTCCAATCATTTGTTGGGCTGACTCCAGTGGTGTGCTAGTTAATGTTTAACAATTGGCTCTCTGGAAAAATAAAAAAATAAAAAAAAGAAAGAGGAAATATGTAGCATTTATCCATTTCTGTGATGCAGATACTCCTGCATGACCAATTTCAAGCTACCACCGTGACCTCCTGTGAAAGTGGTGATGCCATCTAAGGCCACATGCATGGAAAGAACCCCACCCTGCTTGCCCTGGGTTCAGGCCAACATGGCCAACCTAAGTGATTCCTTAGAAAACAGAGTTTGGATCTGCCCAGTTACAAGGAGAAATGGACCTCCCAACGTTCAACATCTAGAAGACTATTTTTCTAAACTCTTTGTTAAAAGGTTTTAAAAGGGACTGTTCTTACCAAATCTCAATAAAGTGTCCATTGTAAGGTATTTCTCAAGGTTATTAAGACCTCTGGCTTCTTAGAAACTCCTTTTGCTGTAAGTCAGTTCATGTTGGAAACCAGCCACAAAAATGATAATTTTGGATTTGTAATCATTGCTATCGAGACATTGTGTGTGGTAGGGACCAGCCTTTCTGTGTTAAGCCACTCCTCCTCTTTGTGGCCTTAAAATCTACCATCAATACAAAGGAGGCAGTTGTCTGCTGACTGAGGGCCTGGGTAGGCCAGTGTAGCTCTCCCACATTTTGATGTAAATCATTAGGGTTCCAGTGGAAGATGCAGGTGTTTTTGAGTGAGGAGAGCCAGAACTCCAGGCTGACCTCAGCATTTCAGTCCCCAACTTATTCCAACTCTTGGGGTCAAAGGCCAAGAGAAGGTCCCAGGAAATCTGGGAAGGGTTTGCACTGCTCCCGATTGTTTCCCGGATGCAGGAAGGGTGAACGTTGTCAGCCATGGACTTGCTAGGCGTGAGACCCTGCTGATCTTTGCGCCTCATATTGGCCTGAGAAACCAAGATTTGCTATTTGGTTTGAAAAATATGAACTTACCGGCCGGGCACGGTGGCTCACGCCTGTAATCCAACACTTTGAGAGGCTGAGGTGGGCGGATCACCTGGGGTCAGGAGTTCAAGACCAGCCTGGCTAACATGGTGAAACCCCATGTCTACTAAAAATACAAAAAATTAGCCGGGCGTGGTGGCATGCACCTGTAATCGCAGCTACTTGGGAGGCTGAGGCAGTAGAATCACTTGAACTTGGGAGGCGGAGGTTGCAGTGAGCCAAGGTCGTGCTATTGCACTGCAGCTTGGGCAATAACAACAAAACTCTATCTCAAAAAAAAAATGAACTTACCTTATAGAGGAGGTGTATGAGTTAACAGATAGGTTTTTAGGGGTGTGCCTTCATGTTAGTGTATACTTGGAAGAAAAACCTGAAGGAATGCCCAAACTTCTACAGTGCTTTCCTCTGGGTGGTAGAATATGGGTGACATCAGTTATCCTCTTTATATTTTTCAGTATCTTTCATATGTTCTATAATAAGCATTTATAATAATTTACATAAAGTATAAATTATATGTAATATACTTTTATATATTAAATGCATTTTATAATTAGAAAACATAAATACGGAAATGCTGTAGACTATTACATATAAAATAAGAAACTTATTTTGAGCAGGATATTTCGTATCTGCTTAAAATGGCTTGCTTTGTTAATAGAGATGGAGAACCTGCGCAGTAAAAAGCAAAAGCATTAAATTTTTTGTACTGTGAAGTTATTTTTATTTGACTTCTGTTCATTTCCAGTCTTTGTCTTCAGTAATTAGATATGAGTTTCATGCTATTTTGAGCACCTGTTGCTGGAGGTTTACCAAGCTTATGTTTATCACCCAAACCTTTGTAGAGATTGTAAACAAATAAAGTAGTCTATAGAGGAAAATTCAGATGATGAAAACAAATAAACCACAGAAAGCAACTCAACAGATACAGACCAGGCATGACTGTGAGGGCAACAATTAGCTAACATAGGAGCGTGAACACTCAGATGGGATTGAAGACATTCGATATTTGAGGGCTTTTCACTCAAATCAGCACAAAAATGCTACAGAAAAGGTAAAACATAAAATAATGGGCATTGGTATATCTGTGAAGCAAAAGAAGGCAGAGGTGGCAATATTGCTAAAAGACAAAGCAAAACGTGTGCTTTTCTCGGCCGATATCCTGTTCTGACAGCCATAGAAAAGAATGTGCCAATGGAAAGCCCCAGAAGGGGAAATGTAAAAGTGTCCATTTCCGTTGGGGTGGAAGGAGGAGTGTGTCTTCCTTGCTTGTTTCCTCAGCTCTCCACATGGTCTTCCTGCTTTGCTCGGGTGGACTCCTGTGCTCTTTCTCACTTGGATTAAAAACAATAACAACAACTTTTTTTTTTTTTTTTTTTTTAAGACAGACTCTCGCTCTGCTGCCTGGTTGGAGTGCAGTGGCATGATCTCGGCTCACTGCAACCTTCGCCTCCCGGGTTCAAGCGATTCTCCTGCCTCAGCCTCTCGAATAGCTGGGACTACAGGCACGTGCCACCACATGCAGCTGATTTTTGCAGTTTTAGTAGAGGCTGGGTTTCACTGTGTTGGCCAGGATGGTCTCGATCTCTTGACCTCGTGATCCACGCACCTCGGCCTCCCAGTGTGCTGGGATTACAGGTGTGAGCCACCGCACCAGGCCACAACAACTTTCTAGGAGTGTCTGCTTAAAGGCCATGTATCTCTGAGGTGGAGACGTGCCGGTGAGGCTCTTCCCGGAACCGTCGGGGCAGTGTGGAGGGGGCCGTCCTCCTGCTCAGGACTCTGGATGTCGCCCCCAGCCAGGTCATTGTGCCCTCTGGGGCAAGTGCTTGTTCAGGTGATTTGGGCCCTTCCTGCTCTGATGCCTAGAGGTGCCCAGGTTTGAACGTGGGGCTGCCCTACCAGAGCTCATGGTTCCCCATCCATGAAGATGAGGTCGGGCCCTGTGTGTCATCTGGTGCAGACACTGAGTCCTGCCACCAGGACGTCCGTCTGTGCTGGACTCACTAGAGTCCTGGCCCTCATGGGATGAGAAATGACTTTCCCTGTCCCCAGCGTTCACTTCCTGCGTCCCCTGCTTTCACTTCCTACTAGCGCCTGAGACCAGTGACTTGGGTCTCATGGTGCCTCCCACTCCGGTTTTCCAACTCCCATTCTTCCTCGTCCTTTCCATGTGCCTGCTCAGGACTCCTGAGTTCTCGAAAACTCAAAACTCATCACACGAGTGTCCCTCCCAGGCAACTTTTGATGGCATCCCATGACAGGGATAGTGGAGGCTTTTTTATTTCTAGGAATTAAGTTCTTGTCATCTTGGGCTACAGGTTTAGGGCTTCTCCCCAAGGCAGTTCGGAACTTACTTAAAGTAAGAACAATTTCCCCCTTCTCCCAAGGATGCACTTCACCTGATCCTGTCCAAGGCTTGTTATGGTTGTTTTTACTCTTTTCTCCCCACTTCTCCTCCCTCTCCTCAATATTCAGGATATAAAGATTTCAGGCCATATTTATCTAACTCCAGAGATGACTTTCCTTTAGGACATCCTATGTTGGCCAACAGAGTGCCGTGGCATCTGCTGCCTCATCTCGGAAGGGCTCCCTGTCGATCTGTGGGCAGAGCTTCTCCTACTGGGAATTGCCCCTCCAGGGCATTGGAGCGGATGCCAAGGCCTGTGACACCCAGAAAAGCTGTGTCTAGCCCTGGCAGCTCTGTGCCAACAGCTGCATGACCCAGTGTAGGGGTGTGTGTGTGTGTGTGTGTGCGCGCGCTATCAGCAGGGACCAGCATCTTTCACTGGCATCAAAAGACTGACCCATTTCCAGCAACAATCTTTCTGCAGCCGACGAAGGCTTTGTTGGGTTTGTATAGGCGACCAGTTGAGCCGGGTTTGTGTTTTAGAGAAGTGGTGAAGTCTTAGCAGGTGGGAAGGAAGCTCGGCCATGGTTCTCCAGTGAACTCCCTCCTCCTTTCTTCCTGGAAAATTTCCAGGACCCCATCTCAAGCGTCCCCTCCCAGGACTGACTCTGGTCTGTCTCTTTGCTGGGTTAGGTAGGAGGAAGGCTAGTGGGATGCCCATTACTGATTTTTGTCATCTACTGCTCAGTCTGGATTCCCCACTCCCTCTGCTAGCACCTCTGCTGGGCTTGGTCACCCACCTGGCAGGAGGACACAGACCCTCATCCCAGCTGCTACACTCTCTTCAGGCTGCAACTGCTGTGCTTGTCCATTTCCCATCCAAACCGGGCAGGAGCGTACCAAGTGATGCCCTAGAAGCCAACTGTGTGCCAAGGTTATCCTCCTCCACCCCAGTTCCAGCAGCCCCTCCTGCTCTTGAGGATCAGAGCCAGTCACCCCTGCTGGGACACCAACTCTTTTCCTTGCTTGCTGTTCTTTTGGCACAGAGCCTGACGTGACCAGTGACAGTCATAGCTTATTGTCCACTGGGACCCCTGGTGGCAGCGTTCCCCCTCTAGGGAACAGGTTTCTAGAACTGCAAAGCACAACATGGAGGGGACGAGAAGTTCAAATTCGCCAACCGGATCCCTGGAAGTCATGGTTAGGGGGCTGTTCCTGCTTCTGCTCCTGGGTTCCCAGACCCAGGCATTTTATCAGGTGGAGACAGCAATTTATGATGGTCACTGATTTAGGGTATATTTTGTGTCTTAAAAGATGGAATCCCATCCTCAAAGGATATTTTCTCCTCAGCAGAGCCAAGAAGAGGACCACTCCATCACTCACACAGATTGGCGGCATCTGAATGGCATGGTAAGGAATGGGCCCAGTGGAGCCCATGGTCATGTGCCCAACACCACAGCTCCTTTGCTGTAAAGTGAGTCTTTTTGGTCCAAAGCAATGTTATGTGGTATTCTACATCCATTGATCTAACGTTCTATAAACCTCCAGATAGTGTTCATAAGGGCAGGAAAGACAAATCCACACTTGGGATATGTCTTGGGTCACTCAAAATGAATCACTGCCTCACCTTTAGGGCAATATAATTGAGTTTAAGTCCAGTATAATCAACCTTCCACCTAGTGGCAGGTTGAGCTCCTCCTGGTGGCACTCTGCTGGGAGCTCAGCTTTGGTGTCTTGCTGTTAAGCTGGATGTTCAGCAGTTGCTGGAACTAAATCAGCCTTGGTGAGTTGGAGGCCATACTGTTGGGCCCACAACATCCTGCCTCCCAGCCACCACTGCTACTCACTGAATGGCCAATGACACAGGCAGGCTGACTCCAAATGGTCAAAGCATCTTCCTACATGGCTGCTGGGTGCCTTTTCTGTGGTGGTGCTCTCTGGTGGCTGTTAGCATGGGACACAGAGACCTTCACACACATGTCCACTCCCATGGTCCTAGCTGTATGCATGACCCTTCCACTAAACGCCTGGTCCCAAACCTTTGAATTTTCCAGGCCCAGAGCAGCAACAGCCGAGTCTTTTGCCACTGTCCATGGGTCTGAACATGTTCTTAAGCCAAGCCACTTATCTTTCTACACAAAATGGAGAGCTGAGTGTTCTGCCTAAGCATGGTGGGCAGAACAGTGGGCCCCCAAACATGCCCATGTCTGGAACCTGTACATCTGTTTTGGTACAGGGGAAAAGCAACCAGATGTCATTACACTGAGGATCTTGAGATGGGAAGATTATCCTGGATTATCTGGGTGGCCCAGTGCAATCATAAATGTCCTTATAAGTGAAAGATGGAGGCCGGGTGTATGGCTCACACCTATAATCCCAGCACTTTCGGAGACTGAGGCAGGTGGATCACCTGAGGTCAGGAGTTTGAGACCAGCCTGACCAACATGGTGAACTCCCGTCTCAACTAAAAATACAAAAAAAAAATTAGCTGGGCATGGTGGCGGGCACCTGTAATCCCAACTGCTTGGGAGGCCGAGGCAGGAGAATCACTTGAACCCAGGAGGCAGAGGTTGCAGTGAGCCGAGATCACACAATTGCACTCCAGCCTGGGCAACAGAGTGAGATTCTATCTCAAAAAAAAAAAAAAAAAAAAAGTGAAAGAGGGAGCCAGGAGGGCCAAAGTCCGAGAAGGAGGCGTGGCCACAGAAACAGACGTTAGAATGATGTCGTTTCTGGAAAGGGTGCATGAGCCCGGGAATGCAGGTAGCTTCTAGAAGCCGAAAAAGGAAATGAAACGGATTCTTCCCTAGAGCCTCCAGAAGGAATATACCCCTGACAACACCTTGACTTCAGCCCAATAAGACCAAGTTTCAGCTCTGACCTCCAGAATTGTAAGAGATTCCATTTGTGTTGTTTTAAACTCCTGCGTTTTTGGAAATTGGTTACAGCAGTAACGGTGAACTAATACACCAAGTTTCTGTCCGTGGGGAGATTGGGAGAGGCAGTCTCTCAGCACTGGCTTTCAGGGAGGCCCCTGGGTGGGGCTACAGTGCAGCAGCTATCTATTTTTAGGCATTTTTTTGCATCCCACACTGAGCCAACCCATGCATGAACCAAGCTCGGCCTATTTCTTCCTCCATTAGGTGGTCATAAGTGACACCACCACCCAACACAGCAGTGATGAAGGTGAGGGACCTCCAGTGGTGCAACAGAGGCAGATGATAGGAGGGTGTTGTGCAGTTTATCTGTGGCTCTGGCCCTGCACAGGCCCAGTGCTGAATGTACCTTTTCATCTTATCACAGATTTCTGTTGAGTATGCCTGACCTACGCCCTGGAGGCCCTGGCAGAGCCTGGCTCAAGGCGGGCAGGTGTGATCACCGCTTGGTGTCTCCCGCTCTGCTAGGGTGCAGAGGCATACCAGCATTTCTCTTCCTTTGCTGCAGATAGCGTGGCCTTGCTCCAGAACCCCCGGGATCCAGGTTGTGATTCTCCCACTGGGGCTTTGCCATGAAGTTATCACAAACTCAGAGGTTTAAAGCAACATGGCATCTTTTCCACCATAGGTACCTCTAGAATCATAGAATCTTCCAGATCATTTGGCCTAATTTGCTGGGCTGCTAACACCATAGCCTGCTGCAGAGTTCTTCCCTGCACTGGGCCTCACTCAGATCTGGCAGCCTTTCATACCACCTGGTAAATGTGACCACACAGTATTCCCAAGTGTGGCACGTGCTGCCTCCAGAACACACTGAGGCAACCAGTCATCGTGGTCCTTCTTAGTGGTGGGAAGTACACAATGTGGTCCTTCCTTCACTGTGGAGATTCCTGTTATGCTCCAATCGCTGGGCCCCTACAAACTTCACCAATGCACAGACCCCTGGATCTCCACAGGGTTTCTCTCCCGCTCTCTGCAGCACACGCACCTTACTAAGGCCTCTGAGGTTTCTCCTCGTCAATCTGGTCATCCAGTTTAATTAATATGATATCAGTATACTGAACCAATGCAGCAGTGTGCGGTGTCTGGTCCATCCAGACTGTATTAGGAAAGAGGGAAAAGAGTTAATATGGCCCTGGGGTGAGACAATCAGTGTGTATTCCTCTCCTTTTTTTTTTTTTTTTCAGACAGAGTCTCAATCTGTTGCCCAGGTTGGAGTGCAGTGGTGTGATCTTGGCTCACTGCAACCTCTGCCTCCCAGGTTCAAGCGATTCTCCTGCCTCAGCCTCCTGAGTAGCTGGGATTACAAGTGCCCACCACCATGCCTGGCTAATTTTTTGTATTTTTAGTAGAGACGGGGTTTCACCATGTTGGCCAGGTTGGTCTCAAACTCATGACCTCAGGTGATCTGGTGATCTGCCCACCTCAGACCCAAAGTGCTGGGATTATAGGTGTGAGCCACCGCGCCCGGCCAGTGTGTACCCTTATCCATCCTAAATGAATATAAGACGCTTCTGCTTCTTCTCTTAAGTGGGATGGAAATGAATGTATTGGCTTCCTACCATGGACTTGAGACTGTGTTGATCTGCTTTAGCAAAGACACCATGATTGGGGCTCCTATTTCTTTGGGTTTGCAGTATTCCACTGTCAGTCTCCAGGATCCATCTGGTTTTTGCAGGGGTTTGACTAACGAAATGACTCTATAACGGGGAGAAAGTATACCTCCTTCCTTCAGGTTTTAACAGTGGAATAGATTAATCCCTTATAGTTGCTGTAACTCTCTTCGGCACGCAACATTGGTTTTTATTTACTGTCTTGGCTGGGGGAGGGGCAGTGTCAGGGATTCCCACTCAGCTTCCCACGTCTATAGCCCTTATTCCACAATTCCAAGTATCTGGCCAACATGTGGGTTACCCCGTATGCCAAGCGTGTCCACTTCAATCATGCATTTGAGGGCTTGGGAAATGACCACCAGGTGGCTCCGTGGACCCTGTGGACCTACCAGAACCCAAAGCTGGGCCAGGACTCTATCACCTGACCCATATGCCCTCCTTTAACAGGAGTTAAGATGATGCTCCATGTCCCCAGGATTCTGCATGCAATAGTCCTTGAAATGTTTCTGTATTCCCTCTCCCTGTGTACAGTTATTGAATGAGTAGCCTTAAGTTTCTTTGGGGAAGGACTGTGGGGGGAGATTTTGGCTCCCTGCACCGGCAGTGATGTTGGGAACCTGGCCTTTCAATGAGTTCTAATTCTGAAACCAGGCAAGGGATTGTAGCGGCGGATTGGGGTAGCCACTCTCAACCTCCTGCTCACCCGTGTTTGATTTCTTTTAGTTTCGTAAGCTCAGTTACGCCCTTGCTGACTGCCCATCCACCTGGTCCCTAGGAACATTTTGTTCTATTATCCAGCTTCATAGCTCTCTGCATGTCAGGTCTTCCTGGTTACCACTCTGACTTTGCCACTCTTGGCCATAAAAACCAATATTGCCTGCCAAATATTGTTGCTTTGGTAAATGAAGTGACCTCTGAGCCCTCTCATGGGACACAGTGGGCTGGTAGGTTTGCTGGTCCAACATCATGTATGCACTCTAGTAGGCTCATTTCCCCACCATCTTCCATGGTGGGGCTGGCAGTTTTCCTTCACTTAAGGCCATAGCTCTTTGCAGGCGTCCAAGAGCCATTCTAACAACACATTAGCACTGTCTCCCTGGGGCCCAGCCGGGGTCACAAGCTTCTATCACGGAAAGTCCCCCCACATTCATCAACTCTTCTCTTATCCGTCTTTATATTCTATCCCCTGCTGGGTCCAGCACTCTTGGGATGCAGTGCTGGATGTGCTCTCCTGGATTTTGCTGGTCCATGCTAGGCAGATCCTGTAGCTCCTTCAGAACAGAGTCCCTTCCTCCCTCAGCAGGCCAGCATGTCCTAGCTAGGTTATGTTGTTATGTGATGCCCACGACTGGTCTGGTGTCAGGAGGAGGATATTGGCGTAGATCCTGAAAAATGCATGTGTTGTCTTGCAAGGCAGACATCTCTTTCTCTCTCTCCCCACTGCCCCCCAACTATAACACACACATTCTCTCTCTATAAAACACTTCAAGAAAGGGGGTGCTAGCCTTTAGCAGGAGCAGTGGGCCACCTCTGTAGGCGCAGATGGTTCGGGAGAATCTGGGGATTCTAGTTCTTTTGTTTGTTTTTGTTTTTGAGACAGTGGCTTCTCACGCCCACCCTGGGGGCCTCAGTTCAGCTGGTCGGTGGTGATTCAGCTCTGAAATCTCAATTTAGGGTCCATTTCCTCAGACCACTTCTGAGAGCAATCTCTTGGGTAGAGAACTCTGGGAAACTGGGTTTGCACCCCCAATTCCATCAGTCCTTGAATGGGGGTGCCTGTAGGGAGTGGAGGGCACAGCAGGCCCCTTTGGCTAAGTCTCCCCAGAAGGGAACCTGGCTGTGAGCCCACAGGGAGCACTGCTCCGGGCAGCTGGGGCAGCGTAGGCCTCAGCCCTGAGTGGCACAGCACCCGCCACAGGGGCCAAGACCGCCATAGCTGAAAGGGTCACTCTGTGTTTTTTTTTTTTTTTTTGAGGTGGAGTCTTGCTCTGTCTCCTAGGCTGGAGTGCAGTGGCACGATCTGGGCTCACTGCAAGCTCTGCTTCCCAGGTTCACACCATTCTTCTGCCTCAGCCTCTAAGTACCTGGGACTACAGGCGCCCGCCACCATGCCCGGCTAATTTTTTGTATTTTTAGTACAGACGCAGTTTCACCATGTTAGCCAGGATGGTCTTGATCTCCTGACCTCGTGATCCGCCCACCTCGCACCCCCAGAGTGCTGGGATTACAGGCGTGAGCCACTGTGCCCAGCCAGGTTTTGTTTCTGGCGCCTGGCCACGCCACTCCTTTTTAAAGACTTCCTCCTTCAGGCACCCAAACGTTCATGCAGCCAGTATTCATGGGGTGCCCCGAGGAGACATATAGACCGTGTCCCAGTCTTCCAGGACCTTGAGCACTAGCTGGGGAGAGTCATGCCCTTGTTTAAGCATGGGCCAGGGGGAGCTGGACAGCACTGCTGGAGCTTGGAGGAGGACCCCTGGGGTCAGTGGGAGTCAACTGCAGGCTTTCAGGGAGTGGCAGCTGGGATATTTCAGGTTGCAGGGCTCAGTCAATTAACCTTCAACAAAAGTGCCAAGACGTCAGACGTGGTGGCTCACACCTGTAATTTTGGTACTTTAGGAGGCTGAGGTGGGAGGATAGCTTGACCCCAGGAGTTCGAGAGTAGCTTAGACAATATAGCAACATCCTATCTCTACAAAAAAATTTAAAAATTAGCTGATGGCCAGGCGCAGTGGCTCACGCTTGTGATCCCAGCATTTTGGGAGGCTGAGACAGATGGATCATTTGAGATCAGGAGTTTGAGACCAGCCTGGCTAACTTGGCAAAACCCCGTCTCTACGAAAAATACAAAAAAATTAGCCGGGCGTGGTGGAGCATGCCTGTAGTCCCAGCTACTCGGGAGACTGAGGTAGGAGAATTGCTTAAACCTGGGAAATGGAGGTTGCAGTGAGCCGAGATCGCACTACTGCACTCCAGCCTGAGCAACAGAGCGAGACTTTGTCCCAAAAACAACAGACAAAAAATTAGCTGAGCATGGTGGCACACGCCTGTAATTCCAGTTACTCCAGAGGCTGTGGTATGAGGATTGCTTGAGCCCAGGAACTTGGGGTTACAGTGAGCTATGATCATGTCATTGCACTTTAGCCTTGGACGCAGGGCAAGTGACACTCTGCCTCAGGGAAAAAAAAAAAAAAAAAGAAAAATGCCAAGAGCACACAATGGGGAAATGATGATTTCTTCAATAAATGGTGTTGGGAGAACTAGATCCATATGCAAAAGAATGAAACCAGACCCTCATCTTGCACCACATACAAAAACCCACTCAAAATGATTAAAGACTTAAATGTCAGACACCAAACTATAAAACCCTAGAAGAAAACATAGGGAAAAACCTTCGTGACAGTAGTCTGGGCAATGATTTTTCACTATGACCCCAAAAGTACAGGCAGTGAAAGCAGAAACAGACAAATGGGATAATATCAAACTAAAAAGATAATATCTGCACAGCAAAGGAAACAATCAGCAGAGTGAAGAGACAATGAGCAGAATGGGAGAAAATATTTGCAAACCATACATCTGATAAATGGTTAAATCCAAAGTATATAAAGAACTCAAACAAGTCCATGGCAAGGAGAGCAAATAACCCAATTCAAAAATAGGCAAAGGACCCGAATAGGCATTTCTCAAAAGAAGGTACACAAATCAATGGCCAACAGGCATGTGAAAGAATGTTCAGTATTACCAATCATCAGGAAAAGGCAAATAAAAACCACAAGGCATTGTCATCTCACAGAAAGTTATGATCAAAGAGACAAAGAATTACAATGTTGGTGAGGATATGGGGAAAGGGAACCCCATACACCGTTGATGGGGATGGGAATTAGTGCAGCCATTACTGAAAACAATATAAAGATTCCTCAAAGAACTACAAACAGAACTACCTTATTTTATTTATGTATTTATTTATTTTTGAGACCAAGTCTTTTTTGCCCAGGCTGGAATGCAGTGGCGTGATCTCAGCTCACTGCAACCTCCACCTCCTGATTTTGAGTGATTCTCCTGCCTCAGCCTCCCGAGTAGCTGGGACTACAGGCGCATGCCACCATGGCTGGCTAATTTTTGTATTTTTAGTAGAGACGGGGTTTCACTACATTGGCCAGGCTGGTTTCAAACTCCGGACCTCAAGTAATTTACCCGCCTTGGCCTCCCAAAGTGCTGGGATTATAGGCATAAGCCACTGCGCCTGGCCAAAAAATAGAACTACCTTATGATCCAGCAGTCCCACTTCTGGGTAGATGCCTGAAGGATATGAAATCAGTATGTCAAAGAGGTAATTGAACTCCCACGGTCATCCCAGCATTATTCACAATGGCCAAGACATGGTATGGACCTAAGTGTCCATTAGCACATAAATGGAATACAGAAAATGTGGGATTTACGCACCATGGAATATGAGTCAGCCTTAAAGAGGAAAATTCTGTCATTTTCTTGGATGGAGGAACATAGAGGACATTATGTTAAATGAAATAAGCCGGCTGGGCACGGTGGCTCACGCCTGTAATCCCAGCACTTTGGGAGGCTGAGGCGGGCGGATGACTTGAGGTCAGGAGTTCAAGACCAGCCTAGCCAACATGGTAAAACCCCATCTCTACTAAAAATACAAAAATTAGCCAGGTGTGGTGGCGGGCACCTGTAATCCAAGCTACTTGGGAGGCTGAGGCAGGAGAATCACTTAAACCCAGGAGGCAGAATTGCAGTGAGCTAAGATCATACCACTGCATTCCAGCCTGGGTGACAGAGCAAGACTCCGTGTCAAAAAACAAAAAAAAGATAAGAAAGAAGGAAATAAGCCAGGCACAAAAGACAAATATTACATGATCTCAATTCATATGTGGAATCCACAGCTGAACTCACAGAAGCAGAGAGTAGAATGGTGGTTGCCAGGGACTGGGGAGTGCTTGTGTGTATGAGATGTGGATATGTTGGTTAAAAGGTACAACGTTTTAGTTGGGCAGGCTGAGTAAATCCTGGAGATTAATGTATAGCATGGTAACTGTAGTTAGCAATAATGTATTAATTATATACTTGAAAAATTGCTGAGAGAGATCTTACATGGTTTCACTGCAAAAAAAGATAAGTAGGAGAGGAAATGGATACATTAATTTGCTTCTTTAATTATTTCACAATCTATATGTAAATGAAAACATCATTTTGTACACTGTAAATATACACAATTTTTATTTTTTTATTTGCCAGTTATACCTTTGTAAAGCTGCAGGGAAGGGGAAGAAAAAATAAATAACATGGCAAAAATATAAAACTAAAGTACAAAAGTAAAAATGTGCTCTGTGTAACTTAATCAGTGTGGAGAATATCTACCAGGAATATAATTAGGGGCTCCCTTGAGACACCCGAAAACCTCCTACCCATGGTGGCCTCTCTTCTCAGATGTGCTTGGGGCCTGTGGTGTGCAGGATCCCCCAGCTCCACCCTCCTGGTGTCATCTTTGCATTGCCTGGGGCAAAGGAAGGGTGTCCTGGGCTGCCTGGGGGGGCAGAATCTTCCACCCCTCACCCAAGAGTGGCTACTTACCAGCAGAGCTTAAGATTGTTGGGAAATCGGCATGGGTAGCTCACAGGCCTTTGGTGGGTGATGGGATCCAGGCCCCTGCCCCTTCAAAGTCATGGGACCCTCCTGGAAGGGCCTGAGGGCCTGCGAGAGGGAGGGTAGTGAATCTTTCCCTTGGACTGTCCATGGTGGAGAGTTCCAAGTATTATGGTCTGCTTGCTATGTATTGCACCCCCATACTCTTTCTGGGACCCAGAGGGCCGTCCAGCTTGCACAAGGCAGACATAAAGATTCAGTACCAGGCCGGGCGCGGTGGCTCAAGCCTGTAATCCCAGCACTTCAGGAGGCCGAGATGGGCGGATCACGAGGTCAGGAGATTGAGACCATCCTGGCTAACACGGTGAAACCCCGTCTCTACTAAAAAATACAAAAAGCTAGTAGGGCGAGGTGGCGGGCGCCTGTAGTCCCAGCTACTCGGGAGGCTGAGGCAGGAGAATGGCGTAAACCCGGGAGGCGGAGCTTGCAGTGAGCTGAGATCCGGCCACTGCACTCCAGCCTGGGCGACAGAGCGAGACTCCGTCTCAAAAGAAAAAAAAAAAAAAAAAAAAAAAGATTCAGTACCTGGGGTGGGGGTGAGAATATCTGAGCTGGATTTCAGAAAGGTGGGGGACCTTCTTTTGTACCCCGAGCTGGGGAAGCAGATGCGGCAGTTACAGGAAAGACTTCCTGCTTGTGATGGAACTCTGTTTCTCCTGGGCCTCTTGGGCCTAGTTCCGCTCTCTCCGCCCAGTGGACGTGCATTATGCTCCATAGCAACCCCCCCCACCCCACTCCTTGTGGATCCAGGGCTGGTGAGCCCATCCGCAGCTCTGCACTTCTCCTCTGACCTGGTATCTGCTCCCCAGCCCTTCCCAAAGCCTGACCCACATCTTGGGCTCTTGGTAGAAATGGAGTTCAGGTTGGGGCTAAGTCAGCCTCCCCAGGCCTTTGTCTCTGGGAATGTCTGCCTCCCGGCGAGGTGAGGCAGGGCCTGGAAGACACATTGGAAGCTTTGTGGCTTCTCTCTCCCGGGGAGAGTCAGGGCCATGGTTATCATTCATTCAGAAACTGTTTATTTCAAAAGCATCTCCTGCCAGCCTTTTATGTTTTCAACACTTTCTTTGTTGTGATTTTCTATAGTTGTTTAATCAATTATCTATTTTTTTTTTTTTTTTTTTTTTATGAATGACTCTTTTTTATGTTCTCTGCCTTTCCCTCTGATGCTTTTAGGACTCTGAGAAGCTTAGGGGTAATTTAAGGTACATTGTCCCTCCAGCTGGTACCTGGTCTGGAGCCTTCAGAACTGGAGGCTTCAGACTGTCCTCTGCACCCTCCTGCCCTGGGAGGCCCTGGTTGCAGGTCTTTTTTTTGGAGTCAGGAATCCTTAGCTACCTCTTCTTAGGCCGGCTTTCCAAGCACCCCGGATACCCGTCCACCCTCCCTCTGTGCGGAGATTGAGGACTCACCTCGAGGCAGTGCTGGGGCCTCGGGAGACACAGTGTGTGGCATGGAAGAGAGCCCATGGTCCCCAAACACTGCACTGTCCAGGGACCCGTGTCCACTCCCTGGCCAGCCCCCGTGCGTGTCCACTAGCTGGCCACCTCCACCCTGCGTGTGTCCACTCCCTGGCCACCTCCCGCCCGTGCATGTCCATTTCCTGGCCACCTCCCCCCCGCGCGTGTCCTCTCCCTGGCCACCTTCCCCCCACCCTCGGCGCGCATCCTCTCCCTGGCCACCTCCCCCCCCCCGCCGCACGTGTCTACTCCCTGGCCACCTCCCCACCCCGCGCGTGTCTACTCCCTGGCCACCTCCCCACCCCGCGCGTGTCTACTCCCTGGCCACCTCCCCACCCCGCGCGTGTCTACTCCCTGGCCACCTCCCCACCCTGCTCGTGTCTACTCCCTGGCCACTTCCCCTCTCCACGCGTGTCCGCTCCCTGGCCACCTCCCCACCCCGCGCGTGTCCACTCCCTGGCCACCTCCCCCCTCCATAAGGATCTTGGTGAGACTGGGTGACTCTGTTCCCTTGTCCCAGGTCTTCTCAGAGCTCCTGATGCCCAGGTGGGCAGGAGGGTCTCCGATGGCTCACAGTTCCAAACAGCCAGGCCTTGTGCCCTCAAGGCCCCCACAAAGCCTTGGCCCACTCGGTTGCTGCTCTCCATAGGCTGGGGGAGAGATAGGAACCAGCTTCCCCTTTGGGCAGCATTGGCTCAGGGTCCTTGGCAGAACCTCAGGGGCCCGAGGGTTCTCCAGGCCACACCTCCCTCTCCCACCACACAGGCAGGCCACTGTCAGACAAGCAGGTTTCTGGCCATCAGGCCCAGAGGATGCTGCCCCCATGGGACTTTCTGGGGTGGGGGCTGGGGAGCTCTGCTCCTGGGAACAGTGTTCGGAAGGCAGGGCGCTTGGGGTCTGGGTGCTCCTTCCACCACTCCTCAGGCTGACCCCAGCCAGCTCAAAGCTCAGAGAGGGATGGGCCCTTGCAGGAGCCTCTTGGCTTCCAGCTTGGCCATGGTGGGGAGATCAGGGAAGGCGGCCCAGCCAGGCTTCCTCCAGTTTGGGAGGACACTCCTGCTTTCAGCCACCACAGCATCAGGGGTGCAGCACCCCTGAGGGCCTCCCTGTTGTCCTGTGAAGATGATCGCCCTCTCTGTAACACCTGGGAGCAGGAGGCTGCTGCAGCCTTGTCTACGGGTTCATCGTTTCAGAGCTTTAGGCCAGCCTCTGTGAAATGAGGGCCCAGTCATGAAGAAGTACAGTCTCATCATGCTCCTGCCCTATAAAAACTTTCAGGGAGGCCTAAGGAGGGGGTGGATGGTGGGCAGGAAAGGTGGAATGAAGGAGTGAAGGGAGCTAACACCATTCTCCACGTTCATGGGAAGTGTTAGTTTCACTGGGTGGGGGATGTTTGCAAATGACAGGGCAGTATGGAAACTGTTTTGTTTTTCTTTATGGGGTTTGATGAACTGTTTAATTAATGCTTGTTCTTGGGAAGGAGGTATGTGTGTGATAAGGACGCGTGTGGACAATCAGGAGAAGGACGGGAATTTGGGAGCCCTAGAAGGAGCGTGATTCAGTGTCCACTGTCATCCTGGACTATTCCAAGGGACTGCAGTGCCAAATGTCACAGTGGACTGTCCTGCTGAGGTCCTTGGGATGGTGTGAGTCTGGACTGGAGACCACATACTCTGGGAAGTGTAGTGCTGAGAGAAAGGGGATGGATGGAAAACCACAAAAGCTTCTGTGGGTTGGGAGTGGAGTTTCCAGAGTCAGGAAGGTTTCATGAGGCAGGGGTCAGAGGCTGGTGGTGCTTTGGCCAAGGAGCAGGGTTATAAACAGAGAGGAGCCAAGATGGAATCCCTCTGAGGGTGAAACTCCTTGGGGGCTTGTTTTCCCCACGGAGCATGGGATGGGTCTACATGATGAGTGTCGTTAAATTCCCTCCATCATGGGCTGTCTCTCTCTTAGGTGTCTCCCAGCCTCTCGGCCGAGTCTCACACAGCCAGCCCACCTGCAAGGTGCAGTACGGGAGGAAGGGAGGCCGACAGTTAGAAGGGGATGAGCCCTGGTGCCTTTCATCTGGCTTCTGTCTAGGTGACCAAAGCTCACTTGGTCCTGGATATAGTTAGCAGCATGAGGAGTGATGTTCCTAGGACCAGTGGACAGCATGGACGTTGCCTCCTAGAAGGTCTTAATTCCCCATTAAATCCCCAGCACCCAGACAATAATCCATACATAGCAGTGATTCGATAAATGCTTGAATGATACTTGATGGGGTATCTTCACTAGAGATATATGAATATTTAGCAAGGGCAGGGACATATGCTCAAAATCACTAATCACTACAGAAATCTAAATAGGAACCATAACAAGACACTATTCCACACCCACAGAAAGACGAACGTTAAAAAAGACCGACAGGGGCCAGGTGCCGTGGCTCACGCCTGTAATCCCAGCACTTTGGGAGGCCAAGGCAGGCAGATCACCTGAGGTCAGGAGTTCGAGACCAGCCTGGCCAACATGGTGAAACCCCGTTTCTACTGAAAATACAAAAATTATCTGGGCATGATGGCAGGTGCCTGTAATCCCAGTTACTCAGGAGGCTGAAGCAGGAGAATCACTTGAACCCCGGGAGATGGAGGTTGTAGTAAACCGAGATCATGCCACTGCACTCCAGCCTAGGCAACAGAGCAACACTCCGTCTCAAAAGAAAAAAAAAAAAAAAAAGAAATTCATTCTAGAAGAGGCAAAATTATAATGACAGAAACCAGATTAGTGGCTGCCTGGGGCCGGGGTGGGGAAGGAGATGGGCTGCAAATAAGCAGCAAGAAATGTTGTAGGGTGCAGGGACTGTTCTACATTTTGATTATGGTGGTGGTAACATAATTGTATATAATTACCAAAATGTATCAACCTGCACACTTAACAGCTATGAATTTTATTGTATGTAAATAATAAAATATAAATTTTAGGTAAAAGAGACCCCCACATCTAGATATACCATGTGCAAACTTCTGGCAAACCAATAATTAAAATCTTGAAGGCAGCCAGAAACAATAGACAGAAGAACAAAGAATTACAGAGGACTTTTATTCAGAAACTATGCAAGCCAGAAGTCAATGGAGTAACATCCTTAAAGTATTGAAAAACAAAAACAAAAACGGTCAATCTAGAATGCTATACTTTTTGTTTGTTTGTTTTGTTTTTTAAAGACAGAGTCTTGCTCTGTTGCCCAGGCTGGAGTGCAGTGATGCGATCTTGGCTCACTGCAACCTCCACCCCCTGTGTTCAAGCAATTCTTATGCTTCTGCCTTCCAAGTAGCTGGGGTTACAGGCACACACCACCATGCCCAGCTAATTTTTATACTTTTAGTAGAGACAGGGTTTCACCATGTTGGCCAGGCTGGTCTCAAACTCCTGACCTTAAGTGATCTGCCTGCCTCAGCCTCCCAAAGTGCTGGGGTTATAGGCATGAGCCACTGCACCCCTAGAATTCTTTTTTTTGAGATGGAGTCTCACTCTGCCACCCAGGCTGGAGTGCAGTGGCGTGATCTCAGCTCACTGCAACCTCTGTCTCCTGGGTTCAAGCAATTCTCCTGCCTCAGCCTCCCTAGTAGCTGGGATTACAGTTGCCTGCCTCCACACCCAGCTAATATTTTGTATTTTTAGTAGAGATGGGGTTTCACCATGTTGGTTAGGCTGGTCTCGAACTCCTGACCTCAGGTGATCCACCTGCCTCGGCCTCCCAACCCTAGAATTCTGTACTTCTATGCTTAATAAATATTTGTGGCTGAATTTATTGGGGGTGGTTATAGGGGGATATGGAAGGAAAACTATAAAAATGCAATTTAGTATTTGTTGATAAACCACACAGCCTGGCTGGCATTGAAATTGGTTGTCTGTATAACTTTTCCATTACCAGCTGAACTGTGCTAGAAGAAATATTAAAGGAAGTTCTTTAGACAGGAGGGGTATGACACCAGATGGAGATTTAGATCTCCACAAAAAATGAGGAGCCCTGAAAATGGTAAAAATGAAGGTCAATTAAAAAGTTATAATGGGGGCGGTTGCGCACGCCTGTAATACCAGCACTTTGGGAGGCTGATGTGGCAGATTGCCTGAGGTCAGGAGTTCCAAACCAGCCTGGCCAACATGGTGAAACCCTGTCTCTACTAATAATACAAAAGCGAGGCTGGTGTGGTGTCTGGGGCCTGAAGTTACTCAGGAGGCTGAGGCAGGAGAATCACTTGAACCTGGGAGGTGGAGGTTGCAGTGAGCTAAGATCGCGCCACTGCACTCCAGCCTGGGCAGTCAGACTCCATCTCAAAACGAACAAACAAACAAACAAAAAAGGCTGGGCGCGATGGCTCACACCTGTAATCCTAGTACTTTGGGAGGCCGAGGCGTGCGGATCACGAGGTCAGGAGATCGAGACCGTCCTGACTAACAACGGCGAAACCCCTGTCTACTAAAAATACAAAAAAAAAAAAAAAAAGAATTAGCCGGGCGAGGTGGCAGGCGCCTGTAGTCCCAGCTACTCCAGAGGCTGAGGCAGGAGAATGGCGTGAACCCAGGAGGCGGAGCTTGCAGTGAGCCGAGATCGTGCCACTGCACTCAAGCCGTCTCAAAAAAAAAAAAAAAAAAAAAAGAGTGATAACAGTGTTCATTAGAAGAACTACAGACCCCAGAGCTCTCACATCGCTGGAAGGACTTCTGCGGTGGGCCTGTGCATGATGGACAGAGGACAGGTGGGAAAGAATCACAGACACCTAGTAGGACAACGGGGCATGGCTTTGTCCCGGTTTCAGAGCACGACACAGCATTTAGTCACTATTTACTTTCCTGGGAGGTAGGTTAGGCAGGGGGCACACTAGCCCTGCTTTGTAGGAACAGAAGTAGAGTCTCAGAGAAAAGAAGTGACTTGCCCAAGAAGCCTTATTAAGTACCAGCCAGGACAGTGTATTTTCTATTCCGTGTGTTTTGGGATAACTTAGTACCGTCCCCTCCGATGAACCAGTGCCTGCAAAAGCCCTTGAGATCTGGGAAACAGGAGGCACAGATCTTGGAGTTTACCTTGTTCTTAATCAGTCCTCAGGCAGTCGCCTCTAACGCGAGCGAATACCCGCTTCCCGAGGCCGTCACTGGGCAGAGGAGGGGCCAGGCGCCGGATCCCAGATCCCCTTTCCCCGCCCCGCCGCGCCACGCCTGAGCGGGCACGGCCCCCAACCCCCAAACCCCTCCCGCGGAACCCGCGATCCTGCCTGCGCGGGCGGGGGACTGCGGGCAGGGGGCGGGGCACCGCGGCGCGTCCGTTGCTAAGGCCGCGCAGCCCTAGCGACCGAACGCCCTGCGGCGGCCGCGCAGGCGCTGTGGTGGGCTCCGGTGCACTGTGGGATGGAAACCGGAGCGGCGCGTCCTGGCGGGACCGGGCGGCGGCGGCGGGGCCGGCGGCGGCCAGGGACCCGGGCTTAGGCTCGGCCGGGCCGGCTGAGGACGCAGGCGGCCAGCGGGCGGCAGGCGCCGTCATGAACGCGGCGGTGGTGAGGCGGACGCAGGAGGCGCTGGGGAAGGTGATACGGAGGCCGCCGCTGACAGAGAAGCTGCTGAGCAAGCCCCCGTTCCGCTACCTGCACGACATCATCACAGAGGTGGGCGCCGGGTTCCGGGCCCGGCCAGGTGCGGGTCGGGGTTCCGGTGGGCGCCGAGGTCAGGGCCCGGGCCGGGTGGTGCCGGGTGTGAGCCGGACTCGGGCTCAGTTGCGGGTCGGGGGCCGGGGCTGGGCCGGAGTCGGGGCCCGGGCCGGGTGTGAACCGGGTGTGGGCCGGGCTCGAGGTGCAGGTCGGGGACCGGGTCAGCGCCGAGTGTGAACGGAGTGTGGGCCGGGCTCGGGGTGCAGGTCAGGGGCCGGGTTAGGGCCGAGTGTGGACCGGGTGTGGGCCGGGCTCGGGGTGCAGGTCGGGGACTGGTTCAGGGCCGGGTGTGGACCGGGTGTGGGCCGGGCACAGGGTGCGCGTCGGGGACCGGGGTGAGTTCCGGGGTCGGGGCGAGAGCTCTGTGCGGCCCCTGCCCGGGAGCCCGGCCTGTAGGCCCAATTCCGCGGCGCCCTCCGCGCGGAGGTCCTGCCCCTCCCCCGGCTCCGGGCCGCCGCTTACAAGGAGGCTCCGAGCCCTCGGGGACCATTACTTCTTCCCTGCCTGCCCGTGTGTCTCCTTAGAGTGCATCTTCCATTCTGCCTGGCAGAGCTGCTTCTGTGACTCCCGCCTCATCTAACCCTGCAGAACCCTTCTCACTTGCTCTGAAGCATTTAGCACGTGAAAGGCTAAATCCTGGGAGAATGGAAATAATATTTTTTATACAGCCTTCTGCCCCGAAGTTTCCCTCCATACCACATTTTGGGTGCTTAATAAATGCCTGTGGGTGAATTTAGTGGAGGTGGTGGTAGGGAGACTTGGCAGGAAAAACTAACAGAGCGGCACACCCTGCCCTAAATTGAGATTAGTGGTCTCTGTAGCTTTTCCCCATTTGCAGATGGTGTGCTCCTCAGTGACGGAGACCCTGGCTTGCTTATTAGTATGGCTCTGGTGATCTGCACTGGGTAAGGTACATAGAAATTGCACAACAAACATCCCCTGTTGAGTGCGACCTGTCAAAGCTTGTGGTAACTCCCTGGTAACTCTTAGGAGCGTCACTGCAGGGGGTGCAGCACCCATTTCCATGGTGGACCCAAGGGCACGTGGGAACTCAGAGGTGTGTTTTGGGATTTAGGATTCAGGTTGGACTTACAGACTTCCAGGGCCTCATGACCTCACCTGGTGATGGTCCTCAAGCTCTGTTTCTCACTCTTTTCAACAGATTGGGTGCCTTATTCTTGCAGAGACTTTGCTTTACTGGGTCTGCCCTCCTACCTTAGCTTATAACTTGTGGGCTGGAGCGTGTGCCTCTGTGTTAAAACAGTGCCTAAAAATGCTCTCGAATCCACCCACATCCCAAGGCACTGCCAGCCCTGGTCACGTCCTCCCAGCTGGTGCAGCACTTACAGCCTGTCCTGGACAGTGTGTGGGGAGGGGACCTGCTGTGTGGATAGCCCGGTGGGAGCAGGACAGTGTGCCGCATCACCACCGTCCCATGAAATAGGCAGGTACCTGAGAGGGAACAAGAGCCAATGTGAGCCCAGCCAGCTATAGCTGTGGCTGCCAAAACCTTTATTCTCCCAGCCCTGTCTGCCCCACTGAAATGCAGAGCCCTGAAATGCAGAGCCCTGAAATGCAGAGGGAGGCGCGGGGAGTGTGCCTTATCCTTGTGGGGCAGTGGTGGCGCTCAGCTCACGGTGGCTGTCCAGTCACTACCACATGGTTGGTCAGAGGCATCCTAATGGGAGAGGAGGAAGAATATGGGCTGGGTGCTGTGGCTCACGCCTGTAATCCCAGCACTCTGGGAGGCCAAGGCGGGCCCATCACTTGAGCCCAGGTGTTCAAGACCAGCCTGTGGCAAAACTCCATCTCTACTGAGAATACAAAAATTAGCTGAATGTGGTGGTGCACCTGTAATCCCAGCTACTCAGGAGGCTGAGTAGGGAAGATTGCTTGAGCCTGGAAGGTTGAGGCTGCAGTGAGCCGTGATTGTACCACTGCACTCCAGCCTGGGTGACAGAGTAAGACCCTGTCTCAAAAAAAAAAAAAGGGATTGCTTTCCCGACCAGGTAGATAGGGTGCGTGGAACGAGCTGCGTGTTCCCAATTAGGAACGACTGGTCTGCTCTTCTCTCATAGACTTCCTCATCTAATGCTAAAGTTGATTTATCTCCCTGTGTAAAGATAAATAAATTGTCACCTACTTGATAAAGATGTTAGAATGACTGACACATTGGAAAGGATTTTCAGATAATAGGTGGAGAGCCTCTTATGAAAATGCCTTGCTGTCCTGAATATTATACACAAATTACTATATTAGTATTTTAGCTATAGCTAAACTAACCACCCCATTTCATTAAGCTAAGTGTGGATCCTGTGACGTTAATGTCTCTTGTCACTTACAGTTATTTTGCTCACAATTTTTTTTTTTTTTTTTTTTATAGAGGGTGTCTTGCTCTGTCGCCCAGACTGGAGTACAGTGGCACAATCTCCACTCACTGCAACTTATGCCTCCGGGGTTCAAGCAATTCTCTTGTTTCAGCCTCCTGAGTAGATGGGACTACAGGCACATGCCACCGTGCCCAGTTAATTTTTATATTTTTAGTAGAGATGGGGTTTCGCCACGTTGGCCAGGCTGATCTCGAACTCCTGACCTCAGGTGATCTGCCTGTCTCAGCCTCCCAAAGTGCTGGTATTACAGGTATGAGCTACCGCACCCAGCCTATTGCTCACAATTTTAACTGCCAGCATCCTGTAAAAACCTCAACAGGGACAAAATGAAAATGTTCCAGGAATGTTAAATGCAGGATACTCTTAATATTTTACCTGTCATCTCAAGAAAAATAGTAGTACAGCTCTGACATAGCGTGGTGTGGAATGAAAACTCTTACATTAATTAATACCTAACTTGATGCAAATTAAGGAGTTGTGGCTTGATTCCAGAGGAGGCTGACGTTAGGATGGGACTGTCTTGTTTGTAAAACACAACTCCCCGTAATAAATATGCTTTATTAGCTGACCTAGGACACACGGCTGTGGGCATACCTGTCCTTACCACATACCATGCAGCCTGCTGGTAAGGGTCCCGGCTGTTCAAAATGCTTGCTGCTACAAATTTTATTGATTTTACAGTAACCTACTACATTTCAAAAAATTTCAGTTTGAAAGAACCCAGGACCCTGGCTGGGTGTGGGGGTTGAGAGGAACAGAAAAAATCATTGTCCTAAAAGCTGGTTTTAGGGCTAATTAAGAGGTACAGGTTACCTGAGGGAAGGGGTGACTGGGGAGAGAACCAAAACTATGGGGTGTGGAGCCTGCCACCATCCTAAGAAGTGAGTAGTGACACGTGGTGAGGAGAAAGACCCTTGCAGAACTTCTAGTCTTAGAAAACTAGGCTGAGAAATTCCTTTTCTTTTTTTTTTTTTTTTGAGAAAGAGTCTCACTCTGTCACCCAGGCTGGAGTCCTGTGGTGCGATTCCGGCTTACGCCAACATCCGCCTCCTGGGTTCAAGCAATTCTGTTGCCTCAGTCTTCTGAGTAGCTGGGATTACAGGCATCCGCCACCATGTCTGCCTAATTTTTGTATTTTTAGTAGAGACGGGGGTTTCACCATGTTGGCCAGGCTGGTCTTGAACTCCTGACCTCAAGTGATCCGCCCGCCTCGGCCTTCCAAAGTGCTGGGATTACAGGTATAAGCCACTGTGCCCAACCAAAGTTCCTTTTCTTTTTGGAATCTGTTCCCTCCATTGCACCTGAAGGACTCTTGTAAAAGGCTGTTCCAGGTCCTCCCTGTGGTCCTTTGGCTCAGTTCACATCCCTGAGTGGCTTCACAGGGCCTCTGTACCAGGCCCCGAGTGTCTCTCTGGCCTCAGGCTCCTGCCGTCCTACATTTCCCTTGCACAGAACTCTGTGGGTCCTGGACCTTGTGTGGACTTTCTTTCTTTCTTTTTTTTTTTTTCTTTTTTTTGAGACAGAGTCTGGCTCTGTTGCCAGGCTGGAGTGCAGCGGCTCAATGCAATCTCCGCTTGCCGGCTTCAAGTGATTCTCCTGCCTTAGCCTCCCATGTAGTTGGGACTATAGGCATGTGTCACCATACCCAACTAATTTTTGTATTTTTAGTGGAGACGGTGTTTCACCATGTTGGCCAGGATGGTCTCTATCTCCTGACCTAGTAATCTGTCCACCTCGGCCTCCCAAAGTGCTGGGATTACAGGCATGAGCCACCACGCCCAGTGTGTGGACCTCCTTATGTCTGGCATGTGCATCTGAAATGCCCCCTTGCCCAACTCTTCTGTAAGCCTGGTCCCCATCTAGGTATGATTCCTCCAGGAAGGGTTCCCTGCCACCCCTGCCCCTCCCAGATTGTAGATTAGGTACCAAGCCTGAGTGCTTCCTTAGTACCTACATGGTGTCATCTTCACCCATCTGTCCACACAGCCAGACTAAGTTCTGAGAGGATCTGGCTGGCTTCTGCCCTGCACAACACGTGTAGTAGACATCAAACGTTTCTTGAGCAAGTGGATGATTCAAGTCTGGGCTGCTAGTCAATTCTGACATCTCCCAAGTGTGGAGTTGAGTGGATGAGGCTGATGAGGAGGCTGTCTGTGCAGTGACTTGGTGGCCTTTCTTTCTCTCTTGAAGGTGATTAGAATGACTGGTTTCATGAAGGGCCTCTACACAGACGCCGAGATGAAGTCTGATAATGTGAAGGTGGGTGTGAGTCGGGCTTCTCCTGTTGACCCCTCGCCTTAACGGATGGGATTTTTTGTAGGCCGGGTCGTATGGCGTGTGTCATTTCTGTGCTGCATGTGGTTGGAATACAAGGTCAGTGAATTCATGAATTGATATATACCCTTCCTCATTTCATTTTCTCATTGTGGTAACTGGATCTCATGCTCGTTTTAGTCACTGAAAAATGGGATTAGTATTTCAAAGATTAATGCTAGCCCATCAACTAAATTAAAGGCTTTAATGAATTGTTTTTGTTTTGTCAGTAAAAGGTTAGTATTTCTAGATTTGTTATATATCTAAAAATAGCTTCGTATGTAAACAGAAACTATCCTATGCCTGTAGAACATACTGAAGATAATGCATACTCTTCAAAGTATTGTAATATTTATATTTTCAATGGAAATATTTCAGGATAAAGATGCAAAAATTAGCTTCCTACAAAAGGCCATAGACGTGGTTGTAATGGTGTCGGGAGAGCCACTGTCAGCCAAACCAGCCCGAATTGTGGCCGGGCATGAGCCTGAAAGAACAAATGAGCTGCTCCAGATAATTGGAAAATGCTGTCTCAACAAGGTACTACTGCTGTCCTGGCATTTTGAACTTACTTAGTACTTGAGTAAAAGGTAGTCGGGGGTGAGGGACTCACATGTGCGGGCGGTTTAGGGAAGGAGTTTCAGTGGCATCTGTCAAACACTGTGCTTTGAATCTGATCCCACCCCTTCTGGAGCCCCAGAGATATAGGAGGAGTAATTTGAAACTGAATGATGAGACAAATAAGGGTATCTTATACGCAAGTTCTGCAAGCTTTCAATATAAAATCGGGAACCCCGCAGGTACTCTGCCCGGCTGGTGGCTGGAGGCTGGAGGCCCAGGCTTCCCTGCGCTCTGGCTTTCTCCTTTCTGGGGCTCCTTTGAGGACAGGTGGCTGCTTCCAGCCGGGGCTGCAGTGGCTGCAGGAGCGCTTTTCTTCTTCCCTGGGTCTTACGGGAGTCTCTGTTCTCTTCCTGCATCTCCAGCCTCTGGTATCTGCTTGTCTGTTGCCCTTCCTCTCTCTCTCTTCAACCCTTTCTCTCTCTCTCGGTTGCTGTTTCAGTTGTACAGGGAGTAGATTTTTTTCTTCCTGAGCTTTTCACTGTGGGCTAGAAACTTGGGTGTCAGGCCTCAGGCTTCTCTGGTTAGGTCCAGCCTGGGCCATGTTTGCCCAAACGTTGGAGAAGGTCTTTCCCCAGGGTCTTCCTTCTTTTGAAGGCTGAGTGGTCCCCCATGGAGGAGCAGGTTGGACTTGTATTGAGAGTATGATTAATACAGTTTTTCACATACCTAGTGGGTGGTTGTCTGGGGGCTAACCTTAAATGTGACCCAAATGGGAACAGGTAGGTTTCAGCCCCCTCAACAGCAGTGGGTCGTGGAGGTGCATAGTGGTGTCAGACTGACTCCTAGGAGGCCCCCCCGGTGCAGGTCCAGCATGCAAACTTAGAGACTTGGAAGCAGATTTTGCCAGTACACTGGCCTCTGTGCCTAGACTCCCCAGCTCCCCTTCCCGGGTCCTTTATGTTGTTCATCTTTTTAAAAAGCACATCTGGCTCCTATCTCCTCTGCTGAATCTTCTCCGGCTTCCAGTAGCCTTGGGGCCGAGCCAGCTCCATGGCACAGCTTGTGAGCCCCCTAGAGACCTGCTGCTGCTTCTTTCCCTTCAGATCCTTCTCTCATTTCCCACACCTGAGCCCTCCACTCCAGTCACCATGCACCCTTGCATTCGGCCCTGGCCACTGTCTCCCATCAGCCTCTTGCCCTGGTGCCTGTTGGCTTCTTGGTGCCTGAGCTGCCTTCCTCCTCCAGCCTCACCCAGCAGCAATGTGGCGTCTGTGAGTGCTTCCTTGAGCCTGGGCCTCTCCTCCCTCCCAGGCCGACTTAGGTGCCCCTGTAGGCTTCCTATAGCCTGTTGTTTAATTGTTGTGTTTGTCTGTATCCCCCAGTACATGGTGTGTCTTCGGCCTAAATGGAGCCTGGCATGTGGCAGTCACTCAGCGTGTGCTTGTGGAATGAGTGCGTTGAGTGAGTGGGACTCCTGACTGGAGGTGTCCTACACTCTGGATGGCTGTCAGGATGCTGGAGAAGGAATTTTTGCATTTGACGGGGCTTGAATTAGATCAGTTTTTTCCCCCCATAATTTTATTATTGTGTTAAAATCCCTATAACATAAAATTTGCCATCTTAACCATGTTGAAGTGTACACTTCAGTGCTGGTAAATTCAGTCATGTGCAGCCATCACCACCTTCCATCTCCAGGACTCTTCTTGCAAAACAGACTCTGTCCCCATGAAACACTAACTTCCTCTTCTCCCATTCCCCGGCCCCTGGCATCCTTCATTCTACTTTCTGTCTCTATGAATCTGACTACTCTAGGGACCTCGGATAAGTGGAGTCATAGAGTGTCCTTTTTTTGACTGGCTTATTTCACTTAATATAACATTCTCAAGATTTATCCATGTTGTGGCATGTATCAGAATTTCATCCCTTTTTAGGGCTGAATAATATTCCATTGTGATGGATATACCATATTTTGTTTATCCACTCAACTGTCAATGGTACAGTTTGCTCCCACGTTTTAGCTATTATGAATAATGCTGCTATGAACATGGATATACAAATATCTCTTCAAGACCCTGTTTTCCATTTTTTTGGATAAATACCCAGAAGGGGAATTATTGGGTCATATGGTAAATCTGTGCTTAATTTTTTGAGGAACTATTATACTGTTTTCCATAATGGCTGTATCATTTTACATTTCCATCAACAGTGCATGTGAGTTTTAATTTCTCCTTATCCTTGCCAATGCTTGTTGTTTTGTGTTTTTTTTAGGAGCAGCATCCTAATGGGTGTGAGGTGGTTAGATAAAATCTTAAGGCACTTATGGCTGGGATTCTACGATCCCATTAGAAGTTTAAGGCATGGGTCAGCTTTATTGACCTTGAACACACACATTCACATTTGACAACTTGGGGAGACTTGAACCAGGATTCATTTAGCTTGGGTGGATGCTACTGTTAATGACCAAAGTGCTGAAAGTAATAGTTATCAAGATATGCTGTGCTTTGTATGTGATAATAACATGTTCAAAAAATATTTTACCCTTTGAATTTCATTGTAGACAGAGAATCTGTCTCATGAGCTATCTTTGAATGGCGATGTTCTATTTGTTACGTGTGTGGATCTCATTTCACCTAACACCTCATTTCCTTCCATTTGGATGACAAGCTCTCCAGTGACGATGCGGTACGGAGGGTTTTAGCTGGAGAGAAGGGAGAAGTGAAAGGCCGGGCCTCACTGACCTCAAGATCTCAGGAGTTGGATAATAAGAATGTGCGAGAAGAGGAGTCCAGAGTTCACAAAAATACAGAGGTGAATTGCAAGTCGCACGTCTTTGGAAATGAAATAGTGAGTCTTTTTGTAGTTTAGGTAAAAACGTTCATAAATGATTTTATTTTTATTTCGTAGGATAGAGGAGACGCTGAAATAAAAGAGAGAAGTACAAGCAGAGATCGAAAACAGAAAGAAGAATTGAAAGAAGACAGCAAGCCAAGAGAAAAGGACAAGGACAAGGGGAAGGCCAAGGAGAATGGCGGAAACAGACACAGAGAAGGGGAGAGAGAGAGAGCCAAAGCCCGGGCCAGGCCAGACAGCGAGCGACAGAAAGACAGAGGCAACAGGGAGCGGGACAGAGACTCCGAGCGTGAGAAGGAGACAGAGAGAAAGAGTGAGGGGGGAAAAGAGAAGGAGAGACTGAGAGACAGGGACCGAGAGCGTGACCGAGACAAAGGGAAGGACAGGGACAGACGGAGAGTGAAAAACGGGGAGCACTCCCGGGACCTGGACAGGGAGAAGAACAGAGAGCATGACAAACCCGAGAAAAAGGTACAGTCTCCTGAAAACCTCACCTTTTGCTTAGCAAGAGTTTGTGGTGGTCTCAAACATGATTTTTATCTTTCTTACAATGTGACTAGGAAACTGGTTTTCTTTTATGCCTATTTAAAATTACGACAATCTTGGATTCTCAATAGAAACCCAAAGAGACGCTTATTTCTTGTCAGTTGTGTTTTGGGTTTTTTTGGTTCATCCCTTAATAGAAGTTTATTATTCAGCCAATCATTTATTAAGGCATTATTCAGTGAGTTTTTAACCATTTCCTACTTAATGTCTAGGGAGATGTCTGCTGGATTATAAGCTCCCTAAGAGCATAAGCCAGAGATTTCACTCATGTTCACTGTTGGATACCCAGTCTGGAAGAGTGTCTGACACACAGCAGCTTTGCAGTAAATACCTGGTGGTGGAATGGATTGAGCATCCAGGCAAGGGGTGATGGGCTTTTCAGATCAGGAAACATTGGATGAAATCGATCAATTGATAGTGGTTTCTGAGGTCTCCCTTTATGGAATTTTGATCTGGGAGTGGTAGAAGATACTTTGAAGGGGGAAGTCAGGAAAATATTATTAAATGCTTGCTCTTTTTAGAGTTTAATGATTCCCCACCAGGCCTGTAGAGAAATCAACGTTTTTCAGAGTTTGAGCTGATTTGCCACGTTGCTCTTGTCCTTGTCTCGCAGGTGTTTTAAGATGTGTGGCTTCTCCCATGCGTGTCGTTTGTGTCACTCTTAGTATTGCTCTGAAGGCTTTGGAGCAGCCTCCACCTTAGCACTGCAAGCAGTGTTTATGTGCAGTCTGAGTTGTGCATGTGATGTCTTTAGGAGCATGGACATTGCTCAGTTATTAAAGATTAGGGCTGCTTTCAGGGGCTTTTAGGCATTAGCAGATAAGCACAATAAGACCGGAGTTTACTGTAATTCTTGTTTAATTAAATTTTCAGGTAAATTTAGGGTTTGCTAGAAAATCCTATTGGTTTCAAACTGTTTTCTAAATGTGTGAATGCCTTCTGGACCCACCATATGTGTTGGGGATGTTTTCCCAGACACCCATTCTTTGGGGAATGTAAAATTGTAAAGCATCCTGCGAAGACGTTGGAAATCATCTTGTCTCCAGCTGCTAGGAAGGAGGACACTGAGGTCGGGAAGGGATCCAGATCTGCCCAGTTGATCCGGCCGGGCAGTGAGGGGCAGGGCCTGAGTTGGTGCCATGGCCTCTTCCTCCTGGGACAGCCATCTTGTCTTGTGGCACTGCGTCTCAGGGTGTGCCTGCCCAGGGGAAGGGGGTGGGTGCCACAGGACTGACCCTGAGGGGAATCCTGTAAACCAGGCTTTCCTGTGGGGGTCAGTACAAGCCCGTTTTGAGATCTGTGGGTCACAATGGGATAGGGGGTGCCTATCGGGCAAGATTGTGGTTTTGTTCATAATTGAACGTAGTGTTCTATGGGGCATTTTGGAGTTTTACTATTTAAAATGTCACTCATTCCCCCTCCACTGCACATCCTAGAGTAATGTACTGTATGATATGTGTCATAACCTGGCTTTCCTTATGAGTCTTAGAAATTACAAAGACATTCCCCATCTTTTGCTCCTTTTTAGAGGTGTAAGAAAAAGTATTTTTCATGGACCTGATTTTTCTGAGGCACCAGTATATTCTGGTGTATTTTGCTGTGCATGAGGCAGCCTAGGAAGGGGCCAACCTTCCTCAGCTCTCAAGGCCTTCGGATTGGGGGTCCCCACATTATGTTCCCTAAAACTGCTAATGAGATGACTGGCTTTTTAAGTAGAGAGAAACCATTCCAAAGAAATTCTTAGAGGCTCAGCTGGGCATGATGACTCACGCCTGTAATCCCAGCACTTTGGGAGGCCGAGGCGGGTGGATCACGAGGTCACGAGATCGAGACCTTCCTGGCCAACATGGTGATGAAATCCTGTCTCTACCAAAAAAAAAAAATTACAAAAATTAGCTAAGTGTAGTGGTATGCGTCTGTAGTCCCAGCTACTCAGGAGGCTGAGGCAGGAGAATTGTTTGAACTCAGGAGGCGGAGGTTGCAGTGAGCTGACATCACACCACTGCACTCCAGCCTTGGTGACAGAGCGAGACTCTGTCTCAAACAACAACAACAACAAAAAGAAATTCTTAGAGGCTGATATTTGGGAACATATCAGAGCCAAGTGTAATGATGGTTTTATTTAAGAGCGTCTGAGACCGTGGCGAAGTGATTTTTTCCTACGCAAAGCTGGTGCTTACTTGGTTGCCGTGAGATTTGCGTGGATCTCACATGGTGGTTTTGTTTGCCAGGCTCTTCTGTGGACAATCTGGGGGCTTCATTGAGCCGCATGGGTCTGGGAGGCAGCTGCATCCTTTCCTCTGGTAAAAAGCGCCAGGCAGGTGTGGGCTGCTGTGAGGTGCCTCCCAAGGAACCCCGGTTCCCAGGGACCCTAGTCACATCTATGCTGGGGAGGCAGGAGACTCAAGTTCTAACCCCGGTTCTGCCGCAGTCATTCTTTATCCTCTTCCCCATTTTATTTCTGTCTAGTTGAGAGGCTGATGAGATCTTAGGCTACCTCATGGGCTTTTGCGAAGAAGAAGTGAAATAGTAGATATGAAAACACTCGGAAAATTAAGAGTGCAGTGGAGAGGACAGGTGCTAGGTTAGACTGGCCATGTGGGGGTCCCAGGCCCCTCTCTTAACTGCCTCTTTTATGGGTAGCACGTGCGCAGTGCCCAACCTACAGTCATGGGTAATTACTGCTGATAAAATCTGATGCCTTCATAATTAACTTATGAGGACATTGAATTGTTGAAATATTGAACAGGCTTTCTTTGCTTTTCAGTCTTCCTGGAGGAAAATCTCAATGAAGATAATGTGTTCTATTCCTTCTACTCTGAGATATGTCTTCTAGAGAAGTGATTTAAGGCGTGAGATGAGATGGTGTTTACGGTTTTCATGTAGTTTATGTTATGAGAGTGCTTTCCTCACTTACAGTCTGAAGCCTTTGCTTAAAAAGAATTGCCCCGTTCTGTTACTGAAGTTAGCCTGTGATCAGCAGAGGCTGCTAGGAGCAGTTTCTCTGTGGGTGTTGGAGGTTTATATTGTTCCTTCCCTCCCTCACTTCCAGATCCCTAGGCTTCCCTGCAGTATGTTTCCAGGACGTTCGGTGCGGCATAGGCATTCGTGTTCGTATAGCTTCCTGAGAGGCAGGAATATCTGAAGTCCTTGCCCACCTACTTGGCGCTTATGGGAAGAGATCTCCCTGCCATTGGCTTGGAAGACTCTTGGGGAATGCAGGCAGCAGTAACAGTCGTGGCAGTCAGAGCTGGATTGGCGATGTGGTGTTCTCATGGGAAGAATGATTTCACTGTTGGTCAGTGTTACAGAAAATATCTTGGCATATTTTTAGATATTACGGATTGGAATAATTCTAAAGTTTGAACTTTTTTTTTTTTTTTTAATAGTCAGCAAGCTCAGGGGAGATGTCTAAAAAGTTGTCAGATGGAACTTTTAAAGACTCCAAGGCTGAAACAGAGGTAAACTTTAAAAAATAACTTTAAGAGATGTCAACTTGTAGCTGGGTTGAAACAGTAAATGCTGTGTGCTCCCCTGGTCCACTGAGGCATGGAAGGAGCACATGGTCATGGCCTATCTGTAATAGGTCCATTTTATTTGGTTGTAAAAGTAATGAGTTAAATGCTTTACCTCCTGGTAAAATAGATGGGGGTATGTATTCTCTGATTTTCTGTGGGGCACTCCTGGGTTTACGTATGCCTTTATATGACTAGTGTGATGTGTGGTGTGATAGGGTTGTCATTTTGGGGAGAAGGGGGAGGTGGCACTCAGGATGAGTCTGGAAGAGGCGTAAGTCACCAGGCAGATGGGGCCAGTGGGAGGGACCCCTCCAACCTCTGGTTGGCCTGTTCAGGACTCCACGATGCATTTCCTGGGGCTCGCCACGGTCTCCACATGGGCCATCTTGTGGAGGTTACACTCATCCCAAGCAGTAGGGGCCACTGAGAGGTTGAAGCCAACTTTTGTAGTCCAATTCACATTTCAGGAAGTATTTATGAGGCTGCAGGGGAGCTGGGTTAGGCATCAAGTAGAGGCTGGGGGGCTAGTTAGAGGAGAGAGGTGGTAAGACTGGAACTGTGCCAGTGGAAGGAGGAATAGGATGTGCTGTTTCCTTTGGTTAGTGTTCTGTTACATATAAATTTTTACCTTCAGAGTTGCTTACAAGTGCATTTAAGTAATTAAGTATATAGCAACAGAAGTGGAGTCCTCATAAGCACAACTGATAAGACGGTGCTTCTCAAAGTGTGGTGAGCAGATTGTTGACCTTTTTAGGGCTGCACAAAATGATGGAATTCTAAATATAGTGTGAAAAGGCTTTTGGCCTACGTGTAATTCGCACTCTCAGGTCTTAAGTCCTTAGTGATACTGAGTTTTTAAAGCATATGGGCACTATTGCTGGATTTCATACTTGTTCTTCCTCAAGCAGAGCTTGAAAAGTAAACCTGCTTATGATATTGCTGTGTAATGCATCAATTAATTTCTTTTCATTCTTTTTTCTTTAAGACTGAGATTTCCACTAGAGCATCCAAGTCATTGACAACAAAAACATCAAAACGGCGATCCAAAAATTCAGTGGAAGGTACTGCAAAACTTACATATGTAGCTGAAACTATGGATATTAGTTTTTTGTTTTTTTTTTTGTCTTGATCCCAGTGTCTAGTAGGAAAGAACTCCTGTGGCTGGAAAACAGACTTACTGTATCTGGGAATGAATAGCGTGTGGAAATAACGAAGATTTGTGGCTGTTACATACACATGCCTGTGTGCAGAAGTGTGTGAGCTGATGACATCAGGGCAGAGTAGCCCCTCTTTGCTGGAGATCTGTGTTGAAATGTAAAAGTTGTGATCAAATTTTCATTTTCCAGAAATACTTCGCCATCTTCGTTTCAGTAGTTGTGTCCTTTGCGTTGGCAGCCTACATTTAATCCTTGTGCAGGTTGGACGTAGAGCATGTAGGCAGATAATGTTTATGTGTTTAAAAACCACAGAAATTATGATTGGAAGTCATGCTGAAAGTCGAACATGCAGGCCTGGCCTACGGTTTGCTGAAGGATAGTACCTCACAATCCTGTCTAACACAAGAGTGCCAGGCAAATGGAGGGAAGCCCTGTTGGAGGCCACTGGTGTTGGAGGCTTATTTTTCGTTGAAGTATGAAGTTACTTTGAATGAGCAGTGCTCGTTTCTGAAAAATCCTTTTCCTAAATTGTATAAGTTAAAGAAGGGTGGCAAGATGTAGTAGTGGGAATTTTTCCCTTAGAAAGGAGACTTAAATGGTAGGTTCCACTTGTGCACACTAATTAGTAATGCGTTTGTGACCAGCTTTGTGCTAGAAGCCTTTGTTGTCTTTTGGTTGAACGCTGTGGGGTGGGTGTCCAGAAGCGCAGTGGCTGGCACAAAGGGTATGGCATTATGGCTACTGCGCGCCCTCAATGGCCGTTCACCCCACACCTTCTCCAGTGTTGTAAAGGCATGCTGATTTTGATGAACGAAAAACAAAAAAGTTGATTATTAATGAAATGGAAATTGTTGTCGTGTGTGAATGTTTTGGGCTTCTCTGACCTGCCTGTTCTTTGGTTTCCCTGGGTTCTTCTTACTTCTGAAGTCTGCATTCTTGCTGATTTGCATGCGCATACTGTATGTTAAGGACATCTGCCAGTTTGCCAATTTTTGCATAAGTGTTTCTTTTTCAGTTTGTTTCTACTAATTACATTTGGTTTGGTTTCTGATTTGCCTGGGTGTTAAATTGTTATGTGCTTAAGGCCTCTAATCTTTTTTTTTGGTAATCTGTCCAGAGATTTGAGAGGTGAAGATTTGTGTTTTATCATACTTTTTTTTACTTAATTTCTTATGTTCTGTCTTACTTTACTTCATGGTATAAGGTGAGGCTCTGAATCTATTTTGTCAGAATAATTCGTCAGTAATTCCAGGATCACTTCTTAATTGAACGCTTCTCTCCTGCTCTGTGATGCCTTTTGTAGTCTGGGTTATGGGCTTTTTTGTGTGTGGTGTTTTTTACCTCTACTGTTTTATTTTTACTATTAGTTTCCTATCACTGTTCTTTTCAGAAAAGTTTTAAGCCATCTTATTTGCTTATTCTTCTGGATGAATTTTAAAAGCACTTCATGACTCAAGAATTCCACTCTTGCAAAATAAACAAATGTCTCAGAATTTAATTGGATTTGTGTTAAATATATGCATTCATTAGTTTAGGAAGATTAGACACCTCTAACTTCAGCTTCGTGAAGGTGTTCCCCTCTTCCGAGAACACGTTGCACGTGCTTGGATATGTCTGTTGGTCACAGTGGTTGCTCACTGGTTTATTATATTTTATTTATTTTATTTTATTTATTTATTTTGAGACGGAGTCTCACTCTGTCACCAGGCTGGAGTGCAATGGCACAATCTTGGCTCACTGCAGCCTCTGCCTCCCGGGTTCAATAGATTCTCCTGCCTCAGCCTCCCGAGTAGCTGGGATTACAGGTGTATGCCACCACGCCCAGCTAATTTTTTGTATTTTTCATAGAGACAGGGTTTCACCATGTTGGCCAGGCTGGTCTTGAACTCCTGACCTGAAGTGATCCGCCCACCTCAGCCTCCCAAAGTGCTGGGATTACAGCCCTAAGCCACCGTGCCTGGCCTGTTGTTGCCTCTTAATCCAGTAGTTCTTTTGTTGATTCTTTTGGCTTTCCTAAGCAGACAGTTGTCCCTTCTTTTCTAATCGCTTGCGATATGTGCATCTGTGTTTACAGGTGAGCTTGTGCTCTAGGGGTCTTTTGTATGATCTTAAGAGATTTTATTACCAGACATTTATGGGCTTTTTGACACTGAGATTCCCTGAGCTGTCAACAGCTCAGTGGACTCTTGTCTTCCTCTCCTGCTAGCTGGGCACTGACCTCCCTGTGGGTCCCCCAGCAAAGCTGGCACTCTGCCTGAACATTCTGCCTTGCTTAAGTAGGTTCACATTTGGGCAAACGCCCAGTACCCAGAGGTGTGTGAGACACTGGTGTACCCAGAGGTGTGTGAGACACTGGAGTACCCAGAGGTGTGTGAGACACTGGAGTACCCAGAGGTGTGTGAGACACTGGCGTACCCAGAGGTGTGTGAGACACTGGCGTACCCAGAGGTGTGTGAGACACTGGAGCTCTGTGTTCTGCTCGAGGGGATGAATGAGCCTTTACTACAGGGTGTGAGGGTATCACATTGGTAAACATACTTAGACTCTTAAAGTCATTCTGGAATCCCTGCAGAATCCAGAAAGCATTCTGCCCAAGAATATTATAATTTTTGCTTATTTCTAAGTAGTGCATACAGAGCTGATCACTTTGCCTTAATGAGTATATTTTAATTTCATTTGTTTGTGAACTGTTTTACATTACATTACAGATTAAGTTTAATATATATTTTCATTGTGCTATTTTATGTCAGGAAGAAGGGACCCTAAAACCAGTGAAAATAGTCTTTCCCCTGAAAAAGAACATAACTCTTCCTACTGTAAAGCTAAGAAGGAACATAGCATGAAACAGCTCGGTAAGCTCAGTGAACCACAGTGGAGGCTGTGAGTGAATGTTGAGAGTTGAAACCTTTACTGCCTGGTCCTTTGCTTCTACTTGGTCACTGAACACGTGGAAGTCTGCGGGGATGGTTGGCATAGGTGTGGCCCTCCTTGACCTGGGGCCTGAGCTCTGGAACACTGCCTTCTGACCGGAGTGGAGAGGGGGCAGAGGGACATGTTGGCCCCATGCAGCGCTGCCCCTGGCCAGGTGAGGATTTCCTATCCTGAGTCAATCACAGGCTTCAATTGTCCATTTGAGTTTTCTTTCAATGATTCTGCAGACATTTATGATAATAAAGAGAACACAGGGGTACATATGTGCATGTTAGTTTGTGATGAATCTTCAAGGAAAATGAAGCCAAGAGGAGCAGGGATGAGGGGCGGGAGCAGGGAAGGCCTCTCCGAGGGAGGACATCTGGACAGAGAGCTGACTTGGGTGAAGGAGGACATGCAGGTGTGTGAGTGGTGAGGCGGGTGGAGAGAGGAACAGCGATAGGGTAAAGGACTGGGCCAGGAAGCACGGCCCGGAGCCGCCGGTCCCAGAGCTGCTGGTCCCGGTCCATAGCAGCTGTGTGGTTTACAGTGAGTGCACACAGAAGTTCTTGAAGAGTTTTAAGCAGCACAGAGGCAAGATTTGACTTAGGTTTTAGAACTCCTTTTAAAACTGTGGCATGGCAGGAGTAAAGGCTGCAGAGCAGTGAGGAGGGGCCGTGGCATCTGGATGAGAGGAGGTGAGGGTTGGGACCAGAGTGCCAGCGCTGAGAGCGGGTTGGGTTTACTGTGCTGATGGGTGGGGCACCACTTGTTTGAATGGAAAGGAATCAAAGATGAGATTCATTCTGGGGGGGTCTGGGCTCCTAGGGGGTGGCCTGGCCTTTATTGACATGGAAGGTTCTGGGAGACACTGGTTGGTGGAATGGGTGGCAGTGTTAGGAATTCTGTGTTGGACAACAAATTTGAGATGGCTGTGGACCAACCAAGTAGAAACATCTAGTAGACAACTGGATGTATTGACTTGGAGATCAGGAGAGAGCTGGAGAAACCGAAGGGAAAAACAAAAAATGGAGAGTTCTAGCATACAAGTGGTGTTTACAGACATGGACCTTTGTGCAGTAATGGGTCCAGGGGCGTGTGTAGGTAGGAAAGGGCATGGTGAGCTCTGGAGCCTGTTGTGGTCCCACAGGTCAGAGGAGGAGGAGGAGGAGGACGAGGAGGAGGAAGAGGAGGAGGAGGAGGGAGGATCATTCTTGCAAAGGAAGCAGAAGGCCAACAAGTTGGAGGAAAATTTGGAGAGGAAGAAAGTGTTAGGGAAGGAGAGGGAGTTTCTTGTCAGGCTCTAATGAGGGGAGTCATGTGGAGGCTGAGAATTGACCATTTAGTTGACAAGACAGTTTGCTGGTGACCTTGGCGTAACCCTTATAAATCCCAACTAAAACAACCAAACACAAAATCTTTTATAATATTTTAATCTGTTGCTAACTATTTTATGTCAGGAAGGAAGGAGGATAATATTTCAGCTAAAATTTTAGACTCCGTAGTGTCTGGAATAAATAATGAGCCAAATCAGGAAACGACAACTTCAGAAATAGGTAAGAAAAATATATTCTTTAGTTTAAATTCCTCATCACTTCATTGTGAATGGTTTTATCTCAATGTAGTTATACATTGTTAAAAAATTATTCTAACTACTTTCATGTTCCTGAGACTTTTTCTGATATACTGAAGATTGGACATAACTTGAGGTTTTATTTGCTTTAATATGCTAAGTTATATGATAACTTTATTAACTCAGCTTTAAGTTAATTATATGGCTTTCTATACATAGATTATTTTTACACTTCAGTCAAAATGCTTTCTTAATCTTGCTGTTGGGATCTCACAGTGGTGTGGGTGATGACACAGAGAAACGGTTTTTATTTCTTCATGCTGCTCTGCTTTATTCTACTCAGAAAATGCTGGTAGTAGAGGTGTTTAAAGTGCTTGTTAGGCACATTGGGAAGCTGGCCTGTCACAGCCAATCACATTCAGGCCAGCGTGTGGCGGGCGTGCCCAGCCCTCATCCTGCTGCCTCAGAGGGGATGGTCCTTGGTTCAGTATCAGTAATTACTGTCATCTGTGACTTCAGACGGAATTCTTCAGAAATACTAGAATTCTCCAGTGGCACTTTAGGAAAAAATAGTGTAAAATTAGACTTTAGGGGAAGAGGAAATTTTTGCTGGCCGAACTTGCCATATATCTGTCTGAGTTTTACAAATTCTGAAGCGTAGCGGGAATACCGATGAGCACATCCTTCTTTCTCCCCTCAGAGCTGTTCCCCCCAGAGCTGGCGTTTCCAGGAGTGGGCGTGCTTGGTACAGCAGCTGCAGTGTGAAAGATGACCTGTGGTTATTTTATTCCAAGTGGGGTGACTATATGGGAGTTGCCTGGGTCTCCAGTAGCATGGGATGGTGGAGTAAACGGTGACGGAGCTGGAGCAGGGTGTTTCCACTGAAGAGAGCCCCTGCCACGCGGGCATGCGTGTTACCGTTCAGCCACATCTTGGTGATGTATGTTTCTTTTTGTGGCAGCTTTCCTTATCCCTAGGAGTCTGTGGGGAAACACCCAGGCACACTGCAATCCTGCACTGCAGGAGAGAGCAGCAGGCAGTGGCAAAAGGCTGAGGGGTGGACTCCTGGTAGCCCCCACTCGGCTAGCTAGGACCCCATCTCTGAGGCCACAGGGGCGACTCCCCACCTCCTGCTTACCCACCTCATGGCCTTGAGCCAGCCACATGAGTGGGTTCTCTGAGCCACAGTTTCCTCGTCATAAATGGGCATAAAGATACCTGCCTTGAAGGTGAATGAGGTGTGCATAAAGTGGCGGCTCGTCCCAGGCATGCCGTGGTTTAACCCGCTTTATCACGGATCACCTCAGCTGAACTGCCAGCCCCGGATCAGGGCGAGACAGCGCTCATCCTGAGACGGGCAACGAATTTAGAACAAATTGAAAGCATTCTCCAGACAGGTAGTGACGACTTTATAGGTAATATCAACAAGTGTGAAGATAACACAAGCCTAGGCAGTAAGAAGCAAAAACTGCAAACGTGGTTTCTGGGTTGAGCTTTTTGCAGAGATTGGGATGGAACCTGATGCCACCTGCCGGGGAGCAGCGTCTCCTGCTATCCTTGGGTGGTGGTGTAGGGGTGGGTGGCGGTGCGAGGGATTGGGAACAGCGGCCAGGAGCAGAGCCTGGGCTCTGGAGGGACTCCCGGTCCCTCCTCTTTCTCCTCCCCGACCCTGGCCCTGCTCCCCTGGGGTCCTGCCACAATGGGGACTTGGGGGTCTCTGTCCTCGCAGTTGCAGGTGTTATCTTGCACTGGCCATGGTTTAACATTTGGAATTCAGAGTTTGCTAGCAGTTGTTACAGTTCCTTAATTTCTTCATTGGGGGTGAACCCTGGTGCACTGCCATTGGGTCTGATTAATGAGCTGGTCCTCACAGTACCTTTCCTTCTTAGTGCTTCAAGGAAAAGTTCATGTTGTCAAAGCTGGCCTTTGTTGCACCGACTGACTCGGCCCTTGTGAGCCCTGTGCCCGTAGCCTGGGTCATCATCAGAGAATTTGTGTGTTTTATTGTTATTTTGGTTTTTTGGGTGGATTAAAGAGTTCAACAAGGAATTTATCCACTTCTTTTTCAAAACATGAACAAATTTCTTGCTGTACTCCAGTCGTTAGGCAAGCTGTAAGGCATGCTTTGTTCGCTTTACAATTGTGTGACGGTTCCAAGTTTTTCTGGAACATTAAGCCATGTCTTTATTTTGCTTAGTTTCCCTCATTTCATTTTTGCTTACTTGTCTGTTTTTATTGTGAAAAATATGGAAAAGTAGAAAGAATAGTACAACTAATGCCCATATACCTTTCACCCAGATTCACTAGTTCTAACATTTTTGCCATTTTGCTTAGTGTACAGTTATGCATGTGTGTGTGTATATATATATATTTTGGGACAGAGTCTCACTCTGTTGCCCAGGCTGGGGTACAGTGGCGTGATCTCAGCTCACTGCAACCTCCACTTCCCAAGTTCAAGTGAGTCTTCTGCTTCAGCCTCCTGAGTAGCTGGGACTACAGGTGTGTGCCACCATACCCGGCTTCTTATGTGTATTTTTGAGACAGGGCTTTGCTCTGTCACTCAGCCTGGAGTGCAGTGGTATGATTATAGCTCACTGCAGTCTTGAACTCCTGGGCTCAAGTGATCCTCCCGTCTCAGCCTCTTGACTGGCTGGGACTACAGGCATGTGTGACCATGCCAAGCAATTTTTTTTTTTTTTTTGTAGAGAGGGCATCTCACTTTGTTGCCTAGGCTGGTTTGAACTCCTGGGCTTAAGTGATCCTCAAAGGATCACTTTCACCTCACACTCCCAAAGTGCTGGGATTACAGGCATAAGCCACCATACCCAGCATCTAGTTACATATTTTAATGAACTGTTTCAAAGTATGTTAAAAAACATCCTAGCACTTTATCTCTACATAGTTCGACATGCAGCTTTATAAAAAGTACATTTTCCTATATAGCCAGAAAAGTATTGTCTAACTGAACTCAGTTATTGCTTCCTAATAGCAGCTAAAACCCAAGCCATATTCTGATTGTCCCAGAAATATTTTTCTATTCTTTTTCTTTTTTTTTTTTAACACTGGCTATTTGATCACATTTAACTTAGTGTAACTAAATTTTTTACAGAACACTGGCAGAATGATGGACCTCTTTCAATTGTATGTGTGGGCCGTACATCTGCTTAGTTTCAGTTAATAGTGACTGATAGGGACCGGCCCCTCCCAGCCGGGCACAGTGCTCCTGGCTTTATGCACAAGATCTCATTTGACTCAGGATGGCTGCGTGAGGTGGGGCAAACTGTGACTCAGGAAGGCTGAGGGACCTGACCAAAGCATAGCCCGTGGAGAGAGAAAGCGCCAGTGTTCCACCCTAGGGCATCTTGAGCCAGGGCTCACATTCTCACCTACAAGGTTCATTGGTTACCAGGTAGCTCCAGACAACAGATTGTGTTTATGCTGTGACTCTTTTTAAAATTTTTATTTTGCCAATTCATAGTCATTTTTATTTTATTTCTTTTTTGAGATGGAGTCTCACTCTGTTGCAAGGTTGGAATGCAGTGGCGCAATCTTGGCTCACTGCAACCTCCGCCTCCCGGGTTCAAGGGATTGTCATGTCTCAGTCTCCTGAGTAGCTGGGATTGCAGGTGTGTGCCACTAGATCCAGCTAATTTTTGTGTTTTCAGTAGAGATGGGATTTCACCATGTTGGCCAGGCTGGTCTCGAACTCCTGACCTCAGGTGATCCACCTGTCTGGGCCTCCCAAAGTGCTGAGATTACAGGTGTGAGCCACCGCTCCTGGCCATCATTTTCTTTTTATAAGTGCATTATTTATTTGTTTAAAACTATTATTTGACAAATTGGCTAGTCTCTTCTCCGTGATTAAGAATTGATTCTACAGTGTGGTATCATTAGTGAGCAGCGTATAGTCTGTTTTCATGTTCTTTCTCTCGGTGTGAACTTGGGGTTTAGTAAAGCTTACATAAGAATACCACTAGAACTTTGAAAAGGTAAAATTGTGAAAGTGTCATTGGTCTCTGAATTACAGAATGAAGATAATGCATTTATAATTTGCTTATTGTGATGGTGGGTATGGTAGAATATGGAAAATATTTGACACTTTGAAATCAAGTACACAACTTAAAATTATTAGAGTGTTTTCTTCTGAAGTTGATCATCTATAACTGCCAAGCTTATGTTTATTTTTAGATTTTTTTTTGTTAAGAACTTAATATTTCATGTTTATTCTCTGGTTAGCCTGTATAAAATATAAATAACTATTTGAACTGGACTAAGTCAGCATCATTTTCACAGATTAATAAAAATGTCTTTGCAAAATTATATGTCATCTATTTTATGTAGTTCTATTACATTATAAATAAAACAGTTATATGGTAGTTAATGTCAGGTTGATTCTGATGTAAGCTGTTTTGAATAGTTTTAAGAATTATTTGATTGGGTTTCAGGAAAGGGAACATTTTTCCAATTTTATTTTTGTCTCCCAATTTCTTTTTGGAGTGGTAGATCCTTTGACTGTGGGCTAGTTTTTCAGCTCTGGGTCCTGCTGTAATGTAGAACCTATTCTTCTAGTCCCTCATCTGGGCCCCCTGTCTTTTTTTTTTTTTTTTTTTTTTTTTGAGACAGAGTCCGGCTCTGTCATCGGGCTGGAGTGCAGTGGTGCCATCTCGGCTCACTGCAACCCCTGCTTCCCGGGTCCAAGAGATTCTCCTGCCTCAGCCTCCCAAGTAGCTGGAACTACAGGGGCATGCCACCACACCTGGCTAATTTTTGTATTTTTAGTAGAGATGGGATTTCACCATGTTGGCCAGGATGGTCTCGCTCTCTTGACCTCGTGATCCGCCCGCCTCAGCCTCCCAAAGTGCTGGGATTACAGGTGTGAGCCACCATACCTGCCTCCTACCCTTTTTCTTTTTCTTTTTTTTTTTTTTTTTTTTTTCCAGACAGGATCTCACTCTTAAACGCAGGCTGGAGAGCAGTGGCACAATCATGGCTCACTGCAGCCTCGACCTCCTGGGCTCACGCGATTCTCCTGCCTCAGCCTCCTGGGTAGCTGGGACTACAGGCACCTGCCACCACGCCTAGCTAATTTTTTTTTTTTTTTTGAGACGGAGTCTCGCTCTGTCACCCAGGCTGGAGTGCAGTGGCCGGATCTCAGCTCGCAGCAAGCTCCGCCTCCCGGGTTCACGCCATTCTCCTGCCTCAGCCTCCCGAGTAGCTGGGACTACAGACGCCCGCCACCTCGCCCGGCTAGTTTTTTTTTGTATTTTTTAGTAGAGACGGGGTTTCACCGTGTTAGCCAGGATGGTCTCGATCTCCTGACCTCGTGATCCACCCGTCTCAGCCTCCCAAAGTGCTGGGATTACAGGCTTGAGCCACCGCGCCCGGCCACGCCTAGCTAATTTTTGTAGAGATGAGGTTTCGTCAGGTTGCCCAGGCTCGTGCCTGCCTTGGCCTCCCAAAGTGTTGGGACTACAGGCATGAGCCACTGCGCTTGGCCTCTTTTTTTTTTTTTTTTTCAAGATAGGGTCTTACTCTTCTCCCTGGACTGGAGTACAGTGTTGTGATCATAGCTTACTGCAGCCTCGAATTCCTGGACTCAAGTGATCCTCCCATCTCAGCCTCCTGCGTAGCTAACTACAGGTGTGTGTAACCATGCCTGGATAGTTTTTTAAATTTTATATTTTTTGTGGAGACGAGGTCTCCCTATGTTACCTAGGTTGTCTTTACTCCTGGGCTCAAGTGATCCTCCCACCTAGGCCTCCCAGATTGCGGGGATTATACGTGTAAGCCACTGTGCCCAGCCTATTTTTGTTTTTCACAGCAAAAATATTTTCTCAGGTGTTTGGTATTTTTTCTATCTTCATAAACTTTGGAACATCAGTCAGTAATTAGTCGACAAGTATGTGAAAGTTTTCAGTATGGCCAGGACTGTGCACTGTGTCCAAAATATTTTTTTCTTTTCTTCCTGCGTTTCTGAAACAGCCGCCTACTTGCAGCCTCTCACCTGCTGGGTCTGGCTGTAGTGGGGAGGTGAGTGGAAACTGGCAATGTCAGGTAGTTCCAGAAATGGGGGGCGAGGGCAGTCTGCCCCTCCTGGCCTGAATAGACCCAGGATCCACTCACAGTCTGGGGTGTCCTTTCCCTTTCACCCCAGAGCCGCCCATGGGGGAGGAACATTCTAGATGCATGTTTTCTAAAAGCTGCCTTTAGTCAGTCCTTTGTAAACTTGCAGTGTGGGAAAACATAGATAAGTGAGTGTGCTCTATGTTAACGAAGCTGCTGATCACCGGCCCTTTGGTGTACAGTCTTAATGACTAATTTTAAACTGTTTTATGTCAGGAACAAAAGAAGCTAATATTAAGTCAACTAGTATTTCAGATGATAATTCAGCTTGTCTGCGGTGTGAGAATACTGAGCCCGACCCCGCAGAGAAGCAGAAAGGTAAGAACAGTTCCGTTTCGCCTTTTCCTGGCGAGAGCAGAGTGAGCCCTCCAGAACCTTCTTCCCAAAGGGCCGCAACCCAGAGCCCAAGGTTTTCCCCTTGGGTCTGAACGTGGCAAGTGATTCACTTCTGCCTTTTTGCATAAACTAGAATCGAACATGGTGGTTTCTTGATAGCATTGGACCCACTCGTGTGCTCCCCCAATATTAGTGAGAGGAGGTGACATGGTTTATCACTTGGGGGGTATCATGAGTGGTCCCTGGAAAGTTTCGGGGTCACTACTTGGAGAGCCCCACCGGCCAAGAGGTGTACCCCCCCAGACTTCATGGTCACAGTGCTGTGGCCACCGTGATTTTTCCATCACTTTCTTTCAGTGTTGAATTATACCTCAGTGAGACTTTACTTTCACCATAAATTTTCTCAGCCTTAAAAAAAACTTTGGTAAACTAGCCATTCAATGTTTGTGTTTTGAGGCCTTGGAGTTCATAACAGGCCTGCAAGAGTGTCAGTGCCCAGGTAACCAAGACTTGTGCCGGCGCCAGCAGCAGGGTGGGGTGTGGCCAGACGAGGGATGATATTTGTTGATTCGTCAAACAGAAAATTATCTGTTGAAGGCCTACTACATGTCAGCTCTGAGCCTGGGAGTGCATGAGCCAGTGAAGTCAGGCTGGCCTTCTGCCTTCCTGGTGCAGATGAGGCTCGAAGATCAACCAAAACCATTTGATGAAGTAGCATTCTGGGACGGGGGGGCCTTGGTTCGTGAGGGTGGCCCAGAGAGCCTGCAGGGCAGAAGGGACTGCATAAACCAAGATCCCAGCTGGGATGCGACTGCAGCAGGGCTGGCTCAGCCCAGAGGAAGTGCCAGAGCCACGTCCCTGTGCCAGCTTATGGAGTTTAACCTTTATTGGAAGAGCAGCGGGAGGCTAATTATATCTTTAGGAGGAACAGTATAATGATATTTAGATTTTAAAGACTGGCCATGTTAATTAGGGAGGGTTAAAGATTGTCCAGAGAAGACAGAGAGACCTGGACTGTGGAGGAGCCCTGGGAAGGGAGAAGTGGTGGGATTCCAGGGCTGCTGGCATGTGATGGGGGAGCCGGACTGGAGTGTAGGGGGAGGGCCCAGGTTAGAGAGGAGCTGTGAGAGTTGCTGGCGCCGGGTGATGGCGGGAGCCTGGGTGGGGACTAGGTCACCTGGGACGAGATTGTGAGGGCAGGAGCTGGCAGAGTGTTGGCACTGTAGAAGCACAGGCCTCGGGGAGGATGGTGTGGGCCATGTGGCAGGTGCCTTGGGTTCTGGGTGACGGGGACTGGAAGTATCCATTGAAAGGTAGAGAGTTCACTGTGCTGACTTTCCTTCGGGGTATCGGCCTTGTGGCTGAATAACCACACCTCTCAGGAACCTTTCTGAGTGCTGTGTTAACCCAGGGCCTGTCCTGAACACCCTGGTGTTTTGAAGAAAGAGCCGGGGGTTTGAAACTGTGTCTGCTGCCTGCCCCCAGGTTGCACGAGGACTCTTAGTGCTGGTTTCTGCTAAGCACACGCTCCAGGCCACACAGCCATGAGGAGAAGATCTTCTGTCACCTGCTCTTGGTCCCCAGCAGTCCCATCCCAGGGTTGAGCTGCGTCCTCCACCCGCATTGGGTGCAGCACCCAAAGTGCTGGGGTCTCTGAAACTGCTTCTAGTGGCACTATCTGAACCACATTCTCCAGGCCCCTGCTAACCACTGTGCCCTGCAGTCCCCTAGGCCCTGGCGGGTGCCAGGCTGCCCCCTGTGCTGTGGCACTTTGTGGGGTGTGACCTCTGGAGGCTCCCAGGCCCTTATTAATAGGGTCCTCTAGTGCCTCCTGGTTCCCCTTGATCCACAAGCTCAGCCCCCTCTCTCCCTGCCCGAGCCACCCTCTTAGGGCAGCATTTATGAGCTCGTGACTGTTACGCTCACGGAAAGTCCTCCTGTGAATAAACGAGCTGGAGGTGTCTGTGCAGCGCTCCTCACTCTGCGCTGTGTGGACCCTCAGAATAACCCAGGCTGATGTCTCGAGGCTGTATGAACTGTTCCTGTCTGGGGTGGGGCCATGCTAAACAAGTGGCTGCATCAGGCCCTGCTGCCTCCTCTCTGCCCATAGAGTGTCCTGAGTTGTCATGTGAAGCCATGCGCTTTCCGCTCCTCTGCAAATGCGTTTGTGCATCTTAAGAGTGTGAAACAGAGATTTCTCACCTGTGGTTTTGAATCCACCCCACCCCTGTGGTGCCACTGCTCATTTACTTTGACTGTTTAGGTCACATTTGTCCCCAAGACACAGCACTTGAAGAAAAAGGATCCTGGGTGAAGGTGCAGAGGTGGCCCTGTGTTGAGCTGGAAGAATTTCTTCTGCTTTCAGGAGCTGATGGAAAAATACTTACCAATCATGTCTATAAGATGGGCTGTTGTTGGCTGTCTCCCAGTCTGTGGAACGGCCTGGGATTTGGTTGGCCAGGTTCAGGCTGTTGCGTGGTTCCCTCACATTTGGATGTGCTTTTTCTGTGGCTCTGGCTTTGTTGATTCTTGTCTCATGAACTTGTTTACTTCCTCTCTCCGGTGTGCTTTCTCCGCATCCCTGTGTCCTGTTTCTATTTAGTACCATTTTATGATGCACAGTTTGTTTGTTCTTTGTTTTTCTATTTTTGAAAATAAAACAAAATGGCAATAGGGACATTAGAAAAGCAGCTATGAGGAAATGATCTTTTTTTCTTAACAGACATCCAAAATTATGTACAATGTGTTTTTTCTCTGATTCTGTTCTCATCATTTACTATATTGAGGTTGACTTACACAAAAACTAATTTTCTGATGTGCTTTTTTTTTAGGTGACTCCGCCAGTGATGCAGGTGAGGAATGGCCTTAGATACCTATGTGTCATATCAATTGTATGCATGTGTGTGAATGTAAATGTGGACTCTCAGATTCATGGTTTATAAAGTGCATTAGTGAAAGTAACTTATTTTATGGAAAAAGATCTTAACTACCCTTATTTATTTATTTATTTATTGAGATGCAGTTTCACTCTCGTTGCCCAGGCTGGGGTGCAATGGTGCAATCTTGGCTCACTGCAACCTCTGCCTCCTGGGTTCAAGCGATTCTCCTGCCTCAGCCTCCCAAGTAGCTGGGATTACAGGCATGCACCACCATGCCTGGCTAATTGTGTATTTTTAGTAGAGACGGGGTTTCTCCATCTTGGTCAGATTGGTCTGGAACTCCTGACCTCAGGTGATCCGCCCACCTTGGCCTCCCAAAGTGCTGGGATTACAGGCGTGAGCCGCCATGCCCGGCGAACTACCCTAATTTAATTTGAGATTTAATTTATATCTTTTAAATTTGAAAAGAATACATTTCAGATTTTTTTTCCCAGAATATAAAGTATATTTCTAATATTCAAATTCTGACTATTTTCTGAAGAGTTAATTCCTTTTACTTTAAATAGTGGAGTAAACTTGTCTTAATAGTTTGGGCCTTGTTATTTACTGATTAATTCTTTTCATCAAAATGAAGAAAACTTTGTTCAGATTATAAACATAATATGGTACATACCAATGTAGAAAAATTTAAAAATACCAAAAAAAGAACAAAAATTAAAAGCACTGGTAATTCTACTGCTTATAACATAAACGAATATTCTTCTAGAACCCTGTATATGTATGCATATGCATATAATTGTTAGATATATTACTGTCCTGGATTGTTACACAAAAAGGGGCTAGCATGTGACTGTGCCATAATTTACTTGGTGACTGCCTGTCAGTATCATCAGTGGTGATGGGTGAGCATCTTGACATGTGTCCATTTCTCCTCTTGGGCTGTATTTCCTGTAAGCACTGAGTTGATCGGCCTGCCTTTTGAATTTTATTTCTGAAGTAGTTGAACCAGTTTGTATTCCCTGGGTTGGAGTGTGCCCGTTTTCCCAAATCTTCACCAAGTTTAGATATCAGACATTGCTTTTCTCTTCATCAACATGATTGATGGAAAAATTGCTCATTTGTATTTGCAATTACAAATGTATTTGATTGCAAATAACTGCAAATACAAATGCAAATAATATTTTCAAATAGTTATCGGTGTGTTTTTTCCTTTGTGAATTGCTAATTGATTGTCATTTGTTTAGAAGGAGACGTTGGACCTGCTGGCCAAGATAAGTCTGACGTGCCAGAGACTCCAGAAATTCCTAATGAGCTTTCATCCCACATCAGGTCTGTGTGCTTTGAATCCCTTTCCCTCAGCAGAGTGATCACACCTAGGACGCTGCTGTGCTTCTCTTTCTGCTTGTTGCTGTTCATTTAGTGCTTGAGCTAACTTATGAGGAATTACTTGTACAAAAAATACAAGCATATCAGTTTTCTGTACCGGAGTCATATCACTATATGCAGAATATTTTGGAGACTTAGAGGAATTCAAAATTATAGCTGAATTGTGTGATGTTTTGATTAATGATAGTTGTTGGTATTTTGAAATTACTGCAAATACAAGTTGAAAGACGGACACTTTCTGGATGGTTGGGTTCCCGGGACGTTCCTGCTCTTCTGCAGAGTAGTGCGTCCTAACTAGCACATTGATTATGGCCTGGAGATGAGTGTTAGCATTCACCTGGGATTTCTTTTTCCACTTGGAAATGTGTAAGCCTTTCATACTCCTTTTTTGGTTTTCCAATATTTGGGTTTAGAAGAATTCCTCGGCCTGGGAGTGCAAGACCAGCCCCTCCCCGGGTCAAACGGCAAGACAGTGCAGAGGCGTTACCAACAGATAGGTAAGACTGGCTCAGCAGGGTGGTTCTCCAGTGGGCACAGTGCCTCCGATGAGAGAGAGGGGAGGGATGCAGCACATGGTGCTGGAAACATGCTATTGAGGAACAAAAAATGAGGGTAGGCCCTCGCCTCACACCATAGGCCAACAGACATGTCAGATGGATGAAAGAGAAAAACCATGCATACATGTACAATTAAATCTTCACATCTATGGGAAAATGTTGGACTGCATTTCTCTGACCCCTAGATTGAAGACTTTCTAAGCATGAAAACAGTAGAGGAATTAGGAAAAAAATAGGGGAAAAATTAGGGGCTTAATTGCACAAAAATTAAAAATAGAAGGTGATCAAAATGTTATAAGCAGGCTGGGCCTGGTGACTCACACCTATAATCCCAACATTTTGGGAATCCAAGGCAGGCGGATCGCTTGAGGTCAGGAGTTTGAGACCAGCCTGGCCAATGTGGTGAAACCCCCGTCTCTACTAAAAATACAAAGGTTAGCCGGGCGTTGTGGGGTGTGCCTGTAGTCCCAGCTACTCAGGAGGCTGAGGCAGGAGAATCGCTTGAACCCGGGAGGTGGAGGTTACAATGAGCTGAGATTGCACTGCTGTACTCCAACCTGGGCGACAGAGTGAGACTATCTCAAAAAAAGAAGTCGTAAGCAATATAAAGACAAACAACAGACAGGATGGACCAGAGTGGGTTTCAGATCAAATAAGAGGCAGGAATTGGAGGCAGGAGGAGTAGATGTGTTTTTCTAGGAGTTTTGCCACAAAGAGAAGTGAAGGAATAAGACTAGAAAGTGGGAAAGGTGGTGTCAAGGGGAGTTACGATTTTTCTGATGATGGGAACGATCCAGTGGAGAGGGGAAATTGATGATGTAGGCGACGTGAGACAGGGATTTGGTGGAGCAGAGTCCCAGCGTGGGTGTAGGAACTGGCATGGAGGTGGAGTCGGCACATGGTGTGGTGCAGATTCTTAAGGTGATTTTCTGGTACTTATTTTTCTCATGAGCTGTAAGAGGGTCTGGGGGAAGAAGAATGTCAGAGGAAAGAGGGGCGGGGTGAAGTCGCTGTGCACGAGAGTGGGCTAGTGAAGAGATGGGAGCAGAGGTTTTCCTCTAGGTTGTCCCCTTTGGGGACATTGGGCCATGATTGGGAGACATTTTCTGGTGTTCTGACGAGGGGGAGGGGTTAGGGCAGGGCTGTTGCTGAACCTCCTGCAATGCACAGGACAGTCTCCACCACAAAGGAGGGTGCGCTGCCTGTCCATGGTGCCTGGGCAGAGGCCGTGGCTGACAGCTGACTTCGGGGCAGCATCTGGCAGACTTGGGCATAAAGAGACAGGAGATGGTGTGGTGGAGCCTGTTCTGCAGCCGCAGTTGGCTACACCTGCAGGCATGGATGCACAGGTTGGATTAAACAGGGCTCAGCTGTGCCAAGCAAGTGCCCCAGAGAGAGGAGGGAAGGAGTTGGAGTATGTGGAAGCGCCATGGTCATGACCAACGTGGGATTTATGCCTGTGAATGAGGGAAGAGCCCTCGGGGTGAAGGTCAGGAGGAGGCAGTAGGATTGAGAGGCTGAAGGTGCTGGACGGGTGGAAGGATTGTTGGAGTCAGGTCCTAGGGCCATGAGCTAGGAAGATGGGTGCTGGTAAAGGCGTGGGGCACTGGATTGGAGATTGGGGCTTGCTGTTAGTGGTCGTGACGGGGTGACCCTGGGAGTGGGTGTCGAGTGTGGGAGGTGGGATCATCCCAGAAGGGTTCAGGGACCCAAGGCCAGGATCTGGGAAGGATCATTTCTCAATAGTTGAAATCACAAGTTAAGACAGGAGCAGTGTTGGCGAGAGTGGCAGGTCCAGGAGGACCGGGTGGGACCAGGGGTTGGCAGCTGATGGCAGCAATGATGGGGTCGAGGGTGACAAGATTTAAAGTTGCCAGTTTTTAGGGAGAATGATCTGGAAGCCACAGCAAGCAAAAGGAAATTACTGACCTTCCCTCTGGGCCTGTGACAAGAGGCCTGTGGGAGGAGCAGCAGCTGCAGCTGAGGGCTGTGGGGAAGCCGTGTCCTGGAGAGCAAGGTGGGACAGAGAGCAGCTGTCCATCAGGGCAGGCACGGGGGCGCAGGTGTCGGGGGGGGGGGTGCCACGTGGGCCACAGTGAGGGTATGCTGGGAGCACAGGAGATGAGGGACGGGAGCCCAGGCTTCTTGTGGTACTGACAGAGCAGCGGGTGCAAAGTGAGGTTGGTCCTGGCGGAGCCACACAGATGGTTGTTGAGCATCTCGAGGACCCAGGTGAGGAAGTCGAGCATACTTGAGGCAATGGGTGTTATTTTAAGAACTCGTTCCCAAGTGTCTACATTCCCTCTGGACCTTGTGCGTGGCGCTGAAGCAAGGGAGGGTTTTTGGGGGGGGGTGTGTGTGTGTATGCGTGTGTGTGTATGCGTGTGTGTATGCGTGTGTGTGTGTATGCGTGTGTGTATGCGTGTGTGTGTGCGCGTGTTTGTGTGTGTGCGTGTGTGTGCGTGTGAGTATGCGCGTGTTTGTGTGTGTGCGTGTGTGTATGCGTGTGTGTATGCGTGTGTGTATGTGTGCATGTGTATGCGTGCGTGTTTGTGTATGCGTGTGTGCGTGTGTGTATGCGTGTGTGTGTGCGTGTGTGTATGTGTGTATGCGTGTGTGTGTATGCGTGTGTGTATGCGTGTGTGTATGCGTGCATGTGTCTGTGTGTGTGTGTGTATGCGTGCGTGTGTATGCGTGTGTGTGTGCGTGTATGCGTGTGTGTGTATGCGTGTGTGTGTATGCGTGTGTGTGTGTATGCATGTGTGTGTGTATGCGTGTGCAGACATGCAGCACTGTGATAACGCAGCAGGGGAGTTAGGTGATTGCTTAAAGCACGAGTGTATATGGAAGAAACAAAGGCAGGAGGGGCCATCAAGGAGCCTGTAGAGTGTTTGGGTCTGGGGCTCACATTTGTACAGAGTGAGCTGACACTGGCCTGAGTGAGGAGTGAGGCCGCTCTAGGTGGGGTGGTTCTAGTGGGTGGCCCTGGAGAGCACGAGAGAGCCCTTGGGTGAAGGATGTCACCAAGGAGGACAAGGTGTGGGGCTGGAGGGCCAGGCTGTTGGACTTGCCCTGAATGATGATGGGACCTGGGTGGAGAGAGCAGTGTGTACGTGGTGCTGGGTGGGATATAGGGCAGCCACCGTGACTAGGAGTTGAATGAGGGGCCTCCAGCTGGGTGTGTGAAGAGAGGTCTGGAGTCACCCCTGGTCAGTGGGACCCCAGTGTGGCCCCTGCCCTGAGGTTTGTGACCCAGGGCAATAAGTGCCTCCAGGTAGAAAGCAGCAGGTGAAGGGCTCGTGTCACTGAGAGCGTGTTCAGGGGAGAGGCGGAGGCCCTGAGGGTCTTTGTCCAGTAGAGGGCATGGTGAGGCTGTGGGGGGGTGGGAGGCCAGGTGTGGACCAGGAGGCCTGGGCAGTACAGGGATGTGGGGAAGCTGGGTGGGGAGGGAGGGCAAGGCTCACAGGGACTCAGGCCTGGAGGGCTTGCAGAGGACACTGCAGACAGTCCGTCTTAGCTTCAGTGGGTAGCTTGAGATGCTGTTCTAGAGATGGTTGGTGATTAGATTCCTCTCTGCTGACCTGTGACACAGTTTCAGATGCCTAGGATTGATGAAAACGTGTGACTGATAGAGCATTTCTAATTTAATCTAATTTCTTTTTATTTAGATCAGGGAGTGGTAAAACTGTCTCAAATGTGATTGTAGAGTCGCACAATTCTGACAATGAAGAGGATGATCAATTTGTGGTGGAAGCTGCCCCTCAGCTCTCTGAAATGTCAGAAATTGAAATGGTTAGTTAACCGAAATGTGGTGTTTTTTAAATAACAATGTTTTACCTATTGAGATTAATATTCTAGCTTTTAGATTTATGAGGACAAAAATGTCATATAATTTTTCAGCTAGTTTTTTACCTTTGTTAATTTTGTTGTTCCTTTTTTGAGATCCACAGAAGCATGATTTTTAGAGTTCAGCAAGCCTGAATCTTCTTTTTTCCCCTTCCTTTCCTGCTCAGGTAACAGCAGTGGAACTAGAAGAAGAGGAGAAGCATGGTGAGTCCTGGACATGAGTGTGCATGCGTGTCCGTGTGTGCGCTCATGCACTTTCTCCACGTGTTCCTGGAAAGGATCCAGTGCAAGGGACTGTTGTGTGCCAGGTTCTGGTCTGGGTCACACTGGCGGGGTCACACTGGCGGTACATAGGACCCTGCGGGCATGGATTCCTCTAAGGCGATGGCTGCTGCTCCCAATCCTTAAAGGAGAGGGCGGGCACTGTTGGAAGCTGGAAACTCACTGGCAACTGTGCTACAGATGACGTCTTGTCTCATCCGTTAGATTAGATTGTGGAAGTAGATGATCTCTGAGGCCCTTTGCAAGTCTAGTTCTGGAATATTATTATTGGTTTTCTAGCTGGACAACTCAGTAGTGCAAACCCTGCTCCCCACACCAGGGTTTGAGTGTCCTGGAGCACAGTTTCTGCAGAAGAGGCAGGCTGAGTGCTTTCCTTTATAGATGTGTTCTCATAATATGACTTTGTTTCCTGGCACCCATCACAGGTGACATATGAGGGCTTGTTGGTTTTGGGGTTTTTTTTTTTTTGGTATCTATATGAAGCCACAATTTTTTTTTTTTTGGGGGGCAGAGTCTCGCTCTCACCCAGGCTGGAGTTCAGTGGTGCGATCTCAGCTCACTGCAACCTCTGCCTCCTGGGTTCAAGTGATTCTCGTGCCTCAGCCTCACAAGTAGCTGGGACTACAAGTGTGCACCACTATGCCTGACCAATTTTTGTATTTTTAGTAGAGACAGGATTTCGCTTCGTTGGCCAGGCTGGTCTCCAACTCCTAACCTCAAGTTATCCACCCGCCTTGGCCTCCCAAAGTGCTAGTATTACAGGCATGGGCCACTGTGCCCGGCCTAGTCACGGATTTTTAACATAGTGGATGTGTTTCATTTTAGCCCATCTCAATTTTTCTTGTTAATGTTCAGATTGCCCAGTGTTTGACCAGGGGAGCCTATTGGAGTTATTTTCTGGGGGCCTTTAGACACAGCCCAGTACACTCTTTAGCTTCCTTGTTTTCTGATACAACAAGGCGTTTCCAGCTTATTTTGTGTACTTCGTGCCCCGTAACTGCCTCATTTCTTCAAGGCACCCGGCTGCTTACTGCTCTGGGTTGCTTCTTGTTTCCAGGCATTTTCACTGCAAAAGCAGGGATATACTTTTTTTTTTTTTGATGGAGTCTTGCTCTGTCTCCCAGGCTGGAGTACAGTGGCGCGATCTGGGCTCACTGCAAGCTCCGCCTCCCGGGTTCACACCATTCTCCTGTCTCAGCCTCCTGAGTAGCTGGGACTACAGGCGCCGGCCACCTCGCCCGGCTAGTTTTTGTGTTTTTTTTAGTAGAGACAGGATTTCACCATGTTAGCCAGATGGTCTCGATCTCCTGACCTCGTGATCCGCCTGTCTCGGCCTCCCAAAGTGCTGGGATTATAGGCTTGATCCACCACGCCTGACCAGGGATATACTTTTCTAAAATAAGAAAGTTTATTCTGACTTCATGATGATATTTTCAATTCTGATTTAGGATTGTAGGGTTTTGCCTGCATTCTCTGGTTTTATATGTGCATCTCTTCCATCTCATGCCAAGCAGCCTTGCTCCCAGCAACAGCGGCTGTCCCCATGCTTTATGATCCTTCATATGCACACACAGCAATTTTGGAACACCACCACCGGTTTTTAACAACAGTAGGATTACTGGAAATGCTGAAGGATTTTATTTAATTTTTATTTTTTATTTTTATTTATTTATTTATTTTTGAGATGGAATCTCGCCCTGTCATCCAGCCTGGAGTGCAGTGGTGTGATCTTGGCTCACTGCAACCTCCACCTCCAGGGTTCAAACGATTCTCCTGCTTCAGCCTCCCAAGTAACTGGGATTACAGGCGCCTACCACCACACCCAGTTTTGTTTTGTTTTTTGTATTTTTGGTGGAGACGGGGTTTCACCATGTTGGCCAGGTTGGTCTCAAACTCCTGACCTCGCCAGCCCAAGGATTTTTTTTTTTTTTTAGTAGGTGGGTCTGCCTCTTTGTTGGGTATATCCTATTAGGGATGTATAGTCAGTTCCCGTTTTAAAGTTGTGAAACAATTCTTCTCTAGTGGCACATGCTTGCCAATTGGATATCACTAAGTTTATTTCATTTTGCATTCAACCTTTAGGCATTAGTGTTTAGCTTTTTAATGTAATATAATTCACATGATTTTAAGGTCAGATGTGCAAAACCAGGTATAATCAGAAATGTGGGGCTTTGACCCCTGTCTCCTCTACCCTCTACTCTCCCTGTCTCCTCTACCTTCTACTCTCTCTCTCCCTGTAGGTAACAGTAAAAAATAGGGTTTATGCTTACAGTTGAAAAACAAATAAATAAGTACATATACACGTGCATGTGTATTTACTGATATCTACACTTAATTCCATCTTGCTCTTCTTTTTAATTTGACAGTAGATGCAGGCATTCATTCTGCAGCAATGCAGAGAAACCATCCTCATTTGTCTTCACAGCCACGTGGTCCTCCACTGTGTGGACGCACCCTCATTGATTCAGTCAGCCTCGAGCTGATGCATGCTTGGATAAAACACTATTCCAAAAAACTTCATATGATATTTATCCCATGAGTAAATTCTGAAAGAAATGGAAAATTCTTACCCCAATGTAAAAGAAGTATCAGTACTTAGAAGCATTTCTTAATTGTTATTTCTGTTTGTAATAGATGGCTGTATTTTTGGATGTCAAGCTACATTCCTTCTTAATCTTTGAAAATAGAAAATCTGTTTTATTTCTAAAGCTTTTTACTTTTCAAGGAGCTGATTTCCCTGAAACACTTTGAAATTTGATAATTTCCACTACCAGCTGTCGTGTCACTCTTGTATACTATCTCCTTAACAAATAAAGATTATTTGAAACTGTTTCAGCATAAAAAGAGATAGGATAAAAACTTTGTGTTTTTCTCACCATCCCACCCATTTAGAATAGGTTTTTGGGGTAGAGAATAAACTTTTAACATAAAATCACTGATTTTTCAACAGGTGGACTTGTGAAAAAAATTTTGGAGACGAAGAAAGATTATGAGAAATTGCAGCAGTCATCCAAACCTGGGGAGAAGGTAATGGAATGATTTCCGTAAACACTGGCATTTTAGCAGTCTGTTTCATACGTTTACAAACTTACAAATTAGAACATCTTTCAAATATTACCATTATCAGTGATGTCTGTTCACATATTTAAATGCCATTCCTGGCCAGGCATGGTGGCTCACACCTGCAATCCCAGCACTTTGGGAGGCCAGCGCAGACAGATTACCTGAGCCCAGGAGTTCGAGACCAGCCTGGGCAACATGGCGAAACCCTGTCTTTACAAAAGATACAAAAATTAGCCAGGTGTGGTGGCACATGTCTGTAGTCCCAGCTACTTGGGGGGCTGAGGCAGGAGAATCACTTGAAGCCAGGAGGTGGAGGTAGTAGTGGATCGATTGTGCCACGGCACTCCAACCTGGGTGACAGAGTGAGACCCTGCCTCAGAAAGAAAAAAAAAATGCCATTCCTCCCTCCTCCCAGTTGGGAGGATATAAAGTGTGGGACTCTCTGTGTGTGGCTGCTTCCCTGGCCTGGTATCCAGCCCCGTCTTGGGAGGGGGCAGCGGCTTGCTTGGGGAGCTCAGGAGCCAAGAGCCAAAGGCCTGTTGGGCTCTAACTCCCTGACCCTCCCCTTCTGGCCTGGCCCATCCCTTCTCCCAGGTCCCGTCTGCAGACTGGGAGGCTGGCTGCCTGGCCCTGGCTGATTACAAAGAGACTGGGAATGTTTTTAAGTCTTTTTTTGAAATATGCGTTCTATTTTACCTGGCTCCCTGCAGTCCCCCTCACACATGTGTGATGTGCTTTTGTTGGGACCTGTGGCTTCTTGCCAGCCACTACCCTTTCCTTGGGCACATGACCACTGGGGCGGGCACCTGTGGGCCAGCAGGGTGTGTCTCAAATGCCACAGCCAGGTTTCTCTTATAGTCACTTTAAAGAGGAAGAAGAATTTTTTTTTTCTTTTAAACAGAAGTTTCTTGGATAGTTAGCCTAATAACTCAACAATTTAAAAAAGTTTTATATATAGGTGTGTGTGCACACACATGTACACACACATGCACACATATACGTATCTTTCCCCAGCTGAATTAATGGTTGTTTTAGTTAATTCTGCTTAACATGTCCTAGTTTGTCATGAAGCTAGGCCTGAAGTAGCCAATGAGAACTGTATAATTGAGACTAACAGTAGAGGGAGCCCTTTTAACAATAATAACTGGAGAATGTAGATAGAGGCTTTGCTGACAGCACCACTATTTGCCTTGCTGAAAGGAGAAATGCCTTCTGCAGTTTGTTTTCTCATCGATGGAATGTTAATACATTATAGTTCTTTCTGTATGCATGAGGGGTTGTCCTGGTGTCACTGGTGGTATTTCTGAGACCCAGTCGAAAACCCTGAATGTGTCCCTCCAGGCTCCTAGTGGAGGTCACCTTTGAAGCATCCGTTGGTTTAAATTTTGTAGCTATGATTTTTACCCAAGCGTATTAGGATTGTGTTTCAAAGTATCCCCCGGAGAGTAAATTATTTCAGATTGGTAAATCTTTTGGATTCAGAAGATAAAAGGAAAAGTGTCCTTTTTTGGTGAACATCTACTGTTTTGAAAAAAAGTAGGTAATGAGAACTTCAAAGTCAGGGGTGATGTATGTTACAGTTAGGGGAAAATCAGCAAGTGTCTGTATGATTTTCTTTAGGATATTGATAAACATCAGACTTAAATTTAACTTGTTGGTCTTCTTAAAACATTTTTGTTACTTTTTTTTTTTTTGAGATGGAATTTCGCTCTGTCGCCCAGGCTGGAGTACAGTGGCTCAATCTCGGCTCGCTGCAAGCTCTGCCTCCCAGGTTCACACCATTCTCCTGCTACATTTTTTTTTTTTTTTTTAAATAAACAAAAATGTGGTCAGGCGCGGTGGCTTACACCTGTAATCCCAGCACTTTAGGAAGCCAAGGTGGGTGGATTGCTTGAGGCCATGGGTTTGAGATCAGCCTGGCCAACATGGCCAATCCCCTTTCTACTAAGAATGCAAAAATTAGCTGGGTATGGTGGTGCGCACTTGCAGTCCCAGCTACTCAGGAGGCTAAAGCACGAGAATCACCAGAGCCCAGGAAGCAGAGGTTGCAGTGAGCTGTGATTGCACTGCTGCACTCCAGCCTGGATAACAGAGCAAGACTGTCTCAAAAAAAATCATGTAGGAAGAGCCAAAGTCCTTTTTCCCCCTGCTCCAGTCCCTTCCCTGAGGGCAGTCCCCAGGATGAACTTGGTGTGTATCTCTATTTTGCATGTGCCTCGTGTTGTTTACTGAGTTTCTAATGTCACCTTAGTGTTGATCCATTATGCAGGTCGCTTTCTTCATGCAGCATTTTTCTCTCTCTCATGTTTTGATACTTGTAGATGTAGTTTATTCATTTTAATTGAAGCCTTATAGTCTATTATTTGCTTATTAATTACTCTATTGATGGACATTTAGGTTTTTCAGCCATTTCCTTTCATAAACAATGCTTCCATGGCTCTTTCCATGCCTCCTAGCTTTCAAGAGCCAGTGTCTCTTCCAGCAAGAATCAGGTCACTTTCTGTGAAGGGCTGGATAAAAATACTTCAGGCTTTTTGAGCCAGATGGTCTCTTGCAACTATTGAATTCTGCCAGTGTCACAGGAATGCAGCCACAGCATTAGACCATGTAAATGAACATGTGTGGCTGTATTCAATAAAATGTACTTTACAAAAACAAGGTCCAGGCTGTGGGCTATAGTTTACTGATTTCAGCTTTGGGGGCTATGCCCAGGCTTAGAAGTGCTATGCCAGGAAGTACACAGATCTTTAGTTTCACCAGATAGGCCACTTTCCTCCTCAAAGCGGCTGTACCACTTTATCCTCCCAGTAGAATGAATGTCTGTTTCCAAACATCCGTGCCAACGACAGTCAAGATAGTGAACAGACTCATCACCCTCCACAGTGTCATGTGCCCTTGGTGAGCCCATCCTCCAGCCCATCTCCGTGTTCGCCTTTCCCCACACCCCACCCCCAGCAGCCACTCTGCTCTGGTTCACTGTGCTTTAGTTTGCATTTCCTAGAATTGTGTTTAAATGGAATCATGTGATGTGCACTCTTTTGAGGTTTTTTTTTTGGTCTGGCCATTTTTACTCAGCATAATTATTCTGAGATTTATCCATGTTGTTGCAGCATGTATCCCTAGTTTATTTGTTTTTATTGCTGAGTAGTATTCCATTGTATGGATATACCACAGTGTGTTCATCCATGTATCAGTTGATGAACATTTGAGTTGCTTCTAGTTTGGACTATTATAAATAAAGCTGCTGTGAACATTCAGGTTCACGTCTTTGTGTTGACAGATGCTTTCATTATGTTGTGTCAATACAGTAGAACCCCTCTTATTTGCAGGGGATATGTTCCATGACCCCTAGCAGATGCCTGAGACTGTGGATAGTACCGAACCCTGTATATACCATGTTTTTTCATGATACGTTCTGATGATAAAGTTTACTTTATGAATTAGGTTCAGTAAGAGGTGGACAATAACTGATATTAAACAGAACAATTTTAACAGTATGTCAGCATCACTCCATTGTACTTTGGGGCCATTCTTAAATAAAATAAGGGTTACTTTCACACAAGCACAGGGATACTGCCAGCGTCTAGACTGTCTGATAACTGAGAAGGCTACTAAGTGACTAACAGGTGGATGGTGTATACAGTGTGTATATATATTGGACAGAGGGATGACTTATGTCCTCGGCGGAACTGTGCAAGATTTGATCACACTACTCAGAATGGCATGCAATTGAAAACTTATGAATGAATTGTTTATTTCTGGAATTTTCCATTTAATATTTTCAGACTGCAGGTAACTGAAACTGCAGAAAGTGAAACTATGGATGGGGATAGGACTGTTATACCTAGGAGTGGTACTGCTGAGGCATATGGTAAATGTGTGCTTAACTTTTTAAGAAACTGCCAGACTATAGGGCTGGGTGCTGTGGCTAACACCTGTAATCCCAGCCCTCTGAGAGGCCAGAGTGTGAGGATCACTTGAAGCCAGGATTTTAAGACCAGCTTGTGCAACATAGGGAGACCGTATCTCTACAAAAAAACAAAAACAAAGATTGCCTAACTGTGTTGCAAAGTGGTTGTATCATTTCGCATTCCTACCTGCAGTGTGTAAGAGTTTCAGTTCCTTCACATCCTCGTCAGCACTAGGTATGGTCAAACTGTAAAATTTTTCAGCTGGGAACGGTGGCTCACACCTGTAATCCCAGCGCTTTGGGAGGCTGAGTTGGGCAGATCACGAGGTCAGGAGATTGACCCCATCCTGGCTAGCATGGTGAAACTTTGTCTCTACTAAAAATACAAAAAATTAGCTGGGCATGGTGGCACACGGCTGTCGTCCCAGATACTCAGGTGACTGAGGCAGGAGAATTGCTTGAACCTGGGAGGCAGAGGTTACAGTGAGTTAAGATTGCATCACTGCACTCCAGCCTGGGTGACAGGGTGAGATTCTGTCTCAAACAAAAATTTTTTTTCATAGTTGTAATTTGCATTTCCTTAATGGCTAATGATGTTGAATATCTATCCTATGGTTGTTCACTCTTTTCTTATATAATATATAAGCCCTTGTGTCTCATATGTTGTAAATATTTTTCCAGTCTATCACTTGTCTGACTTTGCCTTTTTATTTAAAAAACTTTTTTTTTTTTGAGACAGAGTCTGGCTCTGTTGCCCAGGCTGGAGTGCAGTGGTCCGAATCTCAGCTCACTGCAACCTCTGCCTCCCAGACTCAAGTGATCCTCCCACCTCACTCTCCCGAGTAGCTGGGACTACAGGCATACGCTACCACACCTGGCTAATTTTTGTATTTTTTGTAGGGGGGTTTTGCCATGTTACCCAGGCTGGTCTTGATCTCCCAGGCTCAAGCGATCCTTCTGCCTTGGCCTCCCAAAGTGAGCCACTGCACCTGGCCAAACGTTTCTATTTTGATGTAAAATTTAAACAGCCTTTTCTTTATATGTTATTTATTTATTTTTTTCTTTTTGTTTTGGCCAAGAGTTTAAGGTGAGGTTATACTTTATTTTTGATTTTGTCTGAAAAAGCTGTCCTATCCTGGTTGTAAAGGTAGTCTTTAGTTTAGTTTTCTTTTTCATGTCTAGATTGCTGCGTGGTCTGGAAGTGTGATTTTCTGCTGTGTGGTTGCCAGCCTAGGCTTCCTCACCCCTGCCTTTGTACCCCCGCCTCTCCAGGGAGCCCGGGTGTCCTGTGTTTCTGGGCTCTCCTTGTTTCAGCACGATGGTTTTATCTCTGGGAAGGCCTTTCTAAATGTTCCTCCACTCCTCCCCCACTCTCCAGGTTGTCTTGATTGTGAGTCTTTACGGCTTTATGTAATTGTGGGATCAGTTTGTGTGGTTCCATGAAAAACCCTGTTGTGATTTTGACTGGAATTTTATTGATCTTCTCTTGACTTGACTTTTACCAGTAACTTTCACTCCATTGCCTTGCCTGTCTTTGTAGCAAAACACTTTAAAATAATCGCTTATCTTTTGCTGTCTACAATCTACCTCTTCCCACTCTCTCCTAACCCCATTCCAGGGAGGCCGCTGGCTCTACACCTTCGTCTGAGTTGTCTGAGTTGCCCTCGCAGGGTCACCTGACCTCTCAGTTGTTATAGCTGCTGGTTATGTCTGTGTCCTGAAACAGCATTTGATGCTGTTGGCCACTCCCTCCCTCCTTGGCGTGGCCTCCAGGACAGCACTCTCCTCTGGCACCCCTCCTGCCAGGCCAGTCCCCCTTCTCTCTGTCCTTCACTAGTTCCTCCTCTTTTCACTCTTTTCTTAGTAGCACCGTCTTAATGTTATTAGCTGTCCTTTGAAACTATTTTTTTTTTTTTTTTTTTTTTTTTTTTTACTAAGTCAGCTTCCTTAGTAGTTGTATTCCACTTTTCTGTTTTTTCTTGCTTATTTTGGTAATTAATGTTTGAATCCGTTAGGTTTAGATTTACCTGCAAGCAAAAGAAAGCTAAAACATTAGTGGCTTTAATGAGGTATAAAGTGTTTTAGCTCATGGGTCAGTCTGGAGGTGGCCGTCCAGGTGGCAGTGACCCCGACGCCTTCATTCCTCCACAGCATGATGTGACCTTCCTTTCTCAGGGTGCCTCATGGGCCAGCATAGCTTCAGCTTGTAGCCAGCAAGAGGGAGAAAAGGAGGAAGGAGAAGGCCTGCCCTCCTCCTCCAGGATATTTACTGAAAGCTGTGCACCATTTCCACTTAGATTATGTTGGCTGGAACTTAGTCACAAAGGAAATCATGAAGTGAAATCTCTATTTTAGGCATCCATTTGCATAGCCAGAAATCAGGAATTCCATGATCACAAACTAGAATGTGTCAGATTTTCTCAGTGCCTGCCATGCTCAGAAAATGGTAATGCTTGCAAGGCACATGGGTAAGTGGAAGAGGCTGCCTCCCTGGCTAGAGGCCGAGGGTTCCTGGACCCAGCACACGTCTCACATGTGGGCTGCACACAGTGGCGGGAAGCTTTGCCAAAGCGGAGATCAGAAACAGGGTCGACCAGCTGTCTCTTCCACAATGTTTCTCTAGGAAATTGTTTATTTCATTCATGTCTTACAGTCATGGCATAAAGATGTTTGAAGTAGCCTTTATGATTTTAAAGTATCTTATCTATACTTAGTTTTTCTTTTCTTCCTAAAATTTTGTGTCTTTTTACTTCTTGGTAAGACTTTGAAAAAACTATTAAAATAGACACTCTCTAGCGAAGAATCAACTTTCAGTTTTATAGATACTCACTTTTGTTTTATTTGATTAATTTCTACTCTTTGTTTTTCCTTTTAATTTCTTTGGACATTGACTTTTCCTAGTCTCTTGAATAAAACACACAGCTTCTTTATCCTTTATCTTTGTCATTTTAAACCTACATGTATTTAAGATTGTACATCTTCTTTTAAGCATGGTTTATCCTTGACTTCTAAATTCCTTGAATATTAAATTTGATATTGAATCTTAAAAATTCCTTGAATTTTAATGTGAAGTACTTTGTTATGATTTTAACATGGGCAGTTGGGATTCTTTTTTTAGTTTTTTACACATAAAGATTTTTAAAAGTCTTTTCAATGATAATATGTAATGTAATGAAATTGATTATTTGGAATTGATGAGACTTTTATTGTGGCCTATTTGGTGGTCAGTTTTGTAAGTGTTTCAAAGTGCTTGCAAAGCTGCTTGCTTCTAGACATACTTCAGGTCCAGGCTTCCACATACCCTTGTTGATTTCACAGAGAGGCAAATGTAAGAATATATCCTCAGGCCAGGTGTGGTGGCTCACACTTGTAATCCCAGCACTTTGGGAGGCTGAGGTGGGCAGATCATGAGGTCAGGAGTTCAAGACCAGCCTGGCCAACATGGTAAAACCCCGTCTGTACTAAAAATACAGAAATTAGCCAGACTTGGTGGCATGTGCCTGTAGTTTCAGCTATTCAGGAGGCTGAGGCAAGAGAGTTGCTTGAACCCAGGAGGCGGAAGTTGCAGTGAGCCGAGACCACACCACTGCATTCCAGTCTGGGTAACACAGCGAGACTCTGTCTCAAAAAAAAAAAAAAAAAAATATATATATATATATATATATATATCCTCAAAGCATGTATGCTGAATCTATCTTCATTGATTTATACATATTATCATAGTAATTGCTTGTTTTCTCTCTGTCTCATTAAAACATGCAAAGCAGGTGTTTTCTCTGCTTTTCACACAAGTTGTGGTGTGCCCTTCCTTAGTTTTGATATATTTTTTTTTTTTGGAGGATTTTTTCAGTGGTAAAGAAATGCATATTTGTAATCTGGGCCTCTCTCCAGCCTGTCTTTGAAGTTGCGTTGGAAGAAAAGCCATTTCTTATTGTACTAATGGACTTGAATAATACATTATAGAATAAATATGTGAATCAGATTGCTTTAAGCGTTTTCTTTATTATCCTGACTTTTTTGCTGTCTTTTCAAGAGGAAATATAAACTTTGTTAATAGTAAGATATTAGCTCCTGCCAGCATTTTTTTTTCTTTCTTCAGGTTTATGAAGAAGTTTTTGAAAAAGCATCAAAAGAACCATTTTATTACAGTGTTTCTTATGCTTTCTAAAGGTTTATATATGAAGATGCTTTAGGCTAATGGCCAACAGTTTCAAAGACTGTTCACTCACTTTAAAGTATTTAAATATTTCTCACTCCTAATTTTTCAGTCTTCTTTTACATGATCTTCCCTTTGTTTCTCTTTTTCATTTTATATCTAATTATTAATAAATATGATTTTTAGATGCTTTTTCTTTTCACTTAAATTTTTTATTTTGAAATAGCTATTGGAGTACTTCTTTTTGTAGATTTCCTTCTCTCTTCATTTTAAGGTTTTGTGACTGCTCTCTCCTCTAATTTCTTGATCGTGTAAACTGAGTCTTGTTCTGGGACTGCTAGAGGTCATGCCCATCATCTTGTCCTGGTGAGCATGTGGGCATGTATTGAATTTGACCCGCATATATGTTTTTTGTTGCCATTCTGAAAGAAACTTGTAATAAGCAAGCAAATATTGCTGGAAATTATGGATGAATGTCTTAAAGAGGCATTTATTTGGGCATATAAGAACTTCTTGTATCTTGAAATGCCTCTTGATACTTACAGTGACCTTATCATGAACAAGTTATGTTTTAATTAAAATCAGTAGGATATAACAAATCGTATTTAGCTAAATTGTTGATTAAAGTCAGGGATTTGAGTCTTAAATTATTTTACTTTCGTGATGGGAATAGATCTTCATATTTCTTTTTTTGGTAGGTAGATGGTGCAATTTCATCACAAGTACTATAACTCTTTCAGAAAAATGCTATTCAGAATCTCTTCTTACCTGAAATTCTACACCTGACAGCAGTATTTTTAGTTTGGATATCTGTGGTCCTAGTATTATTGGATTTTTCCTTGGCTAGGAATATTGTTTCCATTGAAGTTGTTGTTAAAGAAATAAAAATGGGCCAGGCGCAGTGGTTCACGTCTGTAATCTTAGCACTTGGGAGGCCAAGTCAAGCAGATCACTTGAGTTTAAGAGTTAGAGACCAGCCTGGGCAACATAGTGAGATACCATCTCTACAAAAATTAAAAACAATCAGACATGGTGGTGCATACCTGTGTTTCCAGCCTCTTGGGAGGCTGAGGCAGAAGGATGGCTTGAGCCCACAAGTTTGAGGCTGCAGTAAGCCAAGCTCACGCCACAGCCCTCCCGCCTGGGTGATAGTGTGAGACCTGTCTCAAAAAAATAAAATAAAAATAAAAATAAATAAATAAATAAAAATAAAAAGGGACATACTCTGTTGGTAGGACTTTAATAGTTAAATTGGGAACTACTGAAATTGATTCTAATCATGAAGGGTTATGGTGGGTGTTTTTGTTCGTGTCTTAGGGGTTTTGTTTTTGTTTTTAAAGAAATAAGGTGATAGTTTTATGATCCCAAATGAAATTTCTGAATGCAGTATCTTCCAATATGCAGGCTGGGGATTTTAAGTTTTGGATATAAAATTTGTTACCACCCCATTATCTTATAAAAAATCAGGCACTGGCTGGGCGCGGTGGCTCACGCCTGTAATCCTAGCACTTTGGGAGGCTGAGGTGGGTGGATCACGAGGTCAGGAGATCGAGACCATCCTGGCTAATATGGTGAAATCCCGTCTCTACTGAAAATACAAAGTGGTGGTGGGTGCCTGTAGTCCCAGCTACTCGGGAGGCTGAGGCAGGAGAATGGCGTGAAACTGGGAGGCGAAACTTGCAGTGAGCAGAGATTGCGCCACTGCACTCCAGCCTGGGCAACAGAGCAAGGCTCTGTCTCAAAAAAAAAAAAAAAAAAAAAAAATCATAGACACCAACTATCTCACTTAAAATATTTATAAACATATGCCATGGATGTATTATAGACCACAAAAATGGTTTGGGAGCCATTAAAATATTACATGTATATGAACTTTATAAAGATGATTAGGAGGAGATAGGCCTTTATAGACAAATAAAGTTCGTGAGAAGGATACAATATGAATTCTTTTCCTGAAAAAAAAAACAAAAAACAAAAAACAGATATACATATAAATGACCTAAGAAAACTATATTATAAAAATGTGTTTAGTTGTATTGTCACAAACATTTCCAAATTGATATGCCCATTATCTTCTGGTTCATGATTATTCAGCAAATAAAAATAAATAAATAAATAAATAAAAAAGAAATTTATGTTTTTAAAAAGTCTTAGTTACTATTTTTGTCCTTTCCAAAACGTATTCACTTGTGCTAACTGTTGTGAGAAACACGTGTATTTTTCTAGTTCCCATCTATTATTCCTTGCTGTCTGTTTCTGACCTGAAAAGCAGCTTCTAGTGAAGAGCTATCACTAGAGGAACAGGACTTGGCTGAATGAATTAGGTTTTATTGAGTTTTTAATTTAATATGGGTAAAGCAGGCTCAGCAGGGTTGAAATGGACGAAACAATGGCACAACTTTATTACTTTTCTCCAGGGCATGGATTATAGGGGATATTTTAGAATAAAGAAAAACTAAAATTCTTGGCATTAAAATGCTTCGATTTCCTATTTATAGCAGTGATGCATATATAATTTTTCATATTGGAGTAGTATTAAGGTTTTTCTGATTAAAATCTCCATACGGTTTCTTCTGGCCAGTAGACTTCCTCCATCCCCAGATGTGACCCCTTTTAGACTAATAAAGCCTCTTGATAATACTTATAATACTTGTCACAGAGCAGGACTGACACTCACTTAGTGAAGGACTTGTATTATATCAGGCTTTGCTCTATGTAAGTTTTATATTTTCAGGAATATTCTTAAATCCCTTAAAGAAAAAAATGAAAATAAAGTAGAAATACATTTATTTTAGACATTGTTTTATATATATATATATATATATATATATATATTTTTTTTTTTTTTTTTTTTTTGAGACAGAGTTTCACTCTTGTTACCCAGGCTGGAGTGCAATGGCGTGATCTCGGCTCACTGCAACCTCTGCCTCCCAGGTTCAAGTGATTCTCCTGTCTCAACCTCCCCAGTAGCTGAGATTACAGGCGCCTGCCACCATGTCCAAATAATTTTTTTTTTTTGTATTTTTAGTAGAGACAGAGTTTCACCATGTTGGCCAGGCTGGTCTCAAGCTCCTGACCTCAGGTGATCCACCCGCCTCGGCCTCTCAGAGTGCTGGAATTACAAGTGTGAGCCACTGTGCCTGGCCATTAATAAATACTACGTAAATAAAATACACTCTATACTCTTATATGACACACCATGTTAGTTTTTAAAACTTGGGAGTAATTTCTGTTTATTAGTAATTTTGGTTCTGACTAGGTTTCTAGGTTGCTTAACAAAGCTTTTATTGTACTACAAGTAAAGTTCATTTACAGTAAAAAATGAAAGAAAATAATGGTGTTATTTAATAGTAATAACCAAACCAAGCAATTAAATATATTTTTTAACAATTTTAAAATCAGCTTTCTGAGAAAACCAGGTTTAGAAGCAGGCAAAACATTCAGTTGTGAAAGACACTTTTGGGAACTTCAGATCCTTCAGAGATTAATTATAGTGATATGAAAAGTAGAGTGTGTTCCACTGTCTTCCATGTGGGAGCTTTTTGGCTCTGCTGCTTTTTGTTGCAGAAGCATCCAGTCCAGAATGAGTTAGGTGTTTTGTAAGTTTCTCTCAGTCTCAAACAGTCTGTGCTCTTCCCTTGATTTGGCTTTGATAGTTTTGAACATACAGCTATTTTCCTGACTGGCCCTCAGTTTGGATTTGTGTGGTGTTTCCCTGTGATCAGAGTCAGACTTTGCATTCTGGGCCGAAACCTTCCAGAAACGAGGCTGTGCTGCCCTTCCTCTGTCCTGCTGAGTGGTTCGGGGTTTCAGATTGTTCCTGACTGCAGACACTTTCTGTGGCTTCTCGATGAGGATGCTGTCTGCCAGCTTCTCTGCTGTCAAGCCGCTCCTTATCTCTTTGTAATTACTGGCATCTTGGAGGAAGTACTTTGTACAATCTAAGTACCCTGTGCTTCACTAAATTTAATCATTCGTTTGTATCATTATGGGCTCGTGCCTTCCATTTGGACTCTGTGGGCGGTAATCTCTTACTGTCATGATTTTCATGCGCAGATGGCCTCAGATTTGGCTCTGGAGAGCTCCTTCAAGCTGGCTTTGTGTCCTTTCAGCCTGTGCCCAGCATTCTTTGAGCTGTTTCTTGCTTTTGGACTCATCCTATTCTTTCCCTGCTCCAGCCCCAGAATCAGCCATTTCCCCAGGAGAATGGCGTGTTTGCGCTTTTGGAGGTTCAGCTCTCAGGTCGTCTCAGCAGAGCTAGAGGGGAAGAATGTACATGTCTGTGTTTGTGTATATACGTGTGTGTGCATGTCTGTATGTATGTGTGTATATATGTGAATGCGTATGTGTGTCTATGTAAGTGTGCATGTGTATACATGTGTATGCGTGCATGTCTATGTGAATGTCTATGTGTGTGCATGTGTGTATGTATATGTCTGTATTGTGAATGTGTGTGTGCGCGTATGTGCGCGTGTCTGAGTGTATACCTGTATATGTGTGCATGCGTGTGTGCATGTGTATGCCTATGTGTGATATGTGTGTCTGTGCATGTCTATGTATGTGTGTACACATGTGTATGTGCACATGTCTATGCCCTCCCGACATGGTCTTCTTGGCCCTGTGGGTGCCCTCTTCCTCCTGCACTGGGCTGCTGCCTCCATTCTCCCTACCCCAGGCCCTCCCACCCCCAGCCTAGTGCACGTGCTTCCCTGGCATTGCCCATTTCGTGGCTTCAGGACCAAATGGCTCAGGAGGGAAGATCAGTTACTGACTTCCCCCTGGAACGGGCATCTCATAAGGTGAAGATCAGTGCCTGTCACCTCCCTCTCGTGGCTAGCATAGCAGTGGACGTAAGTGCATGTCATCAACTGTTGAGGAGATGAATTTCATCGCCTGTTGAACAGAAGTTAGAAGAGAAAGGGGAAAGTGGAAGGGAATGAATGATAAAATGTGGGGAAGCACTTGCCAGAGGTGAAAAACGAAGCTATGTGCATTTAGGGGAATTATGGACATTTTTCATGCTGTAGGCTCCGGTAAGCCCCATGCTAACACCAGGGGCGCTTTAAGCCTGTCATGAGGCTCTGAGCTGGGGAGCAGGCATGGTTCCCTGGTAATGTGGTTTCTGCCGCAACTGGGACATTTGTCATTTGGACAGTAATATAGATTTCTAAGTAAAGTGTGGTAAGAATGACGTTTACTAGCTTTCTGATCTCAGTTAATGCGACTTTGAAAGTATGTTTTTTAGAGGTGCTTTGGTACTTTTCGTAAAGAGCATGAAGCTTGACCTTCTATGAGTCTGCACTGGAAAAGGGCTTTCATGTGCCAAGTAAAAAGGGAACTCACAATATTAGCCATATTGTTGAGATCAGGTGGTTTTTTTTTTCTTTGGCAACAACCAAAAACAATCCTACAAGTATATTGTACATCAAGAAAACATAGGTTCTTTTGAAAAGAACCATAGTCAGATTTGCTGTAGACTTCTCTGTGGCCCTAAATGCCAGAAGAAAAAGGAACAGTTGCTTCAACATTTGGAGAGAAAGAAACTGACCCAAGATTCTTACTATTTAGCTAGACTGTCATTTGATACGGAAAAACAGTAGAAGACACATCCAGATAATGCAAGAGCTCAAAAAAAGATTGTTCTTGTATTCTTCTTGGGGAAAAATTGCTTAGAAAATAGAGATATCTAGATAACTAAGAAATCGACAAGCAAACATCAAAATGAAGCCCCAAACCCAAGCCTAAGGAAAGGCCGAGTGTGGGCCTGGGGTGACCAGCACAGTGACCACTCGCCCACGTGGAGGGGGTACTGGAAAACTGATAAATCCCAACTGAAATGTATTCTAAGTATAAAACACACACCAGATTTCAAATATGATGTTGGAAAAGAAGAATACAAACTATCTCTTTAGAAATTTTTATATTGATTGCATGTTGAAATGATTTTGTATATATCACATTAAATAAAATTTATTGAAACTAATTTCACCTGTTTTTACTTTTAAAGTAAAACTAGTAGAAAATATTAAATTACATATATGGCTTGTATATTTCTATTGAGCAGCATTGGTATAGGTGAAATGAATTAAAATTGATTATTGAAACTGATTAAGCATATAGAATTGAGTATAACTACAGAATTGAATGCAAAATCTCTAAACTAGTTCTTGAAAAAATAGTTTTGTGGAAGAATAACATAATAATAATAGATGGTAGGGTTGAGGGAGTCAAAGGAAGTAAAATCACATTAAAATCACATTCATTTAAAAGTTTTTTTCTCCACTTTCTTTCTCTTTTTTATTATATTTTAAGTTCTAGGGTACATGTGCACAACGTGCAGGTTTGTTACATAGGTATACATGTGCCATGTTGGTTTGCTGCACCCATCAACTCATCATTTACATTAGGTATTTCTCCTAATGCTATCCCTCCCCCTCCCTCCTACCCCCTGACAGGCCCCAGTGTGTGATGTTCTCCACCCTGTGTCCATGTGTTCTCATTGTTCAACTCCCACTTATAAGTGAGAACATGTGATGTTTGGTTTTGTGTCCTTGTGATAGTTTGCATAGAATGATGGTTTCCAGCTTCGCCCACGTCCCTACAAAGTACACAAACTCATCCTTTTTTATGGCTGCATAGTATTCCATGGTGTGTATGTTCCACATTTTCTTAATCCAGTCTGTCATTGATGGATATTTTGGTTGGTTCCAAGCCTTTGCTGTTGTGAATAGTGCCACAATAAACATACGTGTGCATGTGTCTTTATCATAGAATGATTTACAATCCTTTGGGTATATACCCAGTAATGAGATTGCTGGGTCAAATGGTAATTCTAGTTCTAGATCCTTGAGGAATCGCCACACTGTCTTCCACAATGGTTGAATTAATTTACATTCCCACCAACAGTGTAAAAGCGTTACTATTTCTCCACATCCTCTCCAGCATCTGTTGTTTCCTGACTTTTTAATGATTGCCATTCTAACTGGCGTGAGATGGTATCTCGTTGTGGTTTTGGTTTGCATTTCTCTGATGATCAGTGATGATGAGCATTTTTTCATGTGTCTGTTGGCTGCATAGGTGTCTTCTTTTTAGAAGTGTCTGTTCATATCCTTTGCCCACTTTTGATGGGGTTGTTTTGTTTTTTTCTTGTAAATTTGTTTGAGTTCTTTGTAGATTCTGAGTATTAGCCCTTTGTCTGATATGTAGATTGCAAAAATTTTCTCCCATTCTGTAGGTTGCCTGTTCACTCTGATGGTAGTTTCTTTTGCTGTGCAGAAGCTTGTTAGTTTAATTAGATCCCTTTGTCTATTTTGGCTTTTGCTGCCATTGCTTTTGGTGTTTTAGTCATGAAGTCTTTGCCCATGCCTATGTCCTGAATGGTATTGCCTAGGTTTTCTTTTAGGGTTTTAGGGTTTTAGGTCTAACATTTAAGTCTTTAATCCATCTTGAATTAATTTTTGTATATGGTATAAGGAAGGGATCCAGTTTCAGCTTTCTACATATGGCTAGCCAGTTTTCCCAGCACTATTTACTAAATAGGGAATCCTTTCCCCATTTCTTGTCTTTGTCAAGTTTGTCAAAGATCAGATGGTTGTAGATGTGTGGTGTTATTTCTGAGGTCTCTGTTCTGTTCCATTGGTCTACATGTCTGTTTTGGTACCAGTACCATACTGTTTTGGTTACTGTAGCCTTGTACTATAGTTTGAAGTCAGGTAGTGTGATGCCTCCAGCTTTGTTCTTTTTGCTTAGGATTGTCTTGGCAGTGTGGGCTCTTTTTTGGTTCCATATGAACTTTAGAGTAGTTTTTTCCAATTCTGTGAAGAAAGTCATTGGTAGCTTGATGGGGATGGCATTGAATCTATAAATTACTTTTGGCAGTATGGCCATTTTCATGAAGTTGATTATTCCTATCCATGAGCATGGAATATTCTTCCATTTGTTTGTGTCTTCTTTTATTTAGTTGAGCAGTGGTTTGTAGTTCTCCTTGAAGAGGTCCTTCACGTCCCTTGTAAGTTGGATTCCTAGGTATTTTATTCTCTTTGTAGCAATTGTGAGTGGAAGTTCACTCATGATTTGGCTGTTTGTCTGTTAATGGTGTATAGGAATTCTTCTGATTTTTTCACTTTGATTTTGTATCCTGATACTTTGCTGAAGTTGCTTATCAGCTTAAGGAGATTTGGGGCTGAAACGATGGGGTTTTCTAAATATACCATCATGTCATCTGCAAACAGGGACAATTTGACTTCCTCATTTCCTAATTGAATACCCTTTATTTCTTTCTCTTGCCTGATTGCCCTGGCCAGAACTTCCAACACTATGTTGAATAGGAGTGGTGAGAGAAGGCATCCTTGTCTTGTGCCGGTTTTCAAAAGGAATGCTTCCAGTTTTTGCCCATTCAGTATGATATTGGCTGTGGGTTTGTCATAAATAGCTCTTACTATTTTGAAATATGTTCCATCAATACCTAGTTTATTGAGAGTTTTTAGCATGAATGGCTGTTGAATTTCGTCGAAGGTCTTTTCTGCATCTATTGAGATAATCATGTGGTTTTTGTCTTTGGTTCTGTTTATATGATGGATTACGTTTATTGATTTGCATATGTTGAAGCAGCCTTGCATCCCAGGGATGAAGCCGACTTGATCGTGGTGGATAAGCTTTTTGATGTGCTGCTGGATTCGGTTTGCCAGTATTTTATTGAGGATTTTTGCATCGATGTTCATCTGGGATATTGGTCTAAAGTTCTCTTTTTTTGTTGTGTCTCTACCAGGCTTTGGTATCAGGATGATATTGGCCGCATAAAATGAGTTAGGGAGGATTCTGCCTTTTTCTGTTTTTTGGAATAGTTTCAGAAGGAATGGTACCAGCTCCTCTTTGTACCTCTGGTAGAATTTGGCTGTGAATCTGTCTGGTCCTGGACTTCTTTTGATTGGTAGGCTATTAATTATTGCCTCAATTTCAGAGCCTGTTATTGGTCTATTCAGGGATTCAGCTTCTTCCTGGTTTAGTCTTGGGAGGGTGTATGTGTCCAGGAATTTATCTATTTCTTCTAGATTTTCTAGTTTATTTGCACAGAGGTGTTTATGGTATTCTCTGATAGTAGTTTGTATTTCTGTGGGATTGGTGATGATACCTCCTTTATCATTTTTTATTGCATCTATTTGATTCTTCTCTCTTTTTTTCTTTATTAGTCTTGCTAGCCATCTATCAATTTTGTTGATCTTTTCAAAAAACCAGCTCCTGGATTCATTGATTTTTTTCAAAGTTTTTTTGTGTCTCTATCTCCTTTAGTTCTGCTCTGGTCTTAATTATTTATTGCCTTCTTCTAGCTTTTGAATTTGTTTGCTCTTGCTTCTCTCGTTCTTTTAATTGTGATGTTAGGGTGTTGATTTTAGATCTTTCCTGCTTTCTTTTGTGGGCACTTAGTGCTATAAATTTCCCTCTACACACTGCTTTAAATGTGTCCCAGAGATTCTGGTACGTTGTGTCTTTGTTCTCATTGGTTTCAAAGAACATCTTTATTTCTGCTTTCATTTCGTTATTTTCCCACCAGTCATTCAGGAGCAGGTTGTTCGGTTTCCATGTAGTTGTGCGGTTTTGAGTGAGTTTCTTAATCCTGAGTTCTAATTTGATTGCACTGTGGTTCGAGAGACAGCTTGTTGTGATTTCTGTTCTTTTACATTTGCTGAGGAGTGTTTTACTACCAATTATGTGGTCAATTTTAGAATAAATATGATGTGGTGCTGAGAAGAACATATATTCTGTTGATTTGGGGTGTAGAATTCTGTAGATGTATATTAGGTCTGCTTGGTCCAGAGCTGAGTTCATCTTCACTTTCTTTATGGTGTCTTTCAATGACATTTTTAAGGCATTTTTAATTTTAATCAAATTTCTCAATCTTTTCTCTTATGGTTAATGCTTTTTACAAGTCGATTAAGAAATCCTTCTCTATTCCAAGGTCAGAAAGATATTTATTCTTTTTGAAAGAGTAAAGCTTTGTTTTGACATGTACATGCTTAATCCACCTGGAGTTGATTTTCCTGTATTCTGTGGGACAGAAATGTAGTTTCTTTTTTCTCTCCTCAGATGGATAACCATTTTGTCCTCCTTTCCACATTGATCTGCCATGCTGTCTCTACTGAATATGAAAGTTCCATATGTGTGGGACTCTTTTTGTGTTCTCTGCCTCAGAGGTTTGCAAACGTTTTCTGTAAAAGGTCAGGTAGTAAATATTTTCAGCCGTGAGAACCATGTAATCTCTGTTGCCACTACTCAACGTTGTTATTGTAGTGTAAAAGCGACCACATACAATATAGAAATGAATGAATGTGGCTGGTTTCCAGTGGGGCTTTATTTATTTACGGACACTGAAACGTGAATTTTGTTTAACTTTCATGTGCCACAAAATATTATCCTTTAACAGGGTTTTTCAACTATTTTTAAATATAAAAATCATTCTTAGCTCATGGGCTGTACAGAAATCCAGGTGGTGGGCCGGCCCACAGGCTCTAGTTTACACTGTTCCGCTGACCTACGCTGATACCACCCTGCTGTAACGACTGTAGCTCCATAACAAGGCCTCGTGTCTGGTAACAAAGCCCCTGCCTTCTTATTCCTCTTCAGCTATGTTTTGGCAATTATTGATCCTGTCCACTTCCATCTATGTATTATAACCTGCTTATTGAGTGCCATGAAAAACCCTCTTGGGATTTCAGTTGGAGTACTTATGAACAAAACTATCTTTCCATTTAGTTAGACTTGCTTCAAAGTCTTTTAGTGAATGTTTATAATTTTATTTGTTAAGGTTGTTCATATCTTTTGTTAGATTTATATGTGGGTATTTATAGTTTATCTGCTATTATAAGTACTGAATATTTATTTAAAATTGTTTTCTAGTTGTTGGTTGCTGGTAGATAGTAGTGCTGTTGACTTATAACCAGCTTCATTTAAAGCTGTTTGCTTTAAATGTATGTCTGTTGAGTCTTTTGTGTTTTCTTTGCTGTAGTAGCAGCAAACACCTAATAGCGCCTGGTGTGCGGGCTGTGTTCTAAGATAGCTAATAAGATAGGTCATAGTGAGATTAGGGCACTGTTGTTACCCATTTTGAAATTGGAACATCCGGAGGTTAAGGAACGTGTCTGGGGCCATTTGAGTGGTGAGTGGCAGAGGCGGGATTCTAGCCCAGGCAATCGCACCCAGAGTCCATGCCTTTAGCCCGAGCTCCACACCATTGTCTGTGTCATCTGAAAGTCCTGATGGCTTCATTTCCTTCTTTCCAGTCTTAGGCATTTATTCCCTCTTACTGTTGCATTTCTGTGGCTAGGCCCTCTGCTAGAATAGGAATAGTAATGGTCATTGTGGGTAACTTTGTCTCCTTCCTTCCTGATTTTTTTTTTTTTGAGACAGGGTCTTCCTGTCACCCAGGCTAGTGTGCAGTGGTGCAATCACGGCTCACTGCTGCCTTGTCTTCCTAGGCTCAGGTGATCCTTCCACCTCCCAAGTAGCTGGGACTGCAGGCGAGTGCCACTGTGCCTGGCTAAGTTTTTGCAGATTTTCCCTCCACTGTGGGGCTTGGTTATTAATGAGTGTTAAATTTTACTAAATGCTTTTTCTGGGTCGATTGAGATGATTCTATCATATTCCTTAATTCACTGTACGACACTTGTAGCTTTTCTAATATGAAACAGTCCTTCCATTCCTGGGATAAATTCAGCATTGTTATGGCATATGATTATTATTTTTAATCCACTGTTAAGAGTCTAGTTGCTAATTAGTATTTTTCCATTTATATTCATGAATGAAATGGACCCATAATTTTGTTTTTCTTGTATGATCCTTATATTTTTTTAGTACCATGGTCAAGAATGAATTGAGAATATTTTTTGTTTTTATCTGTTCTGGAAGAGATTGTATATGATTGGAATATATTTCTTGACAGTTTGACAGTTTCACATGTAAAACCACCTGAGCTTGGTGTTTCTTTGTGGGAAATACGTAAACCATTGTTTTCATTTTTGTATTAATTATGAGAGTATTCAGCATTTTAAAAATGTGTTTTTGAGTCCATTTTGACTCTCAGTTTTTTGAAAATTTTCAAGCTTATTGGAAAAAAACTCTTGCTAGAACTTGTTAATATTTGCTCTGGATATAGTTTAGTGTTTTTTTTTTAAACCAATATTACTTACGTGTTTTTTTTTTTTTTTTTTTTGAGACGGAGTCTCGCTCTGTCGCCCAGGCTGGAGGGCAGTGGCCGGATCTCAGCTCACTGCAAGCTCCGCCTCCCAGGTTCATGCCATTCTCCTGCCTCAGCCTCCCGAGTAGCTGGGACTACAGGCGCCTGCCACATCGCCCGGCTAGTTTTTTGTATTTTTTAGTAGAGACAGGATTTCACCGTGTTAGCCAGGATGGTCTTGATCTCCTGACCTCGTGATCCACCCATCTCAGCCTCCCAAAGTGCTGGGATTACAGACTTGAGCCACCGCGCCCGGCCTACTTACGCGTTTTTAAAAAATATATATTTTTCCAGAAGTTTGTCTGTCTCTCTAAACCACTGGCTTTTGGCTTTGTTGTTCTTTTTTAAATCTTTGTTTTTCTTTTCATTGGTATCTCCAGTTTAATTTTCTTCCTTCTCTACTATTTTTCTTTTTAAATTTATTAAGTTGGACACCTAAGTTGCTAGTTTTTATTTAGCCTTTTAAGAATCTAATAGAAACTTGTTTTATGACTCTAAATTACTGTGTTTTAAAAGTTAGCATTCATTCATTCACCAGCCATCTGGCACCTGCCATGTGCTAGGCACTGTTCTCGGCATTCAGTCAGAAACGAATGACAAGGTTAACCACTGTCTTTTTGGCAGCTGTTGAGATGTTCCTATATTAATAGAATTCCTAATATTGAACAGTTCTTACACTCCTCAAGTAACCTTTGCCTGGCCATCATCTATTATTTACCCAATATAAAACTATATCTAATTTGCTGACATTAAAAATAGAACTTCATCTCTATATTAAAGTGGAATTGGCCTGGAGTTTGAGAGAGAGAGAGAGAGTGAGCGAGCATGTGTGTGTGTGTGTGTGTGTGTGTGTGTGTGTGTGTGTTTAGGTTTTAGAATCAAGGTTATGTCCATTTTATAAAATTAATTTGGGACCCTGTGTTTTTTCCTGGGCCCTAGAACAGTTTAAGTCTGATGGGCGATCTGGGTTAAGGAAACCTTGAGGATGGGCACTTTCTCCCCAGTTTGGTCCGAAGCCGGGACCCGCACAGGCCCCAGGCTGCTGGGTCGGAAGCTCCTTACTCACCAGACACTTGCAAACCCAGTACCGTGAGGCACTCAAGCAATTTTGTGGTTGGTCATTGCTGACTAGTATCAGGTTGCTTCTGCTCTTGCCTTCAGGGGAGGTGGGTCAGGAGTAGAAAGGCCCTGGAGGGTCTGGTCCTTCTTTGGTGCTCTCCGTGTGACTCAGCCTTCGGTCCCTACCTCAGGCAGCCTGGCACCGATGGTGATGCAGCTGCCCTGTGGCAGGTGCTCAGCGAAACCCCAGACTTGTTCTCCTTGTTTCCTGTCCACTTACTCTTTGGTCATCCGTGCATCACTGGGGGCCTGTTTTCTTGCAGTCCAGAGTTACCTGGAGGTTGCCGGTCTCTTGGGCCCAGCAGCCCCCACCACATTCAAGTCCCTGCCCATGAGTCTCCTCTTCAGAGAGGCCTTTCCTGTCCACCCAGCTGCGTGGGGCCTCAGCTGCACACTCACCATCTCTGACCGCCGCTCTGCTATCCTCACGGCATCGATCACTGACTGAGACCGCGCGACTGACTGAGACCGCGCGACTGACTGAGACTGTGCGGCTGGCTGTCAGGATGCTGGTGGAGGGAAGAGTGAGGAGTGCCAGCTTCAGCAGAACTCCTCATTCTGCCTGCCTTGGCAGCCACAGACACCTGCTCGAGTGAAGGTGGCAGCGTGGTGCCATTGCTTGGGTATTTGGAACCTGACCTTCCTGTATGTGAATTTTCCTTTGCTCATCCAGTCCTTAGACTCACTTCCTCTATTCATAATTAATTCTGTGACACTTGTTTTCTGCTGAGGACCACTGACTTCGTGGCCACTTCCTGCTGCAGGCTTAGACGATGGTTTCCTCCCCAACTCACATGCCAGCCATTCAGTTCATGTTGCCCAGTAACTGCCTTTTATAGTTGGTATTTTTGGAGTGATTAAATATGTTAATAATTTAGAAGGCAAAATATATTATAATAACACTGGAGCCAGAATGATAAGGAAATACTGTAGCAATAGGCTCAGTAGAAAATGATTAATATTTTCGTAAGATATTTAAAATAGCAAATCCAATTAGTTAGTACAGAGATGGAAATAAAAAACAAAGTAATCGAATAATCCCCTCACTGGCCATTTCCAGCATAGATGGAGAAAGACAATTTTAAAGTCCATTTTTGAACTTAGATTCTTTTGCTGCTGCCGCCTATGACATGGAAAGAGATTCTAAAATGTAGAGAAAGTGAACTTTACAACCTTATGTCCTTTGAAATTTGCTTAGAGGTTCATTTGCTCAGAGACGTATACGTATTAGAACCATCCAGAGAGTGTTTCTGAAATGCTGGTGCCCAGGCCCCTCCCCTCTCAATTAGGGTCTGTCTCTGGGCAGGTGCTGGCACTGGGTAAAATTACTCCCCAGGTTACTTTGTGTGCAGCTGGATCCCTACGGTGCCTTTCTGCTTCTCAGAGGGCCTCTCCGAGCCCTGCAGGAACCAGGTGGAGAAGCTGCTTACCTGGGTGGGCCCTTTGGTTCCTATGCACAACGGCTGATCCAGAAAATATGGTGTCTTCATGCACAAGAAGGGAATGGTGGGAGTGTCTTCTTGGATTTGGCTAATTTGAACAGGAAGCTCTGCAATTGAAGCAAATCTTGCAGTATCCCCCTAACTGATAGGAAACACGCACTGCTGCCTGGCCCAGTGGCCTGGCCTGGCCACTCACAGCATCTTTTTCTCGAGCATGTGGATGGACTTGGGGGCTTGTTTCCAGGCTGTTGTGGAAGAAGCAGATCCTGTTCTTCCTGAGCCCAGCCTCACCCTGAGCAGCCTCAGTTACCCGTGATTCACCCCCAGCCCCAAGGTGAGATGATCCCAACAGTATTTTAAAGGAAATAAAATACTGCATCACACCTTTTAGTCTTTGAACTCCTGAAAAATCAAAATAACAGAAACACTGTTGTAAAGAGATTAGAAGAATGCAAGAAAATGAGGTAAAAGCATGTCAATAACCTTCATTTCCATGAAGGTGTGTGAGTCGATGTTTAAATGTGAGTGCTGTAGCCACAAAACAAGGATGGAGAGCAAGATCCTTCCTGGGAGTGTCTTCCATAGAGACTTCAGTTCTTTTGAGTGCTTGAAACCAGTTTTTCCAGATCTCTGTTGAGTCTGACTCATTTGTTTTGGTTTCCTGAGGACACTCTCAAAAGGCTTCATCTGTCCTGTTTACAGAATAGGAACTATTTTTCTTGCCACAATGACGGGACTTGGGTAGGATGCTTGGGGTTTTTTTTGTTGTTGTTTGTTTTTTTTTTTGTTTTTGTTTTTGTTTTTCAGAATTCTGTTTCCATGGAACTCCTGGGTCAGCTAGGGTAGCTTGAACCCAAGTTTATCTTCCCCCTCTCAGAATCCCATCGAAATGAATGGGACATAAAAATGGGGCAAAACCAGCGAGGGTTGCACCCACATTCCGGAAACTTTAAAAAGTTTCTTTGGGACTTGCAGATGGGGCTGGATGGAGAAGGCCTGTAGGGCCCACTGAACCCCACTGACACCCTTGGAAGGCCATAGGCATGGGTAGGGGGTGGGGTGCTCTTTAATTCTTTTTCCCTGCTGTGGCTCAGTGGCATTTGGGAGTGGGCCCTGAGGAGCTCCCAGGTTCAGGCAGGTACCACACTGGAAGCCGGGAAGGTGGGGGCCATTCTTGTGCCTGTGAACAGCACTGTGTGGAAGGATGCTGGCCAGGGACTCCTCCAGTCACTGAAGAGAGATGGACGTAAGTTCCCTCGTAAACACCACCCTGATGGGCCACCGCCCTGCACTTGTCCCTGATGGGATCCTCAAATATGGGTATAAGCATTCATTTGCACCACTGTTCCAGGTTGTGAGCAGAGAGAGGGTTCATGACGCACCCCATGTGTGGGTGCCCCTCCTGCCGTCTATAAGCAGAACTGACGGGGACCTTTGAGGAAAGCTCCTTGTGGGCATGGGGTGTTATACTTCTGTAAACATGTGCATCATGCTCTACAAATTTAAAAATGCCAATGATTAAGCAAAAAACAAAAAAATGACATGAAGACAGGCTGAGAAGGAAAGGGGCTGGCAGGTAGGAAGCCACAGATGGGCAAGAGGAGCACGCTGAGTCACGGAGGGATTATCATGGAGGCACACGGGTGTGATCAGAGGAACAAAGTATTTACCTGAAGCCATAAAGAAGCAGAATCGACACAACAGAATAAGCAACCAGTGATGTTTGGGGCAAACTTGAGAAGCCTTCCCAGGATATGAAGGAGGAAGCACCAAAGCCATGGGGACATGTGAGAGAGGAGATGACAGAAAGGGGACAGAGAGCCCAGGTGTGACGGTTGGCATTCATAAGGAGGATACGAGAACAGGCGAAACAGATGCCATGGTGGTTCTCCTGCACGGAAGACCTAAGTATGCAGACAGGAAGGCACTCCCTGAGTGTCAGCTAAAAAGTACCAATATGATACTGAGACATCCTGGTGGAATCGTTGGCTGTCAAGGATAAGAAAAGAGTGCTACAAAGGACCCAGCCAAAAAAGCTGATAAAAGAACAAAAATCAAATTGACCACAAACTTTTGCAACATTACATGTTGAAAGAATCCAGAAAAAATTCATGATTGTAAAGGAAACATTGCAACACAGGAACTTTATATACCTGCTCAAGTTGTCATTTGCATCTGGAGGTGGTGAAACGGTGTGTTCAGATCAGCAGGTCGGGGAGGATGAGCGGGGGTGGAGGACATGTGCATGTCTGCCTCCAGGCAGGCCTTTTTCTGGGAGCTGGACGTCTTCCCTTGGCACCCCATAGATGTCTGAGGCTCAGCAGCTTACAGTCGAGTGTCAACCAGCTTCCTCCCAGACAGACCTCCTTTGCTGGCTCAGCATAGGGCATCACTGTCCCCCAAGTTGCTCAAGAGTCCCAGCCCTCTTTCCCTGCCCCTCTACATCTCATAAAGCAAGAAGGCTGCATGCTTCTCTCCAGTCCTGCTGCCTCCTTCTCCTGCCTCCATCGGTTCCCTGGACAGTTGGTTACAAGAGCCTCCTTGCCTCCTCTCTCTCCCCCAAGTTGGAAGCAAGTGTTTTTATTAAAACTCTGATCTCATTAGGTTTCTGTGCTGCTGAAATCCCTTTGCTGACTTTTTATTGCCCATGGGATCAAGTCCGAAATCTTCACCACTCTCAGGCTCCAGCCTCCTCCCTGCCTGTCTCTGCACACTGCCTCCAGCCTCTTGGCTTCTGGAACCTCCTGGTGGTTTTCACCTCCGAGGAAGTCTGCAGCCAGCTCTGCCCTTTGTCTGGAATACTCACCCACTATAGGCCCACCTGCCCTCCAGGCAGTCTCCTACCACCCAGGCTGTGTGGGGCTCTTCTTCCATTCCCCCATCTCCTTGGTGTCTCGTTGGCAACTTGAATCAAACTTGCTGTTCTCTCTTCTGACTAGACTGTGAGAGTCCCAAGGGCAGTGGTGCTCAGTAGGTGCCTGTGAGTGTGTGGTGGCACATAATGGTGCTGTCCAGCATAGGCTTTTGGAAACTACCTATAAATGAACAATCTGCATTGAGTCTGTCAGTCACCATCCAACAGGTAAATGCTCACTGTCCCACTGCACGGATACACCGTGGCGTTTCCCTAGGTCCCTGTTGACTTCACTGCTGATGTGGGTACAGGCTTTTTCTATAATTAGAAATGCTGAGATGAAAAATCTTGCCCATGTGTTTTTGGGCACCTCTATAACATCTCCTAAGGGTAAATCTCAGAAGCAGAATCTTGGGTCGTCTAGATTGTCAACATCTTTCTGTCCCATACCTGAATGTGTTCATTTCCTCATATTCTAGCAAACACTGGACATCTTAATTGTTTTTGGATTCCTTGCTAGGAGCTAAACCCGTTTTATTACTTTTCATGTTGCAAATTAAGGTGAATAACTTTTTGTTTGTGCTAGTTGCATCTCTCTTTTTGTGAATTCCTGTTGTTATTCTTTGCATGGTGTTCTAATTTAGTCCGTTTACATTTAGTGCAGTTGTTGATATAGGTAGGCTTAAGTCTGTCATCTTACTCTTTGTTTATCTCCCCTTATGGTTTTTGTTCCTCTTTTGCTCATTTCCTGCCATCTTTGGCGTTGACTATTTGTTAGTTTTCTACTACATTTTGTCCACTGGCTTGTTCTCTGATTCAGCTGTGGTCTTGCAGGGCCCCCTATCTGGATGCATCCTCCTTGGCTCCGTGGCACCCTCATGCTCCATGTAGACTCAGCTCTGTGCCCTGATCAGGCTGTCATCCCCACACAAGAGCTGGGGCACTGGTGGGCTGGCCTCCTGAGTGTCCCTTGTTTCAGGGCTCTCACTTGTATGCTACCTCCACCCAGTGCTGACAACAGTTGCCTCTGATCTTTCGTTCTCTTTTACACTTGTTTGCTAGTCTGTTTTCCCCTTTTCTAATCTGTCCAGAATCAACCTGATACGTGTGTGTGTGTGTGTGTGTGTGTGTATATATATATGTGTGTGTGTGTGTGTATATATATGTATATGTATTCTTGCTCTGTTTCCCAGGCTGGGGTGCAGTGGCGTGATCTTGGCTTACTGCAACCTCCGCCTCCTGGTTTTAAGCAATTCTCCTGCCTCAGCCTCTGGAGTAGCTGGGATTACAGATGCATGCCACCCTACCCGGCTAATTTTTTTTTTTTTTTTGTCTTTAAAAAAAGTACATTTTACCTTGTTGGCCAGACTGATCTTGAACTCCTGACCTTGTGATCTGCCCGCCTTAGCCTCCCAAAGTGCTGGGATTACAGGCGTGAGCCACGATGCCTGGCCTGATATCCTTTAAAAAGGATTACAGAATCCTAAAACGCTATGGCTAGAATGGACTTTAGAGATTTCATGTCAGCAAAGATGAAGAAATTTGAACAAAAGTTAAAGTTAAGAATTACTAGTAATTTTTTCCTAAAGCATGTATTTTATTATATAATCAAAAGTGAGATAGAATATATTCTAGGATCAAAACTCTGTTTCCTATTAGATAAATATATTTGTGTCTAGTCCCTTTAGTAGTTTCTTCAGTATTTTTTCCTTCTTCGTGCAGCCATGTCCAGGGAAGAGTCAGTCATTTCAGTTTGAGAAATTCAAGTCAGTTGTTGTAGCCTTTTTTTTTTTTTTTTTTGAGATGGAGTCTTGCTGTGTTGCCCAGGCTGGAGTGCAGTGGCGCGATCTTGTCTCGCTGCAAGCTCCGCCTCCCGGGTCACGCTATTCTCCTGCCTCAGCCTCCCAAGTACCTGGGACTACAGGTGCCTGTCACCATGCCCGGCTAATTTTTTGTATTTTTAGTAGAGATGGGGTTTCACCATGTTAGCCAGGATGGTCTTGAGCTCCTGACCTTGTGATCCGCCCGCCTTGACCTCCCAAAGTGCTGAGATTACAGGCGTGAGCCACCGTGCCTGGCCTGTAGCATCTTTTAAGTGTGGACTACTTACCTTACATTTAACCACGAAATTATTCCTGAACCAGATAAAATCACTAGTCAGTGTACTTTCTCTTAAAAATAAATGACTCATGTAAAATTCAATGTCCATTATGACTGAAAACCTGTAGTGAACTAGGAATAGAAAAATGCTGCTTTTTCATGAGCGAAAACACCTGTGTCAGTCAACATCGTATGTAATAGCGAGTGGCTGGAGATACTTCCACTCCAGTCAGGAACAAGGGTGAGTACCATGACCCTGTTTAGATATTCTACAACAGTGCTCCCCAACCTTTTTGCTATCAGAGACTGGTTTCGTGAAAGCCAGTTTTTCCATGGACTGCTAGGTCTGTTTGTACAGAATTCTTTTGGCCGCAAACCCACCTCTGGTGGTGAGAATGTTTTCCCTTTTGGTGCAAGGAGAGCATCTGCTACATGGGAGTTTCATCGCCTGCTTTTGAGAAGAAAGGGGGAAGTCAGACTGGCCTTCCTGCACCATTGTTTTTTAAGTGCCTTTAGCTCAAAATAACCCTCCTGCCAAAGTAGCATATTTTTGGGTGGGATAGTCTGCCACCCGTCAGTGAGCAGGTGATTTTAATAAATATTTCCATTGTCGAAGTCAAATAAAATATACTGACAAATCTGGAAATTTAAAACGTTTTATTCAGGAAGCAAGAATTGCAATTTGGGGTATACACACAGACCAGGTGGTCTTCAGTATGTCTGAAGAACAGAGCAGGTTGGGAGTTTTACCAGAAAGAGAAAGGTTTCATATTGTCTTGGAAGAAAGCTCGTTGGCACTAGAGAAGTTTTGGGGAGCTGGCGAGCTGGGATTGGTGAGTGACAGTGGTAGGTAAAACTGGTCTCAGAGTCAAGAGGGTTGTTTCAGTGGCTCCTAGGTAAAACTTGTTTTAGGGTTACAGCAGGCTGTTTCAGCAACTGGGCTTCTGAAAATTTTAACTCTTTTTAATTTTTTTTTGTTTTTTTTTTGGGTGAGACAGAGTCTCACTCTGTCGCCCAGGCTAGTGTGCAGTGGTGCGATCTTGGCTCACTGCAACCTCCACCTCCCAGGTTCAAGCGTTTCTCCTGCCTCAGCCTCCCAAGTAGCTGGGACTACAGGTGTGTGCCACCATGCCTGGCTAATTTTTGTATTTTTAGTAGAGATGGAGTTTCACCATGTTGGCCAGGCTGGTCTTGAACTCCTGACCTCAGGTGATCTGCCCACCTTGGCCTCCTAAAGTGCTGGGATTACAGGCATGAGCCACTGAGCCCAGCCAAAATTTAACTCTTGAAGCAGGTGCCCTGAGTGCTTTTTCCCCTCAACCCTATCTCTGGTTTAGTTGGGTATTACAAGAATAACCCAACTCATAAAATCAACTTTTAGACCATTTTAAGGTCCGTCAGAAAGGCCAGTCTGAAGATTTCTCTGTTTTGTGCTCTGATCTTTTGGCTTGACCACAGTGACCCATTGGGACTCATGCCAAGCCCACTCACCCTGGCTTAACACATAATTCTAAGAGGGTTTCTCCTTTATCTTCCAAGGACATTCATGTTTATCTGTAAAAGTAGCTAATATTTAATGATATTTTGCTCTGTATACATTTTTTCTCCTATAGACATTTACCATTAGTCATTATTCATTGTAGACAATGTAATGATTCTAACAGCTAACATTTATAGAGCACTTACCATGACTAAGGAATTGCATATTGTATTTAATACGGTCATCTACAGATGAGATAGGTGTTATATCCATTTCCTAGGTTAGGAAAATGAGGCACAAAAGTTACCTTGTCCAAGATGATATAGACCGTAAGTCCTAGAGGTAGGAGGTACCCCAGATCTGTTGGGCCTAATCTGGCCAGTTAGCCCTCATGCTGTCCAGCTTCTCATACATCCATGCTAAAAGCTTACCACCCATGTGTAAGTAGTTGTAAGCAGTTCATCTAATGAGCAATTGTCTGTCATTTGGAAGGCTCCTTTTAACAGCCTGTTCCTGACGTGGAGTAGCAGTCTTCTAGCAGCTGCCAGATAACAGTTCAGTAGTTATTACCTTCAGTTGTCAGATTGTAGAAATGGCATAGGAGTAGAGCTAAAGCTTTCTTTGTATGCCTAGAAATAAGATATTGATTAATGAAAAATAGTTGATGTAAATTTCTAAAACTGTGTGAAAATGGTTTGGCATTATATCATAAAGTTGAGAACACACACTCCCTTTGACCCGGTAATGCCGCTTCTTGTTGCTTACCAGAGATGGTCATGTGCTCATCTCTATTGGGACATATATAAGATTATTCAGAGTTGTATTTTTTTGTAATAGCCCTAGACAAAATAAATAAACAAATAATAACCCAAATGTTGTCCATCAGTGGCAAAATGGATGAATAGTGCTATTTCATTCATATAATAAAACACCATTCAGAAACACAAATGAACAAAATACATGTAACATGGTTGATTCTTAAACATAATTTTGAGGCTGGGCATGATGGTTCATGCCTGCAATCCCAATGCTTTGAGATCTAAAGAGGAGGATCACTTGAGGCTGGGAGTTCAAGACCAGCCTGGGCAACATAGCAAAACCTTGTCTCTACAAAAGTAAAAAATTAAAAAAAATTAGCCAGGCATGGTGGTGCACACCTGTATCCCAGCTACTTGGGAGGCTGAGATGGAAGGATTATTAAGCTTAGAAGTTCAAGGCTGCAGTGAGCTGTGATTGTACCACTGCACTCCAGCCTGGGTGACAGAACAAGACTGTCTCAGAAAATTGGTTGGGTCCGGTGGCTCATGCTTATAATCCCAGCACTTTGGGGGGACTGAGGTGGGTGGATCACTTGAGGTCAAGAGTTCAAGACTAGCCTGGTCAACGTGGTGAAACCACTTCTCTACAAAAAATACAAAAATTAGGCTGGCGTGATGACACGTGCCTGTAATTCCAGCTACTCGAGAGGCTGAGGCAGGAGAATCACTTGAACTGGGGAGGTGGAGGTTGCAGTGAGCTGAGATTGCACCACTGCACTCCATCCTTGGCACTCCAGCCTGAGGGACAGAGGGAGACTCCATCTGTAAAAAAAAAAGTATGTGTTTGCAGATTGTTTTGCTTGTGTGTTCAAGGGATCCAACTTGACCTGCATTCGAGATGAACGTATGGTTTATGAAGAAGTTTGGTGATGGAATATTTCTGGAAGAACAGGACGCTTAGAATAATTATTCTGTCATTCTGTGCTTTTCTTTTGTAAATTGAATTCCTCTGTTTATGAAGAACACAACCTTTTTTTTTTTTGAGACAGAGTCCTGCTCTGTTGCCCAGGCTGAAGTGCAGTGGCATGATCTCAGCTCACTACATCCTCAACCTCTTGGGCTCAAGGGATCTTGGCTCACTGTAACCTCGGCGTCCCGGGCTCAAGCAATCTTCCCACCTCAGCCTCCTAGGTAGCTGGGACCACGAACATGCACCACTATGCCTTGCTAATTTTTTGTAGAGATGGAGTTTCACCATGTTGCCCAGGCTGGTTTCAAACTCCTGGGCTCAAGCTGTCTGCCTGCCTTGGCCTCCCAAAGTGCTGGCATTACAGCGTGAGCCACTGCACCCAGGCTAGAAAACAAACTTTTGACAGGTTGCATATAAATCAATTCCTGGGGTCATGAGAAACTATGTTATTTGAAGCAAATACATACTTTTTTGATTTATTGCCCACCCCCCACCCTACAATTAATCAGGCTTTTGTTTATTGGGTTTGCTTAATGTCAGGTAGAGCTCTGCTCAGGAGTGTGGCTGACCAGTCACATCCAGCAGTGGGGCAGGGCAGGGGTCGGAGGTCTCCACCCCCATGTGCCCTGGATCCTGCTTCCGAGAGGGACTTCTGGCAGCATCTAAAGACCAGACTTTTAAGACATTCTTTTTTTTTACATTTTATTTTATTTTAGATTTGGAGGTACATGGGCATGCTTGTTAATGGGTAGGGATTTGGCTTGTGGTGTACCCATCACCCAGTGGTGAATACTGCACCCAGCGGGTAATTTTTCAGCCCTCCCCCATTTTGGAGTACTCAGTATCTATTATTTCCATCTTCATTTTAAAAAATTTTTAAGATATTTAAAAAATAATACTTTTGGCTGGGCGCGATGACTCACGCCTGTAATCCCAGCACTCTGGGAGGCCAAGGTGGGTGGATCACTTGAGGTCAGGAGTTTGAGACCAGCCTGACCAGCATGGTGAAACGCCACCTCTACTAAAAATACAGAAATTAGCCGGATGTGGTGGCGCACACCTGTAATCTCAGCTACTTGGGAGGCTGAGGCAGAAGAATCTCTTGAACCTGAGAGGTGGAGGTTACAGTGAGCTGAGATTGTGCCACTACACTCCAGCCTGTGCAACAGAGTGAGACTCTGTCTCCAATAATAATAATAAATAATAATAAATAATAATAATAATAATAAATAATAATAAATAATAATAATAATAAATAATAATTATTATTGGAGGATTGCAGTTGAAATTCAAATAAATCTCTAAGGTCAATAATTTGTATTTATATGACTTATAATCAATAACTATAAATTTAAAAATCACCAGAAGTGCAAATGCCCATGTTTCTGGGGACAAGTGTGTGTGTGGTAAAATGTAAATAAAATAGTAAGTCCCAGAAGTAACTGTTCCCCTGAGAAATCTTGGAAGCATTTTCTGAAAAGTGTGTGCGTATGTGAGCACCTGAAGTGGCCCAAGGCTGAGATGCCTTTGCCAGAGGCCTTCCTGCCAGAAGGCAGCTGAGCAAACAGTCTCCAGCCTGCAGGAAAAGGGAGGCCAGCCAGGTAGGAGGCAGGAGGGGACAAGAGGGGTGACTTCGTGTCCCCTTGAAACACACATGGGCTGCCACCTCTCTGTTTGCCTAACCTGGAGAAACTACCTTTAGACACTGGATCCACGGCAAGGGTGCCACAAAAAGGTGCCGTGGGTGGTTCTGCAGTGTTCACGGCAGACTTCCTCTGCGCTCAGGATCACCAGTCTTTCAGCAGAGAAAAGAACTTAGAGATGAATTTCATAGCTGTGGGTTATTTATATCCTTAAAATGGAGATGGAGAAGGAAGTGTGTCAATGAGGAAGGTAAATTACGTTTTAGTGAAAGAACTTGCCTGGACATGACAGCTTGTTAGGTGGTGCTGATAATATCTATAAATCCTTGTTTCATTGTGCACTAAAGTATTCCAAACATGCCTGGCTAAGAATCTTTCATAACCAACAAGTTGACAGGAGGTAAAATAACTATATCAGTGCACAGGAAAAAGCACCCATGCTTCGTCCTGGGGGGACTTGCAACTTGCTTCTTTCTGCGGAATAAATTTACGATAATGGTTAACATCTATTTGAGGGTTTACTATGTGTGAGGCACTGAACTGCTTACTTTATATTATCCCATTTAATCTTACCTGAAGGATAAATATTATTATTTCCATTTTATTGTGAGGAAGCTGAGGTACATAGAGGTCATTCCAAGGTCATAAAGTTAGGAGGTGGTGAGGCTGGGTTGGCACCAGGCCCTGGAACCACAAGGCACTGACTGCGGGTCCTGTTGCCCTTGAGTCCTCCTATGGTCTAGGTGGTTTTAGGTCATATTTTGTGTAATGACAGATTTTCTTTTTTTTACTTTTCTTTTTTGAGAAAAAAGGGTCTCGCTTTGTTGCCCAGGCTGGAGTACAGTGGCACAGTCTTGGCTTACTGCAACCTCCTCCTCCTGGGCTCAGGCAATCCTCCCTGCTTAGCCTCCTCAGTAGCTGGGACTACAGGTATGCGCCACCACGCCTGGGTAATTTTTGCATTTTTTGTAGAGGCAGGGTTTCACTATGTTGGCCAGGCTGGTCTCAAATTTCTGGCCTCAAGTGATCTGCCCACCTCAGCCTCCCAAAGTGCTGGGATTACTGTCATGAGCCAACACGCCCAACCATGACAGATTTTCAATATTTTTTCCTTTCTGTTTCCAAAAATTAAACATATTGTGTATGACTAATTCCTGTGTGGGGGTAGTAGATCCTCAAACTACTACTGGATTAAAAGTCTTTAAAAACAAAGTTGTTTTTATCTGGAAAATTGTTGATATATCTACATGAGCAACATATAACTCGAGGTCTGTTATCAGAGAGGTGTGCTTTTTAAAGCAAATAATCACTGCTTGATGCATTCACCTTGCCCCGCTGTGTTAAATGAAAGCTTGAAAATTGCCAGAATTTTGATGTTTTGCAGCAATGTATTCCAGTGCCTTTATGATAATAGTAAAAGTTTGTCCTGACTATCACAATTCCAGTCCCAGTGTATTTATTTTAAAGTCTTAACCTCTTAAAAATAAAATTATATGCTTTAAGATGAGTGTTCCAAATTCTGCTTGATCCTGTGCAATAGAAATATGAGGAGTTTGGCCAGATTACCTCTTAGTGTCTTTTTCTACATTGTAACTCTCCAATTTTGTAAGATATTTGTTTGTATTAGTCTCCTACCCTAAGTTCTATACCTTAAACATTTTTATATTAGAGTTAACACGATGCCAAATGCACAGGAATTACTTAATAGTCATTATGAGTGGGTTTTAATAGAAGTTTAAATTGTTAACTAAGTCAATGAGACATTTGCTTATTTGTGTATAATAAAGAAATATATTTTTCTCTTGGGAAGTAGCTTATTATTTTATTGAATTCATTTCAGTCATTTAGCATCTTAATTTAAAGGGATTTTTATATAGCCTTTTAAAAAATTAAACCTTTTGATATAATCATAGATTTATATGCAGTTATTAGAAATAATAGACGCCCAGGTGTGGTGGCACATGCCTGTAACCCCAGCTACTTTGGGAGGCTGAGGCAGGAGAATTGCTCGAGCCCAGGAGTTTGCGTTCAGCCTGAACAACACAATGAAACCCTGTAAAGAAAAAATAGTAGAAAAAGAAATAATAGAGATATACTGTATGCCTTTTGCCCATTTTCCCCCAGAGATAACATCTTGCAGAACTATAGTACATTGTCAACCAGGATATTGACAATGAAACAGGATCCAGAACATTTTTATCACCTCAAAGATCCCTTTTACTGCCTTTTTATAGCCACGCCCTCTTTCCCCACCTCGAACTCTTCCTTCACCCCCGGTTACCACCATCAGTCTTTCAAGAATCTTGTGTAAAAGGAATCCTACAGCATGTAAGCTCTTGGGATTCACTTTTCTCATTCATAATCCTCTGAGCGCCATCCAGGTTGTCCCATGGATTAGCAGTCTGTCCCTTTTTTTTTTTTTCTTTGAGACGGAGTTTTGCTCGTTGCCCAGGCTGGAGTACAATGGCATGATCTCAGCTCACTGCAACCCCTCCACCCCCAACCCTGGATTCAAGGGATTCTCCTGCCTCAGCCTCCCAAATAGCTGGGGTTACAGGCATGCGCCACTATGCTCGGCTAATTTTGTATTTTTAGTAGAGATGGGGTTTCTCCACGTTGGTCAGGCTGGTCTCGAACTCCTGACCTCAGGTGATCCGCCTGCCTCAGCCTCCCAAAGTGCTGGGGTTACAGACATGAGCCACCGTGCCTGGCCAGTCTGTTCCTTTTTATTGGTAGATAGTTTTCCCTGGTATGGATGCACCACAGTTTAGTTAACCAATTACCTGTTGAAGGACACGAGAGTTGTTTCCAGTTTGTGGCTACTTTTCTATATATATTTGTATACAGGTTTTTCTATGAACATGAATTTTCATTTGTTTGGATAAGTGCCCAGGAGTACAGTTTCTGGGTGATGCTGTAGTTGCATGTTTAGTATTTTTTTATTATTATTATACTTTTAAGTTTTAGGGTACATGTGCACAACATGCAGGTTTGTTACATATGTATACGTGTGCCATGTTGGTGTGCTGCACCCATTAACTCATCATTTACATTAGGTATATCTCCTAATGCTACCCTCCCCACTTCTCCCACCCCACAACAGGCCCTGGTGTGTGATGTTCCCTGCCCTGTGTCTAGGTGTTCTCATTGTTCAATTCCCACCTATGAGTGAGAACATGTGGTGTTTGGATTTTTTGTCCTTGCGATAGTTTGCTGAGAATGATGGTTTCCAGCTTTGTCCATGTCCCTACAAAGGACACAAGCTCATCATTTTTTATGGCTGCATAGTATTCCATGGTATATATGTGCCACATTTTCTTAATCCAGTCTATCATTGACATTTGGGTTGGTTCCAAGTCTTTGAATAGTACTGCAATAAATATACATGTGCATGCTCTATAAAGATAGCAGCATGATTTATAATCTTTTGGGTATATACCCAGTAATGGGATGGCTGGGTCAAATGGTATTTCTAGTTCTAGATCCTTGAGGAGTCACCACACTGTCTTCCCCAATTGTTGAACTAGTTCACAGTCTCACCAACAGTGTAAAAGCGTTCTTATTTCTCTACATCCTCTCCAGCACCTATTGTTTCCTGGCTTTTTAATGATCACCATTCTAACTGGTGTGAGATGGTATATCATTGTGGTTTTGATTTGCATTTCTCTGATGGCCAGTCATGATGAGCATTTTTTTTTTTTTTTTTTTGAGACGGAGTCTTGCACTGTTGCCCAGGCTGGAGTGCAGTGGTGTCATCTCAGCTCACTGCAAGCTCTGCCTCCCGGGTTTACGCCATTCTCCTGCCTCAGCCTCCCTAATAGCTGGGACTACAGGCGCCCGCCAGCACGCCCGGCTAATTTTTTGTATTTTTAGTAGAGAGAGGGTTTCACTGTGTTAGCCAGGATGGTCTCGATCTCCTGACCTCGTGATCCATCCACCACAGCCTCCCAAAGTGCTGGGATTACAGGTGTGAGCCACCGTGCCCGGCCGCATGTTTAGTTTTATAGGAAACTGCCAAACTGTTTTCCAGAGTGGCCATATCTTTTTACGTTCCCATCAGCAATGTGTGATCCAGTTTCCCCTAAGCAGCATTTGGTGTTGTCACTGTTTTTTATTTTAGCCATTCTGACTGTTGTGTGGTGATGGCTCGTTGTGGTTTGAATTCGCATTTCCCTAATACTTAATGATTTCAAACGTATTTTCATCTGTTTGTTGGCCATCCTTTATCCTCTTCAGTGAAATATCTGTGTCTTTTGCCCGTTTTCTGATTGAATTATTTGCTTTCTTGCTGTTGTGTTTTAGGAGTTCTTTGCCCATTCTAGCTATCTATCTTTATTGGATGTGTCATTTGCAGTTGTTTCGCTCATTCTGTGACTTATCTTTGCAGTCTTCACAGGGTCTTTTGTGGAGCAAACATTTGAAATCATGCTTTTGGTGTCAAGTCTTCAAACTCTTTGCCTAGTCCTAGATCCCAAAGACTTTTTCCTCCTGTGTTTTTTTATCTTAAAGTTTCATATATTATATTTAAATCCATAGTTCATTTTGAGTTAATTTTTGTTTAAGATACGAGATTAGGTCAAGGTCTTGTTTGTTTGTTTGTTTGGCTTATGGAGGTCTTACCCCAGTGCCAAATGGTGCAAAACTGTCTCTGCCACTAAATTGTTTTTGTACCTTTGTCAAAGATTGCTTGGGCATATGGACATATTTGTATAGATCTACTTTTGGATTCTCTGTTCTGTTCATTTGATCTATGTCCCTCTGTCAACACTGCACTGTCTTGATTACTGTAATTGTTTAAAAAGACTTGAAACCTGCGCGGTGGCTCATGCCTGTAATCCTACCACTTTGAGAGGCCGAGATGGGAGGATCGCCTGAGGTCAGGACTTTGACACTAGCTTGGCCAACATGGTGAAATCCCGTCTCTACTAAAAATACAAAAATTAGCTGGGCATACTGGTGTGCGCCTGTGATCCCAGCTACTTGGAAGGCTGAGGCAGGAGAATTGCTTTAATCCGGGAGGCAGAGGTTGCAGTGAGCCAAGATCACACAACTGCACTCCAGCCTGGGCGAAAGAATGAGACTTCATTTAAAAAAAAAAAAGCCTTGAAATTGGGTAGACTGGTTAGTTCTGTATTTTTTCTTTTTTCTGAAAATGTTTTAGCTGTTGTAGTTCCTTTGCCTTTCCACATAAATTTTAGGATAATCTTGTCTATACAAAAAATTGACTGGAAGTTTGGTAGGATTTGTATTAAATATGCGTATCGATTTGGGGAAAATTGATGTCTTTACTGTGTTGAGTCTTCCAATCTGTGGACAGACACAGTGTGTCTTCTCATTTATTTAAATTTCCTTTGATTTCTTTCATCTGCATTTCGTTTTCCGTTTCCAAGTCCTATACATGTTTTGTTAGATTTACAACTAAACATTGTCTTCTATTGAACAATTGCCAATGGCATTGTATTTTTAATTTCAGTGTCCATGTGTTCATTGCTCGTATATAGAAATATAGTTGATTTTCATATGCTCATCTTGTGTACTGCAACCTTGCTGAACTCACTTATTAGTTGTATGAGTTTTACGTTTTATTTAAAGTTCCAATTATTTAGCACTTTCTGTGTGCCAGGCATTATGCTAAAGCTTTCTTGTACTTGTCCAAGCCAGTAAATGGTGGAACTAGGATCTTGATACATAAATCATTTATCCACTTCATTAGTTCATTTCACAAATTCTTAAGCAGAGCTTATTTGAACCACAATGAATCTAGACCAAGATCCTGCCCTCCTGAGCCCACAGTCTGAAACTGGCCGAAGTAATGCAAGTGATTATGTAGCTATGATATGTTCAAAGTAAATAAGTAGATTTATTACAACTGAATGCATTTACTAGCTCATTCTGTAAGTGGGTGAGGCAAGGAAGGGCACCTTAGCTGGTCTGGAGTGGGGTGGGGATGCCCAGAGAGGGCTTCCTAAAGAAACAATGTTGCAGGGCATGATGGCTTACACCTGTAATCCCAGCACTTTGGGAGGCAAAGGCAGGAGGATCACTTGATCCCAGGAGTTTGAGAGCAGCCTGGGCAACATAGTGAGACCCTGGCTGTAAAGAAAGAAAGAGAGAAGAAAGAAAGGAAAGAAGGAGAAAGAACCCATGTTAATTTTCCCAAGCTTATTGATTCTTAACTCATTTCAATTTTTGACATTCAGAGATGTCTGTGATCAAAGCTCATATGAAGAGAATTCTAAACGTTGTTTGCCAAAGAACCCAAGAACTCCTGGCCCAAATTGAATGCAGCTCTCCCCTCGTCTCTGTGTCCTCCTCACCTCCTTCACCTGCTGCTGTCTCAACCTGGCCCCTTCCATCCGGCCCCTGAGCCCCAGACTCTGTGGCCTCCCCAAGCGGCCAGCACAGTCACGTCTAAGTCGACCTGACCGTCTGCCTGCTGGGTGCCGCTGGGTGCCGCTGGGTGCTGCTGGGTGCTGCTGGCACTGGCCCCCCTGCACATTCTCCATGCCTTCCTTTCCATGGCACCAGTTTCTGCCTCTCCTTTGGGTTTCTTTGCCCCTTCCTCCTGGCAAGCTGGGTTTTGGAGTCATTTGGGATGGAAGGTGGGCCATGTGAGGAGCTGTAGGGTCAGGCCCCCTCTCTGCCAGTCCATTTTGGAAAAATCCTCCATGTCACTAAGCTCTTGTAACAATAGCTACAAAAGTTGCTTGTTAGTTGGGAACTGAAATCTGCCTGGATAGAGATTTGCCCTCAGATGGATTTCCAGGTAAAGACAGATCCCCGTCCCCATTGAGCAGGGAAGGAGTGGTCCCTCCCTGGCAGTGCTGTGTCCTCTGACGGCACGCAGCACTTCAGGGTTACTCTGTCAGGTGGCATGGCTCTCCCTTTGCACGGGAGTGAGTGTCCCACAGCCAGCACTGTCCCTGCCTGCACCTTTCCTCCCAGCCCCATGGCCATGTGCTGAGTGCACCAGCCCTGTTCTGCCTTCGGACTGAGGAGGCGTGTTCCTCTTCCGTGTCTCCCTGTCTGTAGGAGCGATCTCTCTTTGAGTCGGCGTGGAAGAAGGAGAAGGACATCGTTTCCAAGGAGATAGAGAAGCTCCGCACGTCCATCCAGACCCTGTGCAAGAGTGCACTTCCCCTGGGGAAGATCATGGACTACATCCAGGAAGACGTGGATGCCATGCAGAATGAGCTGCAGCTGTGGCACAGCGAGAACAGGCAGCACGCCGAGGCCCTGCAGCAGGAGCAGAGGTTGGGGGTAGCAGGGGGGTAGTAATGGGGGGTGCCCTGCAGCAGGAGGAGAGGTGGGGGGTAGTAATGGGGGGTGCCCTGCAGCAGGAGCAGGGGTTGGGGGGTAGGAGAAGGGTAATGGGGAGGGGGCCCTGCAGCAGGAGCAGAGGTTGGGGGTAGCAGGGGGGGTAGTAATGGGGGGTGCCCTGCAGCAGGAGGAGAGGTGGGGGGTAGTAATGGGGGGTGCCCTGCAGCAGGAGCAGGGGTGGGGGGGTAGGAGAAGGGTAATGGGGAGGGGGCCCTGCAGCAGGAGCAGGGGTCGGGGGGAGCAGGAGGGTAATGGGGAGGGGGTCCTGCAGCAGGAGCAGGGGTGGGGGGGAGCAGGAGGGTAATGGGGAGGGGGTCCTGCAGCAGGAGCAGGGGTGGGGGGTAGCGGAGGGGGGAGTAATGGGGAGGGGGCCCTGCAGCAGGAACAGGTTGGGGGGTAAGAGGAGGGTAATGGGGAGGGGGCCCTGTAGCAGGAGCGGGGGTGGGGGGGTAGGAGGAGGGTAATGGGGAGGGGGCCCTGTAGCAGGAGCAGAGTTGGGGGGGAGCAGGAGGGTAATGGGGAGGGGGCCCTGCAGCAGGAGCAGGGGTGGGGGGTAGCAGAGGCAGGGAGTAATGGGGAGGGGGCCCTGCAGCAGGAACAGGTTGAGGGGTAGGGGGAGGGTAATGGGGAGGGGGCCCTGCAGCAGGAGCACAGGTGGGGGGTAGCAGAGTCGGGATAGTAATGGGGAGGGGGTCCTGCAGCAGGAATAGGTTGGGGGGGTAGCAGGTGGGTAGTAATGGGGAGGCCCTGCAGCAGGAGCAGAGGTGGGGGGTAGCGGCGGGAGGAGTAATGGGGAGGGGGCCCTGTAGCAGGAACAGATTGGGGGTAGTAGAGGGGAGGTCCCCAAAGTCGATGGGGACTTTGCAGCATACCTCCTTGTCCCAGAGGCTGTTCTGTATATAATTTAAGGGCTTCAAGCTTATCATTGAAGAAATATTAACTGCTGCTTTTATAAATCTCATGTTTGACTTCACTTTTGGTTGTGGCAGGGGTTGTGAAAATAAGAAATAAATTTTATCCTTTTCTTTGGATGAAATGAATAATTTACTTCTGTTGTCTTTCAATGTCTTACTTAAGAAGCCAACACACAATGAGATGAGAGAGTGACGAGCCGCTGGTTTTCTTCTCCCTCAGTATCACAGACTGTGCCGTGGAGCCCTTAAAGGCTGAGCTCGCGGAGCTGGAGCAGCTGATCAAAGACCAGCAAGACAAGATCTGTGCTGTGAAGGCCAACATCCTCAAGAACGAAGAAAAAATCCAGAAAATGGTGTATAGTATCAATTTGACTTCGAGAAGGTGAACACTCAAAAGTTTCAGAGATGAAAAGTCACCTCAGTTTAAAAGCAAAAAGGAAGATAGAAAATCGTTACTCTTTTAAGTTCCAGTTTGCTAAGAAAATGAACAGTTTACAATGTTATTATCCAGCTAATTTTCAGAGCTTTAAAACTGTCAGCATGTTAAGTGTATTAAAAAAACCATGTTTTCTTACCTCCTTCGAGATGGAATACTGGCTAGTTATAAATAGCGCTTCCAAACACCTCTGTGAAAGGTTTTTTGAAAGCCTGTTCTTTGTGTTTCTGCTGTACCCTGTTTAGTTCTGTACCAGAACTCTCCAGCAGGTAAGTGGTGTGGCCGTACCGAGGGAACAGTAGTCCTTTATTTTGGTTTAGTGGAAAGACTCTCAGAGGTCCATGCAGAATGAAGGATGACTGTTTACTTTCTGATAGGCACTTGATAAGTAGAATGAGGCCTGAAAATGAATAAATTATATTTTTAGTTAATTTCCATTTGAAAGGGCTAATCTCTGCCTGTCTCCATATAAGGTACCTATCTACTGGATTGTTTTCATTTTTGTTTTTTGACCTCTTTGTAATTGCATGTACTTCTCTATGTAATTTTCTTCTTGATCTCTACTATCTTTTGCTTGTGTTTCCAGTCCTTGAAGTTCATAAATTTAAAAAGGAGATTTCAGGATGGCCTTTGCAGACATTGTCTGGATATGAAATTGTCTTGGGCTACATCCTCACTTTCTTCAGCATTTTACCCTGGTTTTCCTCAGGCACAGGCTAGCACAGCTACCCTTGAGTCCTTGTTCTCCTTAGGAGGGTCTTGCTCTGCGAGGCACTGGCATCATGCCTTTTCCTTTGCATGGGTGTGTACACCTGAGAGACAGGTAGCTTAGGAAAAATGACATAAGGAAGACTTACAAGGCTGCTCTGATTTACGATGTTTTTTGATGTTAGCCATTTTTTTTGAAATTGTTTTTTAATGCAAAAGTTTTTTTAAAAACATGGTTTATAGTTTTTCACTTACATATACTATTGTAAATACGTAGCAGAGTCTTAAGTTATTGTATAAAACATTTCATTGTGTTTGAAGACATACTTATGGGTCTTAAGGTCTGGGTCCTAATACTTTTATTTTTAAATAGTGTGTTTATTATGTAAACTAAGGAGTGCCATTTAAAATGTGAGGATTGCCTGAAAAGGTTTTGTTTCTTTTTTTTTTTTTTTTAAGATGGAGTCTTACTCTGTCACCCAGCTGGAGTGCAGTGGTGCGATCTCGGCTCACTGCAATCTCAGCCTCCCAAGTTCAAGTGATTCTCTTGCCTCAACCTCCTGAGTAACCAGGACTACAGGTGCACGCCACCACGCCCGGCTAATTTTTGTATTTTTAGTAGAGATGGGGTTTCACCATGTTGGCCAGGATGGTCTTGATCTCCTGACCTCGTGATCCGCCCGCCTCAGCCTCCCAAAGTGCTGGGATTACAGGCGTGAGCCACTGCACCCTGCCAGGTTTTGTTTCTTTAAGGATTAGCACAAATGGCACCGTTGGGTTTTTCTTCATACAATTTCCAAAATAAATTCTGTACTAAGGTTGTTATATGACTTTCTGAGCTGAGTAAGTTCAGGAGCAGATTATTAAGATCTGCCATTCTGAAACGTTGGTCTTTTTCTCCTTCCTATAGTGCACCATAAAATTCTGTTTGATCAGATTATAATGAATACATTTTGGGGGAGTGGAGGGACATTAGTTAAGTAGTCCTTCGTATATTTATAATCTCTTTTCTACTGAATCAAATGACTTAGCCATGACCCTGAATGGACCTTGTTTCACTTCAAGTTAAGATGTCTGCCTTTTATGAATTTGTATATATGAATAGAATTTGGGGATTGCAAAAAATTGCATACATTGTATGTAAGTAAAATTTTTTATGAAGTAGTCTGTCAAATTGTATCATAAAGTTTATTTTTCTTTTATACACAAATCATTAAAAATAATCACATATTTTTTTCCATAAGTGTATGGATTGTGCAGTTCAATTCACACATGGAAAAATCATAAGCATTTAGATTTTTTATTTTCAAATGTGTGCATTTTGTTTTTCTCATGAAGAAAGTTCAGGGAAATGTATCTTTTCATTCATATTATGACACGTACCTCTTTTCAGTATAAAATGAAGTTTTATAAGATAGGTAAGCATTTACTGGAAATCGTAAGATCATTTGTGAAGTTTTAGAAGGTCTCTACACGTGATTGTTACTGTATCTTATCCTAGACACCAGATCCTGATCTTATTTGAGAAATTTAAGTTTTCTCTTATTTTGAGAAAATACACAAATGGGATTATTAAGTATTTTTCTATACTTTGGTGTATAAGTTTTCAGGGAGTACTGGAGTCATACTTCCAGAATTTGAATTTAAAAGTTGAGCTGATGATAATTTATATTCAAAGGAAATTCATAATAAACCTTTGGAAGAAATAGTTCAAGACTAAAATGCAGCTTTCTACTTTGATATTCATCCTTATCTTTCTTTTTAATAATCAACTTTTAAAAACTGAAATCAATCAAGAAGAATGATGTCATTTGGTGATATGAAGTGCTACTTAGGATTTGGGTGATACGGAATTCTAGTCAGTGTATTGGCGAGTGCCCCTGAACTATTCCGGTGCTGCTCTTCCGAGCTGCCCTGGACTCATGGGATTTATCTTCTATTGGTCGATGTGTACAGTGTCATGGTGCACGAATGAGAGAAAAGATGGCCAGGGCCTTTGAGCAGCTTTTGGATCAGTAGCCAGTGTGAGGCAGCAGCAAGCAGGATGAGCAGCCTGTTTGAGCTTCTGCAGGAACCTGCTTCAGAAGGAGGCCACGCCCAAGCAGGATCAAGGCTCAGCATGTCACCATCAGGGAAGACACTAAACACCCAGACCTGGACTTGGCTCCCCCTTCTGGACTCTTCTTTCCACACCCAAAAGTGCAGAGAGTAAATAACCTTGTTCATGGCACCTCTACCACTGTGGGCTCCTCTGAGGGGCTCTCCAGCAAAGACTAACGTAGCAAAGTAGAAGTAAGAAAAATTCTAACTCAAGCATGGGCCAGCCTAAGTCGGAGGGGAAGGAATAGCTGTTCTCAGCCGTTCTCAAATGTAACTACTTGCTGCATTTGGGCTCTGAGTTTAACTCTATCCTAGGATACACTTTATTAATAAAAACATTTTATATTTTTCTAAAAGGTGTTTCAATAAGTATGGTTTATGCAAGCTTTACATTGGGGCATTAGTAAAGCCCCCTAGTCAGAACCCCTTTTTGATTATTACGTGTATTTTCGTAAAGGGAGATTGGGAGGGACTTTGGTTTCTTTTAAATTCAGCAAGAGAAATTTAAATGACTTTTAAAGCTATAGAACTTGGCGGGGCATGGTGGCTCACACCTGTAATCCCAGCACTTTGGGAGGCCAAGGCAGGCAGATCACCTGAGGTCAGGAGTTTGAGATCGGCCTGGCCAACATGGTGAAACCCTGTCTCTACTAAAAATTAAAAAAAAAAAAAATTAGCCAGGCATGGTGGTGGGCGCCTGTAATCCCAGCTACTTGGGAGGCTGAGGCAGAAGAATTGCTTGAACCAGGGAGGCGGAGGTTGCAGTGAGCTGAGATTGTGCCACTGTACTCCAGCCTGTGTGAAAGAGTGAGACCCTGTCTAAAAAAAACACACACAAAACTTCTTTTGGCCAGCCGTGGTGGCTCATGCGTGCAATCCCAGTATTTTCAGAGGCCAAGACGTGAGACTCACTTGAGCCCAGGAGTTCGTGACCAGCCCTGGCAACATAGTGAGTGAGGCCCCATCAAAACAAAAAAGCTGGGTGTGGTGATCCGTGCCTGTAGTCCTGGTTACTCAGGAGGCTGAGGTGGTAGGATCACTTGAGCCCAGCAGGTTGAGGCTACGGTGAGTCACAGTCATGCCACTGCATGCCAGGCTGGGTGACAGAGCAAAATCCACTCTAAAATATTAATAATAATACATAAAACTTGTTTTTAAATCCATACATAGAGCTGAGTTCCAAATTGGTTATCAGTTTCTTAAACCAAGCAAATTGGTCTTTGTGGTAAGAAAGTGGAGTTCAAAAGAAAGTTAAAGTACACATGTTACAAGAAGGTTGTGTTTTGGTCAGCCAGGGCAGGATCACATCCATGTCAATGACTGCAGTCAAATGTGTGTGTCCAGATTGGTGGGCATGTGGTGTTGGCCAAAGCACCGTGGAAACCTCTGGGTATCTTCTGATGAAGCCGGGCACCCACAGCCATGTGATTCTAGGAGATGCTTGTGACACGAGGGTGGGCTGGCCCTGCCCCACTGTGCACACAGATGGTAGGGTCTGATTTGTGTTCTCCAGCAGCCAGGCATGACACCCTGCGGATAGTGCTATGCGTAAGTTTTTAAAGAAAATTATCCTTACTGTCAATCATGTATCAATATCACCCTTAGTTGTGCCTGGTATTCATGTTGGCATTACTAATTCATATTCCTAAAGTATTCATTTCTTCTTATTTAAAGGGCTTTTAATGGAAAAGGTAATATATTAGCATGGATCCACAATCACGGTTAGCTGAAAGGGTCTTAAGTCCCCTCCTGCGGTCCCTGTCTGCCTTGCTTCTCCTTGCCCCTGTAGGCAGCCATTTGCATTAGACTCTTGTACAAGCAGCTATGAATATTTACTTTTATAACCCCCCAACATACAGTTTCACAAAAGGTCATAGTCTATACCCTGTTCTGAACCTTGGCTTTTCGGGTTTATGCAGTCTGTGGGGACCTCAGAGTGTCCTCACTTTTCTCCAGGCTGCGTGGATCTCCCCCTGCGACTGCCTGGCTTCTCCGCTGGCTCCCTGGTGCTCAGTTGCATGGTTTCTAATCTTCCACCATTAAAAGCAATGCCGCCGCGAATAGCTTTGTCCTCCCATCATTTCTTATGTGTGGAGAGAGACCCAGAAGTGAGACTGCAGGGTCAAAGCACAGTGTGTCACCATACTGGTGGGTGTTGCCAGATGCTGTTTGTGGGATGGTTCCGTGTTCCTGCACCAGAAAATATGTGGAAGTGCCTTTTCCCCGCAGCCTTCCAGCAGCAGATGGCCACACGTGGACATTTCCACTACTCAGGCTAGAAACAGGATCTCAGCGTGGTTTTCATTTGCGCTTTCGCATTTTGACTGAGTTGTAGCCTCTCGATGTGTTTAAGGACCATTTGCTCGTTTGCTTTTCTGTTCTGTCAGCTGACGGTTCAGCAGCTCATTTGCCCTTTATTCTGTTGGACTGTTAGTTTTCCCTCCTGGATTTCTAGAAGCACTTCGTGTTTTGAGTTCATATTATTCCCAGTTTGCCTTTTGACTGTGCTATAGCTTCCTTCCCCCAGTGCGATGCTGGACAAATACGGACAGTCCTTGTGATTTTACAATCGGCCCGATGCTGCCAGGAATGATGGCGACGGCTCTTTTCTCATGTTGAAAACAGACTCTTCTGATCCTGGTTAAAGAGAACTTCTAGCAGGAATGGATGTTGAATTGTTCTTGTCTGTTAAGGTGATGGCATTTTCTCTCCTTTGGCTTAGTAATGTGCTATCCTTGTTACCCAACATGAAAATATCCTGTGTTCATGGATGAAGTCCTGTGTGCTCAGGCAGGCTCTTCCTCCGTCGTGCTGAGTAGTTCTGCCGCACATGCGTGAGTCCGTTGTTTCTTGCTGCCCAGGGCTTGTCAGCCGGCAGGGGGGTTGGGGGCATACTCTGTTGCTTGATTAACCCCAGTCTTAGGTGGACACCATGTCCCTGGGTCTTCGCTGTAGCTCTGGAACCAGCTTGCATTCCTGCCCCTCCCCCAGGAGTCGGGGTCTCCTATTCCTTCCCAGCTACAGGGATTCCCCCAGTGCCCTAAGGCTGACAGGCTTCTCACCTGCCCCTGCACGAGTTTTCTGTCCCATAGGGGAGAAGATTCCAGCAGGAGTTCTGTGCCCTCCAGCAATGACTACTGTTGGAATCTTCTTCCCTATGGGACAGAAGACACCATTCAGGGGCAGGTGAGAAGCCTGTCAGCCTTAGGGCATGGGGAAATCCGCTGGAGCTGGGAAGGGAGTAGGAGACAGGGCCCATAAGGAAGAAGGGTCTTTCTCAGGTGCGCACACATAGCAAGGGACACTTCAAACTTTCTCCAGCCTTTCCTGAGAGGTTTTGTGGAAACAGCCTTAGGGAGGCAGCTGACCCCTGTTGGGGCCCCGGGGGCTTTGCGTTCTCTCTCCTGGAGCATACTTGTCCTGCAGCCACCCCACTGAGCTCTGCTCTCTAGGCTGGCCTGCACTCCCCACCCTCCTCTGGCCCCTGGCTATCTGTCCTTAGGTTTGTCCAGCAGTTTTTCATCTGGAGAAATTCTAGCCAGGCACGGTGGCTCACGCCTGTAATCCTAGCACTTTGGGAGGCTGAGGTCGGCGGATCACCTGCCATCAGAAGTTCAAGACCAGCCTGACCAACATGGTGTAACCCCGTCTCTACTAAAAATACAAAAATTAGCCAGGTATGTTGGCACACGCCTGTAATCCCAGCTACTTGGGAGGCTGAGGAAGGAGAGTCGCTTGAACCCAGGAGGTGGAGGTTGCAGTGAGCCGAGATCATGACACTGCACCCCAGCCTGTGTGACAGAGTGAGACTCTGTCTCAAAAAAAAAAAAAAAAAAAAAAAAGATAAAATCCAGAGTGGAAATTCTGAAGCCTCTGCTTACTACTTCTGAAGGTGTTTCCTAGGTCTTAACCCAAACTGGGTTGAGAGGCCCTTCACACAGATTGACTTGGAAAGCCTGGCCCGAAGCGGCGCCTCACTCTTCACCCCGGCCTCTGTGTCTCGTTCATGGGTCATGTGCATTGTTTCTGAAGCACAAAGGAGGTTTATTATCAACGGTTAAGTGGCAGATCTACGTGGGGTTCAAGCTTGAACAGGAAGTAGCTGAGGCAAGAACCACAGTGAGTGCCCCGCAGAGCCCACAGCACAGGCCCTGACCGCCAGGCCTCCTGTCCCACCACCAGTTATGGCTAGACCCCTCCTCTCCTGCCCAGTTTTGTGGGTGGTGGGCGTAGCTTCAGGCCTTCTTTCACCTTTTGGACTTCATTCCTCTCCCCTGCCAAACTGCACCTCTGCAGGGTAAATTTTGCCCCTTCTTAAGGTGGTGTGGAAGAACATGGAATATGGGGTCAGGACCCTCTTCCTGTCAGGTGTGGATGTGTGATTTGGGGTGCTCCTTTTTATGTCTGCTTTGAGCCTCGGTTGTCCACTGACAGGTCATCTTAGCCACGGGGAGCACATGTGGCTCATGGGTGCCTGGTGAGTGTTGGTGTGTGGTGCGCTGGCGGCGTGTACTGTCCCTTGTCTCAGCGGTTGGCTGGCAGGGCCTGGGGTCTCCTACTGGGCTCCGACCCTTCAGGACCAGTTGCCCGTGGCCCCGTCTTGGTGGATGGTCTCACATCTCATCTCCTAGGCAGAGAAGCCAATGGCTGAAATGTGCCATAAAGACACAGTGATGTTCAGAAACGCCTCTGCCATGTTTGGATAGCTTGCTATTAGCATGTTCCTGTGAGGGACGGAAACAGCAGTCTGAGCTGAGGTCACATGAGGAAAGCAGAGCCCAGGCCCCACCCGTGAGGACTGACGAACCTCAGGGATGGGCAAGTTTGTCTCGGCCTCAGCCTCTGGTGGGGTGGGGGGCTCAGGCCTTTGAGTCGGGGGCTTGGCCTCTTGGGAGGGGGTTGGGCCTCCTAGGTAGTGGCATTGGGATGAGAGAGGCGCCTGCTAGAAATTTGTGGTTTCAAAGCTGGGCATGTGACTCTTTAGAGCTAATGGGCCCTGACAGTTCTGGGAAGCATTTGTTTTATTTTCATAAACTGCATAAAATCCTTCTGACTTGAGCAGCAAGAAATTGGCGGTGCTGCTGCAGATGCTTCCCCAGGCCGCCCACCGTCTGCCAGACCAACCGGTGAGGACAGGCGGGGCCGATGGCTGTGGGGAGAGGGTGCCTAGGGCCAGCTTCCCCTGCACCTTGGGCAGAGGGATAGCCCAAGGAGGAGGAGGTGGGAGAGGCTTCAGGTGAGGCAGTGAGGGACCCTCAACAGGACTAGACTCCCGAGAGGACTGGGCAGTGTCTGTGTCCGATTCTGATGTGGGGACCCAGTGGTGTGGACGCACAGTCGTGGAACTCCCAGACCCTTCTGTCTCCCTGTCCAGGGGACCTGGGGTGAGAGGGACCCTGCCCTCCTGCAGCCCAGCCTAGGACACTAGTGCTAAATACTTTTTGGGCTGAAGAACTTCCTTAAAAAGACACAATTTCCAGAATCCACAAATGCAAAAAAAAAAACCCAAAAATGGACACTTTGCTCCATTAAAAAGTGAAACTTTCTGTATTCCAAGCAAAAGTAAAAAACAACACATTGGGATAAACTTGCAATATATTTTAAACTCTGTTTAAAGACAGACTTTTTAATAAGAAAAACAGTCCAATTGAACGATAGAGGAAAGGAATAAATAGGCAATCAAATAATCACAAAGCATGAGAAACCAATGTTTAACTTTGCTGTCAAGAGAGAAGGTGGCAGAGATGTAGGAATCTGGACTGGAAGAGGAGTTACCTGGGCTTCCCAGCAGGACAGGCACTGCCACGCCCTTGGCCTTGGCTGTTGGCTTAGGCAGGTAGCCTGACTCTGGCCTCCCTCTCCCACCTGCTTGGTTGGATCCAAGAGTGCTGGCCTCACCTTGTCATCAGAGCACATGCGCAGCACCGGGTGGAAAGCGTGAAGGGCAGCCCTCAGCACACAGCGCACGGCGCGCTCCAGGCGGAGCCTGGCTCTGGTTTGTGATCTGTGTAGTGTAGGTTACTATCACAGTGGCACACATCTTTCAATTGCCAAAAATTTAAAAATTGATAGTATTTGGAGTGGTTGAAGATGTGGGGGTGTAAATTGTGCGAGACTTCTGGAAGGCGTTTTGGAAGTACTTCTCAAATTTAGAAATATTTTGCTGGCACAAGAAAAAACTGGAGCAGGGACATGGCCCCCTGTCTTGAAATTACAGATCTGGGGTGGAGGGAGGGTTGAGGCTGTTCTTTGTGGCGCTGGAACCCATGGGTGGGAGACAAAGGGAGACTGACTTTGGCTCTGTGTAAGGAGGGAGTCTCCATTCCAACAGGGTTCAAAGATGACAGGACAGCCCCTCATCTGGTAGATGGTGAGCTCCTCATCACAGGAGGCATGCAAGCTGGCCGGATCTCCACGCCCCCACTGCACTTTCTACCAACTGCATCAACATGTCAGCCCCCAGGTAGGCTTCAGGCCTTGGCAGACATGACCTTTAGGAGCCCCCAGGCAGATGGAGCCTGGGCTGCAGTTCCTGCCTGCCCCTATCCCCCAACCCCTGAAACGCCTCTGAAGTCTCCAGTCCCCCGCCTCACTGCTCAGCGTTAGCCCGGGGAGTCCTGTCCAGCCCCTAACTTGTCCTCCTTCAAGCTGGGGAATGAATATCATCATTCCCTCTTGAATAGAAACCACCTTTTGGGAAGGTTCCCCATGGTGCAAGGACACGGGGCCACCTTGCAGGCAGCCTTCAGTGGCCTGCGCCTCTTTGAGAATAGATTGCATTTGCCGGTTTTCCTACTTCACTTTCAAGGAACCTATTTAAGACCCCTTCAGAATTGGGGGTCTTCCAAAAATTTTTTTCAAACCCTGGGCAAAGTTGCCCTCTGTGACCATGTGCCTGACACTGGCCGCCTGTGTTGGCCACAGCTGCCCTGCAGTGTTCCAGGGCTTGGCACCTTGGTCATGACTTGAAATTCACTCTGTCGGGGAAGTCCCTCTGCTGTTTTGTTGGAGCCACAGGGAAGAAAGAAAAGCCTCCTGGAGGGCCGGGTGCAGTGGCTCAAGCCCGTAATCCCAGCACTTTGGGAGGCTGAGACGGGCAGATCACGAGGTCAGGAGATCGAGACCATCCTGGCTAACATGGTGAAACCCCGTCTCTACTAAAAAATACAAAAACTAGCTGAGCGAGGTGGCGGGCGCCTGTAGTCCCAGCTACTCGGGAGGCTGAGGCAGGAGAATGGCGTAAACCCGGGAGGCGGAGCTTGCAGTGAGCTGAGATCCAGCCACTGCACTCCAGCCTGGGCAACAGCTGCCTGTCCCTGAGGTCTTTCTGCTTGAGTGTTCTGTCGTCCTCATGAGCACACAGCTGAGAAAGGGCAGGTTGGTGACTTGAGATCAGCGTGACCACTTTTTTGACTGGTGTCACAGCAAGGGCTGTGGGTGCGAGAGGACACTGGAGAGGGCAGAATCAGACAGGCGTTCCTGCCTTAAACAATTCCGCTGGGCTGCATGGCCTCCGCTTGCCCCAAACCATGCACCTGAACCAAGACCTTGCTACTTGGCCCGTCCTGCCCCGAGGCTGCCGCCGCTCAGTGTGGGAGTGTCCGCCACATCGCGTGGCCAGACCCATGAAGCCCAGCAGGCGTGGCGCCAGCCCCCACGGCGCTTTCACAGCCCTCGGAAGTGTTTTCATTTCTTTCATAATCAGAAGAAAAAAATGAACTTTTAGGTCAAAATAAATATTTTAATATACAATATTAATATATTCATCTTTATATCAATGCCATCGTAAAATAGAATTTTTAATATTTTTTTATGGAGGAAGGGCTCCTGAAAGTCATAATGCAGCCCCGAGCCTTGGCCGGTTGCTTGGACTCGCAGCCATCCCCCGTGTGGCTTGGACCCACCGCAAAGCTGACCTCATTCTACTCTCCAGCCCAGTGTGCGCCCAGGGAGAGGAGCAAGCTCTCGTTCTTCTGGTGGGTTTTCCATTTCCAGGGATTATGGCTCTAAAGAAAAGCGTCTTTGGGACAGTTTCAATACAAACACCAGGATGCTTTTAAAAATAGAACTTTCAAATAAAATCTCTTAAACCATGGATTTTAAGCATTAAACTTGTTCGATAGTTGCAAAATCAAAACCTTCCGTCAGCACGTCGACCTGGATCTTGCAGCCCGCGATGCTGTGCAGGGAAGTTCTCCTCTCAGACGCCTCTTGAGCTGTGGTTGCTTCTTAGCCCCAGTTCAGAGCATAGTCACATGAGCGAGGCTTGTGAACTTGTGAGCCAGGCCTTTATTCCTCCACAAGGGCTCTCTCCCATTGCCTGTAAAACTGCACACCCATTTATTTCTATATTTTCCCTATTTTTACACCTGCCAAAACATCCATTTGTGGTGGTAAAATACTTGGACTCCCTAGCAGTGAAATGAAAAAGGCTGTGATTTATATAAAGAGCAGAGTGGCCTCTGGGGTGAGTTGGGCTGACTTAAGGTCCCTGTAACCTCCAAGATGAGCCTGGCAGGATGCAACCAATGGGGCACATCCACGGCTGCATGGTGGCCTCCAGCCCAGGCTTACCCACTCTCCTCTCCAACCCCCAAAGCCATCTGCTACTGGCTGGCATGGCGAGGGCCTAGGCACCAGGAACAAGATGCAAGGGGCACTTGTGGGCTGCGACTGGCTGTACAGTGAGAGTTAGACGTTCAGGAATGTTACAAGCCATTACATTAAAATACAAAGGTAAGGAATACTGAAAACTAATTATTTTACATTTTCCTCGTGTCCGTGCCCTGAGGTGATTTATATCTTGGACCTCAGGGGGAAATGCTGGGGTGTGTGTGCGATTGTGCATCTCTTATAACTCCAAGTCGGGTGAAATCACATTGCCCAAAGTGAGAGTATTTACACCATGGAAATCGACAGATGCTACAAGCCAGGGCTTGACTTGTTGTTTTGTTGTTTATCTAATTTTAAGAAGGTGATAGCGTGAAAGTGAGTGGAAGGACTGCTTGGTAAACATGAAGTGTCACATCCGGCCGGGCGCGGTGGCTCACACCTATAATCCCAGCACTTTGGGAGGCCGAGGCAGGCAGATCACCTGAGGTCACGAGTTTGAGACCAGCCTGGCCATCATGGTGAAAGCCTGTCTCTACTGAAAATACCATAAAATTAGCCGGACATAGTGGTGGGCACCTGTAATCCTAGCTACTTAGGAGGCTGAGGCAGGAGAATTGCTTGAACCTGGGAGGCAGAGGGTGCAGTGAGCCAAGATCACACCACTGCACTCCACCCTGGTGACAGAGCGAGACTCCGTCTCAAAAAAAAAAGTCACAACTGTGTCCACAGCCATTCCATTGTGATGAGCACAAAGCAAATGGAGGAAAATTCTTCCAATGTTCAGAAACTTACCCAGTTCAACAAAGAAGTCCCTCGGGTCATTGCCAAACAAGTGCAGTTCCTATGTAAGTCTTTGTTGTTTCACTTTGACTTGTTAAAAGCAAATAACCAGCATTTGTGTCCGAACTAAACTTGTCAATTGGAACCATAGGTTGGCTGTGAATACAAGAGTTCAGCAAAAATCGAAAGCATTCTGTGAGAATCAGTTAACTATATGGAATTTGTAATAAAGAATATTGTATATTTTGTCACAATCATGTGGCACACAAGTCAGTGAACAAGGGATAGCATATAGGATGGTGGTCCCCTTAAGGCCATAAAGGAGCAAATCTAGAAACCTGATATATTGCAGTTGATACTGGCATTGCAGATCAAGTAGGGGAAATGGTTGACATTCAGTAATGATGCTGGGACATTTGGTTTTCCATATGAAAAAATGTATACACAAATAGGAATATATGTACCATCTAGGTTTTTGTGAGTACGCACTGGTGAAATTTCATATTTATTATTAATATTTCTAGGCTGGGCACAGTGGTTCACGCCTGTAATCCTAGCACTTTGGGAGGCCAAGGTGGGCAGATCACGAGGTCAGTAGTTTGAGACCAGCCTAGCCAATATGATGAAGCCCCATCTCTACTAAAAAATGCAAAAATGAGCAGAGTGTGGTGGTGCACGCCTGTAGTCCCAGCTACTTGGGATGCTGAGGCAGGAGAATCGCTGGAAGCCGGGAGGCGGAGGTTGCAGTGAGCTGAAATCACGTCTGTGCACTCTAGTCTGGGTGACAGAACGAAGACTCTGTCTAAAAAAAGAAAAAAATTCCATATATATGTGTGTGTGTGTGTGTGTGTGTGTGTGTGTGTATATATATATATACATTTCTCCTTCTCCCAGGAGTGGGGGGACACTATCTCTAGTTTTGGTCCTCTCCGACTGGAGAGCTGGGACAGGGTGCCATTGAAAGCTGTAGCCCTCACCCCTGCGGCGGGGGTCACGGAATTCAGGCCCCTTCAGAAGTGAAACCTCCTTCCGCTCCAGAGCAGCCCCTGAAAATCCTCTGGGTCACTGGGGATTTGTCCTCCTTTCCAAGATCATCTCCTAACAACAGGTTCTTCAAGTTACATTTCTCCCCGAGTCCCCAAGCCCGTGTAAAGAGCCGTTTCCCTGGATCTGGGAGGGCTGGGCTGGGGTGTGGATGGAAGGTATGTTGGTTGCTTTCCAAATGACTACACCTATCCTGCTTCCCCATCAAACAGCCTCTGAGTTTACAGCTCCTTCAGGCTCTGTTTTTGTGAACAGGCACATTTAGGGGCTTTGGATATGGCCTTCTTCCCCTCGGTTCAGCGGGCTCCAGGGAACTGGGTACTGAGATGTTCTCAGGGGTCCAGCAGCTTCAGCTGGGGGCTCCAGAACCAGCGAAGAGCCTGAGAACGGGGGCGGGAGGATAGGGGAAGGAGGGTGAGAGGCACTGCAGGCAGATCAGAACTGGCCTCGGTGAATCTAGGGACAGAACCCAGGCTGCCCCTACCCAGGGTCCTGCCGGGTGACATCCCTCACCTGGGAAGGCAGGACTGGGGGGGTCTCTGGTGTCTTTTCCTGGGCACCCAGCGTCCTGTGGTTTATTGTGTTCGTGTGAGGGGCGTCAGTCCTGCAGCAGCACTGAGAGGACAAGAGGTGGGCCCTGGGGGCTTGTGTTTCCCAAGCCTCGGCTGCTGTTATCTTTGTTCCCTTTATTGTTTTCCTTTCTGATAACCGAATTCATATTAATTCATCTAGAAAACAGCACGAAGAAGTAAATAAACATCACTTGTAAATCCCACCTTCCAAAATTGGCCACAGTTTATAATGCTAGTTGCTGGTATGTATTCATTTTCTCATCGTGTGTGTGTGTGTTTACAATCTTGTCTATTACAATCTGTTGTCCATATAACATACACAGAAGCACCCGTTTACACCATTGGGACTATGCTGCTGACAGTGTTAGGTAATGTTGTCTTTCTATTTTCCGTAAACAATTTTACTACATTTCTTCCCTGCCACTAACTGATGCTCTCGTAACCATGATTTTAAGTTTCATTGAATGGGTACCTTATTTTAGTTCAGTTGCGTATATTTTGTCATTTCTATAATGATTTATTCTTTAGTGCATTATGAAAGACATGCTTCTGTTTTTTTCTCCTGGGTTATCTTTTCATTATTGATTTCTGATTTTATTGCATCTTGGTGAGAGAATGTGGCCTGCCCAATGCTGATGCTGTGAACGGTGTGGAGGCTGCCCTGGTGGCCCAGCACATGGTGACTTTCATAAAAGCTCCATATATTTTTTCACAACTTAATTACTTTATTGGGCTTAACAAATAGCATTTCCTGCTCGCTGTACTAAAATTGGAATGATGTAGTGAAGATTAGCATGGCCCCTGGGCAAGGATAGCACGAAATTTTTGAAACATTCCATATAATTAAAAAGTAATAATATTTTGACATATCATTATTTTTTTTACTATAAAATACACATAACAAAAATAACCTTTTTTTTGAGACAGAGTCTCACTCTGTTGCCCAGGCTGGAGTGTAGTGGCACAATCTTGGCTCACTGCAACCTCCACCTCCCAGGTTCAAGTGATTCTCATGCCTCAGCCTCCTGAGTAACTGGGACTACAGGTGTGCACCACCACACCCAGGTAATTTTTTTGTATTTTTAGTAGTGACGGGGTTTTGTCATGTTGGCCAGGCTGGTCTCGAACTCCTGACCTCAGGTGATCCGCCCGCCTCAGCCTTCCAAAGTGCTGAGATTACAGGTGTGAGCCGCCCTGCCCGGCCTATCATCTTAACCATTTTTAAGTGTATAGGTCAATGGCATTAAGTACATTCACACTGTTGTGCAGCTGATCCCTAGAACTTTTTCCCCTTGCAAAACTAAAGCTGTGTATCCATTAAACAGTAACTTCTCAGGCCGGGCGCCGTGGCTCAAGCCTGTAATCCCAGCACTTTGGGAGGCCGAGGCAGGTGGATCACGAGGTCAGGAGATCAAGACCATCCTGGCTAACACAGTGAAACCCCGTCTCTACTAAAAAAATACAAAAAACTAGCCGGGCGAGGTGGCGGGCGCCTGTAGTCCCAGCTACTCGGGAGGCTGAGCCAGGAGAATGGCGTAAACCCAGGAGGCGGAGCTTGCAGTGAGCTGAGATCCGGCCACTGCACTCCAGCCTGGGCGACAGAGCAAGACTCCGTCTCAAAAAAACAAAAACAAAAACAAAAACAAAAACAGTAACTTCTCATTTCCCCAACCCCCAGCCCCTGGCACCCACCATTCTACTTTCTGTGTTTATGAATCTAACTGCTCTAGGAACCTCTTATGAATAGAATCATACAGTATTTATCTTTTGTGTGACTGACTTGTTTCACTAGGCATCATGTCCTCAAGATACATCACATTGTAGCACGGGTCAGCATTTCCTTCCGTTTTAAGGCAGAGACTAATATTCCATTGTATGTATATGCCACATTTTATGTATCCATTCATCCATCAGTAAAAGCTTGGGTTGTTTCCAGCTTTTGGCTATTTGAATAATACTGCTATGAATATGGATATGCAAATATCTCTGAGATCCTGTTTTCAATTCTTTTGGGTGTATGCGCAGAAGCAGAATTGCTGGATTGTGTGGTAATTTTACATTTAATCTTTTCAGGAACTGGCATACTATTGTCCATAGTGGCTCCACTACTTTGCATTCCCACTAGCAATGTGCGAAAGTTCCGGTTTCTCCATATCCTCACCAACGTGTGCTGTTTTCGTGTTCCCTATAATTTTGGAAAGGATCTGTACCTTCACATTGTTGGGCACAGTGTTACATCTATATACGCCCATTCTGTCGAGCTTGTAACTGTTTCGTTCAAATCGATATGTTAACAGATGTTTTTTCTATTGATTCATCATTTAATGAGAGAGGTGTTTTAAAGTCTCCGAGTACTACGATGAACAATTTATTTCTTCTTGTAGTTTTTCTGGCTCATATATTTTTCCATCCTTTGCTTTAAATCTTTCTGAATTCTTATATTTTAACTAACTAACTTTTTTTTTTTTTTTCTGAGACGGAGTCTCACTCTGTTGCCCAGGCTGGAGTGCAGTGGCGCAATCTTAGCTCACTGCAAGGTGTGCCTCCTGGGTTCACGCCATTCTCCCGCCTCAGCCTCCCAAGTAGCTGGGACTACAGGCACCCACCAACATTCCTGGCTAATTTTTTATATTTTTAGTAGAGACGGGGTTTCACCATATTAGCCAGGATGGTCTTGATCTCCTGACATTGTGATCCGCCTATCTCACCCTCCCAAAGTGCTGGGATTACAGGCATGAGCCACCGTGCCTGGCCTTAACTGTGTCTTTTATAAACATTGAGTCAGGGGCAGGTGTGGTGGCTCACGCCTGTAATCTCAGCACTTTGGGAGACTGAGGCAGGCAGATTGCTTGATCTCAGGAGTTTGAGACGAACCTGGGCAACATGGCAACACCCCATTGCTACTAAAAATATACACATGCACACATAAATACAATAGCTGGGGGTGGTGGTACATGCCTGTGCAGTCCCAGCTACTCTGGAGACTGAGGTGGGAGGATTGCTTGAGCCCAAGCCAGGAGTGGGTATGGGAGGGGGCTGGGGTGCAGAAGTTGCAATGAGCTGAGATCGTGCCACTGCACTCCAGCATGGGTGACAGAGAACTTGTCTCAAAAAAAAAAAAAAAAAAAAAGAAAAAGAAAAAGAAAAAGAAACATTGAGTCAGTAGTCTTTGTTTTTACCTGGAGAGTTTATCACATTTGGATTTATTACACTATCTTATTAAGTGCTATTTTTCCCACTTTTTGTTTTTCCTCAACCTCATTTTTTCTGAACTTCTTTGGGAGACAGAAAGGTTTTATCCTCTTATTTTTCCTAGATCTATCTCGTTTGGAGTTTGTACATTACATAACTGTTATTTTAATAGTTACAGTAGCTACTTTAACACTGGTCGTTTACAAAGTCTAAGCTTAATTTCTTTAGCTTTCTTCAAATAATACAAGGACAATCCCAATTTATATGCTATATTGTCCAGTGTTTCCATTTTATCCTGTTTTTAAACTCACAAATTAAATGTTCTATTGTTTAGGCAGCTAAGGTTTGTCAGAATTTACCTACTTACCAATATTTGCTTATCATTTCTTTTAATTTTTATGGGTACATATTGCATCAAATACCCTCCATCTGGGATCCCTTTCCATCTTTCTAAAGTTGATCCTTTAGAATTTCCTTTAAGGGATACAGGATATGACAAGCAGAATTGTCTGGAACTAGCCCTAGAAGCTCACTCAGGGTGGCCCGGATGAAGAGTCAGTTAAAACCACTGCTGCCCCCACTCAGCCTGCCTTCTTTCAGTAGAGGGGAGTGATGCAAGCTCGACATCCCATGGGGGCCAGGTGTGGGGCAGCTGGCTTCTCAGACAGCAATGAAAACAGCTGGTACCCAAGTCCCAACTGCTGCTGCCTCAGCAAGTCATCCCCCTCCTAATAGATCACTTCCTGTTTGCCTTAGAAGGGTAGCAACAGGGGCCGGTGCTTCTCCCTGAAAGGTGAGCTGTCTGTGTGTGAGCAGACTGAGGTGAGGCTGGGGTTGCAGGCAACCTGCTTTTGTGTCTCTTGCTGCTACTTGCTCATGTAAGCTTCTGATGCAGGATTTTTTTTGGCTGCTTTGCCAGTTGGAGACCTCTGGTCAGCTACACCTCTGCCCAGGCCTTGCTCAGCCCCAGGTTTGCCATAGGAGGCGCCCTACCCATTCAGTCTGCTGGCCCGCATGTGGCTTGCACACTGGTGCAGACTCCATAGCCGCCATAACTGAGTGCTCAGCCCCCGGCTGGAGGGTGTGTGTGGGCGAGTGAGTCTGGGGTCTGGCCAGCTGCTTCAAGCACTGGCAGAGGAGTAAGCCCTGTGTGGGGCTTGTGGCTGGACCAGGCATGTTGCAAGCTCCCATAGTGAATTCTAGCGTCCAGATGAGGAAAATACGGTGGCATTGAAACAGGGAGGGCTGCAACCTTGAAGCCCCAGAGGTTGTGCTACATGTGCTAACAGGTCTTTTAGGCCTGCTGCAGCCCGACAAACAAGGGTGTATTAAAATCTCTGTCAGTCCTGTTGCCCTACTCCGGCCCATGGCTCTGGGGCTGGCCCGGCTCTGCTGCTGTTTCCTGTTGGTGTGGTGCGGCCGCTAGGCACTGATCATGGGTGGGGAGGGTAGAGGGCTACAGTGTTACCTGAGTTTTTTGTACCTGAGTTCAGCGAGGTCCTGAGTGCTTGTCCCACATCCAAGAAGAATGAGATTACACTGACAATTGAAGTGTGAGAAGGGTGGAGAAGAGGTTTTTTTTTTTTCTTTTTTTTTTAGACAGAGTCTCGCTCTGTTGCCCAGGCTGGAGTGCAGTGGCCGGATCTCAGCTCACTGCAAGCTCCGCCTCCTGGGTTTATGCTATTCTCCTGCCTCAGCCTCCTGAGTAGCTGGGACTACAGGCGCCCACCACCTTGCCCAGCTAGTTTTTTGTATTTTTTAGTAGAGACGGGGTTTCGCCATGTTCGCCAGGATGGTCTCGATCTCCTGACCTTGTGATCCACCCGTCTTGGCCTCCCAAAGTGCTGGGATTACAGGCTTGCACCACCGCGCCCAGCCTGGAGAAGAGTTTTATTGAGTGATGAAATAGCTCTCAGCAGAGATGGGATTCAAGAATGGTCTCCCACTAGAAGTCATGTGGTCTCTCTCTCAGTGTGGCTGCGTTTGGGGCTTTTATGGGCTCAGAATCAGGGTGTGTGTGCTGATTGGTTTGTGAGTATGCAAAAAAGGCTAAAACAAAGGCACATTCAGAGATGGGCATGACAGTATAAAAAAACCAATTAGGGAAGGGTAGGTATATGTAAAATAGGTGAAGGGTGGGGATCAATCAGAGGGAATGGGAAGAAGATAGGTTAGTCTGGTCTGTGGACTTATCCAAGACTGGTAGCTTGGCTTTCGGGCTTTAAACTGTCTTTGGTTTGAAGTTGGGGTTTCACTAGGGACCTGCCCCCAGTCTGCCTAAGAATTTGTCTACCTCCTTCTGCTATCACTTCCCTGATAAGGCTTATTCCTTAATCTATCCTGTGTTTTGTTGGGAAATCATCTAAGATCTGCTTCCTGGCAAGTGGTGACCACCAAGAGACCCACCTTTTTGACAGTGCCTTTTAGTGACAAACTTTGTCTATTTTGTCATCATACCAGAAAGGTAGTTTCACTGGGTGTAGAATTCTAGGATGACAATTGATCTCTTAGAGCACATTGAAGATGTCATTCTAGTGCATTCTGGCATCCACTGATGCTGTCGAGAAGTCGGCTTTCAGTTACATTTGTTTCCTATGTGATCTCTCTTCTTTCTCTGGCTGCTTTTTAAAATTTTTCCTTGGTGTCCTGTAGCCTCAGGACTTCAACATGCATTGAAGTGTGCTTTTATTTAAATCTTGGTAAGGATTTACGGAGATACCTGGATTTCTAACTCTGGAAAAATTTCATTCCTATCTCCTTTAATATTGCTTCCTTTCTTCTCTCTTGACTCCCTTCTTGAACTCCAGAGTAGATGCTCCTTAGACCCTCCTACCCCAGCCACCATGTCCTTCACTTCTTGTCTATATTCTTCTATCTCTGTCTCTTGGTCCTATAGTTGGGATGATTTTTTAAAATTTTTAAAATTTCATTTATTTTTTAGAGATGGGGTCTTATTCTGTCACCCAGGCCAGAGAGTACAATAGTGGGACCATAGCTCACTGCAGCCTTAACCTCTTGGGCTCAAGTGATCCTCCCACCTCAATCTCCTGAGTAGCTAGGACTATAGGCACATGCCACCATGCCTGGATTTTTTTTTTTTTTTTCTGTAGAGATGGGGTCTCATTCTGCTTTCCAGGCTGGTCTTGAACACCTGGCCTCAAGCAATCCTCCCACCTCAGCCTCTTGAGTCTCTGGGATTACCAGTGTGAGCCACCTTGCCTGGCTAGGATGATTTCTTGAGCACCATCTTTAAGTCCACAACCAATTGCTTCTTTAGACATATCTAATATACTCTTCACTGCAACCATTATACTAAATGTTTTCATTTTAGAAGTTCTGTTTAATTTTTTTTTCAAATATACTGGTTCTTTCTGTGAAGTCTCTTGGCCCTTGTTCACATTTTTTTTTTCCTTTTTTTTTTTTTATGATCTTGTTGCATACCAACTTTGTTCACATTTTCAGGCTTCTCTTTACTACTTAAACATTAAAGTTGAAATTGACACCTTCCCCAGCCTGGCACTCCCTGCGCCCTTCTCCTGTATGTGTCTCCCAGGCCTGGCACTCCTGTGCCCTTCTCGTGTGTGTGTCTCCCCAGCCTGGCACTCCCTGTGCCCTTCTCGTGTGTGTGTCTCCCCAGCCTGGCACTTCCTGTGCGTTTCTCCTGCGTGTGTCTCCCCAGCCTGGCACTTCCTGTGCCTTTCTCCTGTGTGTCTCCCTAGCCTGGCACTTCCTGTGCCTTTCTCCTGCGTGTGTCTCCCCAGCCTGGCACTTCCTGTGCCTTTCTCATGTGTGTGTCTCCAGGGCACAGGTGTGTCAACTCCATGGCAGCCGGGACTTTTGTCTGTTTATCTCACTTTTGTGTCTACTTCCTTGAACAGGGCTCAGTAAGCCAGCACTGGTTGGACAGACGATGGCTTCATATGCGGTGTCTCGTCAGTGTCTGAAGTCTGTGATGAACCCTTTCGCTGATTCTCCCTTCGTGTGTGCTTTGCTGTTTTTGCCCCAATGAGAGGTCATTTTTCTTGGAACTTTATCTGTGGGAATTCTTTGAGGCCCAGGTTGAAGTCATCTCTAGAAAGGAACTATATTTGCTTCTGCCAGTTGCTTGGGGCCCTATCAACCTAGAACTGCTGCCACTTAGGTTCTCTGCTTGAGAGTTTTCAGAATACCAAAGTGTGAATTTGGGTGGGATTTTTGACCTCAACTTCATGTGAGGCCCAGCTTGGGCTAAGGTTGAGATAAGCAGGCTTTTTTGCTGAGCCAATATTTTAGTTCTTATTACTTCTACCTCCACCCCTCCTCCTCAATGTTATCTTAAATTTTTTTTTTTTTTTTTTTTTTTTTTTTTTTTGAGACAGTGTCTTGCTCTGTTGCCCGGGCTGGAGTGCAGTGGCCAGGTCTCAGCTCACTGCAAGCTCCGCCTCCCAGGTTTATGCCATTCTCCTGCCTCAGCCTCCCGAGTAGCTGGGGCTACAGGTGCCCGCCAACTCACCCGGCTAGTTTTTTGTATTTTTTAGTAGAGACGGGGTTTCACCGTGTTAGCCAGGATGGTCTCGATCTCTTGGCCTCGTGATCCGCCTGTCTCGGCCTCCCAAAGTGCTGGGATTACAGGCTTGAGCCACCGCGCCCGGCCTAAAAATTTTTTTTAATTATGATAAAATACACGTAATATATAATTTACCATCTTAACCACGTTGAAGTGTACATTTCAGTAGTGTCACGTGTGTTCACATTGTTGGGCAACTGATCTCTAGAAAGTTTTCACCTTAAAAATGGAAACTCTGTACCCATTAAACACCAGCTCCCCATTTTCCCTCCTCCAGCCCCTGGCTGAACTGCCATTCTTTCTCTTTATGAATTGGGCTACTCTGGATACCTCATGAGTGAAATCATATAGTGTCTGCCCTTTTGTGTCTGGATTATTTTGCATAGCATAAATATCTTCAGGAATCATCCACACTGTAGCATGTAACAGGATTTCCTTCCTTTTGAAGGCAGAAGAATATTCCGTTATATGGACATACCCCATTTTGTTGTTCCGTCCGTCCACTCACGGATGCCTAGGTTGCTTCCACATTTTGGCTGTTGGGAATAATGCTGCTATAAATAGATATGGGTGTACAAATGTCGAAGTCCCTGCTTTCAGTTCTTTTGGATAGACTCAGAAGTGGAATTGCTGGATCACGTGGTAATTCTGTTTAATTTTTTGAGGAACCACCACACCATTTTCTTTTTCTTCTTTTTTTTTTTGAGAAGGAATCTCACTCTGTTGCCCAGGCTGGAGTGCAGTGGTGCGATCTCGGCTCACTGCAAGCTCCGCCTCCTGGGTTTACGCCATTCTCCTGCCTCAGCCTCCCTTGTAGCTGGAACTACAGGCGCCCGCCACCTCGCCTGGCTAGTTTTGTGTAATTTTTAGTAGAGATGGGGTTTCACCAGGTTAGCCAGGATGGTCTCGATCTCCTGACCTCGTGATCCGCCCGTCTGGGCCTCCCAAAGTGCTGGGATTACAGGCTTGAGCCACCGTGCCCGGCCACACCACACCATTTTCCAGAGTGCCTGTACCATTTTCAGTTCCCACCAGTAGTGCACAAGGGTTCCAATTTCTCCACATCTTTGCCGACACTTGTATTTTCTCTTTTTTTCTTAAATAGTAGTCATCCTAATGGGTGCACAATGCTATTACATTATGGTTTTGATTTATATGTCCGTAAAGATTAAAGACATTGAGTAGCTTTTCAAATGCTTATTGGTATTGGTGTATCTTTGGACAAATGTCTATTCAAGTCTTTGGCCTGTTGTTTTCTCTTTTGGTAGGGTCAGGGTCTTGCTGGGATGCCCAGGCTGGTTGCAAACTCCTAAGCTCAAGCAATTCTCTCACCTTGGCCTCCCCAAACACTGGGATCACAGGCATGAGACACTGTTTCTAGTCATTTTGCCTGTTTTTTAAAGGAGGTTATTCGTGTTTTTTGTTGTTCTTATTCTCATTACTTTTGCCACTGGGGGTGGGGCTCTGTGGGGTGCCAGCTCTATGCAAGCATTTCATATTAGACTCCTGCTCTACATTGGTTTCTGCACCCTATGCAGTCATCCAGGTGGAAGTTCAAGCTCTCAGCACAGAGTCTGAGATGAGTGCTGGCTCAGGCTCCACTAAGCTGCCAAGGTTTCTGCCTTCTCTTTGCTTCTGGCCTCTATGGCAGCCTGAGGATGCCTCTAGCAAGATGAGTTTTACATTTTCTTCAGCATTTTAGCTATTTCCATCAGGAGGGCCGTCAGCCATCTAATCGCCCACACTATAGAAACCGTAGCTCCTGGACATTGATTTTCTGACCACATCTTGACTTTTCTCTCTGCCGTCAGAAGTATTTGCTTGTGTCTGAGACAGCCTGAGGAATTCCATATAGGTAAGTGCATCGTTAGGTTCATGACAGAAAGGAAAGCGGAGAGTAAATGTGTGTCTACACCATGATCATGATTTTGTAATTTTATGTGCCTGTGAATAAGGACATGAAGTTTATGTAGAGAAAGGAAAAGTGGTCATTTCTTAGATTGGTGTAATGGGGACAACTTACTTTCCTTTTAAAAATGCACTCCTCCCTTCATCAGCCATGCAGTCAGTCAGTCAGTCACGAGTGAGTCCTTGGCTCCAGCCCCGTCCTGGAAGCAGGAGACCCAGAGACTGAAGAGATTAGAAAGCGCCCAGTCCTGAGTCCTTGTGCTTGTGATGCTGGTTATGTACACAGTGAGCAGTGGCCTGCGAACGAAGTTAGGTGATGCAGTAGTGGTATGGGGGCTAAATGCCTTAACATTGGAAGGGCAACCTAAGAAAAAATCCCAGCAGTTTGGGGGAGAATGCTTAGTCCTCAAACAGATGTTTTCGAGGGACAACAGGAACCACTGGAAAAGAGTTTGAAGTTGTGACTTTCCTTAGAGTGGTGAAAACAGGATTCCATTTTCAAAAATGTCCTTTTCACACCACTAAGAAATGCCAGCCACAGAGGGGATCTCAGCTGGGGGAGGGGGCAGAAGTGTGTAGGGTTTAGACAAAAGCCCAGCCCCCTTTGGGCTTTCAAGAGCAATTCAGAATCCCTATGTGGAAAAGGGGAGAGGGGCAAGTTCCCAGAGAGGCGAAGGGCAGAGCAGCCTGGAGACTTCCTCTCCACCGGGACACCGCCTGCTCCGGCTGTCGGCAGCCTTCTTCAGGTCCCGTCTTTGTAAAAAGGGCTGCTCAAAGCTGGGACTTAAACTAAACAGATTTCCTAGAGGAAACACACACACACCATCACACTCTGCTAAAGTTGCTTTTATGGACATTTCCCTGAGAAATATTTCTCTCTGGAAAAATAAATTCACAGGATGTAATTAAAACCATGATGTGTGTATGTTGGCCAGGGCTCTTCTTAAGTGCTTCACCAAATGGGCCACCAAATAAAGCAATGAAGGCCGGCTTTGTTCACGTCAATTAACAATGCTATTTATTAATTGTAACACAGGGCATTCTCTTGGTACTTTATGGTTTCAGAAACAGCTTTGCGGTTGGCCCTTGCCCAAGGCAGCCTCGGTTCTGACCCCAGTGTGACCTCTGCAGGGAGACACCACGAGGACTCCTCAGTGGCACTCGATTAGGCGACAGGCTCAGCTCCACCGACGTGCCCATTTGGGCCTGTGTTTTCTGCTGATAACCTAGGGAAAAAAACATTCTAAACATGAGAAAAGTTCCTGAAAAAGAAACTGTTAGCAAAGCCGTGCTTCTGAGTAACAGGGCTAAGGGGAGTTAGGTCTTCCTACCCTCGGTGGGGCTCCCAGCCCCGGGCTCTCCTGCTGGGTCTTCACCTCAAGGAGCAACCGTAATTCCAGTTTCTTTACTGGATGTATGAGCCCTGAAGTTGCGGAAACCATTCACCATAGACCCGTCTTTAGCCCAGGTGTGGGCGGGGCTGTGCTCCCCCAACCCCCATGTTCTAGGGGAGGGTCCTTTCTGCCTCTGCCAGCTTCTGGGGGCCCCAGGTGTTCCTTGGCTTGTGGCCACGTCACTGCACTCTCCACCCCTGTCTCCACACTGTCTTCTCTCTCTCCAATCCGCCTTTGCCTTTCTCTTGTAAAGGCAGCCGCCATTGGATTAGGGCCTGCCCTAAGTCCAGAACGATCTCATCTCAAGATCCTTAATTGCATTTGCAAAGACCCTTTTTCCAAATAAGATCCCATTCACAGTTTCCAGAGCTTAGGCCATGGATGTCTCTGTTTTGGGGGCTGCCATTCAACGCCCCCATGCTGGTCTATAGGTTCCTTGGGATGGTGTCCAGCTTTGCTTAACCTGAACCCTAGGACCCCGGTGCCCTGGTGTGGCAGTTTGTCAATTTCAGAGCACGAATGACTTTATCCATTGGTTCAGGAGCAAGGCCTGGGTCAGCTCCTGCGAGAGAATCAAAATACCCGTCCCACCAGAAGCCACTTTCGTGGAACCTAAGTGTCTGCCAGGAGAGATAGGCCGGCACCTCTGGCAGCTGCAGTTAGGTGAGGAGAGATAAATGTTGCCGGGAGGGCCTGGAGCCAAGGCCCCAGTTGCGGGGTGGAAAGCGGGGGTGGGGGGAGTGGGGGGCATCTGGTGAGGAGGGAGAGGTCCCCAGGACAGGGGTGTGGGAGGGAGGGAGCCTTGTGTGCAGACCCCGGGGACAGCGTGCTGGTCCTAGAGGGTCAGGTTCTAGGCAGGGAACTTGGGAGCTGGAGGAGGGGAGGGAGGTTGGGGCTCCTCTCGGGAAGGGCCTCAGATGCCAGGCTTCTCGAAGAGCCTATAGATGGGCATTCAGGGGACCATGAAGGAGTCTGTGAGCCCGAGTGACAGAGACCAACTGGTATGGCAGGAAAAGTTCACCTGGTGGTAAGGAGGGCATGGTGGGGCTAGCTCAAAGACTCCAGCACTGCAGCAGGACAGGCAGGGAGCGGGCTGGGATAGGGTCTCCACTCACCCTGCTTTGAAAACTGGCAGCCCTGTGTTCTGGGGCGACTCAGTGCTGGGCAAGCTGGGCTGTTGGTCCCCCTGCGGCCGAAGAGTCTCTAAGAATCTCCTGTCTCTGCTGCCAGTCCCTGCTCTGGGACCGAGATTTCCTCACCTCTGACTCCTCCCACTGTGGCAGTGACCAGCACATAGTAGGTCCTTCCATGGGTGCTGCCTGGAGAGACGCAGGCCCTGGCAGAGAATGCATGGTCTCACTGAGCGCCATGGCCTCCTGACACTAGTGGAGTTCTCGGTCACACCAAGGGAGGCAGCATGGCACCTGTGAGGGGGACTGAGAGAGGGCACCCCCTTGGCAGGGCTCCCAGGGCCCACACCGTCCTCTGCAGTCCCCATGGCTGGGCCCCCTGGTCCTCCTCTGGGGCCTCCACTGCGAGGCTAAACCACGTCCAGAGGCCAACCTGGCTGGAAGAGGGAGGCTTCGAGGGCTGCAAGGAACTTCACTGCCTGGGCCCTGCCCAGCCCCGCCAGCCCCAAGCTGAGGGCCTGCTGGGACACTGCCTCTGCCCCTGAGCCTTGCTGTGTTCCTAGCTGGGCAGAGAAGGTGGGCTCAATTTCGGACAGGGTAGGGTGGGGTGGGAGGTTGGAGGCGGACCTGGCTCCACTCAGCAAAGCCATGCCATAGTGAGCATTAGCAGCCATGACACTGACGCCCACTGTGTACTGAGGCTCTCTCTGCCCCAGGAAGCCTGTGGCACGTTCTATGGGATTTTGTGTCTTTACAAAGCCTGCCAGGTGGGTATTATCAGCCTCATTTGACAGGGAGGCAGCTGGTGCTCGGAGGAGTCACCCTGTCCCGATGACTCAGCTGGAAGGATGTGGATCTGGCTCCCTAGCTTGGGGCAAACACCCTGACTCTCCGCAGTGGGCTCCAAGGCCTGAGACAGGGTCTGCGGGGCAGGGGCTGGTAAAGATGTTTGCAGGGCAAAGCATGGAGGGTCAGTGAGCTGCCCTCATCTCGTGGTCTCATCTGGTAAACCTTCAGCTGCCCTGCTTCCTTCAAAGCAGGAGACCTGCTTCCTTCAAAGCAGGAGATCCTTCAAAGGGGAAGAGAGGGCTGGGCCTCCTGGGAGGAGACACCCCAAACACAGGCCCACAGGGCCTAGGATCAGGGGAGATTCCCATTTCTGGTCCCTGCCTGGGTGACATCTGCTGCCCAATTCCCGGAGACAGCTGTGGGGGTTGAGCGGCAGCAGCACCAGCACACCCAGGCCCGTCAGGGTCCTCACCAGCCTACAGCTGCAGAGCTCAGGTTTCCAGCCTCTCATGTACCTGCCGTGCTTCCAGCGGGAACTCCAGTTCCCTGCGACAGGAAGGATGAGGGATGAAGGCCCCTTCTCAGACCTCCTGAACCAGAAAGCCCATTGTCGGACATTTTTGTTACAAAATGATGGTAATGAGCACTACTGTAGCTGAATCTCTCACACATCTGATTATTTCCCTAGAATGAATGCCTGGAAGAGGCATTTCTGATCAGGGATTATTCATTCTTATGCTTTAGCTAGACTGCCAAATTTTCCACCAGAAAGACTGGGCTAGGCTCCACAGAGGGGCCATTGGGGACACTTTGGGGGAGCGACGGGTGATTTTAGGGGCAGGAAAACGGGAGGGAGCCACTGGGACCTGGAGGGGCAAGACAGCCCAGTTCACTGGTCCTGTCCCTGCTGTGCCAGGCTGGGATGGCACTGGCAAATCCCTGTTGCTTGTAGGTGATGGGACCCAAGTTGATTCATCTCCATTAGTCACTGAGTGTCCCTGTGTTGGTGGGTCTTTTGGACTCAGAGGACCTGAAGAAGAGGGACCCTGGAGAGGTGAGGTCTGAGGGGGAGACAGGCTGTGGGGCTGGACAGTCTGGATGTGACCCCAACTCAGCCACCTGTGGGCTGTGTGGTTTTGGGCATAGCATCAGGCCCGCAGATCTCAGGGTCCTGAGAAATGGGGGTGATGGCATTGGCAGAGTGTGGACAGTGATTGAGTGTCCTTCCCCCTCCAGCACTACTGGCTCTGTGGACACTGCCCTGCACCATGTGGGCATTTAGGAGGCACAGAGGCGGGGATGTGAGGCCGCCTTCCCACTACGGAGCACGTGCTGCCTCAGGTTCTTCTAAGAGGCAGGATCCCAAGGGCAGCAAGTGGCAGGGGAGACGGAGGTGCAGGTGCAGGTGCAGGAGGGCCGCTCTGCTCAGGGCACTCAATACCTTGATGCAAAGGCTGCTGACACGCGGGACACCCACTGTGGGCCCACCGGGACCAGGCAGGTGGAGCAGCGGAGGCCCACGGAGACCTGGCTCTGCCCAGGCTGCACGTCAGAATCACCTAGGTTCTCTGAACCACCCAACACCCAACCCGCACCCCTGACTGACTGCACCGGAACCTCTTTTAAAAACGTATTTAAAACGATTGTGGTAAAATATACAGAACATAAAACTTAACCTTCTTTAAATGCACAGTTCAGTACTGTTAATTCACAGTTCACATCGTTGTGCGACCAGGCTCCAAAACTTTTTCATCTTCCTCAACTGAAACTGTCCCCATTAAACACTAACTCCTCATTCCCCACTCCCCCAGTCCTTGGCAACCCCCCTTCGGCTCTACGATTTCACTACTACAGGGACCTCAAATAACTGGAATCACACACTACTGTATTTGTCTTTTTGTGACTGGCTTATCTCAGTCAGCATAACGTCCTCAAGGTTATCCGTGTTGTGGCGTGTGTCAGAATTCCCTTCCTTTCTAAGGCTGAGTACCAGCCCACTGTATGGATGGACGGCATTTCGTTTATCCATTCATCCATCCAACAACACGTCAGTCGGTTTCAGGCTTCAGAGTTGCTGAAGCTCCAAGAGTTCGAGATGTGCGGCTGTGGTGGAGCCAGGGGCTGGGCACACTCCTGGCTCCTGGCCTAGCAGCGTCATCATCGGAGTCACCTGTCCCTCATGCCAGTGGTGCTTTCTGCTGTTAACAAGTCCAAACACCACTGTAGTAAGTACCCCTACTCCTGCCTCCACCCCCCACAGGGCCTGCCAGGTCTGCCCCCAGTGGGCCCACCCGGTCTGGGCCACCCAGGGCCAGCTTCAGCGGGGGCACTTGCAGGGCTGCGCCTGCGGCTTCCCTTACTCCCGTCTGGAATGTTGTACACCTGGATGGGCCAGCAGCTCACGCCCACGACTGCTGGGGTCTCCGGACTCCCTCATCAGCCTCCTGCTGTGCTGTGTACAAATCCTCCTCCTGCATGAGCCCCCGCTAACACAGCAGAGGAGAATGGGAGGAGCCAAGGGAATCCACGCTGAAGGACCAACACCAATACTCATGGTGGGACGACGCTGCGATATTTGAAGTTGGGAGTGTGCAAGAAATATTACTTGTTCACGAATGCATTCATTTATTCAATGCACTTCGTGTCAGCCACCGGCTGTCATCAGCTACGCACCTGATTGTGGGGCTTCATGGAAGGGATTTGGGGGAGCATTCATCTAAAACCACAGCACGCCATGACGCTCAGTCCTGCAGTGGTCCCTCACCAGTCCCCGCACCTCCCAATCCACCCTCCCGGGGGCTGCTCGCGGCTAGGGCCCACCTGCGGGGACCCAGCCAGCCCGGCCGAGGCCCGGGTCCCGCCAGCCACGGTCCTCGGAGCCCCGCCCACATCTGGAGAAGCCACGCCCCGTCCGTGGGGTGGGGACTGCCCGCCCGACCGAAATTCCCAGGCTGCTGCCCCAGGCAACGCGCTTTCTGACTCCTTGGCTTCTTATGCTGGGAAACCACAGCGCGGCCGGCATCCTGAGAGTCGATTACTGGCGAAGTCCTAGCCGGACATCAAGACCAGCCAGCACCCGGCTCCGCAGCGAGACCGGAAGCGGAGGCGCGGCCCCTGCGCGGCCCCGGAAACCAGTGAGGCCGGCGCGCGCCCGCCGGAAGCCGCGACCCCGACGTGGCCCCCTCGCTCTCGGCGCCGGAAGTGGTCGGGGGCCGCTTTCCTTCCTGCCCGAGGGGCGCGCGCGGGCCCGGGGCGGCCGCGGAGGCCGAAGCACCCATGGCGGAGGGCGGCAGCCCAGACGGGCGGGCAGGGCCGGGCTCCGCAGGTAACGTGCGCGCGGCCGCTGGGCCGCGGGGCTTGTGGGGATGGCGGAGGGCTGGCTCCGGCGTCCCTGCCGAGGCCCTGCGTCCTGGTCCCGTCCTGGCCGGGTCCACGGGGGAGCCAGGGAGTCGCGCCCCGCGGGCCGGGGGTGAGGGTCAGCGCGGCTCGCAGTGCTGGGCGACGCCACCACGGACGCGCTGCCCGCTCCTCGGCCTCGAGTGCCGTCCCCGCGCTAGATTTTCGTTCCGGTGGAACTTGCTCGTAACTTCCCTCCGGTTAGCCGATACGGATTTGACATGACCCAACCGCAAAAGTAGGACGTGGGCCACATTCCAGCTCTGAGCGCACGGATCAGGAAAGCCAGCCAGAGGGTAGCCGTAGGGAGGGCAGGCACCTTTTCACCATTCTGCCGCCCACGGCGTGTCTGGTGGTACAGCGGGGCAGCCTTCCCACCTCCCACAGGCACAGACCAGGGACGACGGGGACGCCGTCTCCAGCGAGCTCGTCAGTGACACAGCATGTCCAGGGGCCTTTGGCCCACCAGCAAAGGAGGCAGACAGAAAGGCTCACACCCACCTTCCGAAATAACTGTCCTACTTAGAGTCTCCACCTTGAAGTGTCCCTACCGTGCAGATGTGAAGGAAGCGGTCAGGGCAGGTTCCCCTTTCCCAGTGGTGTGGTGGGAGTTCCTTCTTGCCGGATTTCTGAGCCTGCCATTATCGCCAATAGTTTCATGTGCTCTGGGCTTGCTTTACATGCCTATATTTGTCTTTGGAGGGGTCCCTCTCCTTAGTAATAAACCAATAAATTTCTTAAAAATCTCAAAAGATTGACTTGGAGACTGGTGCAGATAGGCTTTTCCATCCATCCTTCCCTCCCCACCTCCTTCCAATCATTTAACAGACTTGTATTGAAGACCTGCTGTTGGCTAGACCCAGCGGAGAATACTGCAGTGACCAGAACAAGCCAGACAAAGCATCTACCATCCTGGGCTTTGGTTGGCATTGACTTTGACTTCAGAGACAGCCAGGACCTTAGGGTCTAAGATGTCATCTCTTGTGAGAGTGAAAGACGGAATGATAGGTGTTTGTGGGAAAAAGAGGACTAACAGCTACTTCCCAGTATAAAGAGGGGTCCTGGGGAAGAAACACGGGCTTTGTCAGCTGCACAGGGCTCCTTTTTTTTGAGTCGGAGTTTCGCTCTTGTTGCCCAGGCTGGAGTGCAGTGGTGTGATCTTGGCTCACTGCAGCCTCCGCCTCCCGGGTTCAAGTCAAGCGATTGAACTTGAACTGCCTCAGCCTCCCTAGTAGCTGGGATTACAGATGCTGGCCATCATGCCCGGCTAATTTTTGTATTTTAGTAGAGACAGGGTTTCACCATGTTGGCCAGGCTTATCTCGAACTGTAGACCTCAGGTGATCCTCCCGCCTCTGCCTCCCAAAGTGCTGGGATTATAGGCGGCAGCCACCACACTCGGCTGAGGGCTCCTTTTTATATCCTCATGCACTGCTCTTTTGTTATTCAGTGTGTTTCAGGGCTGGGGTAGAGGGGCAACAGATTTTCAGTTGAAGCTTAAATGCTCTCCTGGGGCAGTTAAGTTGTCCTTGGAGTAGCTGATCAGCAAAACACAAACTTGAAGTTGCTTTTGAATCTGGAGCTGGGGAAAGATTGAGTCTAGATTGAGTCTACTTTGAGCAGGGCCAGGAATGGATAGCACAGAGGCCAGGAGAGGGGGCCCAGAAGAGGGCTCAGCAAAAGTCCTGTGGCCGCCATTTACCTGTTGGTTGTTGCCCTACACCTGAATCTTTCCCACTCCGACTTTGGACTTTTTCACCTTATAGTAACTGCAACTGTGGAGTAATTACAGGGGAGGATAATTACTGAAGGAAGTTTGGGATGGTGGCCTAAAGAGCTGTTCATGCCTGCTTGTTGATCTGCGGCTGGTCTGGTTGCGGGATCAGCGTGAGCAACTCAATGGACTGTCAAACCCTGGAGAGCACGGACACTTACTCATCACCCCCATTGTACCTGTGGTTGAGTCTCATGTACAGAAGTACTCAAAAGAGATTTAATTTTAATATAAAAAACAATGTCAGCATCTGGAAAGAGCCCCCTTACGGAGGGGGTGCTTTATACCTGCCTGTCTGGTCTCACACTAGGACAGCATGGCGGAGCAGGGACTTGAATCCAAGCAGTCTGAGTTTTTGCTCTTTACTTACACACGAATCTGTGTAACTATTTTTACAAAACTCTTAAATCTTCAGGAGTTTATTTTGGGTTATGATGTGAGTTGAATAACTCAATTATTTCCTAATAAGTATCTAACTGTACAGATGCCATTTGTTGAATACTCTTCCATTCTCACTGATTGTGATGCCAGTTTATCATATTCAGGCATACCTTGGAGATAGTGTGTGTTCAGTTCCAGAACACTGTAATAAAGTGAACACTGCAATAAACTAAGTCACATGAAATTTTTGGTTTCCCAGTGCATATATAAGTTATGTTTACATGATGATACTATGGTCTATTAAGAGTGTAATAGGCAGGGCACGGTGGCCACGCTGTAATCCCAGCACTTTGCTAGGCTGAGGCGGGCGGATCACAAGGTCAGGAGATCGAGACCGTCCTGGCTAACACGGTGAAACTGCGTCTCTACTAAAAATACACACACAAAAAATTACCTGGGTGTGGTGGCGGGCGCCTGTAGTCCCAGCTACTCAGGAGGCTGAGGCAGGAGAATGGCGTGAACCCGGGAGGCGGAGCTTGCAGTGACCGGAGATCTGCTGCTGCACTCCAACCTGGGCCACAGAATGAGACTCTATCTCAAAAAAACAAAACAAAAACAGTGCAATAATACCATTATGTCTAAAAATGTACACATTTTAATTTAAAAATATTGCTGAAAAATGCTAACCATCATCTGAGCTCTCAGTGAGACATAGTCTTTTTGCTGATGGAGGGTTTTGCTCCAGTATTGATGGCTCCTGACTTACTGGGGGCTAATGGTAGTTCTTAGATGACAATGAAGTTTGCCATATCGACTGACTCTTCCTTAAATGAAATTTCTTTGTAGCATGAGATGTTGTTTGATGGCATTTTACCCACAGTAGTGCTTCTTTCAAAATTGGAGTCAGTCTTCTCTAACCCCGCTGCTGCTTTTATCAATGAAGTGTATGTGGCCTTCTAAATCCTTTGTTGTCATTATGACAGTGTTCACAGCATCTTTACCAGGAGTGGATTTCATCTCAAGAAACTGCTTTCTTTGCTCATCCGTTCAAGTTTGATCATGAGATTGCAGCAGTTCAGTCACATCTTCAGGCTGTAATTCTCGTTCTCTTGTGATTTCCACCGCATCTGCAGTTACTTCCTCCACTGAAGTCTTGAGCCTTTCAAAGTCATCCATGTGGGTTGGAATCAACTTCTTTCAAACTCCTGTTGATATTTTGACCTCCCATGAATCACAGATGTTCTAAATGACATCTGGATTGGTGAATCCTTTCCAGAAGGCTTTCAGTTCATTTTTGCCCAGATCCATCTGAGGAACCACTACCTATGGCAGCAATAGCCCGACAAAATGTATTAAATGATGCTAACACATGAAGGTCAAATGACTCCTTGATCCTTTGGCTGCGGAATGGCTGTGTTCGCAGGCATGAAAACAGCATGAGTCTTGTACATCTCCATGAGAGCTCTCGGGTGACTAGGCGTATTGTCAGCGAGCAGTACTATTTTGAAAGGAATCATCTGAGCAGTAGGTCTCAACAGTGGGCTGAAAATATTCACTAAACCATGCTGTGAACAGATGTGCTGCCACCTGGGCTTTGTTGATCCATTTATAGTGCACAGACAGAAGGAGTTTTGGAATGGTGAATGAGCACTGACTTCCACTTAAAGTCACCAGCTGCGTTAGCCCCTAACGAGAGTCAACTTGTCCTTTAAAGGTTTGATGCTAGGCATTGACTTCTCCTTTCTAGCTATGAAAGTCCTAGATGGCATCTTCCACATTGAAAATCTGTTGTTTAGTGAAGACTGTAAAACTCAAAGACAACACAAAAGAACAGAATAAGCAGAAAAAACACCAAGTAGCCACCTTCATCAATTATCTTAGCCATGTCTTCTGGATAACTTGCTGCAGCATCCACATCAGCACTTGCTGCTTGACTTTGAACTTTTGTGTGATGGAGATGGCTTCTTTAAACCTTGTGAACCAACCTCTGCTACCTTCAGACTTTGCTTCTGCACCGTCCTCAGTTCTCTCAGGCTTCATAGAATTGGAGAGAGTTAGGGCCTTGCTCTGGATTAGGCTTTGGTCTAAGGGAATGTTGTGGCTGGTTTGATCGTATCTCCAGACTACTGAGACTTCCTCTGTATCAGCAATAAGGCTGTTTTTCTTTCTTATCAATTGTGTCTTCACGGGGGTAGCACTTTTAATTTCCCTCAAGCTCTTTTTTCCTTTGCATTCACAACTTGGTTGTTTGGCACAAGAAGCCTGTCTTTGAACCTTTCTCAGCTTTCCACATGCCTTTCTCATTAAGATTCGTCATTTCCATCTTTTAATTTTAAAGTGAGAGATGTGTGACTGTTTTTTTAACTTGAACACTCAGAAGCCGTTGTAGGGTTATTAATTAGCCTAATTTCAATATGGTGTCTGGGGAACAGGGAGGCCTGAGGAGAGAGAGGGAGCAGCTGGTTGGTGGAGCAGTCAGAACACAGACCACGTTGATGGATTAAGTTAATTGTCTCATATGGCACAGTTTGTGGCACCCCAAAACAATTACAGTAGTAACATCACCAATCACTCATTACCATAAACAGATAAGATAATAATGAAAAAGTTTGACATATTGCAGGAATTACCAGATTGTGACCCAGAAGACCCAAAATGGCCACATCCTGTTGGACAAATGGCACCAAAAGACTTGCTCAGCACAGGGTTGCCACAAACCTTCAGTTTGTAAAAAAAACACAATTGCCTGTGAAGCTTGATAAAGTGAAATGCAGTGAAATGAAGGCTGCCCGTATTAAGTTGTTTATACTGAGGTCTTTCTGGGCAGCTGATGGTTTGATTTATCTTTTTTATTCTGGTGAGCATTCTGTTACCTGGTAGGGTAGGTCTTTTCTCTGTACACTTACTAAACCAAAAAAGTTCTTCTCCCTTATATTTTCATATAAACTTTGGAATATTTTTTGTGACATCTGATAACAAAACACCAAAGAAATGGGTTGCACTTTATTTAAAATTCCTTAAATACTGAATCTTTTAATCCAAGTACTTGGTGTTTTTTCCGGCTTATTCTGTTCTTTTGTGTTGTCTTTGAGTTTTATAGTCTTCATTAAACGGGCTGGATTTGTATTTATGTACATGTATTTTTAACCTTTGTTTTTATGGAGGTGGGATTTCTCTGTGGTCAAGTGCACCTGTCTGAGGAGTTTCCTAGGCAGGCCTCCCTGTGGCCGTTGCCCAGGGCAGCATGGTAGGGAGTCACCCGTGTAGCAGATAGCAGCATTTGCTCAGCCCTTGGATTTTGCCGTATGTCTTTTTTGTAGTGTAGTGTGGTTCTCCTTCATAGTTTCCCAGTATTAAGATATTTGCTAGATTCTTTGATACAATATTGATTCAGTCTGCTGATATTTAGGATCTTGCTTCTGTATTTTTCAGTAGGTTTGGCTTATTCAGTAGAATCTTTGCTACAATATTGATTCAGTCTGCTAGCATTCTCTTTTTTTTTTTTTTTTTTTTTTGAGACGGAGTCTTGCTCTGTCACTAGGCTCTGGAGTGCAGTGGCGCGATCTTGGCTCACTGCAACGTCTGCCTCCGGGTTCAAGCAATTCTCCTGCCTCAGCCTTCCGAGTAGCTGGGACTACAGGCGCGCGGCACCACGCCCAGCTAATTTTTTGTATTTTTAGTAGAGGCAGGGTTTAACCATGTTGGCCAGGATGGTCTTGATCTTTTGACCTCGTGATCTGCCTGCCTTGGCCTCTCAAAGTTCTGGGATTACAGTCATGAGCCACCTTGTCTGGCTCAATCTGCTGATATTTTCTTTAGGATCTTGCATCTGTATTCTTCAGGTTTGGCTTATCAGTAGATTCTTTGACACAATATTGATTCAATCTGCTGATATTTTCTTTAGGATCTTGCTGCTTTATTCTTCAGTAGGTTTGGGTTATAGTTCCTGGGCCCCATCAACTTTTAAAACTATTTTTTGTCAGGGTTGGTGTCAGGAGTGTGCTAGTTTAATAAGGGGAAGTTTCTACCATTTTCTGTGGTTTATTTATTTTGTTTTTACAGACAGGGTTTTGCTGTGTTGCCCAGTCTGGTCTTGAACTCCTGACCTCAAGTGATCCTCTTGCCTCAGCCTCCTGAGTAGCTGGGATTATAGACGTGCCACCATGCCCAGCTTGTGATTTATTTCTTGAGCATTTGAAGGTACCCTGTAGCTGGGAGAGGGAAGACTTGCTGCAGATGGCACCCGCTTTTGGTTAATCTTGGCAGGGCCTCCCCGAGCTAACAGGAGCCCCTCTCTTCAGTGCAGGTCGTAATCTGAAGGAGTGGCTGAGGGAACAGTTTTGTGATCACCCGCTGGAGCACTGTGAGGACACGAGGCTCCATGATGCAGCCTACGTCGGGGACCTCCAGACCCTCAGGAGCCTGTTGCAAGAGGAGAGCTACCGGAGGTGAGTGGCCTGCCCTGGGGCTGGTCTGGGTGCTCGGGCCCTGCAGATCTGCACAAAGCTGAGCCCCACAGTCCCTGTGCAGATGCAGACCCTGATGTTGGGAGGGATGTGTTCCAGTTTTAGAGGACGGGGATAAAGGAGAATCAGGCAGCATGGGCAGAGTTGTAGGAGACAGCCAGACAGTGTGGGCAGGGAGCCCTGAGTTCAGGTCCTGTTCTGTCATTGACCTTAGTGTCTTCTGGCAACTTCTGGCCTTCTGTGGGCCTCAGCCTCCTGATGTCACTCCTGAAGGTACCACTGTTTCCCTCTTCAGTGGTGGCCCTGCCCCATCTTGGGTCTCTTGTGGCTCTCGATTGCAGGTGCTTCTATGCGTTCACCCTGCTTCACCAGCTTCCCTGGTGCCCTTTCCTCTAGCTTCTCAGGCCCTCAGTCATTTGCCCGCGGGACCTGGGCCTCAGCCATAGGCCCTTTACTCATCAGCCTTCTCCTTACTGTTCCCCTCATCCGTGGTCCTCTGCCCTGGCCTTGCCAAACTCTGCCTGTCCCCACAAAACGTCTCCAGCCCTTCCTTCGGGGCAGTGACGCCTGCCCCCCCTCCCCGCTCAGGCTGCTGGGAGAGCAGAGTCCGCATACTTTCCAGTGCCTGCTTTCCGGAGTGTTCTCTGATTGTTCTGCGGGTCTAAGGTCGGGAGTCCCAGCTACAGCTTAAACTCAGCGGCAGCCAGGAATTGTCCATGCTGCTGTTGTGTTTCCGCTTTCCCTTCAGGACCCACATGCCAGTGCAGTGATAGAAGCAGTGCCTGCATGTTTGTGCCGAGACTAATGCCACAACTCTTCTTTGCATAGTTCCCAAGAAAAGGATTTCTAACAGTACAGGAATGTATTTCTTCATTTCCTTCTAGTGTCTTAGCAGTATTTAATCAGAACAGATATCAGTATGTAAAAGAAAAATTCCAGAAAGGACTGTCATAGGAAGACGGATGGATTACGCACAGATATATAAAGTGGATGACTCAAGCCCAAAGAAAACCTTAATTCAACTTGCAGATGTAACAGAATGAAATAGAGTTCGGTGAGGTCTCAGCCCAAGTCTTTCCACATTGCATTTCCCAGCACTGTTTCTCCACCTTTTACTCAGGCTCAGGGCATCTCTGGTTCTTTACATTTTCCCATTGCTATTTTCTTCGGTGATGAGTTACTGGAGTGTTCCTCTACTTTCCTGGGCAGTCAGAGCCTACACACAGCTGGCGGAGGAGCCCCGAGGGCTGGCTTGGGAGCTGCTTCTGTTGCATGTTCCTGGGCCCTGGTTTGGTGCTCTGGGCCCCTGAGCTTTGTTCTCAGTGACACTGGGAGCTCGCTGTGAACCCGTTGCGGTCGCTGCCTTGCTGGGTCAGTGGGTGGGGCAGGCATTTGCAGTCTGATTGTGATATCTGCGGAGAGCTGAGTCTGGACAGGTTCCTCTGCTGCTCTTGGCCAGGGGTGTAGCCCCCGTGCCACCTTAGTGATTCCTTCAGGCCATGATTTGTGTAGTGTTAGAGTTTGGGGGCCTACATAGTCAGCTAGTCCTGGTGAGGATGCTGAGGCCCAGAGAGAGGCCCAGCCTCAAGCCTTCACAGATGGTAACTGGGGAAGAGCAGACTAGAGCTCTCACCCAGACTCCTGTTCATTTGGCACTGCCTCCCAGGCAGACCCTTCCCACCTTTGTAGAGGAAGGCACTTCGGACGGCAGTTGGGAAATAAAGAACTAGAGATCTTAGTTTTGGTGCTGATCATTCCGCTGGTGCCTTGAGTGTCCTGTCCCTGGAATGGGGCTCGTAATGCCTGCCCTGCCATGCCCAGGTCCCATAGGGGAAATGTGTGAGAGCGTTTCAGAAGGCAGAGCCCAGGTGGAGGTGTTATGAACCAGAGGGGGACCGTGTCCATGCTGCCAGGGTGAGGGGGGCAGTGCAGCCCGTCCCTGTCCTGCGGCTGCCTCTCATGAGCCCCTCGTGTTCCTCCTGCAGCCGCATCAATGAGAAGTCTGTCTGGTGCTGTGGCTGGCTGCCCTGCACACCGCTGCGAATCGCGGCCACTGCAGGCCATGGGAACTGTGTGGACTTCCTCATCCGGAAGGGGGCCGAGGTGGATCTGGTGGACGTAAAAGGACAGACGGCCCTGTATGTGGCTGTGGTGAACGGGCACCTAGAGAGTACCCAGATCCTTCTTGAAGCTGGCGCGGACCCCAACGGAAGCCGGCACCATCGCAGCACCCCCGTCTACCACGCCTCTCGCGTGGGCCGGGCCGACATCCTGAAGGCCCTTATCAGGTCAGTCCTGCGGAGCTCGCCTGGCTCCTGCAGCCACTTCATTTTTCTTCCCTGTATTTGCAGTTTTTCTGTCTTTAGAATTCGGCTCTTTAGATGACTCGCCTGTTTTGCTAGTCTTCTGAAGAGCTGCCTCTTGACTTTATCAGTTCTCTTTGTCTTTCTGCTTACCTGTTCCTTTATATCTACTTTTATCTTTTTCTAATTTTTTGTTTTTTTCCCTTTTGAGTTGATTGCTTAATTTTTCTTGATTAAGAATGCAAACTTGCAACGTTTTACCTTTTACTATCGTTTTGACCATCCTGTCTAAGCTTTTTCCTTATTATTTAAATAGCTCTAATTGAAGTTGATTTTCTCTTTGTTCTTAGAGTTATGGAAGATAAGGTTTTAATAACGCTTTTTATTGTGTTATGTTCAGATAGTTTTCATTTTGGGGATTCTTTGAATTAAAAAAATTATTATTATTATTGTTTAGTTTTTGAGATGGGGTCTTACTTTGTTGCCCAGGCTTGAGTGCTACGCAGTGATCATAGCTCACTGCAGCCTCAAACTCCTGGGCTCAAGTGATCCTCCTGCCTTAGCCTCCTTAGTAGCTGACACTACAGCTATGCACCACAGTGCTGACTTCTTCTTATGTTTTACTGTCAGGCTACATTGTTGTGAATGCTTGAAACAGGTACATGACCACGGGTGTTTTATTTACATATTATACTTTGTTAGGTTAGCTCACTCTTTCTCTCTCTTTTTTTTTTTTTTTTTTTTTAACATTTTTGTCATTGGATCTGCCAGAAATTTAAAGAAGCCTGTTAGTCTCTGATCATGTTTGTGATTTTGCCATTTTTTCCCCTTGTACTTTGAATAGGTTTTGCTTTGAAAATTTTGATGCTAATTGAGCTCATAAAAGTTCCTGCTTAGGTATTATGCTCTATCAAAACAAGAGTACTATTAATTTTATTTAAGGCCCATTTACATGGCGTTATGTAATATTTAGTTTTAATCCTAGGGAGTTTCAGAAGTTCTATTTGTGCTTGTGTGGAACTATTTGTCTAGGAGTTTTTGTTGTTGTTGTTGTTGTTGTTGTTGTTGAGACAGAGTCTCGCTCTGTTGCCCAGGCTGGAGTGCAGTGGCACAATCTCAGCTCATGGCAAGCTCTGCATCCTGGGTTCACGCCATTCTCCTTCCTCAGCCTCCCCAGTAGCTGGGACTACAGGCGCCCGACACCACGCCCGGCTAATTTCTTTTTTTGTATTTCTAGTAGAGATAGGGTTTCACTGTGTTAGCCAGGATGGTCTCTATCTCCTGACCTTGTGATCTGCCTGCCTCGGCCTCCCAAAGTGCTGGGATTACAGGCGTGAGCCACCGCGCCCGGCCAAGTTTTGTTTTTAATACAGTTCACATTATTGCTATAGCTGATGTTGTTAGGGTTTGTTTCTGTTATCTTTCTGTTTTGTAACTATTTCCATGTGATATCTTTTCTTCATATATGTTTTTTTTTTGCTTTCCCCTTCCATTGTATTAGGTTTACAGTCTTATTTTATTTTTATTTTTTTTGAGACAGTCTTGCTCTTTTGCCCAGTCTGGAGTGCAGTGGCCCAATCTTGGCTCACTACATACCTCTGCCTCCCGGGTTCAAGCAGTTCTCCTGCCTCAGCCTCCTGAGTAGCTGGGACTACAGGTGCCTGCCATCATGGCCGGCTAATTTTTGTGTTTTTGGTAGAGATGGGGTTTCACCGTATTAGCCAGGATGGTCTCGATCTTCTGACCTCGTGATCCACCCGCCTCGGCCTTCCAAAGTGCTGGGATTACGGGCGTGAGCCACCGCACCTGGCCTACAGTCTTATTTTAATCATACTAATGGTTACCTTTTTTTTTTTTTTTTTTTTTCTGTTTGAACCAGCTTGTTTTTATTTTTCATGTTTCTAGTGACTTCTTTCCAGCAAAGATGCTTTTTTCCCTGTCTTACTCTGGAGACCAAATTGCTTTGTGTTTGGACAGGGTGCAGTTTAGGTAGCTGGTTCTCAGGGAAATTTTTCCGTAGTGAAAAGGATTAGGTAAGGGTTCTGTTGTTACACGCTGCAGCCAGGGTGGCTCCGATGAGCAGGGACCTGGGATTCCCTTTACCCAGCACAGAACATGGTCTTTCAATTAAGTACCCAGAATATGTTTTTCCTGTTGAAAGTTTTTATAAATTAAATAGCTACACAATTGGCTTTTGGGAGGATGAAGGAATGAGAGTGGTAAGGTTGTTATGTTAGAGGATGATAAAGCTGTGGTGAGGCTTTTTCCCTCTTTTTAAGGATTTCTAACCTGATTATCTAAGTTACCTCAGTCCCATGTCTTTGCACCTTGGAGAATGCAAGCTGTTAATTTGGAAATGTTTTTGAGTAGGATCAATCAGTGAAATTCCATGTTGGTTCCAGAAATCCCTTTAGGTATTTCAGTCAATTCATGATGCACAACTGCTTTGAGTTACCTGCAGGCTACCCGAGAAGTACATATACAGATGCCCTTCTTTTTTTTTTTTTTTTTTGAGATGGAGTTTCGCTCTGTTGCCCAGGCTGGAGTGCAGTGGCACGATCTTGGCTCACTGCAAGCTCCACCTCCTGGGTTAACGCCATTCTCCTGCCTCTGTCTCCTCAGTAGCTGGGACTACAGGCACCTGCCACCACGCCTGGCTACTTTTTTGTATTTTTAGTAGAGACTGGGTTTCACCATGTTAGCCAGGATGGTCTCGATCTCCTGACCTTGTGATCCTCCCACCTCGGCCTCTTCAAAGTGCTGGGATTACAGGCGTGAGCCACCGCGCCCAACCACAGATGCCCTTCTTGCGAAAACGTTACTGAGACATCTTACTCCCTCACTGGAGCATAGGACATTACTTTTACAAGGTGGTACCAAGAACATGTATTATTCTATTAAAAAGTTTTCTGTGTTCTAAATTCCAAGATAATTGACTTTTGGAAAGTAGAGTGATGTGGTTAAGTTACTGAACAGTGATGTTATCTGGAAATAACTTAGCTTCTGCCTTCCCTGTGCCAGTTCCCCCTTAGGGCTCTCATCTTTCACTATTGCAATTTTCTGTCCCTCTGTAAGTCACCTCCATTTTATTTGTAAATTCCCTTGATATGTATTGCTCATATTTTAGAAAAAAGGTACAGAGTGGTATTTCTGTATGTGCAAAAGTTATATTGATTTATTGAGTTCTTCCAGTGGTTCCTTGCCAGTGATATTAAAAGCAATAGAGGAATTTGGAAAATATTCAGGATTAAAATTAACTGGATCTCATCCAGTATATTTTTATGAGTGGATGAAGGGCTATCTTTCCCATAGCTCAGCTAATACCAGATTGTCATATTGCCCAAAATTACAAACGTTTTGGAAGATTTTCGCTAACAGTAAGGAGAAAAAAACCATCGCTGCTCGAGATCTAGTTTTCCTTTGCTTAATTGGTTGGGTATATGAAGTAAAGTATCCATTTCTCATTGGCTCTGTGTGCTTTAGAATGCTTCCCCTGTCACTCCTAGAATGTCTTGGCGAGTGGGTGGTGTTTGTGTTTGTAGAGGAAGTTCATTGTCATGTGAGTGTGTTGGTCCACGTGCTCGTCCTTGGGCCTGTGCTGCCTGAAAGCAGCGGTTTTGGTTCCAAGGGAACGTTTCTCTGTACACTTAGGATGGTGCCGAGGTGGTTAGAAAGTGGTTGCTGGCCTTACCTGTTGGCGAGCGGTATGAGTGCAGCACGGAAGGTGACGCTGTTCTGTTCTCCCTGCACCTTGTGTGTTCTGGCCCCGTCATCGCTGCTCCCCACATATTGCCCTTTCCTATTACAAATGAAATGCTTTGGTGGTGACAAATCTTGTGAGACATTGCGGGACCGTGTGGGCTGATGAAAGCTCAAGAACACAGGTGCCGACTCTAACGTTGATTCAGATTAGAGTCACGTCGTGCGTTTTGGTCAGGAATCTCGAAGTGAGATTCACATTTCCGTCCTATCAGGCTGCATATGATCTCTGTGTGCCTATTACTGCCGATACTCACATCTGTTATTTGATTAAGGTGGTGCCTGCCGTGTTTCGCTACCGTAAAGCTATTCCTGTTCTCTCTGTAAGTAGTATTTTGTGGAGGGGTGCTTTACAACCATGTATATGTCCTGTTCGTCTCAGATTTTTAATTTGTTCATTTATTTATTTGTTAGTGTAGACTCATGGTTTCTGATTTATTCAATGAGTTATAATTCGTTATTATTGTTACTTATTTTGATATTCATATTGTCTCAGTTTGGCTACTGATAGCTGCTTCAAGCCATCTCTGTCCTTTTGGCATGTCTTTAATCGTTCTGTGAGCAGCTCCTTGCTTTCTCCTGTAACAAGATGTTCTTGGCTCATCTCGTGCTTTGACTGCCTCAGTCCTGGAATAAGTCATTTCTCCAAGGAGTCCTAGTTTCTTTTAGTGAAGAATGGTGTGCGGAAACCTGCCTTTGGACACTAGAAGTGCCTGTTGCTTTTGGGGTATCACTGTTTTCACGCCCTCCTATTGGACCAAGCTAAGGTTGTATGTACATTCCACATTTCTGTTTATATATCTTTATTATACATTGATAGGAGTTCACCTGGCTACTTTAAATCCAGGCTCCCACCACAAGATTCATCCTAGTTTTCTTCCTTTCCGCATTTGTTATTCTCCTTTCACCAGTGAGAAACCCGGTTCCCCTGCCCTCCACATATTGCCTGTGTTGTCCGTGTTGTCCGCTGTGTGGCACCAGCCAGCCTTGTTTTACTGCCCCTTCCCATACGTGGCTCCTGACCTGTTTGGACGCTCACCTCTCATGCCAGGTGGCCTTCTTACCTTGTCAGGACTCTGACTCTGAGCCAGGGCCCCCTCATTGACTGATCCCTCTTTAGAGTAAAAATGGGAGTTTGCACTTGGCCTGGAAGAACCCTAAATGTCTTATAGAGAGCCATATATTTGGTCATCTCTGAGTACAGTGACAAAGGGCAAGTAAAGGAAATGGAGTCATTTAGAGATTGGCTTTGGTGGAGAGTGAGGCTTCTACATCAGGTGGCTCCTGCACCTGCCCTATGTGAGTTTTGTTTCCTCCATCGGGCTGTCAGTGGGGATCAGGAGGGGCAGCCTAGGGGTTACCTCACTCATGGCTGTGTGCATGCCCATGTGAAGAGCTGGGTGACGCTGCCCTGCCGGCAAACTGTGCATCCTGGCCTGGGGCCTTCCGGGTGAACCTGATGCTGGGAGTGGTCTGTGCTAATCATGGGAGTCTGGATGTTTAGTGTACCTGAAAAGAAAGATGTCCTAGTGGGCAGCACATCATGGCGCCAGCTGGATACCTGATTGAGTTCATGTGTTTCTTTTTGCTTTCAGTTTTTTTTTTTTTGAGACGGGGTCTTGCTCTGTCACTCAGGCTAGAGAAGTGGCACGATCTCTGCAACCTCTGCCCCCCAGGTTCCAGCGATTCTCCTGCCTCAGCCTCCTGAGTAGCTGAGATTTCAGGTGCCTGCCACCACGCTCAGCTAATTTTTGTGTTTTTAGTAGAGACGGGGTTTTGCCATGTTGGTCAGGCTGGTCTCGAACTCCAGATCGCCAGTGATCTGCCTGCTTCGGCCTCCCAAAGTGCTGGGATTACAGACATGAGCCACCACATCCTGCTGCTTTCAGTTTTTAAGGATTACTTTTTACTTAATTTTGTTTTACAACATAAAAAATTTATGTGGTTCCAAAGTCAAATTGTAAAACAAGGTATAATTTTTTTTTTTTTTTTTTTTTTTGAGACAGTCTCGCTCTGTTTCCCAGGCTGTAGTGCAGTGGCACAATCTTGGCTCCCTGCAGCCTCTGCCTCCTGGGTTCAGGTGATTCTCATGCCTTAGCCTCCCAAGTAGCTGGGACTACAGGTGTATGCATGACGCTCAGCTCTTTTTCTTTTTTCTTTTTTGTATTTTTAGTAGAGACTGGGTTTTGCCATGTTGACCAAGCTGGTCTCGAACTCCTGGCCTCAAGTGATCTGCCTGCCTTGGCCTCCCAAAGCATTGGGATTACAGGCATGAGCTACCACGCTTGGCCATGGTATATATTTTTGGAAATCTAGCTTGTGTCCTTGTCTCCTTGATCCTGTTCTCTCCCTCCCTAGTAGATAGCCGTTTAAAAAGTTCCATGGTTTACCATAAGCACACTGCAACCTCCTCCCCCATAGAAACAGTAGTGGACTGTGCACTTTTGCTGTGCTGCTTCCTTTCCCTCTGCCTGTGCTCGGAGGCCGTTCCGGAGCGGTGTACAGCAACCCTCCTCCTCTTCAGAGCTGCACAGAGCTGCATAGTGCAGATGAGCTGCAGGTTCATTCAGCCAGTCCCGTTAGTGGACACGTGGATGGTGTACTGTCTCCAGCTGTTACGGAGAGTGCTTTAATGAATTGCCTTCTGCATATATCTTTTCACAGTTTTGCAGATGTATTTTGGAAATAGATTCCGAGAAGTGTGATTGATGGGTCGAAGGGTAAATGCATATGTAATTTTACTAGCGATTGACAGATTTCCCCCTCCATGGGAGGAAAGTTCACTTTCCATTGCTCAAACAATGAATGAGATTTCCTGTTTCCTAAAAGCCTGGTCAATAAATTTTTGGATTTTTCCCAATCTGATAGGTGAGAAGTGATATCTCAGAATAGTTTTAGTTTGCATTTCTGTTCCGAGTGAGGCGGAGCGTCTTTTCATGTGGCTAAGAGCCATTTGTAGCTGTCCATCTCTCTAATTTATTTTTATTTTTATTTTTATTTATTTATTTTTGAGACGAAGCCTAGCTCTGTTGCCCAGGCTGGAGTGCAATGGCACCATCTCAACTCACTGCAATCTCTGTCTCCCGAGTTGAAGCAATTCCCCTGCCTCAGCCTCCTGAGTGGCTGGGATTACAGGCACACCCACGCCCGGCTAATTTTTGTATTTTTAGTAGAGATGGGGTTTTGTCATGTTGGCCAGGCTGGTCTTGAACTCTTGACTTCAGATGATCCGCCCGCCTTGGCCTCCCAAAGTGCTGGGATTACAGGTGTGAGCCACCACGCCCGACCCCATCTCTCTTAAGTTTTCTGTAGGGCTATTGATCTTTTTCTTTTAGAAGCTCTTTATATGTTAAGGGTATTAACCCCTTTGTAACATTTTTCCCCAGTTTTTCATTGCTTGGTTTACTTTTGCTTATGTTGTTTTGTCATTCTTATGCTATGCAAGAGTTTTTGTTTTAAAAATTTTCATGTTAAAAGCATTTTCTTTGTGGATTTTGTGTCAGAATTAGGCAAATTTTACTTGGAGTTTTTTTTCTAGTTTTTGCATGGTTTCATATTTTACATTTTAAGTTATGGTTAGTTTGGAATTTATTCTGGTATATGCTATGGTGAATGGATATACTTTCACCTTTTTCCATATGGATGTCCAGTTACCCCAAAAAACAGTAAAACGTCTACACTCTCCCTTATTTGAGATGCTGCCTTTATCATATATGAAATTTCTATATGCAATTTGGCCCATTTTGAGATTTTCTTAAAGTTCCATCATTCTGCCATTTTGTTCACATACCTATCAGGGGAATCCGCCCCCGATGGTTAACGTAGGTTCTTTTCTATTCCCTAAGCATCTCGACTGGTTTGAGAAGTAAAGGGAAAGAGAAAGAGAGAGAAATTTTAAAGCTGGGTGTCCGGGGGAGACATCACATGTCAGTAGGTTCCGTGATGCTCCCCGAGCCATAAAACCAGCCAGTTTTTAGTAGCGATTTTCAAAAGGGGAGGGAGTGCATGAATGGGGTGTGGGTCACAGAGATCACATACTTCACAAGGTAATAAAATATCACAAAGAAAATGGAGGCAGGGCGAGATCACAGGACCACAGGATGGGGCGAAATTAAAATTGCTAATGAAGTTTCGGCAAGCATTGTCATTGATAACATCAGGAGACAGGGTTTGAGAGCGGATAACCTGTCTGACCAAAATTTATTAGGCAGGAATTTCCCCCTCCTAATAAGCCTGGGAGCGCTACAGGACACCGGGGCTTATTTCATCCCTTCAGCTTCGACTGTAAAACACGGATGCCTCTAAGGGGGCTGTTCACAGACCTACCCTCAGGGCACATTCTCTTTCTCAGGGATGTTCCTTGCTGAGAAAAAGAATTCAGTGATATTTCTCCTATTTGTTTCTGAAGGAAGAGAAATATGGCTCTGTTCCCTCCGGCTCACAGGCAGTCAGGGTCCAAGGCCATCTCCCTCATTCCCTGAACATTGCTGTCATCCTGTTCCTTTTTTCAAGGTGCCCAGATTTCATATTGTTCAAGCACACATGCTCTATAAACAATTTGTACAGTTAACGCAATCATCACACGGTCCTGAGGCAACATACATCCTCCTCGGAAGATGACGGGATTGAGAGATTAAAGTAAAGACAGGCGTAGGAAATCACAAGGGTATTGATTGGGGAAGTGATAAGGGTCCATGAAATCTTCACAATTTATGTTCAGAGATTGCAGTAAAGACAGGTGTAAGAAATTATAAAATGTTAAATTGGGGAACTAATAAATGTCCATGAAATCCTCACAATTTATGTTCTGCTGCGACTTCAGCCAGTCTCTCCGTTCAGGGTCCCTGACTTCCCGCAACACTTACCAATACCACAGTTTTATTTTTAGCCTTTATAATAAACTTCACTTATGGTGTGGCTACCTCTCACCCCTGCCCCCCTTACTGCTTGATTTTTTCATCTTCTTTGATCTTACAGATGAACTTTATAAATCAACTAATGTAGCTTCAGGGATGCTACTTTTATTTATTTATGTTTGTAATCAACTTACTTAGTTCTAGTAATGACATTTTCATTTATAAAATAAATTTAGGGAGAATTCTTAATGTTGAGTCTTAATCGGTACTGTGCTATGTCTTTCCATTCTCTTAGGTCTACTTTTGTTGACTTTAAGTAGTAGTTTATCATTTTCCTTATGCAAATTTTGGACATTTATTGTTAAGTTTATGCTTAGATATGTCATTGTAAAATTTATTTTGCTATCATAAATGGAATTTTCCCTTCTGCTTTTTATATGAAGGTTATTGGTTTGACAACCTGCTACTTCAGTCATTTCTCTCATTGCTTGTTAATTGTTTTTCCATATTAGGGCTTTTCAGACACATTGTATCCTCTGAAAATAGGAAATTTTTACCTCTTATTTTCCAGTTTTATGCGTTTAATTTCGTTCTCTTGCCTGATTTCACGGGGTACCTTTAACACTAGTGTTCAATAGGAGGCTGGAAAGCAGGAGGCTGTCTTGCTCCAGCTTTAGCCAGAGTGCTTCAAGCCTTTCCCTGTTAAATGAGATGCTGACTTCTGGCCTGAGGGAGTATGTTTTATCATGTTAAAGAAAAGCTATCACTTTCTGTTTTGTTGAGCATTTTTAAACATGCATAGCTCTTGAGTTTTGTCATATGCCCACTTTTTTTTTTTTCCTGCATCTGCAGAGATAATCAGAGGATTTTCCCCTCAGCCTCATTTTACAATGGATTATATTAATACAGTTTCTAATATTGGAGCTACCTGTGCATTCTTGGGATAACTCCCATGAGGTCATGGTATGTCGCTTTCTTAATATACTTAAGGATTCTCTTCGGCTAAAATTTTATTGAAGATTTAAAAGTTGATACTCATAAATGAAATTAGCTGGGAGTTTTTCTTATGCTTTGGCTGTTGTCCGGTTTTGGGGTTATTGTGCCAATTTCATCACATGAATTTGTAAGTTTCTCTTCTTTGTCTTTGCTCTGAAATAGTTTAAATAGCCTTGGGATTATTGGACCTTTAAAGGTTTGAAGGACTTCTCTTAGGAATTTTTGTATGTGCGGGGATTCCAAGTTCTTTCCTGCTACCTTATCTTGCAGGACGTAATGAAGCTATCTGATCTGTGGAGTCTCCTGTAGCAGCTGGTGTCACTGAATCAAGGCCTTCTGCTCAGGGTGGCTGTGGGATCTGTGGGATCTATGGGCTGTAGTCAGTCCCCTGCACGGTCTGACCTTCCCTTTCTTCCCTGCAGGTATGGGGCTGATGTTGACGTCAACCACCACCTGACTCCTGACATCCAGCCCCGATTCTCCCGGCGGCTCACTTCCTTGGTGGTCTGCCCCTTGTACATCAGCGCAGCCTACCACAACCTCCAGTGCTTCCGGCTGCTCCTCCTGGCAGGAGCGAACCCCGACTTCAACTGCAATGGTCCTGTCAACACACAGGGATTCTACAGGGGCTCCCCTGGGTGCGTCATGGATGCTGTTCTGCGTCATGGCTGTGAGGCAGCCTTCGTGAGCCTGCTGGTGGAGTTTGGAGCCAACCTGAATCTAGTGAAGTGGGAATCGTTGGGCCCAGAGTCGAGAGGAAGAAGAAAGGTGGACCCTGAGGCCTTGCAGGTCTTTAAAGAGGCCAGAAGTAAGTGGCTTGAGTTCAGCTCTGACTTGTGGGCTGGGTTGATTGAATGAATCAAGATGTAGCAATAAACAAAAAACAAAAACCTCCAACTAAGCATTTGGCCAGAATCTTCAGTTAGCACTCGCAGTTTTCCAGATGGTTGTTCAGATTGATCTTCTCTTTTTTAATTCCTGAATACCAAGAACTGGTATCAGGGAATCTCTAAAAGTACATGTGTATTGTCAGAACTCCTTGAATTATGCTGCTCTCTCTCTCTCTCTCTTTTTTTTTTTTTTTGAGACGGGGTCTTGCTCTGTCACCCGGGCTGGAGTACAGTGGCGCAATCAACCATGTAACCATGACCTCCTGGGCTCTCGCGATCCTCCCACCTCAGCCTCCCAAGTAGCTGGGACTGTAGGTGCATACCATGCCCAGCTAATTTTTGTATTTTTCGTAGAGATGATGTTTTGCTGTGTTGCCCAGGCTTGTGTTGAACTCCTGGACTCAAGTAATCTGCCTGCCTCAGCCTCCCAAAGTGCTGGGATTGCAGGCATGAGCCACTGCCCTAGTCTAAAGTTATATTCTCTTTATCCTTTTGCTCTAATTTGTGGCCCCAGATTCTTATAGACAGTGACTTCTTTTATGCTGGTTTTTAAGTGAGCCCTTAAAACAAATTGCAGGCGGGGCTTTCTAGGGTTCCTCACTCTCCTTTCAATTCCACTGAAGTTTCACTATTTAGGACTGTGTGATAAGCCTAAGTTTTGTTACAATGAAGTTCCTAGTCTGCTTGTTTATGAACAAAGATTTTGTTCGCGATTAATGCATTAATCACACGAGAGACTGGAATCGATCCGTAGCTAGGTCTTGTTGTCTGAGGCTCTCTGTGGGATTCAGACATTGACCTCATGTGTCATCTTTGACTTCCTGCCCACGTGTAGCCCCTCCCACCACTCCCAGTCTGGGTCTTGAGACATCCAAGTTGATAACCTCTTCCTTCTCCGTGCCTCTCAAAGGACTTGAAATTCATTGTGTTTTTGTTACTGGATTTCCCTAAACCAGTTGATTAAAGCATGCTCCTGTGTAGCCTTCCCGCAAATAGTTAATGAGTGGTCAGCTGGGAACTATACTGATAGAAAAAGCAGCTTGCATTTATGACCATTCCACTCCTCAGCTTCCTCGCTAATCGAGACAGAACTTGGCTGCGCTCTTTTCATTGGGGGCAAAGTTGTCAGCCTGTGCCCCTCAAGCACTGCTTGGCCTGTGTTCCCCAGGCTCTGGTGGCGCTTCAGGGATTGACTAAGGGAAGAGGCTGACAGAGGCTGGGTATCAGTGGCCTGCACCTGTTGGGGCCTTCAGTGGTCCACTCTGATTTCTTTCTCTAGTGCATTAAACATGGTCAAGTTGTGACCCAGGGAGCAGATGCTCTGGGTTAACGAGGCTGGAAAGGTTTGGCTCCTTCCACCGACAGAAGGAGCAGATAATGAGACCTTCCTCCCTTGGGCCTGCTCTCCTCATCCATCAGGAAAAGCCATCACTTTGTGTTTCGCTGAGCATTTTGAAGTTGGTAGTGAGCATTTGTGCACTTCTGGCTGCCAGTCCTGACCGCCTTTGCTCTCTAGAGCTAGGATAGAATGAACCTCCCTCTATCCCTCTCTTTCTTCCCACGGCCTCCAGGTGTTCCCAGAACCTTGCTGTGTCTGTGCCGTGTGGCTGTGAGAAAAGCTCTTGGCAAATACCGGCTTCATCTGATTCCTTCGCTGCCTCTGCCAGACCCCATAAAGAAGTTTCTACTTCATGAGTAGACTTCGAGTGCTGCGGTTGATTCCAGCAAGGGAGAAGGTGATCTGCAGAGAAGGTGGACACCAAACCCTGAGTGCTGTGCTGCTGGTGGTATCCTGATGGCTGTTGCTACTGAAGATGTCGTCGTGGACTGTCATTGCTCCTCAGGTGCCTGGGCCGCCGAACAGTCCTTGGGTCATTGTCAACTGAGAGGCTCATACAAAAGTTATTATTGTTTTTCCCAAATTCTCTTTTCTGGATTTTCAGTTGCATATTAATGTAACGGGCCATGGAATGTGTACATGTAGGGACTGAGGTTGGAGGCCTACGAATTTCCCTGTAGGGAGGACTCCTAGCACTTCTGGAACTGTGCTTCTCTTTATTTTTCTACTTCTCAATTTGATTGTTCGATTAAAGCCTTCTAGTATCTCAATGAAAAGGGAGTTTTGTAAGCAAAGTAGAGGACAGAAATGCAGACATGAACTTGCTGGGTTTTTCCCCGCTCCTGGGGTAACACATGCTCTTGTCATACATGCCCTTCCTTGCCACTTCAGTATTCTGTCTTTGTGGTGGAGGTCTCATAGTGATTGTCTTCATTCAAGGGTGGTTTCCTGGCTGCACAGCACCTGTTCCAATACCTTCTGTGCCTCTCATCAGGTGTCATGATTTTTCTGCCACTTCACCTTAGGGAGCGTCCAGTGATTGATTTTAGGAGGCCCACACCAAACTCCCCAGGAAATGACTGCCTTCCTTGGGACCAAGGACCGTTCCAACAGCATTCACTGCCAGTTCTAACAGGCGAGGAAATGCCCGAGGCGCTGTCTTCTATCCCCCACACATACCAGAAAGTGAAAAATGCAGCAAGTCCTCTGGGTGGTTCTGAGCCTCCAGGTGCATGCTGTCCAGTGGACAAAACATCTGGCGGTTGGTTGATTGCTCTTTTGTCTTGGTAGCTGCTTCTAGAATCTCTGCAAGGGGATGGCAGTGAGGCCAGAAGTCTTTCCCCGGAGAGACATGGCCTGGGTGATCACTGCTGATAGCTTTGGCTGCGTGGGTGGGGCTTCCCCTCACCCAGGGCTGCACAGCCAGGTTGAGGGTCACTGGCAGGTGGGCTGGTGGCTGCAGCCTCAGAGCCCTCCCAGGTTGCTGCTGTTTCCAGTGAATCACATTTCATCATTTGAAGCCCGTGAGGACCATTGTGTGGGTCCATGGTGATTCTAGACTTCAGATAGATTTAGGAAGGAGCAGATTTCAAATCTGTGTTTAGATTTTCTGTAATAAGAGAATTCCAATTTGTAAAAATTGAACAACGATATCATTTTATTTACTTAGTAGCATTGCTGCGTCTCTTCGCCGGCAGGCAGTGTCTGGCCATTACTACGTTCTACAGCCTGAGGATAGAATTCTAGACCCCAGCCCCCTGTGTCACAAATGGGCTCTATGGGTCGCCCCCGCTGACCCATGTGTGTGCAGATGCAGTTCCGAACGGAAGAACAGTCCTCAGGGGATTCAGAGGGGTAAATGGAGGTGTTTCCTCAGCTGAGGTGACACTGTTAGAAGCTGCGATGGTTGTGTAAATGTGGGCTGTGTGCTGTTCCCGAGGGGAGCTTGGGATTGGGTCCTGCTGAAGCCAAGAGGGTCTTCCCCAGATAGGAGAGGATCCGCAGGTGAGTGGCAGGGGAGGGCCAGGACAGCCGCGGCCAGGTGCTGTGGGGGCTTCAGCCTGGGGGAGGGAGTGGGCATGTTTTTTGTGGCACCCAAAGTGGGACTGGGACAGAAATTGGGCTGTGGCTGGGGCAGGAGCTGTAGGGAGTTAAGGATGATGATATGGAAGTTGGAGCCACCACAGTGGGCTGGGCCTTGTCACTGGAGGGCGTAGGCAGTGGCTCATCACCCTGGTAGGTTGATAGGGGCTTTCAGGGAGGCTTGTTAGCTACCTGCACTCTGGCTCTTCACTGGCTTAGTATTTAGCTCCTCCCACCTCGAGTCTCTTCTTCCTGCCACCCTTTGGGCTCAGTGTAGGAGAGGAGGGTGACTTTTCTCGAGGTGAGCCGTGTTGTAGACACATGACATGCTCTGTCTGCTCTACTGAGTGCTTCCTGCAGGGGCCTGTTAAGGATGAGGCCTCCCCAGCCCTGCCCGGTGCAGGAGGTGGCTCAGTTCTTGGAACTTTTGGGAAGCGGCACCTGGGAATGCTGCCTTGTGGGAGTCCCATGCATGAGTGCGCTGGTGTGACCTTCAGGCTGCACAGAGGTGTGGTAGCGTGGGCGTCACGCTGCTTTGCACAGCCAGTGTCTGTTTTGGAGGGCCGAGGTCACTGCCCCTGGTCTCTCTAGGAGGAATGGACTGAATCCTTGCGGAGGAACCTCACTCAGATCCGGCCAGGGAATGATGTGTCTGGGGAGAGAACGAGCTGGAGGAGGGGGCCTCTCGCAGCCCTTCCCTGGCCTGTGGCCTGGCCTGGCTGGCCTGCAGGTGTCTAGGGTCTCAGCTTTTCATTTGCAGAGGACATGTTCAACTTCCTCTTTGTTCAAGCCGGCCTTTGCCAAGTTTTTCAGAATCCAAACAATTTGGAGGTTCATTGTCTTATTTCAAAGCTGCCAAATATGAATCTGAAAACAGGGTGGGTAGCTAAGGTCATTCCTCCTGGTTTTAGTGACACTCCCTTCACTAAAGCTCCCATTTTCTTCTGTTGGCAAGGACAGGATACAGAATAGGAAAGAGTAGCACTTTCCACCTCAGCACGTTAGGAAATCACCTTCCTAGGCCCTGGGGCACCCAAGTCCCGTCTCAGTGAGGCTGCTGCCTGGCTGGCCCGGAGTGCTCCCCAGGAGAGGGGCTCGGTGGCCAGGGGAAAGGAGCCTGAAGGTTGCCCCTGGTTGCATCCCAGGAGCATCTGACTGTCACCACTGCCAGGGCAGCTGCTGGCCGTGGAACAGAGTCCTGGGCCCTGGGCCTTGGCTGCTGTCAACAGATGGGCTGGGCTGGGCCATGGTGGAGTGGGGACAACGTTGATACCTCTGAGAATTCAGCTTTGGAGTCCCGGGTGAGGGGTTTTAGAGAAACCCATCAGTATCACCCACATTCTGTGACTCTTTGTATCACTCGCGTTATTTTTATATATATATATTTATTTATTTGTATTCTGCCTTGTTCCAGAAAAGTGTTTAAGGCAACAATGCTTGTTTTTTTGTGTTTTCTTTTGGCATTTGAAAACTTAGTTAAAATGTACTTGTTAAACAGGTAATTTTAAAGAGAAGGAACAATTGTTTTAAGTAAGTTTTCTTTTTCCTTTTTCCATGAATTGATTTTTCAAATGAAAAGCTCTTGAGAGAAAGAGAGGAAGATACAGCAGACATAGAACTGAGCTAAGGGAGAGTCTGAGAGACGCGTGGCCTGTGCTTTGCTGCCATCCATGTGGCCTTGGCCAAGTCCCTGTTAACAGAGGCGGCTCCGCTTTAGACAGGGACAAGGCTTCCTGCTGTGCCTTTCCGGCAGGGTTTTATGGGGTCACATGGGAAGCAGTGTGTGACGCAAGCAGTCCCCATGTGCGTGTAAACCGCTGTCCTGGTGACTTGTCCCTCTTCTTAGTGGAAACACATTTGAGGTGATGACAGGGCTGGATGAGCCTGTGACCTGGGAGATCCGGGCTGGACTGTGGGCCCCAATGGGCCAGAGTCCTTGTGGCCCATAGCATAGCACAGGGGACAGAGCGCTCTGTGCAGGTGAGGTGTGTGAGAACAACATGGTAAATAATTGATGAAGTCACATTTGTTCAACTTAAAGGATTGTTTTTTGTTTTGAGGTTATTTTCTTCCTTATTTGGGTGATAAAATGTCCTTTTATGTAATGAAGGTGAAAGTAGAGGGCAATATTTTTGCTTTTTGAAATGCTCTTGGTTGCAAAACAAAATGTTGGTTGCTGTTTGTCAGCCCCAGAATTTCTTCTTCAGTTCGCCTGTCTCTGAAATCCCAAAGTCAGGGAACCGCAGTCTAGCTGTGGTGCATGTTTACGTATTGGTGAGAAATTCCTCTTGGGTCCTTGAACAGCCTGTACACTGGCGGACAGCACTGCAGCATTTCCACTGCTGCCGACCAAGAACGAGTTTGGAGGTCGCTGTGTGCAGTTTTAGGAAGTGCAAACACCCTTGGTGATGGGCCTCTAGCCACCCCTGGATCCATGGGACACACCCACAGGAAGCTGGTGTGCCTTCTCGGTGAGGACTGCCCCTTGACCTGGACTCTGGGAGCCTGTGGCGATGACACTAGTGTGGGTCTTCTGGCTCTGGGGCTACAGCTTCTGCCTCCTCACTGGCTGTCTGTACTCAGCAAGCAGGCCTGACCTCCAGGGGCCTGGATCCCTGCCAGCTGGGATTGGACTCCTGGAAGTATCTGTTTGGGCCATATGACCTCCTTTCTCACTTACGCCTCACTTCCCTCCTCCCGCTCCAAACCCGAGTCTCTCAGTGTGGAATGAAATAGTTTAGATGCGTACATGATGCACGGTAGTGGGATTCACATCCCAGGAGAATCCCACGGAGAGGAATGTGCAGATTTTGAAGTACACAGTGATGTGTGGAATAAATACTATAAATTCTCAGCAGACAGTGGGATGGAGAAGTGAATGGGGGCAGGAGGGGGCCTTCTGTTGCCTTGACATGTCATTGCTCAGTGCCTGGAATGCAGGCGGGTCTCTCTTTTTTATGTTGCTTTGATTTCAAGATCTCTTAGATATACTAGGTAGTGTATGAATGTGCATAAATCCAGTTTGAGAATGGTGTTTATGAAGAAGCTGTTTCGTGCATACAGTTGCTGCTGTAATTTAGCCGGCAGTGCCCTCCCCTGCCCTGCGGTGTCTGCACAGCTCCCACTGCTTCTCTTTGCTGTTGGGCATGTGAGGCATGACTTGGAGGGGGCCTGGTGCCTGGGGACCTGCTGAAGAGAATGCTCACCACCAGCCCTCTGTCTCCCTTTCTGCTTTGGTAATCAACACGTGTTTGCCTGCAGTGGCTGGGATCATGACTGTTTCTGCCCTTGTGCCTAGTTAAGAGCCTTCAAAAGCATAATGGACATTTTTGATATGCCATTGTAACTTTAATAAATGCTTTATTTCCCTCTAATTGCCCTCAAATGCCTTAATTTTGTGGACTGTTTATTTCAACAGGTGGAAGTGTTGGTCGTGTGAAATCTTGGTGTGCACATTTCAAGAAGAAGGGAGTTCTTTTTTCTTTTCTTTCTATGGAACGTTTCAAGTGATTGGATAGAAAGAAGGACTCTGAAGCAGGAATCTTCACCTGCTCTGAGGGAGCTTGGGGCTCCAGGGATGTACCCCAAATGTTGCCCAGTTTGAAACTCCCTGACAGCCTGTTTTATTTAGTGGCTCGTGGTTTCCAGTTTGAAGAGAGTTGTGCCCCTAAAAATGTTTGAAACCCGTGGCTTTCAAGTAAGGTGCCATTGTCCCCACAGTGTTCCGTGGGGTGGGGGGTGATGGAGACTGTGAGCAAGCCTGTTGCTTTTGGCCCCCTGTTGTTACATGGGAGCTGTTTTGACGGTGGGAGGGTGAGATGTGAAGATTTGGGATGAACCTGGAATGAACGAACTAAATAAAGACATGCATCCATCTGTCAGCGGTTCCTTGTGTGTTCTGCCTCTTCATTCCTTGTCCCAGAACCTCTGCCATCTCTCCTACTCTCCTGCAAAGAAGGCTTTTTATCACGAACAGTCTCAGTCTCTCTTTGCCTCGGAACTAGCTGGATTTATGTAGCAGAGATTGCTAGTTTCCATTCACCATCCACTCTCTCCATCTGTGATAATACAACTCACAGTTTTTAGCTGGACACTCGGATTCCCAGAATAAAGGCTTCATTTCCCAGCCTCCTGTACAGCTAGATGTAACTGTTTACCATTGCTCCTTCCTGAAATCCCATTGATATGACAGGGAATTTTTTTTTAAAGCATAAATCCACTAGGATGATTAAAAATAGCAACGAAATTGGGAAGCTCTCCAGAAAATAGGTGAATGGTAGTTGCCTTAGAAACACCTGAGAAATCTACATTGTAAGAAATAAATGAGAACATCTGAGCGTCCGAGTTGTCTTGCAGAGCTCCCAGAGGCTCTGGAATTGGCACTTCTAGGTACCTCTGGAAGTAGTTGTGAGATAAGGTGAAACTAGAAGCTGAGGCCTGTTTAAGAAGCCATTAGACTCCCCATTCCACATAGTTGGGCAACTGTGCCTACTGCAAACCAGTGAAAGACCGGAGGAGGTATGCCGCTTTCAGCCTTCAGTATCTCAGATCCATAGCTCAGTCGTATCCTCTAGCAAGAAATAAAGCAGAAAGATACTTCTTTGAGGAATCTCAGTAGCCTAAAAGGAAAGACCTAAAGTTATCCATACATAACGTGGCCCAGGACATGCCCTCACACGTCTTTCAATGCATCCCAGCGAATAAAAGAATTCTGAGAATGAAGGCTGTAAGTTTGCAGATTACAAGGGCTCAGCGAACCTAGTGCCAGCACAATGGAAGGGGAAAGCACCTTGCCTTCTTCCATTCCATATCAGTGTGCACATCCAGGCACGTGAGTGTGAGATTTCAGAACACCGGGGAACTGCTGGAGGGAATGAACAGTACACGTGCAGAGTATTAGGAATCAATAGCTTTGCAGTCCTCAGATGCCACATAGGAAACAGGGAATGTAGGCCTTCTTGGATTCTGAAGGAAGATTATTTCCAAATAGATTAAAAGTCATGCCAAAAGACTTGTAGGCTCTTGGAAAATGTATATTCCACACACCCTTTTATTTTTATTTTTTTTTGAGACAGGGTCTCTCTGTCACCTAGGCTAGAGTGCAGTGGCACAAACACTACTCACTACAGCCTTGACCTCCCAGGCTCAAGTGATTCTCCTGCCTGAGCCTCCCAAGTAGCTGGGACCACAGGCATGTGCCACCATGCCTGGCTGATTTTTTTGTCGAGACAGGGTTTTGCCATGTTGGCCAGGCTGGTGTTGAACTCCTGAACTCAAGCCATCTGCCCGCCTTGGCCTCCAAAATTGCTGGGATTGCAGGTGTGAGCCACCACGCCCGGCCTTTACACAGCCTTTTAAATGAAAGGACTAGAGAATGTACTCCAAAAGGAGAAAGCATGGCATAAAGGCAATGGGAGGTCCAACGCAAAGAGCAAGGTGACTCCCCAGGAGCACAGCAAAAGGAGATTCCAGTATGGCAGCTGTGCACTCAGCATAGAAGTCAGCCAGGTTGGGTTTGGTGTCGGCTCCAGAGAAGATGACTTAACTGTTAGAACACCTGTTGCCTCTGAACATATTGAGGGTTTACATAGGAGCTGAGACTGAATTATTGACAAGTACCTAGGAAACCAAGGGACATAACTCCAAGGAAAACAAATTGGGTAGGAAAGAAAAAGTTACCACAGTAATACTACTATATAATTTAGTTATGAATGGTATTTATATAGTCCTAAAATATAAGCACTAAACAGTAACCATATTATGATAGTACCCTACTAGGAGAATGGAGGGCAGGAGGAGGGCTGATGGGAAGTGTGTGCGAGCGAAAGCTGAATAATCGTCATTTCCATGGGGAGAAGTGGAGAGAAAATGCCCAGTCTTGAAAAGCATTTTACCCCTGATTGAGTGCTGGAGAGCACAGCCCGGGCAGAAAGCATACCCCTGAGAGGCCTGTGGGAGAGGCTTTGGCTTCAGTTTAAACCAGCCCAGAAGCAGCACAGCGGAGAGAAACACTGCAGTAGGGCCGAGGGCAGGGCCGAGGGCAGGGCCTCGTGGAAAGCTGTGGAGTCCACACATCCTGGAAGCCCTTAGTGTGAGGCGAGGATGGGACCCAGCACTGGCCTCTTCAGCAGCAGCAGAGGCCATCACAGTGAGGGGAGCCACGCGGGAGCACCGAAGCTGGGGGAACCTTTCACCTGGAAAGCATGGCATGTGAGGGGGCCGTGAGCTGCAGATGCACAGTTCAGCACCAGAGAACCCGAGGACAGGGAACCCAGTGCTGGAGAAAGGTCTCATGAGTGCAGTGAGTGTGGGAAGTTTCTTAGCTGCAACTCCAGCTGCATTGAACACGGGAGTCCACTGTGGTGCTGAGCCTTGTGAGTGCAGCTGATGTGGGAAAGCATTCAGCAAAGGACCCACCTTTCTTTGTTGCCAGAAGGTTCACAACAGAAAGGCCTCATTAATGCAGTAAAAGTTGGAAAACCTGTAGCCATATCGCTAAGTTCATTCAGCATCAGAGAGTTCACACTATAGAAAGTCCTTACAAATGCACAGAAAGTGTTCTGCCAAAGGTCTGCTCTGATTTAGCCCTGGAGGATTTTCAGCTTTAAAATGGCGGTATAGAATCAAGCTGGCTTCACACCTCCAACAGAAAACCAAAGTAAATATACAGTGTTGAGATTTTCACCAGCAACAACCCAGGACTCAAGTAAGAGAATGAGACAGATTCTGGGGCCACAGAGAAGTGAAAAAACTCCAGGCAGATGGTAGGAGAACCAGACTTCCGCATCCATGATGTCCCTTCCCCAGATTCTGCCTAGCAACAGTTGAGTGGAGAATCTTTCCCTGACTGTATTAGTACACTGCTATGAAGAACTGCTTGAGACTGGGTAATTTATAAAGAAAAGAGCTTTAATTGACTCACAGTTCTGCGTGGTTGGGGAGGCCTCAGGAAACTTACAATCATGATGGCAGGGGAAGCAGGTGCCTTCTTCACAAGGTGGCAGGAGAGAGAGTGTGTGTGTGAAGGAGGAACTGTCACACACTTACAAAACCATCAGATCTCGTGAGAACTCACTAGCGCGAGGACAGCATGGGGAAACCACCCCCATGATCCAATCACCTCCCACCTGGTCCCTCCCTTGACTCCCGGGGATTATGGGAATTACAGTTCAAGATGAGATTTGGCTGGCGACACAGAACCAAACCATATCACCGACTCACCGGTTTTTACACTGGGAAAAGTGAGACTGAGGTGGTCAATCAGCTTTCCCACCATGCTAGAATCCCTGGCGGGAGACCTGTCCTTGCATTAACCCACAGGCAGCAGCATGACTGCCTGAAGAGAGAAATCTCTGAGGACAGGTAGTGACAAATGGAGGAGGGGGAACTACCATCCCCAGCCTGGGAGAGACTGCTCTGTAACAGTCATAGGAGATGCCAAATCAGAGCGGCTGTTCAGCAGCAGCACGCTGGAGGAGGTGTTTCCCAGGTCCCTTGGGCACAAACCCCTCACCAGCCTTCTCACACTGCTGGGATAATCCCTTTGGGACCTTCCCAGTTCAGGACAGGCAAAGCTTCCATCATGTACTGGAGTTGAGGTGAGCCTGGGCTTAATGTGCCACGTGGAGCTGAAAAGGAGGCAGTGATCTAGTAGTAAAGACTTGCTAAGCAAAAATATCCAATAAAAACCAAAACAGGCCAGACAGAGAAAACGGGAATAAATAATCCTTCAATGCAAAGACAGATGTATACCCACAAGAAGCAACAGCAAACAGGGAACTGTGACCTCTTCAAAAAGGACAAAGCAAAAATCTAGTGATCCTAACGAGAAGACAGTTTGTGAGCGCTCTGACCAAGAATTCAAAATAGCAGTTTTATGGAGACTCAGGGATCACCAAGAACAGAGAAAATCACTTCTGAAGTTTATCAGAGAAATTTAACAAAATATGGAAATAATCAAACAAATCTTGGAACTGAAAATACATTTGCTGAACTGAAGAACTCATTAGAGGCTCTCAACAGCAGAATGGAACAAGCAGAGGAAAGAATCAGTAAGCTTGAAGACTGTCTCTTTGAAAATACACAGAGGAGAAAAAAGAATGAGAAGGAATGGACATCACCTACAAGAGATAGAAAATTACCTCAAAAGACCAAATCTGAGAATCATGGCTGTTCAGGAGGGAGCTGAGCAAGGGCAACCGGTAGAAAGTAGATTCAAAGAAATAATAACAGAGAACTTCCCAAAGCTTGAGAAGGAATTAAACATCCAGGCATGAGAAGGTCTAGAACACCAAACAGATTCCACCCAAATAAGACTACCCCAAGGCATACACTTACTCAAACTCTCAAAGGTCAAGGACAAAAAGAGGATCCTAAAAGCAGCAAATAACATAAATAACATAAATTAATGGAGTTCTGTTTCATCTCACAGCAGAATTCTCAACGGAGAACCATGCCCTAACCCTAACCACCTTTAACTTGGGGGGTTTTGGCAGGAGGGAATAGAATGGAATTTTCAAAATGCTTGATGATTTAGCCCTGGAATGTGCATCACCCAGAATGTTGCTCGGAGTTCAATGAACAGAAGGAACCTCCTGCCAAATCCCAGGCTTGCGCTGCATAAAAGCCACTCAGTACAGCCTGTTTGGAAGAGCTTTAAGTTGCAGGTCCAGCCTCTCACCCTCAGCAAACTCCCACCCAAGGAAGACCTCATGAATACAGATATAGGGGAAGGCCTTCTACCACAGAGACCTCCTCATTCAGCACCGGAATGTGCACCAGAGATCCAGTCCTTAAAAGTGCAGCCAGTGTGAGGAAACCTTCAGCCAAGGGCTCCACCTCACTCTGCACTAGAAAGTTCTGGCTGGAGGAGGACCTTAGGTGTGCAGGGAATGTGCACTGTCCTTGTTTGACTTAACAGCGCATGCCAGAGAGGAGATCTGAGAGCAGCCTTTGTGGGGATGGCCTTAGTCAGAAGTTGAACTTCTGTTCAGACGTCCACATTGGGTGCTGCTCATGCATGGTGCTGGGTCGGTGGGAAGTTTGCAGGAGCTATGTGGCATATTCCAGCCTGCCCAGAGCCCTTGCCAGAGTCATGTCACTGTCAGTGCCTGTGGCAGAAGCCACCTCCTCTACCAGCTGCCAGGGACTCCTGAGCCACCCCACTATGCTCTTTCCAGTCCCTTGAGGGAAACCCACATAGCCTGAGCCCTCATTCCCTTCTTCCTGATTGGATGGATAGGGCATGGACATGACCTAGCTTCGATTAGGGGAACTTAGCCAGGGTCTTTTTGTGGCTCACAGGGACGGTTTACCTTTTTTCATGGATGTTGCTGGCCTCATGTGACTCTGGGTGGATTTGTCTGGCTTCCAACTCAAACTTCCAAGGGAAATGCCTGCCTCATTAGGCCACCTTTAACTTGGGGGTTTTTGTTTGTTATGTGGAGCGGATGAGAACAGAAATGGGGTCAGCCATCATTGGAGGTAGGGATGGGGTATGGAGGCAATAGGATACAGGGAAGAGCTCTCAGTCCATTTGGCTGAAGTTTTGCTGTGCAAGACCTTGGAATGACTGAAGGGCTCTGTGTGCAGCTCAGTGCTGTGACCTGGTTGGATGCAGGATTGTTTCTGGGCCCACGCCACCCTGAGGAGAGAGTGGTTGGTAGGACAGTCCCAGCACGTCTTGGGGCATCCTGAGCTTGGTCCCTTGTATCCGGGGATGTCTCACACGTTCCAGTTCCATGTGGGGAAGCTTTTCCCTGGGACTGCCAGGAGCCACGTGCCCTGAAGCACGGAAGCTGGTGGGCGGTGCCATTGATGGTAAGACCTGGGGCCATGTAGGAGTTACAGTGCAGAAATACTAGGTCTGAATCGTTGGGAGTTGGGGAGACTGCAGCAAACCTAGGGAGGTGCCGCTTCTAACCAGGCATTCACGCTTGTTCAGTAGCTGCTCTGTGGGATGACAGTGCACAGAAATGCTCAGGACCTCCAGACCTTTGTCCCTCAGCCACTCTCAAGGGCAGAGTGAATAATCGAAAGCAGCCTAGTCCAGGGTGGAGAAGTTCACTGGGTTGCCCTGGGCCAGGGCTTCATGTTTGGTAGGGTAAAGCTGTGGGCAGGAAGTTACTTGCTGGGATGCCAAAGACATTTGCAGGATAGCTGCTTGCAGGGGATGCTTTTGGACTTGCTGGGAAGCTGGAGAAGGCTGGGCTCCTGGGGAAATGCTGGGCGGCTGCCTGTGGGGCAGCTGAACTTTTTGGGAAACCAGCTGGGACAGCCGCAGAACTCAGCCAGGATGCTCCCTGTTGGGTGCTGCTGAAACCTGCTGGAGGTAAGCCCCACTGGCGTCCCGCATACCTGCGGGTGGGAAGGGAGTTGGAAGGAAGGAAAGCACAGTGGAACTAGGAAGAGAAACCCCTTCCTCTTACCAGTGTCCCTCCAGAGCCGCCCACCGACAGGCTCATCAGCCCTGTGCGGGTCCCAGCAGAGCACTGGGGAAGGGATCTGCAGGCTGGAGGGGGAGGCGTGTCATGTGCTTGAAGCAGTGTTACAGGCTTCTTCCTCAGGGGACCCAGCCTTCCTTTCAAGAATCTTGGCCTGTGAATTGAGCTAGGTCTGGGAACTGGGACAGAGGCTGTTGCTATCTACAGTTGTGACTCCAGTGAGGTTTTTGGCTCCCAGACCTAAAGTTTTGTTCTCTTTTTCCATCAGTCCTCTTGTATTCCTAGGGACACCATGTTCAATTAGCCACTGGCAAAGAGCCCTGTGGACCAAGGTGTTTTGATCCCCGGCGTGTGTCTGCTCCCTCCCTTGGCAGACATAGCCCCCTGGTCTTTACTGGTCAAGTACTGGCATTTGGTCTCTGCTCCTCTGGAACCTTGTCATTCCCATTGAAATCAGAGAGCCCAGCTCAGTGGCAGCTTCCCCACCATCGCACCTGCCTGCCAAGGAGAGCAGTTGCAAAGCTTCTCAGGGATGCAGGTGCTCCCAGGCATTTCTCAGTGCCCAAGTGAAAGCAGGAGTGCTTTGGGGCCTTCTTGCAGTGTATAGTTGAGAGATAGGTGTGCGGGTCACACATGTTAAACCCAGTCCAACATTCCCATCTCCCTACGCCTCTGGAATCCCTCCTCCACACTAGGAAAACTGCAGCGTCTCAACCTTGTTAAGTGTAGATCATTTCTGAGTTCAAGTTTCAGTCACACAATCAAATAAGCAGTAAGAGCCATGTGGCTTGTTCCTGGGGTGTGCCTCATTGATGGATCCAGTACCTGGAGTGGCGTGAACCTTCTGTTTCAAGGCGAGAGACCACAGTTGGTGGTGATGTCAGGTAACGGGAATTTTTTTTTTTTTTTTTTGAGACAGGTCTCACTCTGTCACCCAGGTTGGAGTGCAGTGGTGCAATCTCAGTTCACTGCAGCGTCTGCCTCCTGGATTCAAGCGATACTCAGCCTCCTGAGTAACTGGGATTACAGATGTGAGCCACTACGCCCGGCCAATTTTTGTGTTTTTAGTAGAGATGGGGTTTTGCCATGTTGACCAGGCTGGTGTCAAACTCCTGGCCTCAAGTAATCCACCTGCCTCAGCCTCCCAAAGTCCTGGGATTACAGGTGTGAGCCACCATGCCTGGCTAGTACCAGGATTTCGTACAAGGGTTCTTTCCAACTCACTGCCTTTTGTTGGAGAAATTGATGTTATTGGCATATTTTCAAAATCATGTCCAAATGCGGCTGCAGAACATGAAGAAAATATTTTCTAGAGTGAAATGCTACAAAGAGTGAACAAGGAATCCATCTGCTGCCATTCCCCTGATCCGCTCTGTCCCAGTCAGGCTGCAAGGGGGGCCGTGTGGTGTCTGATGGCACTGTAAGTCTTCCTCAGGGATAGCTCCAAAGGTTTAGCATTCACGTTTGATCCAAATGTTCAGAACGTCTCACAGATGGGTGTCATTTCTGAAAACCTGTAATTGTAGGCTAAAATTTTCTGATTTAGTTTAAACAAAGGAATAAAAAAGGATAAGGAAAGAAACTGCCTGGCAGTGAGACTTGGGCTTTAGCTGGACTTAGCCATCACTGAACGAGACACAGATGCTTTGGTGAAGGGTGCAGAAAGGTCATCCCTTCATCCCTCTCAGACATGAAAGTGAAGTGGTTGACAATAGTGAAAAAATGCTTTATTTATAAAAATGAGTGATCATTAAAAATGTCTATTTAAAATGAGAAGTCTGTGTTTGTGGATGCTGAAAGCTGAGGAATATTGCCCTTGGCCAGTGGTTCTTAATTCTGGCTGCACAGTGAGTGAGGTGTGTTAAAAAACTCCTGATGTCCGGGCATTGTCTGGATCAACTGTGTGTTAGTTTCCTATTGTTATTAACAGACGACACAAGCTTTGTGGCTTAAAACAACACAGGTTTGTTCTTTTATAGTTCTGTAGGTCAGAAGCCCCACATGAGCCTCACTGGGCCAAAATCGAGATGTGGGCAGAGCTGTGTGTTTTCTGGAAACACCAGGGGAGACTCCATTTCTTTGCCTTCTCCAGCTTCTGGAGTCTGCCCACATTTTTTGCCTTGTAGCCCCCTCCTCCATCTTCACAGCCAGCAACAAAGTCCTGGCTGGGGGTCCTCCCCACAGCACATCACTCTGACCTCCACTCTGCCGCCCTCCTATACTTTTCAGGACCCTGTGATGACACTAGGCCAACCAGATCGTCCAGGATGGTCTCCCTCTCTTAAGGGCAGCTGAATAGCCACACGAATTCCATCGGCAACCCCAGTTAGCACAACATCACAGCTTCTGTGAATTAGGATATGGACATCCCCGGGAGCCTCTTATCTGCTGACCATAGCCGTAAAATCAGAATTTCTGGGAGTTGAACTTGAGCCTCAATAGTTTTAGAAACCTTCCCAGTGGATTCTAATATGAGGCCATTTAACTAGGACTGGTTATGGGGAACAACTGGAGGGCTTCAAGAAAGGGAGTAATGCAGCCCAATCTGTATTTCAGAAATACTGCTCCAGTTACACTGTCAGGGGTGGGCTGGTTGGGGGGGAGGACTGTGATGGGACTTGAGTCAGTGGACAAGTGACAGCTGTTGGGGATCAAGGCAGTCTTGGTTTTGCCAGCCGTTCCTCAAAAGGATCAGTGTCCACTAAGTGAGTACTGCACTGGGGTAAAGGACATACACAAATATTTTGAGGAGTCTTGGACAAGACGAAGCCACAGTACAAGACACACAGTACAGCACCTCCCACCCCCAGAGTTTTTTTTTGTTGTTGTTTTTTGTGTGTGTGTGTGTTTTTCTTTTTTTGAGTCAGGGTCTTACTCTACCACCCAGGCTAGAATGCATTGGCACGATCATAGCTCACTGCAGCCTTGAAATTCTGGGCTCAAGTGATCTTCCTGCTTCAGCTTCCCAGAAAGCTAGGACTGTAGTTGCTCACCACCACATCTGACTAATTTTTAAATTTTTTGTTTTTAGCAGAGACAGGATCTTACTATGTTGCTCAGGTTCATCTCAAACTCCTGGCCTCAAGTGATCTTCCTGCCTTGGCCTCCCAAAGCGCTGGGATTACAGGTGTGAGCCACTATGCCTGGACCTCCTCCAGAGTTCTTGAGCAAGGCCATGCCATTGGTGGCAGAGAATTACATGCCTTTGTGGAGATCTAATCACACACCATAAAGTTCACCATTTTAAAGTGTGCTATTTAAAAGTGTAACAATTTTTAGCATATCCACAAAGCTGTGCGTTGATCACCACTGTCTTAATTCCAGAACATTTCCATCACCTCCAACAAAAACTTCATACCTATTTGCACTTACTCCCCAGTTCTGTCCCTGCCAGGCCCTGGCAACAACTCATTTGCTTTCAGTGTTTATGGATCTGCCTATCCCGTTTATACTCATGTAAATGGAATCATATCATATGTGGCCTTTTGTGAGTGGCTTCTTTCACTTAGGATGATGTCTTTCACTTAGCATGATGATGTCTTTCACTTAGCATGATGTCTTTCACTTAGCATGATGTCTTTCACTTAGCATGATGTCTTTCACTTAGCATGATGTTTTTAAGGTTTGCCTATGCTGTAGCGTGTGTCAGAATTTCCTTCCTTTTCATGGCCAAATAACATTCTACTGTGTAGAAGCACTATATTTTGTTTATTCATTTATCCATCCATGGACATTTGGGTTGTTTCTATTTTTTGGTTATTGTGAATAAGGCTGCTATGATGAGTACAGTTTTCTGTAGATACATGTTTTCAGTTTTCTTCAGTATATACCTGGGAATGGAATTGCTGAGTCATACATTAACTCAATGTTTAATTTTTGAGGAACTGCTGAACTGGTTTTCTTAGTGGCTGAACTGTTTTATATTCCCGCTGTCAATGCACAAGGGTTTTGATTGCCCTACATTCTTGCTAACACTTGTTATTGTCTGTCTTTTCTATTTTAGTCACCCTAGTGGGGGTGAATGGGTGTCTCACTGTGGTTTTCATTTGCATTTCCCTAGTGAGTGATACTACCACACATCTTTTCACGTGCTCTTTGGCTGTTTACATATGTTCTTTGAGAAATGTATGTTTAGATCCTTTGCACATTTAAAAATTGAGTTGTCTTTTTATTCTTGACTTAGAAGAGGTCTTTATATGTTTTGGATATGATTCTCTTATCAGATATTTGATTTGCAAATATTTTCTCCCATTCTGTAGGTTTGCTTTTAACTTTCTTCATGATGTTCTTTGAAAACACAAAAGCATTTAATTTTGAAGAAGTCCAATTTGTCTGTTTTTCTCTTTTACTTGTGCTTTTGGTGTCAGATCTGAGAATCCATTGCTCGATCCAAGATCATGAAGATTTACTCCCATGCTTGCTTCCAAGTCTTTTAGTATCTTAGTTATTACATTTTATGTCTTTGAACCACTCTGAGTTAATGTGTATATATGGTATAAGGTAGGGGGCCTAACTTCATTCTTTTGTATGCAGATATCTAGTTGTCCAAGCAACTATTTTTGTTGAATAGTCTATTCTTTCCCCCATTGAGTTGTCTTGGCACCCTTGTCAAAAATCAGTTGACCATGGCTGGGTATGGTGGCTCAAGCCTATAATCCCAGCACTTTGGGAGGCCAAGCCAGGTGGATCACCTGAGGTCAGGAGTTTGAGACCAGCCTGGCCAACATGGTGAAACTTCGTCTCTACTGAAAATACAAAAATTAGCCGAGAGTGGTGATGGGTGCCTGTAATCCCAGCTACTTGGGAGACTGAGGCAGGAGAATTGCTTGAACCCGGGAGGTGGAGGTTGTAGTGAGCCAAGAGTGCACTGCTGCACTCCAGCCTGGATGACAGAGGGACACTCCATTTAAAAACAAAACAAAACAAAACAAAACAAAAAACATCAATTGACCATTAATATAAGAGTTTATTTTGGACTCTCAATTCTATTGATATATTTTTAACCTTATGGCAATACAACACTGTCTTGATTACTGTTGTTTTGTAACAAGTTTTGAAACCATGAAGCATGAGTACTACAAGTTTGTTGTTTTTTAAGATCATTTTGGCTATTTTGGGTTTCTTACATTACCATATTAATTTTAGAATCAGCTTGTCAATTTCTTGGGTTTTTATAGTAATTGTGTTGAATCCATTGATTGTTAGGGGGAATATTTCCATCTTAACAATATTAAGTCTAATAATTCATTATCCCAAGATATCTTCCAGTTTATTTAGGTCTTCTTTAATTTCTTTCAGTAATGTTTTATAGTTTTGGGGATGCATGTCTTGCTCTTTTTTGTTAAATTTATTTCTAAGTATTTTATTCCTTTTAATGCCATTGTAAATGGGGTAGTTTTCTTAATTTCATTTCAATATGGGGAGCATAACAGTGCCTGCCTGGTCGGGTTGTTAGGACAGCTGGATGGGCCAGCAGGCAGGCACCTTATGATGCCTGTGTCTTAAGAGACGCTCAGTGAGTGCTGGTGGTCGTGGCTCTTCCTCCTCCTCTCTCCCCGCTCCCCGCCACACCGAGGACCCTGAATGAGGGTGGTGCTGTGGCATCCTAGTTAGAGCTTGAGGCTTCGGAGCCAGCGGGGCTAAGATTATGGCACTAATATGCCCTAGTTGAGGGGCCTTAGGAGCGTTGTGTAGCTGAGTGTAGCTGACTGAGCTTGTTTCATCATCTGCAAAGTGGGGCTGCCGATGCAATGTCCTTTGTGGGATGTTGTGAGGGATAAATGACACAATGCAGCTCAGACGCGGAGCATCATGTCTGGCCCACGTTTCACTGCATCCAGGATACCAGTGTTGATAAATGACATCACTGACTACGCCAATCACAGCTGACACCGCCATTGCTGGTGTGACGCACCCTGGCATCAGAGGTGGTAAAATGCGGACCCGTGTGTCTCTCGGCATTGCAGAAACGCAGGATTTCTATCATGCAGTTGCCTCTTCCACACAGTGCATGGCCTGGACGGTCCCAGCAGGCTTTTCTCATGTGACTCACTTTTATGTACATTTAAAAAATTAGGAGAGAAGCACTCTGTGACCTTGAGGTACTCCAACTTCTGTTGGTGGAGGTCGGGAGATGTTTCAGGCCTAACGGAATCAAGGCCTCGGGTATTTAAGCTATTCTTTGTTTCCTACAGGAAAGAGAACTTTATACACAAGGTGGGTCCCCTGAAGATTAGATTATCAGTTGGAAACCTGAGTTCCGATGTATTCTGGCTTTGACCTTCAGACCCTGAGCGGCCAGTGGAGTCTAGCTCAGCCTCGGCTTTCGCTGTAGACACTGAGGCTCGGGGAGGTGAGGAGACACAGCTGGCTGTGGTGGCCCCCCTGCCCTGGCGGTGCCAGGACCAAGCCCAGGGCCTTTCTCATGCCGTGCCCTGTGCCTTCTGAGCGGAAGAGGAGCCTGTTCATTGAGGAACTAAGATAGAGTGGATTAGAAGAGTAACGGATGCTTTCTACAGAAGCAAGCGGCCTGGGTTTGGAATGAGGCGGCCTGTTTGTTTGCTGTGCGTCCTTGTCGCTCTCAGAACCTTCCCATTGTGGGTGTTTTATCAATGCCAGTCAGTGAAGGAATGAGTAAATGATGTTTTTCAGCAAAAATGAATTTATTTTGTAGACTAAAATAGCCTCTGGGAAGCCCATTGCAGAGACCCAGCCATCCGCCTGCCCCGGGCTGAGAGGAGCCCATTGCAGAGACCCTGCCATCTGCCTGCCCCGGGCTGAGAGGAGCCCATTGCAGAGACCCTGCCATCCGCCTGCCCCGAGCTGAGAGGAGCCCATTGCAGAGACCCTGCCATCTGCCTGCCCCGGGCTGAGAGGAGCCCATTGCAGAGACCCTGCCATCTGCCTGCCCCGGGCTGAGAGGAGCCCATTGCAGAGACCCTGCCATCCGCGTGCCCCGGGCTGCCTGTGGCTCTGCCAGGCTGCTTTCTCTTCAGGTCTTGTATCTGGGAGTCTGGCCATCCAGCATCCCTGGGAAGGGGTTTTTAGAAAATGTGCATTTATGGATTTGAAATCCCAAATGGGATATCCACACTGTGTCAGAAGGCGCAGTTGGGCTCTGAGCCAAGCTGTGGTGAGCTCTGGGCTCCAGGGCGGCTCTAGAGGACCGAGGGGCCTGGGCGGGAGAGGTTGTGCTGCACTGAGAGCTCACATTTCATGGCTTGTAAAACCCAATCGGAATCCCAGGTGTGCAAACCACATTTGATGTCCCAGTAACCAGGTAACAACAGGATGGAGGACTTGGGGAGAGACTGGGGAAGCTTCCTGAGAAGGGTTGCCAATCCACCGGCCCTCACCTTCCCAACCCGTTGCTGTGGCCACCCAGCCCTGTGCCCTCTCTCCTGGCCGCAGCCATAGGGAGCTGTGCACTTCCCCTGACCACACGGCCTGCTTGTTGCACAGCTCTGCCGGGCCCGTCCTCTCTCTTGGATGCTCCACTTAAGATGCTGCTTCTGTCAGGAAGCCTTTCCCTCCCCTCCCAGCTGAGTGGTGACCCCACCCCAATCTCTCGCCAGAGGCCTGTAATCTTAGACATGCCTAGCAACAAACATTTGTGGGAAGGGTCTGAGTATAGGTTTGTCATCTTCGTGCCTGGAGGGGCCGGCAGAGGTGATCAGTGAACAAGTATAGGTCAACGGCCAGGGTAGGGAGGTGTGCTGGGGTGGGGGTGGCGGGTCCTTCTTGTGCAGAGACCCGTAGCTGATCTCTGCCTGAGTAACTCTGAAGCCTCCTACTTCTTAAGGCCACTAGGAGCAGGTAAGTTTTACCCTTCTGAGTTAAAACTTTAAAAAAGCCCCCACAATATTCTCATCTATGTGTCTTAGTCCATTCCTGCTGCTGTAACACAGTCCCTGAGACTGGGTAATTAAAAATCATAGAAAGCTATTTTTATAGTCCTGGAGGCTGGGGAGTTCAAGATCAAGGCACTGGCAGGTTCAGTGGCTGGTGAGGGCCTGGCCTCTGCTTCTACAATGGCACCTCGTTTCTGTGTCCTCACATGGCAGAGGGGGAGGAAGGGCAAAGGGCTTAACTAGTTTGCTGGAGCCACCCCCCTATTTTTTCTTCTGGAGACAGAATCTCACTCTTTCACCCAGGCTGGAGTGCAGTAGTGCAGTCACAGCTCACTGCAGCCTTGACTTCCCAGTCTGAAGTGATCCCCGCCACTTCCGCCCTGCTGAGGAGCTGGGACTACCGGCATGTGCCTCCATAACAGGGTAATTAAAAATAATTTTTTTGTGAGTGTGGATATGGGGTCTCACTATGTTGCCAAGGCTGGTCTCAAACTCCTGGGCTCAAGCAATCCTCCTGCCTTAGCCTCCCAGCCTCTTGGCTGAGATTACAGGCATGAGCCACTGTGCTCAGCCCTGGAGCCCTTTTATAAGGGAGGGAGGGAGACCTCATGACTAAATCACCTTCTAAAGACCCCACCTCTTAATATCATCACTTTGGGTCTTAGGTTCCAATATATGCATTTTTGGTGGGGAGGCACATACATTCAAACCACAGGATCATGGCAATGAGGCATTTCTGAAGATGGACTTTTATTTATTGTCCAACACTGATGATAGTAGGATGGACGGTCCCTTGGCAGGGCTTGTTGAGAGAGGAGGAGGTTCCAGAAGAGTTGTTCTGTCTAATCAGGAAGAGCTTCTGTTCTATAGATGCTGATGATTTAAATCCTACAGGAAATCCTGTAGGATTAAATGATGCCCACTTAAATTTGACTTTCAGATAAACCATACATTTTATTATAATTATGTCCCATGCAATATTTAAATTTAACTGGGCCTCCTGTATTTTTTATTTGCTAAATCTGGAAACTGTATTTGAAATAAGCTCAGGAATAAAATTCGAGTTTTTATGAGTATGTAATGCTCTCTGTGGAAAATTTGACTCATAAATAAGGATAATGATATTTTGAAAAGCAAACAAAGTAATCAGGAAGACATTTTTTTCTTTACAAAACCTAAATAAACCCCTTCTAAATTAGCTTACCTAAAAAGAATTAGTGATTTCCCAAGTACTCATTATCCATGCATCTGTTGATAGTAACCATTGCAATGGCCCAAAAAAACGTACATGTTTTGTAAAATGTTTTCCTAAAGCCTGATTTCTTGTATTTACCCATTTTGTGTTTACTCTTCTTATTGTTCTGTTTTCATTCCTGATGTTTCAAGATTCCTTCTTTTATCATTTCCTTTCCATTTCAAGAGCTTCCTTAAGCATTCTTTTAGGCCAGGTCCTCTGGTGCCAAATTTTCTTAGTTTTTTTGAAGTCAAGAAGGTCTTGATCACCCCCTTCATTTCTGAGGGATATCTTCACTGACAGTTCTTTTCTTTCAGAATTTGAAAAGTTTTGTGCCATTGTCTTCTGGCTTCCATGGTTTCTCATGAACAATCTACTGTCATTTGAATTGCTTCTTTCACACAGGTAAGATGTTGATTATCCCTTTTTTTTTTTCTTGAGACGGAGTTTTGCTCTTCTTGCCCAGGCTAGAGTACAATGGCATGATCTCGGCTCACCGCAACCTCCACCTCGAGCGATTCTCCTGCCTTAGCCTCCCAAGTAACTGGGATTACAGGCATGCGCCACCATGCCCAGGTAATTTTGTATTTTTAGTAGAGATGGGGTTGCTCCATGTTGGTCAGACTGGTCTCGAACTCCTGACCCCAGGTAATCCACCTGCCTTGGCCTCCCAAAGTGCTGGGATTACAGGCATGAGCCACTGCGCCTGGCCAATTATCTCTTAATGCTTTCAAGATTTTTCTTCGTTCATAGTTCTCAGGAGTTTCATTATGATTATCTTTGATGTGAATGTCTTTGAAGTTATCCTATTTAGCATTTGCTCAGCTTCTTGTATCTATAAGTTTGTGTTTTTTGCCAAATTTGAGAAATTTCAGCCATTATTTATTTGAGTACTTTTTCAGTCTCTCCCTTTTTCTCTTCTTTTCCCAGGACTCTCATGACATAAATGTTACATCTTTTGTTATAATCCCACAAGTCCCTGAGGCTCTGTTCATTTGTTTTTCATTCTGTTTTTTTTTCTGTTGTTTAGATTGATTGTATTGTTCTCTCTTTCAGTTCACGGATTCCTTCCTCTGTCTTCCCCATTCTGTTGTGGAACCTATTCAGTGAGTTTTTGTCTTTGTTTTGGTTATTGTATTCTTTAGTTCTAATATTTCCATTTGTTTCTTTTTCATATTTCTATTTCTTTGCCAAGGCTTTCTGTTTTTTAAAAAAAATTTATGTCCAGTGTGTTTCCAGTTCCTTGTTGAAGCATTTTTTGTGATGGCTGCTTTAAAGTATTCATCAAGATATTGAATATTATTAACACAAAAAAAGATAAACATTTGATGGGTATGTTATTTACTCTAATCTGATCACATTATATGTATGAAACATTACTATGTACCCCATGAATATGTGCAATTATTATTTGTCAATTAAAAATGAAATTAATTGGCTGGGTGCAGTGGCTCACGCCTGTAATCTCAACACTTAGGGAGGATGAGGCAGGCAGATGATGAGGTCAGGAGATAGACAGCATCCTGGCTAACACGGTGAAACCCTGTCTCTTCTAAAAATACAAAAAAAAAAAAAAATAGCTGGGTGTGGTGGTGGCGGATGCCTGTAGTCCTAGCTACTCAGGAGGTGGAGGCAGGAGAATCGCTTGAACCCAGGAGGCAGAGGTTGCAGTGAGCTGAGGTTGTGCCCCTGCACTCCAGCCTGGCGACAGAGCGAGACTCTGCCTCAAAAAATAAATAAATACGGGCCGGGCGCGGTGGCCCAAGCCTGTAATCCCAGCACTTTGGGAGGCCGAGACGGGCGGATCACGAGGTCAGGAGATCGAGACCATCCTGGCTAACACAGTGAAACCCCGTCTCTACTAAAAAATACAAAACACCAGCCGGGCGAGGTGGCGGTGCCTGTAGTCCCAGCTACTCGGGAGGCTGAGACAGGAGAATGGCGGGAACCCGGGAGGCGGAGCTTGCAGTGAGCTGAGATCCGGCCACTGCACTCCAGCCTGGGCGGCAGAGCAAGACTCCATCTCAAAAAAAAAAAAAAAATAAATAAATAAATAAATACATAAATACATAAATAAAATTAATTAACAAATTAAAAAACCTTCATCATGTAGTTCCCGTGTGTGTGTCATCTTGATATTGGTGTCTATTTACTGGTTTTTTTTTTTCATTCAAGTTGATTATTTTCCTGGTTCTTGGTATGACAAGTGAATTTCAGTTGTATCCTGGACATTTTGGGTATTCAGGATCTTATTTAAATCTCCTGTCTTTACAAGCTTCCTCTGACACTTTGTCACTTCAGAAGGTATCAGGAGGAGTGGAAGTCCAAATTCCCCTCTCGGCCTCTATTGACACCCAAAAGGATGAAGAAAGATGTTTTACTACTCCTGGGTAGGAGGAGTGGTAGACATTTAGCCTTTACTGTGCTTCCTTTGACACAAACCCAGTGGGGAGGGGAAGGGCCACCTTTTACTGCCAGGTGGGGATGAAGATTTGACCTACTCACATGGCCTTCTCTGACGCTCTGGGGAGTTGGAGGCATTGCTTTTCTTGATCTTAGTTTGGGAGATGGTCATCTTAGGGGAAGCCCTACATCCAGTGTCGCCTTGTCACTGATACTAAAAAGGACCTTAGATTTCAAGCAGTATCTTTTAGACTCCATAGAGATTGTCTTTTATTTCTTTCTCTTGCCTAATTGCTTTGCCTAGGACTTACAGTTCTGTGTGGAATACGAGTGGTGAAAATGGGCATCCTTATTTTTCCTGATCTTAGAGGCAAAGATTTTATCTTTTCCCCATTTGGTATGATGTTAACTGTAGATTTGTCATACATGGTATTTATTGTTTCAAGGTATATATATCTTCTATACTTAATTTGCTAAGAGTGTTTATCATAAAGGAATGTTGGATTTTCAAATGCTCTGTGTTTATTGAAATGATCATTTTGTTGCCTTTTTTGGTTAATGTGGTATATCACATGTATTGATTTGCATATGTTGAACCATCCTCAAGTTCCTGGGATGAATCCCACTTGATCATAATGATCTTTTAAATGTGCCTTTCAATTTAGTTTGCTAGTATCTTTTTGAGAATGTTTGCATCTGTGTTCCTCAGAGATATTGGCCTATGGTTTTCTTTTTTGTTGTGTTCTTATCTGGTTTTGGAATCAGAGTAATGCTGGCCTCATATAATTAGTTTCCAAGTTTTCCCCCCTATTCAATTTTCTGGAATATTTTGAGCAGAATTGGTATTAGTTCTTCCTTAAATATTTGGTAGAATTCAGCAGTGAAGCCATCAGGGCTTTTTAAAAAACTTACTTATTTTTTTCATGAAAGACTTTTTATTACTGATTCAATTTTCTTACCTGTTATTGGTCTGTTAAAATTTCCTATTCTTCATAATTTAATCTTGATAGGTTATATCCAGGAATGTATTCATTTCTTTTTTGTTTACAAATTTTTTGTTGTATATGTGTTCATAATAGTCTCTTATGATCCTTTATATTTCTGTGATATTAATTGTAATGTCTCCTTTTTTATTTCTGATTTTATGTATTTGTGTCTGTCTTCTTTTGTTCTTAGCCTACCTAAAGGTTTGTTGATATGGTTTATCTTTTCAAAGAAACCAACTTTTTGTTTCATTGATCTTTTGAATTGGTCCTTTTTTTACATTCTATTTTATTTCTCTTCTAAGCTTTATTATTTCCTTGCTTCTACCAATCTTGGGTTTAGTTTGTTCTTCTCTAGTTCCTAGATGTTCATGGCAAGTCATTTATTAGAAATATTTCTTCTTTTTTGATATACAGGTTTATTACTATGAACTTCCCTCTCAGAACTGCTTTTGCTGTGTGCCATAGGTTTTGGAATGATGTGTTTCTATTCTCATTTGTCTTAAGGAATTTTAATTATTATAATTTGTTTTTTACTTATTATAATTTGTTTTTTACAGACAGGGTTTTGCTCTGTTGCCCAGGCTGGAGTACAGTGGCACAATCATAGCTCTCTGTAACCTTGAACTCCTGGGCTCAAGTGATCCTCCTGCCTCAGCCTCCCATGTGCTACCATGCCTAGCTATTTTAAAAAAATTGCTTATAGAGACAATGTCTCACTGTGTTGCCTAGGCTGGTCTCAAACTCCTGGCCTTAAGTGATCCTCCCACCTTGGATCTCAGGGAGTTTAAAAATTTCCTTTTTCATTTATTTATTAACCCATTGGTTATTTAGGAGCATGTTGTTAAATTTCCATGTACTTGTAAGACTTCTGAAATTTTTCTTCTTGTTGACTTCTAGTTTTCCTTGTCATTGACTTCTATTATGGTCTGAAGAACTACTTGATATGATCTCTATTTTGTTAAGTTTAAGATTTGTTTTGTAGCCTAACATATGATCTATCCTGAAGAACATCCCACGTACAGTTGAAAAGAAGGTGTATTTTGTCGGATGTCGGATGGAATGTTTTGTAAATGTTAGGTTTATTTGGTCTGTCGTGTAAGTTCAACTTTTTGTTGTTGTTGATTTTCTGTCTAGATGATCTGCATTCACTGCTGAAAGTGGAACCCTGAAGTTCCCTACTATTTTTTGTGGTTGACTATCTCTCCCTTTAGATCTAATAATCGTTGCTTATATATTTGGATGCTGTGATATTTGGTGCATATATATTTATAGTTGTTATATCCTCTTAATGAATTGCTTCCTTTATTATTTTATAGTGACCTTCTTTTGCTCTTTTTTCAGTTTTTGACTTAAAGTCTATTTTGTCTGATATCAATATGGCTGTTCCTGTTTGTTTTTGGTTTATGTTTCCTTGGAATATCTTTTTCCATGTCTTCACTTTTAGTCTGTCTTTAGTAGTGAGGGGAGTCTCTTGTAGACAGCATATAGATGGGTCTGTTTTAAAAAAATCAATTCAACCACTTTATATCTTTTAGCTGTAGAATTAATCTGTTTATATTCAAGGTTATTATTGGTAGAAAAAGACTTACTCCCACCATTTTATTAATTGTTTCCTGGTTGTTTTGTAGACCTTTGTTGTTCTTCCCTTTTTGTTTACATCTGTAGTTTGGTGGGTTTTTTGGTGTTAAGGTTTGTTTTCTTTCTCTTTCTCGTCTGTGTATCTGCTGTAATTTTTTTCTTTGTAGTTACCATGGGTCTAACATAAAGAGTCTTGTAGTTACAGTACACTTTTTTTTTTTTTTTTTGAGACAAGGTCTTGCTCTCTTGCCCAGGTTGATCTCCCAGGGTTCAAGAGATCCTCCTGCTTCAGCCTCCTGAGTAGCTGGGACTATGGGCCCATGCCACCATGCCTGGATCATTTTTTGTAAAGACATAGTCTCACTTTGTTGTCCAGGCTGTTCTTGAACTCCTGGGCCCAAGTGATCCTCCTGCCTCAGCCTCCCAAAGTGCTGCGATTACAGACATGAACCACTGTGCCTCGTGATATAATACAGTATTTTAAGCTGCTAACAACTTAAGTTTGGTGATATAAAAGTACTCTAGACTTTCCCCCGTCCTCCTATAATTTGTATTTTAGTTGCCTTAATCTACATCTTTATCTTTTGTAGTTGATGTTTTTGACCTTTTTTATTTTTAAATATCAAACTAGAGGATTGAAAGATTTACATAGCACCATTACAGCGCTGGGGTATTCTAAGTATGATAGATTTACCTATACTGGTGAGTTTTATAATTTCATGTGTTTTAACGATAGTAATTATTGTCTCTTTGTTTTTAGCTATAGGATTCTCTTAAGCATTCTTTGTAAGGCCAGTTGGGTGGTGAAGAATTTCCTCAGTTTTTGCTTGTCTGGGAAGTTTTCTATTTCTCCTTCATTACTGAAAGACAGCTTTTTATAGATATAGTATTCTTGGCTGACAGTTTTTTTTTTCTTTTAACACTTTGAATATATTATCCCATTCTCTCCTAGCTTGAAAGGTTTCTGCTGAGAAATCTGCTGACAGTCTAATGGAAATTTCCTTATTTGTGAATTGATGTTTCTCTCTTGTAGCTTTTAGAATTCCCTCTTTGTCTTTGACTATAATATGCCTCAAAGAGGATAATTTTTAGTTGAGTTTTATTGGCCATCTTTGAGCTTCTCAGATCTGCATATCTATGTCTCTCCCAAGACTTGGGAGGTTTTCAGCTGTAATTTTGTTAAATAGGTTTTCTGTGCTTTTTTTCTCCATTTCTTCTCCCCGTAGCATTCCTATCATGTGAATATTTGTTTATTTAATGGTGTCTCATAAGTCTTGTAAGTTTCTTCATTTTTTAATATTGTTTCTTTTTTTCCCTCTGGTTGGATTATTTCAAAAGACCTGTCTTTAAGTTTAGAAATTCTTTTCTGCTTGATCTAGTCTGTTGTTGAAGCTCTCCTGTATTTTTTATTACATTAATTGAATTTTTGAGTTCCAAGATTTTTTTTGGTTATTTTTATGATATCTATGTGTTAGTTAAATTTTTTTTCAGATTGTGAATTGTTTTCCCGATCTTATTGAATTGTTTGTCTGTACTCTCTTGTATGTTACTGAGTTTCCTTAAGGTCATTATTTTGAATTTATTTTTAGGTACTTTATAAATATCCTTTTCTTTGTGGTCTGTTACTGGATACTTATTGTGTTTCTTTGGGGATATCCCTACATTCATACCTGCACATCTAATGGAACAGTTGCTTTTTTGAATTTTATAAGGCAGCTTTTGTAGGAACCCATCCTTGTAGATGGGTTCTAGGGTGTTGGTTGGGAATGGCACATTGGCTTTGGTTCTAAGAAGCTCCCCCACTCTGAGCAGATCCTGATGGGGGAGACAGTGTGGCAGAGGCAGGATACCTCATTCACCTCTCTATGGTGCTATCCCAGGGTTCTGTGCCCCACAGGGATTTCACCACTCCCCTGGTGCTCTCCAGTGTACCTTCTCAGTCACTGGAATGGAAATACAGGTATCTGTTGTTTTGTTCCCTTTCTAGGGGTGTGTGGGGAAGTGCCAGGAAACACTAGCTGGCCATCCTGCTGATGTCTGATACTTGCACTGTCTTCTACATCATAAAAGTCCAGGGGAAAAAGTGTGCTGGTCATTGAGGGAGCAACAATGTGCAAATTGGTGTTTGAAGAGAAGGGAGATTTTCCGGTACTTCGGGAGAGGAGTCTTTCAGTCCTTTCACCTAAGTAAGAAAAATCTTTTTTTTTTTTTTTTTTTTTTGAGACGGAGTCTGGCTCTGTCGTCCAGGCTGGAGTGCAGTGGCCAGATCTCAGCTCACTGCAAGCTCCGCCTCCCGGGTTTACGCCATTCTCCTGCCTCAGCCTCCCGAGTAGCTGGGACTACAGGCGCCCGCCACCTCGCCTGGCTAGTTTTTTGTATTTTTTAGTAGAGACGGAGTTTCACTGTGTTAGCCAGGATGGTCTCGATCTCCTGACCTCGTGATTCGCCCGTCTCGGCCTCCCAAAGTGCTGGGATTACAGGCTTGAGCCACCGTGCCCGGCCAAGAAAATTCTTTAAAAAGCTACCAACCAGAAGCATAAGTCGGTCCTGCTCTGATGAAAGACACAGTGATGAGAAACGCCCTGGACACCAACCTTGTGCCTGGGTGTGAGATATCTAGACCTGCAGGCTCTGCCTGGGCTGACACTGTCAAGTGGGGACTGGCCCAGTGCTGCCTGGCCTCCCAGGATTTGGCTGTGCTGCTGGCCTGAGCTGGCCTGTTTGGGGTGTGTGTGGTTACAAACCTCTGATTAGTCTAGCAGGTACATGGTACCTACAGGAAAGCCAGGAAGGGGATTGCTTCTACAGCCCTAGGGATATTGGGGCCTAAGGGCATCTGTCTTCTGATGGAGGAACTCCTAGCAGGAACAATGCAGGCTTTTAATTCTAGCACAAGAGGCCAATTTCTCAATAATCAACTGAGAACTGATGGAAGTTCATAAGAGCCTTTGCAAGGTTTATATCATTCTGGCCGGAGTGGGGACTGGGTAAGCGAGGAGATTGGGAAGGGGCCCAGCAGATTTTTGCCCCATGTATGAAAGTCCTTGGAGAATCACAACTTTAGCTCCAGCCCCCACTCCATTTAATCCAGACCTTAACCAGGGTTCCAGCAAGTTAGAGGTGACTCTCCTGAGTTTTATTGTTCAGATGTTGGTCCTTTATTATGTAATTTGGCCTGATGTAGGGCTGAGAAAGTGCATTGTCTTATTTCACCCTTGACATTTTTATTGCAGAGCATTTCCAAATCTGTGGGAAAGGCTGTTCAGGCTGCTTCCTTGGGAAGTATTTAAAGGGATACAAGTCAGCTACTGAATGCAGGGAGCGGGGAAAAATTAGGCAGAAGAGAGAAAGAGAAAATACAAGGGGAAAGGAATTAAACAAGAAGGAACCCAGTCACAGTAATTTTATTTCTCCATTTATTCTTTGTATCATAAGTTTTGAAGGAAGATGTACTTTCCCAATAGTTTTTTTTTTTTCTCTTTGTTAATCAGAAGTGAATTGGACTTTCTCTTTTCAGTGAGAGAGACCTGTCCCCAGCTCTGTGATCTTGGCCATTTCTCTTTACTCTTTTGGGCCTGTCTCTTTATCTACAGAGGGAGATCAAGAATGTCCACTGCTTAAGTTTATTTCAAGGGTTAAGTGAGATTCATTGTCATTCAACAAGCATTTATTGTCTCCGTGTACCTGCCCCTGTGCTAGGAGCTGGCTCCTGCTTTCCTGGGGTTTATCAAGGGGCACCCCAAGCAAAGGATGCTGTTTAATGAGGCAAGCATCAAAGTGAGAGTGGGAGGGCTCCTTGTGGGAAGCTGCATTTAGCCAAAATCTGATGTCAGGGAGAGTTTGCTATAGGAGAGGGGCAAGTTGGAGAGTGGAGGAAGAGGAGTAGCTTGTACAGAGGCCTGTGGTGGGAAGTCACCCAATCGACTCCAGGGGCTGAGAGGAGATAGGCCAGCGAGGCTAGAGGGCAGAGGGCTGGAGAGAGAGGAGCAAAATGAGGCTGGAGAGGCCAGAAGATAGAGACCATGGAGCATTGCTGGGTCAGGTTTAAGCAGGGAAAGTCACACGGGACTTGCATTTTGGAAAGAGCCTTCTGACTGCAGGAACTGGCCTTGATGTCTGAGGGAGGCTAAAAATCTGGCCATTGCTGGAGTTCAGCCTTGATACTGGCAGCTTGGACTGTGGTGGTGGTGAATGGTGGAGGGGAAGGAGTAGAAGGAGGCTGATTTTAGAATTAAGAGCCTCTGGGCCAGGCGCAGCAGCTCGTGCCTGTAATCCAGCACTTTGGGAGGCCGAGGTGGGTGGATCATGAGGTCAGGAGATCGAGACCATCCTGGCTAACATGGTGAAACCCCGTGTCTACTAAAAATACAAAAAAATTAGCCAGGCATGGTGGTGGGCGCCTGTAGTCCCAGCAACTCAGGAGGTTGAGGCAGGAGAATGGCGTGAACCCGGGAGGCGGAGCTTGCAGTAAGCAGAGATGGCGCCACTGCACTCCAGTCTGGGAGACAGAGCAAGACTCCATCTCAAAAAAAAAAAAAAAAAAAAAAAAGAGCCCCTGAACTTGGTGACTGACTGGATGGATAATGTGTGTGGGGAAAAGGAAGCTGTCAGGATGAGGTCTAGATTTCTGCCTTATACACCGGATAGAGTTTCATTGTTCACTGAGATGCAAGTTACCATTGGAGGCCTGGTCTTGGACATGCTGAATTTGAGGTACCTTTGAGACACTCAGTGAAAAATATGGACTAGGTTAGTAGGATGTACCATTTTGGAGTTCAGAGATAAGGTCTGGCCTCATTTTTTCATCTTTCGTGTATCCATACCAGCTGCCATAATAGCTTTTCTTTTCTTTTTTCTTTTTGAGACAGAGTCTCACTCTGTTGCCCAGGCTTGAGTGCAGTGGTGTGATCTTGGCTCACTGCAACCTCTGCCTCCTGGGTTCAAGCGATTCTCCTGTCTCAGCCTCCCAAGTAGCTGGGATTACAGGCATGCACCACCACGCCTGGCTAATTTTTGTATTTTTAGTAGAGATGGGGTTTCACCATGTTGGTCAGGCAGGTCTCAAACTCCTGGCCTCAAGTAATCTGCCTGCTTTAGCCTCCCAAACTGCTGGGATTACAGGCTCGAGCCGCTGTGCCCGGCCATAATAGCTTTTCAGTTCCTCCCTTGAGAGGCAGAGTGAACTTTCTTCTTTGACTGCAGGTTCAACTATCTTCCATAAAAAGAACCCCAAATCTTCCTGACCCGAATTCCCTTTTGCTATGGTCTGAATGTTTGTGTCACTCCAAAATTCGTATGTTGAAATCATAACCCACAAGGTGATGGTATTAGAAGGTAGGCTTTTGGGAGGAGATTAGGTCATGAAGACTAGCGCCCTTATAAAAGAGGCCCCAGATAGCTAGCCCACCCCTTCTATCATGTGAGGACACAGAAAGAAGGTACTGTCTATGAACCAGAAAGTGGGCGCTCATCAGACACCAAATCTGCTGGTACCTTGATCTCAGACTTCCTAGTCTCCAGAACTGCAAGAAGTAAATTTCTGTTGTTTTTAAGCTATCCAGTTTATGGCATTTTGTTATAGAAGCCCAAACAGTGCAAAACACCCCTGTAGCTATATTCACCTTCTGTCTCCTCCCATGCATGGTTTAAACGCCTTCAAGTTTGCTGTCTTTGGGATGAAGCTCTTCGAGTACAGTTCCTGCTGTACAGTGCTTCTCCATCTTCAGGCCTGTGAAACTAAAGAGACAAATTGTCTGCCCACTGCCTGATATGCCACAGCGGGACAGGCATAATATTGCCATTATAGATGTTCCTTTTGTAAAAGGGAAACACGAGAGATAAAAAGTAGTCATTGGTCCATAACAATTCTGAAATCCAGCTGGGGAAATGTTAGAAGTTCCTTGATTAGGTCTCGAGGCCCAGAAATGACTCTTCCTAGCACTTCATTCTGCTCTCTGAGCTCTTGGTTCTACCCCGAGTCAACTTTTCTTTTCTTTTTTTTGGTGAAATGTAGTGTGTGTTTGGAGTGGAGTAGTTTTTACAGCCTTCTTGTCAGTATATGTTTTGGGGTCAAACTACCTCCTTTCATTTAGTTCTATCTCTATCCTTTTCAGTTTAAGCTGGCAGTATTTTTTACTGAAATAAATCTCTCCAAAATATTGTGAGTTACAGTGAATTTCATTGCAGGTATACCCCATTAGACAGAAGCTTCAGCACCACGGGAAAGGTCATACAAAAAAATAGACAGAAGTTACATTCACAAATGTCTTCTGGATAAGCCCTTAAGCTTTGTTTTTTTTTTTTTTTCTTTGTGTTTAGTTTGCTGTTTTTGTCTATTTTCTTAAAATGGAGACTTTAATAATTGGTCTGATAAATTGGTCTTAAAACCAATTTAATAATTGGTTTTAAGCCTTTCTTCTTTTCTCTTATGTGTATTTAAATTGATAAAAATTTCCCTCTAAGCATGGCTTCAGCTTTAATTTCATATGTTTATATGTTTTGATACGTTATATTTTCATGTCCATTCATTTCAAAATATTTCTGATTTCCATTATCATTTCTTTTTTGAATCACAGGTTGTTTAAAAGAGTATTTGGGAATTTTAATTTTCCCACAATTGTAGCTTAATTCCACTGTAGTCAGAAAACAGAGAACATAATCTCTATTCTTTGAAATTGAAAATTATTTGAAATTGTTGAGATTTCAACATGTTGCTCAAATCTTCTATGTGTTTACTGATATTTTTGTCTGCTTATTCGGTCCATTTTGGAGAGATATTTGTTAAAATGTCCCATTTTGGTTGTGTATTCATCTATTTTTCTTTTTGTGTAAATATTTGATTTGCATATTTTAGGCCTATATTATTAGGTGCATATAAATTAGGATTTACCATAGCTTTCTGGTGGGTTGACTCTTTTATTATTATGAAATATCCCTCATTATCTCTATTCGTGTTTCTTTCTTTCTTTTCTTTTCTTTTCTTTTTTTTTTGACAGAGTCTTGCTCTGTTTTCCAGGCTGGAGTGCAGTGTTGTGATCCCAGCTTACTGCAACCTCTGCTTCCTGGGTTCAAGTGATTCTGGTGCCTCAGCCTCCTGAGTAGCTGGGATTACAGGCACCCACCACCACGCCTAGCTAATTTTTTTGTACTTTTAGTAGAGACATGGTTTCCTATGTTGGCCAGGCTGGTCATGATGTTTCTTTCTCTTAAGTCTAAATTGATATTATTGTAGCTCTACTGGATTTCCATTGGTTAGTGATTTCATGGTATATCTTTTCTTTTTTTAATCCTTTCACTTTCACATTCTCTGTATCCTTATATTTAAGATCTGTCTCTTATAAATATAATAGAGTTGGACTTTGTATTTTTATCCATCTGTCTTTTAATTGATATATTTAATAAATTTATATTTATTGTAGTTACTTTATTTTTTCTTTGCTCACATGTTAAATATTTCTTGCTCCAAATTTCTCTTAACATGATTTTCTGTATTTTTATTTGTATTTCTCTTTCTGTATTTATTTTCTATGGACTTATCTTCTAGTTCTCTAATTCTCTCTTCAACTATGTCAAATCTGCTTTGAAAGTCATGTATTGGACCTATTTATTTATTTAGAATGACTAGTTCTTACTTTTTTTATGAGGTATAACGTATACAGTAATCCTAAGTATTTAGCCTGATGAATTGTTACACACACACACACACACACACACACACACACGCATATCTGTATCCATATCTATTGTATCTCCATATCCAAATAATTGTCACACAGATGAAGATGTTTTAAGTTTCTAGCACCCCAAAGTCTCCATCATGTCCCTTGTATCTGATATTTCCTTCAAAGATAAGCAATTTTTTTTACCTCTGTCATCATGGATTAGTTTTGTGTGTATTTGGATTTTCTATAAATATATCCTATACTATTAACTCTTTGTGTCTGACTTTGTTAACTCAGCATCATGCCTGAGATTTATCCATGCTGTTCTCTGCAGCAGTTTTTTATTGCTATCTATCAACCCATTATGTGAATATACCACATTTTATTTATTTATTCTGTTGTTGATGGACATTTGAATTGTTTCTACAATAGTATTCTCTTGTGGATTTTTTATCTTGGTGCTGTCTCCAGTGTGTCTAGTAACTTTCAACTGAATGCTGGACACTGTGATCATGAATTGTGCAGTCCTGAATGATGTTGTGTTCCTCTAGAGAAGGTTTACTTTTGCTTATGACAGGCAGTTGGATTAGGGGCAGGTAGTGAGCTGCCTTGAGGTGATTTTCAGTCTTTGTAAGGCCAAGTCTATTTCTGGATCATTGTTATTCACATGTGATGCTCCAACTCCAGTTTTGCCACAGCATAGTGAGAGTGCTCAAAGCTCTGCTTGGCTTTTCAGGCACTTGACTTTTGCTTTCTCTCAGCCTTTGGGCTACTGTTTGCAAATCAACAATGATTTTGAGGAGATAAGTGATACAGAAGGTTGGGCTTACTTTCCTGCATTTTCCTCCCTTGTTGCTTAAGTTTCTCAGCTCTTAGCTGACTTGATAACCTTGAACTCCATTTTTATTCCTCAGTCCTGTGAGACTAATGCAACTGCTTAACTTCTCTCACTTATAGTAGCCAGTTTCTGCTTGGGTTCTAATCCTCTCAACTCCATGCTGTTTAGGAATTTTCAAGTACCTGGAGGGTGAAAGCAGCACATAATGTCAGGTTCACTTCAGTGCAGTTTCCTTCTTCCGGGGACCTTTGCCTTTTATCCAGTGTTTCTTCTTATTTTGGGCAGGGAGTTTGGTCTGATAAAAGTGACTCTGTCATACCAGAAGCAGATTGATGAAATAATTCCAGACCACTTGTTTTAGTAGCAGTTTGCCTTAGAGTATTGTCAATGATTCTAAAATGTGACTATCATAATAGCCTGTGAGGTAGTTAGCAGAGTTATTATCCCCACTTTACAGATGGGGACACTGAGGTTCAGATGGGTTAAGTGGTTGGCGGAGTTTGCATAGCTAATACATGGTAGACTACCTTCTTGACCCTTACCCTACACTGAAATTCCCTTGCACTGTACCTGATGCCATCTTATGGGACCCAAACTGTACTCAGGGAAGAGGAAACAGCATTAACTGAAGAAGAGGAGCCTGGTGGGTGGTGGTTCAGCCACTGGGTTAAAAGGAGTGCACTCAATGAAGCATGAGTGGAATTCTCTGGAAACAAATACCATGTAAATGCAATTATTTTAACTCTTAAGTGCCTGGGAAATTCCAGCAGCAAATAAACCTGCTCCATGTTCAGCAAACTGAACCGTCACCACCTCCTTCAAGCAGCTGAGAAGCCGAGGTGCTGAGAAGCCGAGCTGCAGACGCCAGCCTGCCTGCATTGACCAGAGGTTCAGCGGCCATGGAGGTGCCCTGTACTGGTTTGTTGTGTCAGGAACGGTCTTCAAATGCCAGGGGCAACATAGGGGTGAATTGTGGACTTTCCTTGGCTGGCGTTGACAATTTGCAAACCAATTTCACCAGCAGAATACCATTTGCTCCACTTTTCCTGGGAGAAATGCTAACTGACAGGGAAGGAAGTTGAATGGGTGGACAGCTGGCTCCCAGTGTAGGTGGATGGCTGGCACCCGGGTGACTGATGGAACCCAGTCTCCCTCCGCCATCTTTCGCTTTTGCTGCATTAGTGCGTTCGCTGAATGTGGGACACTCAAGACAGGCGGCACTGGGTCCCCTGGTTGCCATTCCTTGCCTTGGGTCCCCTCGGCTCTGGGCTTCCTAGAGTCTGTGTGTGAACTCCTGGGAGACCTCCTTCAGCCCCTCAGCATGTGGTGCCGAGGCCATGAGGGATGCCCTGGGAGGGAAACTGTGAGAGGGACCAGGCCAGTGTTGTTTCTCAGACACTCTCTCTTCACAGTCCTCATGTGAGAACTTGGGGCCCTGACAGGGAGCCAGGAAGCTCCTTGGTGTTTCTTGCAGGTGCACACCCAGGAGCCACACTTCCAGGCCGTTCCCAGCGCTACTGAGAAGCCATTCACACCTCCCGCCTCAGCATCCTGGAGTTAGGGTGTGCCATGTTCTGAATTCTTTCCAAGCTCCTCAGGTCTCTTTCTCCTCAATGCTTTATGTCCTTTTAAATAGTAATGTCTGGCCGGGCGCGGTGGCTCATGCCTGTAATTCCAGCACTTTGGGAGGCCAAGGCGGGTGGATCACCTGAGGTCAGGAGTTTGAGACCAGCCTGGCCAACATGATGAAACCCCGTCTCTACTAAAAATACAAAAATTAGCTGGGCATGGTGGCGGGCACCTGTAATACCAGCTACGTGGGAGGCTGAGGCACAAGAATCATTTGAACCCAGGAGGCAGAGGTTGCAGTGAGCCAAGATCATGCCACTGCACTCCAGCCTGGGCAACAGAGCAAGACTCTGTCTCAAAAAAAAGAAAAAAAAATGTAATGTCTGCCTTAATATATATTTCCCTAAATTACCTCTTGTTGAGACTGTGCCCCAAAGAGTTAAACTAATGACTAACAGAAAATCTTGAGTTTGCAGAATGGTAGATAAGAAAAGAGACAACTTGCTGAAACACTAAAACTCTCTCTGCTTGTAAGATAACAAAACTGGCTGAAATCACCTGGAAGCAATATGGCAGCTAGGGTTGAACAGAAGCAGCTTGCTGGCATCCACCACAGAGTTTGCACATGAGATCCATGAGGAGGCATGAAGAGATGACTGTGCATGCCCGGGGACTGTCCAGCACTCCCCTTTCCTCTACCAATCTCTGATAGTCCTAGAATTCAATAAACCAGTGAAAGTTTATTAGAAATTTTTTCTAAGAAAAGTACTGTCTTAAAGCTAGCACAGAGGGACAGATTTGAGCTCGACTCCTATCTCCTTGTTAGTTGACTTGCAATCAAAAGCTTTTCTTTTCTCAAAATCCCATGTCATAGTATTGGCTTCTAGCGCATCGGGCAGTGATACAGTGTGGATGTTGTACCCTCTAATCTCATGCTGAATTGTAATCTTCAGTGTCGGAGGTGGCGTGTGGCGGGAGGTGATTGGATCATGGGGTGGATTTTCCATGAATGGTTTCGCACCATCCCCTTGGTGCGTTCTTGAGATAGTGAGTGAGTTCTTGTGAGATCTGGCTATTTAAAAGGCGTGGCGTGTCTCCCTCTTTCTCTTGCTCCTGCTCTCACCATGCCACCTGCCTGCTCCCACTTCATCTTCCACTGTGAGTGAAAGCTTCCTGAGGCCTCTCCAGAAGCCAAGCAGATGCTGGGGCCATGCCTCTGTAGCCTGCAGAACTGTGAGCCAGTTAAACCTCTTTTCTTTATAAGTTACCCAGCCTCAGGTATTCCTTTATAGCAAGCATGGCCAACCTGCTGCACATGGGCCGCACGTGGCTCAGGATGGCTTTGAATGTGTCCCAACACAAATTTGTAAACTTTCTTAAAACATGATGAGATTTTTTGTGATTTTTTTTAACCCTATTGCACAGTTCTCAAGCATGAACTTTGTAGATGACAACGGAACAGAATGGAATAATCAGAGTATATCACGTCCACAAGTACTGGAGTGTTATCCCTAATGCACATTATAATTGCAAACACTTTGGTCAGAAGAAACAAACAAAAAACAACGTTAAAATTAATAAAGAACAAGAGGACTCTGTTGCAATGTCGTGTAAAATGAACTGTGCCTAAGAACTCAAGTGTGTATTCCGTACTAGGCGTAGGCTGCGTGCACCATGTGCTCTCACTGTCTGCACGCAAGTGTGGCTTCAGTTTTACGGCAATGTGTGGCTTCCAGTGTGTTATCTTCCAAGCACGGACAGTTGAATTGACACCATCAGGCGTTGTATGTGCTTCTGGCGACTTGAGCAATGATTTTTGATAATATTTCAACCTGCCTTTGTAAATGATAGGTGTTTCATATTAGTTAGAAGACCTGTAAGTATTAGTATTTTATTTGGTTATTAAACCTTGCTTTCTATTTTCCTGTCTATTAATTTTTATAATAAAAGTAAATAGAATTACTTATCTATTATTATTTTTTAAAATTCCAGCATGGCTTCTACAATGTCTCAAAAGAAAACAACCCACCCCCCAAAAATAAAAAAATACAGATGAGGGAAGATTGTTCAACGAAAAGTGGACAGATGACGACTTTTTTGTCAAGGCAAATAGTAAAGCACTCTGCTCAATTTGTAGGGAATTTGTGCCAGTTTTCAAAGTCTATAATTTGAAAAGGCATTATATGCAAAGACATGCTGCCAAATTTGGTGCGTATCGAGGAATGTGTCGTAAGGACAAAAATAACAGAACTGAAAAAATGTCTGTCTTCTCAAAAAAAATATTTTTAAAGTTGCAACTCAAAAGGAGTCTGTTGTAAAAGCTAGTTATACGATAGCAAATTTAATAGCAAAAAATCAAAACTATTTACTTATGGTGAGTTTATTAAGCAACGTATGGGAGGCATGGCATATATAATTTGCCCTGATAAAAAAGAAGATATTTCTAAAATCAGTTTGTCTTGCCAGAATGTAGCCAGGCGAATTGGAGAAATTGGAAAGTGTATCAAAAGAGGGCGTAAAACTGCTAATTTTAAATTTTGTGCTTTGGCACTGGATGAAAGCACTGATGCTACACATGTGGTACAACTTGCCATTTTTATTAGAGGCATTGATGACGAATATAATGTCATCCTTATAAAGCCGTATAATGAAGAAATAATAAAGCCATATAATGAAGAAATGACTTTTTTAGTGCCATTAAAAAACACAACTAAATCAAGAGATTTATGCGAAGCAGTAAAAGACACCTTAAAGCAATTTTCTTTGTCCGTTGTGAGCATACCTGGTATAGTTACTGATGGTGCCCCAGCGATGGTACGTAAAAGAGAGGGACTTGTACAATTAATAGAAAATGATGCCATTGCCGCCGGAAACACATGTTAGATGAAGTGTCATTGTGTAGTACATCAAGAAAATGTAGGCACAAAAGCTTTAAAAATGGATAACGTCATGCAAATTGTCATCAAGGCTGTGAATTTCATAAGGGCCAAGAGATTGAATCATCGCCAATTCCAGGAATTCCTTAAAAGTATGGATGCTGACTACGGCAACATCATTTACTTTTCGGAAGTAAAGTCGAGACAAATGTTGAAAAGATTTTATGATTGCGACATGAAATCAAGTTATTTATGGCATCAAAAACAAAATTTGTGCCAGAACTTGATGACGAGAACTGACTTACAGATTTAGCATTTTTAGTGGATTTGACCACTCATTTATATGAGTTAAACCTGACTCTTCAAGGTGAAAACCAACTTATCAATACAATGTTTCAAACCATAACAGTGTTCCAAATAAAACTGAAATTATGGCAAGCTCAAATTAAGGCAAACAGTTTTACAGATATCAACACGTTTGCTAAACACGGTCTTGTCAACAGCAAAAAATATTCTGCCTTGCTTTTTGATTTGATAAAGGAATTTGAAAACAGGTTTTAAGATTTCTGGAAAAATAATATTTTGGTATCGTTGCAACTCCATTTTCAGCCGACATAAATATGTTACCTGCCAGTTTTCAAATGGAATGCATAGAGCTGCAATGTGACATTCAACTTAAACAAAAATCTCATCCTGCTTCTTTATTGGACTTTTATAGACCTGTCTTCCCAGAGACAAATATCCCTCACTTCACAATCATGCCTTACTCATGTCGTCGCTTTTTGGCAGCACCATAATGTGTTTGTGGTGTATGCTGTGTGTGGTGTGTGTGTGTGAGATGTGTGTGTGTGTGGTGTGTGTGTGTGGTGTGTGTGGTGTGTGTGTGTGTGTGTGAGCAGCTGTTTTCAAGGATAAAGCACATGAAGAATCAAATTAGAACCAAAATATCTGAGGAGCACCTTGAGAACTCGCTGAGAATTGCAACTACTTCCATTGAACCAGATATTGATGCGTTCGTTTCTCAAAACAATGTCAAATATCCCACTAGTTTCATGTTGTCCTCTTTTCTTTTACTTTTATAATAAAAGTTATCAAAAAATTAATGACGTTTTATTACTTAGATACGTGCATTTTCTATATCAGTGATTGCAAAGTTGGGATCTGCTTGACGATTTTAAAAGACCCTCTGAAAGGGGCAGCACATTGTTAGGACTGCCAGATGTGAGGACCGTTTTGCTCATCTGTGGTGGTGGATATCACGAAAATTCCGCAGGGACTTTTTTTTTTTTTTTTTTTTTTTTTTTTTTTTTTTTTTTTTTTTTAAAGCTTATCAGCTATTATTAGTGTTTGTGTATTTTATGTGTCATCCAAGACAATTCTTCTTCCATTGTGGCCCAGGGAAGCCGAAAGATTGGACACCCCTGCTTTAAAATAGCAATGCAAGAATGGACTGACATAGGCAGTGAGCCCCTTTTGCTGGGTAACATTGTTATGGACTGAAATGTGTCCCCCAAATTCATATGTTGAGTTTCTAAACCCTTCATGTGACTGTATTGGAGATGGGGCCTGTAAGGAGGTTATAAAGTTAAATAAGTTCATAAAGGCGGGGCCCTGATCCGACAGGATTGGTGCCCTTCTAAGAGGAGATGAGGGAGGTCTTTGTCTCTGTGTGTGCCTCTCCATGTGCTCACAAAGGAGAGGCTGTGGGAGGACCCAGCAGCAAGGCAGCCACCTGTAAGCCGGGAAGAGGTTGTCATCGGAATCAGCCTGATGGCACCTGAGGCTCAGACTTCCTGCTCCCAGAACTGTGAGAAAATACATTTCTGTGTGCCGGCCTCCCAGGCTGGGGCACTAGGTCACGGTAGGCCGAGCTAACTAATCCACCTCTCCTTCAGGACCCACTCGTATCTAAGTAATAAAACGTCATTAATTTTTTGATAACTTTTATTATAAAAGTAAAAGAAAAGAGGACAACATGAAACTAGTGGGATATTTGACATTGTTTTGAGAAACGAACGCTCAATATCTGATTCAATGGAAGTAGTTGCAATTCTCAGCGAAGGGTTCTCCTTCAGAATCCCGAAAAATAGAGCTCTTCCTTCCCCTGCTCGTGCTGGGGAAACTACCTGCTATTTTCTGGTTCATCTTATAAAACCCAGCGAGTCCACTGACTGCAAACTTCTCCCCTAGTAAGCAGAATACAGCAGAACTTCAGCTTTCATGCCTGCACACACTCCACACACAACATAACCTACACGCACTGCACACCACACACCACACACACTGCACACCACACTGCACACCCCATACCACACATAGCACACACCACACACTGCACACCACATACACTGCACACCGCATAGCACACATAGCACACACCACACACTGCACACCACACACATTGCACACCACACACACTGCACACCCCATAGCACACATAGCATACACCACACACTGCACACCACACACACTGCACACCCCATACCACACATAGCACACACCACGCATTGCACACCACACACACTGCACACCACACACACTGCACACTACACAAACACACCACACACACTGCACACCACATACCACACACAGAACACACCACACACTGCACACCACACACTCTGCACACTGCACACACACCACACACACACACTGCACACCACACACCGCACCCTTTTCACACTACACACACACACACACACTGCATACACTGCACACCACACACCACACACACTGCGTACCACACACACACCACACACTGCACAGTATACACACACACCGCAGTGCACACACTGCACACCGCACACCACACAGCACACACACTGCACACTACACACACACCACCACACACACGCCACACACACCCCCCCCACACACACACCACACACACATCACACCCCATGCACACACCTCTGCATACCCACTCCTCACAGGCACGTCCAACCGCTCGTGTGTATTCCCACACTGTGTTTGGGACACGGTCATGGATAGTGACCAAGCGCTTCCTTCCATTGTTTGAGTGCAGGTGCAGGCAGTGGACAGACGGGGAGTGGACAGATGCTCAGGGACGACCCCTGCAGCCTCCTCAGCGCCCCCCCCGCACTCACTCTTCCTGCACAGGAGTCACTGGGGCGGCCTTGGCAAGGTCCAGGGAGGCTGAGCACCTGAGAAGGTTCCTCCTGGGGCTGGGACCACATTCCTTCCTTCAGCCGATCATGTAGGGGGTTGAACTGTGGCCCCCACGAGGGTATGTTGAAGTCCTAGCCCAGGTTACCTGTGAGTGTGACCTTATTTGGGAATGGGGTCTCGGCAGGTGTAAGTTAAGCTAGAGTCATGCCGGAGTAGGGTGGGCCACAAGTCCAGTGTCTGTGTCCTTAAAAGGGAAAGGAGAGGGCACCTGGAGACACAAGGGAAGAGACCCTGTGAGGATGAGGCCGAGGTTGGTACCCCGAGGGCTGCTGGCAGTCCCCAGATGTCGGAGCGGCCAGAGCAGGCTCTCCCTCAGGGCCTCCGGGAGGAAGCAGGCCTGCTGACACCTGGGTTTTGGACCTGGCCTGCAGAACTGTGAGAGGATGCTGTTTGGAGCCCTTTGGTGTGTGGCAACCTGTAATGGCAGTTCCAGGAAGCTGGCACAACCCCATACGCACCTCCTGAGCGCCAGCCACAGCAGAAGGCTTTGGGCAAAAGGGACAGCCCCGATCCTGCCTTCCTGGGACTTTCCCTTCAGGGACCCACGGAAAGATAAGGAGATGTACCATGCAAGTGTCTTGCTGGGCTGTCCTGTAGGTCCCTGAGCAGGGCTCAGCCCTGGGCCGGGGATTCTGGCTCCCTTGGTGAGGTGTCAGTGTCCTGGGGCCCACAGCCCTCATGAGGAGGCTGGGCCTCGTCAAGGAGGTACCTTTGGATGCTGGAATTTTTTCCAGAGCATTCTAGGGGGCCAGGGATGGGAAGGGTAGACAGATGGCTCCCTGCACAAAGGCTCCTGGTGTACGGTTCAGGTTGAACGCTAGCATCCTGCACATGGTCTGAGTCAACTCTCAGAGGGCAGGGGTGCCTCGTGCAGTCCAGGGGGCTGGTTTCTGTTTGGAGGGGCCTCCCTCCCCGCCGCTGCTTGGTCCAGAAGTTGCTTCCAATTGGCTGCACCTTTGGCTTACATGGCACAGGCCTGAGGTGGAGTCCACATTCTTACCAAGTGTCTAGAATTATGGAAAGGTGAGAGAGGCCGCACTTTGACCACAGTTTGAGGGTTACTGGCTCTGGCCATCGTCAGTCTTGACAAATTTCTCCTTCCTGCCAACTCCCTCCCTCCCCCGGGGCCCCAGTGCTGCCTCTCAGAAAGTCCTGGAGGAAGGCAGTGACCCGGGCAGTTGTTCCTCCTGGGCGCCCTTGGCCCACGTGGCTCCCATCACAGCCTCGCACCAGTCAGCCTCCAGATGTTTCCCGAAGAATATGGACCCGGGAGAGTACGGACCCCCACTGCACTGATGCCCCCTTGGCGGGACCTGCCTGCTGATACATTGCCTGCAGCATTTTGTAGGAGGATTTGGAATGGGGAATTCCTCTGTCCCAGGGTTGACCCCCATCTGAAAGGGGGGTGTGGGTGTGACTCCCATTCCAGCGGCTGATCCAGCCACAGGAACTGGGTAGATGCTGGAGCCCCGGAAGGTCCTCTGATTCGAAGGGGTGTGAATAAATGAAAGAGTGAGTGAGTGACAGGTGGATGGGGAGTAAATCAAATCGGTTTTTTCTTCATGACTTTGACCGCGATGCCTGGAGTCCTCACAGACTTGAGCTTAGCCCCTTCACTGCATTGTCCCAGCCTGGAGGAAGTTGCTTGCTTTGAAGGAAGTTCTGGAAATGTCTCCGTCCCCTCCGTGTGCACAGGGAGATTTTAAAAACATACGGTCTTGTGGGACCAAAAATGAAGTGGCTGTGATGTGCCCAGGCGTTCAGAGCTGTGCTCTCTGCAGGAGGCTGGCTGGGCTTCCTGCAGCCACAGGAAATAGGAACGACCAGCTCCGGGATTCCTGAGCCCTCTTTCTTTTGGGCATCTTCTGCCTCCTCTCTCTTCAGTGGCCTACTCTGTTTGTGGTTGGATGGGCATCTGTGTGCCAAGCCTTGCTCTAGACACTGTGGTTGTGGCAGGGCCCTCCCAGACTGCCGGAGACCCAGTGGTGGAAAATGTGCCCCTACCCTGTGTCTGACGTCCAGGTCTAATGCCACCCTTCTGCAGGAGGATGGGAGCCCCTCAACCTGCTGGGCCACCCCAAGCTTACACTAGGGCCTGGATGGTTCTTTGGCCTGTTAGGAGAGAGAGGATGAGAGCCCCCCAGCTGTTCCAGGGCCTCCCCAAAGAATCTGCAGGGTGGAGGCCAAGCTCAGGGGCAGCTCGGGCACCACAGTGAGCCTGCCGGAGCGGAGACAGTCCTGCTCAGCCTGGGCTTGCAGACCTCCACGTGGAGCTAAAGTCCTCTCTGACGCCCGCCTTCCCTGTGCATTGGGCATGGTGGGAGCACGTCACTGCCTTGAGCTCTGGTCCATTGCAGATCTGCCCACTTGAAGCTCCTTGACTGTATTCTGGGATATTTATTCATTTGTACCTCTGGGAAGTTGGCTTTTGTGGTGCATGTGTGTGTGCGTGTACCACTCTGATAAAACAAAAGTAGATGTAAAGAAATGAAAATAGCTGGACACAAACAATTGCTTAAATACTTCTACAGCAGTGGTTCTCAAGCCCTCTCAGCCCTATTTCCCTCTGCAGCCTCAGGTTCCCCTGAAGGCCCAGGATCCTGAGCAGGGTGAGACCTTGCCGTGGAGGGGGCAGGAACGGATCACCTGGCCCATTGGAGGAGGTCAGTCCTGGATGAACGAGTGGGCAGCACACGTGACCTCTCAGCAGGTGACAATGGGGGCAGCCAGAGGAAGTGCTTCTACACTGACAGAGCTCAGCCACTCTGGGACCTCATAAACCAGCTCTGGGTACAGGGGGCCTCCAAGACCATCCTCATGCTCAGTGATTTATTAGAAAGGTTCACAGGACTCAGGAAAAGCTGGGTGCTCACAGTTGCTGTTTATTACAATGAAAAGATCCAGATTTAAATCAGCAAGGGGAAAAGGTGCATGGGGGGAAGTCCAGGAGACACCAGGCTTCACCTTCCAGGTGTGCTCTCCCAGCACAGACAGATCTGTGGTTCCATGCCGTGTTTCCTCCTGCTGTCACCCCCTTGCCTCTGAAATCTTGTCTTCAGACCTGTTATCAAACCCAGGGATGCTTCGTGATTTAGCATCCTCTCTCAGCTCACCTCTTAAAAATTCAGATTCATTTTGTCCCCATGACCCCTATTTTTAAACATTTTATTTTGGACACGGGATCTGGCTCTGTCACCCTGGCTGGAATGCAATGACACAATCATGGTTCACTGCAGCCTAGAACTCCTGAGCTCAGGACATCTTCCTGCCTCAGCCTCTGGAGCAGCTGGGAGTCTAGGCATGTGCCACCACGCCTAGCTAATTTTTACAATTGTTTTATATAGACAGGGTTTTGCTACGTTGCCCAGGCTGGTTCTGAACTCCTGGGCTCAATCAATTCTCCCACCTTGGCTTCCCAGAGTGCTGGGATTATAGGCATGAGCCACTGTGCCAGGCCTATTTTAAAAGAGAATTTTCTGTCTGAACACCAGAGTCTTTGAAACTGATCCCCCGTTACCCCATCCCCATAGCAGAAGAGTGGGAGTTCAGAAATCACCTCTCTGAGGCAAGGTAGCCATCTTGTTTTGTACACAAGCCAGCTGGTGGCTGGGGAACTACTGACTGGGCTCACCCAAGATTCTGCACCCTTTCCCATCCCGTTCAGCTACTAACTTCCCAAGACCACTCTCCATACAATTACTCTGAATCCCTTTAGGACATCCATGCCTCACATGTCCTCCTTCCTACTCATGACTCTGGGGCACTGACTCTTCCTTATTCTCACATTCTCGTTCTTCATTTGGACTATGATTCTGCTTCCCGCCACAGCAGTACCTGCACAGGGAACTCTTAGACTGACCATACCCTGAACCCATACCTTGGCCTTAGCTTAGGGGCCCATGAATCTGTGGTGTCAGGATAGCCTCAATGAGGCCAGCGAGGAGCTAATAGTAGTGACTGGCTAATACAAAGCCTAGGCAGGCAGAGATGACTCTTTTACGTGGTTCCCTAGTCATTTCCCAGACAGACTCCACCTCTTAGATTCAGGGGGCAATTTCAGGCTGCCCTAGTTTCTTGTTTCCCAGGCGATGTTCAGCAAGAGACATGTGGCTTTCCGCCTGATTTGAAGAGGTGGTGGAAAACCCTCTGCCAGGAAAAGGGATTCCTCCCAGCAATGTGGGCTCTGCCTCCTCTGGTGGAGAGGGGCCCTAGGATGGAGATTTCGACCCTTCGTAGTGTGTGAGTGCAGCCACTGTTGTCCTGGCACTGGATGCCAAGTTCAGACATGGTTGAACTGCTTTCTCTCTGCTAAACCGAATGAAGGGTAGAAGCCTTGCTTCTCTGTATTTTCCTTTACCACTCTCCATTTTCGAAAGAGTTGCTTTAAAATATTTCCTTCAAATCTATTTAGAACCATATTACGCAGTGTTATGATTTCGTTTCAACGATCAAACATAATTTAGAAAACTCAAAAGAAGGAAAGCCTATTGTATTGATTCATATATTTTCTTATGTGTGTTTTTCTCCCTTCCTGATGTTCTCAGTTTCCGTCTTTCATTATTTTCTTTCTGATTAGAGCATTTTCTTTAGCCATTCTTCTAGGTAGGTCCGCTGATGACATATTCTCCTTATTTTCAATTTTTCCTTCTTTCCTGGAGGATAGTTTCCCTGAGTATCGGATTCTGGGCAGACAGTTTGTTTTTTTCCCCAGCACTTGAAAAATATTTTGCTACTTCCTTCTGGCCTCCTTGGTTTCTTATGAGAAATCAGTTACAATTTTAAAAGACGTTATTTTTCTTCTGTTATTTTCAAGATTTTTTTCTTTGTCCTTAGTTTTCAGAACTATGATGTATCTTGGCAGGTATTTCTTTGGGCTTATCCAGTTTGAGGTTTTCTCAGTTTCTTGAATCTGTTGGTTTATGTCTTTTTCCAAATTGGGGGTGTTTTTGGCAATTACATTTTCAAAAAATAGGAATGTTTAGCCTCTCCCTTTTTCTCTTCTCTCTCCAGGACTTCAGTGACATGAATAGGAGGTCTTTTGTTACTGTTCCACGGGCCCCTGAGACTCTGCCTCTCTGTCTCTTTTCAGTTCATTTTCTCTCCACCGTTTAATGTGGGTGATTTCTGTTGTGCTGTTTTTCCATTCACTGACCTTTTTCTCTGACTTCTCCCCTCTGCTGTTGAGTTTACTCACTGAGCTTTATATTTCAGTTATTACTTTTTAATTCATAAATTTCCATTTAGAAGGTATATTCTGTTTCTTTGCTGAGACTTTCAATTTTCATCTGTTTCAATCATGTTTGTAATTGCTCCTTGAAGCATTTTTATCCTGGTTGCTTTCAAATCTTTGTCACTTCTAGCATCTCTGTTGCCTCCGAGTCCGCATCTACAGGCTGTCTTTTCCTGTTTAATTTGAGATCTTCCTGGTTCTTGGTATGATGAGGAATTTTCACTTGCAACCTGGACAATTTCATCTTATGCTCTGAGGGTCTGGATCTTATCTAATCCTTCTTCTTAGCTGGCCCTTTTTGACACTGCCGTGGCACCATTGATACTAGGGTGGGGGTGGCCTTGTTTTCCCTGGGTTATGTTAAAGATCTCCCCTTCCTGGTTGGGAAGGGAGAGGTGTGCCTCATTAAAGCTTCTTGAGGGTGGAAGTCTGGGGCTCCCCACTCGGCCCTTGCTCTCAGTGTGAGGTGGGTCCACAGTCCTCCCTGCAGTGTTTGGCTGGAGAACAGTTATTGTCTCAGTTTTCTGCCCTGTGAGACTGTACCTTTCTTGATTCTGTGGCTAAAGAGAGCAAGCTTTTGCTGGTGTTTTTGTGGTCTGTACCTGTTGACATTTCTGGGTGGCAGACTTCTTTATCTCTAAGTCTGGGATATATGAGACAAAAAGAAAAGCCAGGGAACCCACCATTGCGTCCTTCCTTGGATCCTAAGGCTCCTAGCTGGTCCACCTTCTTCTCTCTACCTTTCAGGGTCCTCCCCTCTCCTCCCCCCCTTCCCCTCCCTTCTCCTTTCCCTCCTCTCCTCTTCTCTCCTCTCCTTTCCTTTTGTTTTCTTGAGATGGATTCTTGCTGTGTCACCTAGGCTGGAGTGCAGTGGCATGATCATAACTCACTACAGCCTGGAACTCCTGGGCTCAAGTGATCCTTCTGCCTCAACTCCCAAGTAGCTCGGACTACAGGAGTGTACCACCATGCCTGGCTAATTTTTTATTTGTTATTTGTAAAGATGGGGTCTTGCTGTGTTGCCCAGGCTGGTCTTGAACTCCTGGGCTCAGGCGATCCTCCTGCCTCACCCTCCCAAAGTGCTGGGATTCCAGGCATGAGCCACCACACCCAGCCCAGGGTGTTATCATGTTTGGTTTACATATAATGGCCAGGGCTTTTAGTTGTACTTAGCAGAGGAAAAGGGAAAGTAGGTCTGCTTCACCTTTCTGGAAGCTAATATCCACATGCATTGCCTTGATAATCAGAAAAATTAAAATGCAATCGTGTTTCACCAAGTGCTATACAGTAGGTTGAAGAAATTAGAGAATGAGCAGAAGGCTGCCTTAAAGCTGAAATGAATCTGAGCAAGGACTCGACGGGCCAGTGGCAACAGATCTGAGCCATAGCACGGCTCTTTTGCTCATAAAGCTCTATGTAAATATTTTGGCCAGAATTTCCCATGCAGCTTTGTATGTTTACATTCATTCAGCCCTAGGAGGGCTGATGCGAGGAAAGGAACAGAACAATCGCAACCCCGTGCATTTCACACAATACTCGAAAAATGCAACCTGTGCGTCCCCCTTCCTATTTGGCTCCGGCTTTGAGCTGGTCCAGTGACTGTTTTTCGTACCAGAATTCCCTCCCAGAAGGTCTGCTTAAGTGTTCAAGCAGATAGGGAAAGCACAGGAGGTGAGCGTGCAGGTGGGCGAGATGCAGGCTCTGCTCTCCCGGCAGCCCGTGCAGGCCGCAGGCTTCCTGTCTCTGCTCATCTAACCTGAACCATCCTAGGAAGGGAGGCAGCGATGAGGTTTCCAGATGCAGAAGGAAGCTGAAAACGACCTTAGCCCTTTTTATTGCACTTCCTTTTCTGGGCCGCACAGGAGGGAGGCTCGGTCAGTGTATTCTGAAGATGAAATGTGGAGGTGGCAAGACCTGCAGAGTCCCCGAACCCTTGGCCCTCTCTCTGCACACATGCATTTCTGCTCCTGAGTGCTTGTCTGTCTGTGACACAGGCCACAGCCACATGGGTGAAGAGAGGGGATGCCTGTTTGCTCTCCTCTCATTGTTGCTGTCATAAAGACAACCCCTGCCATTTGCCTCTAGGGAACAATGATGTCGTCTGGGTTCCTGGATGCTCTCACACCATTCATTCACACGTCAAACATGTGCAGGGTGCTGACTCGCAGACAAACTCCGTGTGCCTGAGCAGCTCTCACAAGATTCTCGGCTCTTCTCTGTCCCTCTAGTGACATTCTCGTGGGGGAACATACAATTGCCCACCTCATATTCACAGAGAGGGTCTTTTCCACCGCCTGGGGTCAAAGGGAGGCAGAGACTGTGTGATGACACAGAAAGGCCAGGCAAGCCCTTCCCCAGACTGGGCTGCTCCAGGGAACACTGGTTTTGATTCATGCATGGCAGAGTCTCCACATCCCGGGTCGTTGTCCTACCACCTCTTTCAAAACTGGGGGAAAGATATGTGCCTGGATATTACCCCTACCACATATCCGTACAAATCAAGGAACCGGGTTCTATTTTGCCGGCCTGTCCATGTCCGCTTCCTCCTCCTCGACCCCCTCCTCCTTCCCTTGCTCCAAGCTGAGCAAAAGCAGACGAATGTTCCGGTTTCTTCCATTCTGCCTCCACCTATGTGACTAAAAAACCCAGTGAAATAGAGGACAAAAGGGAATCACCCTGAAGCCGCAGCTGCAATCTGATTCTGCCACTAGGCAGCTGTAGTGGCTTGGGAAAGCCAGCCGCCCTTTCGGAACCTCAGTTTCCTAATTGTTATGATTAAAGGGCTGGACCTTCCAGGCAGCACATCCTAAGGGCTCTCACGCTGGGCATCAGTCCAGATCTTGTTCTTTTCATCAGGGCTTGGACTGAACACTTAGAAGACCCTTTCTTGTGCATAGAATATCTTTTAATCACTCAGATTCTCTTCATGCAGGTTTTAAGAACATTGCTCTCCACTGCTCCAAAGAGAGGTGGTGGGCGTTAGTCTGTGCATCTGTGCAATTTGGCATAAGTTGCCAAGTGTCTTCTTGGAGGACAGTGTCTGGATGGAAGGTGCTGGAGCTTATGCCTCGGGCCTTTTCTTACTATTGGTTCCTTGCAGAGAAGTTCTCTTCTCCACTGATGTATCTCATTCCTGGGGGAATCTGAGCTTACTTAGCAAGGAGGACGTTCAAGGAAGACAAAGTGTTTTTTTTTTTTTTTTTTTTAAATTATACTTTAAGTTCTATGGTACATAGATTCATAGTAAATTCCTGTCTTGAGATACTGAGAGACTTGTTTCTGATTCAAAAACTAAACATTTGGACTTTTATCCTGTGGGTGAATGGGAGCTCACAGGATGGTATAACCCCAAAAGCACCAGGTCCTGTTAACCTAAATAACACACAGAGAGAGACTCTGAAGGAAAATGGAATGTGTCTGGGATTGGAGCACTGCAGTGGGAGCACGTGTGCCAGAGTAAGCCATGTGCGCCCTCAGGGAGGGAGAAGACACTGGCCACTAAAACGAGGAGGATCATGTCATTGTTTTGGGATAATTATCCATGGCTACAAAGATCAGTCACAAGGGTGATGCCAGTCCACGGCTGGTCAGGCAGTTGCTGGGCAGATGTCCTCACAGACATCTGCCACGGCCTTTGTGCAAGGTGGTGGATTTCTTGGTGGGTTTCATTTCTTTTTCTTTTTCTCCCTCCCCTCCCCTCCCCTCGCCTCTCTTCTCTTCTCTTTTTTTTGAGACAGAGTCCTACTCCGTCGCCCACGCTGGAGTGCAGTGGTGCGATCTTGGCTCACTGCAACCTCCACCTCTGGGGTTCAAGCGATTCTCCTGTCTCAGCCTCCCGATGAGCTGGGATTACAGGTGTGCACCATCACGCCCGGCTAAGTTTTTGTGTTTTTAGTAAAGACAGGGTTTTGCCATGTTGGCCAGGCTGGTCTTGAACTCCTGACCTCAAGTGATCCACCCTCCTGGGCCTCCCAAAATGCTGGGATTACAGGTGTGAGTCACGGCGCCCGGCCTAGGAGGTGGTTTTCGCGGTCTTTTGTGATACTTTCTGTTGTCAGGCATTTGTGCATGAGAAACCTCTCTCCAGGCCCTTCCCTGGCTCTATTTGTCAGGGTGTTTTTTAAACACAAGCAACTCCATTTTGCTTCTGACAACGTTCATGGTGCCTTACCATGGATATAGGTCTCTGTGAGGACCCTTTGGGGAGGAGGCTCTGAAAAGAAGCGAGAGATGGGGAGAGGCTGCCACAGTCGTGGTGAGATGCCATGTTTGGGATAGGGCAGAGTAAGGAGGGCTGGGTGGGGGATTCTGGAAATATGTAGGAGCTAAGTGAGCAAGGCTGGAGACCGTCTGGCTGAGGGTTGAGAGGCGCTGAAGAAGAGAAGGTTCTGGACTGGACGGCAAAGCAGACAGAAGAGAGATTGTTGCTGAGGATCAGATTTGGGGGATGATGGAGAATGGCGTGCGGGTCCTGCTGTGGTGCCCACGGGACATTCGGGTGCCTCTGCTCCAGAGGACCAGGCTGGTTCTGAACAGTGGGGGGCAGAGAGGCTAATGTGTGGATTTTTTTGTGTAGCATCGAGAACCGGGTGAGCTTATTGACCTTGTGTGTGCTCACTGGCATCTTGGGAACAGGTGCGTGGTTTCTCCATGCAGTTGGAAGGAAGAGGGCGTCAAGGAGGTGGCAGATCCCACGTGCTTCCCTTCCTGGCACCATAACCACCAACATCCCACAGAAAGGCAGGGGCATTTACGGAGAGAAGGAGGCAGTGGGCCTGTCCGCACCCTTCCCCTGGCTCTCCAAGAGTCTCATGTGGCCGTTGGTCCGGAGTGGACTCGGGCTTCTTGTGAGGGTGGTGCTGGCCCAGGCACCCTAGAGGCAGCTGGTATCCTGATGCGTGAGGACCTTAGCTTTTGGAGAGCTGACACTACCTGTCCAGGTGGGAGAAGCCACAGCCAGAGCAGGGTTTGTTTGACATACCTGCTGACTTCAGCCTGTCCCGTCAGCTCATGATAATGTGTCCACCCCAATCCAGTTTAATATCCTCAGAAACGCTCCTCAGGATCCCAGGGGCTCAACTATGGACATCAGCAAGCTCCCCGGACAGAGCCGCAGGGAGTGGGTGGGCCCTGGGGACACTGCCACTTAGGGAGCTTCACTCAGAAGACGGGAGGATGGAGGAGAAGGCAGCAGAGGCAGACACAGAGAGAGGGCTGAGACCCTGAGTGGGCTGGGGGAGAGACCCAGGATGGGGAAGCATGGAGACGGGAAGGGGAGTGGAAGGAGCTTAGGGAGACTGGTGAGTGTGGGTGGAGGCCTGCGACAGAAAAGCCCCTTGGCCTTTGAGACACAGGCACCTTTGCACATGGGGATGTGGGGACATGGGCCACATGGGGCTCTCACTGTCTGTCTTCCAGGCTGTGAGGGCAGTGAAATCTGGGCCTGCAGGGAGCTTGTATTTTAGTGGAAGGACAGAGGCATCACGAAAAATAAGTGAAGATTGACTATCAGATGGGGTTAAGAGCTAGGAAGCAGGGAAGGGGTAGAGATGGAGTGAGTGGGGTGCTATGTGGAGGCCTGGTGGAGGAAGCCCCTCTGAGCCCTGCACTCAGGGAGGGGCGGCCCTACAGAGGACTGGGAAATTCCAGGCAAGGCCTAGTCCTCAAGGGGCCACTCAGAAGGGGGTTCCAGCAGAGACTCCTGTTTCTCTGATGAAGGGGAGGCAGGGGGTTGGGGAGGAAGTTGGGTTGGCAGCATGGGGACTGGGGGAAAGGTGGGTCCCTAAGGGCACCAGGAGAGGGGCTGGCCAAGGAGGTCTCAGGACTGTCCCAGGGAGGAGGCCGGCTGGACATGAGGCCTCCGATCCAGGCTCCCTGAGGCCACTCTTCAGGGAGTTTTTGACCTTCTGGACCCAGTCACCAGCAGGGGCAGGTGCTCTGTGCCGAGCTGGGGGGTGAATACGGAGCTGAGTGTGGCCGGGACGGTCTAGGGCAGTGGTGAACACTGCACACAAATGCAGGCCACGTCTGTTAATGGCACCTGCTGTGGCTCCTCCTTACTGTGTCTATGCTGCATTAAAACAGGAAAAAGAAACAGGGGCCATCCATTCTAACAATGTATTTTATTAAACTCTGTGTTTAAAATGCTATCTCAATCTATGATTAATATAAAATTGTGAATGTGATACCGTGCTTCCTTTTCACCCCGAGTCTTTGACATGTGGTGTGATTTTGACACTGGTAACCTATCTGTGACAGCTTCGTTGTATCGTGTGCCTGGTGGCCTCCTGTGACTGGCAGCCGGCGTGTGGGACATGCAGGTCTGAGGGTGAGATGGGGCTGGGCGAAGGGCAGTGATGCTTAGGTGGCTCCTGGGAGAGTGTGGTCCTGATGAAGAGAAGCAAGGCCAGCCTCCTCCGAGAGGGAGGGCACTGTGTTTCAGATGGATGAGCGGCCTCCTCCTGGGCGAGCTAGCTGTGGGGCTGTGTTTCTTGGAAGAAGCCGTCATCTCTGGGGAGAGCGGCAGAACTCGAGGGAGCCACCTCAGCCTCCCCAGAGCCCACAGCCGCATAGGAAGCCCCTTCCCACTGGACTCTGCGCTCCTGCACGAGGGTTCTTGCTTCAGGAAGAAGGTGGGTCTCCCTTCGCTCCTGTGAGGCAGAGAGATGGGGCTGTGAGAAGTGAGTTGTGGGGGTGGGTGAGGCTGGAGGCCCACACAGCTCTAGGGGCGTAAGCTCCACGCCCCCAAATAAAGAAACCTGGACCCTTCCTGTAAGTCTTTCTGACTCCTGCAATGCTGGGTGTAGGAACGTTTGCTTGACCGTCCAGGTAGGAGAATCATGTTAAAAATGGCCATTTTTCTACCAAAAAGCAGGAACAGACCTGCTGTAAACTTGATAGCTATGGGATCTTGTCTGTGTCTCATCTTTTTTTTTTTGTTTTTGAGACAGAGTCTCACTCTGTCACCCAAGCTGGAGTGCAGTGGTGCCATCTCAGCTCACTGCAGCCTCTGCCTCCCGGGTTCAAGCGATTCTCCCGCCTCAGCCTCCTGAGTAGCTGAGATTACAGGCGCCCGCCATGCCCGGCTACATTTTTGTATTTTTAGTAGAGACGGGGTTTTGCCATGTTGGTCAGGCTGGTTTTGAACTCCTGAACTCGTGATCTGTCCGCCTTGGCCTCCCAAAGTGCTGGGATTACAGGAGTGAGCCACTGTGCCAGGCCTGTGTCTCATCTTTAAATGCCTGGTGTATGTTTCCTGGTAAGCCATCTTTCTCCAGCTTGACCCTCCTGCAAACCTTACTTGTGAGTAAGATTCCTTTTCTCGGTGCATGGTCCATGTCCTCCTTTGACATCATTAGGGGCTGGGCAAGGTGGAAGCGGCCCAGCCCGATGGTGCCGTCGGCACAGCCAGGACACACTGAGGGGACCTGACCACACGCATGTGCCCAGTCCTGGCACCCACCCCACAGGGGTGGCCTCCTTTCCTTCCTGTGGAATGAGGGTCCTGCAGTGCCATCCATAATGGCTGTTTTCTGTGACTGTGGAAGGTCGGCCACTTAGGACAGACGGAAAAGAGGTTTGATGCCAGGAGGCGGCCGCTGCAGCCAGGCTCACTATGGGGACCCCCAGGCCAGCTCCCCTGGGGTGAGGACTGTGGCTGGAGGGCCAGGTGGGAGGTAGGAGTCATCCTCCAGCGGCCCCTGGGGCACAGTGAATGGACCGTTTGTGTTTTATGAACAGCCCAGTATCACAGGAATGCAGCCCAGCCCCACTTCGGGGGCAAGAAGGAGCTGAGAGCTGAGAAATCATAATAAAACACCCCTCCCGGGAAGCGCTCGCATGAATCACAGTTCAGGTAATAATAACCCTTTTGGCAAAAGTGTTTTCTCCGCCCCAAGCCAAAGTATGTGCAGTCACACAAAGGGCCCTGTGACCGGCGTGGCTGCCCCGCCAAGTGCATGCTCTTGCGGTTCTTGAATTCTGTTCTTTTCACAGGGCTGGGGCTGGCAAGGAATTTAGAGGACTCCGAAGCTTCATGAAATAATACTCCGGGGCTGCATTTATTTAACAGATACATATAGTTATTGGGGTCCTAGTCAGAGCAAAATAAACTTTAAAAATCTATATTAATCTCATTTGTAGTTTCATATGAAGTGATTTCTCTTTTTTTTTTGACTAAGGGAATGGGAACTACCCTGCAGAATGCGGTGTTGGCAGCCTGAGTGGGTTTAGGGTATTGAAAGAGCTATTGACAGTTTCCTTCATATTGAACTCAGCTTCCTGCAATATGGTAACTACTGGGTGGCGGAAACCGGCCCAGGCCGTACAAGATCCGCCGCCTCTTATTTGCATGTGCCGAGCTCAGATTGGAGATGTTCGTCTCACCCCCGGGCTATGGAGTTCCTGGAGTGTGTGCCATGCTTTTTCTTCTTTCTCCACTCAAACCAATCTGGGCTCATCTTTAGGATCTCGCTCTTCTCTCTGGGCCTCAGTTTTCTTATCTTTAAAATTAGAAGGGCTATCTGGGCTGGCATAGGTGAAGCCCTCTCTTGTCTTGGCCACATCCCATGCCAGAATAGTCACCATAGCCCATCAGTGACCCCACGGCCACCTCCCATGCCAGGACAGATACCACCAGCCCGTCAGTGACCCTGCGGCCACCTCCCGTGCCAGGACAGATATCATAGCCCGTCAGTGACCCCAAAGCCACCTCCTATGCCAGAACAGACACTATCAGTCTGTCAACAACCCCACGGCCACCTCCACGCAAGGACAGAGACCACCAGCCCATCAATGACCCAACAGCCACCTCTCACACCAGGGCAGACACCATCAGCCTGTCAGCAACCCCTCTTCATGGAGGACAGACTCAGCCTCATGACCACCCTCTACAGAGCTCCAAGCTGGTGTGGAGACAAATCCTATTGGCCATGAAGACACCAGGCCATTCACTCATTCATTCACTCATCCATTCTCTCATCCATTCACTCATCCATTCTCTCATCCATTCACTCATCCATTCTCTCATCCATTCACTCATCCATTCTCTCATCCATTCACTCATCCATTCTCTCATCCATTCTCTCATCCATTCTCTCATCCATTCACTCTTCCATTCTCTCATCCATTCATCCATTCACTCATCCACTCTTCCATTCTCTCATCCATTCATCCATTCACTCATCCATTCACTCATCCATTCACTCATCCATTCTCTCATCCATTCACTCATCCATTCACTCATCCATTCTCTCATCCATTCACTCATCCATTCACTCATTCATTCACTCATCCATTCACTCATTCATTCACTCATCCACTCATCCACTCACTCATCCATTCACTCACCCGTTCACTCACCTGTTCACTCATCCATTCACTCATCCATTCACTCATTCATTTACTCATCCATTCACTTATTCATTGGCACAACCACTTTTCGGACGCCTTTACTGTATGCTCAGTTCTGCAGGGGCTTTAGAGGTCACCCACCTCTGAGCATACAGCAAATATCCTGTGGACAGCTTCTGGCCTAGGGTTGTTGGTTAAGTTAGACTGTATTAGAAATAAAACAAAAATATGTATGTTAAGTCTCAGATTAGTAAAGGATGCAATTACAAAGCAGGACAAGAGTAGAATCTCCTCTTATCAGAAGGAAGAAAATCATGATGTAAAGAGTGTATTATTCATTTATTTATTTAACAAATATCTATTTCTTGCCTGTGATTTTCAAGGCCCACGTTTGGACTTTGTAAGAAACACAAGTGTAGAGTATGGATTGTGTTCACCGAGAGGGTGTGTGTGTGCACACATGTCTGCACACATCTCTGTGTGCATGTATGTGTGTGCACGGAGTATGTACATGTGCATGAGTGTGTGTGCATGTCTGTGCACGCATCTCTGTGTGCATGTGCATGTGTGTGCGCACATGTGTGCATGTGTGTGCATGAGTGTGTATGCGTGTGTGTGTGCATGAGTGTGTGTGTGTGTGCAGCCAAGCACAGGTGTGCATGCAGGTGCAGGAGAGGGGAAGTCACTCCAGAGTCCCATGAGGTGTCAGCTGGGTGCTGGGCCAGGCTCTTCACATGCATTGTCCCATTGACGCAGAGAGTCTGTCTCCTCTGTCTTTTTGGTGAGGAAACCGATGCACAGGGAGGTTAAGAAACTCCCTGTGGTCACTCAGCAAGTGACTAGTAGAGCCTGAATGCAGCTAGACTTCTCTCACCGTGTGTGTCTGTAAAGAATTTGGGCTAGGCGCAGTGGCTCATGCCTGTAATCCCAGCACTTTGGGAGGCCAAGGTGGGTGGATCACCTGAGGTCAGGAGTTCAAGACCAGCCTGACCAATATGGTGAAACCGTGTCTCTACTAAAAATACAAAAATTAGCTGGGCTGTGGTGGCATGTGCCTATAATTCCAGCTACTCAGGAGGCTGAGGGAGAATTGCTTGAACCCAGGAGGCAGAGGTTGCAATGAGCCAAGATTGTGCCATTGCACTCCAGCTTGGGTGAGAGAGGGGAGACCCTGTGCCACAAAAAAAAAAAAAAAAATTCAGTGTGCACCATTTCATCCCAGTGAGTGCCACAAAGGGGTGCGATGCAGTGCCATGCAGCTCAGGGTGGAGACAGGGATGCGGATGGTCTGGATGGGGTGTCTTGTAGGTCTTCTCAGTGGTCATTCTCTGGGCCTGCTTGGATGGGAGGGCCGTTTCCAAGTGCAGGGGACTCTGGGCTGAGGTGGCAGAGGCCAGGCTGGGCTTTGGATTTCTATGGCTGTTTCCAAGCGCAGAGGCCTCTGGGCTGGGTGGCAGACCCTCTCCCCACCCCCACAGCAGAGCTGTGCAAATGCATGGCCCACACAGGAGCCCGGCCTGTATTGTGACTTGGCACTCAGGGTGGGAGGCAGGCTGTGTGTGCCTGACCCTGACCCTCCCGCCCAGGTGCTGGGTGACGGCAGAGCACACATCTGTGAAGGTGGGGCTGCTGGGAGCCGCGAGCTCCACTGGCCCATCAGACTTTATTTATGAAACACAAATTCAAAGAAAATTATGAAGAATCTCAAGACAGTGACCACAGAACTGTGGCCACCATTCTGTGTGGGACCCCTTCCGAGCATGGGCACTGTGGAGCTGTGTGGTCACCCACCCAGGCAGCTGGCTCTATGGCTGAGGCGTGGACACAATGCCCTGGAACTCAGGCCATTGGTGTGGCTGGAGTGCTCTCAGGTCTTGAACCTGGAGAGGTGACCACTGAGGCCCTCCACCGAGGCAAGCGTCTGTCACTGGCCTGAAGCAAGGCCCCCCATCAAAGGAAACCTAGAGAGAAGCAACTTCTCTAAAATACCTGGGTTTACCTACTGGACCATTTTATTTTGCTATTCTATCCTTTTATGACCTTTACAAAACCACTTCTGCAAAACTGTAGACAGAATGCAAATTCTAGACTGAGGGAGGGGTGGATTGAGGAGCAGATTGCCCTCTTTGTCCACAGATCTTCGTGCTATTCTGTGTCTGCTGGGAGTGGGAAAAGCTTGGAGGCTGCCACCCCTGAGGATCAGATATTTATGTGACAGAGGAACCCTCCTGCTAACCCTGCTGTATTTAAAATCCCAAGAAAGAGCAGTCCCAAAGGGAGTCCCGCTGGGCCCTGGGACCTGCACTGATCACAAAGCTGCCTAAAAGAAAACGCCTGGGGTGCACCTAGCTCCAGGAGGAAAATGGCCAAGGGCGCGCAGCAGACTGTCGATGGGAAACACCTGTCTTCTGGGCTCGTGGGGGCTGGCCAGGCATTGTTCTCTATTTGCATGTTTTTCCTTTCAGCTCATTCAAACTCAATATAGTGGTGAAATTAAGTACATCATCAACCTAAAGCTACCAAACCAAATACATAAATGGAAGGATTTGAAAAATCTGTAATAGCTGGGGTGAGGCTGGCCTCGGGCCAGCTGGGCTGCCCGGACAATGGAGGCAGTGTGAACGCTTGGGCCAAGCGGGAGGGTGCGTTTCCATCCCGGGGTGGCCTGGGGATCTGATCCAGCCCGAGGAAGGGCTTGGGTGGAGCCCCGAGGGGGCTGGGGGGCTGCCGGGGTGGGGAGGGCTCTAACCTGCAGACGTGAGCCCCCAAAGCCGGCTGTCATCAGGCGGGCTGTCGGGGGAGCCGTGCTGTGTGGGAAGCAGGGGCGGCGGCATCCAGAGGGGGAAGGTGTGGAAATTTGACACAAACGCAAATGTTTTACCTTCTAAATCACCTTGGTCTTGCAGTTGAAATTCTCCCTGAACTTCCCACCCCAAATGTCTCATGGAGGGGGAATCCGGGCAGCTTCTCGCTTTCCAAAGTCACAAGTCATAATTCTTTCTTCTTGCTGCAACCGGTGCAGGCTGAGTTCTGAATGTGCTGCTGAGATGGCGTGAAAATCTCCGAGACTATCTGGGGACCTTGCGCCTCCACCTCTGCCCAGACCCCGCAGTGACTGGGTGGACTTTCCAAGACGGTTCTGTTTGGGGTTCTGTGCTCCTAAGGAACTCTGTTAGCCAGGAGGGCCCAAGGCCCCTGCACCCTCAGATGTGATTCACTGACCCCCTTCAGCTTAAAATGGCTTTTGAGAGCCTGAGACCAGGTAGTGTGTTGACCGAGGCCACACTGAGCGCCCCTCACATCTGCCCTCTGTGCAGTGCCTGTGTGCGCTGGTCATTGTGGCTTCCAAGGAGCTGGCCTCCCGCCGCTGCCAGGTGTCCCAGATGCCTGGACACTCCTGGTGGACTCTGGGGCTCGGACATGTGACCCTGCTTGGCACCCAGAGCCACCCCTGGACTCAGGAGCCAGAACTACCCACAGGCACAGCCCAGCCTGTCTCCTGGTTCCTGCTCGGTTCCCAGGCCCCTTAGTGCCCCAAGGCAGCTGCAGGAAGGCGCTACCCCAAGGCCACATCGCTTCCCAGGGTTGCAGCCACAAATTACCAGACAGCCAGTGGCTTAAAACAACACTCATTTTCTCTCTTACACTTCTGGGGTCGGGAGTCCATAGTGGATCCTTCTAGGGGTTCTAAGGGGAAAATATATTTCTTTGTCTTTTCTGACTTCTGCAGATGCCTTGTGTTCCTTCATCCGTGGCCCTCCCACTCCTTGAGTCACTCTGACCTCTGGCTTCTGTTGCCACGTCACCAACAGCAGGGCTACGGTGGGCTGTGTGGCCACCTCCAAAGATATTCTCACCCTAATCCCTGGATCCTGTGACCATAACTTTAGATGGCAAAAGGATGTCTTAGTCCAGTGGTCTCCAACCTTTTTGGCACCAGGGACCAGTTTCATGGAAGACAATTTTTCCACAGACCCGAGGGGAACGGGGATGTTTTAGGATGAAACTGTTCCACTTCAGATCATCAGGCATTAGATTCTTATAAGGAGCAGACAACCTAGATCCCGCACATGTGCGGTTCACAATAGGGTTCATACTCCAGTGAGAATCTAAGGATCTGACAGGAGGTGGAGCTCAGGCAGCTCAGGCAGTAATGCTCGCTCACCTGCCGCTCACCTCTTGCTGTGTGGCCTGGTTCCTAACAGGCCACAGTCGGGTACCGGTCCACGGCCAAGGGGTTGGGGACCTCTGTCTTGGTCCATTCTGGCTGCTATAACAAAACACTGTAGATTGAGTGGCTTAGAAACAACAGAAATGCATTTCTCACAGTTCTGGAGCCTGGCAAGTCTAAGATCAAGGCACTGGCAGAGGCAGTGTCTGGAGAGGACCCCAATTCTGCTTCGCAGGCTAGTGACACACCTTCTCACTGTGTCCTCACACGGTGGAAGGGCCAGTGCAGTGCTCTGGGGCCCCCTTAATGAGGCTCTAATCCCATCCATGGGGTTCCACGCTTGTGACTTCGTCACCTCCCAGAGTCTTGCCTCCTAACACCATCACATTGGGAGTTTTTGTTTCAACACATGCATTCTGGGAGGACACAGACAGTGGGATCATAGCGAGGGTCTTTGCAGATGTGACTGAGTCAAGGATTCTGGGATGGGGAGATTATCCTGCGGAGGCCCTCCAGGCTGGGACAGGCAGGGCAACACATTTTCCTTCAGAGCCTTCACAAGGATCCAGCCCTGCTGGCAACTTGATTGCAGCCCAGCGAGACTGATTTTTTATTTCTGAGCTTCAGATTGTAAGAAAATAAATTCCTATTGTTTTAAGCCACTAAACTGTGGTAATTTGTTACAGCAGTGAAAAGAAACTGGAACAGGTGGCCTCAGCCTTCCACATAGGAGGAACTTAGGGAGGCCGCTGAGGTTTTGGCCTGAAACTGCCAGTACTTACAAATGATTTTCACTGTGAATCTGTGTGATTCAGGGTGCTAGGGCTGTGTGTGTGTGAGATGAAGGTCCAGGGCTAATGCCCTCCCCAGTGCAATTGCCAACACCCACCCCCAGACGTTTGCACTTTCCTGCCAAGGCATATATTAAATCATAGCCATTGCTGAAAAGGCTCAATCCTTATCCTGGCTCTCACTCCACACCTACCTACATTTTTGAAAACTTTATTTCTTTAAACATTTACTTGTTCTTTTAATCAGTTATACATGCAGAGAATTTAAAGGCAAAACAGCAGCCCTTCCACAGGGATGTCCTACAGTTCCTTCTCCAGGGGCAAACGCTTTTAGTCTTTCAGCCAATTATTTTCATGTTTACCTGGATATCTTAGAATAACATGTTCATGTTGCCACTTCTGATTTTTCACCTTAGGCATCGTCTGTTGGCTTCCTTCAGGGCAAGCTCCAGTTTTCTCTTCACCCTTGACCCACATTCTGTCCTCTGCTCTCTATCTGTCTCTTTGTGTGTGTCTTTCTTTTTTTCTTTCTTCTTCTTTTTTTTTTTTTTTTTTGAGATGGAGCTGTGCTCTCGTTGCGCAGGATGGAGTGCAGTGGCGCAATCTCGGCTCACTGCAACCTCCACCTCCTGGCTTCAAGCAATTCTCCTGCCTCATTCAACCTCCCAAGTAGCTGGGATTACAGACACATGCCACTACACCTGGCTAATTTTTGTATTTTTAGTAGAGACGGGGTTTCACCATGTTGGCCAGGCTGTCTTGAACTCCTGACCTCAGGTGATCTGCCTGCCTCAGGCTCCCAAAGTGCCAGGATTACTGGCATGAGTCACCATGCCCGGCCACTCTGTGTGTCTCTTTCTAACATATACACACACATGCACCCATACAGACACACACACACATCCCATCCCTCCATTTTCCCAGCAGCATCTCACCATTTCACCAAGATGAATAGTTGGTGTTTACTACTCACAGCCAAGCCATTAGAATAATATTACATCTCCTTACCTGAACAACTTTTTGTTTTCTCTGGAGTTAATTATGTTTTCATTTGCATTGTTTTTATGTGTTTATCACCACAACAAACCCAGCCTCTCCCATAATTGTATAAATGTCCTTACAAACCATTTGTCTGTTTCCTCTTCGTGAAGAGTGCACTCCTGACGCCATGGACCCTGCTCCAGGGAAGGAGGCTGTTGGGTGGTGGTCTTGGTTGGGGATGTCCCTGCCCCCCGCAGCCCCTCTGCAGCTGGCTGGGGCTGTGTGGTCTCCATTCCGCCTCCCAAGTTCCCTCTCTGCTGGTTGACCTGTTGGCTCTTTGGCGGCTCCTGTCCTCCAGGAACCTCTTGAGAAAGGAAAGGATGCATAGGTGGTGACTTGGGCAGATCTTACAGTTCTGAAAATATCTTTCTTTTCTACAGTTCGGGCTTAGAGTTCCAGATTGGAGATCATTTCCCTTGGAATTTTGCGGCACTGCTCCTTGGTTTCTGGCTTTTTTTTTTTTTGAGACAGAATCTCACTCTGTCGTTCAGGTTGGAGTGCAGTGGTGCAATCTTGGCTTGCTGCAACCTCCACCTCCCAGGTTCAAGCAATTCTCATGCCTCAACCTCCCAAGTAGCTGGGATTACTGGGGCCCACCACCACGTCTGGCTAATTTTTTTTTTTTTTTTTTAGTAGAGATAGGGATTTGCCATGTTGCCCAGGCTGGTGTCAAACTCCTGAGCTCAGGCAATCGTGTGCCTCAGCCTCCCAAAGTGCTGGGATTACAGGCGTGAGTCACCGTGCCCGGCTGGTTTCTGACTTCTGAGGTTGTGGTTGAGAGGCCCCAGTATCTTCCTAGTTCTCAATCCATTGTGAAACCTCCTTGTTTTTCTCTGGAAACTTGTAGGAGCTTGCGTTTGCACCCAGGGACCTGAATTGCCACAGGACGAGTCTCTGAGTGGGTCTCTTTGCACGCCGCCTACAGGGCATCACTGAGCCCTTTGATGCTGAAAAAAATGCCTCGGCTTTTCTTCCAGCTTTGTCTTTCCTGTAACTTGCTCCTGGCCCCACTTTTGTTCTCTCTCAGAGCTTTTCTCAAAACTGGGGGGCTCTTTGGCTGTCTGCTCTCACTTAAGAGAGAGATGGGAAAAAAACATGCATAAGCTCTGTGTGTGTGTGTGTGTGTGTGTGTGTGTGTGTGTGTCTGTGTGTGTGTGTGTGTGTGTGTGTGTTGGGTAGGGGTAAAGTTGCCAGATTTAACAATGACAAAAATTACAGAAAGCCCAATTATATTTGGAATTTTTTTTAGTATAAATACGTTCTAAATATTACATGGGGCATACTTATACTAAAAAATGATTTGTTGTTGATCTAAAATCCACATTTATCTGGGTCCTGTATTTGCCCTGGCCACCCTAGGTAGGGGTGCTGTTCTGGGTGGGGTGTTAGAGCAGCGCCTGGGGCTGGAGGGCTGCGGATGTAGCCACATCTTTAGGTCTTTCTTTATTGGAGGGGCGAGTGTGACCCAGCCCTGGGGAGCCCGCTGGATTGGAGGTGCGGGTCTGTGCACAGTGTGTGTGAGATCTGTTTACTCTGCTCACCCTGTCCGCTGACCCTCAGTGTCACCCTCTGCAGGGAATGAAACAGCGGGTCTTCTGCTTGGACACAGTTAGGACGGAGCGAGCCTGAAGCGCCTTACACAGGCCTCTGACCACCTCTCCGCGTGGCCTCCTTCCTGACCTCCAGAGGCAGTGAAGCCACTCGCGCCTGCACCTCCCAGGCTTCCCGCAGGTAGCCGGGCCACTTCTGGGCCGCGTGGGCTCCTGGCTGAGGAGTCAGCTTTCTTGAATCTGCTGGGAGTTCCGCTTGTGCAACCCCGGCTGCCGCAGCCTCTCCTGGCTCTTTGTCTTTCTGGATTGATGCCATTGAAAGTCCCCTGCTGCTCCCTGCACTGGGCTTCTGGAGCGGGTGATTAAATGCTTTTGTTCCTTCCACCGTCTTCTGCAGGAGCCCACCCTGGTTTCATCCCTAAGCTGGCCTGCTCTTCCCAGAGTGTGTTTCGTCAGCTGCAACTCTGAATAGCAGTAACCGCAGCTGTGCTGAGGCCCTTCCCTCAGTCACCCTGGAGGTAGGACCCAAGTCCCCAGTTTTTACGTGAGAAAGTGGCTTCAGTGAGTCCGTGGCTTCAGTCACACCCCGAGGTCCCACGGTGAGGGAGTGGGTGCAGGGCCCCTGCACTTGACCTCTGACTTGCTGCCCCTCTGAGGGTCTCTGTTAGTTCACTCTGGTTGGGGCAGTCGGTTCTCCTCAGTTTCTGCTAACAGAGCTGGGTGGGCCTGCCCAGTGCCAGCTTTGCGGCTTGCTTGCTGGGGCAGGTGATGGAGAGCGAGCACCCATTTAACCTACTAGAAAGGCGTCTCTGGAGGTGGGCGCCTCAGGGAGCAGAGAGAGGCAGGGGCTGTGCCCACCCTCCACCTCCCGGCCACCCCAGGACCTTCTCTGCCACGGCCTGCTGAAGTGGGGGTCAGCACGGAAGATTCTGGAAGGTCTCCTCACTTGGCTGCCCTCCTTCGGGTGTTTTTTCATCTTGATTTCTTTTGGGAGGAGTCTAGATACTTTTACTTTTTAAATAAGCCTTGTATCTTCTCACTCTTTAAACACCACAAAATGGGTGGCGTTATTAAAATACAAAAAACCTCTGCAAACTATAACTTTCCTGTGCACAACAGAGAAGACCGATTTTAAAAGTGGAGCAGGTGTTTTTTATGTTGTGCACACTTAGTATAAGCAAACTGAGCAATCTGAATAAGCCCGAGTGCCCCTTTGCTCCCATATTTGTGTCTAATGCTGACAGTTTTGTGGAAAAGCTGTTTTTACGATTCTGAAGTACCTACACCCCTCCCTTGTGTAAAATTTAATCACATCTTATTGCATCCGGCATTAACACTCATAGTTTATTGAGGAGTTTTCTCTGGGGCTTGCTGAGCATGGGGTTGTGAAGTGATGCCTGGGTGCCTGGGAGGAGGTGATATGTAAGTCCAGACACTGTACGCAGGGAATGAAATATTCCCCCGAATTCTGGGAACACACCAGCTCCCAGCCTCAAGGTTCCCATCTGGAGGGTCTCACCTCCCAAGGTAACAGCATCATTTTCCCAGCTTGAAGAGTGAGATGTGGGACTTGGAGCTGGCCTTTCCTGTCCCTCCCGCTGTGGGAGGCATCCATGGAGGTGTGTGCGAGCTGCTCCCGGAGCTCCTGGGATCAGGCCTCGGGGGATGTGCTCAGGCCCAGTGGGGGCAGGTCTGCAGGGCCACATTCAGACATGACAACACTGGGAAGGGCCACACCATGCATGGCCCCAGGGGGCAGAACACCCCCGAGAGGCCACCTGGGGTTGGCTGGCAGATGGTTCCACACTCCATTCTCATCAGCACCTCTCAGTGGAGGGTTGGGCCCTGGGAGCGAGGAGGAGGGCCTCTGGCACACTGTGAGGGACAAACAGTGAAGTGGCTGCACCTGCAGCGTCAGACTGGCCCTCCAGAAGAGTGGCCAGGACCCCTGCCCGGTGTCCAGTGGCAGTGGTGAGGGCAGGCCTGGGTGTCCAGGAGCAGGAGACGTGGGACAGAGGAGCCCTCAATGAGACCTGTGTTCTCTTGTGTTCGAGCAAGACCCCAGGCAGCAGCGTGGAGGTCGGTGAAGCTGGGCAGTCGCTTCCGTCCGGAGCTGGGAGGCATAGGGGGGCCCTCTGTGGATTGGGAGTGTGACGGCCCTGTCTGGAGCTGGGAGGCAGGGGGCCCCTCCGAGGGTCAGGAGTGTAATGACCCTGTCTGGAACTGGGCAGCCCCTGATCCCTGGCACTTCTGGGTTTAGAGGACGCCTTGGCTGCTTCAGGGGTTGGCCTCAGCTACGCTTCTGGCCGTACTGGGAGCAAGGCAGTCTTGCAGGGCTGGCTTAGGAGCCCTGCCTGATGTGCTGTGATCATCTTGGAGACAGTCTCCTCAGCCAGGTTGGTGGTCACCCTGTTTGGGTGTTGGGTGCCAGGTGCTGGACTCCACTGGGCAGCACAGGGGACACAGCTTCTAGGTCCAGGCTGCTGCTCACAGGTGAGGCGGCTAGAATGGCGGCCCCGAGAGTGATGTGTATCCAGAGCGTGAGGATGTGACCTCATGGGCAAAAGGGTCTGCAAGATAAAATTAAGGATCTTAAAATAATCTTGGATGAAGGTGAGCCCTGAATCCAATGGCAAATGTCCTTGTAAGAGACAGAGGAGGACAGACACAAACACGAGGAGAAGGCGATGTGAAGACAATGCAGGCTGTGGGAAAGATGGGGCCACATCCAGGAGTGCTAGCAGCACCCAGGAGCTCCCCGGGAGGGCACACCCTGTCCACAGCTGTGCTCTCACCTGCAAAACCTGCAGTCATCCCTAGGCCAGGGACCATTTCTGGGGAACGCAATTCACAACAGGCTGTAACTGGGCTTAGGGCTGGAACCACGCTGCGGAAGGTAGGGTGGGCTTCTGACCACTGGCTGAAGTGGTCTGCCTGATGGTTGGGCGAGGCCCATCGTTCTACTGATGCACAGACGCCCATCCCCGCCTTGTGCCAAGCCCTGCACTTTCGCGTCTGGAGCTGCTCCCATCCCACTGTGGCTGCTGGCTGGGGGCAGTGAAGGTGCTGGAGGAGAACCAGCACCCGGTGAGGGATGATGTCCTTGCAAGGTTTCATGTGGGCAGAGACTTGTTTTTTTTTTTCAACCTGCCACACATTTTGCTCACTCTTTTACTTTCAGCATTTCTGAGTTTTTTTGTTTGTTTTGTTTTAGGGCAGGAATCAGCAATGTTTTCTGTAAAGGGACAGATAGTGAATATTCTAGGCCTTGTGAGCCATTCGGTCCTTGACACACACACTCAACACTGCTGTATTGTGAGAAAGCCACAGTGGGTGTGGCTGTGTTCCAGTGAAACTATTTACACAAGCAGGAAGTCAGGCTGGATTTGGACCAAAGGCAGTTTGCTGAGCCTTGTTTAAGGGCTGTAATTTTTATTTTTATTTTTATTTCTTTTATTATTTTTTTTTGAGACAGAGTCTCGCTCTTGTCACCCAGGCTGGCGTGCAGTGGTGCGATCTCAGCTCACTGCAACCTCTGCCTCCCTGGTTCAAGCGATTCTCCTGCCTCAGCCTCCCTAGTAGCTGAGATTACAGGTGCCTGCCACCACGCCTGTCTAATTTTTGTAGTTTTAGTAGAGATGGGGTTTCACTGTGTTGGCCAGGCTAGTCTTGAACTCCTGACCTCAGGTGATCTGCCCACCTCAGCCTCCCAAAGCGCTGGGATTACAGGCGTGAGCCACCACGCCCGGCAGGGGCTGTAATTTTTAAATCACAGTATTGATTTTCAAGAAGGTTGAATCTGAGTGATTTTTTTCTTTAAAAAGTTTAGTGTGGCAGATTAAAGATGGCCTCAAAGTCTTTGACATTCCTTCTATCAGGAGGTGGGGTCAACTCGCAACTCCCCACAAACCTGGAAAGGTTCTATGACTTTAAAAAAATAATGGCTTTATTGAGATATAATTCACATACATATGTCTAAGCTGCTATCTCATACAACTTAGCCTGCTGTGGTCTGAATGTTTGTCTGTCCCCGAAATTCGTATATTGAAAACCTAATCACCAAGGTAATGGTGTTAGGGGTGGAGTCTTTGGGAGGCGATTAGGTGAATGGGACTGTACCCCTTTAAAAGAGGCCCCAGAGAGCTGCTTCTTCCTCTTTTCCACCATGTGGGGGCGCAGCTAGAAGGTGCCTTGTATCAACCAGAAAGTGGGCCCCTAGCAGACACTGAGTTTACCAGTGCCTTGATTTTGGACTTCCCAGGGCTGTAAGAAATACATTTCTGTTGTTTTCAAGCCACCCAGGTGCTGGTATTTTGGTATAGCAGCTTGAACAGACTAAGATGCACCCCTTTAAATAATATAATTACGTGTTTTTTGTACATTTACAGAGTTGTGCAACTGTCATCATGGTTCATTTTGAAACATTTTGATCTTCCTTATGAGAGACAGGACTAGCTGGATTTCCTAGGCCAACTAAGAATCCCTAAGCATAGCTGGGAAGGTGACCTTTAAACGCAGGGCTTGCAACTTAGCTCACACTTGACCAATCAGGTAGTAAAGAGAGCTCACTAAAATGCTAATTAGGCAAAAACAGGAGGTAAAGAAATAGCCAGTCATCTATTGCCTGAAAGCACAGGGGGCGGGACAATGATCGGGATATAAACCCATGCATTCAAGCAGGCAATGGCAACCTGCTTTGAGTCCCCACCCTTTGTATGGGAGCTCTGTTTTCACTCTATTAAATCTTGCAACTGCACACTCTTCTGGTCCGTGTTTGTTACGGCTCGAGCTGAGCTTTCGCTCGCTGTCCACCACTGCTGTTTGCCGCCTTTGCAGACCCGCTGCTGACTTCCACCCCTCTGGATCCAGCAGGCTGTCCGCTGTGCTTCTGACCCAGCGAGGCACCCATTGCCACTCCTGATCGGGCTAAAGGCTTGTCATTGTTCCTACACGGCTAAGTGCCTAGGTTTGTCCTAATCGAGCTGAACACTAGTCACTGGGTTCCATGGTTCTCTTCCGTGACCCACGGCTTCTGATAGAGCTATAACACTCACCACATGGTCCAAGATTCCATTCCTTGGAATCCGTGAGGCCAAGAACTCCAGGTTAGCGAACAAGAGGCATGCCACCATCTTGGAAGCAGCCCGCCACCATCTTGGGAGCTCTAAGAACAAGGACCACCCCCACCCCCAACACTTAGTTACCACCTCCTTGGCTTCACCCTTCCCCGTGGACCTAGGCAACCACGAATTTACTTTCTGTCTCCATAGATTTCCCTGTTTTGAACCTTTTATATGAATGAAATTATGTAATATACAGACTTCTGTGTCTGGCTTTTTCCACTCAGTATAATGTGTTCAAGGTTCATCCATGTTGTAGTATGTATCAATACTTCATTCTTTTTTATGGTGGAATAATACTCCATTGTATGGACAGACCACATTTGGTTTATCCATTTGTCAGTTGATGAACATTTGGATTTCTAGAAATCCTTGTGGGTGTGAAGTGCTATCTCCTTGTGGTTTTGATTTGTGTTTCCCTGACAAGTGATACCGAATATCTGTTCATGTGCTTATGGGCCATTTGTATCTCTGGTTTGGAGAAATGTCTATTTAATCTTCTTAACTTATTTTAAAATTGGGTTATTTGTCTTTATTACTGAGTTAGAAGGGTATGTATTCTGAATACAAGTCTTTTATCAGACGTATTATTTGTAAGTATTTTCTCCAGTTCACTGAGTTATTTTTACTTTCTTAATAGTGTCCTTTGGAGCACAAAAGGTATCATTTTTGATGATACGAGGGAGAAAACATTAAGTCTTTCACAATCAAGTACAAACTTAGCTGTAAGTTTTTTGTAGATGCACTTTATTAAGTGAGGAAGTTCTCTTCTGCTTTCTAGTTTGTTGAGTTTTTTTTTTTTTTAATCGTGAAAATGTGTTGAATTTTGTCAAAAGCTTTTTCTGGTTCTATTGAGAATAATATATGACTTTTGTTTTTTATTTTATTGATATGATGTATTATATTCATTTATTTTCAGATGTTGAAACAAGCTTGCATTTCTGGGACGAATCCCACTTGGCCATGGGTGTGTGTATAACTCTTTTTATACGTTGCAGATTTAGTTTGCTAGTATGTTGCTGAGAATTTTTTTGTTTATATTCGTACGAGATATTGGTCTGTAGTTTTCTTTTCTTGTAATGTCTTTTCTGGTTTTGGCATCAGGGTAATAGTGACCTCATAAAATGAGTTAAGAAATGTTCTTGTGGTTTTTCTATTTTTTGGAAGAGTCGTGAAGAATTCGTATTAATTTTTTAAATGTTTGGCAAAATTCAGTGATAAAGCTTGGGTGGGCCTGGACTTTTCTTTCTGGGTAATTTTTGCATTACTAGTTCATCTCTTCACTTGTTATAAGTCAATTCATGTTGTCTTCTTGAGTCAGCTCCAGCAGTTTGTGTCTTTCCAGGGATTTGTCCATTTCATCTAAGTTATACAATTTGTTGGTATGTAATTGTTCATGGTGTTCCTTTACAACACTTTCTATTTCTTCAGGGTTGTTAGTTATGTCCCCATTTTCATTTCTGATTCTAGTCATTTGAGTCATTTCTCTTTTTTCTTAGTCAGTCTAGCTAAAGGTTGGTCAGCTTTATTGACCTTTTCAAAGAACCAGCTTTTGGGTTTCATTGGTTTTCCCCATTGGTTTTTCTATTCCCTGTTTCTCTTATTTCTGCTTTAATCTTTATTAGTTCCTTCCTTCTGCTTGTTTTCAGTTGGGTTGGCTCTTATTTTTCTTATTTTCTTGGGGATTATCTACCACTGGGGTTTGCAAGTGGAAGGTTAGGTTATTGATTTCAGATCTTTGTTCTTTTTCTAGCATTTATAGCTAGACATTTCCCTCTAAGTACTGCTTTAGCTGTATCCCATAAGTCTTGGTATGTTGTGTTTTTGTTTCACTCACTTCAAAGTATTTTCTAGTTTCCCTTGTGATTTTTTCTTTGACCCATTGGTTATTTAGGAGTGCATTGTTTATTTTCTTCAGTTGGTTTCCTCTAGAGCATTGCAGCCTTTCCTGACTTCTGAGTGACGTTTTTCTTGTAAAAGGTAAGTGTGGCAGATTAAAGATGGCCACAAATTCTTTAACAGTCCTCTCTTCAAGAGTTGGGGTCTATGGTTCCCTTCCCTCAGAATTTAGACAGGCTCTATGACTGTTTTGATCCATGGAATGCAGGATACTTGATACTGCATGACTTCTAAGGCTAGATTGAAGAAACTTTGGTGCTTTTGCTTTGGCATCTTGGTGCTCACTTGAAAGGGGATGAGGGTAGGCAGCCATTATGTGAGAAGTCCAACTACCTTGAGGCCACAATTCTATGATGAACCCAAGATAGCCATGTCAAGAAGCCACTTGGAGGGAGAGAGAGAGAGAGAGAGGAAGAGGGAGAGAGAGGGAGAGGGAGAGAAAGTGCTGTCCAGCTCCTAGCTTTTCCACCCATACCATCCTAGGTGCTAGGATCACTACTAGACTGGCAGTAAAATAAGTCACCTTGGTAATTTCTCTCACATCAAAGCTCTTGCTTCATCTAAACATCCATCCAGAGCTACAGGACTGGGAGACTCGTCGAGAAAGAACTGCATTGTTGGAGGTTCAGGAAGGACTGATATAAACCAGTAAACTGTTTCCCCAGAATCCTGCTGGATATCATGGAATTAAATACCCTCATAGACTCAGAAGGTTTAAATGGGAACATAAACAGTTCATCCTACATATTTGATGGGATAATGGTTAGCTGCTTTTAAAAATGCACCAAATCTACAGAGGTTACTGAGAATCCCCAGAGGATGCCATGTCAAGAAGAATCAAGGCCCACACATGTGGCACCAGTTGAGCTGTTCCTGCTATCTCCTATTTCAGCAGAGTGAGACTGCCAACGTGGTAGGGCAGAGACAAGCTTTCCTGTCTGTGCCTGCCCTGACTCCTAACCTGCAGAATTGTGAGCATACATAAAATGGCTTTTATATTGCTAAGTTTTAAGGTGGTTTGTTACCCAGCAGATAGAAACTGGAATAGTGTATTTGTCCCATTTGTATTTATTGTTATAATTATCAGTTGACTTCAATTTCAGGTGCTTCAGTTTCTTCATGTGTAAAATGGAAATAAGGCTATTCAATTTAAGGATTAGGTAAGATAATATATATACAGTACTTAACATGTATTTATATGATTATATAAACATATTTATATAACTATATGTGCTTTGTGTATATAAATAAACATATATACATATATAAGGTACTTACAAAATTAGCCAGATGAAAAAGATACCTACATGTCTAAATTTTAAAATTATTTCTTTCATTTACTTGAGAATATGGGAACAATTTTTGTCTCAACTTTTATTTAATATATTACCATTTTTTGAAATGCTCTCTTTATCTGCTTTTTTACTTTGCTGTATTTTCATTTTGAAGTTTTTTATAGCTTAAGGTGCTGGGATTCTTTTATTTGCCCATCTTGGAGTGATGGGAGTTTCATATGGGTTTTCCATTTGCCCCAAACCAGAGAGAGCAAAAGTCCTTGTCCTGTATGCCTGGGCCCTGCGACTCCTTTTAGTTCAGACTTTGTTCTCTGTGCACCCCTACAGCGGGTTTCCTCCAGAGTATCTGTCATGGGCTGGCGGTTTTTGGTGATTTCAGCATCCTTGACCTTGTCTTTGTCTTTATTTTTGGTAGTAGCGGATAAGAGGGAGTATGTTCTGCGGTGCGATTTGTGTAAGAATGTATGACATGTTGGTAAGTGTGCAGTATTATGCCATTTTTCTTTCTTTCTTTCACCATCCAGGGTGAAATAAAACCCTGCCTCAGTCCTGGAATTTACCAGAGCTCATTAATGGGAAATCTCCTTGGTCCCTTCGAGGGGCAGCTGTGTCTGTTGGCTCAAGCGACGGCACTTCTCTCACATCAAAGCTCTTGCTTCATCTGAGTGTCCGCCCTGCTACGGGGGTGGGAGGCTCATCGGGAAAGAATCCTCGTTTTGTCTGAGGTTCGGGAAGGACTGACGTGAATCAATAGACTGTTTCCTCAGAATCCTGCAGGATTTCAGTGGTTTTCACAGAATTAAATACCATCTTAGACTCAGGGGGTTTAAATGGAAACATATACACTTCGTCCGATGTACTTGATGGGATAATGGTTAGCTCCTTTTAAAAATGCACCAAACCTACAGAAGCTACTGAGAATCCAGCAGGGGTCATCTCAGTTCCTGGAGAGGGGAGGTGGGAAGCTTGTTTTAATTAGACTTGGACTTGCTGTCATACACATGTCTGCATCTGATTTTCACTCTGAGCACTTCCGCCTCCTCAGGCAAACGGAGGGTCGGAACGCTTGATGTGAGAACACATTTTACACACACGCTGGTGTATTTACTTACACAGACACGCACTGCACACACACGCAGACCTACATGCTGTCCTGGGCTCGTCATGTGGGGGGCACATTGCAGCTTTTCCTCCCACTCTGCTCTTTGTGGAGAGCTGGGTCGTCATGCTATTTATTTTTACACGGAGGAATTCATCAATCAAACGTCCAACTTTGAGATCTGGCCTATCAGGAACTATTCCCGCATTGCCAACTCAGCACTTTCATCTCCACCCTTGGCCTCGTTGTGCTATTTAGACAAAGATCCTGTAGCCTTTCTTATCCACAGCGAGCAAAGGAGAAGTGAGGGTGTTCTTACCGTCCTGCAGGGGCCCTGCTGCTTGGGGGTTGGTTCTGCTCTCTGGAGGTGCCCCCTCACCCCCTCACACCCTCACACCCAGGGATTCTGCACTGGCCATGGTGGTTGGGCCACTGAACCTGGAGGTTCTTGGGGATTATCTACCACTGGAGTCTGTGTTCAGTTTTCAGTGCTGGATTCCTGGTGACCTGTTGAAAATCAGAGAGCCCCTCCCTGGAGGTTTGTGAACACACTTCCTCACACATGCATGCACACACTACTTCTGGTACATGGGCAGTGCTGGTCTGGCCTTGCTGTTAAAGTGGAGAAGTCAAGGCCCAGGGTGGGTAAGTCAATCTCTTGGTGCTTAGTGATGTGGCCTGGACTGGAAGCCAGCTGGCCAGGCACCTGTACACCCTGCCTTTTGCACACTGGGGCTGCTGTCTCTTAGCCCTGGCTTTCCTTCTTAGCTTGAATGATTCTTTACTTGCTGCCATTTCAAGAGGCCTGGCTTGGCACCCAGTGAGGGTCAGCTGGGCCCCTGGCAACAGCTTGTGGGGAGGCTATACTCAGGCCAGGTACGACTGGTCCCAGGGGTCCCACCCACCCCACCTCACAGAACTCCCACTCACCTGTGGCCCTGCCATCTGGGGGCCCAGCCACCGGCAACCTTGGGCCCCAGAGGCGACCCCAGCAGTAGGCACTGCTCTCCCTGTGGGCCTCCTCCTTGGAGCCTGCTGTCTCTCAGTGGAGCTCACAGGGAGATGCATAATTTTAGGCTCTTCTTAGGGGTGAGGCTGTGTATCTGGCAGTCACATGGCCTCCTTTAATTCTCATCATAACCACTTGGGGAAATTCAGACTCTGAAAAGCTAAATGGTATGGCCAGGTTGGTACAAGTCTAAGTAATATAGCCAGGCTTGGGGCTCCAGAACACTTGTTCCCCCTCTCTATTCTGTGTTTGAAAAGACACAAAGCGGGAGTTTGCGTCACATCGCCCTGTGCCCTGATCACAGGGGGAGAAGGGAGGCAGGATCTCCTTGCCCTGACTCCCAGAGGGAGGTGGAGGGAAGCTTGCCATTCCCCTGAACTTCCTAGCCTGCACAACCATGGGCTAAAGAAACCTCTTTTTTTAAGAATTAAATTACCCAGCCTCAGGTATTCTTTTCTAGCAACACTCAACAGACCATATAGATGGGAAGGCCAGTTACAATGGAAACAAACAAACAAGCAAACAAAAGAAGCAAATAGCTTTCTACTAGCAAAACTGTAAATGAGATGGGCTGACTCAGAGAGTTGCATGTTCTCTGTCACAGGAAGACTATTTGAGAGGATAGGGTGGCAGCAGGGCTTTAAGTGCAGGGTAGATAGTGGCGATGATAAGAGTGATGATGGTTCTGGTGGTGATGGTGATGGTGGTGATAGTGGTGGCGGTGATGGTGATGGTGATGTGATGGTGACAGGGATGGTGATGGTGATTATGGTGGTGATGGTGATGATGGTGGTGGCGGTGATGATGGTGGTGGTGGTGATGGTGGTGGCGGTGATGATGGTGGTGGTGATGGTGACAGGGATGGTGATGGTGATTATGATGGTGGTAGTGATGGTGACAGTGATGGTGATGGTGATTATGATGGTGGTAGTGATGGTGACAGTGATGGTGATGGTGATTATGGTGGTGATAGTGATGGTGACAGTGATGGTGATGGTGATTATGATGGTGGTAGTGATGGTGACAGTGATGGTGATGGTGATTATGGTGGTGATAGTGATGGTTGACAGGGATGGTGATGGTGATTATGGTGGTGATAGTGATGGTGACAGTGATGGTGATGGTGGTTATGGTGGTGATAGTGATGGTTGACAGGGATGGTGATGGTGATTATGGTGGTGATAGTGATGGTTGACAGGGATGGTGATGGTGATTATGGTGGTGATAGTGATGGTGACAGGGATGGTGATGGTGATTATGGTGGTGGTGATGGTTGACAGGGATGGTGATGGTGATTATGGTGGTGATAGTGATGGTGACAGTGATGGTGATGGTGATTATGGTGGTGATAGTGATGGTGACAGTGATGGTGATGGTGATTATGGTGGTGATAGTGATGGTGACAGTGATGGTGATGGTGATTATGGTGGTGATAGTGATGGTGACAGTGATGCTGATGGTGATTATGGTGGTGATAGTGATGGTGACAGTGATGGTGATGGTGATTATGGTGGTGATAGTGATGGTTGACAGGGATGGTGATGGTGATTATGGTGGTGATAGTGATGGTGACAGTGATGGTGATGGTGATTATGGTGGTGATAGTGATAGTTGACAGGGATGGTGATGGTGATTATGGTGGTGATAGTGATGGTTGACAGGGATGGTGATGGTGATTATGGTGGTGATAGTGATGGTTGACAGTGATGGTGATGGTGATTATGGTGGTGATAGTGATGGTTGACAGGGATGGTGATGGTGATTATGGTGGTGATAGTGATGGTGACAGTGATGGTGATGGTGATTATGGTGGTGATAGTGATGGTGACAGTGATGGTGATTATGGTGGTGATAGTGATCGTGATAGCGGTGGTGATGATGATGGCGTTGATAGTGATGGTGGTGGTAATGATGAACTTAAACATTCTTAACATCCTTAGTGTTCGTGTTATTGTAACAGTGAACAAAGCATTCCTTTCCATACCCAATTGATACTTGCATCAGCCCTCTGTGGGTGTGGTCAAGTGTTTTAACACCCAGCAGAGTGAAAGAGGCTGAAAGATATGGTCATTGCTGTACCAGAGACAGAGCTCACACTTGGCTCAGGCCTTTTACTCCCAGCCCAGGGCTTTGTCCTCCTTGATCTGAGAGTGGCAGCACCTTGTGCAAACCAAAGGCATCTGGACAGGCATTTTCTGTGGATCCCACCGCACAAGCCTGTGGCTCAGGAAAATGTAGCCACAGCCTGCACCCTCAGGCCTGGGACAGTGTGGGGTGAGGAGCAGGTTTGCAGGACCAAGGTGTAGGCAAGAGTGTCTCTGTGGTGGGAGCCTATGGTCGTGTGTCTTGAGACCTTCCCCTCCCGCAGCAGCAGCAGGGGGACAGGTGATTGTGTTTCCCCAGGATGGGCCACGCCGGTCTCCAGGACCTTATCCTGGCATTCTGCGGACCTTTCCACTTTGCAGCCTGACCCTCAAGTGTGGAGGCTGCCCTGGGTCCCTCCATCCCCAGGCCTCGCTTCCCTGCATTTGCTGTGGCCTCCTCCCCTGCCTCTGGCCCAGACAGTGCTCCTGACATCTGACACTGGCTGGCTGTATCTGCCTGCCCTCTGCCTGGTCATTCCTTCCACCTGTTTCAGTCATGGCACACTAAGTGCCCCCAAAGCAGAGCCCCTCCCAGATAGCACTCGTGTTCCTTCCAGGCACCTCATCTGGAGGGGCCTGCATGCCACCACCTGCTCAGGGGTGTGCAGTCCCAGGTCCTGGTGACTGTTCTTCCCTCTTCTTCTCAGAGCTGCCTCCCTCTCCTCTTCGGCTGTGGCCCCCCTCTCGTTTTGGGGTACAGCAGCCTCTGCACTAGCTGCTGCCTGCAGCCCCCCAGCTGGCTGGTCAGCCTCTTACACTTTGCAGGTGGGTCCCCTCCTTACTGTCTACCCTGCCTGGCTCCTGGGCTCTCAGGGGGATGCACAGTCCCCTTTAGTAAATCTTCTTTTCTGTCTCTTTGAGGTTTTTGCTCTAGCCACACGGGCTCCTGAGTGGTCCCCAAACGTCCTCAATCTCTTGTGTCTCCAAGTACCCCCAGGCTTCATCCTTTGCCTGGACCGGTCTTCCTTGTTCCTTCACTTGAGAAACTCCCTCCATTCTTTGGGCTCAGGGTGGGTGTCAGCCTGGGAAGCTGCCATCCGGACGCCCATTCCTCCGTCTGGTGGGACACCCTGATGTCCTTCCATCAGGGTCTCTGTTACAGCCCTTGTTACACCAGTTACAATTGAGGTCAAGGGTGGAATCTATTTATTGTCTGGCATGGAGCAGGCGGTCAGGGTGCTTATGGGGTGTGTGAATACAGGAGGGAGGGAATGAAGAATGAATGGAACGGGCCCCGGTCACATGGCTCCTCATGGCAGTGCTGGGATTTTCATCACTCAGCAAGTGTCTGCTGCGTCCCCATCTGGGCCCAGCCCTGAATTCAGAGCCAGTGCCACAGAGGTCAACCAGGCAAGCAGAGGTTCAGCCTGTCCGGGACATGCAGGCAACTGGAACGCAGGCCTGCGGACTTCTAGTTCAGTGCTCTTCCTGACATGCTGCAGGAAGGTGGGGGACTGACACAGTCTGCGGGGGACGTTGCACCTTCAGCTTGAGTGAAGTGCAGTCGAGGGCCCAGCAGCCCTGGTGACTGGTTGCACTGTGCTCCGATCCTTCGGGGACCCCGAGGGCTCTCCATTATCAATCTCTTATCTCTAAGCGGCCACCACCACGGCAAGGAGGAAGACAGTGGGCCAGCTCCCCCTGCATGAGGTGAGGCCTGCGGGAACGGGAGAGGGAGCTGCTGAGCGGCTCTTAGAGGGCTCCTGGGCTCGGTCCCTGCTTTGCTCCCATCAAAGGGATAGCTCTGCAGTGACGGCACAGAGCCTCAGACACATGCCAGCCCAGCAGGGCCAAGCCCGCGCGCTATTAAGCAACAGCACCAGATCCCTTTGTTTCTCCGCTTCTTCCAAAGTGGCAAAAGATCAAGGCCCTGAGCTTGAAATAACAAAAGGGAAATAGCTTGCAGACTGCGCATCTGGAGGCCAGAAGGGATTTAATAGCCATGCTCAGGAGGGAGAGGGGAGGGGGCTGGATGCCGATTCATAAACTCTTCTCTGTGGCTCCCCAACCTGCTCTGCTCAGGCTCCCCGCGCCCGTCCCTGGCCCCGCAGCCATCCCTGGCCCCGCGGCAGGCTCCCCCTTCATCATTCGCAGGGCAGGTGGCATACCTTGCCCATTAGCATGGGCGCAGGCTGTCTGGGCCTGTCTGCAGGTTCCCCATCCCTGCCAGTGCCCAGGTCCCCCTTGCTCCTCTCGGCCCCTTGCTCCTCTCAGAGTCCTTGAGTTCCCGGGTTAATGAGGATCTACTGCGGGGTCGTGAGAGTCTGGCCAGTGACATGTGCAGACACATGTCTGTAATTACTCGGGGCTGAGGAAAGCCCAGAGCTCTGTGGCCTTCCCCATAGACAGAACTGAGCCGGGCGGGCCCCCTGGGGGGAGGAGAGCCATGCAGGGCATCACAGCACACACAGCCGTGGTCAGAGGCCTGACCTCAGAGGCGGAGGCCTCTCATTCTCCTGTGGGTCCCCCGGTCTCTGACCTTTGGGGGTGTTTGCAGTGAGGAGCTTACACAGCACATGGTTCTGTGGGCTGACGTCTTCTCTGTACAACTGGTGGGAGGGGAGCCTGGAGTCCTGGGGGAGTGGGGTGGGTGGAGAGGTCTCCCTGCTGCCGTGCTTGACACTCACCATGAGACACCACCATGAGACTCACCCAAAGACACCAGCTAACAAGGACCGAAAGGAAATGTTCACGAGGGGCTGCAGCCCATGCCAATGTGACACGGTGCCATCTCACAGCATCTGCTCCAGGCCGGGCCCACTGGGGTCACATCCCTGAAGGGCCTGGCCAGGTGGCGTTTCTGTCCCTATTGGACAGAAAGCGGGTGGGTTCTTGTTTGAAGTCACACAGCTTGTCAGAGTCAGTGCTGAGATTCGAATCCACACCTCCCTGACAACTCAGACTTTCCAGAACCCCTCATCCCCTGAGAGCCCAAGCGAAGGAATTAGTCAGTCTGCTCCAATCCTTTCTTGGTGCATATTTTCCTCAAAGGCCATTCGGAACCCGTCACCTCCCACCTCAAGAGCTGGCGGAAGCTCCCCTTTCCTGGCGGTTCTTTTGGATGGCTGGAGTGGCGGATGACCCGAGAGGCTGGAGTTGGTCACGGTGCAGCTCTCAGGGGCAGGCGGGCAGTACCGATGGGCATGCGTGCCCTCCGTCCTGAGCAGGTGTATGAGCCCCAGCAGCTGAGTGTCCAGGTTCCTGGGTGGTGCTGACGGGGGGCTCAGGCCACCCGTTGGCCTTCATTTGTTGGGCACAAGTGATCAGTTTGCCCTGTCTCGAAGGTGCTTCGGCCAGGGGAAGGAAGTGAGCGCTGACACCTGGCTCATGAGTGCCACTCGAGCCTCGTGGACGGGAGCTGCCCTGGGCTCCGCTGGACACAGTACATTTTCAGGCTCTTCCAAGGAGCAGGGTATGTTTCCCCTTGCTTAGAATGGAGCTTGGGGCTTGTGCTTGTTCAGCCAATAGCTCAGTGAGGCCAAGGGGGAGGTTGGCCCTGTGGGATCCCCTGGTTCCCGAACTGCAGTTCTTGCGTCGCTTTTTACTAAGTGAAATTACTGGAATGTCCTGGATGTTAGGATGTCCTAGGAGGCTTTATCCTGGTGTGACTTTGCCACCTCCCACACCTTTGTTTCCTTTGTCAAGCTGGTGACCGGGGGCACTCCCTGTGTCTTTTTGTGGCCGTAGGTTCTTACTATGGCTCCCAGGCAGATCACCCCATGACTTAGGGAGCTGTCGCTAGCTGAAGCCTGGTGGGGGGCGGGGTGGGTGGTTCAGCCAAGCTCTCTGTATCTGTTCTAGGAGTTCTGCTCTGAGTCCCATCAGAGCCTCATGGCCTTTCCTGCTGAAAGCCGCCAATGTTGCCACACATGAGTTGTTGCCGAGGCTCCTCAGGGAAAGCCCGTCGCTTGCTGGTGCTGCCCTTGGCTTCTCCCTCCGTTTTATTCTGGCATCGGTGTGATGGGTTCTACTAACATCCTCCAGAATTAGGCACCATTCTCTATTTCTAGTGCTATAGGAAATATATTCATAGTTCCATATTTACTTTGTTAATTTAATGGGATTTGTGGCAGAAGATGTAAATGCTTCAGTCTGCCATTTTGAACGAGAAGTCAAGTGAATTTTAAAGACAGGAAGAAAGACTGCAATTTGGCTGGGCGTGGTGGCTCGTGCCTGTCATTCCAATGCTCTGGGAGGCTGAGGGAGGAAGATTGTTTGAGCCCAGAAGTTTCAGACCAGCCTGGGGAACATAGTGAGACCTTGTCTCAAAAACAAAAAATTACATTAAAAAAAAAGTACAATTTAAGGAACCACACAAATGCAGATTCTCTTAGACAACTACATTATTGTGGTCGAATAATATTTTGAAATATTAAGTGATTTAACTTGCCGAGCATGTCCTGTTGCCTTTTTTCATCAAGGGTTTTTTCTACCCTTGGAAAGGGTGTTGGCCTGAGGAAGAGAAGACACAGCTGATCTTGAAAAGGAAAGTCGTCAGTCCATACGGTCAGCTTTGTGAGCTGCCGGCATGGGGTTTCCTGGGATACTGGCCAGAAACAGCTGCACCTGCAGCTGCTCTTGCCATGCCCAGTCCCCCGCGAGGACCATGGCCCAGGCTTCCATCAGTGTCTGGAAGGTGCTGGAGAGCAGTGCGGGTCTGATTTGGGCTTGTGCTGCTCTCTCTCTCTCTCTCTCTCTTTTATTTTTGTGAGATGGAGTCTCACTGTTTCGCCCAGGCTGGAGTGCAGTGGCATGATATTAGCTCATGGCAGCCTCCGCCTCCTGGGTTCAAGCTATTCTCCTGCCTCAGCCTCCCGAGTAGCTGGAACTACAGGTGCCCACCATGCCTGGCTAATTTTTTTTTTTTTTTTTTTTTTTAGTAGAGATGGGGTTTCACTGTGTTAGCCAGGATGGTCTCGATCTCCTGACCTCATGATCCGCCCGCCTCGGCCTCCCAAAGGGCTGGGATTACTGGTGTGAGCTACTGCGCCCAGACCCTGGGCTTGTGTCTGTCAGCACTCTCAAGTGCTGTCCTGGCATGAGGGATGGTGCCTCCAGGACTCTGCTTCTTGGTCCTGGAGCTGGAGATTTTCAGGGGCTGATGGGCTCTGCCCTCTTCTGCTCTCAATTTTTGTTCATCAGGTGGGCTTGGCAAGTTGACCTTCGTCAGGAAAACTTTGGTCCGTCCGGCCCTCCCCGACCTGCCCGCAGTGTCTGCTCCCTGCAAGGGTTCTCATGCCTTCCTACACACACTCACTGGAATGCGGCCCTGCCCTTTTGTGTCATGCACGTCCCGAGTAGGCACTGGCTCGAGGAGAATTGGTGAACACGCTAAGTAACTTTCCCAAAAGGACTGACACTGACAGCAGGCACTGTAATTCCAGTGAGTGCAGAGATTCCAGATCTGGAGAACGTATGCGGCAGACTTTATCATTTGATCCGTGGGGCATTTCAAATAAGTAGGGAGAATTGAATACAGGATTTTAGATCACTGGCTATCCACAGGGAAAACAATGTTACCTAAAAAGTAACATCCTTCTGCCATTCCATACATACAATACATTTCAACTGCATTAAAGATTTAGGTGTAATAAAGACAGACTGAAAAATTCCAGAAGGACACATAGGAGAGTATTTTTGTATCCTTGGGGAGGGCAAGGTATTTTTAGCCATGGCATGGAAATCACTGGTATTAGGAACGCATTGGAGCCAATCCTGGTGTCCTGGAAACTGACCCAGCACAGATTTACTTCTTTTTCAGGCTACATGTTTTGTGGAGGTCGGCAGGGGCTCTGCTCTACCGAGACACCCAGGACCCAGGCTGATCGAGACTCCACCATCTGGGAGAGTAGAGGAGGGGAAGGGACCCCTGGAGGCTTACGCACTGTTTCTTCTATATTTTGGCCCAGAGGTGACACACATCACTTGCCCAGATTGGTACAGAACCAGTCACGTGCCCCTGCTCTGGCTGTGTAGCAAGGAGACAGGACAATGTGGAGACTGGGTCGAACGCTGAGGAACGTTACTCTCCCTGCCACAGACTCTCTCCTGATACATTCTGACGTCAGAGGCGATGGTGACTTTCCTGGGAAGTGTTAACTAGCAGAATTGATCTGAGATGTAAGAATTCAAAAGATTTGTGTAAGAAGACAAGGGAAAGGTTTCTAAGATTTACCTTCCAGCCTGGATCCCGTCCCAGATGGTTTTAGTGAAAGGATATCCAGTGCATGTGTCTGTCTGGGGGAGGGACAGGATGCTCCCAGAATGGACTTGAGGGCTGGGTGCCAGGTGTGGAATCAATGAAACTCAGGGGGCAGGAAGTGCCATAGCATGGCGTTAGGGGCTGGGCGGTGGGCCACCGAGACCTGCTTTCTAGTTCTTCCAAATCTAGTGAGAGGCTGCTCAGGCTCTGTCACTTCTGCCGTAGAAGCTGATTACCTGGAATTGTGCTCTCAACAGACTAAATGTAGCAGGGGAGATGTGATTCCCCATAAGAAACTGGGGAACCTGAGGTGCTGTCACAGGCTGAGAAAATGAACTCTTGGCAGCCAAAGAGGAACTAAAGAAAGGGGGGGGAGAGAGAGAGAGAGAGAGAGAGAGAGACACCCATGGGGCATCAGACTGTGAAAACTGTCAGAGGATACGACAGGGAGGCATGGCAAGCTAGCAGTTCATAGAGCGAAGCGAACGAAATCACAGGAAAATGGGTGTTATTTAGAAATGTACATACTTGGTCCAGAACAGTGGCTCACATCTGTAATCCCAGCACTTTGGGAGGCTGAGGTGGGAGGATTACTTGAGGTCAGGAGTTTGAGACCAGCCTTGGCAACATAGCAAGACTCCATGTCTACTAGAATAGTAATTTAAAAGTTAGCGAGGCATGATGGTGTGCCTGTAGTCCCAGCTACTTGCGAGGCAGGGATGGGAGGATCGCTTGAGCCTGGGAGGTTGAGGCTGCAATGAGCCGTGATTGTACCACTGTACTTCCACCTGGGTGCCAGGGTGGGACCTTATTTCTGAAAAAAAAGGTAAAATTAAAGAGGCTTCTTGTTAATCATTGGAAATGGATATAATCCGTAGCTACTAGTCCGTAGCTACTAGGCACCTACCGCCTTCATCATCACGCTACTGTTTGAAGCTCACCTCTATGCTGGGGACCAATGGCTCTGAGACCATCATGGCTATGCCTGGCAATGCAGGAGCAGAGAGCTGACATGTGTGTCCCTCAAGCAGAGACATGGATAAGATGGCACCCTGACGGGAGGGTGAGGGTCCAGAGAGCCAGTAAATCCACAGTCACGTGACTGGTCATGGAACAAGACTGGCCAAGAAAAAAGGTTTTGGAAGGTAAGAGGTTCATTTCAGATCTTCCCTTAAAGGTGCCCTGAGGCATCTTCTTCTTTAACAAGAGCACCAAAGAGGAGGTTTCTGGTAGGCAGCTCTCTCCTGATGCTGAACAGAATGAGCTGGCCATGCCAGGCGCTGCTTTGCTTTGTTTGAACAAAGGTCCTGGGGTTCTTACAGTGAGACACAGTTCTCACTTCCCATCTCTGCTCTCAAGGCCCTTGTGATCTTTGTGCTATCCTATTGAAGACAGATAGAGGAGAAGAACAGAGGACCCCAAACAAGTCTCTGTTCAGCCTGGACACCTGGGAAAGGGAGGAGTGTGGAAAAGGAAAGAAAGCTAGCTGGGGGACAGTGAACACCGATGTATGCGCAGATTCAGTCAGCAGCAATCTGTGAGTCAGAGGCTCTCAACATGCTCCAAAGCAAAGCTGGGTAAACACTGCCACTTTTTGTTTGCATTGAGAGTTAGCTGCCTGCAAGCACTTTAGGAAACCCTGGCAAAGAGCATTCTAAATGCATGTGGTGCCTTTGAGTTTATTTGTCTCAATTTATTCCAGTTACATTTGAGCATGACATGATTATACATCTCACACTGATTGAAGACCATGGGCCTGTGTGGCAGGCAGGGGGAGGAGGGGGGAGGAAGAGGGTTTCCTAGCGCCATCTAATTTAAAGCACCTTTAGCTGAGTGGTGCAGTGAAAAGGATGTGGCTAAAACAAATAAAAATCATAGCAGGATCAAAGTACACACACAAATTTATTCCTTCTGGAAGCAGCTTCTCTTTCCTTCTCCCCTTCCCTTGTTTTCCCCTCCTTTGAGTCCCAGTGATTCTTTCATGGCAGAACTCCAGGATGGCCTCGTCTCCTTGCAATGCAATCACAGTTTCATCTCTGATTGATGGGGCGAAGGCACCGGCACCACGGGTTTGAAGGAGATCTAAGGGCCTTCCTAATTTCATGGTGGGCATGTGAAGTGTCACATCAATCAGCGCTCTTTATGAGCAGTTCAAAGACAGTCATAGATGTTGAGAAGGTGCCTGTTTGAAGCACAGAGCCAAGGGATTTCAGGATTTTATCAACAACCTGCGGGTTCCACCTCCTGTCCCCAGTGCACCTCTTGCCTGACTGCTGGGTGGAATTTTACATGAGAATCATACGGAGCTAAAGGAGCCTACAATATCATCCAGTTCCAACCCACACTTTACATAGGAATCAGCAGAGGCTGTGCGTCTCTCTTGGGGTCACACAGAAAGCCATCTAGTCTGGAAGCAGTGGGTTATTCAAGCCTCCTGGTTGCCTGTGACAACTCAAATGAGGTTAAGCACTGATATAGTTTGGCTCTGTGTCCCCAACCCAAATCTCATGTGGAATTGTAATTCCCGGTGTTGGGGAAGTGGATTGGTTGGAGGTGATTGGATCATGGGGGCAGATTTCCCCCTTGCGTTCTTGTGATGGTGAATGAGTTCTCAGGAGACCTGGTCGTTTGAAAGTGTGTGGCACCTCCCTCTTTGCTCTCTTATTCCTTCTCCAGACACATGAAGACGTGCCTGCTTCCCCTTTGCCTTCTGCCATGATCATAAGTTCCCTGAGGCCTCCCCGGCCTTGCAGAACTGTGAGTAATTTAAACCTCTTTCCTTTATAAATTGCCCATTCTCAGGCAGTTCTTTATAGCAGCATGAGAATGGACTAATATAGTAAATTGATACTGGGTAGTGGGCCGCAGGTATAAAGATACCCAAAAATGTGGAAGTGACTTTGGAACTGGGTAACAGGCAGAAGTTGGAACAGTTTGGAGGGCTCAGAAGAAGACAGGAAGATGTCTTCCAGGAAAGTTTGGAACTTCCTAGAGACTTGTTTAATGGTTTTGACCAAAATACTGATAGTGATGTGGGCAATGGAGTCCAGGCTTAGGTGGACTCAGATGGAGATGAGGAACTTTTTGGGAACTGGAATAAAGGTGACTCTTGCTACGTTTTAGCAAAGAGACTGGTGGTATTTTGCCCTTGCCCTAAAGATCTGTGGAATTTTGAACTTGAGAGAGATGATTTAGGGTATCCAGCAGAAGAAATTTCTAAGCAGCAAAGCATTCAAGAGGTGACTTGGGTGCTATTAAAAGCATTCGGTTTTATGTACTCACAAATATATGGTTTGGAATTAAAACTTATGTTTAAAAGAGAACCAGAGCATAAAAATTTGGAAAGTGTGCAGCCTGATGATGTCATAGAAAAGAAAAACCCATTTTCAGAGAAGAAATTCAAGCCAGCGGGAGAAATTTGCATCAGTTATGAAAAACCAAATGTTAATCACCAAGACAATGGGGAAACTCTTTCCAGGGCATGTCAGAGTTCTTCACAGCAGCCCCTCCCATAACGGGCCCAGAGGCCTAGGAGGAAAAAATGGTTTCATGGCCTAGGCCTAGGGCCTTGCTGCTTTGTGTAGTATAGGGATTTGGTGGTAGTGAGTTCCAGCTGTGGCTAAAGGGGCCAACATAGAGCTCAGGCTGTTGCTTCAGAGGGTGCAAGCCCCAAGCCTTGGTGGCTTACATGCAGTCTTGGACCTGTGGGGAGTCTTAGATTTCAGAGGATGTATGGAAATGCTTGGATGTCCAGGCAGAAGTCTGCTGTAGGGGCAAAGCCCTCATGGAGAACCTCTGCTAGGGCATTGAAGAAGGGAGATGTGGGGTTGGAGCCCCCACAGGGAGTCCCCATGGGGATGCTGCCCAGTAGAACTGTGAGAGGAGGGCCACCGTCCTTCAGACCCCAGAATGGTAGATCCACTGACAGCTTGCACCATGCGCCTGGAAAGGCCTCAGACACTCAATGCCATCTTGTGAAAGCAAAGCCACAGGTGTGAAGCAGTCCAAGGCCATGGGAGCCCATCTCTTGATTCAGCGTGACCTGAATGTGAGACATGGGAGTCAAAGGAGATTATTTTGGAACTTTAAGGTTGGTTATTGCCCTGTTGGATTTTGGACTTGGGTGGGACCTGGACCCTTTTTGTTTTGGCCGATTTCTCTCATTTGGAATGGGTGTATTTGTCCGATGCCTGTACCTCCATTGTATCTTGTAACTCATATTTGATTTTACAGGCTCATAGGCAGAAGGAATTTGCCTTCTCAGATGAGACTTTAGATTTGGACTTTGGGGATAATGATGGAATGAATTAAGACTTTGGGGGACTGTTGGAAATACATAATTGTGTTTTGAAGTGTGAGGACATGGTATTTTAAAGAGACTATGAATAGAATAACATAGTTTGGCTTTGTCCCACCCAAATCTCATCTTGAATTGCAGTTCCCGTAATCACCATGTGTCATGGGAGGGACCTGGTGGGAGGTAGTTGAATCGTGAGGGTGTTTATAAGTCTGATCTCACACTGCTATAAAGAACTGCCCAAGACTGGGTAATTTATAAAGAAAAGAGGTTTAAATGACTCATAGTTCCACAGGGCTGAGGAGGCCTCAAACAACTTATAATCACAGTGGAAGGGGAAGTAAACACATCCTTCTTTACAGGATGGCAGGAAGGAGAAGTGCCAACTAAATGGGGGAAAAGCTCCTTAAAAAACCATCAGATCTGAAAACTCACTCACTATCATGAAAACAGCATGGAGGTAACTCCCTCCATGATTCAGTTACCTCCTACAGGGTCCCTTCTGTGACATGTGGGGATTATGGGAGCTACAATTCAAGATGAGATTTGGGTGGGGACATGACCAAACTATATCACTGCACCTAAGGGATGATCCAAGACATCTCATCGTACAGTGCTCACACCTCAGGAACGACCCAAGACATCTCCTAGTGTAGTGATCCTACCTTGGGATGATCCAAGACACCTCGTGGTGCAGTGCTCACACTTCAGAAATGATCCAAGAAACCTCCTGGTGCAGTGATCCCACCTCAGGGATGATCCAAGACATCTGGTGCAGTGCTCACAATTCAGGGATGATCCAAGACACCTCCTGGTCCAGTGCTCACAACTCAGGCATAATCCAAGACACCCCCTGGTGCAGTACTTGCTCCTTAGGGATGAGCCAAGACAACTGCTTGTGAAGTGCTCACACCTCAGGTGCAATCCAAGACACTTGCTGGTGCAGTGTTCCGACCTCAAGGTGATAAAATGCACTTCCTGGTGCAGTGCTGACAATTCAGGCATCATCCAAGAGACCATCTGGTGCAGTGCCTACATGTCAAGTTTGACACATCTTCTGGTGTATTGCTCCGACCTCGCGGATGTTATAATATACCTCCTGGTGCAGTACTCACACCTCAGGAATGATCCAAGACAACTCCTGGTGCACTGCTTCCACTTCAGGGATGATCTAAGACTCCTCCTGGTGTAGTGCTCCCACCTCAGGGACGATCCAAAACACCTCCTAGTACAGTGCTCACTCCTCAGACATGATCAAAGACACTTCCTGGTTCAACGCTCAAGCCTTAGGGATGATTTGTGATGCCTTTTGATGCAGTGTTCACACTTCAAGGATGATCCAATACAACTTCTGGTGCAGTACTCCCTCCACGGGGATGATACAGTACATCTCCTGCTACAATGGTCACACCTCAGAAGTGATTTAAGACAGATCCTGGTGCAGTGCTCACACCTCAGGGGTGAATCAAGACACCTCTGCTGCAGTGCTCACACCTCAGGGATGAATCAAGACACCTCCTGGTTCAGCACCTGCACCTCAGAAGTGATTCAAGACACCTCCTGGTACAGTGCCTGCACCTCAGGGATGATCTGGGACATCTCCTGGTGCAATGCTGACACCTCAAGGATGATCCAAGATACCTCCTGGTGCAGTGCTCACACCTCAGCAATGATTCATGACACCTACTGGTGCAGTGTTTACACTTCAGCGATGATCTAAGACACCTCATGATGCAGTGCCTGCACCTCAGAAATGATCCAACACACCTCCTGGTGTAGTGCTCCCTCCTCAGGGATGATCCAAGACACCCCTTGTGTAGTGCTCCCACCTAAAGCATGATTTGAGACATCTGCTGGTGCAGTGCTTGCATCTTAGGAATGATCCAAGACACCTTCTGGTGCAGTGCTCACAAGTCAGCGTTGATCTAAGACACCTCCTTGTGCAGTGCTTCCACCTCAGCAATGATACAAGACACCTCCTGGTGCAGTGATCCTACCTCATGGATGATTGAGGACACAACCTGTTGCAGTGCTCACACCTCAGGGTAGATCCAAGACACCTCCTGGTGCAAGTGCTCCCACCTTAGGGGAGATCCAAGACAACTCCTGGTGCACTGCACTCTCCTCAAAAATCATTCCAGATACCTCCTGGTGCAGTGCCTGCACCTCAGAAAAGATCCACGACACCTCCTGGTGCAGTGCTCACACCTCAGCGATGATCCAAGAGACCTCCTGATGCAGTGCTCTCACATCAGGGATGATCCAAGACACCTTCTGGTGCACTGCCTGAATCCCAGGGATGATTCAAGACAACTCCTGGTGCAGTGCTTATACCACAGGGATGATCCAAGACACCTCCTGTTGCAGTGGTTACAACTCAGACATGATCCAAGATGCCTCCTGGTGCAGTGGTCATGCTTAGGCATGATTCAAGACACCTCCTGGTGCAGTGCTCACAATTCAGGGATGATCCTAGACACGTCCTGGTGCAGTGCTCACACTGCAGGCATGACAAGACACTTCTGGGTGCAATGTTCACACCTCAGGGATGATACAAGACATCTTCTAGTGCAGTGCTTACACCTCGAGGATGTTCCAAAATACCTCCTGATGCAGTGCTCACAACTCAGGCATGATTCAAAATACCTCCTGGTGTAGTGCTCATACTCAGGCATAATACAAGAAACCTCCTGGTGTGGTGCTGAGACCTTATGGATGACCCCAAACGCCTCCTTGTAGTGCTCACACTCAGGATGATCCAAGACAATTCCTGGTATAGTGCTCACACCTCAAGGGTGATCCAAAACACATCCTGATGCAGTGCCCAAAGAACTCAGGCATGATTCAAGGTACATCCTGGTGAGGTGCTCACACTCAGGCATGATCTAAGACACCTCCTGGTGCAGTGCTCACACCTCAAGCATTATCCAACACACTTCCTGGTGTAGTGCTCCCACCTTAGGGATGATTGAAAACGCCTCCTTGTGCAGTTTTCACACTACAGGATGATCCAAGACACCACCTGGTGCTGTGCTCACACCTCAGGGATGTTCCAAAACACCCTCTGGTGCAGTAATCACAACTCAGGGATGCTCCAAAACACCTCTTGGTGCAGCGCTCACAACTCAGATATGGTTTAAGACACCTCCTGGTGCAGTGATCACAACTCAGACATGATCCAAGATACTTCCTGGTGCAGTGCTCACACCTAGGGATGATCCAAAAAACCACCTGGTGCAGTGCTCACACTCAGGCATGATCCAAGATACCTCTTGGAACAGTGCTTTCAACTCAGGGATGATCCAAGAGACCTCCTGATGCAGTGCTCACAACTCTGGCATGATTTGAGATACCTCCTGGTGCAGTAGTCACACCTAGGAATGATCCAGAAAGACATCTGGTGCAGCTTTCACACTGAGGCATAATACAAGACACTCCTTTGTGCAGTGCTTACACCTCAGGGATGATCCAAGACATCTCCTGGTGCAGTGCTCACACCTCACGGATGATCCAAGACACCTCCTGGTGCAGTGCTCACACCTCAGGGATGATCCAAGACATCTCCTGGTGCAGTGCTCACACCTCAGGGATGATCCAAAACACTTCCTGATGCAGTGCTTACAACTCAGGCATGATTCAGAATACCTCCTGATTCAGTGCTCACAACTCAGGCATAATTTAAAATACCTCCTGGTGCACTGCTGACACTCAGGCATGATCCAACACAATTCCTGGTATAGTGCTCTCACCCCAGAGATGATTAAAAACACCTCACACTACAGAGATGATCCAAGACACCACCTGGTGCAGTGCTCACACCTCAGGGATGTTCAAAAATACCCCCGGTGCAGTGGTCACAACTCAGGCATGATACAAAACACCTCCTGGTGCATGGGTCACACCTCAGACATGATATAAGACACTTCTCGGTGAAATGTTCACACCTCAGGTATGATGATCCGAAGACCTCCTGGTGCAGTGCTCTTACCTCAGGGATGATTCAAGACACCTCCTGTCACAGTGTTCACCTCTCAGAAATGATTCACGACACCCCCTTAGTACAGTGATCACACCTCAGAGATGATCAAAACATCTCCTGATGCAGTGCTTACAACTCTGGCATGATTCGAGATATCTCCTGGTGCAGAGGTCACACCTAGGAATGATCCGGAAAACCACCTGGTGCAGTGTTCACACTCAGGCATAATATAAAACACTTCCTTGTGCAGTGCTCACATCTCAGGGATGATCCAAGACATCTCCGTGTGTAGTACTCACGCCTCAAAGATGACCCAAGACACCTCCTGGTGCGGTACTCACACCTTATGGAGAACCGCAAACACCTCCTGCTGCAGTGCTTACACTCGGGGATGATCCAAGACGATTCCTGGTGCAGTGCTCACATCTCAAGGGTGATCCAAAACACGTCCTGTTGGAGTGCCTATACAACTCAGGCATGATCCAAGGTACATCCCGGTGAGGTGCTCACATTCAGACATGATCTAAGAGACCTCCTGGTGCAATGCTTACACCACAGGCATGATCCGACATACTTTCTAGTATAGTGCTTCCACCTCAGGGATGATTGAAAACACCTCCTTGTGAGTTCTTACACTACAGGGATGATCCAAGACAGACACCTCCTGCTGCAGTGATCATACCTCAGTGATAATCCAAGACACCACCTGGTGCAGTGCTCACACCTCAGGGATATTCCGAAACACTCCCTGGTGCAGTGCTCACAACTCAGGCATGATCAAAGACACCTCCTGGTGCAGTGCTCACACCTCAGGGATGCTCCAAACTACCTCTTGGTGCAGTGCTCACAACTCAGATATGATATAAGACACCACCTGGTGTAGTCATCACAACTCAGATATGATCCAAGATACTTCCTGTTGCAGTGCTGACACCTAGGGATGATCCAGAAAGACCACCTGGTGCAGTGCTGACACTCAGGCATGATCCAAGACACCTCTTGGTGCAGTGCTCACAACTCAGGGATGATCCAAGATGCCTCCTGGACCAGTGCTCACATCTCAGGGATTATCCAAAACACATCCTGATGCAGTGCCCACAGAACTCAGGCATGATCCAAGGTACATCCTGGTGAGGTGCTCACACTCAGGCATGCTCTAAGACACCTCCTGGTGCAGTGCTGACACCTCAGGTATGTTCCAAAACATATGCTGGTGGAGTGGTCACAACTCAGGCATGATCCAAGACACCTCTTGGTGCAGTGCTCAAACCTCAGGGATGCTCAAAACACCTTTTGGTGCAATGCTTACAACTCAGATATTTAATATATGTCCTGGTGCAGTGATCACAACTCAGACATGATCCAAGATACCTTCTGGTGCAGTGGTCACACCTAAGGATGATCCAAAAAACCACCTGGTGCAGTGCTCACACTCAGGCATGATCCAAGACACCTCCTGGTCCAGTGCTCACACCTCAGGAATGATCCAAAACATCTCCTGATGCAGTGCTCACAACTCTGTTATGTTCCAAGATACCTCGTGGTGCAGTGGTCACACCTAGGAATGATAAAAAAATCCACCTGGTGCAATATTCACACTCAGTCATAATACAAGATACTTCCTGGTGCACTACTCAGACCTCAGGGATGATACAAAGCACCTAGTAGTGTAGGTGCTCAACCCCAAGGGATGATCCAGGACACCTTCTGTTACAGTACGCCCTCAGGGATGAGTTAAAGACACTTGCTGGTCAGGCACCATCAGGCACGATCCAAGACGCTTGTGATGCAGTGCTCCGACCTCAGGAATAATGCAAAACAACTCCTGGTGCAGTGCACATATCTAAGGGATGACCCAAGACACGTCCTGACATGTGTGCAATGCTCACACATCAGGGATGATAAAAGACACTTCCTGGTGCAGTGCTGAAACCTCAGACGTAATCCAAGAGACCTCTGGGTGCAGTGCCCGCACCTTAGGGATGATCAAAAACACCTCCTGGTGCAGTGCTGACACTTCAGGCATGATTTAAGACACTTCCTGGTGCAGTGTTCACACCTAAGGGATGATCCAAGACACCTTCTGGTGCAGTGCTGCCACCTCGGGGATGATTCAAGAGACCTCCTTGTATAGCACCTGTACCTCAAGTTTGATCCAAGACACTTCATCATGCAGTGATCCCACCTCAGAGACGATAAAAGAGACCTCGTGGTACATGGGTCACACTTCAGGCATGATAAGACACTTCCGGGTGCAAAGTTCACACCTAAGGGGTGATCCGAGACACCACTTGGTGTAGTGCTCTTTCCTCTGATGATTCAAGACATCTCCTGTTACAGTGCTCACACCTCAGGGATGATTCAAGATACTTCCTGATGCAGTGATCCTACTTCAGGAATGATCCAAGACACCTCCTAGTGCAGTGCTCACTCTCAGGCATAATACAATCAGGTATAATACAAGACACCTCTTGGTGCAGTGCCCACACCTCAAGGATGACCCAAGACACCTTCTGGAGTAGGGCTCCCCCCAGGGATGATCCAAGACCCCTTTGGTGCAGTGGTCTTACCTTAGGGTTGATTAAAGATACCTCCTGGTGAAGTGCTCCCACCTCAGGAAAGATCCAAGACACTTGCTGGTGTAGTGCTGCTACCTCGGGGATGATGCAACATGCAAGACACTTCCTGGTGAAATGCTCCCACCTCAGGGATGCTCTAAGTCACCTCCTCGTGTAGTGCTCACAATTCAGGGGTGATCCTAGACACATCCTGGTACAGTGGTTACACCTCAGGTGTGATGCAAGACACCTCCTCCTGCAGTACTCCCTGCTCAGGGATGAGCCAAGACATCTGCTGGTGCAGTGCTCACATGTCAGGCATAATCCAAGGCACTTACAGGTTCAGTGCTCCCACGTAAGTGATGATCCAAGACCCCTCCAGGTGTAGTGCTCCTAACTCAGGGATGATAAAAGACACTTCCTGGTGCAGTGCTCAAACCTCAGGCATAGTCCTACAGATCTCCTGGTACAGTGTCTGCACCTCAGGGATGATCCAAGACACCTCCTGGTGTAGTGCTTCCACCTCAGAGATTATTTAAGACACTTCTTGGTGCAGTGGTTACAACTCAGTTGTCATCCAAGATACCTCCTGGTGCAGTACTCCCTCCTCAGGATTATCCAAAAAACTTCCTGATGCAGTAGTCCCTTCTCAGGGATGAATGAAGACACCTCCTTGTGCAGTGCTCCCACCTCAGAGATTATTTAAGACACCTCCTAGTGCAGCGCTCACACCTCAGGGATGATAAAAGACACTTCCTGGTGCAGTGCTCAAACCTCGGGCATAATGCAAGAGACCTACTGGTACAGTGCCTGCACCTCAGGGATGGTACAAAACACCTCCTGGTGCCTGAATCACACCTCTGGCATGATATAAGCCACTTCTGGGTGAAATGTTCACATGTCAGGTATGATGATCCAAAGACCTGCTGGTGAAGTGCTCACACCTCCGGAATGATCAAATAAATGTCTTGGTACAGTGCGCACTCCTCAGGGATGATTCAAAACACCTCTTGTTACAGTGATCACGCTTCAGGCATGATCCAAGACATCTCTTGGTGTAGTGCTCTTTCCTCTGATGATTGAAGATACCTCCTGGTGCAGTGTTCACACCTCAGGGAGGATCCAAGACACCTCCTGTTACAGGGCTCACACCTCAGGGAGGGATGATTCAAGACACTTCATGGTGCAGTGATCCTACCTCAGGGATGATCCATGACACCTCCTGGTACAGTGGTCATACCTCTGAGATGATCCAAGATACCTGCTGGTACAGTGCTCAACCTTCAGGAATGATCCAAGACACCTTTTGGTGGAGAGCTCACACCTCAAAGATGACCCAAGACACCTCCTGGAGACATCTGGTGTAGTGCTCCCACCTCAGAGATGATGGAAAACACTTCCTTGTGCAGTTCTCACACCACAGCGATGACCCAAGATACCTCCTGCTGCAGTGGTCATACCTCAGCAATGCTCCAAAACACCTCCTGATGCAGTGCTCACAACTCAGATATTATTTAAGACACCTCCTGGTGCAGTGATCACAACTCAGACATGATCCACGATACTTCCTGATGCAGTGCTCATGCCTAGGGATGATCCAAAAAACCACCTGGTGCAGTGCTCCCAATCAGGCATGATCTAAGACATCTCTTGGTGCAGTGCTTGCAACTCAGGGATGATCCAAGAGACCTGGTCCTGTGCTCACACCTCAGGGATGATCCAAAACACCTCCTGGTCCAGTGCTCACAACTTAGGCATGATTCAAAATACCTCCTGGTGCAGTGCTCACACTCAGCCATAATACAACAAGCCTTCTGGTGTGGGGCTCACACCTTATGGATGACCCCAAACACCTCCTGATGCAGTGTTTACACTCAGGGATGATCCAAGACAATTCCTGGTGCAGTGCTCACACCTCAGGGATGTTCCAAAACACCTCCTGGTGCGGTGCTTACAACTCAGGCATGATCCAAGACACCTCCTGGTGCAGTGCTCATACCTCAAGGATGCTCCAAAACACCTCTTGGTGCGGTGCTCACAACTCAGATATGATTTAAGGCACCTCTTGGTGCAGTGATCACAACCCAGACATGATCCAAGATACTGCCTGGTGCAGTGCTCACACCTAGGAATGATCCAAAAAAACCACCTGGTGCAGTGCTCACACTCAGGCATGATCCAAGACACCTCCTGGTCCAGAGCTCACACCTCAGGGATGATCCAAAACATCTGATGCAGTGCTCACAAATCTGACATGATCCAAGATACCTCCTGGTGTGGTAGTCACACCTAGGAATGATCCAAAAAGCCACCTGGTGCAGTGTTCACACTCACTCATAATACGAGACACTTCCTGGTGCAGTGCACACACCTCAGGGATGATCCAAAGCTCCTCCTGGTGTAGTGCTCAACCCACAGGGATGATCCAAGACACCTCCTGGTGCAGTGCTCCCGCCTCAGGGATGATTCAAGACTCCTCCTGGTGCAGTGCTCACACTTGAGGCATGATCCAAGATACCCCCTGTTACAGTACTCCCTTCTCAGGGATGAGTTAAGACACTTGCTGGTCAGGCATGATCAGGCACAATCCAAGACACTTGCGATGCAGTGTTCCGACCTTAGGAATAATGCAAGACAACTCCTGGTGTAGTGCTGACACCTCAGGCATGATTTAAGACACTTCCTGGTGTAGTGTTCACACATGAGGGATGATCCAAGACACCCTCTGGTGTAGTGCTGCCACCTCAGGGATTATCCAAGAGACTTCCTTGTGTAGTGCCTGCACCTTGGGTTTGATCCAAGACACCTCATGGTGTAGTGATCCCACCTCAGGGTCAATACAAGAGACCTCCTGTTGCATGGGTCACACCTCAGGCATGATAAGATACTTGCAGGGGAAATGTTAATATCTCAGGGATGATCCAAGACATCTTTTGGTGTAATGCTCTTTCCTCTGATGATTCAGGACACCTCCTGATGCAGTGCTCACACCTCAGGGATGATTCAAGACACTTCCTGGTGCAGTGATCCTACCTCAGGGAGAATCCAAGACACCTCCTGGTGCAATGCTCACACCTCTGAGATGATCTAAGACACCCGCTGCTACAGTGCTTGACCTTCTGGAATGATCCAAGACACCTCCTGGTGCAGTGCTCACACTCAGGCATAATACAAGACACCTCTTGGTGCAGTGCTCACACCTCAAAGATGACCCAAGACACCTCCTTAAGTAGTGCTCCCTCCCCAGGGATGATCCAAGACCCCTTTAGTGTGGTGCTCTTACCTTAGGGGTGATTCAAGATACCTCCTGGTGAAGTGCTCCCACCTCAGGAAAGATCCAAGACACCTGTTGGTGTAATGCTCCTACCTTAGGCATGATGCAACATGCAAGACACTTCCTGGTGCAGTGCTCCCACCTCAGAGATGCTCCAAGACACCTCCTGGTGCATGCTCGAAACTCAGGGATGATCCACAAGACCTCTTGGTCCAGTGCTCACACCTCAGTGAAGATCCAAAACACTTCCTGATGCAGTGCTCACAACTCAGGCATGATTCAGAATACCTCCTGGTGCAGTGCTCACACTCAGGCATAATACAACAAACTTCCTGGTGTGGTGCTCACACCTTATGGATGACCCCAAACACCTGGTGCAGTGCTCACACTTAGGAATGAACCAAGACAATTCCTGGTGCAGTGCTCACACCTCAGCGGTGATCCAAAACACGTCTTCATGCAGTGCCCACAGAACTCAGACATGATCGAAGGTACATCCTCGTGAGGTACTCACACTCAGACATGATCTAAGACACCTCCTGGTGCAGTGCTCACACCTCGGGGATGTTCCAAAACACCCCCTGGTGCACTAATCACAACACAGGCATGATCCAAGAAGCCTCCTGGTGCAGTGCTCACACCTCAGGGATGCTCCAGAACACCTCTTGGTTCAGTGTTCACAACTCAGATATGATTTAAGACACCCCTTGGTAGAGTGATCATACTCAGACATGATCCAAGATACCTCCTGGTGCAGTGGTCACATCTAGGGATGATTCTAAAAAACCACGTGGTACAGTGCTCACACTCAGGCATGACCCATGACACCTTCTAATCCAGTCCTCACACCTCAGGGATGATCCAAAACATCTCCTGATGCAGTGCTCACAACTCTGGCATGATCTGAGATACCTCCTGGTGCAGTGGTCACACCTAGGAATGATCCAAAAAGCCACCTGGTGCAGTGTTCACACTCAGGCATAGTACAAGACATTTCCTGGTGCAGTGCTCACACCGCAAGGATGATCCAAACCATCTCCTGTAGTGCTCAACCCACATGGATTATCCAAGACACCTCCTGGTACAGTGCTCACACCTTGCAGATGATCCAGAATATCTCGTGATGCAGTGCTGACAACTCTGGCATGATCCAAGATACCTCCTGGTGCAGTGCTCATACCTAGGAATGATCCAAAAAACCACCTAGTGCAGTGTTCATACTAAGGCATAATACAAGACATTTCCTAGTGCAGTGCACACACCTCAGGGATGATCCAAAGCACCTCCTGGTGTAGTGCTCAACCCACAGGGATGATCCAAGACACCTCCTGGTGCAGTGCTGCCACCTCAGGGATGATTCAAGACACCTCCTGGTGCAGTGCTCACACTTCAGGCATGATCTAAGATACCCCCTGTTACAGTACTCCCTCCTCAGGGATGAGTTAAGACACTTGCTGGTCAGTCATGATCAGGCATGATCCAAGACACTTGTGATGCAGTGCTCCGACCTCAGGAATAATGCAAGACAACTCCTGATGCAGTGCACACACCTCAGGGATGACCCAAGACACGTCCTGGTGGAGTGCTCACATTTTAGGGATGATAAAAGACACTTCCTGGTGCAGTGCTCAAACTTCAGGCATAATCCAAGAGAGCTCCTGGTTCAGTACCCGCACCTTAGGGATGATCAAAAACACCCCCAGTGCAGTGCTGACACCTCAGGCACAATTTAAGACACTTCCTGGTGCAGTGTTCACACCTGAGGGATGATCCAAGACATCTTCTGATGCAGTGCTGCCACTTCAGGGATGATTCTAGAGACCTTCTTGTGCAGTGCCTGCACCTCAGGTTTGATCCAAGACACCTCATCATGTAGTGATCCCACCTCAGAGACGATATAAGAGACCTCCTGGTACATGGGTCACACCTCAGGCATGATAAGACACTTCCGGGTGCAATGTTCACACCTCAGGGATGATCCAAGAAACCTCTTGATGTAGTACTCTTCCCTCTGATGATTCAAGACACCTGCTCGTGCAGTGCTCACATCTCAGGAAGGATCCAAGACACCTCCTGCTACAGTGCTCACACCTCAGGAATGATTCAGGACACTTCCTGATGCAGTTATCCTACCTCTGGAATGATTCAAGACACCTCCGGGTGCAATGCTCACACCTTTGAGATGATCCAGGATACCTGCTGGTACCGTGCTCAACCTTCAGGAATGATCCAAGACACCTCCTGGTGCAGTGTTCACAGGCAGAACACAAGACATCTCTTGGTGCAGTGCTCACACGTCAAGGATGACTCAAGACACCTCCTGGAGTAGTGCTCCCTCCCCAGGGATGATCCAGGACCCCTTTGGTGCAGGGCTGTTGCCTTAGGGATGATTCAAGATGTCTCCTGGTGAAGTGTTCCCACCTCAGGGAAGATTCAAGGCACCTGTTGGTGTAGTGCTCCTAGCTCAGGGATGATGCAACATGTAAGACACTTCCTGGTGCAGTGATCCCACCTCAGGGATGCTCTAAGTCACCTCGTGTAGTGCTCACAATTCAGGGATGATCCTAGACACATCCTGGTACAGTGCTTACACCTCAGGTATGATACAAAACACCTTCTCTTGCAGTACTCCCTCCTCAGGAATGAGCCAAGACACCTGCTGGTGCAGTGCTCACACATCAGGCATGATTCAAGACACTTGCAGGTGCAATGCTCCCACCTAAGTGACGATCCAAGACACCTCCAGGTGTAGTGCTCCCAACTCAGGGAGGATAAAAGATACTTCCTGGTGCAGTGCTCAAACCTCAGGCATAATCCTACAGATCTCCTGGTGCAGTGTCTGCACCTTAAGGATGATCCAAGACACCTTCTGGTGTAGCGCTCCCACTTCAGAGATTACTTAGACACCTCCTGATGCAGTGGTTACAACTTAGTTAACATCCAAGATACCTCCTGGTGTAGTGCTCCCTCCTCAGGGTTATCCAAAAAACCTGGTGCAGTAGTCCCTTCTCGGGGATGAATGAAGACACCGCCCTGTGCAGTACTCCCACCTCAGAGATTATTTAAGACACCTCCTGGTGCAGTGCTCACACCTCAGGGATGATAAAGACACTTCTTGGTGCAGTGTTCAAACCTCAGGCATAATCCAAGAGACCTACTGGTGTAGTGCCTGCACCTCAGAGATGATACAAAACACCTCCTGGTACATGGGTCACACCTCAGGGATGATATAAGAAAACACTTCTGGGTGAAATGTTCACACGTCAGGTATGATGATCCAAAGACCTGCTGGTGAAGTGCTCACACCTCCGGGATGATCAAATAAATGTCTTGGTACAATGCTCACTCAAGGGTGATTCAAGACACCTCTTGTTACAGTGATCACACCTCAGGCATGATCCAAGACATCTCTTGGTGTAGTACTCTTTCCTCTGATGATTCAGGACACCTCCTGGTGCAGTGCTCACATCTCAGGGAGGATCCAAGACACTTCCTGTTACAGTGCTCACACCTCAGGGATGATTCAAGGCACTTCCTGGTACAGTGATCCTACCTCAAGGATATCCAAGACACTTCCTGGTGCAATGCTCACACCTCTGAGATGATCCAAGATACCTGCTGGTGTAGTGCACACACTCAGGCATAATTCAAGACACTTCTTGGTGCAGAGCTCGCACCTCAAATATGACCCAAGACACTGCCTGAAGTAGTGCTGTCTCCCCAGGGATGATGCAAAACATCTCCTGGTGCAGGGCTCCCACGTCAGGGATGATTGAAAGCACCTTGTGCAATTCTCACATTACAGGGATGATCCAAGACACCTCCTGCTGCAGTAATCACACCTCGGTGATGATCCAAGGCACCACCTGGTGCAGTGCCCCCACCTCAGGGATGATCCAAGATACCCCCTTTACAGTACTCCCTCCTCAGGGATGAGTTAAGACACTTGCGGGTCAGGAACAATCAAGCACGATCCAAGACACTTGCGATGGAGTGCTTTGACCTCAGGAATAATCCAAGACAACTCCTGGTGCAGTGCATACACCTCAGGGATGTCCGAAGACACATCCTGGTGCAGTGCTCAGACTTCAGCGATGATAAAAGACGCTTCCTGGTGCAGTGCTGAAACCTCAGTCATAATTGAAGAGATCTTCTGGTGCAGTGCCTGCACCTTAGGGATGATCAAAAACACCTCCTGGTGCAGTGCTGACACCTCAGGTATGAGTTAAGACATTTCCTGGTTCAGTGCTCACACCCGAGGGATGATCCAAGACACCTCCTGGTGCAGTGCTCCCACCTCAGGAATGACCCAAGAGACCTCCTGGTGTTGTGCCTGATTCAACACACCTCATAGTGTGGTGATCCCACCTCAGAGACGATACAAGAGACCTCCTGGTACATGGGTCACACCTCAGGCATGATAAGACACTTCTGGGTGCAATGTTCACACCTCAGGCATGATCCAAGACACCTCTTGGTACAGTGCTCACTCCTCAAGGATGATTCACCTCACCTCCTGGTGCAGTCATCACACCTCAGGGAGGATCCAAGACACCTCCTGTTACAGTGCTCACACCTCAGGGATGATTCAAGACACTTCCTGATGCAGTGATCCCACCTCAGCATAGATCCAAGACACCTCCTGGTGCAGTGCTCACACCTTCAGGAATGATCCAAGACACCTCCTGGTTCAGTGTCACACTCAGGCATAATACAAGATGCCTTTTGGTGCAGTGCTCACATCTCAGGGATGACCCACGATGCCTCCTGGAGTAGTACTCCCTCCCCAGGGATGATCCAAGACCCCTTTGGTGCACTGCTCTTACCTTAGGGATGAATCAAGATACCTCCTGGTGAAGTGCAGCCACCTCGGGAAAGATCCAAGACACCTGCTGGTATAGAGCTCCTACCTCAGGGATGATGCAACATGCAAAACACTTCCTGGTGAAATGTTCCCACCTCAGGGATGCTCTAAGACACCTCCTGGTGTAGTGCTCACAATTCAGGGATGATCCTAGACACCTTCTGGTGCAGCATTCACACCTCAGGTGTGATGCAAGACACCTCCTCATGCAGTACTCCCTCCTCAGGGATGAGCTAAGACACCTGCTGGTGCAGTGCTCACATGTCAGGCATAATACAAGACACCTTTTGGTGCCATGCTTACATCTCAAGGTTGACCCAAGACACCTCCTGGAGTAGTACTGTCTCCCCAGGGATGATCGAAGACCTCTGCTGGTGAAGTGCTCCCACCTCAGGGATGAGTTAAGACCCCTTTGGTGTGGTGCTCTTACCTTAGGGATGATTGAAGACACCTCCTGAAGTGCCCACACCTCAGGAATGATCCAAGACACCTCCTGGTGTTGTGCTCCTACCTCAGGGATGATGCAACTTGGAAGACACTTCCCAATGCAGTGCTCCCACCTCAGGGACGCTCCATGACACTACCCAGTGCAGTGCTCTCACCTCAGGGATGATCCTAGACACCTCCTGGTAAAGTGATCACCCCTCAGGCATGATGCAAGACACCTCCTGGTGCAGTGCTCCCAACTCAGGGATGATAAAAGACACTTCCTGGTGCAGTGCCCAAACCTCAGGCATAATCCTACAGACCTCCTGGTGCAGTGTCTGCACCTCAGGGATGATCCAAGACACCTCGTGACGTAGTGTTCTGACCTCAGAGATTACTTAAGACACCTCCGGGTGCAGTGGTTACAACTCAGTTATCACTCAAGATACCTCCTGGTGTAGTGCTCCCTCTTCAGGGTTATCCAAAAAACCTCCTGGTGCAGTAGTCCCTTCTCGGGGATGAATGAAGACACGACCTTGTGCAGTGCTCCCAACTCAGAGATTATTTAAGACACCTCCTGGTGCAGTGCTCACACCTCAAGGATGATAAAAGAAACTTCCTGGCACAGTGCTCAAACCTCAGGCATAATGCAAGAGACCTACTGGTGCAGTGCCTGCACCTCAGGGATGGTCCAAAACACCTCCAGGTGCATGAATCACGCCTCTGGCATGATATAAGAAAACACTTCTGGGTGAAATGTTCACATGTCAGGTATGATGATCCAAAATACCTGCTGGTACAGTGCTCAACCTTCCGGAGTGATCCAGAACACCTCCTGATGCAGTGTTCACATTCAGGCATAATACAAGACACCTGTTGGTGCAGTGCTCACACCTCAAGGATGACCCAAGATATCTCCTGGAGTAGTGCTCTCTCCCCGGGGATGATCCAAGACAGCTCCTGGAGCAGTGCTCCCACTTCACGGATGATTCAAACCCCTTTGGTGGAATGCTGTTACCTTAGGGATGATTCAAGACACCACCTGGTGAAGTGCTCCCACTTCAGGAATGATCCGAGATACCTCCTGGTGTAGTGCTCCTACCTCAGGGATGATGCAACATGCAAGACACTTCCTGGTGCAGTGCTCCCATCTCAGGGATGCTCCAAGACACCTCCTGGTGCACTGCTCTCAATTCAGGGATGATCCTAGACACATCCTGGTACAGTGCTCACACCTCAGGAGTGATGCAAGACACTTCTTCTTGCAGTACTCCCTCCTCAGGAATGAGCCAAGACACCTGCTGGTGCAGTGCTCACACATCAGGCATGATTCAAGACACTTGCAGGGGCAATGCTCCCACCTAAGTGATGATCCGAGACCCCTCCAGGTGTAGTGCTCCCAACTCAGGGATGATGATAGACACTTCCTGGTGCAGTGCTCAAACCTCAGGCATACTTTTACAGACCTCCTGGTGCAGTGTCTGCACCTCAGGGATGATCCAAGACACCTTCTGGTGTAGTGCTCCCACCTCAGAGATTACTTAAGACACTTCTTGGTGCAGTGGTTACAACTCAGTTATCATCCAGGATACCTCCTGGTGTAGCGCTCCTGCCTCAGGGTTATCCAAAAAACTTCCCGGTGCAGTAGTCCCTGCTCAGGGATGAATGAATACACCTTGTGGAGTGCTCCCACCTCAGAGATTATTTAAAACACCTCCTGGTGCATGAATCACACCTCAGGCATGATATAATGTGTGAAATGTTCACACCTTATATAAGGTTCACACATTTAAGGGTGAAATGTTCATACCTCAGGTATGATTATCCAAAGACCTCCTGGTGAAGTGCTCTTACCTCCAGGAATATTCAAAACACCTCCTCTTACAGTATTCACCCCTCAGGGATGATTCAAGACACCTCCTGGTACAGTGATCACACCTCAGGCATGATCCAAGACACCTCTTGGTGTAGTGCTCACCCCTCAGGGAGGATCCAAGACACCTCCTGTTACAGTGCTTACACCTCAGGGATGATCCAAGACACTTCCTGGTGCAGTGATCACACCGAAGGGAAGATCCAAGACACCTCCTGTTACAGTGCTCACACCTCAAGGAGGATCACACCTCAGGTATGATCCAAAACACCTCTTGGTGCAGTGCTGCTGCTTCTGATGATTCATTCTGGTGCAGTGCCTGATCCTCAGGGATGATCCAAGACATCTCCTGGTGCAGTGTTTTTACCTCAGGGATTATCCAAGACATATGGTGCAGTGCTTACAAGTCAGGCATGATCCAAGATGCCTCCTGGTGCCATGCTCACACCTCAGGGATGATTCAAGACACTTCCTGGGGCAGTGCTCCTACCTCAGGGATGAGTCAAGACCCCTTTGGTGCAGTGCTCTTACCTCAGGGATGATTCAACATACCTCCTGATGATGTGCTCATACCTCAGGAATGATCCAAGACACCTCCTGGTGCAGAGCCTGCATCTCAGGGATGATCCAAGGCACCCTTGGGTGCAGTGTTCACACCTCTAGTATGATGCGTGGAACCTCACAAGCACCTAGTGATAAGAAAAAGATCATTTAGTAAAGGAACTTGTGAGGCTGGCCTTAGAATTATCTCAGCATTGTGTTAGAAAGGCCAATATTTGTAATTCTTCAGGTGAAGAGTCTGTGAACCCAAGATTTTCTCCTAGCCAAAGTTCCGGCTTGTATAATGCAGCAGAAGATAATATCTCATGTAGGAGAACTTGTTTCCCATGTATGCACTTTCTCAGTTAATGTCATCAGCAGCAACAGCTATTACTACTACATGAAGATTTATTTCAGCCAACCAAAAGACGAATCCAAATCATAAGCTAAACATGGATTGGACAAAGAAAGGGCAGTTGGTGAGCAGGGAATTCACTTGAATGTGAAATTAAGTCCAAATAATAATCTTGAGTCTGGACACACCTCAGAACATAAACGTTTCCCTGATCACTAATCTAATCAGGTTTCCATATGGCTGATGGAGATTGTAAAGTGCCACCAATGATAAGGTATGTGTTGCTCTCAAAGAAACTGAAAAGTTTTATATTACCATCTGAATGTTTGTGACCCCCTGGCCCCTACAAATTCATATATTGAAATTCTAACCCTTAAGGTGATGCTATTAGGACATGGGGCCTCTGGGAGGTGAGTAGGTCATGAGGATGGCGCCTTCATAAATGGGATTAGTGCCCTTCTAAAAGGGACCCAAAAGAGCTTACTGGTCCCTTCCACCATGTGAGGACACAGGAAGAAGACACTATTTATCAGCCAGAAAAATGGCCCTCGCCACCCAATGAGTCTGCCTTGATCTTGGCCTTTTAGGCTCCAGAACTGTGAGCCTAAAACTTATTGTTTACAAGCCACTTAGTTTACAGCATTTTGTTATAGCAGCTGAGCAGACCAAGGCAGACTGCATGTCTATTGTGGAATCAGTCACCTAACATCTCTCTTCCCTTCTAGACTGCGGTCTCTCTGAGGACAGATGATTTATTCTGAGTACATATTTTGTTTTGTGTATGACTGAGCCACCAGCAGCAACAGAACCTGGAACTTAGGGAATAACCAATAAGTATTTTCTGAATAAATGTTATTAATTTTAGTAAGATAAAAATCACAACAGATCAACCAAAATGGCAAAAAATGTGCAGAGAACACCAACCAAAAATAAGTAGCTGGGGAAGTTGGAATAAGTGTAATTCTGCTAATTTATTCACTTTGTTTTGTTACAGTATATCACAACATTCAGAAACACAGGATAAGAAGTATTTTTAAAGTTATAAAAAGAATTAAGGTTGGGTATAGTGGCTCATGCCTGGAATCCCAGCACTTTGGGAGGCCAAGCTTGGAGGATTGCTTGAGGCCAGGAGTTTGAGTCCAGCCTTGGCAACATAGAGAGATCCCATCTCTACAAAATTTAAAAAAAAAAAAAAATAGCTGGCTGTAGGGCTATGCACCTGTGGTCCCAGCTACTTGGGAGGCTGAGGCAGGAGGATCGCTTGAGCCCAGGAGTTCTGGGCTGCAATGAACTGTGATGGGGCCACTGCACTTTAGCTTTCTCATGATCCTTTTGACATCCCACTCCACTCAGCAGAATTAACTTCTTCCCATATTCATTTCCTTATATTTATATAAAAAAGAATTGCAATGAGAACAACAATGATGACTGTATTCTTCCAAGGAATAGGAGAGGAGAGAGAGAAAGAAAACAACCTAAAAATATATAAAACAACAATAGAAGAAAACCCTAGGAAGCATTCCACCAGGAGATTGAAATAAGATCCTATAACATAAGACCAAATGTATCAATTATAATTATAAATGTAAATGGGATAAATTTACACATTTTAAGAAAAAGACTCTCAGGGGGCACGTAAATCCAAAGACTTTTTGTATGTTTACAATAAGAAAAATGAACACAGAATCATGGGAATATTTCCAAGTAAATAAAAAAGAAAATAAAACCTAGAGCAAAGTAGGAGTCACAATATTAATACCAGAAACTTTGAGTTCAAAGAAGAAAAACTGCATGAAGAGGATTTCTTTTTGTTGATAAAATGTTCAATCCATAATGAAGTTATACACTTCCATAAAACTAAATATAATAGACAGTATTAATATTTATTTGACGGGCCGGTGCGGTGGCTCACGCCTGTAATCCCAGCACTTTGGGAAACCGAGACGGGTGGATCACGAGGTCAGGAGTTCAAGACCAACCTTGCCAAGATGGTGAAACCCCATCTCTACCAAAAATACTAAAATTAGCCAGGTGTGGTGGCGGGTGCCTGTTATCTCAGCTACTCGGGAGGCTGAGGCAGAGAATTGCTTGAAACCGAGAGGCAGAGGTTGCAGTGAGATAGCACCATTGCACTCCAGCCTGGGCAACAGAGCGAGAGTCCGTCTCCAAAAAAAAAAAAAAAAAAAAAAAGAAATTATTTGAAGAGGGATTGGAACCACAAGGAGAAACTGGCGGCACTACATCTGTGGGCACTCTCGATCTCCTAGTCCCTGGAAGGTTTTGGAGACGAAGGTAAGTGGGCTTAACAGTTAATAATTACTCCATATTACTCAGAGCGTGGATGATGTCACATTAACTTTTCCCTCGAAATCAAGTAAAATTTAGCCAAAACATCCATATGCAAAGACTGGTAGCAAGTCTGACATTACTTTTTTTTTTTCAATTGAAGCCTCACCCCTCCCTTGAACCCGACATGGGGACTTCTTTCCAGACAAAGGAGAGAGACCTGGTCCTCTGTCCAAGGTGGCTTCTGCCGCTGCTGCCCCGGCCCCAGGCCGGGCCTGTCCACTCAAAGCCTGGCAGCTCCAACAGTGAATCAAAGCCCCTGTGCCAAGTGGGGACACAGGGGTGCAGCCCCTCTCACCCCCACAGGCCCTTTGGCAGCCCTTCTACCCCAGGCCTGCAGCTGAGGACCTGTCTGTCAGCTCTGCGGGTGGGCTGGAGGTATGGTCAGTTACCTTTAGCTCCTATCTTGGTCCACTTGAGCTGCCGTCACAAAATACCGTAGCCGGGGTGGCTCAGGAACATCAGGAATGTGTTGCTCACAGTTCTGGATGATGGAGATCCGAGGTCGAAGGCCCAGCAGCTTAGGTGTCTGGTGCGGAGCCGCCTTCCAGCTGGTAGGTGTCGTCTCTCAGGCCTCTTTGATAAGGGGCCCGATCCTATTGTGAGGTTTCTGCCTCTGTGACCTCATCACCGCCTAATGTGAGGCCCCGCCCTCACTTGGGGATGAGGATTCCAGCATGTCAGTTTGCTGGGGATACATTCTGACCGTTGAACTCTTTAAATCAAAGCCCTAATTTCTCCCCTTTCTTTCCGAGTGGGGCTGAGGACGCAGTGGGAAGAGTTTGACGGTCCAGATAGCCTAGTCCCAGACCCCAGACCACCAGAAATCCTGTTTAGGGGCTCAGGATTGAGAAAGGCAATGTCTGGGTCCCCTTCCTCAAGGCTGGGCAGGCAGCCCTGCTCCTGTGAGAGGTGCTGCCCCTGCTACTCAGCCTTGCCCTGCGGAAGCAGTCTGCTGCGGGGGTTTCCTGGCAAATCAGCCAGCACATCAGGGTCTCGAGTATGCAAATAATGGAAGACTGACGTGGAAGTCTATGTTTTTTTAACCATCCTTGCGACAGAGCCCACCTTACTTCCTGTGACCCTGGATCCGCAATACATTCTAAATGCTGGAGATAGTAGAGGTCACATTTCCTAACTACAGTGTAACGACAGTCAAAATAAAAATTCAGGAATAAACTGGAACCAGAAGACCCACTTCCTGGGAACTTAAAACAGTCATCTGTTTTAAGGATAAAAGAGAAAAACCAAGTCAGCAGTGACACGGTATTTAGAAAAGAACAAAAAAGAAAAAGTTACATGCTAGAGCTTATTGGATGTAGCTTGGACTATACTGAGAAAATAATTCCACAGTTTTAAAACTGTCAAAGGAAATTAAGAAATCACTTGAAATAAAAGACAAACCCAAGGAAAGCAGAAGTAAGGACTACAGATAACAGCAGAAATAATGAACTTGAAAATGGAAACAAGTGAATTGATAAATGAAGCCTGAGAGCTGACTCTAGAAAAATAGAATGGATAATCTAACTCGTTAACCAAGAAGAAATGTAAGAAAACACGAATGCCCCTCATAAGACTAGCCTTGGATAAACCAGAATTTGAAGAGAACAATTCTTACCATTGTAAGTTAAAAGAGTTTGAAAATGTAGTTGAAGAAGGTAATTTTTGAAAAGTGTATATTATTAAAATTAATTGAAGATGTGGTAACATATTCAAATACACTAACACCTACAGAAACATTTGAGAAAGCTGTAAAAGAATCAACGCAACAAAATGTAGTTTGTGTGTGAGTGCATGGTGTGTGCCTATATGAGCATGTGTGCATAAATGTGCATATTTATGGGGTGTGTGTGTGCCTGTGTGTGCATGTGTGCACATGCATATGTGTGTGTGATGTGCATTATGCATGGTGTGGGTGTACGTGGCAAGTGTGTGTGCCTGTCTGTGCATGCATGTGCATGTGTGCATGGTGTGTGTGTGTATGTGTGTTTTAGCCTTCTGTAATCCTTTCTCATGCTTTCCAACCTCCTTCAAATGCAAGTAATAATAATCAAAGGAAAATGAAGCCCCGTATGTTTAGGGACAGTGACATGCTTTGCTGACTGGTGAAGCTCTGTATCTTTAGGGACAGTGCCATTCTTTGCTGACTGGTGAAGCCCTGTATCTTTAGGGACAGTGCCATGCTTTGCTGACCGGGGTGCTGGCTGTCTACTGCTGGTCCAGACCCACCTCCATCCTCGCCTTGCTCCGTGTTGCAGGAGGCTGACTGCATGGGCCAGACCCCAGTGGCTTCTCTGCTCTTTGGCTTCTGGTTAGGTTGGCAGCCGGAGAGAGAGAGTACAAGGGGGCAGGAGCTGGGCAAGGCCACCTGGCTCCCACCCTGTCTGTTGCTGTCATTTGCCTTCTACTTCTACCTACACCCAAACGTTGTCTCAACTTCTGCGCTTCTGCTGAGGTCTCAGCTCCTCTCAGCCTGTGTGACAGACTTGGAGATGTGCCACCCAGATGCCCCTTCCAGGAAGGACTTGCTTGCAGCTTTGAGGAGTGGTCAGAATACGGCTTCCACCTGTTAGCTCTTTAGGATCTTCCCAGTGATGAGCCCCAACCAGCCTGGGCCAAGCTTTTCATGTCCAGCTCACACCCGGAGACTGGGAGAGGGTCTTGGGACAAGTTTGGCTCAGGGTCCCACACAACAGGACGACCTGTTGGAAACTGGCTCCTGGGGATCGTACACTCACTCCCTAATGCTGGTCTGTGGGGTCGGAGGGGGCAGCAAACTGATGGGTGGGAGGAGACCCCAAATGAATACATGCTTCACAGAAGTCTCCACGATGTTTTGTTTAACTACTACGTTCTGAACAGTTGCCCTGCTGGAAGAGAAGACCCTCGCTCCGGGCCCCACAGCTTCCCCACAGAGCCGGGATATTGGAATAGTGTAAATGACCTTCCTTTCCCCAAAATGCCCCCAGAAGGCCCTTGCCCTCCGCCTTGTCTCACGTGTGTCAGAGGGCCCGCTGCCAGCAGGGTTGCCTCCCAGGGTCTGTCCCGGCACGGGGCGCCCTTTAGGTTGTGTGTTTCACACTGCAACACACAGGGCCTAGAGGCAACAGAGGAGCTCGCAGTTGGGGTAATTTGGGAGCATTGTGCCTGGGTGTCTCTGGGTCAGGCAGGAAGGTGGTCAACGGCAGGGAGGTCCCACGAGGACAGTCAGGCTGGGTGCATGGGAAAGGTCCCCCTGAAGGGGCAGGCTGGTCTGGGCTGTGGGGATGTGAAGGAAGGAATGAGGCTGGAAGAAGGGGTCTAGGGTCTCTAGCTCATCTTGGTTTGACTGGGAATTCATTGGTTTTAAAAGGGAAAGTCCTGCATTCAGGGAAACAGTCCCCGCTCCACCCTGAGGCCCAGGCAAATGGGAGGGAATTGGTCACTCTGAAGTGGGGCTGGGTCTAGTGTGGTTGGAGTTGGGGAGATCCCAGGGGAGTGGCTCCATTGGGTTGGGTGCGTTGTGTGGGGTGCAGTCAGGGACTAAGCTGTACTCCCAAGGAGGTCACGCTGGAAGGGCAAGTCTGGGTGGGGTCGCAGAGGGCCTTACTGATGGACCCCGACTTCATTATACATCGATTAAATAGGGCTGGGCGTTGCCCTGTCCAGCTTGGAGCAGAGTTCACACTAAGCTGTTCACATTGGGAGCGGCCAGTTGCTTGCATTGCATTTCTTAACTGGTCCAGCCTTGTGCAGATTGGCCTGCTGGAGTGGGCTCTGCCTCGAGGTGTAGGAACCGGGTGCAGACCCCAGCTCAGCCCCAACTCCCCGTGAAAATTGGGGGCCGTGTCTGCCCCTTGATTTTCTCCTTGTAGAATGGGCGCTGGATTCTGCTGTCCAAGGCCCTGCCCAGATCAGCACTTCCTGACTCTTGCACTTGGTCTTTTTCTGGCCCAGCTGAGGTCACTGAGCCCACACCTGCCGCCTGCAGGGCTCCATCACGTTGGCGGTTACCTGGGCTCCAATCTGGCACTCTGTCCTTCCTCCCCCGGCCTCCCTCTTTGTGTCTAGGAGCTGGCTTCCCTCACCTTGCCTCTCGTCCTGGCCTCCCTCAAGGAGTGAGGGTCTTCTGAGCCCCTCCAGGGCTCCGGGGCTGGTGTCCTGCCTCTGCACCCCACTCCCCAGGTAGTCACCCGGTATCCTGTGGGTTTCCTCTGCCCTCCCATGGCCAGTCCTCGAGGGGAGCCCATCCCACCTCCAGCTGAGCCAACCTCGTTTTTCTCAAGAGCTATTAACACACAGCAGAAAAAGTGTTGCAGATGATGGAAAGGAGGTGAAGTGAATTCAAGATCTCGCTTTTAGAGGCTGTACTTTCAGAGGTCAACTCAAGTGTTTCTCTCATCTGCTTTCCAAAGTTAGAACAGAAGGTATCAAAATAATCTTGGATTTCATCCCTCAACTGAGGCTCTCTTGTGGGGCTGGCGCCTAAGTACCAGGTTTAGCCGGCTATGCTGCCCTCTGCTCTATATCCTGGGCCCATCCAAGCATGGCTGGCAGCGATCTGGACGGAGGGGGGCACCCACCATGGAGAAGGCTCACAGCCCACGACTTGAGCCCCTACCCAGCCACAGACCCAAGAAACTGAGGCGCAGAGAGGAGGTGCCTCACCAGGGCTGACTTGGGTTTATAGTGTGCCCTCAGAAGGCTCTGGAAGAATGGAGTCCACATTTCGTCTCTAGCTGCAGCCAGAAGCAGCCATGGGAACCCAGCACCCAGCCAGACCTGAGCCTCCCGGGTGGCTGAAAAACAAACCAGACCAGAGCCCCCAGGAGGGGACCCGTGTCAGCAGAGCTATGGGGAGAATTGCACGGAGTGTGCCTTCTGCTGCTTAAATCCATCCCGCTAAGTGCTGGGGGCTTTATGCGCTATGGGACTCTCAGTCCGGGGAAAGGCCTTTTAATAAGTCATTATTAAAACCATTTGCCTTTTCACTGTTTGCATATATAATTCTTGAAATATCTCCTTCCTAATGAGCCCGGATATTGACATTCAACAGAGTTCTCTGCCCTTCGAGGCCCATCATCCCTGTCATAAAGCTGCCTGGTGAGGGCCCACCTGGGAGAGGGGAGGGGTTTACAGTCCGCTCACCAAACTTGAGGAGCAGGAGCTGTGGCGTGTCCATGGGAAGCTGCAGGGCGAGTTCCTGGAGTGGCCTGGCTTTTCTCAGTGCACAGAGGGGGCTCCACAGCAGTGGGGGAGAGAAGCAAAAGGTTCTGGGCTTCTCCACCACTTGCCTCCTGAGTCGGGGGGTGGCCGATGGCCGCAGGAGTCCTCGGGTGTCTTCAGACTGTGAGGAGTCAGGCCAGCAGCCCCTGCAAGCCTGGTGCAGCGTGGCAGCCCGCGCCTCAGCCCTCAGCTCACAGCTCTCTTGCATAGGCGCTCTCAGGCCTGGGTGTGCTGTTTATGGGGCCTAGGGTGAAATGGAAGTGGGGGCCCCCAGTTCAGAAGGCCTTCAGACTTCCAAGGCAGCGATGGCCAGGCCTTCAACAGAGCAGGGGGTCCCTGTGGGCTCAGCCGGGCCCTGTGAGTCTGCCTAGGTCTCACATCTGTGGAGCTGGCCCTGGGGGTCATTGTTCTCCTCTTCCTCCCCCTTGCCCATTTTTTAGGTTAAGAAACAGGGATGGAGAGGTCACAGTCCCACTGCTTGGCCTGGACCAAGACTAAGACCAGAGTGGCCTCTGGGCCTGTGGGGTGTTGTCTGGACACCCAGCATGGGAGGGGCTGGGAGGACGCCCGGCCAGCGAGGGAAGGCCTGAGGTCCTGGGCCTGCACTGCCACTGCCAGGAGACACCAGGATGGCTGGGGCCGCCTCCTTTCTCCCACCCTCCCTCTCCCAGCACACAACGCTGGCCATTCACATCTCAGCTGCCAGAGGGCAGGAGGCCCGAGTGTGCCATTCATCAGTACTTAGAGCTCCTTCCTCGTGCGGGACACTGTTGGGGTTGGGGTGTGGCGGTTGGTGAGGTGGAGAGTCCCAGCTCCCGAGCTCCAGCCTTCCAGGGAGACAGACTCATGAATCATCACCGTGCAAGTGCTGGGAATATTCCTGGGACAGGGAGCACACATGGAGGCCTCTCCACGCCCAGGAAACGGAAGGGACAGCACTGGAGGCCACAAGAGGCACCAAGTGGCCAAGAGCTCAGTGCAGCCCAGAAACTGAAACAGGTCGGAGGGGCAGAGCTGGGCCAGGAGGACACTGAGGGTTTGGAGAAAGGAGGTTGGAGGGGCTGGTAGGGACAGACCTGGACAGTGTGGTAGGAACGTTTCATTCAAGCGCAACCAAGAGATGGTGTCGTGATCTGAGATGTGTTTTCAGAGGCTCCTGCTGGCTGCAGTGCACACGATGGACAGAGTGGGAGCCAGGGGACCCGAGAGGAGACCTGTGCATGGGTCCAGGCCTCCCGAGGACCGAACGAGTCCTCAGACAGCACCAGGGAATGGACCCTGGTCTGGGCCAGCCTCTCCTTCCAGGATGAAGAAATGAGGAAAATCCAACAGTGGAACTCATACGACTTTGAAGACCAGGAGGAGAAGAAATGTTTCCCTGAAAATGCACAGTGGCTGTGTCTGCTTAGCTTCTCCACTAGCTTGAATTCAACCTGAAGGCTCTTTGCATTTTAATCGTAATAGCAGTTGCAGCTTCCTAAAGAGGCCAGGATCTTAACATGTCCCTCAGCAGTGTGTTAGAGACCTTTCTCCATCTCCCTACTAGCAAAGTGTGTTACAGTTTTCTTTAAAAACTTTTTTTGTGGCCTGATGGGTGTAATGATGTCTGGCTGTTGTGCAAATATGCCTTCCCCTGGCTGCTCGTGACTTCAGGCATCTTTTCAGGTTTGCTGGATTTACTTGCTCTGACTCACTTCTGCTCATTCATATCTCTTGCCCACTTTATTGCTGGATGTCTGGCCTTTTCCTGTGGGTTCATAAATGCTTACTGTATATTTTAGGCATTAACATCTTATTGGTCATCTGCGTTAGAACTATTTTTTGTCAGCTACTCGGGAGGCTGAGGCAGGAGAATCGCTTGAACCCAGGAGGTGGAGGTTGCAATGAGCCGAGATCGTGCCATTGCACTCCAGCCTGGTGTGACAGAGCAAGACTCCATCTAAATATGTATATATATATACACACATTTTTTTTTTGTACTTTTTGTGATGTCTTTTGCCATATACATGTTTTGAGTTTGCTAAACTTTAAAAATCAAAGCATATACAAATACAGATAAGTACATACTTTAGAATTGTACACTGTGATGAATGTTGACATACTGAACACACCCATGTGATCTCCAGCAAATCAAGATTTAGAAAGAACACAGGTGCATCCTCCCGCCCCAGGCAGTGATCAGCCCCTGGAGGTGAACTCTGTCCTGACTCCTGGCTCCAAAATTAGCTTTGGGCTTTATCTAGATGACTTCACACTGGCTGTACTCTTTTCTGATTATGAAAATAACATGGTCATTTACAAAATTTAGAAAACATAGAAATGTATAAAGAAGAAAACATTTGTCTGCGTGGTTTAATACACTTTTTACATTCATCATCCATTTCTACTTTTTTCCTTCTGTGAGTTGCCTATGAGGTCTTTACCTCTTTTTCCTACGGAAAGCTTGGCTTAAAAAAATAATTGTGTGAAAGCACCCTTCTTACAGTAAGGATATGAACTCTCTGTTACCTTTGTTGATCATATTTTTTCCTGACTTCTTATTTGCTTAATTTTATTATTTGAGGTATGAATACTTTCCCATTTTAGATAAAATTTTCCTTTGTTGTTTGTTTTCATCCTGCTATGAAATGTTTCAAAGGGAAATATGTTTGTTCCTTTTGAAACTCATGTTGAAACCAAATCCCTAAGGTAACAGTATCGAGAGGCGGGGCCTTTAGGAGGTGGGTAGTCCCTTCGTGGATTGGTAGATCAATGGGTTCTCACAGGAGTGGGTTGGTTACCATGAGCATGAAGCTGTTATAATGGCCATTCTCTGATGCAGCCCGAGGCCCTGGCCAGAAGCCCATCGGATGTGGCCCCTGAACCTGAGACCTCCCAGCTTCCAAAACTGGCAGAAACAAATTCCTTTTCTTAATAAATTCCCCAGCCTCAGGTACTCTGTTATAGCAGCAGAAGATGGACTAAGACAGTTCAGTACTTTAAGAGATCATACCCGACTTACTCTAAAGCCACTTAAATATTCACCTCTATTTTCTTTGAAAGATTTTATGGCTTCTTTTCAACGTTCAGGTTGTCAATCTATTTGGAATTTGCTTTGGGATATGGTGTGGAGTGACATTCTAACTTGGTTTTTTCCCCAAGGAGTCACACTTTTAAGCACTATTAATTGAAAATTCCATCCTCAGTCTAATTGTCCGTAATGCGACTTTGGCCACGTGTTCAGCCTTTGCTAGAAGCGTTTTTCAGGGGCATCCCCTACCTGTCGTCGGCTGCACCATGAAGTTCCTGTTTTGATTGCATTCTCACTTGTTTTAATATCCCCAAAGGCAAGCCTCCTCCACTGCCCGTCTTTCCAGAAATGTTGAATTATTTTTATCCCTTTCTTCTTTCGTCTTCAGAATCATTTAGTTAAGGTTTTGGAGTCGCATTAATTTGACCCATTTACAGTGTAGTTGGTCAGAGGCACACCCCATCTCTCCTCATTGTTTCTCCTTCGACACATTTCATTTCAGTGAATCAAAGTTTTCTGTTTGCTGCAGCATCTTTCCTGCTGGAGGCTGTCAATACTCTGAGTGCACGATGAGATCGTCTCAGATATTTGTATCCTTAGGGACACAGGGGACTTGTGCAGTGCGTGGCACGTTGTGGGACTCCACGGACAGCTGGAGCGACGCACTGAGGACTGATGAGGGTGCTCCCCACCCCGTTTTAGAAATTACTGTGTAAAATTTTATTTTACACATGGTTCTCTTGCTTAAAAATGTTTGAGAACTCATACCTTTGTGCAAAACACTAAGCCGCCAGTAGTGAGATGAAGCTCTCAGCTCCAGGAAGGGAGATATTGGAAATCGGGGAATGTTTCTGGTAACCTCAGCTTCCCAACACGTGGGTGGTCTTCGGATCCACTTACACATAAAATCCAGGCAACGTTTAACTCTTTTTTAAGGGAAAGGGGAGTAATGCGAGTGGAAGTGATCATGAAGCGTCTCTTTTTATCCAGAACATTCCAGTTGAGCCGTGTCACTATTCTTAAGGAAGAAGGTTGAGGGAAGCAGTGGTGGACGGGTGGTCTGGGCAAGGTGAGGTCACCCAGGGGGCTCCCCCACCAGCTGATGGAGGTGGAGAGACGGCCTTCACCTCCCTAGAAGCAGCAAGTGGGGCATATTCTTTTCTTGGTGGCTTCAAGGAGCATGTAACAGTATATTTCCTGGTGCAAATTCACTCGCAGGACTTGATTCTTTTTCCTCCTGCCAAAGGAATTTCCATTCAGTGCCTTCTATTGGGGCAGAGTTCCTTTCAAGCAATGCATTTCCTGAGGAGTGAGACTGGCAAACTCTATGGTCTTTGATGAGCCTCACTGTTGAAGGGAAAACAGCCCTTTTCTTTCTTGTTGCTTCGACCCTCACTGATAGTAATTGGCTGTTGCCTCTTACAATTTCTCCAAAGAAATGGAAATAGCAGCTCAGAGTCCTAAAACAATGTCCTTTGATCTAAAAGTTCCAGGAAATAAAACACCTTTGCAGTTATGGAGTCCAGACAGGGACGCATTTCCAGAAGGTCCCGGAGCTGGGCTGCTGCTCCTTGCACGTCGTGTGGCGTCCTCAGGCCGCCATGGTGAGTCCTCCGTGCAGTCTGGCTCTCTTCTGCTTGCAGACATCTGCAAATGACTCCACGGATGACACACACCCTCGCAGCCGACGCCTCAGTGCGTCTCCCAGTGGCCTGTTCCCAGGACTATTGCAACAGGCTCGACCTTTCCCCAACCTTTCCCCAACCTCTTTCTGCTGAAATTCACCTTCACCTGCATGGCAGAGCCTCCATGTGAAGTGTGGCGATCCTTCGAAGCAGCCAAGGAAAGCCAGCCAGAGCGGGGGCTGCTGGCAAGGTCTGGTTTTCCGGGTGCTGGAAGCCCAGCTCATCCAGAGGACGGCCCATCACACTGCATTCTCAGGAAGACGGCGTCCCCTGTAAGGGGCTTCCCCTACCCCGTATTTCCAGACCTGACACCAGGCACCTTTGCTAGTCAGGTAAGATGTGTCTGGCTGTTATGGGCTGAGCTGTGTCCCACTCAATTCATATATTTTCATATATCGAAGTTCTAACGTCAGTACCCCAGAGTGTCCCTGTATTCGGAGGCAGGGTCTTTAAAGAAGTAATGAAGTTATAGTGAGGTCATTGGGGTGGGCCCCAGTGACTGGTGTCCTTAAAGGAAGAGGAAATTAGGACACAGCAGCCAGGGAGGGATGTCCAAGTGAGGACACAGGGGAAGGATGGTGTCTACAACCAAGGGGAGAGACCTCAGAAGAAACCACTCCTGCTGCAGACTTGATCTCGGACTTTGGGTCTCCAGAACTGTGAGGATACCTGCTGTTCAAGCCCCTCGTCTGGGGTACGCTGTCATGACAGCCTGAGCAGGCTACCACACGGGCCCACTAGACCTCGGGCCCTTCTTTAAGTTCTCGCATAAGATGAAAGGATTCCTTTAGATTGTCTAAACCACCATTAGAATGGGAACTAGGTGTCGTGTATTTAAACCAGTTACACAGATGACACAGTGAACTCAAGTCACGGTCCGCAGGCTGGGCTGCCTATGGGGCTCTCTGGGGAGCTTTCACAAATGCGATGCTTGGGTCCCGTTTTCGTGGTTCTGGTTAATTGGCCTGGGGTGCAGCCAGGGCTTTGCAAGCTTCACAGATAATTCTCATGCATGACCATTCTGTGTGTTCTACATCGGCCCCTAGGTCCCCATCAAGAAACGCGCTAGCCGCTCTCCTCCTGGAGGCCCGAACGCTCCGCTTGGAGGCTGGGACCTCTCTGGGCGGTGTGTGTCTGTGAGGGGCTCTGCAAGGGGATTAAAGACCCTTGTTGGCAGGAAGCCTCATTTCCTGTGCCGTGGAACAATATTCTCCGAGGCCACACACGCAAAGTTTAAAAAGTAACTATTTTTTATGGGTATCCCTAGTTCATGAAAAAAATTCACTGAGCCCAGCACTTATGATATGCACACTTTTCTGTCTGTGTATTAGACTTTAATGAAAACTTTCAAAAAATGATTATTATTTTTCCATAAGCAAGCTTATTTTTGGAATCAAGGCTCCACGGAGCCTGATAACACAAGCGTAACCCAATGTCTTCTGGATCAACCCAGTTGTGTGAACTCTGCCACTTCTGGGTTTCTTCCCCCCTGTCTTTCTGGGCTGGGTCCAGACTCTTCTGGGACGGGGTGGCCCCTGCCTGGTGTGGATGGAGGAAGCATCAGGCCCACCTCTCTGGGTCTCGGCTAGCCTCTGCCATGCCCGTTGCCAGCTGGCATTGATCCTGGCTGGGCTGCAGGCCCTGCCTCCAAAGCCCACCTTGGGAGCCACATCTCTCTGCATCTCTAGCTGGGATGAGACCAAGCTACTGGGCGGGGGCCCCAGAAAATGGCTGAGTTCCAGGCAGCTTGAAGACTCCTTCCAAGGGGAAGGCAGGAAAGATGGGAGAGTTGGGCCATTGGGGGCATGAGCTGGGGCGGGTGGGCAGCGGTCAGCTGGGATAGCATGAGGACAGGCAGCGCCCGAGGTCCCCATGGCGAGTGTGTGGGCAAACGTCAGTGCAGGTCACCGGTGCAGGCGACAACAGCCCCTTGTCTCCCCTCCCACACTCCTCCCACCCTAGAGAACCGTGGTGGCGGGTGGAGAAGGAGAAGCATCAGGGTGGAAGGAGACGGCCTCCTCTGCTCTGCCCCACTGTGCGAGGACTTTGTGCGTCAGGCCTGAGCTGGGGGTGGAGAGAAGCTTTAAACTGGTGAGAAGTTCAAGTTTTAATTTAGATCAGAGTGGACAGGGATGGGGACAGCACCCATCTCCCAGGCTGGGCCGCCCCTCCAAGGCCAGCTCATTCAGGAATGCAGTGGTCCCTGTTTCCATGCGAGACCTTGTCTGTGGCCTGTGGGATCCAGGAATCTGAGGCCTCTGCTGACTCCTCAGCCTCTGGATGTGCAGAGCCTCCTGGGGTTCCTGAAGCCCCTGGAAGTTCACCTCTCCGGGCGCCCTCTCCTTCCTGGGCTCCTGCGTCCTGCCCCTCATCTGCATTGAACTCTGTTGGTGCAGATGCGAGGCCCAGCACCTCCTCAAGCCCCTCAGAATGCACTGCAGTGCAATGTGTGCATGGCACAGACCTTCCTGGGAGAGTCCTCGTGGACGCAGAGGAGGGTGTGACAGTGTGGTGGCCAAGCCCCTCCTGGGTTCCCTGCTGGGCATCCACCTGCTGTCCCGTAATTTGTCCCAGGCCCTGGCTTCTTACTGATGTCAGGGCGAGGACACTGGAATCCCCTGGGAATCAACACTTGTGCTACTGGAGGGTTCTGGCCTCTGGCAAGTGCTGGTCAGTGGGAGACAGAGTCAGCCGTCACCCTTCCTCCCTGGCCGGGTGACCCTGGGCCCCGTCTGTACACCGCCCTGGGTGTGGCCCACTGCAGTGCTGGTCTTGGGTGAGCTGACAACACGTCCTGGTGCCGGTTCTTCCTCCTGATATGGGAGAGGGGCAGGGAAGTGCTGGGTAGAGAAGAAGGGCAGGTCCCTGGTGAGGCCTCCACCCCCGGGCCTGTGCCCACGGACCTAGGTGAGGACAGGCACTCCTGCCTTCACACCCAAATGTTGCATTTCCCAAGACCACCCTGGCCTGCCACGCCCCCATCTTGTGCCTGTGAAAAGCCCTGAGACCCCAGCAGGCAGGCACACAAGCAGCTGGATGTGGAGAGGAGCAAATCAGTGGAGGAACGCACGGGTGGCTGGATGTGGAGAGGAGCAAATCAGTGGAGGAACGCACGGGTGGCTGGATGTGGAGAGGAATGCCCTGACTCACACCGGCATGCCGGCAGGCCACTGACGGGCAGAAGCAGAATGATGTGGAGTTTAGCCGGGGCAGTCAGAGGAGAGCCCAGGCCGCTGAGCAGCCCAGCTCCTCCGGAAAACCTTTCCACTCCATCCTGCTTCTGGCTTCCCCTCCGCTGAGAGCTATCTCCACTCAATAAAACCTTGCACTCATTCTCCAAGCCCACGTGTGACCTGATCCTTCCGGTACACCAAGGAAGAACCTGGGATACAGAAAGCCCTTTGTCCTTGCGAAAAGGCAGAGGGTGTCATTGAGCTGGTTAACACAAGCCGCCTAAAGATGGCAAAACTAAAAGAGCACACTGACGCATGCCCACTGGGGCTTCAGGAGCTGAAAACATTCACCCCTAGACACTGCCTGGGGTCAGAGCCCCACAGCCTGCCCGTCTATATGCTCCCCTAGAGGTCTGAGAGCGGGGCATAAAGAAGTGAGTCACACCCCCATTGCACACCCTGCGAGGGGGACGAGGGATCTTTTCCCATTTCACTCCTACTCTTGCTCTTACTCCTGTTTGTGGGGATCACAGCCCCCAATAGAGGATGGCCTGAAAAGCTCTGCGTCTTAGGCTCTGCTTTCAATGGAAGCCGGCTGATGTGGTGCCTCCTGCCATTCTCGATTCAGCAGATGCAGGGCAGCAGCTCCACAGCGGGGAGGGTACTGCACCTGGGGGATGCTGTGTCTCAGGGGGTGCTGTGCCTGGGGGGTACAACGCCTGAGGGTGCTGCATCTGGGGGCTACTGCATCTCCGGGGGTGGTGTGCCTGGGGGGTGCTGCGTCACAGGGGGTGCTGCGCCTGAGAGTGCTGTGCCTGGGGGCCACTGCGCCTGGGGGATGCTGTGCCTGAGGGTGCTGTGCCTGGGGGGTGCTGTGTCTAGGGGGTACTCTGCCTGGGGGGTGCTGCGCCTGGGGGATGCTGTGCCTGAGAGTGCTGCGCCTGGGGGGTGCTACGTCTAGGGGGTGCTGTGCCTGGGGGGTGCTACGTCTAGGGGGTGCTGTGCCTGAGGGGTGCTACGTCTAGGGGGTGCTGTGCCTGGGGGGTGCTGTGTCTCGGGGGTACTGTGCCTGGGGGTTGTTGTGTCTCGGGGGGTACTGTGCCTGGGGGCTGCTGCGCCTGGGTTTCCTGTTGTCCCACAGACTCAGACACTGAAGGTCCCTGGGCTGATCTGTCCACCTGGAGCCAGCTGGGGCTACAGCCACACCGGACTCTGCTGCAGCCTCTGAGGCCTCTGCTGCGGAGTCCCCAAGAGCCCTCTGAGCCCTGCCTTTCCCACGGTCTCTCTAGCAGGTGGAGGGGGATGCTGGTGGCTGAGAACCCCTGCGGGGCGGGGTGGACAGTGTGAGCCTGGGCTCTCAACACCAGCCAAGCATTTCGGCACCCTCATTCTTTGTTTTACCTTTAATCTTTATTAAATTCCTATTGAAATTAACTCCCTCTTCATAATTTTCACAAAGTAGCCTAGGTAAAATAAAACAGACTTTGGAGCCAGAAGAATTGAAATAAAATTCTCATTTCCCACTTACTTGCTGTGTTACCTGGTACAAATGACTTGGCCTCTCTGAGCCTGTCTCTGCATTTTTGAAAGGAAGTGACGATACCTGCCTCACGGCACAGCTAAAAGGACTGAGTGAGATGAAACGTCTCTGGCCCTGCACAGGACACCAGTGGTGCCCACAGTGCCAGTTACTGGGGTGAGTGTCACTCGTGTTGAGCTGAGCAGGGGGCCAAGCTCCAGTTCTGGGCTGTATCTGTATCTCCACGGAAGATCAAAACGTGGGGGCCGAGGAGTCCTCTGTGGATCATTGCTTCTGAACAGAAACAGTGTGTGAAGTCAAGCAGGGGAGCCCTCCCTTTCCGGAAGCGAGTCATTGAAGCAATGCCCCTGTGTAGACTCCACACACATTAGCGCTGGCGGCCAGGCCGGCCTCCCATGGAGAGCCCCTCTTCAGAGCCACCTTGCCCCCACTTCCCCCTCAACCGCTCAGCTCGCTGGGGAGGAAGGCAGCGAAGTTGTAAAAACTTACTTTTTGGAAAAATAAGAATTATGGGGAATGACATTAATTTAAAAGCTTTTAAGGAGCCAATTCACCTGTGAAAGTGCTCCCCAGGTGAGAGCCTTCCTGTGTGGAGAACAGCCCGGTCTTTAAAAGGATTTTAATTAATGTTGCTGAGAAACACGCCGATGGCATTTAAGTCTGAAGCTAAAGAGCAAAGGTACCAGCCAAGAGTTTTATGACGTGGAGCTAGTTTTCTTAAAGGCTGTTGAAATAATATTCCGTGCACTCAGCCTCCCCACTTAGTGCTGGTGACGGCCAAGAGTAAGTGCTGGAATTCTCGGTGGCCTAACCCCGGCCCTCAGGACAGAACAGAAGGTAGTGGCCCCTTCCAGGACATGCTCAGTGGAATTTCAGAGGCACTTTCAGGAGCACAGCGCCTTCTCACCTTCTGCTCGGCACACACCTCGAGGGGTGGCAGCCAGCTCTTGGCGGCCCACCCAGCACCCTGAAGCCTGAACTGCCTGGACTGTCACTGAGCAAATGCCAGGGCCCGAAGAGGACCTGGAAGAGGGCGGGTGAGGGGCTGCAGGAGTGTGAGGCCTGGATGATCCCGTCTGGACGACGAGCTGGGCACTGTAGACTAGTGTCGTCCTGGCTGGAGATGGAGGTCACCACGTGGCTCCCCATGTGGCCAGACCACTGTGGCTGGACCAGAGTTTCCCTACGGCCTCTGGGAATGGCAGGGACAGTGGGGGAAGAGGTCCCAGGGGATTTTATTACCAGAGGGGGAAAGAGGCTAGAGAAAGGTAACAGGAACAAGTAGCTGAACATATGCCCTGGAGAGCAGGGGAGGAGGCTGAGCAGGCAACTTCAAAAGGGATGGAAGAAAATGGGGGCTGTGGAGAGTTGAAGAGTGACCCCAAAAGATATGTCCATCCAGAACCTCAGAATGTGACTTTGTTTGGAATAAGGACTTTTGAGGATATAATTAAGGTAAGAATCTTGGGAGGAGATGGTCCTGGATTAGGGTGGGGCCTAAATCTGAGGACAGTTGCCCTGATAAGGGACAGAAGGGGACACAGCAGCACAGGGGAGGAGGCCACGTGAAGATGGAGACAACTCAGTGTGATGCAGCCACCAGCCAAGGGATGCGGGGGCAGTGGGAAGCTGCAGGGGGCGGGAGGGATGCCCCCAAGAGCCTCTGGAGGGAGCAAGACTGTCTGCACCTGGATTTCAGACTTCGGGACTCCACAACTGTAAGAGAATAAATCTCTGTTGTTCTAGGCCACCCGTTTGCAGCCATGTGTTACGGCAGACCAGAGGCACAGGCACACAGAAGAGACTCCCACAGCTGTTTCCAGAGCCCTGGATGAGGCATCCTCCAAAGGATTATGTCACCAAAGTTTCTGCAGGTGGTGAGTTTGGGAGTTGCTGGGTCAACTGAAGGTCATATATGTGAGTGTGTTGCAAATCTCCAGGGGGCTTTAGAATGTGGGGTTCTCAAACTGTTTAACAAGATGGCTGTGTTTCAATGGCATGTCTCCTTGTCCTTGTGTTTCTTGCAATGCCCCTTGGGAAATGTGGGTTAGGGGTTTGGGGAGGGAGGGTGCTGCAGCAGAATGAGCCTAGACCGGGAGTCAGGAGGCTGGCTCGCCAAACTCTGTCGGTGACACGGAAGTGACTCTGGGCAGCCCCTGATCTTTCTTGACTCCACTCTTAGCCCAGGTCCTCCGGAAAACAGAGCTGGAAACCCGACTTCCCATGTCACTGCTTTAGTGGAATTGTGAGCCCAGGAAAGGAGTGAGGAAACAGCTGGGCGCGGTGGCTCACACCTGTAATCCCAGCACTTTGGGAGCTGAGGTGGGCAGATCGCTTGAGCTCAGGAGTTTGAGACCAGCCTGGGCAACACGGCAAAACCCTGTCTCTGCAAAGATACAAAAATTAGCCAGGTGTGGTGGTGTGTGCCTGTAGTCCCAGCTACGTGTGGGGATTGCTTGAGCCCAAGGAAGTCAAGGCTACAGTGAGCAGAGATTGCACCACTGCATGCCAGCCTGGGTGACAGAGCAAGACCCTGTCTCGGAAGAAGAAGAAGAAGAAGGAGAAGGAGAAGAAGGAGAAGAAGAGAAGGAGGAGAGAAGGAGGAGAGAAGGAGGAGGAGGAGGAGGAGAAGAAGGAAGATGAAGAAGAAGGAAGAAGAAGAAGGAAGAAGAAGGAAGAAGAAGAAGAAGGAAGAAGAAGAAGAAGGAAGAAGAAGAAGAAGGAAGAAGGAAGAAGAAGAAGAAAGAAGAAGAAGAAAAGAAGAAGAAGAAGAAAGAAAGAGTGAGGAAACAGAGAAGTGAGCCATGATGGGAGAGGCCAGAGCTGCCTCACTCAGCTGGCCCAGCTGCACAACACCCTCGGCCGGCTGTTTGGTCCTTGGGGCACGCCTGCATCATGGCAGGACCAAGCACTGGCAGCTGCGGCAGGAAGGCTGGGCTGTGTATCTGCTGGGGGCCGACCACTGCCCTTTGCCTCCCTCTGCCCTCCATATTTTATCAGCCATTCTGGCCCACGGTATATCGACTGCCCTGTGCTCCTAGGCTGTGTTGCCGACTGCTCCAGAGCCTCCAGGGGCCCATCCAACCCTGGCACAGGCTTGGTGGTGGGTCCTCTTCTATAGATGTCATAAGAGAGGCCCTCAATTGTGGGGTGGAGGCCACTCTGACAGCAACAGCTGAGCCCGATGACTAGAGATTGCTGTGAGCTGTTGCTATGGTTGTCTCACCTGGGATGAGCAGCCAAGGTGGGAGGGACTGAGCAGGCCCCGAGAACGCAATGACTGGCCCAGGACAGTCCTTATCCCTGAATTATGGAGGCGTGAGAGGAGTCTCTGGGCTCCCTCCTGGCTGTAGCATTCTGGGAGTTGGTAGGATCTGAGGCTGTTATTGCTGCCCTGGGTTCTGGTAATCTCCCAGGACAGAAATCAAGAGAGATCACCAGACACAGCAGCAAAGAGGACGAGGAGGCTTTATTTTAGCTTGTGCACAAGAAGTCAGTATCACAAAAGGAAAGGGCAGGCGGCCACTCCCTGAGAGTAGTCTGTGGGCTAATCTCATAGGGAAGGGTCTCACCAGGGCAGGCGTAGGAGGGGTTTCTCTAGCGTCTCTACATGTTTCCTCATACGTCACATGTAACATTTGCATTTTAAATCTCCACCCCTAGGCATGATTTTTCGCATTAAAATGAAGGACGGGTAACTGCACAGGGTGGGTCCCGGGGAAGTCCCTAGCTTCCTAATGCAGGAGCTTCTGGGGTCTTTTGTTGCTGATTGGCTGGAAGTTCCGTAAGCCACAGCTTGATAAGGGGCTTTTGTTCTTTTTCTCTAAACCACATCGCTAGCCTGCCTGCCTCGAGTCCACCAGGAAAGTACCTTGGTGAAGACCAGAAGCCCTCCTGTCTTCTGTAGGAGGCGGGAGGCCTCCAGGGACTAGCACAGGCCTGCAAAGGCACCTCACTTATTCAATGGACAGATAAGCACTTTTTCATGTTTCATGAAGAACAAAATGAAATTACCTTTCCCTGAAATTCTTCACCAGCTCTCACTTCCCAAGAGACAGCAGATCTCAGTGGTTAAGCAGAACCACTATTAAGTATGGAGCCAGAGGACCCAGGTTCAAATCCTGGCTATGCCACTTACTAGCTGGGTGACCTTGGGAAAATTACTTCTCTCTGTGCCTGAACTTTCCCACTTTGAAATAGGGATAAGAATAGCACTCCTTTATAGGACTGTGGTGAGAACTAAGGGAGTCAGTAGTAAGTAAAGCCTTTCAAACAGAACATGGCATGTCCTTTGCAAATGCTATTTTAAGTGTTTGCTAAAGAAATCTTGCTGATGGCACTGTTTTGAAGAAAAATAAAGGTTGACTGCTCCAGCAGTGCCCTCTTTCCTTTTGAAGGCAGAGGCAGATATGCCTGTGGAGGAGTGACAGAGGGGATGTATCAGTCAGCAATGGGCTAGTTTCCATGTGGTAACAAACACACCTCAAGTCTCGGTGGCTCGAACCCCAGAGATCTCTCTGTCATTCACTCTTCACATGTTGGTGAGAGACTCAGGCTGACCCATGGTTATTCACCCAGTGTGTCATGGGTTGTAGTTGCAGCTGGAGGGAGAGAGACAGAGTCACTCTCGGGCCCTTAGGAAGGGACATGCACACACCTCATTGGTCAAGGTGAGTCAGCGGCTGCTCCTGGCTTCCAGGTGCAGGGAGGTGCAATCCTCCGGCATGGTCAGTAGGGGCAGCAGCAGACACTTGCAAGCACCCTGACGCTGATGTCTCCTGCCCCAGGTGCCCTTGCCCCAGCTGACCTGGCCGGAGATCTGCACTGAGGGCCAATGGCTTGCACCATGACAGCACTATGCCAAGGGCAGGTGAATGGTGGGACTGGCTCAGCAGGCTCTGGATCCCAGCTCCCAAGCTTCTCCTCATCCCAAGGCTCTTCTCCCACAGTCTGTTACTTGGTTCACGTAGCCACGCCTATCATTGGCCCCGCTGACATCTCCCTGCTGGCGGACCTCCCTTGCACTCCCTGTGCACACCGCCTGTCTTATACACAAAGCTCATCTGAGCGCCTTTTTTTTTTTTTTTTTTTTTTACTTAAAATGCTCCATTGGCTGCCTGACGTGCTTTGTCCAACAGGGCCCCCTGCTGAGCCTCTTTGGGTCTCCCAGAGTGGCCCTGCCTTCGCTGAGACGGAAGTATCCCACCAGCCTCCCTGTGCCCCGTGCACACTCACTCCCTACCCTGCCCACTCATAGCCACCAGCTCCCTCTGGCTACATCACCCTCATCTTTCCAGTTCCGCCTTCAGAGCTTATTGGATCTCATTCCCGGGCAGCCAAACCTGGGTCCAGCCCTCACCGCTTCCACCCTGCCCCAGCACGGCGTCAGGCTTGCCCCCTGGCCGGCTACACACTGCGCTGGACATCACAAGAGGACAGGAGACTGCAGCTCGCACGCTGTCCCGAGGCCTGCATGGGCAGGGGAAGCTGTTGGCGCCACCAACGCCAGCTGCTGGCTGGGCAGTGGGTCCGTCGGGTTCTGCTACTGCTTTTCTTGTCCTACCTGATGCCTGAAAAAGACAACTTTTCTGCTCCCTGAAACAGGTACCCCACACGTTTTTGAAGTGCTATATTTTTCTCTCTTGAAATGTCCTTTGCCTCTCCCGCCAAGAACCCAAGTCTTACACAGTCTGAGCGCTGGGGACGTTGTATCTGATTTGCACACGGGCTGCAGTCAGTTCCCTCTGTCGCACCTCTTCTGTCACTGGGGTCACCGTTCAGGTCTGGTGGTCTAGTGTCCAACAGGCACACCGGCCCAGAGGTGAGCTGCCTCCTGAGCTCTGCTCCCAGGAGGCGTCGCCTTGTCAAGGCAGCACTTTCCATTCCCTCTGCGCTAAGCTGGGTCAGGGTCACCCCCACGGATGCTCCCAGAGACCTTGGTCCCCAGTGCTGTCAAGCCCACACCCCGCCATCTCCAAGCCTGATCCTCCCGGGCTTATGAGGGTCAACTCCGGGCAGCGGGACCCAGAGCCACAGTCGGTCCCTTTTCTTACCTGAAGATTTTTGCCTGCAGGGATTGGGCAAAATTTCCTTTTCTTTGCCCCACTAACTTACATGTTGAGCATTTTCAAACCTGCAGAAAGTTTGAAAGAATGAAACAGTGAAGCCTGAGATTGCCCAGTGGTGAGCACTTGGGCCAGATTTTCTTTCTCAATCTCAGAGCACAGTTCCTGATCATGCCTTTTTCCTGGGCAGTGGTGCCCCCTTCTCACCCTTTTCTAGGTCAGTGCCCCAACTGTCTTGGGGGATCCACATTCCCGGAACGCCAGCTGTCCAGGACCACCTCCCTCCACGCACTTGTCTGTCTCCATGCTGTGTTCTCTCCTTCCTGAGCGTTCTCTCCCAGGTGCTCAGTCCTTTTCTCTCCTCCTCCCCTTCTTAGGGACGTCTTTGGAGTGTCCTGGCCAGGTGGTGTCTCCCCTCACTCACTTCGTCAGTCACTTCCCTGTCTCCAAAGGGCTTACCACCCTTCCTCACTTCTTTTCTTTTTTGTGTGTGTTTACAAGAGCGTCCCGCTGCGTTGCACAGGCTGGACTGGAGTGCAGTGGTGTGATCTCAGCTCACTACAGCCTCTGCCTTCTGGGTTCAAGCGATTCTCCCACCTCAGCCTCCCCAGTAGTTGGGACTACAGGTGCGAACCACCACACCCAGCTAATTTTTGTATTTTTAGTAGAGATAGGGTTTCACCATGTTGGCCAGGCCGGTCTTGAACTTCTGACCTCGGTGATCCACCTGCCTTGGCCTCCCAAAGTGCTGGGATTACAGGTGTGAGGCACCATGCAGGCCTTGAGAGCCCTATTGTTTTACAAAATGAAGGCGCCCTGTCCCCCTGTGTCCCTTTAGCCGCTGCACCATTCCCCTGTGTCGTGTCCCTTTAGCCGCTGCCCCATTCCCCCGCGTCCCTTTAGCCGCTGCCCCATTCCCCCGCGTCCCTTTAGCCGCTGCCCCATTCCCCCGCGTCCCTTTAGCCGCTGCCCCATTCCCCTGTGTCCCTTTAGCAGCTGCCCCGTTCCCGTGTCCCTTTAGCAACATTTCTTGCAAGTGTTGCTGATCTTCCTCACCTGTCTCCACTTCTTCACTTCCCACCTGTTCCTCAAGCCAGTCTAATTGGCTTCCACAACCTCAGGGCTACTAAAACTGCTGTCAAGGTCAGTAATGACCTCCCTGCCAGCTCCAAGTGTGAATTCTCAACCTCATCCCACTCACCCTCTCAGCACCTTTGGTCACAGCCTTTCTTTGAAACCTTTCCTTTGCTTCAAGGACACCCCCCACTGCAGTTTCTCCTCTCTGCCCTCTCCCCTCCGAGTCCATGCAGGTGGCTTCTCCTCCTCCTCCTCCTCCAACCTCTCCAAGTTAGTGTGTCCCGAGCTCAGCCCTTGGCCCTTCTCTGATCCAGCTATGTCCATTCTCTGGGAGACTTCACCCAGCCCATGGTGTAATACAGCATCAGCACAGTGATGACTCCTGAGTACTCCAAACGATGCTAAATTGTCTACTCTCCATCACCAACTCAATGTACTGACATATCAAACTTAAAATATTCAACCTTGAATGCTGATTTCCACCCCTGAATAAAACCCCACTCTCTCCTCCTTGATCCAGCCACAGCACCAGTCAGCTAGTGCTCAGGCCCACCATCTTGGAGTCAATCTTGACTCCGCTTTCTGCTCCCACCTGTAGTTTCAACTACCCATTGCTATGCAACAAACTATCTGCAAATTTCATTATCTCTTGAATCCTGTGAGTTGATTGGGCTCAGCTGGGTGGTTCTTTTGCTTCTTGTGGTTTTGGCTGGGGCTGCAGTCACCTGGAGGATCACCTGGGCTGGAATCTCCAGGATGGTTCACCTCATAGCTGGCAGTTGGTGCTGGCTTTCAGCTGGGGGCTCAGCTGGAACTGAGTTCCTGGTGGTCTTCCATATGACCTTTCCACATGGCTTGGCTTCTTTATGGGAAGAGTGTCAGAGAATGTGGGGCCATCTTTAATCCAGCACAGTCTTCTCTATGGCCACAAATTATTTATATCTACCTTCTAAGCTAAGTCCTTTCATTCTATCCTGTTACAGCGTCAGACTCAGGCTTGAGGTCTAGGATCTCATCTCTAAATCAGGTCCAGATATGGGTGGGGCTCCTCTACATTAGTAAACTATAAAGAAAATACTTGCCATAGTTAAATAACAGCCAATGTTTATTTTCTCTTATGACTTTTTGGGTTGATTAGGCTTAGCCTGCTGATTCTTCTGTTCCACCTAGTATTGGGAGGGCTGTAATTGTCTGAAGGCTGGGATATTCATTCACATTGCTGGTAGTTGATGTTGGCTGTTGGCTGGGAGCTCAGCAAGGGCTATCAATCAGAGTTCCCTGGTTCTGCTCCAGGTGGCCTCTCCATCTTGGCGGCTGCATTCCAAGAACAAAGGTGAAAACTACAGATCTTAGGGCCCAACCTTGGAATTTATGCAGTGTCACTTCTGTCACAGTTTATTGGCCAAGGCATGGAGCCAACCCAGATTCAAGGAGAAGGGAAGAAGACTCCATCACTGTATTAGTTGGTTTTGCATTGCTGTGAAGGGATACTGGAGACTGGGTAATTTATAAAGAAAATAGGTTTGTTTGGCTCACAGTTCTGCAGACTGTACAAGAAGTGTGGTGCTGACATCTGCTTCTGGTGAGGCCTCAGGAAGCTTCCAATCATGGTGGAAGGTGAAGGAGAAGCAGGTGCATCACATGGCAAGAGAGGGAACAAGAGAGTGAGGGGTGGGGGAGATGCCACATTTTAAAACAACCAGCTGTTGCATGGAGGAAAAGAGTGAGAACTCACTCATCACCAAGGGGATGGTACTAAGCCATTCATGAGGGATCCACCGCTATGATCCAGACACCTCCCACCAGGCCCTTTCAACACTGGGGATCACAAGATTTGGAGGGGACAAACATCCAAACCATATCAGTCACTTTGATGGAAGAAGTGGCAAAGAATTTGTAGTCATTTTTAACCTACCACACGATCTGTCAGTAAGTCTTTTCAGTTTCACATTCAAAAAATATATATAATTATAACTCTTATTTTTGTCACTATATCCACGTGTCACCCTAACCCAAATCGTCAACAATTCTAGCTTGGAGCATTGCAATGGCCTCCTAGTGTTCACCCCACCTCTTCCTTGCCACCTTACCACCATCCCTACACAGCACATGTACCTGGGGATTGGCTGGGACTCTGATGTTCTCACTTGAGGTCAGAGCGCCTCCAGGTCTGCTCCGTGCACCTCCTCATCTTGGGACTGCTGGCTGCCCAGGGCATGTTCCTCTCCTGACAGAAGTGCAAGAACCACTTACATCCTATGCTACCCTCATGCCTGCTTGCACCCCAGTGGCCAAAGCCAGTCACACAATCCAGTCCAGCACCAACAGGATGGGGAAGATGTACTCTTCCATGGATGGGTGGAGTCATGGAAGGGCAGGGGAGGAAGAGAAGAATGTGGGCAAGCAGTACAGCCCAGTGCAGACTGCATTTAGATTTGTTTATTCCAGCAGTCAGTGCTATGTCAACGATCTGATGTGTCCACACATCTCTCGCTCTGTTTATTTCCCTCTTTTTCATGTCTCTGTCTCTGCCTAATGCCAGTGTCACCCAGTATCCATAGAGTTAGGGACTAGATACATAGTTCTACTGACTGACAGTTTTCTAGATGGCAACAGGTATATAAACCCTTGAGAATGTTTGTGCCATTTGACTCAGTAATTCCACTTCTACTTTTTTTTTTAAGTGTTTTTTTTTTTTTTTTTTTTTTTTTTTTGAGATGGAGTCTTGCTCTGTCGCCCAGGCTGGAGGGCAATGGTATGATCTCAGCTCACTGCAACCTCCACCTTCCGTGTTCAAGCAATTCTCTGCCTCACCTCGAGTAGCTGGGATCACAGGCGCCGCCACCACACCCGGCTAATTTTTGTATTTTTAGTAGAGACGGGGTTTCACCATCTTGGCCAGGCTGGTCTTGAACTCCTGACCTCATGATCCACCTGCCTTGGCCTCCCAAAGTGCTGGGATTACAGGTGTGAGCCACCGCACCCAGCCTCTACTTACTTATTTTAAAAAAACAATCAGAGACACACAGACATTAACATGCCAGTAGGTTCCTGGCCTCGTTGTTAATAATAGGAAAAATCTGGAAACAACAACTTCATTCTCACTGCACTGTTTGGCATTTTTCTTCTGTGTGTCTGGATTTTCTTGCAATGTACAATTAATTGAGTATAGGAAGAACTCCTGAGATGCAGATTTTCTTGATTTGTTCATTTCTTCCTTCACTTACTTTTGCTTAGTGAGGGCATTTTCCTGAGCACTTACTATGCACTACATGCCAGATATTAAAAAGTGTTATGGGGTCTCAGGAACTTATGTTTAGAGTGAGGGAGACATTTAATAAGTAGGTTAGCAGCCAGTAACATGCATACTTGTAATTTGTGATAAATGCTATAAAAGAAACACAATGCACAGTAAAAACGATGGGACCTCACCTAGGTCGTGTGGTCAGGGCTGGCCACCCTTAGGAGGTAGCATTAAGGTTAACTCATAAAAACTCTTCCCAACCATTGTAAGACCAGAGGAAAGCATGGCCAGCAGAGGACGCAGGGCATGCCGAGGTCCTGGGGCAGCACAGACCTGGGTGTGGGGGGAGAAGCCGAAAGGGCTGGGGGCAGGTCTGCAGAGTGATGTCCATTCCTGGCAATTTTCTTTTATCTGAGGACGCTTCCCTGGAGATCCTGCAGCCATGAGCGTGGTCCAAGATCCCTGCCTCAAGGAAGGGAGGCCCTCCTAGGACAATGGAAAACAAAGGAGCCTATTTTCAGCATTTGGGCTTCAAAATAAACTTTTGAAACTTCCCACATGAGATAGTATACTGAGAAAAGGCTTTTTGCAGTCTTAGAATGTTAAATTTTTCTGTCCCCAATGTTATAAACATATTAACACAATAAACAACAGTTTTGGAAGAATGCAGGATGAATGTGAGGCAGTTTCTCCACCTCACAACTTGATACACACTCCACAGGCTGGGGAGGGAGAGAAGATTCAGGGCAAAAGCAAATGAACCAGGACATGAAAACAGGACATGGCTCCTACCCAAGGCACCGTCTTCCAGAGTGAGCTGAAGACTGTCATGGAGGCCCTGCAGAGGTGAAAGAAAACCAGTTTATAACCTCAGTGGACCACCCATTTCCAGCCTACAAAAGAGGTGGAGAGGCTGAGGGAAGTGATGGTTGGAGATTGGAAGGCGATTCCTTTGAAGAGTGCTGTGCAGGGGTTGGGGAGCCCTGACCTGGAGGAGGGTTTCACTCTGACCCTGGTTCCAGGGCTGCACTGGGTATGACTCCCCTGCACTTGGAAGACCCTAAGACAGGCTGGAGCTGCAGAGTGGGGCCTTTATCTGGGAAACACTGCATCCCAGAGTGCTTTGGGGCAGGTGGGGTGCCCACATGCAGGCCCCATACCATGAGAGGCTTGGAGTCAACTGACATCCTGTCCACCAGGGGCCACCCAGAGACTGGAAAGACCTGGGCAGACAGGAACTAGAGATGGGGCCACCAGCCTAGGGCTGAGGGAGGGATGGTTCACACTGGCCTTGGCCAAGAGACTGAGATGAGAGATCCAGTAAAGGGATAGGAGAGGGATCTCTCGGTAAACTCACCAAAGGTGAAGCCTTGGGTTCAGGCTCCAAGCACTCTGATCCTAGGCCCACAGGACAGGCCAGCCAGGAAGGACTGTTCCTGGGCCCCTCTGTCTCCTCCCTCCCCCGACCCCTTAGACCTGGCAGGAGCCTTCTCTGCTTCCATCATCTTCCTCCTCCGTACACATCCTCAGCCTGCCCTGAGGAATTCGTAGTCATCCTTTGGGACTGAGCTTGGCCGTCAGTTCTAGAGACCTTTTCCAATCTCAGAGTCAGGCTTCTGCTCTAAGTCTTCCTAAGTCTGCTATGTTTGCCTGAATACATCATGTTATCCTACAGATGCCTGTGGACCTGTGTGTGTCCCTCACTGGATTACAGACTCAGGAGACAGACAGGATTGCCTGTGACTGAAACGTGGGAGGCAGTGACATTTAGTTTTGAAAAGACCGAGTGGTTGAAGGGGGTGTGATGAAATACATTCATACCATTAGCAGCATGTGGCCCATTAAAATCGTGCCTTAGAAAGATATGTAGCAGCACTAGAAAAGTTTCCTTCTGTATACAATGCTGAATGTGGTAATTTCTACAGCAGTATGCATGTACAAGAAGGACTAAAATGAAAAAGACTGACAACACCCAATGCCAGCAAGGCTGGGGATGCGGGGTGCAACCAACCTTGTTGTGGGCCAGTACATGGTGCAGTCACTTTGGGAAAGTTCTGGTGGCTTCTTATCATTTGACCCAATGATCCTCTGCTAGGTATTGATCCAAAGAAAGAAAAATATGCGTTCACAAAAAACATGTACAAACATGACCACAGCCATTTTGTACATCAGTTCCCTAAACTGGAAACAGCTCAGGCATATATCAGTTGTTACCTGGATGTGCAGGTTGGGGCATAGCCCTGCAATGGGATACTCCTTTGTGGAACAAGGTGTGACCTGTTGATATGTACAACATAGATGGACCTCAAACGATTATGCTGATTGAAAGAAGCCTTACATACAAGTTACATACTTATGGTCCCGTTATATAGTCTTCTAGAATAGCCAAAACTATTTTATGATAAAATAAATCAGACCAGTGATTGTCTTTGTGGAATGCAAGAGAAGATTGGCCGGGAAGGGTGACAGTGCTATTCTATGTCTTGACAGGAGGTTGGCTCACACATTTGTCAAAACTCAGCAAATACACAAATAAGATTTGTACATTGTATATAGATTATGCATCAAAAGAAAAAACAATTATCGAATTATAATTAATGCGAAGCATGCTGAGGTGTTTAGAAGTGTATGAATATCTGTAATTTGCTTTGAGTTGCATAACAAAGAAGAGATTAGTGCATGGCTAGAAGGGTGGATGTATGGATAACTGGTAAAGCCAGTGTAGTTGAAATGTGAGTGGTAACTGAGGGAGTGTGTCTGGGTAGTCACTGTGCATGAATTTTCTGTGGTGGTTGTAATGCATTAGAGCAACAGATGGTTGTGGTGGCTTAAAACAACAGAAATTTATTCTATGCTGCAGGCCAGAAGTCTACAAGGCCACATTCCTTCCAGAGGCTTTAGGGGAGCATGTTTCCTGCCTCTTCCAGCTTTTGCTGGTTGCTGGCATTCCTTGACTTGTGGTCACATCACCCAGGATCTGCCTCTGTGGTCACATCACCTTTTCCTCTGTATCAAATCTGTCTCTGCCCCTTTCTTATAAGGATACTTTTGATTGCATATAGAGCCCACTTGTATAATCCAGGTTAAGCCCCAAGCCCCATCCCAAGATCCTTAACTTAATCATAACTGCATGAACCCTTTTTCCAAATAAGGTAAGATTTATAGGGATCCACAGATTAGGACCTTAGTCATATTTTCAGCTCATCTGGATAAATACCAAGGAGCACAGTTGCTGAATCATATGGTAAGAGTGTTTAATTTTATAAAAAGCTGCCAAACTATCTTCTAAAGCAGTTGTATTAGTCCATTTTCACACTGCTATAAAGAACTGTCAGAGACTGGGTAATTTATAAAGGAAAGAGGTTTAATTGACTCACAGTGCAGCGTGGCTGGGGAGGCCTCAGGAAACTTACAATCATGGTGGAAAGCAAAGGGGAAGCAAAGCACCTTCTTCACAAGGTGGCAGGAAGGAGAATGAACACAGGAGGAACTACCAAACACTTATAAAACCATCAGATCTTGTGAGAACTCACTATTATGAGAACAGCATGGAGGAAACCACCCCAATGGTCCAATTACCTCCACCTGGTCTCTCCCTTGACATATGGGAATTATGGGGATTATGGGGATTATAATTCAAGATGAGATTTGGGTGGGGACACAAAGCCTAACCATATTAGTAGGCATACTATTTTTTCATTACCACCAGCAATGAATGGGAGTTCCTGTTGCTCCCCATCCTTGTCAGCATTTGGTGTTGTCAGTGTTTTGAATTTTGGCCATGGTAATAGGTGTGTACTGGTAACTCATTGTTTTAATTTGCAATTCCCTAATGACATATGATGTGGGAGATCTTTTTATACCCTTATTTGCTATTTGTATATCTTCTTTGGTGAGATATTTGCTCAGGACTTTTGCCTGTTTTATTAATTAAGTTGCATATTTTCCTGTTGAGTTTTAAGAGTTCTTTGTATGTTTAGATAATAGTCCTTTATCAGATGTATATTTTGCAAATATTTTCTCCCAGTCTGTGGCTATTCTTTTCATTCTTTTGATAGTTTTTGTTTTTATATCATTTAAGTTTTAAATTTTATGTAAGTACAGCTTATCAACTTTCTTTCATCATTTATGTCATTGGTCTTATATGTAAAAAGTCATTTCCATACCTAAAGTCAGCTAGGTTTTCTCTTATGTTGTCTTCCAGGAGTTTTACATTTTACATTTGGGTCTATGGTCCATTTTGAGTTAATTTTTGTTAAAGGTGTGAGGTCTGTGTCTACATAATTTTTGCATGTGGATGGCAGTTGTTCTAGCACTCTTTGTTGAAAAGACTGTCTTTGCTCTCTTGACTTACCTTTGCTCCTTTGTCCAAGGTCAGTTGTCTCTATTTATGTGGGTCTATTACTGGGCTCCCCATTGTGTTCCATTGATCTATTTGTTTATTCTTTTGCTAATGCCACACTCTGTTGCCCAGGCTGGAGTGCAGTGGCATGATCATGGCTCACTGCAGCCTTGATCTCTCAGGCTCAAGTGATCCTTCCACCTCAACTTCTTGAGTAGCTGGGACTACAACTGTATGTCACCAGGCCTGGCTAATCTTTTAAAACATTTTTTTGTGGAGGTGGGGCCTCACTATGTTGCCCTGACTGGTCTTGAACTCCTAGGCTCAAACAGTCCTTCTGCCTCAGCCTTCCAATATTTCGGGATTACAGGCTTGAACCTGTTTTGATTACTCATAGTAAGTCTTGAAGTCTGATAATGATGGTCCTCTAATTGTGTTCTTCTGCTTCAATATTGATTGCATTGGCTATCCTGGGCATTTTGCCTCTTCATATAAACTTTAGGATCAGTTTGTTGATATTTGCAAAACAATTTGCTGAGACTTTGACTGAGATTGTGTTGAATCTAAGATCAACTTGTAAAAAACTGACATTTTGACAGTATTGAGTTTTTCTATCCATGAACATGGAGTATCTCTCCATGTATTCAGTGCTTTTTTGATTTCTTTCATCAGAGTTCTATAGTTTTTCTTATAGAGATCTTATACATATTTTGTGAGATTTATACCTAAGTATTTTATTTTTTGGCTGCTAATGTAAATGATATGTTTTTAATTTTAAATTCCACTTGTTCATTGCTGCAATATAGCAAAGTGATTTACCTTTGTATATTATCTTTGTACCCTGCAATCTTGATATAATCACTTATTAGTTCCAGACTTTTGTCAATTCTTTTGGACCTTCTACATAGGTAATGTCGTCTATGAACAAAGAGAATTTAATTTCTTCCTTCCTTTGAGTATACCTTTTATTTCCAATTTTTTGTTTTATTGCATTAGCTAGGACTTCAGTACAACATTGTGAAGGAGTGGTAAGAGAGGGCATCTGTGACTTGTTTCTGATTTTAGTGGGAAAGCTTCTAGTTTTAAGTATGTTATACATATTCCATATATACATATAATATTATTAAATATGATCTTAGCTGCAGGGGTTTTTTGTAGATTTAAAAAATCAACTTGAAGGATTTTCTATTTCTAATTTCCTGAGAGTTTTTATTTTATTTTTTAAATCATGAATGGGGTTGGATTTTGTCAAATGCTCTTCTACATCTATTGATTGATCAATATCATATCAAGGAAGGAAGGTGATTTTCCTTCTTAAGCTTGTTAATGTAATGGATTGCATCAATCGATTTTCAAATGTTGAACCAACCTTGCCAACCTGGGATAAATCTCACTTAGTCATGGTGTACAATTCTTTTTATACATCCTTGGACTCAATTTGCTAATATTCGTTGAGAATTTTTACACCTATATGCATAAGAGATATTGGTCTGTAGTTTCTTTCCTTGCAGTGTCTTTGGTTTTGGTATTAGGGTAATGCTGGCCTAATGCTGAAATGAGTTAGGAAGAATGAGTTAGGAAGTATTAAGTAGTATTACAATGAGTTAGAAAGTATTCCTTCTGATTCTGTCTTCTGGAAGATATTATAGAGTATTGGTGTAATTTCTTTCTTAAATGTTTGGTAGAATTCACTAGGAAATCCATTTAAGTCTAGTGCTTTCTGTTTTGGAAGGTTATTAATTATTGCTTCAATTTCTTTAACAGATATAAGCCTATTTATATTGTCCATTTTTTCTTGTGTGAGTTTTGGTAGATTGTATCTTTCAAAAAACGGGCCCATTTCATCTAGGTCATCAAATTTGTAGGCATAGAGTTGTTCATAATATTCCTTTATGACCCTTTTTAATGTCCATGGGCTCTGTAGTGATGTACCCTCCTTTATGTCTGCTGTTAGTAATTCATGTCTCTTTTCTTTTTTTCCTTAGCATATTAACCACAGTTATTTTAAATTCCTGGTCTGAGAATTCCAACATTCCTGCCCCGAGTCTAGTTCTGATGCTTGGTCTATCTCTCCAAACTGTGTTTTTTGGCTTTTGGTGTGCCTTGTAATTTTCTTTCTTGGTAGCTTAACATGACATCCTGGGTAAAAGGAACTCTGGAAGACAGGCCTTCAGTGATGTGGTGTAAGGCATGGCGGGAGAAGTGAAGGGAGCATCCTATAGTCCTGTGAGTAGGTCTCAGACCTTTGGTAAGACTATGTCTCTAGACTGTGAACTTCACAAGTGTGTCTCAGTCTTTCTCTCCCCTCCTAGCTAGGACACGATGTGTAGAGGGGGTTGGAGCTGGGTATTTCCCTTCCTAGGTAGTTAGGCTCTGCTAAAATCCCAGCAGGTTAGGCTCTGGTAACGTAGTTTCTTCTGAGGGCAGGCCTCAGGATGCCCCCAGTGCAGTTTAAACTGGTTCCTTTTTCTCTCCCCTTGCCAGAAGCATGAGGAGATTCTCCCCTGATTTCATTGTGAGAACCTGGTGGAGCTTCTGGAGGTAAAAGTCACAAAAGAGGCCAGGGCCCCCTGTGATTGGGCCTGCCTGGAGTTTGTAACTCTCAAACTTGCCCACCATGAGCCTCTGGCAATTTGTCAATTACAGTTCAGGATTTCGACCTGGCCCTGATTGCTGCAGATGTGTCTGCTCTGGTGGGCTGGGATTCTTCGTATCCACCTGTTTTTTATTTTTTCTTTCTTTCTCATAGCTCAATTTTTTTTTTTTTTTATTATACTTTAAGTTCTGGGATACATGTGCAGAACGTGCAGGTTTGTTACATACATATAGACGTGCCATGGTGGTTTGCTGCTCCCATCAACCCGTCATCTACATTAGTTATTTCTCTTAATGCTATCCCTCCCCTAGCTCCCCACCCGCCCCGCGACCGGTTTCTATCTCCAGTTTGGAAAGCAGCGGTTTGCCCTGTGACCTCATTGCTCTGATAGACCCAAGAATAATTGTTGATTTTTCAGTTCATTTTTTACTTGTTAGGATAAAGGGATGACTTCTAAACTCCTTACGTGAGGAGCAGGAAACTGAATTCTGAACTATTTTAAATTTTAAAATAGTGAATAGAAACCAGCCACCATGGAAACCACTTTCCCCCAAATAGACGGACTTGACCAAAACATCATCATACAAAATTTCTTTTTCTGTGATGAGCATGTGTTATTTATATTAAACAATTGTTATTTAAATATTACATTTTGAGGGGGGATCCTACTTTGACCCACTAGTTACACTTTTATGTATGATGCTGAGCCCAGGGCGGGGCCAGGACCTCTCGTTAATGGGCTCTCCCGTTACTCTTGAGACCATGCTCCTTTCTGAGGGGGAGAATAAAATTCATGTAAAGGGAGCTTCATGAACAAAGATGTCCACAGTGGTCAGTCTTCAAGAATAGTCTGGAAATACCTTAGGTTCTCTGATGTTAGAATGGAATGAGGGCAGCCAATGTGAAACCTAGGTTTAAAAAGAATCTGAGAACAACATGGAAAAGCAAGACCTGAGCTTGTAAATTCAGTGTTTCAAAGTTTTATAGATTCAAAAGTTTTATAGATTCCAAATTTTCCATAATATAAACATTTGTTACATTTATATTTAGAAAAACTGTTCTAAAATGTCACTTAGTGGAAGGCCCCCTAATCTTTCTGCTCACCCCTCTAGTGGTAGCCAGGCCCCTGCCCTAGAGCTGAGCCTCGGTGAGGCTGAGCTTTCCAGCATTGTGTCGGCGCCCAGCTGTGCCACATGCAGTTGGTAGCTGATTTTTCGGTCAAGTTGGTCTATTTGGGGGAAAGTGGTTTCCGTGGTTGCTGGGACTACCCTCCAGGTTCTCTTGTTCAGTTCAGCAAAGTTCCTCATTTCCTGCCACTGCACTGTCAGCCCGGCTTCCATCTGCTGCGTGGCATTCACATTCTTCCAACCAGAAAAAAACAGCAACAGCAAGAAGCTGCTTTGCAGAATGACTGAAAAGCCATGAGGGTCTTCTGGCCAAGACAAGCAGGCTGATGGGCCCAGCCTTAGAGTGGTCAGGCAGCAGGGCCAGCGTGGGGTGTCCAGGAGGAGGTGTGGCAGCCTCTGGGAGATGGGAGCTGCTAGGGGTGCGCTGGGGCGGATGACCGGCCCTGGAGTGGTCAGGCGGCAGGGCCAGCGTGGGGTGTCCAGGTGGAGGTGTGGCAGCCTCTGGGAGATGGGAGCTGCTGGGGGTGCTCTGGGGCAGATGACCGGCCCACGAGGCTTTGTGCACTGGCAGGCACAGTCCCTGCCACATGGGGTCCAAGACACTCCACGGCAGCATTCCTGCTTTGACAACACGTTTCCCACTTGGAGTGAAATCAGTCTGTGAAAATCTGCCTGTGACCGCCTGCTCTCTGCCCAAATGCAGCAGCCGCAGAACAAGCCCGATTCCCTGGGCCCCGTGAGCTGTCCATGTGAATCCTTTCAAACATGAAAAGGAGGCGCGCTGGCCTCTGGCTTGTGTCTTGAGCCTTTGAATGAGCAATTCCCCTGACAGGAACGTGCTCTGAATGGCTGTTTTGCGTGGTGGGGGATAGTTCCTTGCAGGTTCAGAATCTAGATGACAACTAACGAGCGTAAAGCGCCTGGTGGTTTTGGAAGTAAGCCTTCCCAGACTTCATTTCAGGACCCGTGTGAGTCCCCCGACCACAAAGAGCATATCTGAGCTGCTGAGTGAGGGAGCAGCCAGTGGAATCCCATGGCTGTGTGTTAGTATGGGCTTCCCTGAAAACAGACTCTGGTGGGAAGACTTGGATGCAAGTGGTTTAGTTGCGAGGAGATGCCAGGTGAGGCTTGTGACCTGGGAGAGAGAGCAGGGAGGAGAGCTGAGGGGGAGGTCGGTGAGCAGGGTCCTGCTATGGTCACTGGGACTCAGCCCCAGGATCCTCTGAGGAACTACTGTTCCCCCAAAGGACTCTAAAGCAGGCTGCATGCTTCATTGGCCCTGGCTTTAAGTCCCTGGGACTTCTGGGCTGCCCTATAGAGGGTTAAGCAGTTCCTGTGGCCAGAGAAAGCCCCCAGTCAGGGAGCAGAGAATGCAATACATAGCATTCCAACTGGTTCCTGGATGCAAACTCGATCCCCCATTTCATCAAGCTGGTGTGTCACAGAGCATCTGCCACCTGTCGGGCAGGGTCCCAGGGACCAGGAATGTCAGGGAGAAAAGACCGAGCAAGCTCATCTCTTGGAGCTTCCATCCAGAATAAAATAAATATGAAAACCTCATAGTATACAACATGGTAATGAGAGCTACAGGAAAAAGAAAAGGAAGAGCAAGGGTGGATGAGGGGCAGGGGTACTGCCTGGGGGACCAAGGGGACATTTGAGCCAAGACTTGAAGCTTCCATTTGAGGGCCATTTGGGCAGTGGCTGTTGGCCACGAGAACCATCACCAATGTGGCATCTCCTGGGCTGTGCAGGGTTACCTGGTGCCATTGCAAGACCCGCTGGTCCCATCAGAGCTTCCTGCTGCAAGTGGGGCTGGGAGCCTGGGCCTCTGATGCCCACATGGACCCATCCAAGACTTGGCCCACTGAGCAAACCCAGGCATCTCTTCCTGGCTTCAATGAGTCACGCACCCACCTCAAAGACTCCTCCCTCTTTTGTCCTCTTGTGGAGCCCAGTCACAAGAGAGTTCAAAGAAATCGGCAAGCCAGTCAGTGGGTGGGCAGGTAGAGACTCTCAAGATTAATCAGAGAAATTGCCCACTGAATGGGCGCTCCTAGGTCTGTGCTAAGGGCTTCTGTAACAAACTGGCCCAACCTGGGGCCTTAAACAACGGAAATGTGTTCCTTCCCAGTCCTGGTGATCAGCCAGTCCAAAGCCAAGGTGTCCACAGGGCCACACTCTTCCCACAGCCTCTAGGGGAGAACTGGTTCCTTGCCTCTCATCTGGTTTCTGGAGATGCTGCCACGCTTGTGGTCCTAGGCTTGGTGGCGTGCCCACCCTTGTGGTCCTAGGCTTGGTGGCGTGTCCACCCTTGTGGTCCTAGGCTTGGTGGCGTGCCCACCCTTGTGGTCCTAGGCTTGGTGGCGTGCCCACGCTTATGGTCCTAGGCTTGGTGATGTGTCCACGCTTGTGGTCCTAGGCTTGGTGGCATGCCCACCCTTGTGGTCCTAGGCTTGGTGGCGTGTCCACGCTTGTGGTCCTAGGCTTGGTGGCATGTCCACGCTTGTGGTCCTAGGCTTGGTGGTGTGTCTACCTTTGTGGTTCTAGGCTTGGTGGCATGTCCACCCTTGTGGTCCTAGGTTTAGATATGTGTTGCTCCAACCTCCCCCTCTGTCTTCACGTCACCTTCTCTTCTCTGCGTCTGTCTCCTTCTCTTTCTTTATGAAGTCTCCAGTCATTGGATTTAGAGCCCACCCTAATCCAGGAACATCTCATCTCAAGATTCTTAATTGCATCTGCAAAGACCCTTTTTCCAAACAAGATCCCATTCACAGGCTCTGGGTAGACATATCTTTTAGAGGCCGCCATTCAACCCACTACAGCCTGCATGGGAGACTGAGAACTGACAGGCTTTTGGGGACAGTTTTACACTTTTAAACCACATATTATAGCACCAGCTTTCCTGCTGCAGGTGGAGCTGGGAGCCTGGGTCTCTTATGCCCACATGGGGCCCAGCCAGGACTTGGCCTACTGAACAAACTACAAGAATCTCTTCCTGTTTCAATGGATCACGCACCTCCCTTGAAGCTCCGTCCTTTATCTGTTCTTCAGCAGCATCCCATGGCAGTTGTTCTGAAGTATTTACTGACAAAATACCCCTGCCTGTTGGTTCATCTTCTAGCTTGTCTCCATGAGTGACAGTGATTTGGGTGAGCCAGGGTGGATTTCTGCAGGCTCCTGGACTCAAGCCTTCCTGAACTCATCCCCTAACTCTCTCTCCCAGTCTCAGCCTGTGCATTTAGGTCCTGCCCTAGAATATGGTAAGATGGAAGACTCACCACTTCCGATGCACCGCACTGAATCTGGGATTTGTAGTCTATATTAGCATCCTTTCTTTAATTTAAATGATTAGTGCTTCAAATGTAACCAGGAACTGGACGCTACGAGATAACCCCTGACTATGACTACTCAGCCCCTTGGAGTTTCCCTTAAGGCGGGAATGGGGTGTAGCAGCAGAGCCCTGGGATTGGAGGCCTCTCCTAGTCAAGCATAGTGAGGGTCAGAGGTCATGTGCCAGGTGTGCATTCTGGAGGGGCAGACGCATCAAGAGGCACTGAAGAGTGGATGACTGGCCAGGCTACCCCAAGGCAGCCACTGTCTGAAGTTTTCTATCCCAGAGCTTTGAAAACTCAAATTCCTCATGCCAAGCCCTGCTTCACTGGGCATTTGGGAGGCAGAAGGCAGACTGCACCCCAGTCTGCATATGTGCTGTTTAGGGTTCACTTAGGATACCCAGGAAGTGTTTCTTCAGTGAGAGGATTCCAAATAGCTCCTATGTTGGTAAAACTTTTACAGTAAATACTGCCATTAGCATCCTAAGAATAGTCCACTGTCTGGAGTAAAAGTCCCAAACCAATAGCCCACATGCCAATACTGACTTTTGGTCGGGGGCCATGTGGGTTTTAGGTCTGCAGACCCTTCTCAGGGCTGCCACAGGGAGGGCAGACTGGCTTCCCACACCTGGCAGCTTTGCCTGGAGGACAGGGTGCCAAGCCTCCACCCGCAGGCTCATGCTGTCCAGCAGGGACGCCTCTTCCTAACCTGTTCACGGGCCGTTTTGCCTAGCAGTGGGCGCTGCCAAGCTCTACCTCTGTACTGGAAGCACAGAGCAATTGGGGAAGCCCTCTAAGATCCAGCAGGTGACACTGGGCCCTGCTTTGGGGTCTGGGCTGGGCTGGACCACAGGGTCACCAAGGAGACCAAGAACAGCCCTTGCCTCAGCTCAGCTTTGTCCTGAGGAAGGGCCTGCCCTAGCACCTGGGGGAGGTGGGAGCTGCATCATCCCAGAGGGGGAGGCAGGAGTGGGTGACCCTGAGCTCCCTGGGGGGCTGGGAGAGGACTGGAATAAGCAGTTCTGGGTGGAGACCCACCAGGCCCGCTCACTGCGTCCGCCGAATTCGCAGGTAGACGGACACCTCTGTGTGACTGGAGCCCCTGACCACTGAGCCTGGCCCAGGTCCTCACAGATGCTCCATTTGAGCACGTGGGCATAGAGCGGGGAGGCTTGTTTTGCAGACTGGACCAGGCAAGGAGGCAAAGGTTGGCTTCTGGAGGGCTCAGTGGCTGGCTCAGCCCCCGGGGAATCTGCTGGTTTGTCACTGGGCCCTGCACTACACTACCCAACCCCTGGGGTGTCAGAGGCAGGCTGCGGGCCCTGCTCTTCTTCCTGTGTGCTGATCCACTTCTAGTGGTCTACATCAGTGTTCCAACTGCTGCTGCTTCTTCCACTTGTGAGATGGACAGGTGATATCATGAAGCCAGGAAGCAGGACCGCTAGCCCCAGCAGCGGCATTGGTGATGGCAGGGGCAGGGATTTTTAACTTCTGTGCACCTGGGTTTTCTCATCTGTAAAAAATAGAGATGACAATTTCTGCTTTACCCACTGTATTTACATCAAACATGCAATACAACTGTGTGTTAATGTGTTACAGAAATGAGGAGGCGCTATGAAAGCGTGCTGTAGAGACCAAGCCTGGATGGAACTCAGGCTTTTCAGTGGTGAAATGGGAAAAGTCTTTTTGTTATTTAATTCTTTGATGATGGAATAGGATAATCTGTGTGATGGCAGCTAATATATTGAAGGTGCTTCAGCAATATCAATATAATAATTGAAAAGGAGTATTGCATCTCCAAGGTAATGTTTTGGCTTGTAAAATTTTAACTATTATCTATGTATAAGAAAAAAAGCAGCACATAGAGATTTAAGCAAAAATAAAATATTATCCACAGATAATCTGTAATTAACATTTTGTTGTAGCTCTTGTCAGATTTTTTCATATATAAGAATTCTCTTATTGAATATTTAGGTTGCTAAAAAAAATTTTAAATGATAATATGGATAAGAACCTGCTTGTAGCTAGAACTCTGTAATTGAAAATCAACCAGGTGAAATAATAAACTAGAAGTAGAGTAGCCCAGACAAGATGGCGAAACCCCATTTCTCCAAAAAATACAAAAAAATTAGCTGAGCGTGGTGGTGCGTGCCTGTGGTCTTAGCTGCTTGGGAGGCTGAGGTGGGAGGATTGCTTGAGTCCAGGAGGTTAAGGTTGCAGTGAGCTGAGATCGTGCCACTACACTTCAGCCTGGGTGACAAAGCCAGACCTTGTCTCAAAAAAAAAAAAAGAAAAAAGAAAAGAAGAAGTAGAAATGTTACGTCAAATGATGTGCATTTTTTCAAGTTGTGGTAAAATACACATAACAAAAAAATTACCATCTTAACCATTTTTAAGTGCACAGGTCAGTGGCATTAACTATGAATACATTCACATTGTTGTACTATCCTTAGTTGCATGTTGCACCACTTCACCATTTCTTCACAGAGCAGAGCTTGCTTGCTTCTAGAATGCGTCTCAAATGCCTGGCACTTTGCCAAGGTTTCACATCTCTTTGCATCTTGGAAAGCAGAGATTCTGTCCCCATTAAACACTAACTTCCCATTCCCTCTCCCCCACAGCCTCTGGCAACCACCATCCTAATTTTTGTCTCTATAAATTTGACTCTTCTAGATATCTCATATTAGTGGAATCATATAGTATTTGTTTTTCTGTGACTTACTTCACTTAGCATAATTTCTTCAAGTTTAATCCATGTTGTAGCATGGGTCAGAATTCTCCTTTTTAAGGCTGCATACTATTCCACTTGGGTGGCATCTACCTTTTGGCTGTTGTGAATAGTGCTACTATGACCATGGATATATAGATATCTCCTCGAGACCTTGCTTTCTATTGTTTTCATACATATCCAGAAGTGAAATTGCTGCATCATCTGGTAATTGTATGTTTAATTTTTTGAGGGACTGCCATACTGTTTTCCACAGCAGCGGGACCATTTCACATTCCCACCAACAGTGCACGAGGGCTCCAGTTTCTCCCCATCATCGCCAGCACTTGTTACTCTCTGTTTTTTTTTTTTGGATAGCAGCCATCCTAATGACTGTGAAGTGTGATGTGCATATTTTTAAGGCTTTGAAATCAATTACTGAACTATACAGTAGAAAGGTAATACTTGGCATTTTTACCAACAATGGATAGAGCACTGTTTCCACCATCCTTGTGAATGCAGAGGACCCCTGCCAGTTTTTTGATGAGTATTTGAAAGAGGAAGCATGCACGTGGTGTGGTAAACCCAGAGGACTGTGCCTACCTGCCTAAGAGGAAGACCTGGGCTTTCTCTGGCTGACACCACCAGCTAACTGACCCGCTCAAGTTTAAAAATCCTGCGTTTAGACCAACTCTGAAGCTCAGCTTCACACATTACCTGATGTCACCGATATAAAAAGGGAAGAATATCAGATATAAAGAAATCGCATATCTACATACAATTGGAAGCAAATATTTAATGCAAGCAAATGTTTTACAAGAGGTGAGAGAAGCTCCTGTAAGGACCAGAGAAATAAGCTGAGCACTCCCAGGAAACAAACCTGTGTCTCAAAATTTGGTGTTAGCCTTTGATGGGAAAGAAAAGGAATCAGTTACTGCTTTTCCTTTGTTTCATTTCTGTTTTTTTTTTTTTTTTTTTTTTTTTTTTTTTGAGATGGTGTCTCACTCTGTCACCCAGGCTGGAGTGCAGTGGTGTGATCTTGGCTCACTGCAATGTCTGCTTCCCAGGTTCAAGTTATTCTCCAACCTCAGCCTCCTGAGTAACTGGGATTACAGGCACACACCACCACGCCTAGCTAATTTTTGTATTTTTAGTAGAGATGAGGTTTCACCATGTTAGCCAGGCTGGCCTTGAACTCATGACCTCAGGTGATCCACCCACCTCGACCTCCCAAAGTGCTGGGATTACAGGCATGAGCCAAGGCGCCTGGCCCTTTGTTTCATTTTCAAATTTGAGTTGTGATTGTAGGGCTCTGATTCCCCAAACCTCTTAAACCTTCACAACTTAAAACCAAGTGTCCATCTCATGTGCTCCTCCTCCCCCAGCAGCCAGAGCCTCCCTCCCTCCTGGCCACACTCGGTGGTGCAACCCTCTGAGCGTGGCTTTCTCTGTCAGTGGGGCAAGCCCTGGAGGCGGGGTCTGTGTCTTGCTCTCCTGGAATGGCCTGAATCTCCTCAAGTCCTAGCCCAAAACCTGATTCGCAATCTTGGCTAATTAGCATTAGGTAATCCTAATGCTTCTAGAATGTTCTTCACATGCCTGGCACTTTGCTAACTCCCATTCTGTCCTTTCAGCCAGTTTATCAGGTGAGCACTACTATTCCCCCTATTTTATAGATGAGGACACTGAAGCACAGAGAGGGTAAGAAACCTGCTCAGTAAGGGGGAACTGGGTTTGAATTCACACCTTCGGGCCCTAGTGTCAGTGTTCTGAACCTACACCCAGCAGTGCCTCTGACATGATGAACGGATGAGATGTTCAGTGAGGAGGGAGAGCAGGCACCGAAAGGCTGTATTGACTGTAACCCAGTAATAGCAGCCTTGCTAAGTAGCAGTCGGTCTAGAAATCAGTTCCATTCGAAGACTCCTAATTGTTTGGGCTTTTCTGGGTGATGTTAGCCTTCTTGGTAAAACTGAACCCCGAGTTTTTTGGCCTGGTTGCCATTCCCTGGCAGGTGCCATGTGTTTACACCTTTGTGCCTTTTCACATGCCTCAGCTTCTCCTTGGAAACCCTGTTCTTATGACACTTTCCTTCTGCAACTGAAACTTGCTACTTGTCATTCTAGGCTTAGCTCCAATTTCGCCGATTCTGTGGCTCCATTCTTAGCCTTCGCGTCCCTTCTCTCCTTGGTCTTTCAGGCACGTCTCCTACCTCAGGTAAAATTCTTCCCACTAGTCTCAAGCGTAAATTAGTTCAACCATTATGGAAGACAGTGGGGCGTTCCTCAAGGATCTAGAACCAGAAATACCGTTTGACCCGGCCATCCCATTACTGGGTATATACCCAAAGGATTATAAATCATGCTGTTATAAAGACACATGCACACGTATGTTTATTGCAGCACTATTCACAATAGCAAAGAGCTGGAACCAACCCAAATGCCCATCAGTGACAGACTGGATAAAGTCTACCCCTCTTCCAGAAAGTGTGTGAATAACCCACCCCTTATTTAGCATATAATTAAGAGTGGGTATAAATAGAGCCAGCCAGCAACCCACAAGTGCTACTCTGGGCCCGTCTGCCTGTGGGATAGCCCTGCTCTGCCAGTGAAGCAGCCATCTTGCTGTTCACAATGCTCTATAAACTTGCTTTCTTTCACTGTTGGGTTGCGCTTGAATTATTTCCTGAATGAAGCCAAGAACCAACCCAGGCTGAGCCCCCGTTTTGGGGTTTGCCTGCATCACCTGCAGTGGAGATGGTTGTTTACCAAAACCATTTCTCCCTTCTCTCTGGACACACAGCTAGACTACATTTCCCATCCAACATGGCAGGTGGGCATGGCCTGATGACTGGGTTGTCCAACAGAACACAGAAAGTATAGACAAGAGAACAGCAGAAAGTGACGCCTGCAGCCACAGAGGTGTACTGCCAGTCTCCTTCTTTTCTGAGTGCTGGGGGTGCACGTCACAGCGAGGCCCAAGGGCTGTGATGGAGGCATAGGATGGAAGGTGGCTGGTCCCTGAATTACTTCTAGGAGAGGCACCATCGGCTGAGCAGGAACCTCTGCCTGGGATAGTTGCAAGAACAAGAAGTCAGCTCCTTTTGTGCCAGCACCAGTAGGCATGTTGAGGTCCAGCCCTGCAGTTGGTGATGTGGTAACAGAAATGAGCTTTGTGCTTCCATTCCAGGGGCAACTGCAGGCAGTCGAGGCCCCCATCTGCAGGTGGTCTCTGCAGGCAGGGGGTTTCTGGTGAGGGGCCCTATGGAGTTTCTGATGAGGGCCCCACAGAAACCAGAATCTCTTCCCTGCTGCTTATTTCAAATTCTGCTCGGTTGTCCCTTCTTGGCCAGGCAGGTAATCCTGCTTGTGGTCACACTCCTCTTCCTGGGGCCTCAGCTTGACCTTCTGCTCCTGAGTAGTTCATTGTGATGCTCTTTGCTCTGGCCGTGGAGTGCTATGTGCCAGCCAGCCTGAGGGCGACCTGTACCGCCTCAGCCAAACCCTTTACCCCACTGAGACATTCCTCCCTCATCTGCAGCGAGAGTCCCTACCTCGTAGGGCAGTGTCGAGGATTTCCCGAGATGGTCAGGACTTAGAACCCTGTAAGCACAAGAGCTGTTCTTGGTGGCATTCTGATCACACCCACAGATAGGGCCTCAGGTAGGCCTCAGTGTCCTCCTGGTTGGCCACGTGTTACAGATGTCCCCATGCACCTGATGTGTCCGCAGCAGAAGGACCTTCAGGAGGAGGTACTGATGGGATGAGACGAGGCTCAAAGGAGGACGTGGCCGCACGGAGATGTTTTGGGCATATGAGGCAGATCACCACCTGTGATTCTTGTGGTAGTGGAGGAATGGTGGCGGCTGTCACTGTGACGCCCACTTTAGAGACAGGAAACTGAGATTCAGAGAGGGGGAGTCCAGGCCCCACAGCACAGAGCCAGGAAACGGCAGGCAGAAGGGCGTTTGGGTTTTAACCCAGCTCACCCCGACTGCCTGCGTCTTCACTCAGTCATCACGGAACATCTCTGTGCCTCTTCCCTGCTGTTGTGGGGCCTGTTTCAGGCAGCTGCCCAGAGGCAGGACATGCACTGTGACCCTGGAAGACTGTTCCAGACAGGCCAGCCCAGGGAGAGACAAAACAGGGACCTGCTCCTCATTGGTGTCACGACCAAATGCAGGGAATTTGCTAAGGGAGGAGCAGCCATGAATTTGGAGGCGGCTTCGTACTCTGCTGCTCCTTCTTGCTAATCCCTTGCAAATCCAATCAGAGTTGTTTCCCTCCATGAAATCAACTGGACACAGCACATCCTGGCCGGGCCTCTGCCAGCGTGGAGTGGATCTTTCTTTTGTTTAAAGAACCGGGTTTCAAAAGTTCTTAATAAAACGTTTATATATATCATGCAGGGTGCAAATAAATATTTTAATATAATTGGAAGAATGCAGAGAATTGTAAAAAGTTATGGAAGTTTTACTTCTGATTGGCCAAGACTCAGTAAACTCCGGTTTGATGTACTCTAATTTATAGGCGTGCAAAGCCAACTCTCTGGCATTGGAGAGGCTGTTAACGTTGTAATGATGTTTAAACGCTGACAAATGAACTGCTTGGGCGGCACCTTCAGCACTGAGAAAGGAACTGTTGGGGTTGGAGGACTTGCCTGTCCCCAGCTTTCTCCCTTCCCCCCGTGCTGGTGGAGCAGGTTAAAGGGTGGGAAGACCGTGCATCGGGGCGACTGCTCCCCATCAGGTGAGGGGAGGGCACAAAGGGGACCCATGGCTTCTTTTTCACTGTTGTCCCTAATTATGTTCTTTCTCATTAAAATAACAAGGACCATGTCTGCTAGAAACACTGGCACATGTTTTTACTTTTCTGGGCCGATGGAAACCACATGTAGAATCCATTCCTTCCTTTTTTCCCTCCAAAATGCAAATGGAAGAGCTGGTCCAGGGGGTCCCCTGTTGCCCAGCCCTGAATAGAGGCTTGGGGAAGCCCCCTACTCCCACGCCAAGACGTGACTCGCGCTTCTCCAGGCACTTTGCACCAGCCCTACCAGGGAGCACGGCCCCCGCACACATGGCCCCGCTCCCCACATCTCCCTCTGCTTGCTGGCACTGTGCACTCCCATGGCGGGCATAACCCAGGCAGAGCTGAGTGGTTATTTATAAACTTTCCTGAATGCCAAAGCGCTAGGAACAATCCATTCCCCCGTTCGCAGGAACATACTTTCAGCATAACTCATCACTTTGAAGATGGGTCCAAACTTTTGTTCACATTTATTGACAGGAAGTTGTTTTTCAAAGCTCAAGTCAGCAGCAGGCCCCGGGCCAAGAGGCTCCGCCACCTTCTCAAGCTGGCGCAGCTCTGAGGGCCCATAAATTGTGTTAGCCTCCCACCCACCTCTCTCTCTCCCTTTTTCCGCTAGAATTTGCCCAGAGGTTGAACATTACTTTTTCCCTTTGTAAAGTTTCTTGCTTCTTAAACTTTTTCTTTCTTTCCTTTTTCTTTTTTTTCTTTCTTTCCTTTTTCTTTTTTTTCTTTCTTTCTTTTTCTTTTTTTATAAGAGAAAATCACCTATTGGAAGTGCTAAGAGGTTCTCTTCCTCTCTGAAATTCGAACCTTTTATGGTGCTCTTGAACTTCCTCTTTCCCTCATAAGCCACTCTGGGCGCTCCTCACTGCATGAACTTTCTCTGCCAAGGGTCCTCCTTCTCATCCCCCTACTTGAGCCTTGAAGCAAGAATGTCCTCCCGGCTCTAAGAGCTCTGCCTCTCCCCAGACCTCTCTCCCCTCAACTGGGAATCAGGAATTCTAGGGCAGGTTGTCCCAAGGCCACCAGGCAGGAGGACTCAGTGACATGGGGTCTCCTGTGGTTTCTTAGCTCTCTCCTCACCCCACACATTTGCCCTTTGGGACCGACCTGGGTGTCCATGACTTATACATCTAATGCTCCCCCAACATCCCACTAATGTTCCCAAATTGTCCTGCCCCCAGTAGGGCCCCTCCATTCCCCTTTAAATAGACTCTCCTCCCTGCAGCCCTGAGCGCCTCCAGTTACCCCAGCCAGGGACCTGGGGGTCACCCCAGACCTCTCACAGATTCCTGCCCCTGGTTGGGCACCGAACCCTAAGTGTTTCTGAACCAAATTCCTCTTCCTACCCCCTCATCACTGCCTAGTTTCAGGCTCTGCTCTATTTTCGGGGTCACTCCCAGACTTCGGCAGGCCGACTCCTCTGTGTCTCAGATGCCTTTTCTGTAAATCGGGGCAATGTCAGTGCTCACCCCACTGTGTGGTGACAAGCATTTCATGGGCTCCTGTTTGCGAAGCAGGCAGGACGGCTCTGGGCATCCTAAGTGCCACAGGTTGTCCTGTTGCCGCTTTTCTTGAGTCTCTGGGTCACCCTCTCACTCTGAGTCTGTCCACTCCTTACACAGCACCGAGAGGACCTTGAAACAATGCACAGCACATTCTGCCATGGCTGTGCTTGAACCCCGTGCCCTCCTCACTTCCCCGTGGGATCCCCCATCCCTGGCTCTGCCTGTCTGCCTCCTGTGCCCCGCTGTGTCCAGGGGCTCTGCCCTTTGGAGTTGGCCTTGTTCCTTTCCGTTTCTTCCCTGGTCATTCCCTCCCTATCCTTCCCTGTGAGCCCCTCTGAAAGGTGTTCCTGACCCTCCATTGTCCCCTCTACCCTGTCCTGGCTCAGAGGCCCCTGCCTACCCCCACACAGGCATGCCATGTACTCTGCCATGAAAGCTGCAATTCTTTCTCACGGTCTCTGTGTTTGCCTGTGTTTGGAGACAGGGTCTGTGCCTCAGGTATCTCTGGGCCCATGGTGCCCAACACAGATTATGGCCATAGTAAATAAATGCTCATCTAAAACGTGTGAATGACAAAGACCAGGAGACAGACCATGGCGCATGTGTGAGTTAGGAACTCCCCATGACGTCACCTGTTTGTCTAATTTTGTCTAGTGATGGGTCAATCCATTTTTTGGTTTTTAACCTTGATAAGAGCCCAAACACCAAAATGAACTGTCTGTACTGATAGGATTTGAAACTTTTCAAACCCAGGAAGCATTGGAAGCTCACACTTTTAGTGGACCCAGGGAGGAGTAGGGAGAGAGAGACATGACGGAAAAAGGTGAACTTTGTCTTGGAGGAAATAGGAAATGCAGCAGCGCGTGGGGGAGCCTCAGGGACCCAGGTGTGGAAGAGACTGCATGAGGCTTGGATCGGCAGGGGGTGCTGCCCCGTCTGGGTCTGCCCCGTGTGGATCTGCCTGGGAGTCCTGAAGTCCTTGCTGCTGGAGAAAAGGGGTTATTCAGGAGCTGGTGGCCTTGGAGCAGTGAGGCCAGATTGCAGGCACTAGGCACGGCCAGAGCTGGGAGGGCTTTGCCCTTCCTGAGGCTTTGTGCCTTTGTTTTCAAATACAAGCAATAAGACTCTGGGCTGTTCAGAGCCCTCACAGGAGCCCCTCAGATTGGGAAAGGAAGAGCTGCCGGAGGCCACGGATACTAACCCAAGCTAGCTGATGCCTAACTACCCACCTGCATTTCAGTTTGTTTGTGTGGGAAGTGATGGCTGGACCGGATGGTTTCTGGCGCCTTGTGGGGGTGCCTGGCCAGCTGCAAGACAGGGCTCCAGGCCTGCAGAGCCTGCGGATGTCCCCACCAATGCTGTAGCGATGGGCTGCCATGGATGCTGAGGCAGCGCCCGCGATGAGAGCCTGGGGGTCGGCCTCCTTGGGGTAGCCTGGCATCTGCCAGCCCTGAGTGGCAAGAATGTGCAGTGGGCTGGCCCTGTACCCCACTACTCTTCTGTCCCCACTGTCCCCCACCTGCCTCCTGCTGGGGGTCTCGAGGCTCAGCAGGGGGGCTGACGGCCTCCGCAGGGCCCCCTCCTGCGCTCTCACACCGGGGGCTTCTCTGCTCCTCTTTTCCTAGTGCGCAGCGTCCTGCTCTCTGGTCCCTTTCATCGCGTTGGGGGGTGTTCCCTCCACATTCTCAGGTGGAAGTGTTTAAGGCCAGTCCCACAGCCACCCCTCTGGATCTCCCCCACCCCAGTGCGGTGCCCCCTGCAAATGGGGTCCACATGTACAGCAAAGCAGGATGAGACAGGCCCCGCCTGCCAAGAATGTGGCGCAGCCTCCCGGGCGAGGGACGTTGAAGGGAGCAATGCGCACAGGACAACGTCCTCCTCTGCCTGGAGTTCCGTGGAGGAGACCTCCTTGGAGTGGGAGGCTCCGCAGGCCACCAGATGCCGAGGAGGGCGCTGGGAAGCCGGGAGGAGGTGGTGGGACGTGGGTGGGGTGGGGGCTCCCTGCTGGGGCATCCGGTCCTGTCCCGGGGGCTGCGGGAGTGGTCCCACCATGGTGGTCTCACCTTGGCCCAAATAGAGGTGTCACCCAGGCCTTGCTGGGGAACATGGAACTCGGGGTCCTTGGGATACCGCGGTAGGTCCACGTTTCCCTGAGTCCATCGGCAGGCGTGGGCACCACCTTCTTCTTTTTTTCTTTTTCTTTTTTTGTTTTAGACTCCAACTGGACTTTATTTGACACAGAATACGATATGGCTACAGAAACAGCAAACTGAAAAAACAAAGCAGAAGAAACACGGTTCCATCTAATCTGTCATTAGGTAACAGCAGGGAAAGTCATTACATGAATAACAAAACAATTAAGCTTGATGGAAGAAGTCTTTTCCTAGTGCCCATACTTTTGGAATTCCCACTCTCTGTTGTCCAATGGACACACCTGTCCTGTTTTGAGCCAGCGAGAGATGCAGTGGAATGAAAAGCATGATTACAGACTCCCCATGCGACGGTACATTCTTCTGAAGTAGCGGACGCCTGGTTAGCTTGACATTCTATACAAAGATCCATAATGTGGTTCCTGCAGATGGCACAGTTATCAACCACAATATCCCAGGCCCAGAGGGCTATTGTATTCCACTTTTTCACTTCAAAGCGCTTCTTGTCCGCGCCGCTGTTGGTGCCGCTCGGGGTATCCACATCCCTCGCTGCCGGCACCGCCTTTTTCTTCCTCTCGCCTTCTGCCTGGCTTTCTCTTGAGATGACTTTAGAAATGTACACTCTTGAGAACACTGTATGGTCACTTCCCTTTGAGCCTCATGATGACCTCAGAGAATGAACGCTTCCCCCGACGCTGGAGGGCTCCGGTGGTTAAAGCAGTCCCTGGGTCGCGCCTGCCTGGTCCCCTGTGTGGTTCCTCATTTACTTCCCCCTCCTCACTGCCATGTCCATCTCACAGACCGTTTTCTTTCTTTTTTTTTTTTTTTACTGGTAGTTCCAGATTGGGGGGCAGGAGGCGGTGATTTGGGTGTGAAAATCCGCTGAGCTGGGATTGAACATGATGGGGCTGGAGACTCTCAAATGGGACAGTGGCTCATCCTAGCTTAGGCCCCAGGACAGAGCTCAGCTCACACCTGCCCCCAGCACCCAGCACCCAGCACCGTGCCCCACTCCAGGTAGCATAGCACCCCCAGCACTTACCCCATGGAGGGTGGGAAGACAGGTGAATTAGTGTACAAAGGAATAAGGAGGAGTCCCGTTCAGTGGAGAGCAGGCTGTGTACTGCCCCGCCCTGGAGAAGGGCTGCACAGGCCTGTTCTGGCCACTCCATGCTACAATCTCAGGGCTGCCTGCCCATTCCTAACATGTTAGACTCACTGCTCTTGCATCGTGCCCTAACCTCCAAGGAAAACCAGGCAGCAACCACAGTGCCGGTTCTATGGACCCTCCTGGATCAGGCCCACGCGGTTCCTGCCCCTCAGGCTGCAGATCTGTGGTTCTATCCCCAGCTCACCTGTCCCTGCCCGTCCGTGGTCTGACTTCTGCTTCTGGGCTTCTGCTCCTCTCTCAGGCCTTGCCCTGCGAGCCGCTTTGCTCTGGTGGGTCTCTGAGAGGAACCCCTGCCCCTGGTCCAGTGTGGAACGAGGAGGCTGGCACCCAGCGCTTTCCCGCAGCTCACTTCCTGTCTATGGGACGACAGGAAGTTCTTCATGGGGAAAGCCAGGAAGCCAAGACTCACATAGCAAAGCCTCCGTTTGCAAGGCGGTGTTAGCCCTTCCTCCTTGAGGGGCAATTTCAGTCAGTGCATCACTCCAAATGGGCTTGGTAACACTGAGTTTATGGTACAATGAAAATCACTCTTGCCAAGAGAACAAATGCAGATGAAAGGCAGGGTGAGTCACACGGGCTCTCCATGTCCCTGGCAGCAGCAAGACACGTCTTGCTGCACCCCTAGCAGCCTTTGACACAGGAGCCAGCCACAGACAGTGCTGGACTCCAGCACGTTGCTCCAGTTTCTCCAGGCCGCACCTTCTAGGACCCACTTTCCGATGCCTGGACATCTCATTGCTCTTTTCTGGTTTACTTCCAAGCTCTGGGGAATCTACCCTTGGCTAGCATCACTCAGAAATTGCACAACTACCATTTTAAGACAAGATTTTAAGAGCTGTTTAATTTAACTTTTAATGTTGCTTAAGCTCCTATAGGTAGTGTCTGGGACAGTGTAGCAGCAGGAGAGCAAATTCTGGCACCTACCCTTGTAAGAATTTATGAACAGTGTTTTCTGCTAAAAATAGTAAAGTTCTAGTTCTGCTGACTGCATAACATTGAGCAGGGCAAGCCACTTGCTTAATCTCCTCAGTCTCATTTTTCTTTTTTTCATTTGTAAGAGGTGGACACTCAACTTTCATAAGATAAGTGGCATGAAAATGTTCTTTGAGCTGTAAAAATATTGGCTGATTTACAAATGATTGTTTTGACCAAGGTATTGGAAAGAACTTTTGCTAGAAGACAGTGAGTGCTTCCACAGGCACTAACCTCTCTGGTGTTTTGAAAATGCTCCAAAGGGCAAATTCTAGCAGTGTGAAAGATTTGAGAGACTGCTACCTCGCTAGTTGTTCTATTTCCTCATTATTATTTTTACCACTGACAGGCATAAAGAGATTATTTCTCCCATATACCCATCCCTTTTTCAGGAATTAAAACTATAGAGAAGCTCAGTGGCAAGACTGGGGCACGGGAGCCAGGGAATGGGATGAGAAATGTTCCTTGCAATGCCAGAGGCCCTTTCCCAAAGTCACACATTTTCATGAATAAACTAGGGATGAGTTAAGCTGCATATTAGTGTTGGATTTATAATGTATGAAATAGTTTATTGTAAATGTTTATTTTAAACCTCAGTTTTCAGCAGTCTGATGAACCAAATACCCTGAGAGACATCTTGATATAAAATGTCTAGGGATGTTGGCTAAAATACAGCAAGTATAATAAACATGGCTCATGAAAAAATAAGGGAAATCCCTTGTAGAGGCCCAAACCAAAGAGGGAACAGAAGCCAGAAATATAAGATAACTGATACTAGGGCTATGCTGGGGGAAGGCATGGGATGGCAAAGGTGGGAGTTGAGGTTACCTTGTATGTCTTTTTAACTAATAAATTTTTGGATTTTGATGGCCATGCAGAAATAGGAAATGAATCTTTGAGCCCATAAGAGGCTGGAAATTAGAACTGAGATTACTATACATTAGTCTTTTTAACTAATGAATTTTTGGATTTTAATGGCCATGCAGAAATAGGAAATGAATCTTTGAGCCCATAAGAGGCTGGAAATTAGAACTGAGATTCCTATACAAGAGTTGTCCCCTGCCCATGAAGAATTACACTTCCAGTGAAAAGGTGGACCAGAAGAACAATCCAGCCATTGGCACAGGGAAATAACAGAAAGCCTGTCAACTTTGGCCTGATTCTGAGTAGGAGAAAATGGTTGCCTTTGAGAATTTGTATGTAGTGGCTGTCCTCAGGTGTATTTGGGGTGTGAATTTATACTATCTGAGTGGCATGGAGCCCCCAATCTGAGCAATTTAGATAAAATTAACCCTGGAGCACCTGGCAGGAGAAAGCACAAAATCTCTGTGGATGTACACAAATAATTCCTACAGAAAAACTGCAATGAAGATGAGCTCACAATCCAAAAGTGCCAATCCAAGGGAGAAAAATAAATTCTGAGCAAGTTCAAAGATATAACAAACAGTGGGATTAAATTCCTAAGAGCTTCAGGCAACAATATTATCAAAATAAAGATTGTGAAATAGAATTAAAGACACAATGGAAAATTTAAAAAAAGAGAAAACAGCAAGCTGCCACCAAGGGAAGACAAAAGACAGGGAAGATTTGAAAAGAACAAAAGGAAATGTGTAGGAATAAAAAATATAGTGATTGAAATGTAACTAAATCTTTAATGATTAGGTTAAAAAGCAAATTAGACATAAGTAAAAGGAGAATTCGTTAAGTGGAAAATCACTGTGAGCACATGGAAATGAAGAGATAGAAAATTTGGAAGCAAGATTAATAAATATGGAGAATAGGACAAGAAGGTCTAATAGAAGCACAATAGGAGTTAAAGATGGAGAGAAAGGAGAGAATGAGAGTGAGCCAATATTGAAAGAGATGGTGACTGAGAATTTTCAAAATTGAGAACAGTTCTGAGTTCTCAGATTCAAGGAAAGTGTAGTCCTAAGTATTAGGATAGATAAAAGGAAATGCATCCCTGGATAGATTAGAGTAGGCTATGTAAGAATGCAAAGTACAAAGATAATACCTTAACAGTAGCCAGAAATATAAGATGACCTATGAAGGAATGACAATTAATTTGGCTGCCACTTGTCAATGATGACCAAAGGACAGTGGAATTATATCTTCAAAGTGTTGAGAGAAAATATAATTTTCTACCTAACTAAACTGTCATACAAGAATTAGGGAGAAAGGACGAAAAACAAAGCACTAAGGAATTTATAACTAACAGAGTCCCACCTAAATAACTTCCAGGAATGCACTTTATCAAGGAGAAAACTGAATCCAGAATGAAGAAGTGAACTGAAAGCAGAATGGTGAGCGAATAAATTAGTAAACATATGGATAAATTGGAACAGGATTGACAATGGATGACAACAATAATAGTAATGACATTTCACATGTATAAAAACATGTAGGACCTGAAATACTGGATTAAGTATCATGTAAGTCAGGAGGAGAATGACCCAAGTCCCCTAATTATATGTAAGGTGGGAGGATAATAATCTAGAATTCCAAAATCATTGAATGATCGCATGAACAATTGAGTTAACTTGAGATCTTGGAATGCTGAGTACACATGTTAAAATTTTAGTCATGACTGCTGGGAGTTGTGGGGCATGGTAAAAGTAGAATTTGCAATTTTCAAAACAGTAAAGGAAAAATGAAAAAAGAAACTCTCTAATCCTATTGAACAAGGCAGCAAATGTTTTCTGTAAATGACCGGGTAGTACATATTTTTGATTTTGTGTGCCATATCATCTCTATTGTATCTATTCAACTCTGCTATTGTAGTGCAAAACCAACCATAGAGAAAATTTAAACAAATGAGCATGGTGGTGCACTCCAATTCAACTTAATTTATAAAAACAGCAAATGAACTGGATTTGGCCTGAAGGGTATAATTTACCAATCCCTGCTATAGAAGATAGGAAAAGAAGTAAAAGCTAGAAAGATGGAAAGCACAAATTAAGATGGTAGAAACAATTCCAAATGGGTTAGTAACTACAAGAAATGTAAACAAATTGAGTTTGCTGAATAAAACCAGAGACTGACAGATTAAATAAAGAAAAAAATGACTTTATGGTTTTAACAAGACCAATTCTTCAGCAATATGGAAAACAGAAAGGTGTAAAGTAAAAGTGGGGAAATAGATGTGCCAGACAAAGATCGATGAAAAGAAAAGTTATTAACTACATTAAAACACAAAAAAGGTCTTAAAGTAAAAAAGCATTAGTCATGTCTAAAAGGATTATTATAAAATGGCAAAAAAACCCAGAATTCACTAGGAGAAATTTATAAACTTATATACCCCTAAAAATATGGCCTCAAAATACATAAAGCAAAATTTGACGGAATTACAAGGAGAGATTTATAAGTCTACCCTTATAGTGTAACAAAGTAAGTGTATGGATTTTTAAAATACAAATTAAGAATTTATATCTAATGGCACATAGAATGTTATACCTAAAAATTAATAATGCATATTATTTTCAAGTACACATGCAACAGTTATTATAATCACATATTAGGTCATAAAATACAATTCAACAAATATTAACAAAATGGGATCATGCAGGCCATGTTCTCTCTCCACTATATATTGTTGAAGTAAAAAAATTGAATGAAGTTATACATTTGGATGTTTTAAAGCTTATTTATAAATAAGTCATGATCCAAAGAAGAAATCATAATAAAAATAAGACTATATTATGAGCTGAATGATAATAAAAATGCCATACATCCACACTTGTGGAATGCTGTTACAGTAGTACTTAGAACAAAATTTATAGCCCTAAATGCATTCATTAGAAAAGAAAAAAGACTGGATACTATTAATCTAATAGAAATTAAAAGAACATGGGATAGGAGGCAGAACTAGCTTGCAGTTCCAGTTCGGATGGACAGAGCAGGGTGTGGAGACTCAGATCATCAACTTTTGCTCCAAAACGACTGTGGCAGGAATATACCAGGAAAGCCAAGAGAGTCCACATACCCTCTGATGGAATTGGATTGCTCCTGTGGGATCTGGGAGACAGCCCATATACTGTGAGTGTCCAAGCTGTGACAGAGGAAAAGTGGGATTACCTGCCCCTGAACACACACCCTCACTGGGGAACCGAAGGTCTAGATCAGGGGAGAAGGATTTGACCTCACCTGGAGCTGAGTCAACTTGGAGAGCCAAGTGAAATACAGGGGTAGAGGAAGCAGTGGGAAAAGCCCTTTGGGCTCTCTGGGGTCCCCAGGGAAGCCATTTCTTACTTTTCTCACAGGTGTCCTTGGGGAGGCTGCCAGAGGAACTGGGAAAAGACCACAGGGAGAAGGAAACCTCCGGCTGAACTTTGTAACAATTCCAACCAAATGTGAAGTCTCCTGGCCAGAACTCAGGGAAGGGCATGAATCCATGTGCAGATGCGACAGGTGGGGAGGTGTGAAAATCCTACTTGCTTTCTCATCTGGGAAGTTGGTAGCCTGGGGCAATACAATTTTTCAGCCCCGCTGCTCACTGCCTGGAAACAAACTCAGTGCTGTTGGGGGTGGGGCACAGGGGGAGTGAGATTGGCCTTTTGGGTTGTGTGGGAGCTGGGTGAGGCCTGTAACTGCCAGCTATCCCTCACTTCCCTGCCAACTTTGATGACACAGCAGAGGCAGCCATAATCTTCCTGGGAACATAACTCCATTGACCTGGGACCAACACCCATAACCCTGCAGCAGCAGCAGTAAGCTCTGCCCAAGGAGAGTCTGAACTTAGACACATCTAACCTTGCCTCAACCCGATGGTCCTTCTCTACCCACCCTGGTAGCTGAAGACAAAGGGCATATCATTCTCTCGGGACTTCTAGGGCCCCACCCACAGCCTAGTTCCTCCCTGTACTACCACAGCTGATGCTCTCTTGAAAGTGCTACCTCCTAGCAAGAGGCCAACTAGCACAAAAATAGTGCATTAAGTAACTAAAACTAAGGACCCTCAGAGAGTCCATTTCACTCCCCTGCCACCTCCACCGGAGCACTCTCATAGTTGAGAGACCTGAAGATGGTTCACACTGTCTGAGCAGACAACCCCCAGTACCAGCCTGGAGCCTGGTAGCCCTGCTGGGTGACTTAGATCCAGAAGAGAAATAGCAATAACTATGGTTTGGCTCTCAGGAAGCCACATCACTAGGAAAAAGGGGAGAGTATTGCATCATGGGGACACCCTGTGGGACAAAAGAATCTGAACAGCAGCCTTGAGCTCCGGATCTTCTCTGTGACATAGCCTGCCCACATGAGAAGGAACCAGAAAAAACAATTCTGGTAATGTGACAAAACAAGATTCTTTAACACTCCCCCAAAAAATCACACTAGCTCACCAGCAGTAGATCCAAACCAAGAAGAAATTCCTGATTTACCTGAAAAAGAATTCTGAAGGTTGATTATTAAGCTAATCAAAGAGGCACCAGAGAAAGGTGAAGTCCAATTTAAGGACTTAAAAAAAAAAAAGAGATACAAGATATGAGGGGAGAAATCTCCAGTGAAATAGATAGCATAAATACAAAAAATCACAACTTCAGGAAATAAAGGACACACTTAGAGAAATACAAAATGTACTGAAAAGTCTCATCAATAGAATCAAAGAAGCAGAAGAAAGAACTTCAGAGTTCAAAGACAAGGTTTTCAAATTAACCCAATCCAATGAAGACAAAGAAAAAAGAATAAAAAAAATGAGCAAAGTCTCCAGGAAGTTTGGGATTATGGTAAACAATAAAACAAGAATAATTGGTGTGTTCCTGAAGAAGAAGATAAATGTAAAAGTCTGGAAAACATATTGGGGGAATTATCGAGAAAAACATCCCTGCCCTTGCTAGAGACCTAGACATCCAAACACAAGAAGTTCAAAGAACACCTGGGAAATTTGTTGCAAAAAGATCATTGCCCAGGCACATTGCCATTAGGTTATCTAAAGTCAAGATGAGGAGAGAATCTTAAGAGCTGTGAGATAACCTATTAAAAAAAAAACGATCAGATGAACAGCAGATTTCTCGGCAGAAACACTACAAGCTAGAAGGAATTGGGGCCCTATCTTCAGCCTCTTTAAACAAAACAATTATCAGCCAAGAATTTTGTATCCAGTGAAATTAAGCTTCATAAATGAAGGAAAGATACAGTCTTTTTCAGACAAACAAATGCTTAGAGAATTTGCCATGACCAAGCCAGCACTACAAGAACTGCTAAAAGAAGCTCTGAATCTTGAAACAAATCCTGGAAACACATCAAAACAGGACCTTTTAAAAGTATAACTTTCACATGACGTATAAAATGGAAGTATAATAAAATAACCCCAAGGTATACAGGCAAGAAATAACACAATGAATGGCATAGTACCTCGCATCTCAGTGCTAATATTGAATGTAAATGGCCTAAATGCTCCACTTAAAAGATACAGAATTGCAGAATAAATAAGAATTCACCAACAACTATCTGCTGCCTTCAAGAGACCCACCTAACACATAAGGACTCATATAAACATAAGGTAAAGGGGTGGAAAAAGACATTCCATGCAAATGCACACCAAAGTGAGCAGGAATAGCTATTCTTGTATTGACAAAACAAACTTTAAAGGAACAGTAGTTTAAAAAGACAAAAAGGGACATTATATAATGATAAAAGTCCTTGTCCAACAGGAAAATATCACAATCCTAAATATATATGCACCCAACACTGGAGCTCCCAAATTTATAAAACAATTACTACTTGACCCAAAAAATCAGATAGACAGCAACATGATAATAGTGGGGGACTTCAGTACTCCACTGACAGCACTAGAGAGTTCATCAAGACAGAAAGTCAACAAAGAAACAATGGATTTAAACTATACCTTGGAACAAATGGACTTAACAGATATTTACAGAACATTCTACTCAACAACTACAAAATGTACATTCTATTCATCAGCACATGGAACTTTCTCCAAGACAGACCATATAATAGACCACAAAACAAGTCAATGTGTTTAAGGAAACTGAACACATTGTGTATACTGAGAGAGTATATCAAGTACTCTCTCAGACCACAGTGGAATAAAACTGGAAATCTACTCCAAAGGAACCTTCAAAACCATGCAAATACCTGGAAATTAAGTAACCTGCTCCTGAATGATCACTGGGTCAACAATGAAATCAAGATGGACATTTAAACATTCTTTGAGCTGAATAACACTGACACAACCTATCAAAACCTCTTGGACACAGCAAAGATGATACTAAGAGGAAAATTCATAGCCTTAAATCTCTTCATTAAAGAGTCTGAAAGAGCACAAATAAACAATTTAAGGTCACACCTCAAGGAACTAGAGGAACAAGAACAAACCAAACTTAAATTGAGCAGAAGACAGGAAATAATCAAGATCAGAGCATAACTAAATGAAATTGAAACAAACAGAAAACAATACAAAAGATAAATGAAACAAAAAGCTGGTTCTTTGAAAAGATAAATAAAATTGATAGACCATTAGCAAGATTAACTAAGAAAAAAGAAGAGAGTAGATCCAAATAAGCTCAATTAGAAATGAAATGGTCAAGGCTCCTATGAACACCTTTATGCACATAAACTGGAAAGCCTAGAGGAGATGAATAAATTCCTGGAAAGATACAACCGTCCTGGCTTAAATGAGGAAGAATTAGAAACCCTGAACAGACCAATAACAAGCAGTGAGATTGAAATGGTAATAAAAAAGTTACCAACCAAAAAAAGTCCAGGACCAGACAGATTCACCCCTGAATTCTACCAGACATGCAAAGAAGAATTGGTACCAATCCTATTGACACTATTCCATAAGATAGAGAAAAAGAGAATCCTTCTTAAATCATTTTATGAAGCTAGTATCACCCTAATACTCAAACCAGGAAAGGACATAATAGAAAAAGAAAATTACAGACCAATATCCCTGATGAACATAGATGCAAAATCCTTAACAAAATACTAGCTAACCAAATTCAAAAGCATAACAAAAAGATAATCCACCGTGATCAAGTGGATTTCATACCAGGGAGGCAGGGATGGTTTAACATATGCAAGTCAATAAATGTAATACACCACATAAACAGAATTAAAAACAAAAATTACATGATTATCTCAGTAGATGGAGAAAAAGCACTTGACAAAATCCAGCATTTCTTTATGTTTAAAACCATCAGAAAAATCAGCATACAAGGGACAAACTTCAATGTAATAAGAGCCATCCATGACAAACCCACAGCCAACATAATACTGACTGGGGACAAGTTGAAAGCATTCCCTCTGAGAACTGGAAAAACACAAGGATGCCCACACTCACCACTTCTACTCAACATGGTACTGTAAGTCCTAGCCAGAGCAATCAGACAAGAGAAAGAAATAAAGGGCATCCAAGTTGGTAAGGAGGAAGTCAAACTGTTGCTGTTTGCTAATGATATGACCATATATCTAGAATATCCTAAAGTCTCCTCCACAAAGCTCCTAGAACTGATAAATGAATTCAACAAAGTTTCAGGATACAAAATCAATGTATACAAATCAGGAGCTCTGCTATACACCAATAGTGACCGAGCTGAGAATGAAATCAAGAACTCAACCCCTCTTACAATAGCTATAAAAAAATACTTAGGAATATACCTTACTAAGGAGGTGAAAGACTCCTACAAGGAAAACTACAAAACACTGCTGAAAGAAATCATAGATAACACAAACAAATGGAAACACATCCAATATTTATGGATGGGTAGAATCAATATTGTGAAAATGACCATACAGCCAAAAGCAATCTCTAAATTTAATACAATTTCCATCAAAATACCACTATCATTCTTCACAGAACTAGAAATAAAATAATCCTAAAGTTCATATGGAACCAAAAAAAAGCCTGCATAACCAAAGCAAGACTAAGCAAAAAAACAAATCTGGAGACATCACATTACCTGATTTCAAACTATACTATAAGGCTATAGTCACCAAGACAGCATGATACTAGTATTAAAAATAGGCACATAGACCAATGGAACAAAATAGAGAACCCAGAAATAAACCCAAATACTTATAGCCAACTGATCTTCAAAAAAGCAAACATAAAATGGGGAAAGGATACTCTTCAACAAACGGTGCTGGGATAATTGGCAAGCCACATGTAGAAGAATGAAACTGGATCCTCATATTTCACTTTATACAAAAATTAACTCAAGGTGGATTAAGAACTTAAATTTAAGACCTGAAACTATAACAATTCTAGAAGATAACATCAGAAAACCCTTCTAGACATTACCTTAGGCAAAGATTTCATGAGCAAGAACCCAAAAGCAAACACAAGAAAAAGATAAATAGGTGGGACTTAATTAAACTAAAAAGCTTTTTCACTGCAAAAGGAACAGTCAGAAGAGTAAACAAACAACCCACAGAGTGGGAGAAAATCTTTCCAATCTGTACATCCAACAAAGGACTAGTATCCAGAATCTACAAGAAATGCAAACAAATTAGCAAGAAAAAAACAAACAATCCCATCAAAAACTGGGCTAAGGACATGGACAGACAATTCTCCAAAGAAGATGTACAAATGGCCAACAAACATATGAAAAAATGCTCAACATCACTAATGATCAGGGAAATGCAAATCATAACCACAGTGTGATACCACCTTACTCCCACAAGAATGGTCATAATAAAAAAAATAATAGATGTTGGTGTGGATGCAGTGAAAAGGAAACACTTCTACACTGCTGGTGGTAGTGTAAACTAGTACAACCATTATAGAAAACAGTGTGGAGATTTCTTAAAGAACTAAAAGTAGAACTACCATTTGATCCAGCAACCCCACTACTGGGTACTGGTACTACCCAGAGGAAAACTGGTACTACCCAGAGGAAAACAAGCTGTTATACAAAAAAGATACTTGCACATGGATGTTTATAGCAGCACAATTTGCAATTGCAAAAATATGGAACCAGCTCAAATGCCCATTAATCAACAGGTGGATAAAAAACTAGAACTGTATATATATCTAGAACTGTATATATACTATATATTTATACAAATTTAGAATTTTGCAAACATAGTTTTTCGATATTTTTCTGAGTAAATAATATAATATGAATACTTCTTCAAGAAACCCTGCGCCCGCCAGCTCCAGTGCTGGGGCCAAGGTTCCATTGTATCATATTGTGATTGTATCCTCCACTCATCCCACCAGGCTGGGGCAGGCACTTTATTGTCCTGTAGCTTCAAAGCTTTGTAGCCTAAGACTCAGGATCCCTATTCTTGAGTCTAATGTCTGGCACTTCCAGGTCCCCATCCTGCCAGAATACCAGATTCCTGTGCAGAGATCTACACACCTGCTGCTCATCTAAATCTCTGGAGTTTTCTCCAGTGAATGGTGCTCCTGCAGGATTGGTGTGTGTGCTGTCTGTTCGTGCGTCCTGGTTTGCATGACACCAGATGGATCTACCCAGCTTCTGCCCCTGCTTCCTCACAATCACTGCTCAAATGTCCATCTCATCACAGTGGTCCTACCTGACCACCTGATGTGCAATATCTGATGCAAAATGATGAAAAAGTATTTTCCCCAGCCTCTGTACTGGTAATCTGTATCAGCCTTATTCTACTCAAATTTTACACGTACTTATCAAAACCTCTCATGGGCTTTATCTATGTCTCTGTGTTTCTATGTATTCAATTGTATCTCCGAATCTGACGACGTACCTTTTTATCTTGGTGTCTATCCATCTATCTGTGCATCTATCTATATCCATCTGCATCCACCCCACCTATCCATCCACGCATTCACTCATCTACCCACACATCCATCCACTTATCCACCCATTCACTCATCTACACACACATCTGTTCACCTATCCATCCATCCATATCCATCTGCCTCTACCTCCACTCATCCATTCACCCATCCACCCAACCACCCACACAGCCATCTACCCATTCACCCATCTACCCACACATCCATCCATGTATTTATCCATCTATACATATCCATCCACACACCCACCCACCCATCCACCCATTACTCATCTATCCCCACATCCACTCACCTATCCATCCATCTATCCATATCCATTCACCTCCACCCCACTCATCTATTCACTTATCCACTCAACCACCCACACATCCATTTACCCATTCATGCATCTACCCACACCCATCCATGTATTAATCCATCTATCCATATCCATTCACATCCACCCACCCACTCACCCACCCACACATTCACCCATCCACTTATTTACCCATCCTTCATCTACCTATCCATGCGTTTGTCATTATCCATCTACATCCACCCCCACCCATCCACCCATTCACTCATCAACTGACCAATTCATCCATGTATCTATCCCTATCCATCCACATCTATCCACTCACCCACCCATTCACCCATCCACTTATTTACCCATTCTTCATCTACCTATCCATGCATTTGTCATTATCCATCCACATCCACCCACCCACCCATCTACCCATTCATGCATCTACCCACACACCTATCCATGTATTTATCCATCTATACATATTTATCCACATTTACCCACCCACTCACTCAGCCATTCATCCAACCACTCATCCATCAATCCACCAACCCACCCATCCACCCACGCACCTCTCCATCACCCATCCTCTCATTCACTCATCTACCCACCCATCCATCTACCCATTCATCAATTCACTCATCTACTCACCTATCCATATCTGTCCATCTAGCCATATCCATCCACATACCATCCACCAACTCGTCCACCCTTTCACCTATCCATTCATTTACTCACCCATCTATTCACCTATCCATGCATTTATCCATCCACATCTACCCACCCATCCGTCCACCCATCCATCCACTCATTCGCTCATCTACTCACCCACCCATCGACCTATCCCTCCATCTATTCATATCCATTCACATCTACCTATCCACCCCCCACCTACCCATCCACCCATTCATTCATCTACCCCCATTCAGTCACTTATCCATGCATCTGTCTCACTACTGTTGTATTCTAACACTTAGTACAGTGCTTGACATAGATTTGGCCAATATTTGTTATAGACAAATAAATACTAAGCTTATCTTTCTTATTTTCTCTGTTACCTAAAACAAAGTTCTTAGTGTCAATGTGATTTTAACATCCAAACAAATATGGGCACTGAGGTCACATGGTATTACCTGGTCAGAATGTACCTATCCTTGCGGCCTAGGATATGCTTTCACTCTAATATTTATAGTGTATCTTCCAGAGGAACAACACACAAAACGTATTGTGAGTAGGGTTATAAATTTGCTCATATAAGACACTAATGTGCAAATAAAATGTAGTTTATTTGCACATTAGTGTCTTATATGTAAATATAAATGTAGTTTATTTGTTCAGTAATGATTCCTTCACCACTACACTTGCTTTTCTTGCAGAGAAAAGCAAGAAAGCATTTTGCAATAATGTCAACAATCTCTCTGGTTCTCAATCTTTAGAATGTCAGAATCTGTGCCCTGCTTCTCTTTGAGTGGGCTTTGAGAGTTGAGGGCGGGGGTGTAGAGGGTCTTTGTGGGTTTCTGGGGACTTGCTGCCCTGAAAGTGTTGCTGAACAGGGTGGCATGGATCATCCCAGTTCTGCTTCTTGTCCTGGGTCACACTCCTAGTGGTCCTTGTCATCACCCCTGGCTGCCTGGGACCCGTTCTGGCTACTGCACATTGGAGGCGTTCTGCATCTGTCCCTTAAGCTTATCCCATGGCCTTTGCTGTAGGGCCATGCAGCCCCCAGAGCTCCCCAAAATGGTGGATCACTGGCTTGCAATTGAGTACTCCTCTGTTGGCCTCCACAGGCCTAGGGGACCCTAGTGTCTTTGGTGGCACAGTCACTCTGAGGAAGGCCTCTGTGCATGGACGCCACTGGGCTTACACAGGATGTGGCCACTGGTGCCAGTCAGTATGTGAGGGCACCTTCTTCAGGGGCTTCCAAGCAGGAAGGTAGGCAGAAGCCCCCATCCTTGGTATTCCCCTTGCCAACACAACCCTCTTCATGCCGGAGTTTCAGCCCACCTGATACCCACCCATTTCTATTTACTTTTCTCTTCATTCTCTTACCTGCACTTCTCCTCAGAGGACAGGGTCGTTCTCTTGCGTCTCCAGGTGGGATATAGTCTACCTTAGGCACAACTGTTTTGAAACTCCATGGACTCGCCCCCTGAGTTCTAAAGGAGATCAATTTGGGCAGTTTCTTTTCTGTCTCAACAAAATCTTGCTTTCTTCCTGCAGATACAAAATTCCTGTATTTCAAGTAGGAGATGAATATTCTATCTTTTAAAAATATCCCTTGCTATAATAATCCTAATCTCTCTCCCTTCCTCCCCAGGGCAGGAGGAGGTCAGATGTCTGGACAGGCAAGAGAAGGAAGCATGTGAATGCGTTTCCGCGGATTTCATCCTTGTCACAGCTGTGGATGAGTCTTCGACCCTAGGGAATGCATTTGAGTGTCTCGGCAGTCTGTAAGCCTTGGTGTGACAGAAGGAATTTGTTCATATTTTTCATTTCTTCTGGCAGCTTATTGAGCTCTCGTTTTTATAATTTTTCAGTTAGAAAATTATATGATTGTCAAATAAAAATAATTACTCCTTCCTTTCCAATACACTATCTCCTATTTTCTTTTCTTTTCTAATTGCTGTAGCAAGCAAATTCCAGAAGAATATTTAATAACAACAGTGGGGGTAGCTTTGTTTTATTTCTTACTATAATGGGAATAGCTCTAGTGCTTCATCATTAATCAAAACATTGGCTAATATATTAAATAATAAAAAGGTTTTATTTTTCTCCAGTCACAAGCTGAATGGTGGCATATATCTTAATAGCATCTTGGGCAGATTCCTCAACTTCCTGGTCAGTTGGTTATTTAAATCTACAGTTTGTATCTCCAGCCTCCTCTTGCCCTATTAAAGTTCCCTGCATCCTCCCCCCCAACTTACCCTTGTTGTGATCTGAGGGTCTTGAAGTGAGGAGGGGCTTGGTCTGATGTTCTACTCTTCTGCCCCAACTCCTTCTTCCTGGAATGCCCACGGGGCAGCATGTCTGCCTTCTCCTTCCTTGCCAAAGTTTAACCTCTATGCTCTGTGGGGTATGGGGGGAAGGGACAGCAAGGTGCAGATGTTGCTTTTTTAACCGGTCATCCGACTACAATCTATTCTTTTGCTTGGTTGCAGCTCTGATCACATTAGTCACTGATATCCCATGCAGCAGGTGAACAAATGGCTCTTTTTCCTTGCTAGGTATTTGCAAGTTCTTGGGGCCAACCTGCTGCAATGTTCTCTGACATGGGAGCCACATCTCTGGCTTGGTGTTTTCATAGATTTGCAAGGTTTAGTAAATAAAATACAGGATACCTAGTTACATTTCAATTTCAGATAAATGATTAATACTTTTTTTTGAGACAGAGTCTTACTATGTCACCCAGGTTGGAGTGCAGTGGCGCGATCTCAGCTCACTGCAACCTCTGCCGCTCAGGTTCAAGTGATTCTCCTACCTCAGCCTCCCAAGTAGGTGGGATTATAGGTGCACACCACCGTACCTGGCTAATTTTTGTATTTTTAGTAGAGATGGGGTTTCACCATCTTGGCCAGGCTGGTCTTGAACTTCTGACCTCGTGATCCACCCGCCTTGATCTCCCAAAGTGTTGGGATTACAGGCGTAAGCCACTGTGCCTGGCCAATACTTTTTTTAGTGTATGTCCCGTGCAATATTTGGGACATACTTGTAGTCAAAAAGTTATTTGTTATTTACCTGAGATTCAAATCTAACTGGTGTCCTGTATTTAATCTGACAACCTCATCTTTTTTTTTCACCAGCTCTTTCCAGCAAGCTTCCCTCTGGGTGAGCTCTGGCAACATGGTTCTTGACCTAGGAGGTGTGTTTTCTTGCTGCATGACCCACCTCACCTCTCTTGCATGACTTTCTGGCTCTGTTCTTCTTCTTCTTAGATATGAGCAGACCTGACCATCACATTCCAAGTAGCAGTGGAACCGGGTAATAACATGTGATCTTCCCTGCATGTAAGCAACCCCAATCTTGGAGTGTGTGCGTGTGTGTGTACACATATACAATGAAGAGTGCATCCTGAATATTATCAAAAGCCTTTTGGCATCTATTGAGATGATCATATGGTTTTTATCCTTTTTCCAATTGACAAGATTTATATTCATAGATGTCTTACATTGCATTCCTGGAATAATCTTTACTTGGCCATGGTGTATTTTTTCCTTTATAGAGCACTGGTCTTCCTTCCCTAGTTTTTTTTTTTTTTTTTTTTTTTTTTTTTTTTTTTTTTTTGAGACAGAGTCTCGCTCTGTTGCCCAGGCTGGAGTGCAGTGGCATGATCTCAGCTCACTGCAAGCTCCACCTCCCAGGTTTACGCCATTCTCCTGCCTCAGCCTCCCGAGTAGCTGGGACTACAGGCGCCTACTACCTCGCCCGGCTAGTTTTTTTTTGTATTTTTTAGTAGAGACGGGGTTTCACCGTGTTAGCCAGGATGGTCTCGATCTCCTGACCTCGTGATCCGCCCGTCTCTGCCTCCCTTCCCTAGTTTTTAATAGAAGAATTTGCTGTATGTATTTATAAAAGAGAACGCTAGAGAAATAATTATGCTTGGTTCTAAAATGAATTGTAAACATTTCTATTTATTTCATCAATTAATTTTTTTTGCTATTCTTCAAAAGATTTCATTTGGTGCACTGGTCCTGTGTTATTTGAAAGCTTAAAATAATTTGCCAGTAAGATAATCTTCATGGGGTACCTTTTTAAGAGGCAGACTTTTTTCTCTCTCAACTTCTCCCTTCATCATTATTCTAGCCAAACTGCTGGAGAGAGGACAGCTTGTTTCATGGGCCCCAGTCCCGTGAGCACCAGGCTATTGTTCTTTTTCAATCCTCCCTTGCTGTATGAGTCTGTTTTCACCCTGCTGATAAAGACATACCTGAGACTAGTTAATTTATACAGAAAAAGTGTTTAATGGACTTACAGTTCCACATGGCTGAGGAAGCCTCACAATCATGGCAGAAGGCAAGGAGGAGCAAGTCACATCCTACATGGATAGCAGCAGGCAAAGAGAGAGCTTGTGCAGGGAGACTCCCCCTTATAAAATCATCAGATCTCATGAGACTTATTTACTATCATGAGAACGGCATGGGAAAGACCTGCCCCTATGATTCAATTACCTTCCACTGGGTCCCTCCCATAACATGTGGGAATTCAAGATAAGATTTGGGTGGGGACACAGCCAAAACATATCACTTGTTCTTGATTCTCTGTGGAGGCAGAGGAGGGCTCTGGCCTGTGGTTAGGGAGATGACAGTATTGTCCATTTCTTTTGCTAATCTGTTTTTTTTTTTCAGAATTAAATTTTATTTCACATTGATAGAAACCATGAAAAACATTTACATTTTCCGATGCTGCAGCACAACATTTCAATGGAATATTTCTTGCCATAAATAATATCTTGCAGATTTATAGAACGGAAATAACAGTTTATATTCTTCAAGGTAAAGAAAAATTATGTAGTAAATGATTGTTTCAAATTTTAAAATCCAGACATAAACATATGACTTCATTATTAACATCCTATATAGTCCATTACTAAATTATTTACATTATCAATTAGCACCCATTTATAAAGATGCATTCTTAATATTGTTTTGGTCAGCTGGAATATAGCAGAAAAATTGACACAGTTCAGAAATATCAGGCATACATTTTTGCTACGTATTAATCTGTATGGTAACTACACTTTATGTATAGGGTTCTGACTAGCCTTTGTTACCCACAAGTTTGTTTCCAAATAATTTTTACCACTAATCTGGAAATTTTGACAATTTAAAATGATTGCTATTTTTATGTTTGCACGAAAAACTAATACAAAAAATAATTTGACTAAAGTGAAAATTTCAAATAAGTCCACTGGCAGATGAAAATAAAGCAAAAAACTACAATAGATTCCTCATCTTCTGTAGTAGTTGGTTTCAAACATATGTACAAAGTAAACTCTATGCTATGAGGAGATGAAATCATCTTAGAAGTTAGCTTTTAAGATCAGTCTTAAAGATATTTCAGAACATACTAGAATATGATCTAATTATTCTTTCAGTTGTTTATAGAAAAATAAAACCACAGAATTAGTCCTGTTACCTGGGTTGAAGATCCTAATAGCTAGGTATAAATTTGGATAAGGTACACTAATTTGAAATAAGTAGTGCATGAAGTTTTAATGTCTGGTTTCTCTATAAAGCATAGATTTTAAATACCTTATATCTGTGACCCAGAATGTCAAATTATAGCATGTATTCACAGTAGCTGTCTATGGCAGAGAGGCAATACTTGGTCTGCTATGAAGGATAATGAAGAAAAAACAAACTTTTTTTTTTTTTTCTTGAGAGAAAAGAGTATTAAATAGAAATAATATCAGGGAAAATAAAAGCCTGATCCCCAAATAAAAGGGCCGTTAATTGAAGAGAATTTTACTCTTTCTTGACAATGAAAACCATTATCCCTATTATTAGGAATAATGTAATACCACCTCATTCTTATTATGCATTACAATCATTATGTATATATGAACACATACATAAAAATACAGACACTGCATGGTGACTAAGCAATTTTGGAATAAATCCATAGACTAAGTCACAGCATGCATAAATTGTTTATATCTTAACTGCTCATTTGTACCTGAACATATTTTCATTAAGCATACTGCTAATTTTCAAATGATGTAATAAAAAATCTGGTGGCAGTACTGTATTATTTTGCTGAATTACATTTGAGAAAAAAGAAGCTACCTGCTTCATCTATTTTAATATAGATCCTGGATCTTCTTATAAGAATACATGTATAGAAACTTAAAAGATCATAAATTTCTCATGAGGAGACATTATTTGATCTGTGTCTTTGGCATGTATTTGCAAAACATTTTAACACTGCAAAACATTAGAAATTTGAAGACTGGGCATGGGAAAAGGTTTATACTCTACTACAATGATGCTGGTGTACTTCTACACAAGGCCTCTTAGTGACGTCAATCAACTGGAGGTAGGAGTTTATCAATGAATAGTTTGACATCTATCATTTCCTGTTGACACGAACTGTGCATCATACCTTCATAGGTTTTAAAGGTCACATTGGCTGGATTCACCAATGTTTTAAGTTTTTCAACCAGAAGAGAACCAAACATCAGGGGAACTAAAGGGTCACAATCCCCGTGGCACTGGAGAATAGAAATATCTCTATTGGCACCACCAATAGGACCCTGTGGAAAGGAAGCCTGAAGTGGAAGCCAGCAACTGAGTGCAGTGACACCTGCCAGTTTCTGCTACGTGGTAAGGGCAGTATATAAAGTTCCTCCCTGAGAAAACCCTCCCAAAATAATTCCGTTAGAAGGAGTGCCATTCTTCACTTCTTGATCAATCAAAGCTTTTATATTTTCTGCTGCCTGTTTAATCCCAGATTCATCCCCCTGTGAATCTGGTGAAAGCCCAATAATATCAAACCATGAAGGCATAGCCATGTACATATTTAATGTAACAGGCCTAACAGGCCCAGTAACTCCCAATCCATGCAGGAAAATCACCGCAGCGGTGTCCTTCCGGGCGGCGGGCATGATGTCGGGCAGCGGGGTTGGCATGTTATTGCCGCACATACACTGGCTCAGCTCACAGCGCAAGCGGAAGGAAGAGCGGGCGCCGGCCGCGGCCCAAGGGCATGCCAGCCGCGAGTCCCAGCAGGCCCCACCGGTCGCACCTCTCTTGCTAATCTTTTGCACTGGGTTTTTTTCCTTTTCCTTCCCTTTTTCCTCTAGGGTAATGTGAGGTGACAGTTCAAGTGACAGAACCCTCAGCAGGGTGCCTCAGAGCTAGCCGTGGGTGGTGGGTGGCAGGGGTGGTGCTAGGAAGCCCTTTTGGCCTTGAAGTTGGTTGCCCTAATTGGTGTATCAGTATTGAGACTGATGTTTTACTTGACACCTGCCTATCTTCTGTGTCTTATTTCTTTTCTTGGTTCTGAACTCAGAGGGAAATAATAATGTGTTTATTAAGCCCCTAAATCTTTCAAATCACCTCCTTTTTTTTTTTTTTTGAGAGGGACTCTCGCCCTGTTGGCCAGGCTGGAGTGCAATGGCACCATCTTGGCTCACTGCAACCTCTGCCTCCCGGGTTCAAATGATTCTCTTCTCTCAGCCTCCCAAGTAGCTGAGATTACAGGCATCTGCCACTACACCCAGCTATTTTTTGTAGTTTTAGTAGAGACAGGGTTTCACCATGTTGGCCAGGCTGGTGTTGAACTCCTGACCTCATGATCCACCTGCTTCGGCCTCCCAAAGTGCTAGGTTTACAGATGTGAGCCACTGTGCCCAGCCCAAATCATCTCTTTTTAACAACCAATGTTGGTAATTTTTTTAGAGAACCTTCTGCGTTGAGATTCTGTTTTCCAAATATAGTAGTGTGGGGTGACTATAACATTGTTTATATTTTAAGATCTCCTCCATATCATTTATATCTCTTTGATAAATCCCAACGGTGTGTATTTGTTTTTTCCTTATTTTCTACATAATTAGGCTTCTCAGTGGTTTCCTTATTGTCTTTTCAGAGAACCAGCTCTTAGAATTATGAATTTTACTTTTTCTCTTCACTCATTCATTGTTTCCTGTTTTCCATCTTTCTTTATTCTTTTTGTATATCTTACATGTTTTCCTTGAAGGCATTTTGATGCCTTTTTTTCTAGCTTCTTGATTTGGAGACTTCTTTCATTCACTTTCATGCTAATTATTTAACATCTACCTGGTAAGATTTAGGAAATAACTAAATTAGATAATCTGTATATAGTATTTAGCACTGTGCTTGGAACATAGTAAATACTCCATAAATTGTGGCTACTAATAAACATGATAATAAGGACAAACAAAATATTTTAAGACATGTTCTTTTTTCCTGAGTACAGTTTTGGGCCCATTTCATACACTCTGATGTGTAGTATTATAATTAGAATTACTTTCTTAATAATTTGCATTTGTGATGGCATTATTTTAATCAAATATTTATTTGTCAACTATTTATGTAGTCATATATATTGTTCTCAAGAAGTTGTATTTTTTGGGTATAACTTTTAAATTGTTCATAATTTTATAAATTAGTATTTGGTAATATGCCATTTTCTTTTAAATCTACAGAAGTATAATTCATTGTTTGGTATATGGTATATTTTTGTGAATGTTCCATGAATTTGAAAAAGTAATTTGTATTCCATCTTTAAAAGGTGCAAATCATAATATATCTATTAAAGAAGGCTTCTTAATTCATATTATTTAGATACTCAGATCTGCTTCTTGACTTTAAGGTCTGCTTCTTGACTTTAAGATGTGTAATTGTGTCTGCCACTAAAATTATGTTTTTCTTTTCCTTTTTTTTTTTTTGAGGCAGAGTCTTGATCTGTCGCCCAGGCTGGAGTGCAGTCACGGGATCTCTGCTCACTGCAACCTCTGCCTCCCAGGTACTCATGCCTTAGCCTCCTGAGGAACTGGGATTACAGGCATGCACTACCATGCCCGGCTAATTTTTGTATTTTTAGTAGAGATGGGATTTCACCATGTTGGCCAGGCTGATCTCAAACTCCTGACCCAGGTGACCCGCCTTGGCTTCCCAAAGTGCTGGGACTACAGGTGACTAAAATTATGTTTTTTGTCAGTTTTTCCTTATGTTCTGAAGAGTTTACATTTTAAATATTTTAACATTATGTTATTTGGCACAGAAGTATTTATGGCTATCATATTTTGTATTCTAACTTTTATCAATTTTAATCATATATGATATATTTGATCCTTCCTCTGCCATCTGGTTATATTTTTATGAATATATTTATAATTTATGTATAGACTTACAAATTACACCATACAAATTATTTTACAATTTTATTTTTAAAATAACTTGTTTCCTTGTGGTAGAATACATATTTATCAGAGACATTATAAAATATAATTAACAAAAAAGAGAAAATATAATTTTCCTATGGTCTCTTAAACCACCACTAACTTTGTTATTTCTTTGTTGAAGTTTTTCATAACTATGTAATGTATAGTTTTATGTATAAGAATGAAATTTCTTTTTTTTTTTTTTTGGAGACGAAGTCTCGCTCTGTCGCCCCGGCTGGAGTGCAGTGGCCGGATCTCAGCTCACTGCAAGCTCTGCCTCCGGGGTTTACGCCATTCTCCTGCCTCAACCTCCCAAGTAGCTGGGACTACAGATGCCCGCCACCTCGCCTGGCTAGTTTTTTCTATTTTTTTTAGTAGAGACGGGGTTTCACCTTGTTAACCAGTATGGTCTCGATCTCCTGACCTCGTGATCCGCCCGTCTCGGCCTCCCAAAGTTCTGGGATTACAGGCTTGAGCCACCGCGCCCGGCCAGAATGAAATTTCAATATAATATGGTTTTCTAATCTTTGTTTTTCATTGAGTGTGTAAAGACTTACATTCTCCAGCTTGTAAGTTAAACTAATTCCCAGTGAAAACAACTCCCAATAAACATTAAAATTTTGCATCACTTGACCAACAGGACCGAATAGATATCTGCAGAATACTCTACCCATTAATAACAAAATAGACATTCTTCTCACGTGCACATCCAGTACTCTAAGTGCTTGGCCATAAAACCAGTCTCATTACATTTTAAAAAAATTGAAATCATACCAACCATACTCTTGGACCACAGGGGAGTAGACATAGAAATCAATACGAAGAAGATCTCTCAAAACCTCATAATTACATGGAAATTAAATAACTTGCTCCTGAATGACTTTTGGGTAAACAATAAAATTAAGACAGAAATAAAAATATTCTTTGAAATAAGTGAAAACAGAGACACAATATAACCAACATCTCTGGGAGGCAGCAAAATCCGTGTCAAGAGGAAAGTTTATAGTGTTAATCACCTACATCAAAAAGTTATCTCAAATTAAGGGTCTAAAGTCACACCTAGAGGAACTAGAAAAGCAAGAATAAACGAATCCCAAAGCTAGCAGAAGAAAAGAAACACTAAAATTAGAGCAGAACTGAAGTAAATTGAGATCCAAAAATCCACACAAAGAATCAACAAAACCAAAAGTTGTTTTTTTGAAATAAGATTGATAGACTGCTAGCTAGATTAACAAAGAAAAAAAGAGAGAAGCTCCACATAACCATAGTAAGAAATGAGAAAGGTGACATTACAGCTGGACCCACAGAAATAAGAAAGATTCCCAGAGATTATTCTGAACACAGCTATGCACACAAACTAGAAAATCTAGAGGAAATGGATAAATTCCTAGAAATACACAACCTCCCAAGATTGAATCAGGAAGAAATCAAAACTCTGAACAGATCAATATCAAGTTTCAAACTTGAATCAGTAATTTAAAAAACCTACCAAAAAACAAAACAAAACAAAACAAAACAAAACAAAACAACAAAAAAAAACAGGGCAGATGGAGCCGTAGCTGAATTCTACCAGACGTACACGAACAGTGGGTACCAATTCTACTGAAACTATTCCAAAAAATTGAAGAAGAGGGACTCCTCCCTAACTGATACTCTGAAGCTAGTATCACTCTGAAACCAAAACCTGGTGAAGACACATTGAAAAAAGAGAACTAAAGGCCAATATCCCTAATAAACATAGATGCAAAAATCCTGAACAAAATACTAGCAAACTGAATCCAACAGCACATGAAAAAGTTAATTCACCGTGATCAAGTAGGCTTCAGTACCAGGATGCAAAGCTGGTTCAACATACACAACTCAATAAATATGATTTACCACGTAAAAGAATGAAAACCAAAAACCATATGATCATCTCAATAGACATGGGAAAAGCTTTCAATAAAATCCAACATCCTTTTATGATAAAAAACCTTCAACAAACTAGGTCTCAAAGGAATAGACTTCAAAATAATGAGAGCCATCTATGACAAACCCATAGCCAACATCATACTGAATGAGCAAAAGCTGGAAGCATTTCCATTAAGAACTGAAACAAGACAAGGATGCCTACTCTCACCACTCCTATTCAACATAGTTCTGGAAGTCCTAGCCTGAGCAATCAGGCAAGAGAAAGAAATAAAAGTCATCAAATAGGGAAAGAAGCCAAATTATCTCTTTTGGCTGATGATATGATTTTATACCTGGAAAACCCTAAAGATTCCACCAAAGCCTCCTAGAAATGATATGTACTTCAATAAAGTTTCAGCATGCAAAATCAATATACAAAAAATCAGTAGCATTTCTATACACCAGTAATAATCAAGCTGATAGTCAAATCAAAAACATAATCCCATTTATAATAGACACACACACACACACGCACACACCTAGGAATATGTCTTTGCAAGGAGAACTACAAAACACTGCTGAAAGAAATAGTAGATGACAAACAAATGGAAAAATATTCCATGCTTATGGATTGAAAGAATTAATAACATAAAATGGCCATACTGCCCAAAGCAATCTATAGATTCAATGCTATTCTTATCAAACTACCAACGTCGTTTTTCACAGAATTAGAAAAAAACAATCCTAAAATGCATATGGGATCAAAAAACAGCTCAAATTGCCAAGACAATTCTAAGCAAAAAGAGCAAAGTTGGAGGCATCAAATTACCCAACTTTAAGCTATAAACCCAAACAACGTGGTGCTGGCACAAAAACAGACACATAGACCAAAGGAACAGAATAGAGAAGCCAGAAATAAAGATGCATACCTATAGCCATCAGATCTTCTACAAAGTTGACGAAAATAAGCAATGGGGAAAGGACTTCCTATTCAATAAACGGTGCTGGGAGAGCCCGCTAGCCATATGCAGATGAGTGAAACTGGACCCATACCTTTTACTGTATACAAAAAGTAACTCAAGATGGATTATAGATTTAAATGTAAGACTCCAAACTACACAAATCCTAGAAGAAAACCTAGGAAATACCATTCTGGCCTTGGGAAAGAATTTATGACTAGGTACTCAAAAGCAATTGCAACAACACCAAAAATTGACAAGTGGTACCTGATTAAACTAGAGAGCCTCTGCACAGCACAGCAAAAGAAACTATCAACAGAGTAAACAGAAAACCTACAGGATGGGAGAAAATATTCACAAAGTATGCATCTGAAAAATGTCTAGTATCCAGACCTTTTTCTGTAAGTGTATTAGTGTATTCTTGCATTGCTATAAGGAAATACCTAAGCCTGGGTATTTCCTTATAGCAGTGCAAGAATACACTTGTACAGCACCCATGGCAGCATCTGCTTCTGGGGAGGCCTCAGGAAGCTTATAGTCTGTTACTGTACTCTCTTGTCCCTGTTTTCACCATGGGGTGTGCCTGCTCCCCTTTCTCCTTCTGCCACGACCAGATCTCACAATAACTGACCCACTATCATGAGGACGGTACCAACTGAAATGCTGCTAAAGCTTTCATGAGAAATCTGCCCCCATGATCCAGTCACCTCCCAACAGCTTCCACCTCCAACACTGGGGATGACATTTCTATATGAGATTTGGGCAGAGACAACATCCACACTATGTCGATAACGAACTTAAATAATTCAACAAGCAATAATGAAGAACATTAAAAAGTGGGCAAAAGACACGAACACACACTTCTCACACTTGATCTTAGCCAAAAGGCTTAAAAGTGATGAACACACACTTCTCAAGACACACAGGTGACCAACGAACATGAAAAAATGCTCGACATCATTAATTTTCATATAAATGTGAATCGAAATGACAATGAGCTACCATCTCACACCAATCAGAATGGCTCTTATAAAAAAGTAAAAAAAAAAAAAAAAAAAAAAGGTTCGCTGCTGGCGAGCAGCAGAGAAAAGGGAATCCTTATACCTGTTGATGGGAATGTAAATTAGTTCAGCCACTATGGAAAGCAGTCTGGAGATTTGACCCAGCAATCCCATTGCTGGGTATATATCCAAGGAAAAGAAATCATCCTATCAAAAAGACACATGCACTGGTATGTTCATCACAGCACCAGTCACAATGGCAAAGGCATGGAATCAACCTAGGTGCCCATCAATGGTGGATTGGAATAAGAAAATATGGTACATATATACCATGGAATACTACACAGCCTTAAAAATAATGAAATCATGTCCCATGCAGCAACATGGGTGCAGCTGGAGTCCACTATCCTAAGTGAATTAACAGAAACAGAAAACCAAACACCACATGTTCTCACTGATAAGTGTGAGCTAGACGTTGGGTACACATGGAAATAAAGAGGGAGACTCTAACTAGGGGAGGATGGGAAGGAAGCAAGTGTTGAGAAACCATAGTGTTCACTGCCTGGGTGGGGTGGGATCATTTGTACACCAAACCTCATTGGCACATAATGTATCCATGTAACAAACCTGAACATGTACTCCCGAATCTAAAATAAAAGTTGAAATTATAGAAATAATTTCACGTCATTAGGTTTTCATCTAGAACATGATTTTATTTTATTTTTTTGAGATAGAGTCTTGCTCTATCACCCAGGCTAGAGTGCAATGGCACGATCTCTGCTCACTGCAACCTCTGCCTCCCAGGTTCAAGCTATTCTCATGTTTCAGCCTCCTGAGTAGCTGGGATTAGAGGTGCCTGCCACCATGCTTGGCTAATTTTGTATTTTTTAGTAGAGATGGGGTTTTGCCACGTTGGTCAGGTTGGTCTCAAACTCCTTACCTCAGGTGACCCACCCACCTCAGCCTCCCAAAGTGCTGAGATTACAGGCATCAGACACCGCGCCTGGCCTAGAACATGATTTTTAATGCAGTGTACTATTCTACCTTATATGCATATTGTCTTTTTTTGCCCCTCTTTATTTTGGTTTTTATGCTTTTTTGTTGTTTGTTTGTTTTAAGCACACACCCCTCACTGCTTGCCAGCACTTGGGATGTTCTCACTCTCATTTCTTCCTATTGAGGAGAACCCACATGTGATTAAACACTTAGCATGCATTCACTTTTCCCCTTTACCAGTCCTATTTCTGTGACTTTGGGATTCTAGAAACAGACTGTTCTTAAATCACAATTTTGTATATTGAGATTTTTTTTTGTACCTTCTAAGAATAATTGCTTTGGCATTTACATTGATTTTATTTTATTTTTCGAGATGGGGTCTTGCTCTGACACCCAGGCTGGAGTGCAGTGGCATGATCTCAGCTCACTGCAACCTGCACCTCCCTGGCTCAGGTGTTGCTCTTGCCTCAGCCTCCCTAGTAGCTGGGAGCACAGGTATGCACCACCACTCCTGGCTAATTTTTGTATATTTTGTAGAGATGGGGTTTCACCGTGTTTCCCAGGCTGATCTTGAACTCCTGGGCTCAAGCAATCCACCTATCTTGGCCTCCCAAAGTGCTGGAATTACAGGTGTGAGCCACTGCGCCCAGCCTGCATTGATTGTATTATTCCCATTTACAGTTTCTTGGACCGAATGCCTCTGTTTATGGGGTTTCTTACTTATCACCACCTTTGCTGCCATGTTCGCCCCCTCTTGTGCTGCTTTCTCTAACTTGCCTCTGCTGGCTGGAGTTTGCAGATGGAATAGCGGTGCAGGGGTATTGCATCCTCCCGGCCTCTCCATCTGACACTGTCTTTCCACAGCCTTTTCTTGTGGCCAACACCTGGGCTGTGTATGGAATTCTTGGGCACAATATCCCTGAAGAGCTTGTTGGAATGTGCTTCGTGGGCTTCTGGAGTTTTCTCTGGCTTCACCTGAGGCCCATTCATCTTTCTTCCTTCTGTGATCACCTCTGTTACCTCTCTCGTTGCCCCTCCTGGTTCTTCTCTCTCTGGTCACACCTGTCTTCCTCAGTTCTTCAAGTAGTTCCTTCCTCTCCCGTCCCACACTCTCTCCTCTGCCAGGAACCAGACCCCGTGCATCACCTCAGTGTCAGAGCTCACCATCATCTTCAGTTAAGCTGTTCTCAAACTCTCAGCCTCAAGTGATCCACCCACCTCGGCCTCCCAAAGTTCTGGGATTACAGGCATGAGCCACCACGCCTGGAAAATTCCTTCAGAAAACTTTTGATCAGGTTTTCCCTAACATGTAGTTTGCAGCAGGGGATGGGTATTGTGCTGTGTTTTATAAGAATGTAACACAATCCATGCCATAGAAATGCAGGGGCACAGCTTTCTAGAGACCACTGGCAATATTCCCAATGTGGAAGAAGGGTATGTAGAATTATTTCACAAAGTGGTAGTGACAGAGAAAAAATTCCTGTAGCCAAGACCTTTATTGTTATTGGTGTATTTCTAGGTGCTTCTTAGCTTTGTGGAACGACTGGAAGAAATACTCACAGCTCACTCATTCCTGACCCTTCCTCTTGAATGTTGGCTTCTCTACAAGTCTTCACGACAGTGTTCTTGAAATGTTTTTTTCAAATGACTACACAATGACAGCTTGCCCAGGCAAAACGTTGATAGTCAGTAAAATGTTAAAGTGCTTAATTAATGCTTGTAAAATTCAAAAATACATCCACTGATGCCACAATAATTCACTCAGCGTTCTACACAAAAACATTGTCATTATTTATAGCAGGGATTGACAAATCTGGCCAATGGCCTATTTTTATAAATAAAGTTTTATTAGTACACAGCTATACCTACCTGTTTATACTTTCTGGCTGCTTTCATGCCACAAGGGTGGAGTTGAGTAGATGCAGCAGAGACCAGATGTAATGGTTGGTTTTATGCACCAACTTGATTGGGCCAGAGGATGCCCAGATATGTGGTTAAACATTATTTCTGGTGTGTCTGCAAGGATGTTTCTGGAAGAGTTGAACATTTAAATGGTGGACTAAGTCAGATGGCCCTCCCCAGTGTGGGTGGGTGCATCCAATCCACTGAAGGCATGAATAGAATACAATGGTGGAGGAAGGTTGACTTTGCTCTCTGCCTGATCTCTTGAGCTGGAACATGGCTCTTCTCCGGCCCTCACTACTCCTTGTTCTCGGGATCTTAGACCAGGCCTGGAATTGACTCCATCGGTTCTCCCACACTCAGGCCCTCAAACTACATGGGTTTTCCTGGGTCTCCAGCCTGCAGGTGGCAGATCATGGGATGGCTCAGCCTTCAGCCTTCCTAATCATGTGAGTCAATTCCTTAGAATAAATTGTATATGTGTATATATAATATATATGTAGATGTATATATATGTATATGTGTGTATATGTGTGTGTATATATATACACATATGTGTGTGTGTGTGTGTGTGTGTGTATTCAGTTGGTCCTATGTCTCTGGAGAACCCTAACTAATACACCATATGACCTGCAAAGCTAGAATATTTACTATCTGGCCCTTTAGAGAAAAAGTTTCCACTTCTGCTCTATGTCCAGTATAGGCAGCAGTTGTCTTTAGCTCAGAGACACGCAGCTGGAGATGAAAAGTTTGAACACAGTTTATGAGGGTGGCAAGAATGAAAATCCTCTTTATATAACAAAAGAAAATGAAAACCAAAAACAAAGCAAAGAACTCTGGTTTGCTCCCGAGTGTCTATTCTGGTGTTTATTATTGAATGATGTTTTTCCATAAGCACATGATGATGGCTAAAAAAAAAAAAAAAGTTTCTGAGGAGGTGATTTTCCATAAACAGAGTAGAGTGCCTTCTCCAACTGGAGTCATCCTAAGCAACAGAGGACACACCAGAAATGTTTCTTAACCTGTGTTTTGTGACCTAGTTTTCATGTGGATTGAAGAAAGTGTTCATGTAATCTCCAAAGACGAGACCTGGTTGTGGAGTCTGAAGACCTGGGTTCGTGGCCCAGTAACAGAACCACTCCATGACTACAGCTCAGGTGGGTCCCCCACATGACCTTGGTTTCCTCTCTGTACGATGGACCCTCTGAGAAGTATCCTTCTGACGTCCCTTCCACCTCTGAAAGCCTGACCCTGTGAGTTCCAATCTAATGGAAACGGCGGCCTCCTTCTGACTCTACCCCGATAATGTGATGGTGTGAGGTTAAAACAAGGAAGCTCTACATGCAAAATCCCCTGGTTGTAATGTGTGTTGCACATAACTTCTGAGGAAATGGTTATTCAGTTTCACCAGGTGAGTGAGGAGATGTGGCCAGCATTTGGGCGTAACAGCTAAAGCTTTTGTGGAAACAGGCAGGAGGAGGGGGCGCCGACCTTGGAGAGACCAACTGGAAGGTCGGCTTGGACCAGGAACACACAGTGTGCCTGAATCTGTTTTGTATTTAGAAAAAAATTACAGTGAATCCATGATTTTATTCATAACACACTCATTGCAGATGATTTTAATTGTTTAGTTTTTAAATGCCTGCAAATCTCAACACTTCTCCAGCCTCCAGCACGGCTCTGCTCTGAGTGGTGTGTCTGTTTTGGTTCCTAATTTCACAGTCCACAGGTCCTGGGTCTCTGGAATATTGGGAGTCCGGGTCGGGGAACAGCAGCGATGAGGCATCCACACAACAGCGTGATTCTATTCCTTGGAGTAAGAGGATTGCAGTTTGCACAGCACATTGCCGGGGCACCTCAAATTGAGGCCAAATGGCTCTGAGGTCGCATTCGCCTCCTGATAGAGCGGCTGAGAGGTTAAGTAAAATAAAGATTTAAAATGTCCACCCAGCCTGGCTCTCAGTGACAGCTCAGTTAGTGATGGATATCCTTACGGCAGAGGGAAAGCTGTTGGAAGAGATACATCCCATTGTATCTGGGTGTGTGCATTTATTTTGATTAAGGGACTGTGAGAATCAGTGTTTGGATTAGAATTCTGAGAGCCTGAGGATTTCAGTGGCTCATCCAGTGGCCACATGGGTAATTAAGGGCAGAATGGTCTTCAATCTTTTCTTCCTTTTAACTGAAAATCTATTGAAAGAGTAGAGTGTCCTAATCAATGTCCCTTAATGGCACCGACACTCATGGAGAGCCTAATCGCTTTGGCATTGTAACCACAGCCTGGACTCCATGTCCACCTGGAGGCCTTGTGGCAAGTGCAGGCAGGAGGCTTAGGAGGAGTGGCAGAGCACGGGGGTCTCACACACTCAAACCCTTAAACCTGTGTTTTGAATCATGCAGAACTTGGCCAGGTGCAGTGACTCATGCCTGCAATCCCAGCACTTTGGGAGGCCGAGGTGGGAGGATCACCTGAAGTAAGGCTTTCAAGACCAGCCTGTCCAATGTGGAGAAACCCCGTCTCAACTAAAAAGACAAAAATTAGCTGGGTATGGTGGCAGGTGCCTGTAATCCCAGCTACTCAGGAGGCTGAGGCAGGAGAATCGCTTGAACCTGGGAGGCGAAGGTTGCAGTCAGCTGAGATCGTGCCATTGCACTCCAGCCTGGGCGACAAGAGGGCAACTCTGCCTCAAAAAAATAAAAAATAAAAAATAAAAAAAATCATGCAGCACTTGGCAACGAGGGTGACTTTGGGAAGCCTGGGCCGTTCACTAAGGCCATGCCAATCACCTTTGTTAGTTGCTGATGACAAGGTAAGGGCATTAGACTTACTAACTCTAAGTAAATGTAAGGCAGAAGCTCACGTGAGAGCAGCAGGAAGTGGGGATGTTCAAGGCTGACTGTGGCTGTTCCCTCCTGGGAAACTGCAGGTCTTGCTTCAGGCCAGATCTTGTTCCAGGTGAGGTCTTGTCATCTTCTAGCAGATCTGGGAAGACCATGCCCAGTGATTCCGAGAGACTGCATCGTCCTGTACCCTCTGGGACTGGCATGAGTCCAATGCAGAATTTCCTAAACTCGGTTCTGTTGAACGGTCTTCTGGGATCCATCAACAGATGGCTTCCCCGCTGTCACTACTACTCACATGCAAAGGATCCTTGCGGTCAAACAAATCTGGAAACCGTATATTCCATTTGCCTCCCTCAGCTTGACTGTGCTCGTTAGCATGCTGAAGGCTTACAGCAATCCTGCAGTGAAGTGTTTACCTTTGGGTTACGGGAGCCTTCTCGACCTTTTCAGAGCCAACATACTGTTTTCCATAGCACCACAGCGAGCATCAACTCTTCTGCAGACTCCAGAGTGGGAAGCACTGTTGGAACGCAATCCATGTTCCACTCCCGTGTCCTAAAAATGTTGTTTCTCCCATGAAATCTAGTCTCTTTTTCTGTTTAGGGTGTATTAGTTTCAACTGGGTGAAAGCCTGGACTTTCTTGGCATTTGATAATTTTTAATTTGTTCAATATTTTACTTTAAACAGCATATTACTTTTTATGCTCCTATTCACTTATTGGGAAAATACAATTGTCCTTGTTATTTCATGGGGAACACATAGTTCATTGCTGAATGAAATAAACTCATCTTTGTTAATCTATCAGACACTACCACCACCATGACAATAGTTGTTGTTGTTGTTGTTGTTGTTGTTGTTGTTGTTTTGAGACAGAGTCTCACTCCGTCACCCAGGCTGGAGTGCAGTGGCCTGATCTAGGCTCACTGCAACCTCCACCTCCCGGGTTCAAACAATCCTTCCGCCTCAGCCTCCCAAGTAGCTGGGACTGCAGGTGTGCACTACCATGGTGGGCTATTTTTTTATTTTTAGTAGAGATGGGGTTTTGCTATGTTGGCCAGGTTGGTCTTGAACTCCTGGCCTCAAGTGATCCGTCCACCCCCTCGGCCTCCCAAAGTGCAGGGATTACAGGTGTGAGTCACTGCACTGGGCCTGATAATAGTTTTTAGTCGGCTGGAAATCTGTGTTTAGGGGCATGCTTGCAAGGGGGGCTTGCACCATTGCAGGCACAGGGAGGGAGGGCCGGCTGGGCAGGCATTTGGAGCCCCCTAAGAGTGAACAGCACACACCCGGTGTGGAGCTGACTCCGGCCTGGCCTTCCCTGCTGAGCCCCGAGGCACCTGTCCGTGGTGAAGTCTAAGAATGCCTAATAGTGGCAGAAGGGGTGGCTGAGGGTTAATAAAAGAGGCCCAGGACTACACAGTGCAGAGGAAGATGGCGATTTGGGATGGGGGAGGGGCGCTTGGTCACTGCTTCCTCCCCCCAGGTGCCCACTGCCATCTCTGCTTCCCCAGGCTCTTTGCAGAGCCGGGCATACAATTGATTAAACTAATGTGCGGATCATCAGTGCAGTGCTGTGGGTAGAAATACAACTTTGTAAGCCAGACAGACCTGGGTTTGAACAGACAGTTCCCCACAGTGAGACCCTGGCTGAGGTCACGGGACCATCTGTAGCTCTGTTTGGGCATTTATAGCAAATGGTAACTTCTGCCTTGCAGGTTATTGTGAGGAGGAAATGGATGTTACAAGCCTGGGCATCGTGATGACGGGGCACGCTGCAAGACTGACTATGTGGCATCTCTTCAGGCTGGGGCCTTGGGGAGGATGTTTCCCTAGAACATCCTTGCCTCCTGCCAGGCCTTCTCCTGGGCAGGGACAACAACCAGACTTTGAAATTCCTACCCTTGGTCAGTGCCTCTGGCTGCTCAGTTTATTGATCAAACATGGGATTGTTGGGCCCAGAGGAGACAGTTGTTCAGCCCAGCACAGGCCATTATCTCTTCTTTCAGTTGGAAAAGTGCTCCTGGATTTAATTAGGGCTGACATTGAATATTACTCAGAGACAGGCATGAGGGAGGTTAAGCACAACTGATGGCACATCAACTACTTCACCAACGGCAGAAAGGCCTTGGAATCCGGGCACTGGCGCCCCTCCCCGGCTCCACTGCTGATGGGCAGGAGACCAGGCTGAGGCCGCCTGTCTCCTTAGGACCATCCAGGACCTGAGCACATGTCACCAACCTTTTGATTTTATTTTTAGCTGATTTCTACTTGCTTTTACGTCGCCCCAGTTCTGTGTGTATTTAGAAGTGTCTGAAGGAATGACATGGTTGCTATTTCCGGAGGGCTGGTTTGGCTTTGAGCGTGATTTTCTTCACCAACACAGTGGCCAGGCACAGTAGTGGCTCCCCCATTTGACAGAGAAGACTGTGGCTCAGGTACACGTGCCAGGAAGTGGCAGAACCAGGGCTCGACCCAACTTGGAGATCATTCCATGCCTGGAATATTGACCACTGCCTGCAGCAGAGGTTCTCGGCCTGCACTGTGCAAGAGAGCGACCTTCCTGGACTCTGCCAACACGGGGAGCTCCATGCTCTTCCAGTGACCAGCGGTGGTGCTGGCAGTGCCGAGGGTGAGGGGGTCCTTAGGGGCCAGGGCCAGGACCTGTCCACCCAGACGCCAGGGAGAAGGCAATGAGGCTGAGCTGGCTCTCAAGGGCGCTGGCCCTGGGGAGGGGAAACCCACGCCAGCCTCGGGGATGGTGAGTACCATCAAAATGCCCCATGCACCTGGAAAGCATGTGCAGGGACCTGGCCATGCCCAAAGGGGGTCCCTCTCCGGGACCACTTCATGTGGCCACGGGACCCCTTCTTCAGGTGGGATCTCAGGTAGACGTCTCTCCTTTCCCACTTGAAGTACAGAGTGTGGGGCTGGAGCCCCCTCCATCGGCTTAGCCAGATCCCGACACTCTCCCAACCAGGGATGCGTGTGCGGTGTGTTTGTGATGTGTGTGAGTGTGATGTGTGTGGTATATGTAGTATGTGTGCTATGGGTGTGTGTGTGATGTGTGTGTAGTATGTGATATGTGTGGTGTATGCAGTATGTGTGCTATGGGTGTGTGATGTGTGTGTAGTGTGTGCAGTATGTGTGCTATGGGTGTGTGATGTGTGTGTAGTGTGTGATGTGTGTGGTGTATGCAGTGTGTATGGGATGTGTGGTGTGTATGTGTGATGGGTTGTGTGTTGTGTATGTGTTGTGTGTGGGGGTGGGTGTGGAGGGGTGTGCATACATGAAGGGGGTGTGTGTGGGGGAATCCTCCAGATACTACACAGAAGCCCTCAGGCCCCAACAAGCAGCCATATTTGCTGTGCTGAGAGGCCACGGAAGCTTCGGGATCCAAGGGTGTGAGAGATTATTCTATTCAATATTAACTTTTTTCCTAGAGTTTTCCAAAGTAGAATCTTACTCTTTTATAAACGAAAAGGCCCCTCTGTTACTCATATTCTTTTTTGTTGTTCTCCTCCTCTTACTAGATGAAGCTCGGAGAGTGCTCACCGGGGCAGCGGCCGGATGCCCAGCACGTCACCTTCCTTGTCAGTCAGTTCGCCCTTCCTAGACACTGGTCACGGCAGATCCTTACCGGTGCGCATTACATTCAGTTTTGTATACATTTTACACATACGTCACTCAATGTATATTTTAGATATTGGTAAAGCTTAATTTCTTGTTTGTAAAAACCTAATATTTTTCCCATACCCTGGAGAGTTACCTTGTGCCTGCAGGGTGTCGCTTCTTATTTGGGGGCCACTGGCTCAGGAACTCAACTTGTCCCGTGTTGTTGCTTCTAATTACATCACCTTAGATTCATGTGCACTGAATTTTCACCTCCTAGCCAGCAGTAAATATAGTTAAGTAAAATGCAAATAACATATCTCAGGCCAGACTACTCATGAAAAAAACCTACAGTAAAAAACACCCTGGCTGAATCCTTTGAGTCTAACGGCTTCAGAATCGAGCTCTCCAGCTCTGGGGAATTAGCTGTCACAGAGACACCTGCAGCTCCTGGGAAGGTCACATCACCACCTCCTCCTGCCCTCTGTGCACTCTCCTCCTCAGTGGCTGAGACCCTCTGCTAAGAGGGACCCTAAACTCTTTCTCCTTCCTCATTCCCTCTGTCTGGTTAACCATTGAGTCCTGATTAATTTACTGCCTCGATATTCTTCAGGTGACCCCATCATTACCAGCATGACATTAGTTTCAGATGCCAGTAGGTCTAGCCTGGGTACCCAATGCCCCAGAATCCTCCATTTGTGGACAGAACCGGCTGGTTTACAGAGTTTTCTCCAAGAGCTGACATGACTTTCCAGCTGTGCTGGGGTCCCCTCTGACAGCAGAGAGTGACTGTGACCATTCACAATGCAGGGAGGCCCCACAAACTCCACTGTTTCGGACAGATGACCCTGCAGCCATCAGATTTGCATCATAGAGCTCAGTGCCAGGAAGGGACTCTTGGAGACTAGTGGATGTGACCAGAGGGAGGAGGGGCCAAGGTTGCCCCTCCAATGAGAGTGATGTCTCCCAGTTCGTCCCATTCCCCCTCCATCGTGGCAGCACTACGAGTGCTGGAAGGAGGGCACATAGTGGTTTCATCCCACAGACATGGACGGGGCATCTTTAACGTCCTTCCCCAGAGTAAAGAGTCAGGTGGTTTTTGTGTTGACTGGTCCCGTTTGGAGGGAAGAGCTCCTTTGGGCCTGAGACAGCACACACTGGGAGGCCGGGCGGGCACAGGCGTGGGGGCACCTTGCAGTGAGCAAACAGAGAGGTGAAGCCATTTGTCTGGGCCCACGTGGGATAAAGGCCCTGCCGAGGCTACCATCTTGGGTAACCACGCCAACCCGCCCTCCCTCTTCTGAGGGCAACGCAAAGGCAACCCAGCCTCTTGTGGGCTCCGTTCTCTCTTGGGCCTGCGTTCACGTCCAGCTGGACAGAGGGTCAAATGCAGGCACCTGGCATTTTGGGGAATCCCCAGTGTTTGGATGCAGCTCAGCACTTTCACGTGAGTTTGGAGAACAGGGTCTTTTTGTAAACTTTTACTTCAGGTTCAGGGGTACACGTGAAGGTTTGTTACATAAGTAAGCTCGTGTCATGGGGGTTTGTTACATAAGTGAGCTCGTGTCATGGGGGTTTGTTGTACAGATGATTTCATCACCCAGGTATGAAGCCCAGTACCCAACAGTTCTCTTTTCTGCTCCTCTCCCTCCTCCCACCCTCCACTCTCAAGTAGACCCCAGTGCTGGGAGAATGCTGTGTTTACAAACTTGATGTGTGCCTGGCAGACATGAGTGCTTTCTTTCTCTCTCCGCTTTCCCCAGCCGAAATGCTGACCTGGAAAACATCAACCTTGCTCTCACATAAAGCATCTTTTCCAGGACTGACATACAAAGCTCTGATGTAGAAATTGAAATTTCACACTCTGGAGGGCCCAAACGGCTTCAGAGGTCAGTGGGCGGCTGGACCCACTGGTGAGTCATGGGGAGAGATGCCACCCCGAATTAACATCAGCAGACACTTGTGCGTCAGAGGTTCTGTGCACTAAAAACGTTTGGTTGACATCTGTGTCCCCCGCAACCACCCACCCCAGCACACACTCAACTCTTTTAGGCCGAGGGGCACGTCCCACTCATCTGGTGAATACATCAGCGGAATGCAATCTGCTCGCACAAACAGATGTCCCAGGAGGGTGGGGGTGAGGGGGCACAGTGAACACTGGTTAGAAGTTGCCGGAAGGCTTTTTATGAGGTTCTTGTTTTGTGGGGTGGGGAGTAGAATGGCCAGAGAATTTACTTTAATCGAAACACACCTAATTTGGGTGCTTGAGCTAGGTATCTAAAAATGTTTTTCAAGTCCTCATCCACAAGGAGGGTTTCTGTTTCCCATCTGCTCATTTTCTCTGTCTTCCTGAAAAGACCAGGAAGAACTGGAGCAGGATCAACATGTGACCCTGGCCAGCCTGACAGGCGAGGCCAGGCCCACGGCTCACGGGACCCTCTGAGGGATCTCAACTCCACGCACGCGCATGGAGCTACTGCAGCCACTGTAGACGGAGAACACTGCCATGCGGCATGGCGGCTGCTTGCTTATTCCTGCCTGTTGGTTCCTGTTTTGTTTCAGGCCTGCAGGTGTAACGGCTACACTGTGTGAGTGATACAGCATTGGCATGTGGTGACAGTGGCCAGGCTGCAGCAGGGACATCTGCTCCCCAGTGGAGGCAGCCAGTGCTTTCCCGGACGCTTGCTTTATTGCTCACATTCTTTCTGTGTTAGCAACTTTCCCCTCCTTTCTACGAATCTCAGATGTCTCAAAGGAATGTTTAAATTATTATCAGATCCCAGGAGAGATTGCTATTTCCTATGCAACTTTCCCCTGCCTCGCATGACTCCCATGTAACGCATCTCCCTCCAGGAGCGCCCAGCTGAGCCTCCCGTGACTGTTATTATCCATGCAGATGTGCAGCAGAACAAGTGACACAAATCTTAGCCCTCCATAATATCTCTATCAGTTTAGAGCTTTCAGAAAGCAAAGTATTGGGACCTGGAATGAGCGATGTGCTGTAGCTGAGAAGGGACAAATGGTGCCGGCTTGGAAATGATGGAGAATGCCGACTCGTCTCCTCTGGCAGAAGGCAAAGTGACATTGAATTAGAGATACGGCAGTAGTGCTTCTTTAGAGGGGTGCAATAGAAGGGGGTGCTTAGATTTCAATCCCAACTTTGACTCCAACAAGATCTGTGAGCTGTAACAGGTGCTTTCACTCCCCTTAGCTTCAGTCCTCCTGTCTATATGGAGGGGGCGGACTCCATCACTTCCCAGGCCCCTCCAACTTTCCAGGTATAACTCTGTGGTCTTTGAGAGCTTGCATTCCAGAACCCTTCAACAAGGAAACACCCAGAAGACCAATGAAACCACCAAGAATACCTCATCCAGGAAGAACGGTGTGGTGGGTGTGCCCTAGGGTGCCCCTGGTTCCTGCCTCCTTGTGTGATCTCCTCCGCTGAGGGTGAAGGTGACCTGCAGTTTGCTTCTGACCCACAGATATGGCACAGGGTTGGCAGGTGCCTTCCTCTTGTTTCATTCGATGAGACTCTGTCATAGCTGACTTCTGGGAGATGTTCACCTGCTGACCTGGAAGAAGGAAGCCACCACATTGTGGGATGTCTATGGAGAGGGCCATGTGGCATGAGCCGTGCCCATCCTCCGGGAGATGTGCCTGCACTCCTAGACCAAAGGAACTGTGAGACAAGTGTGTGTTGTTTAACGCCATTGAGGTTGTGGTGATTTGTTACTCAGCAAAAAATCCCACTGATCCAATGGACACTTGGTCATGCCCACAGTGGCCCTAGTCCAGTGGCAGCCTGGGCAGAGAGCCAGTCTCTCAGGTGCACTTCAGGAAGGCTCATGCTGTTCAGATTGAAAAGGATATCACCGGCCAGGCGCAGTGGCTCATGCCTGTAATCCCAGCACTTTGGGAGGCCGAGGTGGGTGGATCACAAGGTCAGGAGATCAAGAGCATCCTGGCTAACACAGTGAAACCCCGTCTCTACTAAAAATACAAAAAATTAGCCAGGCGTGGTGGCAGGTGCCTGTAGTCCCAGCTACTTGGGAGGCTGAGGCAAGAGAATGGCGTGAACCCAGGAGGCGGAGCTTGCAGTGAGCCGAGATAGTGCCACTGCACTCCAGCCTGGGTGACAGAGTGAGACTCTGTCTCAGAAAAAAAAAAAAAAAAAAAAAGAAAAAAGAAAAAAAGAAAGGACATCACCTAAGCTCCTGCCATGTTGAAGGCAAGGTGTGGAGATGGGAGCAAAAGAATGACAGTCCCCACAGGGCACGTAAGCCAGAGGACTGGTTATTGTATTGGCCGGAAGTGGGGACCATGATGGGTTGCTCCTGGGGCAGCGAGGGCAGCCTGCTCCTCGGGCAAGCCCTGAAGCAGAGGGGGCTGGGGGTGGCTCAGATCATCCACACATTGGCAACAATAGCCCGGGGGTCAGGCAAGGGAACAAGGTTGAAACTGGGAGGAGGGACTGCAGGAACGTTCTGGGAAACCAGGAGTAAGGGACTAAGGCAGGAAAATGGAGTTGCCTGGAATTGAGGTGGACATTTGGAGGGCAAGCGCTGAGCCTGGGGCACAGAATGGCCTCTGCACCCAGCTGCCAGACCCAGCGAGACCCAGGATCTCACGTCAAGAGTGGAAGAGGTGTCTTGAGGTGGGTGACCCAAGTCCCGCCAGCAAAAGTCAAAGTCCAGTGGTGTCCAGTGGGGCAAGAGGAAAATCAAGATGACGGTCAGAGGGTGCTCCACACACTCCGTCAAGTGAGAATGGATTGGAAAGACATTGACCGCCTGCTCATGGATCGTTCTGCCTCCGGCCGTGCCCACGTGCGCAGGCAGCTGAGAAGCCAGGGCGGCTCCCCTAACAGGTCTACACGGGACACAGTAGTCTCATGGGGCAGTTTGTTTCCCAGATGAGCTTTGGGTGAGGAGCAGTGGACAAAATGCTGCCTGATGGCCATGGTGCTTTAATTTTTATGTCTAAATTACTCAAATCTACAGACACATCTGTGTGAGAGGTGTCTTGGCTCTAGAATTCTACCTGCACTTGCAGTGCTTTACTGAGTGTGTCTGTGGTCGTGATTCACAAAATCGCGTTGTCTGTCTGCGGGTTTGTCCCTGGCGTGAGGCCTCATCGCTGCAGGTGGTTAAGCCTGGTCTACCTCTGCTTGACCTGCATTCTAAGAAAAACAGAGCCTGCAAGGCTGGAATTTGCTTTTCTCCAATTAAGCTTCCAAATACATTTAAGTCATTCAATATAAAAAAAAATGAAAAGAAACCCCAGAGGATCTTTTTGTGGTCCAAGTTGCAATTCTCCAGGCCTTTCACCTACAGCGTCCTGTGTGAGTCCTTTGCTAGCCTGGTGGGCCGGTCTTATCCTGGGAGACTAGAGCCCGAGGCTCAGACCAGTAAATTGCCCAGGGTCTCAGAGGCAGGCAGTGGCGGCCCAAGACGGCCTCTGCAGCCCAGTGTGTTTTGGTTCATTTTGGGGCCCACGTACTGCTTTATGGTAAAGCCGTGTGGCATGGATGAAAATACACGTCCCGCTTGGCATTCTGCGTGAGATGGGCGCAGAAGCAGCGCACTTGACTTTCGAAGACTTTGGGAATCTGTCCCCTGAGCCCTTTCTTTTGTCCTGAAAACGGTCGCTTGGACACGTGACAGTCATGTGTGGATGTGAGTAACTGTGATTTAGGCAGCGGTTGATTAATAGGCTTGATGGTCTGTAGCTGGTGCTGCCTGCCTCGGTGGCCATTGAACGTCTTCTGTCTTTGGAGAGCTGACGCCCCGCGAAGGAAGGGTGGCCGTGAAATATCAGGAGACAGCACTGGGCGCTGTGTGTTGGGGATCCCAAAGACGGTGTGGTTTCTCTGGGGAAGCCGCAGGCACCACGATGCAAGGTGTCACAACCTGTGAGCAAAGGACTTTCCAGCTCAGCCAGGAGACATTTGACACGCGGGATCCAGGACGTGGCCCTCCCCTGGGTGCAGGACTCGCTTCTGCCCAAGGGCAGGGCTGTCTGGCAGGTCCCAGGGAAGGGGTGGGCAGCATCCTCTGCGTGTTGCCTTCACTGTGGGTTGGAGCCTACATATCTGAAGGCCGGAAGAATGCCCGTTGTGAGAGACCGTGGCTGCAGATGCCTCACAGCCTGCAGTCAAGTGCTGTCGCTGGGTCCGGGAGCCTTCAGCCAGAGCAGTGTTTGCCAAGGGTCGTGGCGGCTGTGTTCCGTGGTGAGTCCCTGCACAGATGCAGCGTTGCTGGTGCCGCACAGCGAAGGAAGGTGTTCACCCACTCTGCACCTCAGTCCATGCCTCACCTGAGGCGACTCAAGGGCGCTGGTGGTTCCAGAATGACTATGCCGCGACACTCTGCGGGTGAGGAAGAGGGGCCCAGAGATGAAACAAACTGCATCGCCAGGTGGCTTAAGCAAGAAAAGCAACATTTCCGTCCCCACTGGAAGGACAGCCTTCCCATTCTTTTGAGAAGCTCTGAGCATATTAGGCACAGTTCAGAGCTGCCTTCGGATTACCTGCTTTTCCTCGCCTGAGGCCTCTGGCAAATCTTCCCTTTGAGGCTCAAATTTGCTCTACTTGATCTCACTCAGAGGTGAATTTTCTTCAGTTTTCTGTTTGTCTGAATGAGATGTGCTCAGCTTCGAGGTGCAATTGAGAATAAGAACAAAGCATCTCTTTGTCTTCAGAGCACTTTCCCTGGCAGCTCTTGACAGCTCAGGTTCTGAATATTAACTTTTCCCAATGCTTCAGTTGTTATTAAAATAGAATTCTTGGTCCATCTCCACCTTGAATCTAATGTTTGTGGAAAGATTCATGTTAGCCCACATGTACAACTCGATTTATAGGCAAGAGACCTTGAAACTCTTTGAATTCAAATGTTGGAAGCCTTCAATGAAATGGAAGAAAAAAGTGAGGACATTCTTTTTTTTTGTTTTTGTTTTCTTGTTTTTTTTTTGTTTTTTTTTGAGACAGAGTTTAGCTCTTGTTGCACAGGCTGGAGTGAAATGGCACGACCTTGGCTCACTGCCACCTCCGCGTCCCAGGTTCAAGCGATTCTCCTGCCTCAGCCTCCTGAGTAGCTGGGATTACAGGCACCCACCACCACACCTGGCTAATTTTTTGTATTTTTAGTAGAGATGGGGTTTCGCCATGTTGGCCAGGCTGGTCTCGAACTCCTGACCTCAGGTAATCCACCCGCCTTGGTCTTCCAAAATGTTGGGATTACAGGCGTGAGCCTCTGTGCCAGGCCAAAAGTCAGTACATTCTGTTTTCAGGAGAAAGAAGAAAAGCATGAGGAATCAAATTTATCTTGAGGATTCATTAAAAGAAAGAAAACTCTGACACATTTAGTCCAATGTCTACATCTCTATAGCTACCTGTTTGGTGCTGTGAGAATGTTTCTTTCCCTAGTTCTCTGGGACCACTTAAGATATGTGATTATAAAATAAATCCTTTCCTTTACAAATCAAGGCAGAGAAGTGAATTAAAATATTTTAAATGAGAAAGTTGAAAAAAAAAGTTTTCTGGGTAGCTCCACTTTTCCAGAAAATTCTATCAATCTGTGACCTGCACGTCCCCAGGCACTGTGATTTCTGGCACATTTGTCCATCTGTGGTTGGCTTGCAGTCGTGAGCCTAAGGATGTGGAATAAGATTTTCATTGTCTTCCTGGGCGTCCGGGGTCACTCTAGTGATGCATGGGATGCTCTTGGCTTCCTTACTGGACTGGTCAGTTTCGGTGCTTAGAACTGGATGGGTCTGTCCTTAGAGCCCTGCCTGGAATGGGGTGCAGGGGAAAGGCACTACTGAATCCCAGGAGCCTGCCCCTCGGATCACCTTCCAGATGCAACATCCCGACAAAACGCCACGAAGGTAGTTGTTTCCTAAAAGCCAGGAAGCATAACTTGCTCTTTGTGGTCATCCCGCTTCTGGTAGGTCACGTCGTGCTAAGTACTGAGTAAAAAAGTAGACAGTTTTTTTTTCAACACATATGCCCCTTAAAGAAATTCTCAGCAAACAAGAACACATGGAACATCTTAGAAAATTAATTAATTCTCCTCAAATCCTCCTCCTCCGATGCATATGTAACACTGAGCACCAGTTGCTAAAAATCAGACGAATGCACATGTTGAAGATATAAACCAGTAGGAGACAACTTTGGGGAAAAATTTTAAAACAAAACATATTCTGATGTGTTTGAATTATGCATTGTGAAGATATTCAGACTTTCCATGACTGAGGCAGCCATGATTGCTGTTTGTTTTTAAGGGCAACACACATGTTTCAAAGATTGTGTTTTGTTTTGTTTGTTTTTCCTACAGAGCTAGGATTTGCAAGACAAATATGGCTTATACTTTAGAGGAATTGGGGATTTGAAGATGGAGAAATAAAATGCCAAAGTCACAAACAATTTATGAATGTCATTTCTCTCTGATTTCATGATAATTCTCATTACAATAAAAATAATCCATGAGATGATTCCATTTGTGGTGAGCGGAAAGTGCCAAGCAACTCTCCCTCTCGAGGAAGGTTGAGGTACAAGGACAAGCTTCTGTACTTGGATTTATAGAGAAGTTCTAGTTTTAAATTCTGGGTCTGCTGTTAACCAACTGTAAATGTTGGGAAGTCATTTTCTTCATCTGTAAAATGCTTAAAAGGAATATTTGTCTTACAGGCTTTTTGCACTTTGAAATCCAACTATGCAACTCATTATTTCTTTCAACTGTGGCCACATTCAGGATCCCACGGTGTACTAAAATCTCTTTGAGTCAGAAAGCAAAGAAGAAGGAAGAAGCATTGGCGTTTTCCCTGTCCCCAGCATGGCTACAGGATGCAGAGTGATTGAAAATGGACATTTATTAAGATGATTAATGTGTGCCCTCGGTTCTACCAGATTATCTGTATAAATTGTCTTTCCCTATTCAGTCTTTGTAATTTGTGTCTTCTCTATTTCTCAGTAGGTATTTTTGCATTTGAGGAGGTTTATTTTATTTTTTTATAAAGTTTGCCTTTATACTAAGACATTCATACAATACCATTTGTATTAGACGAAGGCCTAGTCATGAGAAAAATCACATCCGTTAACTGACCAGGGAGCATTTACTCTAATTATTAACTCGGAAAAGAGACGAGCTCCTAATGGATAAAGAATGCACGGAACAGCAGTGCAGGGAGCAAGTACTGCCTCCAGGGTTGAGGCAGGGCCCTGGGGAAGGAACACACTGAGGAAAAGCACCCCACCCCAGGTACCCCTGGGAAAGGATGTGGCCCAGGACCACTGCATATTCTGTTCTTAGAGGCCAAATCAACTTGCATGTAAAAATACATTGGTGGGGCCAGGTGCAGTGGCTCACACCTGTGATCTCAGCAGTTTGGAAGGCCAATGTGGGTGGATCACCTGAGGTCAGGAGTTCGAGACCAGCCTGGCCAACATGGCGAAACCCCTTCTCTACTAAAAATACAAAATTAGTCAGGCATGGTGGCAGGCGCCTGTAACTCCAGCTACTCTGGAGGCTCAGGCAGGAGAATCGCCTGAACCTGGGAGGCAGAGGTTGTGGTGAACCGGGATCACACCATAGCACTTTAGTCTGGGTGGCAGACTCATACACTGTCTCAAAAAAAAAAAAAAAAAACAAATAAAATAAATAAAAAAATAAATAAATACAGGTAGGAGAGAAAAAGAAAATGGTTAGGACATCTAAATAAAAACACACAGAGAAGAAAAAATGTGCAAAACTACTTGTTTCTGTATTGGTTATGAGGCCATAGTTGACATATTTGGCTTTGTTTGTCAATGACTTGTTCTGCATTTCCCCAGCTTTAGCTAGAAACTCCACTCGTGCGGTCCTTTGCCTAGTGTAGTGACCCTGACATTCATTCATAAAGTGTCTGGATCTTTGATCCTGCTGCCTCTTCTTTGGTTGCTGTAATTTTATATCACCCTTTGCTACAGGGGGTGGAAGTGCTAAGAGACATCCTAGAGAGCATCCTGGGCTCCAGACATGGTCCCTCTACTCGCTGGAGAGAGAGTTTTTCACCAAGGTGTGATGGGGCTGCTGCCCCATGGTGGGCACGCAGATGTCATTAAGTTAGGAGTTTTCCGGTGAGACCATCCTGTGCAGGGAGGACTGGACACCAAGGCCTGGATCTGGGTTTAGGAGGAGAGACAGCCACTCTATGAAAGCTCCCAGCATGGGCACGCAGATATCATTAAGTTAGGAGTTTTCCAGTGAGACCATCCTGTGCAGGGAGGACTGGACACCAAGGCCTGGATCTGGGTTTAGGAGGAGAGGCAGCCACTCTGTGAAAGCCCCCAGCAGAGCCGCTTTTTCCAAGGCTGCTTCACCAAAGCCACGCCGCTACTGGGGGGCCTCATTTCCACTGCTCCTGCTTCCGGGGTCTGTCTCGCTGAGAAGCCTCCCAGATGCACAGTGTCTGGCAAGGTGGTGTCGGGGATCCCTGCTTGTGGGGAGCGCCACCCCACTGAGGGCCGGAGTCAGGAAGTGCTGATGGCCTGTCTTGTTCCAGGTTGCTTCTCAGAATCGGAACTTTCATTCCATGTACAGTTGTAGATACCTGTGGATGCCCGAAACCTCAGAGCGTACCAAACCCTACCTGTACTGTGCTTTTTCCTATATGCATATATACCTACGATAAGCTTAATTTATCAATTAGATAATTTTATTATTATCTAATAATAAAATAGAATAATTATAACAATTGCCAGCACCATCACTGTTGTGCTTTAGGGCTATTATTAAGTAAAATAAGGGCGGCTTGAAAATCTGATCACTGAGACACCTGCTAAGTGGGATCCAGAGTGTGGATGAGCTGGGCGAAGGGACAATTCCTGTCTGGGGGATGGAGTGGGCGGTGTGAGATTTCATGACACTGCTCAGAATGGAATACCATTGAAAACACATGAACTGTCCATCTCTGGCATCTTCCATTTACTATTTTCAGGCCTTGGTTTACTGTGGGTAACAGAAACCTCAGAAAGTGAAACTGTGGATGAGGGCTGCTGCTGTGGAAGGCAAGGTTACACTGGGGTTTGGGGGGACTCTTAGAAGCCAGTGATGATGTGGACTTGCTCATTGATTTTTTTTTTTTTTTTTTTTTTTGGTAAACTGAAAGCTACAAAGAGCCACAAATGAAGTCGACTGAGACAAATACGCGACAGTCCATCTCAGGAAGCTTGGCACGTTGGGCCTCTGAGTGCCCCTGGAGGGAGACTCCCTTCTCTGTGGGGTTTGCTCTGAGTGGTTAATAATCCAGGTAGAAAATCCGCTGGTAGAGGTAGCGCGGGGTGGGAAGAGACCTAGGCAGGAGACTTTGGTCCAGGTCCTAGAGCAGGCTCCAGTGTGACTCCAGGAGACAGATATCCAGGGACCATCCCAGACTGTGCTTCCTGAAGTCTACTTAGCAGCCTCCTCACTCACTGGATAAGGAGAATGGTGGCTTCCTCCTCACTGAGCTCTCACCGGTGCCTTAGGCTCCACTGTTGGAGATCTAGTTGTTTTAGTCACTCTGTTGTCTCATGCTGGAGAGGAGCGACCCTTCACGTGGGGGTTAGTCACTTGTCTGTGGTGAGTCGGATGCTATCAGCTGCCCTTGGTGACAGGAGGCTATGGATGGATATTAATGGCTGGGAGGAGGGTAAGGAGGGCACCAGCAAGCTGAAGAGAGGGACTTGGAGAGGTGGCAGTAAGTCCTAGAAGGAGAGATGAGCCTGGGAATGTCTGACTCCATTGGCTGACAGGGCTGACCTGCTCCGCACCTGCCGCGTGAAAGGTACCTGGGTCTGTCAGGTCCCGCAGGGCCCAAGCGCACTCACGTGGACTTCCTGTTACTAGGGCTGCAAAGAGCTGCTGCTTCCAACTGGAAGGGGCTCTGACCACATTCACAGCCCTGGACCAGTCTTTCTGTTTGGCTTGTAGCAAACTTGCAAATTCCTGTGATGGTAAACAAGATTTATTTCTCATTGAAACATTCACAGAAGAATCAGGTTCAGTAATTATTCCCGACTTCACTTCTCTTTTACTCTGAATTGCTTCACAAAGACGCACACACACGCACACTCAAATGAGTCATATGTTAAGCTTTCTGAAAGTCAAAGAGAATAAACAGATGCCGCAGAGGAGATGGAAAACTGGCATTGTTTTAATAAAAACTGTGAAGACAAAGGAAGGAACAGAAACTGAGAGATTTAAAAGAGCAAATCCCAATGGTGGGCGATTCAAACATCTTTCCAATTCCCACTCCCACCCCAGGAAATGCTCCCTAAGCATGAAGGAGGGAGGTGTCTGCAAGCTTCTTACTGACATGGCCCAGGACAGGCAGAGTCCAAGAACAAAGGACTGGCTAAGAAAAGCATGCAGATCTAAAATACTTAAAAATATACATGGATATGAAAAGGGTTAGACGGCTAGACAACAAAATGCAAAATGTCACCTCTGAGTAGTGAAGTTCTGGATGATTTTTATTTGCCTTATTTTATATCAAATTTATAACAGGGGTCCCCAACCCCCAGGCCATGGACTGGCACTGGTACCTGTCTGTGGCCTGTTAGGAACCGGGCCTCACTGGGCCTCACGGCAGGAAGTGAGTATTGCGCACGTGAGTAAAGCTTCATCTGTATTTACAGCTACTTCCCATCACTCACATTCTCACCTGAGCTCTACCTCCTGTCAGATCAGCCACAGCATTAGATTCTCTTAGGAGCATGAGCCCTACTGTGAACCGTGCATGTGAGGGATCTAGGCTGCATGCTCCTTATGAGAATCTAATGCCTGATGATCTGTCACTGTCTCCCATCACTCCCAAATGGGACCATCTAGTTGAAAAGAAACAAGCTCCCACTGAATCTACATTATGGCGAGTTGTATAATTATTTCATGGTATATTACAATGTAACAATAATAGGAAGAAAGTGCACAATAAATGCAATGCACCTGAATCATCCTGAAACCAACCCCCTTCCCCAGGTCTGTGGAAAAATTGTCTTCCACAAAACCTGTCCCTGCTGCCAAAAAAGCTTGGGGACCGCTGTTTTATAATATACCAGGATTGCTTTGTTCATCAGAAAAATGTACAGATTATTTAATAAACAGCTAGATCACCGGCCTCATTTGACCACACAGTGTAAGTAAACAACGTGCCCTAGGTCATCCAGTGGGCACACTAGTCAGGCTGGTGCCAATTTTGTGCTTTGTCTGCTATACCATCCACTGTAGGTGCCACCACCCTCACCCAAAGATGATGAGCTTTGCCAGCCAGAGGGGAGAAAAATCACTTGAAATGATTTTTACAATAATTTATTGAGGTGAAATTCACATGAAATAAAACTAACAATTTTTGCAATTCAGTGGCAGGGAGTACAGTCACAATGCTGCACAGCTACCCTCTCTACCTGGTTCTAAAACATTCCCGTCGCTCCACAGCAAAACCTGTTATGCATTAAGCAGTTTCTCCCTATTCCTCAACCCCCACAGACCCTGGCAACCACCAATCTGCATTGTGTTGATAGGATTTTTCTTTTTAAAGGAAACATGTTAACTTTTCTTTTGCAAAATAATTTTGGAAGTGACTCACACTCTGTTTCAACCTCTGTAGAGGGAAATATTCTGCCATGGTCCAAAAGCGATGGGATTTCTGGGCGAGCTTTTCTGTGTACAGTCTCTTTGGTGTTGGTGGGATTTCTGGTTGTCGGAGGCTGGAGCCCTGAGTCCAGAGCCCAGCAGAGGCCTGGTCTGCCAAGCCTTGACATTTGTCACAAGCACAGGCTGTAGCACTCTCTATATTTACTTTTGCAGGAAACCTCTGGATTATTTAGCTCTGAAACGCTCGCTGGTGAGTTCAGCACTAACAATCACTCCTAAGACAGTATGTGCATGTCAGACCATGGTTAAAAATGGACAGTGCTAACAATCTTTAGGGTTCTGTCATATCCCCAAGAGAGGCTTCAGTGTGGACCATTTCACTCCAGACAGGCTCCAAGGGGTTTGAAAACACCATCAAGAGGACATCGCATGTGAGGAATTTTTGAACCAACTGAAGGACTTTGAAAGTGAAATTTCCCGACAGGCTTAAACTTCCATATCAAACATTAGCATCTTCAATAATTTCAAACAATGGGACTATAAAGTTTGCAACTGCCTTTGGAAGGAAGAAAGTGAAACGAGCTCATCTTAGCAATTGAGGGAGAGGGGAGCGGGGAGGTGGGAGTGAAAATGGTGGGTCCAGGAAGAGACAGGTAGAGGGAGGTGGGGCTGGCAGCCCTCATGCCGGGTAGTAAGCCTGAGAGCCTCCAGGTCTGGAAGCCTGAAGTATGCAGAGGGTTCCACTAGATGCCTGCTATATCCTTATGGCCTTACCACATCTCCACCAGTCAGGTGAGAACCATATTATCTCTGCTTTAGGGATAGACACCAAGACTTGGAAGGGTCTACGATGCTCTCATAGTTTAGACTGTGCCCTTGCTTGGATTCTTGTCCATCAGTCCTTCCACAACGCCATGACTGACAATTTCAAAATGCTTTCCAAAGCCCAATTTGAGTACATCGTCTATCTTGTACCCTTCGGCCCCATTCCCTCTCTCCCCACTTAGGCCATCACAAGACCACCATCTTGGCAAAAGTCGAGTTGCTACTGAGTACAAAGTGTACATGTTGGACTTTTTATTTCAATGTTTTAAAGGAGAAGAAAAGATGTCCCGAAAAGAGAAGAAAAAGCAGGCTCCAAGCCGCTCAACCTTGACCTGGGGACTTGTGTGTCTAGTATGACCTGTGGGCGTGGCCACGGACTCATGCTTTGCTTGTTAGTTGTCTAAAAGGAGTAAAGCAGAATCATTATAGAAGACTTGGAAAATGCAGAAAGATTATAAAAATTTACGAGGATAACTATGAATACTTTGGGGAATCTCTTCTGGTTTTGTTTCTGTGAATATAATAATGCATATATTTTTACATTTTCTGAAAATGAGAAGTTATATTTTATGTTATGTTTTAGTTTATTATGTTTATTTATCTTATGTTTATTTTATCTTATGTTCTAGGTTATGTTATGTTTAGATTTACATTATGTTTCTTGGTGACTGCCATTTTTACTGAGAGATCTATTCTGAGCATTAATGATGATTTGAAATATTCTCCTAAATCAAATTAAAAAAATGATTCTATACAGTTCTATCACCTGAATTTACCAAAATTAATTATTTAATCCTTTATGTTTAGATAATTTGGTTGGTTTTGTACATGCCTCTTTCCTTACAACCTTTAGTGCTATATCCGGGGATTTTTATATCCAAAAATGTTATCGAATTTCATAGCATAAGCAACCTATTTTCCAAGAATAATTACAATAATTTTATTACTTCTAATAAATATTCTAATGGTATTTATTTAAACTCATCCATTTTTGAAAACTGCTTTTATTGATCTCCATTTTTTAACTTTTCCACATTTTTGAACTCTCAATATGGAATCTTTTTTATTCAACTATGAAAATGTTTAAGTAATTTTTAGAGTACATATATATATGTGTGTATAGATAGTTTTTGAGTCTCCATATCCAAAAGTGTCTTCATACTATCCTCATACTTGGTGGAAAGATTCTCTGGTCACAATTTTTTCCCTCAAAGGTTTTAAAAAAATCTGAGAGTGTAAAAATTTCAGGCACTTAAGTGATATTAGTCAGGAAAAGTCTCAGGTAGCTTGATTTTTTCTTTTCTTTTGAAAAACACTTTCTAGTTAAAATATGCAAATACTTGGTTTAAAAACTCAAACACGGCCAGGTGTGGTGGCTCACACCTGTAATCCAAGCACTTCGGGAAGCTGAGGCAGGTGGATCACCTGAGGTCAGGAGTTCACGACCAGCCTGGCCAACACGGCAAAACCCTGTCTCTACTAAAAATACAAAAATTAGCCAGGCGTGGTGGTGTGTACCTGTAGTCTCAGCTACTCGGGAGGCTGAGGCAGGAGAATCGCTTGAACCCGGGAAGCAGAGGTTACAGTGAGCAGAGATCTGCACTCCAGCCTGGGCAACAGAGTGAGACTCTGTCTCAAAAAAAAAAAAAAAAAGTCAAACAAGATTGTTCTACTTTTTCCATCTCTCATTCCTGCACCCAGAGTTTTTGGGTTTTGGGCTGTTTTGAGCTGTTTTCTTTTTGCAGAAAGATTATAAAGATTTACAAGGATAACTGTGAATACTTTGGGGAATCTGTTCTGGTCTTGTTTCTGTGAATATAATAATGTATATATTTTTACATTTTCTGAAAATGGGAAGTTATATTTTATGTTATTTTATAGGTGAAATTAAAATTTCAGGCATTTAAGTGATATTAATTAGGAAAAGTCTCAGGTAGCTTGATTTTTTCTTTTATTTTAAAAAACACTTTCTAGTTAAAATATGCAAATACTTGGTTTAGAAAGTCAAACAAGGCCTGGCGCGGTGGCTCGTGCCTGGAATACAAGCACTTTGGGAGGCTGAGGCGGGCGGATCTTTTCTGTTTGAAAAGTTTTTGTGCTGTTTTCTTCGGTGCTGACTGCATGTTTCTAAGTGACATGCTCATGGCTTTTCTCTTCTGGCTTCGACTGATTTCCTGTTGTGGAAGAGAATGGGTCTCCTTCTATTACGCCCTGTGCCCACCTGCCCACACATCCCTTCACCACTAAGTACTTCCCATGGAGTCATTTCATAATTGTTGGCTAAATCAATATTTGGTGTTTTTTTATTACTATCATGTAAATATTTTTCACAGTTAAGGCACATATTGTACCAAAAACATGTAATCTTTTTTGGGAAGTCAACTCCGATTTTCCTGAAACTTTCCTTCCTCTTTTAAAATACTTTTTTCTATTTACCTGTTTTAAATTCCACCTCAAACTTTGCAACAAACCTAAACCCCTTTCAATGTCACATTCTGTGACTTTCTGTTTTGGGGTCGTCCCTCCTAGTGTCCTCCAGCTCCTGCCTCAGGCTGGGTGCCCCAGGCCACTGCACAGTGGTGACCCCGGGCTTCTCCTCACCATCATCCTGGGAATTCCTTGTGCTTTTCCACTGGGTGCGATTCTCTGTTTTCTGGATTTCCTATCTTCTTTCTTTGAGGCTGAATCCCTTATTTGACCATGGAAGACGTCCTTCAATATTACCTAAGAAAGGGTCCGCGTGCAGTGAACTTTCTGATGTCTGAAAGTTTCTTTGCTCTGTTCTCATAAGTGATTAAAATGTGGTTGGGCATAGACTTCTAGTTTGGAAGTCATGCCATCTTGCATCTGGTCTCAGGCCACTCTTAACTCCAATCCGCCCGTGGGCATGGGTGTGCAGTCAGGGAAGGTCTGAAGAGTGGTGGTTCAGTGTGAATGGATGGCAAAGGGACCAGGGCAGGCCAGCTTCCCTCGAGAGGAACAGAGCCAGGCTCCGTGTACAGCTTCCGACGTCCTGGTGGAGCGGGCAGCTGGCTGAGGGGCTCCAGGGGCTGACGTTGGGCTGCCACTGGGGCCAGTGTATCCAGGCCTTGTACCCCACAGGATCAGTTAGGGGCTGAGCAGGAAACAGGGGTCAACCCAGGGTCCAGCGAGGATTCCTGTGGGAAGGGCAGGGTTAAGGGGGCCCACAGGGAAGTTGAGGCACCCAGGGGCTGGCAACAGTGGGGAGCTGCTGTATCCCCAGGGCTAACGGGCCCACAAGGAGAGGCCTCCTGGCAGAAGCTGCAGCTTGGGTGGGGAGGTTGGTGCAGCACCAAAGCAGGAGGGTATGAGAGAAACACTGACCTCTCCGTCCACCCTTCTGCTCCTGCTACGCCTTCCCCAAGCACAACCCAAGGCGAGAGCCCCAAGGGAAAGGGGGACAAAGAGGGTGGGGGCATCGGCTGAAGAATGTGCAGTGTCCTCAGGACCCCAGGACCCCAGAATGCATTCCTGTCCTTTGTTCAGATGGAGAAACTCCCGGTCCCCTCCCAGGAGACACCAAGGCTCACTGGCCACCCCTCATTGTGGGATGATGTTAGGCAGTTGATCCTCTGCCCGAACCTGACACCTGGTTCCACTGGTGCCCATCATGTAGGATGCAGCAAAGAATAGGATGAAAGAAAAAAAATGCATGCCTGTCCGCTCCAGCCACCCCCATAGCTGGCCATCTTCCTCTGATAGCTGGGGAGCCCCTTACCCCCTGCCATAGCTGGCCTTCTCCTAGCTCCTACCATAGCTGGTCGTCAAGCCAACATATATCATCATAGCTTCCTCCTTCCATCACTCACTCCTGGAAACCTGTGACTGCCACTCACAGCCCCAGACCCCTCATGAGGTTCAGTCTTGGCCTTATGTCTTTGTGGCCTCTTGTGGTCAATGTGTTGTGCCCTGAGGGTGGGCAGTGCCAGGAGAGGTCTGCCCGGCAGAGGAGTGTGTTATCACTGCTATGTTGTGGATCTGCCATCACATGGCCATAGTACAAAGCAGACTGCATCCGTTTTATTCTTATTCTAAATTATCTGCCAAAAAAACCACTCCCTTGTTGTGTGCACCCAGCATGGGAAACTCCCACCGTCCCTGCCCCCGTCCATCCCTGATGATAACTGGACTTGCCTCACCTCTGGGGTGAAGCTCCCATTAGTGAACCCACCATTGTCGGAGGGATCAAGCCTGGCAGCTTCACCCTCTTTGCCCACCACCTGCACGCCATCCCATGCCAACTTGATGACAATTAAGGTGACTGTGACCCCACTGCCTGCCCAGGTTTCCTGGATCCTATTTTCCCTAGTAAAGGGTCATCTATGCCTTCATCAAGGATATGAGTAGCCTGGCCCCAGAAGCCCATTTTTGGATGCTTCCAGCTAGTTCCCAGAAGATATCAGAATTCATCTCTGCCGTAGTCTGTTTTGTGTTGCTACAAAGGGACACCTGAGGCTGGACAGCTGATAAAGAAAAGAGGTTTATTTGGCTCACGTTTCTGCAGGCTGTGCCAGAAGCATGGCACCAGTATCTGCTCCTGGCGAGCTGTCAGGCTACCTGTACTCGTGGCAGAAAGCCCACGATGTAAGCGAGTGCAGAAATCACATCACAAGACGGGACACAAGAGGAGAGGAGGGGCCGGGGTCTTTCTAACAACCAGTTCTCCCCAGAACTAAGTGGGAGCTCACTTGTCACTACAAGGAGTGCACTAAGCCACTCAGGAGGGCTCCACTTCCACGACCCAGACACCTCCCACCAGGCCTCACCTCCAGCACTGGGGATAAATTTCCACTTGAGACTTAGTGGAATCAAACAAACCATATCCAAACCATCACAGGCTCCAGGGGTTCAAACGAGGAGACTCTGACGACACAGTCACTGGAGAGGAGTGGGCAGTGTTACCGGACCGCAGGCTGGTGCACACCATTGACTAGCAACAGTGGGGAGCCGTTTCCACCCTGGGGCTACAGCACAGGGCCAGGGACTAGCGAGAGCACTCTGCCTTGGAGAGCTGCAGTCCTGTGGGAGCCAGGTCCCCTCTGCTTCTCCTCATGGCTCCCTGTGGTTGAGTCTAACCTGAACAGAGCCTGTAGTGGAGAAGAACCAGCACAGCTGCCATATGAAGGAGTCTCAGCTTTACCTTCTGGGTAGTGGGGAGCCTGGAGAGCAACACAGTCAGCTCAGTCGTGGGAAACCTCTGTGATGGGACTGGGGGTTGCCCAGAGGCAGGGGAGCAGTCAGGAGACCACCACCAATGTAAACAATGGAATTCACTTCCTGAGCCCTGGCGGATGGCCGTCACCAGCCGCCATTCATGGGCAGGGAAGCTGAGAGGTTAAGATAGAGTGACCTTCAGTCTGCCTGGCCCAGGACTGTCCTGGTTTATGCCGATGTCCTGATGTCATTATTGATGGTGCCCTTTTCATTTTCAAAAGTGGCCCAGTTTGGGAGATACATCATGGGGTCTCCCGGGTTACTGAATCAGCAGTAGTGGTGTGGGGATTCTCACCTGGCCAAAGGCTGGGCAGTGGCAACAGTGGGGAGGAGAGAAGTCATCTTTGAGACGTGAATCTTGATAGAAGGGGGAGGTCTTCTATCAAGGGGGAGGGGAAGAGTACAGAAGGAGCAGACCCTGTGGGGAGAGAACGAGCTGCTTGGGGCATATTTACACATTCATGGTCCTTGCAGGTCCCAGGATGCAGAAGAGCATCCTGCCGGGAATGGGCAGGTTTGTCCTGTGGTCAAATGGGCTGCCTCTGTGGCTGTGGCACGTCATTGGTCCTGGCCCACGCTGCCACAGGCTGCCTCTCTGACCACGGTGTGTCACTGGTCCTGTGGTCCACTGCAGAACCAGTGACTTGACATGGCAAAGGGAGATTGCAGATGTGATTCACTTAAGGATCTTGAGATGAGAGATTATCCTGGGTTACTCAGGTGACCCAATGTCATCCCAGGGTCCTTGAAATTGGAGAGAGAGAGCAATGGGAGAAGAGTAGAGAGAAGTGACATGATGTGATGTGGGAGGCTTCAACGCCATGCTGCTTGTTCTGAGATCCATGGAGCAGGCGTCTGACAGCCAGCAGGGTGACAGGCCTCAATCCTCCACCTGCCTGGAGCTGACTTCTGTCAACCCCTGAATGAACAGGAAATAGATTTTCCCCTAGGGTCTCCAGAAGGAACACAGCCAGATTTTAGCCCAATGCGAGTGACCCTCTCACTCTTCCGACCTCTGGAACTGTAAGGCAGTTGGTGAGAGAGTAGGAATTTGTCACGGCAGCCTTAAGACACCGATGCACTTGTGCTGTCTGGATTCGTCTGTGGGCACTGGAGAGGTCACCTGTGTCTGCTCAGATGACACACCGCAGAGGCAAACCTTCAAAGGGCCGTCCTGCACCTCCCGAAGCAAGGAGCAAGCCCATCAGGTGACTGTGGGTGGGGGGAGGATGGGAACCTCTGGTCGTGGCAGTCTCCAAATCTCTCCCTCTACCCATAATGGCACTGGGTGCTCGAGCTCTGCCAGGCAGTGATGGCGATGGCTCTGGCCTGCTCTTCTTCCACGCAGCCTGGGGCTTCTGTGGGTTCCACACAGCTGTGTGGTGTGGGGGCAGCTCGTGTCTGGGGGATGCTGGCTAAATAGCGAATGCCTTCTCCACACGGTGTTGCCACAAGATTACAATCAAGGACTTTATTTCTCTTCTGATCCGCAGTTGCTTTGTTCTTTTCATTTTCCTTGTGAAATAAGGTGTAAAGTAATCAAACTTACTTTACAAAAACCTCTGACAACCAAATGAAACTGCCCAGGCTTGATGCCCTGGCCAATGATTTACATGTAGGGTACAGTTGAGCTTTCCTTTCAGCAGCCCCTTCTTCCACCTCCACCAGCCTCCATTACACTCCCCAAACCCTCACCCTTTGCAGCCAAAGTTGCCTTTCTGTTGGCCACCCTGTCCTGCCTGCAGGGAAGCTGCCCAGCCCTGGGGTTTTGGTTATGGTAAAGGAGTGGACGTATCTAATTAAACTGTGTTCATTTCCTTACCTTTAGAAAAATGAGTAAATGCATGAGAAAGAAAGCTGACTTTCAAATTGTTTCCCAATTGAATGTCAACATTCACATTTTTTAGTAACAATTTCTTGGCCCCAGGAACCACGTGGGGGTTAGGATGTGGCAACGCATTGGAAGCAAAGGCGAGCTGGTGGGGCATCTGTGACATATGAGCCCTCCGCTGGCTCACCTGCTGGGGTCCTGGGCCTGTGCCTCTCCCCTGTTCCCATGCCAGCCCCCAAGTGACTTGGTTCAGACCAGACAGTGTTTTCCCCAAAGGAAGACCAAGGGTGAATGAGGGTCCGCCCCTCTGCCAGAAACACTAATGTAAACCCAGGACAGCCCACCCTCCTGCCCTCAGCCCAGGGAGTTCCTGATAAAGATTCTGAAGGAAAATCTGGAGGCAATTCAGGATGCTCTGGCATCAAAGAAAGCTCCAACTGGGCTTCTTTTCCATGTTTACCAAGGCTTGGAAAGGAATCACACAATTTTATAAGATTTCCAATAGCAAAGATCAAGACAAAAGAGGACTGGTTTCACCTTTTTGTCAGAACATTCAGATAATGAGAATGCAGCCCCCCTGAGGACCAGTTAATTGAGGGTTTGCTCTTCCTCAGGGCCTCTGGACTTCTTGAGAGCAACCTGCAGGGCCCTGCGCTTGGCTGTTCCCTCTGCTGTAGGCCATGGCCAGCTAGCGAGTCACTTGTTCTCCACCGTGCCCGTGTGGGGACAGGCATGCTGGGTCCTGCCCCGGGAAGCAGCCACGGTTTGCATGTTCCCTCTCATCTCATCCTCCAGGGAAGCTGATACTCCCTACTGCCCATCAGGACTTCAGGTTTGAACAGCTTGTTTCTAGCACTGTCCCTCTTCAAGGGGCAACGGGGGCCTATGGCCATCAAGATTACTTTCCACCCAACACCCATAAGGTGCAAGAAGCCTAGAGCTGGATTTTGAGGTCTCACCAATCAGCTTCAGCAATGCATATTTTAGAAATATGTAAGCACTCTATGAGGCACATTGGCTTCTAACTCCTATCAAGAGTCCTAAAAACCAGACCGAAAGATGACCTCTGAATCCTTAGCCATGCTCATTCGTTGAACAGATGAGACTCTGAGGCACACAGGGATTAAATCGCTTGGAGAAGGTCACCAGTAGACCAGTTCCTAGTTCCTGTGTGACAACTGTCTACTACATTATACACCCTGGCACCTCACTCCTGTTCTTTGTCTATTCTGTGAAGTTGGTGTGCTTTAACTGCTTCATTCCCTGTGAGGACCTGGGTTTACAGTTGTGGGGGAAGACTCACAGCCTCACAGAGAATGGCGAGGAGAAACAAGACCTCAGAGGAGGAGTGTAAGGCAGCCACGGGTTGCCTTCTGTAACTCCTCCAGCACTAAAAACAGGAACGCTCAGGCATGCGGGCACGGCAAGTGGTAACAGCATCAGGAGGGTGCCACTGGTTTCCGTCCCCAAAGTCAAACTCAAGAATGGACATTCATTTGCTCATGTAATTCGTCAAACACAAAAGCCAAATGCTTTAGGTTTTCCCCATTGCTAGGGGTGGCTAAGTCAACCAACAGTGATTGTGCAGCGTTCATGTGGGTGTTGATGGTGGCTGGGGCTTTGAAGGCAGCTGAGACTACTGCCCCAAAGATTTAGAATCATTTTAGAGTGATGATGCAATCACATAGGAAGCTGAAACAAAGAAACTGATAACCCAGCAAAGAACATGGGATGTTTAATAAAGTTAGAATGATTCCTTGATGTGCAAATAAAATGTAGTGAAAAGGCTCCATTGAGACCAGCTCCAGTGCTGTGTTCTCTGGGCCTGCCCTGCTCTGGCCCCATCTCCCAGCCTGTGGGTACAAATTCCTCCCTCCTGGCGTTCCTGCAGTCTTTGCCTGTAACCTGTCTCTCTGTTCACCTGCTCCACCCCCAACCAGACCAAGAGCTCCTCAAGGGCAGAGACCTCATAGACTATGTACCTGGGGATCCAGCCCTCAGTATGGGCCTGCCCCAGAGCGGGTACACCACGAATGTAATTTGAATGAACTTGAAGGTGTCAGAGACACATAAAAGCCAATAAGCACAGACCCAGAGACACCCAAAAGCCAATCAGGACAGACCCAGAGACATACAAGGGCCAATGAGCACAGACCCAGAGACACGCAAGAGCCAATCAGGACAGATCCAGAAACAGACAAGGGCTAATGAGGACAGACTTTCCACAAAACTCATGGAAAGGAGTTTGAAAGAGAGAAATGTCATAGATGGGTTGGCAAAAGGTGAGGAGAGGGTCTTAACTTTGCCTCCTTCTTAACTTGACTTCATCATTAGAATGCGTTTGGCTGGGTTTTCCATGACAAACCCTCAAAATGAAAATCCATAAAATCTTAAGTCCATTTTCTTCAAAGACGCATACTTTCTCCTGTCATCCCTCTCTATTAGTGTGTGTGGAATATGCATTGTCAGGCCTGTGGCTACCCATGCAGCACTGTGGTCTGAGTGGGTCACTGTGGGGAGGGAAACACTGACGTGTCTGCTGCGGGAAGGTCTGCTTCTCTGTTCAGGGTGCGAGAGCTTCACAATTAAAGTCCGTTATGTTTCCCACATTTAAAAAGGTTCTAGAGAAGCACATGTCTCCAAGTGTCATTTGATTTAATAGTTCAGTACAAATGGCCTTGCACTCTACATGGTTACGTAATCTGGTAACCAGCATGCACGCAGGCAACAAAGTCAATATTAAAGTATTTGTTGATGAACAGATTTTATTTTTAGCTGAGAAGTTGGCCAAGTGGGAGGCCACATGGAGGAGATTAAGGTTTCACAGGAGCCATCTCATCAGACTGTTGCAGAAAATGATTATGAATGCTAATAGGAATCCCATGCGTGCCTGTGAGATGTGGGGCTTTCCCTGGAAGGATTTTACAGTTTGAGAATAAATCTCTTTGGTCTTAATAATTTGGAGCAAACAAATATGTCTTTCCATCTTCCAGGTTTCAGCCAGCTCAGCTGGAACCTCCTGAGTGTTTGCCAAAATCTCTTCGCCCCATCTCTGGCCCTGTGACATCCCCGTGTTCTGAATTCCTTGTTGTAGCAGAGCTCTTCCCACTGAGCACAGAGACTCGCATCACATCGGCAGAAGCTCTTCCAGCAGAGGGCCCGGGTGGGAGGCTGTGGGCTGGATGGGAACAGGGTTCTCACTTTGGGGATCTCCTCTCTGCATGACCCCACTGCCTGAACTGTCTCCATTGTTACGCCTTAGAACTTTCAGAGTTTTAGGTCTCTTTCAAGTAGCCTTTGCAGGGAAGACCTTGAGCCTCCATCAGCCCACACAGGCCAGGAGAGGCTCTGTACAGCACCAGGGAGCCCGGTCACTGTGTGTGCCAGGTCACAGGTGCCCCATCCACTTGTGCAATGCAACAGCCCTGCCTGGGGAGGACTCGGAGTAAATGGGACGAGAGTTAAAGGGACACTTTGTGCTTCCGATGACGCGAGGGGGACTGAGAGAGATGATGACAAAATGGCCAGGGCCTTGGAGAGGCAGCTTGTGCCCTTCTCCTTTTGCTGTGTTGTTCTGGGCTTAGTTGCTTCCACATAGGTCACAGTAGGAGATTCAGATGGTCGGTCACTCTCTTTGCAGGACAGCTGGCACACGGAGAGCTCCGGTGACTTTTTGTGTCCTTGCAAAGGGGACCTGAAACATGTCTCACATTTAAAACAACTTTGGGTGCCGCGGCAGGGCCCTCTTCTCCCTGGAGACTGTAACATTTGAATGTGCACCCCAGAAGTGCTTGCATCTATCGTAGCAGGCTGGCAGCTTGCTCTGTTTGTCTCCTGCGGGTTGAAGGCAGGGGTTACAAGAAGAGAAAGGTGCTGATTACGCAGGAGGGAAAAGTGCCCAAGACAGCTGGGGCCCAGGAATGAGGAGGGCACCATTTAAGTGGTAGGACCAGATCCAGGGTTCTAATTTATGAAGCTTAGGATTGACCACAGGAAATGGCAGAGGCTGCACTTGAGGCAGTCTCTCCTAGGATGGTTCTCCAACTAGGCTGGCTGACTACCGACGAGTGTCTGTCCTTTCAAAGCTCCACAGAAACTAGCTAGGACAGGGTGAGGAGACTTTCTGAGCTCACCTGTGAAAGGAGGTTGTTAGGGAGCCCATGGGTTGACTGCCTTCCATGTGCCTCCTGCGGCCTCCATAGCATGCTCTCCTGGACACACTGGGCCTCACCACCTACCCCAGCTGCCCCCACCCTGACAGCCCCATCACCTCCAGGTCCCCTCCCCTCCATGCCAGCCTCCAGACCCTCCTTGCCTTCTAGCTTTCTTTCTTTCACACCCAATGCCCAAGTTCAAACTCTCTTACTAGCTCCCTAATTCCAAGGCTTCTCCCAGGCGTGGGTGAGAATCCACATCCAGGTCAATCCTGGCCGTTCTCATGGTGGACGTGCTTGGAGAACTGAGTTCTGTTGGAGAAAGTAGCCTCGCTTGACCGACTGGTGCCTCCACCACTGTTTTCTCACATCCTCTGGGCCTGGCTGCAGTCCATCCACTGGGGACTTGATCCTGGTCACATTCCTCGTGGGTGCTGGGCTGAAACATCACCCCTTTCTTTGAGAACTTGCTTCATCCCTTGCTTCTGGCCCTCAGGAGGTGTGGTGCCCTCTTCTGAATAATGAAGACAATTGTTGGGAAAAGGGCTTGTGTGGTGCCTGCATAAACTAGCCATAAAAATATGGGGCAATAAGTTGTGGAAAGCCACAAGAGGCCTCTGAGGAGGAAAGCCTTTTTATCGCCATTATATTCCCATGCTCTGAGCGAGGCCTGCTCTCTTATCCATAAACACTGTGTTCAAGGAGAAAGACACTCCTTTGAAGCACTGGAATATGGCCAGACATGCAGGTTCCTAGTTAAGCCCGCTCCCCCTAGCCACTCTCCAATATGTTAAAGATACGCTGTTTGAGCACAAAGGAGATTCATTTAAACTGCCACTACTATAGATTATGCGTGTGACGCACTGCTTCCCTTTCACGGTTTTGCCCTGAACTTCTGCTTCTTAGGTCTAAGTGATTGTACTCAATAAATAGTGTGGAGACCAGAGCTCTGGGTCTTTTGCAGCCTCCATTGTGCAACTGGCCCCTTGGCTCCCACCTTTATGCACTCTTAACCTGTCTCTTCTCATTCCTTCGTTGCCACCAGACTCTGGGTTCCCTACGGGAGATATTGAGGCTGGTCCCCAACAACAGTAGTTTAAAAAAATAGCTAAAGATTGGCAGTTTCCTTGAAATCAATCTGAAGCTGGACAGGAGGGTGTGTTCTAACGCTGGTTGGATGGCTAGTTGCCTGTACGTGTTGTGCATTTTATGGCTTGTTTGGAAAATCTTCCCTGGTCTACAATCCAGATTATATTCCATATTTTGTTCTAGAATTTTTAAAGTTTTGGTTTCACTTGTCGTTTGTTGATCCATTTGAAAGTAATATTTTTCAGGATTATAATGATACTTTGGTGAGTGGTATAAGGAAGAGATCTATTGTTTTCCTTCAATATTCCCATCACCATCATTGAATAATAGCCTATTCTATCCCCATTGATAGGAAAATGATATCTTCATGCTAAGTTTTCAGATATAGGAAGTTCTGTTTCTGGCTTTTCTCTTCTGTCCTCACATCAGTTCACCTATCCTGGTACTAATACTACAGTCTCCGTATTTCCAAATCAGCCCTGAGATCCGGCAGGACATATCTCTTCTCTTCGTTATTCTTTTAAATAGTCATGGCTGTTCTTGAACTTTGGTTCATCTTTGCCCTTGTTACTTTCCAGGAACAACCTGCAAATTTTTAGGAAAAAAACTCTTTGGGATTTTGGCAGAAAGTGCATTTAATGTACAGATTAATTTCTGGAAAACTGGTATCTTTGTGATATCATGTCTTCTTATTCACGAACATGGTGACACTCATTTAAATCCTCCTGTGTCCTTCAGTAAAATGTTATACTTTTCTTTGTGTAAATCTTGCACCAATTTTGTTAGATTTTTTCTTTTTCTTTTTTTTTTTTTTTTTTTGAGACGGAGTCTCGCTCTGTCGCCCAGGCTGGAGTGCAGTGGCCGGATCTCGGCTCACTGCAAGCTCCGCCTCCCGGGTTCACGCCATTCTCCTGCCTCAGCCTCCTAAGTAGCTGGGACTACAGGCGCCCGCCACCTCACCCGGCTAGTTTTTTGTATTTTTTTAGTAGAGACGGGGTTTCACCAGGTTAGCCAGGATGGTCTCGATCTCCTGACCTCGTGATCCGCCCGTCTCGGCCTCCCAAAGTGCTGGGATTACAGGCTTGAGCCACCGCGCCCGGCCAGATTTTTTCTTTATAGTTTTATTGCTATTTTGAATAGCATGCTTTGATTTTTGCAGCTTTTAATTGGTTGCTGCTTATGCGTAAGAAACTGTTAATTTGTATTTGTTTTGCATTCTTAGATTTTTCTATATATAAAACCACATATGGAATCATATTACATGTGAAAAATATTTTCTTTTACAACTCTCATTTATCTTATTTATTTTTCTTGTCTTATTGGATTAGCCCTACTCTCAGAACACTGTTCAGTAGATGCACGGGAGGCATTTCCTTATCTTGTTCATTTAAAGATAAGAAAACATCTCCTAATTTTCAGCCACTTTTAAAACCTCAGAAAAGTGAAAGAAGGAACACATACAAACGTTTTACCTAGATTAATCTAGTTTTAACATTTGACTTTTTGTTCTCTCTTACTATTTTTAACCACTGAGGAATAAGTTGCAGACATTGTGATATTTCATCCTAAATATTTCAGTAATTATAGACAAGAAAAAAGGCATTTTTCTATGTAAACAGGATTGAGAAATTTAACAATGATAATACTATTATTTATTATGCCATATGTATTCAAATTTTATCAACTGTCCTAATAAAATTATTTATTAGCTGTTTTTTTTTCTTCAACTAGCATCCAGTCAAGGATCACACATTGCATTTAGTTGTCATACTTCAATCTCCTTTAATTGAAAATAGTTCCCTAGACCCCTTTCTTCTTTCTTTGTTTATTTGGGATCTTTTCGAAGACTCTAGGGCAGTGATTTTTTTTTGTGGTGTGACTCTTAATTTGTATTTTTAAAGAGAACACATTATTGTGCCCCCATTAGAATATCTCTTGGAGGTTTTCATTAGATATCTATTAATAAACTACAAAATTACTTTCTATTCCTATGTTGCAAGAATTCCTTTCTATAGGTTTTTTTGGCATTCATTTAGATGAGCATATGATTTTAAAAATCTGTTTTCATGGCAAACTGCATTACTAGATTTTCTAATATTAAGCCATCCTTGCATTCCTAGGATACATTTAACTTGGACTTATATTTATTTCCCATGCATTTTGGGATTCTATTTGCTAGTATTTAATTTAGGGTTTTTGACTCTGTGCTTATAATTTTCCTTTTTTTTTTTCCTGCCTTACCTTGTTTTGTTACCAGAGGGATGCCATAGGAAAAAGGGGATAGTTTCCCCTCCTTTTCTAGTCTTTAGAACTTAATATCAAATAGAAGCTTCAGTAATTTAATTTTTAGGAAAATCACTTATTGTAAATTTCAAATATATTAGTCCAAAATTGTTCATTTATTTTTGTTTCTTAATCACTACTTATAAGTAATTATTTTTATTTAATTTTGAATATACTTTATTCATGTATTTTTTCTTGATAAACCAAGAAAATAAGAAGTTTGTCTTTTTTATTAGTTCTTTGTAAAGAATCAACTTTTGATTTTTTTATTTCTCACTATTGCTTTTTTGTTTACTATCTCAATAATTTTAACTTTTCTGCCAGGCATGGTGGCTCACACATGTAACCTTAGCACTGTGGGAGGTTGAGGTAGGAGGATCCTTTGAGCATGTGAGTTTGAGACCAGCCCGGGCAACAAAGCAAAACCCTATCTCTACAAAAAATGAAAAATAAAAATTATGCAAGTGAGGTAGTACTTGCCTATAGTCCCAACTACTCAGGAGGCTGAGGTGGGAGAATCACTTGATCCTGGGGGATTGAGGCTGCAGTGAGCTATGATCATGCCACTGCAGTTCAGTTTAAGTGACAGCAAGACCTTGTCTAAAAAATTTTTTTTGAAAAAATTTTTCTTTTTTTTTTTTCTTTGGCTTTACACTAATTTATTTATCTAACTTTAACTTCTTATATTGAATTTTTAGCTTATTAATTTAAAATCATTTTGTTTTCTAATACCTGCATATATTTACTATTTTAAATTCCCTGTAATATGCCCTTCATGTACAATCCACAGCTTTTGTGCATAGTTCTTTTGTTGTCCTTCAGTTCTCAGTGCTTATAATTGCCATTACAATTTCTTCCAGACCCATGAATTATTTAACAGTGTTATTTAGTTTCCAAATGTATGGGTGAATTTTAGCTGACTTTAAAATTTTATTTCTAAATTCACTGTGGGCCGCATGGTTTTGAATCTTTGGATGTTTTCAAGACGTCTTTTGTGATCCATGATGTATGTGGCCAATTAGAAAAATATTCTGTGTTCGAAACAAATATGTAGTCTGTATTTGTGGGAGCCTGGGGATATATGTATATGTATATATGAAATGGTATTTTTATATTTTCTCTTCTTCTTGATATTTTGAAAGCTTAATTTGTCTGTTAGCAAGAGATGTGAACTACAATTTCTTCCCCTGATTATGGCTATTTCAACTTCTCATAGTTGTGTTAAATTTTTCTTTGTATGTGTTGAGGCTATACTGGGAGATGTGTGTAGGTTGAGGACTATTAATCTTCCTAGAGAGTTATTGCTTTTATCATTAAAAATGGCCTTTTTCATTCCTACTAAGACTTTTTGCCTTAAAACCTATTTTGTTTAATATTCATAAAGCCATCTAAATTTTCTTTTGCTGAGCAATTGACAATATCTTTTTCTGTCTCTTTACTTTCAGTAGCTCTTTCCTTGTGTTTGGGGTGTATCTCTATTCATAAAGTGTCTACAGCCGAGTATTGTATGACTAGTATGTGGAGTGAACACAATTCATGCTGTAATTAAAGCATGACTTAATTTCTGTTCTCTGCCTCTTTAAAGTCCGTTCATCGGTGGTAATCTTGCTCAGTTATGGGCTTGGCCAGGTCCCAGCCTCATCCCAGATTACCGCCTGACATCCTTAAACATATCTCAGTTCAGAAATCAAATAGGGCGTAGCCTGAACCATTAATGGAAACGTTTTATTCATTTACCATCTCCTTCCCACACTAGCTAAGCCTGTGGCTGGTGAGGCTACAGCCCTCAGGGAGGCTCTACCTCCAGCCCAGCTGGCTGATAAGGGTTTCTGTCCTGGTCCCGCAGGGCTGGATGTGAAGGGGAGAGAGGAATGGGTGGGTGTTTCTGCCCCGCAGGCCTAGCAGATGTTTTTAACTGGCTTTCTCGTGGGCCACTTTGGAGTCTTTCAGAGTTGCTTGTGCTCTTGTAGGTACTCTTGGGCTGTGCCTTGGGGGTCCATTCCCCTGGTTACTCTGCCTCGGCGCCGGGATCTCAGGGACCTGCTCTCCCATTCAGGTGGTCCTCTGGGGCAGGACCTAAAACGTCTTTCTGTATGTTTGTGTGTGATCTGTTTCTTGTCTGTATCTTGTCTCAGTCTCTTTTCCACCCTCTGATTCTATCTTTTTTATGTGGCCCATATCTGGTGCAGGAAAACTTCTCTGGCATCCTCATGCCTGACCAAAGCAATCTCTATGTAGCATTCTCTAAGGGGCATCCCTCTTTTTCCACACCTGACAAAGCAGCTAACCAACCCCTCTTTTTAGGGAAGGATGAAGTCATCAGCCTAGAGTGATACCTCACAGCATCAAATCGATATCAGACTCGGTTTTTTTTTTTTTTTTTTTTTGAGATGGAGTCTCACACTGTCACCTGGGCTGGAGTGTAGTGGCATGATCTCGGCTCACTGCAGCCTCCACCTCCTAGGTTCAAGCTATTCTCTTGCCTCAGCCTCCCAAGTAGCTGGGATTACAGGTGCCCACCACCAAGCCCAGCTAATTTTTTGTATTGTTAGTAGAGACAGGGTTTCATTATATTGGCCAGGCTGGTCTTAAACTCCTGACCTTGTGATCCCCCCGCCTCAACCTCCCAAAGTGCTGGGATTACAGGTTACATCAGGCTCTTCCAGGGATAGAGCTGTACCCATTTGCTTGAGGTAAAGGAGGTCTGGCCCCTCCCACTCTTCCTTCTCTGGAGGGCTTGAGATACAAGCACCACTTTCATCAAAGACACCTCCACAATTTCATGCTCTCTCTACTCTTGTAATTCTATCTTCTTGAATGAGTGCAGGTTCAAAGGCAGGAGACAGATTCTTAACCATTTCCTTTGTAAATCTGGCACTTCGTTTAGCATTTTTACATAGCTTTAAATTGGACTCAAAACTTCAATTTTAGTATCTGTGGTAGTTAAAAAATCTGTGCCTTAAGAAAGGTAAATTTAATTCATTTACATTTATTGTGATTGTTAATACATTTGAACTTATTTTTAGCATTTTTTTGTTTTTTGATCATTATTTTTCCTTGTTTCTTTTTTCTTTCCTGATTTTGCTAGACTGAAAGTTTTCTTTATTTCTCTGCTCTTCCATTTGAGAATTAAACATTTTTTGTCTGTTCATTTAGTGTTCACCTCTAACTGTTCACGTACTCTGAATTCTTTTAATAAAGGAGATAGGAATCTAGAAACACTTTAATTTCCCTCTGAACTTCCTACTCCCATGAGTTGGTTCCATTAACTGTGCCTTACTGCAATAGATTTTAGTCAAGTGTTTTATACTTTTTATTTAAAAGCTCACCTTACCTGGGAGTGCACTAAGGACCTTGAGCAAATTTGTGTGTAATTCTGTAATTAAAGAAAAAGGAAAGTTGTGAACCAACACCAGTGAAAGATGAAGGTTAATATCTAATGTCTTCATTGACAGAATGGCTCATGCAAGTAGATAAAGGAGTCCCCAAGAAATTCAAAACAGGGTCACAGACAGAGCATGTATTGCAGAAAATGTTTAATAAACAACCAAATTATTTGACCTCACTGAGTCAAGAATTGCAAATTAACTTAAGACAACAAGGAATACTTTTTATACCCACTAAATTACAAAAAATGAAGCACTGATAGTATTTAATGTGGGTGAAGGTTTATGATATCAGCACTCTTACTGCTGGTGGGAGTTTAGCTTTTCAAGATAGCAATCTAACAATGCAATAATGCCAAGGACGGACTTACTGAGCACTTACTATGTGTTGAGCTAAGTACATTATTGGCATTACGCATATCTATCAAGAGCCAAAACTGTTTCATCTTGGTGAATTTTATAAATGTTCAACAAAAGGAGGATGGTTACTTAAACTAGAATACATTTTGTTTCTGAAGGGTTTTCTTGATGGGAAATGCTCCTGAAATACAGAATTTTAAAGCAAAACAAGTGGCCTCTTAATAATGACAAAATGTGTGTAGAATATCAACTGGACAGAAATTTCTGTGTGTGTCAAGAGCAATTTCTTTGATGATAAGATTGGGGCAGATCGTTTTTATGTCTTTTTGTACTTTTATGAACTTACCACATTTTCCACAATGTGACACTATGACTATAATTAATATAGAAATGTTAAGTGATGGAAGGCAGGGCTTTCAGCAGTAAATGTTCTGTGGAAAGGCAACATTTTTTGCATGCCCATGCCAGTCGTCTGACCTGAGGCATAACTACATGCCCTCCTAGCCCTTCTTCCACCTGCTGCTGGCAGCTTTGCTACCTCCACATCAATCTGTCCTTGGTGGTTTCTGACTCTTCTCTTGCACACACCTCAGGCAGCTAGTTCCATTGGGCAGCTCTGTCTGTTAGGAGGTTCTTCTTTAAACAACTTTGCAAGTGTATTTGGTGATATTGATTGTTGGATTTATTGTAAAACTATCTTTGAAGTCTTCCTGGCTCTGGATGACAGCAGGTGCTGTCTGCATTCAAATCTGAAATGCACAGCCAATGTCCAACTACATGCTTACCTGTGTGGTTTTGGCTGCTAGAGGACATTTGGCAATGTCTGGAGACATTGTTGATGGTTACAATGGAGTGTGGGGGATTGCTGTGCCTCTGGCATCCAGTGGGTGGAGGACAGGGATGTTGCTAGACAACCTGCATGCACAGGACAGCCATGCACAGCAAAGAACTTACCTGGTCCCAAATGTCAGTATTGCCAATGTTGACAGACCCTGGCTTAGACACAGAAGTATTTAAAAGCTCTCACTTACAAAACCCATATACTTTTGTAATTGTTTATCATTTTTTCTGTTTGTGAAAAAGTACTATCAATGCCTTTTATGCCAACACATAACTTTTAAATTGATTTCTTACAATAATTATTAAGCTTCAAAATGTTCTTTGTTAATAAGAAAAAAACAGCCTTGAAAAACTTATTAAAAGACGTGCAAATCTTTAATTATCAGAGACAGTATATCTTAAGGACAAAAGGAAAGGAATGGCATGCTTGGAAAGTCATTGTGGATATCTACCCTACCTTCCTGGAAATGACAGTCCACAGATTCAGGAAGAAAGGCTCTGGGATCATGGCCCCCAGCAGTGGGGTCCCCCTCAGTGAGCTCCCTTTGATACCTCATTCTCTCTGCTTGGATCATTCTACAAAAGATCACTGGAGTAGATGCAAAGCATGCTCATGCAGAAGATTCTCCTGCAAGGGGCAAAGTGAAGACACATGTTCTGTCTTTGTTCAAAACAGTAACACATGAAAGTCTGCCTAATTTACGTCATTTTGTATTTCTGTTAGCAACATCCTCTGCATGAAACCATAAGTGAGCTGGAGATTCCTTGGGATTGTTCCTTTGCCCTATTCCAGGGGTCAGAGAGATGACCTGGCAGTGGGAAGGGTCCTTGCGAATCCAGAGCCTCAGGGTCAGCCACTAACAAGCCATGAGACTTTGAGAAAGTCATTTCATCTCTCTGTCTCAATTTTTTATCTGTCAAACAAAGAGATTTTATCAGAGCATCCTCTGCTTTCTTTATGTCTCTAAAATGCTAGGATTTTAGAGCATTGTCTAAAACAGACAAACATTGCCAATTAGCAGTGCAGTACATTTTATAAATTATTCTTTCACTGCTGTTTCCTCTTCAAATTTGGAGATGGATTCAATTTTCTTTCCACCATTTTTCTTTAACAAAAGCAGTCTGACTCACTAGTAGTTAATATGAGTTTATTGGGATGATTTTAGAAGGAAAACAAGTTCAAAGAATCGTTTGATAGGAAGCGAAACCATAAGTTAGTTGCATATGGATGTTGAAAGTAAATTTATAAGCTATAAGGTATGACACATTTCTGTTCTACCCACCATTTCTTTTAAAAAAGATGCTTCAGAATGAAAGAGTTTGAGCTCTTCACATTTGGTTGCTGCATTCTCATTTAATTAATAACTGTCTTTGGCCATTTTTCATCTGGTAAAACAACTTAACCAGGAAATAATCAGGAAAACATTACTCAACATATTGCCAATAAATTATAACATGGCAGCTGAAGACATCTGAGTTTGGTTGGTCCTTGATCTTTTCATGGACCATTAGACATAATTTCCACAGGGTTCTTGCAGGTGGAGGAAAGATCTGGGAATGCTGAAAACTTGAGTCTAACCAATAAGGCAGAGCAGGGAAGTGGTTATGCTTTCATTGAACTACAGCTGCTTACCCCTAACCAGAATCAAGGTCAAATTCCCCGTTACCTGGAGATCTAGGGAACTCTCTTCCCTGACTTCTGAGGACCTTTTCAACACTAAGCACAGCTATGACGGTGTGGTGCTGTCTGTGGACCAGGCTTTAGGTTTTTTGGGGCTGCTTTGGGGCAGTGTGATAGGCGGGATCATAAGATGACCCCAAGATCCCGCCCTTGTGTACACACCCTGCTTAGTATGAGACTGTGTGAATAATGGATTTTACCCCCACAATTAGGAGGTTACACAGCACAGTTGACTTTAAGAAGGAGAGATGACCTGACCTAGTACATGACCATTGTAATTTGGTTCTAGAGGTCAGAGACAAAGGAAGTTAGAGAATTGAGACATGGGAGAGATTACACATGAGAGAGAGTCTCTGTTGCTGGATTATTGAGGGGACCATGTGGCAGAGCATGTAGGCTGCCTCTTGCAGTGGAGGACAGTCCCTGGCTGACACCTGCAAAGAAATAGGGACTGTGGTTGCACAGCCATGAGGAACTTAGATCTGCCAACATGAATGAGGACAGATGTGGATTCTTCCCCAGTGGAACCTCCAGAGGAGAGCCCAGCCCAGCATAGGTGACACCTTGATTTCAGCCTTTGAGACCCTGTGAAGAGAACCCAGTTACATTTGCCTGGACTTCTCACCTACAGAACTATGAGTTAAAAGTGGGAGTGTCTTGAGCTACTGAGTTTGTGGTGATTTGCTACACAGCAACTAAAACTAACACAGCAGCCATGTACATAGGATGAATGAAAACAAGTTCTAATTTCAGAGACGGTAGGAAGTGTTAAGTCAAGTTTAACCTGAAGGTGCCTTCTTACATATTTTAAGTTCAGCCTAAAGGTTTCTCTGTACATAGTAAACTGTAACCTAAATGGTGATATAAACAGACTATAATCTACCCTTGTGGCAATCACCAAGCTTTGGGCAATCAAAGGGGGCCAACTGTTCAAACCATGTTCAAATAAGGTAAATGCCAAGCTGTAACCAATTTGGCTGCTTCTGTACCTCACTTCTTTTTTCTGTAGGTCACTTTCCTTTTTCTGCCTATAAATCTTCTTCCTCCTAATCTTCCCCCACGTGGCTGTGCTGGAGTCTGTGAGCCTACTGTGGCTCAGGAGGCTGCCCGATTCATGACTTATTCTTTACTCAATTAAACTCTGTTAAATTAACTATTAAATTTAATTTGGCTAAGTTTTTTTTTTTTTTTTTTTTTTTTTTTTTTTACAAGAGATACCATCTCCACATACTAATGTCACCCCTGTCACCCCTTACTGGACTCTTAGCATCTTTAGGATGAGCAGCTCCTTACAGCATGTAGTCTGTCCTCCCCAGCATTGTGAGAGTCTGCTGTGTATTGTAAAGGTGGGAGACTGCCCTGAGTTGGAAATTGGGGGACATAATTCTGTTGTTGTCAGCTTTGCAATTGCTTGATAGCATTTGATCAAGTCATTTTACTTTGGGACCATAGTTTGATTACCTGTTTATACATATTTGAATTAGATGATACCTAAAGTCTAAGAGGCTCATATGATCTGTTATGGTTTTGTGATTTTTGTATGCCCCACCTCTCCAAGTAGTTGATTAGTCCGTGCTTGAACATCTTGAACAGAAGCTAATAGAAGCTCATTCCAACTTTGGACAGCAGTGATGTTGGCCTGTTCACTCATTCATTCCACATGTGGTGACTATGTGTCCTAACCAAAGAATCAAGACCAATTATAATGTGGAGAAGGGAGAGAGTTAATTCAGAGCTAAGGCCATGAATCAGTGTGGGTGAGAAATTGGCTTTTTTCACAGGATACTTGGTGAATAGGGTTGGAGTGAGAAGTGAAATTTGAAAAAGACCCATGCAGGGCAGGACTCCATCCATTGGCCAAGACACTATGTGGTCTTAAAATGGAGCTCTGATGACATGATGAAAGTATGCTAAGTGAAAGAAACAGGATATGAAGTAGCATGTATTGGAGAATTAGATAAAATTATTCAAATTGTGTGTGTTCATCCATTCTGCCTCAGGAAATGTCTGTTCCATAGCAGAGTAAGTGTAGGTGCCATGTGACCTGGCTGATTCTGCAGGTGCACTTTGCATCAGAATCACCCCCAGCAGAGCAAAAGTATATCATAGATTACCTGAGTCATCTAATAGTTCTGTTATTGCCAAACATATGGGCAGTTTCTTTTTCTTTTTTTTTTTTTTCAAGTTTTAAATTGTGGTAAAAAACACATAACATAAAACTTGCCATTTTAACCATGTTAAGTGTACAATAATATTAAGAACATCTGTGTTGTTGTGCAACCATCACCACCATCCATCTCAAGAACTTTTTCATCTTGTAAAATGGAAACTCTGTCTCCATTAAATACTCACCCTCCATTCTCCTGCCCCAGCCCCTGGCAAGCACTATTCTACTTTCTGTTTCTGTAAATCTGACTACTGTAGGCTCCTCATGTGAGTGGGAATCATGGTGTTTGTCTTTTTGTGACTGGCTTATATCACTTTGCATAGTGTCCTCAAGGTTCACCATGTTGTAGCACGTGTCAGAATTTCCTTCTTTTTTTTTTTTTTTTTTTTTTTTAATTTATTTATTATTATTAAACTTCAAGTTGTAGGGTACATGTGCACAACGTGCAGGTTTGCTACATATGTATACTTGTGCCATGTTGGTGTGCTGCACCCATCAACTCGTCATTTACATCAGGTATAACTCCCAATGCAATCCCTCCCCCCCTCCCCCCTCCCCATGATAGGTCCCGGTGTGTGATGTTCCCCTTCCCGAGTCCAAGTGATCTCATTGTTCAGTTCCCGCCTATGAGTGAGAACATGCGGTGTTTGGTTTTCTGTTCTTGTGATAGTTTGCTAAGAATGATGGTTTCCAGCTGCATCCATGTCCCTACAAAGGACACAAACTCATCCTTTTTTATGGCTGCATAGTATTCCATGGTGTATATGTGCCACATTTTCTTAATCCAATCTGTCACTGATGGACATTTGGGTTGATTCCAAGTCTTTGCTATTGTGAATAGTGCTGCAATAAACATACGTGTGCATGTGTCTTTATAGCAGCATGATCTATAATCCTTTGGGTATATACCCAGTAATGGGATGGCTGGGTCATATGGTACATCTAGTTCTAGATCCTTGAGGAATCGCCATACTGTTTTCCATAGTGGTTGAACTAGTTTACAATCCCACCAACAGTGTAAAAGTGTTCCTATTTCTCCACATCCTCTCCAGCACCTGTTGTTTCCTGACTTTTGAATGATTGCCATTCTAACTGGTGTGAGATGGTATCTCATTGTGGTTTTGATTTGCATTTCTCTGATGGCCAGTGATGATGAGCATTTTTTCATGTGTCTGTTGGCTGTATGAATGTCTTCTTTTGAGAAATGTCTGTTCATATCCTTTGCCTACTTTTGGATGGGGTTGTTTGTTTTTTTCTTGTAAATTTGTTTGAGTTCTTTGTAGGTTCTGGATATTAGCCCTTTGTCAGATGAGTAGATTGCAAAAATTTTCTCCCATTCTGTAGGTTGCCTGCTCACTCTGATGGTAGTTTCTTTTGCTGTGCAGAAGCTCTTTAGTTTGATGAGATCCCATTTGTCAATTTTGGCTTTTGCTGCCGTTGCTTTTGGTGTTTTAGACATGAAGTCTTTGCCCATGCCTATGTCCTGAATGGTACTACCTAGGTTTTCCTCTAGGATTTTTATGGTATTAGGTCTAACATTTAAGTCTCTAATCCATCTTGAATTAATTTTCGTATAAGGAGTAAGGAAAGGATCCAGTTTCAGCTTTCTACTTATGGCTAGCCAGTTTTCCCAGCACCATTTATTAAATAGGGAATCCTTTCCCCATTTCTTGTTTCTGTCAGGTTTGTCAAAGATCAGATGGCTGTAGATGTGTGGTATTATTTCTGAGGACTCTGTTCTGTTCCATTGGTCTATATCTCTGTTTTGGTACCAGTACCATGCTGTTTTGGTTACTGTAGCCTTGTAGTATAGTTTGAAGTCAGGTAGCGTGATGCCTCCAGCTTTGTTCTTTTGACTTAGGATTGTCTTGGAGATGCGGGCTCTTTTTTGGTTCCATATGAACTTTAAAGCAGTTTTTTCCAATTCTGCGAAGAAGCTCATTGGTAGCTTGATGGGGATGGCATTGAATCTATAAATTACCTTGGGCAGTATGGCCATTTTCACGATATTGATTTTTCCTATCCATGAGCATGGTATGTTCTTCCATTTGTTTGTGTCCTCTTTGATTTCACTGAGCAGTGGTTTGTAGTTCTCCTTGAAGAGGTCCTTTACATCCCTTGTAAGTTGGATTCCTAGGTATTTTATTCTCTTTGAAGCAATTGTGAATGGAAGTTCATTCCTGATTTGGCTCTCTGTTTGACTGTCACTGGTGTATAAGAATGCTTGCGATTTTTGCACATTAATTTTGTATCCTGAGACTTTGCTGAAGTTGCTGATCAGCTTAAGGAGATTTTGGGCTGAGACAATGGGGTTTTCTAAATATACAATCATGTCGTCTGCAAACAGGGACAATTTGACTTCTTCTTTTCCTACCTGAATCCCCTTGATTTCTTTCTCTTGCCTGATTGCCCTAGCCAGAACTTCCAACACTATGTTGAATAGGAGTGGTGAGAGAGGGCATCCCTGTCTTGTGCCAGTTTTCAAAGGGAATTTTTCCAGTTTTTGCCCATTCAGTATGATATTGGCTGTGGGTTTGTCATAAATAGCTCTTATTATTTTGAGGTACGTTCCATCAATACCGAATTTATTGAGCGTTTTTAGCATGAAGGGCTGTTGAATTTTGTCAAAAGCCTTTTCTGCATCTATTGAGATAATGATGTGGTTCTTGTCTTTGGTTCTGTTTATATGCTGGACTATGTTTATTGATTTGCGAATGTTGAACCAGCCTTGCATCCCAGGGATGAAGCCCACTTGATCATGGTGGATAAGCTTTTTGATGTGCTGCTGAATCCGGTTTGCCAGTATTTTATTGAGGATTTTTGCATCGATGTTCATCAGGGATATTGGCCTAAAATTCTCTTTTTTTGTTGTGTCTCTGCCAGGCTTTGGTATCAGGATGATGTTGGCCTCATAAAATGAGTTAGGGAGGATTCCCTCTTTTTCTATTGATTGGAATAGTTTCAGAAGGAATGGTACCAGCTCCTCCTTGTACCTCTGGTAGAATTCAGCTGTGAATCCATCTGGTCCTGGACTTTTTTTGGTTGGTAGGCTATTAATTATTGCCTCAATTTCAGAGCCTACTATTGGTCTATTCAGGGATTCAACTTCTTCCTGGTTTAGTCTTGGAAGAGTGTAAGTGTCCAGGAAATTATCCATTTCTTCTAGATTTTCCAGTTTATTTGCGTAGAGGTGTTTATAGTATTCTCTGATGGTAGTTTGTATTTCTGTGGGGTCGGTGGTGATATCCCCTTTATCATTTTTAATTGCGTCGATTTGATTCTTCTCTCTTTTCTTCTTTATTAGTCTTGCTAGTGGTCTGTCAATTTTGTTGATCTTTTCAAAAAACCAACTCCTGGATTCATTGATTTTTTGGAGGGTTTTTTGTGTCTCTATCTCCTTCAGTTCTGCTCTGATCTTAGTTATTTCTTGCCTTCTGCTAGCTTTCGAATGTGTTTGCTCTTGCTTCTCTAGTTCTTTTAATTGCGATGTTAGAGTGTCAATTTTAGATCTTTCCTGCTTTCTCTTGTGGGCATTTAGTGCTATAAATTTCCCTCTACACACTGCTTTAAATGTGTCCCAGAGATTCTGGTATGTTGTATCTTTGTTCTCATTGGTTTCAAAGAACATCTTTATTTCTGCCTTCATTTCGTTATGTACCCAGTAGTCATTCAGGAGCAGGTTGTTCAGTTTCCATGTAGTTGAGCGGTTTTGATTGAGTTTCTTAGTCCTGAGTTCTAATTTGATTGCACTGTGGTCTGAGAGACAGTTTGTTATAATTTCTGTTCTTGTACATTTGCTGAGGAGTGCTTTACTTCCAATTACGTGGTCAATTTTGGAGTAAGTACGATGTGGTGCTGAGAAGAATGTATATTCTGTTGATTTGGGGTGGAGAGTTCTATAGATGTCTATTAGGTCTGCTTGCTGCAGAGATGACTTCAATTCCTGGATATCCTTGTTAACTTTCTGTCTCGTTGATCTGTCTAATGTTGACAGTGGAGTGTTGAAGTCTCCCATTATTATTGTATGGGAGTCTAAGTCTCTTTGTAAGTCTCTAAGGACTTGCTTTATGAATCTGGGTGCTCCTGTATTGGGTGCATATATATTTAGGATAGTTAGCTCTTCCTGTTGAATTGATCCCTTTACCATTATGTAATGGCCTTCTTTGTCTCTTTTGATCTTTGATGGTTTAAAGTCTGTTTTATCAGAGACTAGTATTGCAACCCCCGCTTTTTTGTGTTCTCCATTTGCTTGGTAAATCTTCCTCCATCCCTTTATTTTGAGCCTATGTATGTCTCTGCTTGTGAGATGGGTCTCCTGAATACAGCAGACTGATGGGTCTTGACTCTTTATCCAGTTTGCCAGTCTGTGTCTTTTAATTGGAGCATTTAGTCCATTTACATTTAAGGTTAAGATTGTTATGTGTGAACTTGATCCTGCCATTATGATATTAACTGGTTATTTTGCTCGTTAGTTGATGCAGTTTCTTCCTAGCCTTGATGGTCTTTACATTTTGGCATGTTTTTGCAATGGCTGGTACCGGTTGTTCCTTTCCATGTTTAGTGCTTCCTTCAGGGTCTCTTGTAAGGCAGGCCTAGTGGTGACAAAATCTCTAAGCATTTGCTTATCTGTAAAGGATTTTATTTCTCCTTCACTTATGAAACTTAGTTTGGCTGGATATAAAATTCTGGGTTTAAAATTCTTTTCTTTAAGAATGTTGAATATTGGCCCCCACTCTCTTCTGGCTTGAAGAGTTTCTGCCGAGAGATCTGCTGTTAGTCTGATGGGCTTCCCTTTGTGGGTAACCCGACCTTTCTCTCTGGCTGCCCTTAAGATTTTTTCCTTCATTTCAACTTTGGTGAATCTGGCAATTATGTGTCTTGGAGTTGCTCTTCTCGAGGAGTATCTTTGTGGCGTTCTCTGTATTTCCTGGATTTGAATGTTGGCCTGCCCTACTAGGTTGGGGAAGTTCTCCTGGATGATATCCTGAAGAGTGTTTTCCAACTTGGTTCCATTTTCCCCCTCACTTTCAAGCACCCCAATCAGACGTAGATTTGGTCTTTTTACATAATCCCATACTTCTTGCAGGCTTTGTTCATTTCTTTTTCTTCTTTTTTCTTTTGGTTTCTCTTCTCGCTTCATTTCATTCATTTGATCCTCCATCGCTGACATTCTTTCTTCCAGTTGATCGAGACAGTTACTGAAGCTTGTGCATTTGTCACGTATTTCTCGTGCCATGGTTTTCGTCTCTTTCATTTCGTTTGTGAGCTTCTCTGCATTAATTACTCTAGCCATCAATTCTTCCACTTTTTTTTCAAGATTTTTAGTTTCTTTGCGCTGGGTACGTAATTCCTCCTTTAGCTCTGAGAAATTTGATGGACTGAAGCCTTCTTCTCTCATCTCGTCGAAGTCATTCTCCGTCCAGCTTTGATCCGTTGCTGGCGATGAGCTGCGCTCCTTTGCCGGGGGAGATGCGCTCTTATTTTTTGAATTTCCAGCTTTTCTGCCCTGCTTTTTCCCCATCTTTGTGGTTTTATCTGCCTCTGGTCTTTGATGATGGTGATGTACTGATGGGGTTTTGGTGTAGGTGTCCTTCCTGTTTGATAGCTTTCCTTCTAACAGTCAGGATCCTCAGCTGTAGGTTGTAGCTGTAGGAGATTGCTTGAGGTCCACTCCAGACCCTGTTTGCCTGGGTATCAGCAGCAGAGGCTGCAGAAGATAGAATATTTCTGAACAGCGAGTGTACCTGTCTGATTCTTGCTTTGGAATCTTCCTCTCAGGGGTGTACTCCACCCTGTGAGGTGTGGGGTGTCAGACTGCCCCTAGTGGGGGATGTCTCCCAGTTAGGCTACTCAGGGGTCAGGGACCCACTTGAGCAGGGAGTCTGTCCCTTCTCAGATCTCAACCTCCGTGTTGGGAGATCCACTGCTCTCTTCAAAGCTGTCAGACAGAGTCGTTTGCGTCTGCAGAGCTGCTGCGTTTGTTATTGTTTACTGTGCCCTGTCCCCAGAGGTGGAGTCTACAGAGACAGGCAGGTTTCCTTGAGCTGCTGTGAGCTCCACCCAGTTCGAGCTTCCCAGCAGCTTTGTTTACCTACTTAAGCCTCAGCAATGGCGGGCGCCCCTCCCCCAGCCTCGCTGCTGCCTTGCCGGTAGATCACAGACTGCTGTGCTAGCAATGAGGGAGGCTCCGTGGGTGTGGGACACTCCCGGCCAGGTGTGGGATATGATCTCCTGGTGTGCCTGTCTGCTTAAAGCGCAGTATTGGGGTGGGAGTTACCCGATTTTCCAGGTGTTGTGTGTCTCAGTTCCCCTGGCTAGGAAAAGGGATTCCCTTCCCCCTTGCGCTTTCCAGGTGAGGCAATGCCTCGCCCTGCTTCAGCTCTCGCTGGTCGGGCTGCAGCAGCTGACCAGCACCGATCGTCTGGCACTCCCCAGTGAGATGAACCCAGTACCTCAGTTGAAAATGCAGAAATCGCCGGTCTTCTGTGTCGCTCGCGCTGGGAGTTGGAGACTGGAGCTGTTCCTATTCGGCCATCTTGCTCCGCCCCCAATTTCCTTTTTTTTTAAGGCTGAATAATATTTCATTGTATGGATGGGACACATTTTGCTTATCTATTAGTCTTTAGGTGGACACATGAGCTGTTTCCTCCTTTTAGCTATTGTGAATAATGCTGATGTAAACATGAGGGTACTTCTTTTCTATTTTAATCACCATTTTTTTTACAAACTGCATGAATTCCACGTATACAGTTCAAAGAATTCTCACAAAGCAAGCACATCCATACAACAAACATGCAGATAAGGACATAGAACATTACCAGCACCCCAGAAAACCCCTCATGCCCCTCCTATTCATCTCCCCTATATGCTTCCTCAAAGGTAACTGCCTTCCTGACTTCTAACACCACCTATTAGTTATACCCATATTTAACGTTTGCATGAGTGGAGTTATACAATCTTTATGCCTGGCTTTTTCTGCTCAACATGGTATTTGTGAGATCTATCCATGTTGTTGTAGAAGACAGTGATTCAGTCATTTTCTTTACTATGTCATAAGTATTCCACTGTATAAAAATATCTCAACTTACTTATTAATTCTATGGTATGATGGATATTTGGTTTGTTTCCAGCTTGAGGCTATTTTAGATAAAACTTCTGTAGATGTTTTTATACATGTTCTTGGTGTCTATATACACTCATTTTTATTGGAAATATACCTAGGAGTGGGATTGCTAGATCACAGAATAAAGGTATAGTCAGTTTTAAAAGATACTGCAAAATAGTTTTTCAAAAGGGTTATTCCATTTGTACTTCTTTTACCAACGTACGACAGTTCCAGTCATTCCACATCTTCACCAACACTTGGTTTTGTCTTTCTTTAATTTTAGATATTCTGGTAGTAATTTTGTGTTATCTAATTGTGATTTAAATTTTCATATTCTGAATAACTTAAAGAGGATGAGCACCTTTTCTTATGTTTACTGGCAACTTGGATATCCTCTTGTAGTGTGTCTGTTCAAGTCTCTTGCTTACTTTTTAAATTGTGTTGTCTTTTTCTTATTGATTTATAGGAGTTCAAAAATATTTCCTGAATATAAGACCTTTGCAAATTATTTGAGTTTATAATTCTTTTCCCCATGTTGTGTGGGCTGGATTTTAAACTATTTAAATTTTTTTTTTTTTTTTTTTTTTTGATGAATGAAATTTGACAATCTGAATGTATTCCAATGTATCAGTCTTTTCCTTTAGGATTAGTGCTACTTTTGGTGTCCTGCTTAAGGAATATTTGCCGACCACACATTTATAAATACACTCTCTTATGGTGTCTTCTAAAGACTTTACTGTTCTTTCATGTTTAGATCTACAAAGTGTGGAAGATTCATTTCTTCGTGTAGTATGGAATATAGGTCTAGATTCCTTTTTCTTTTTATGAATATCTAGTTAACCAGCACTATTTATTTAAATGATAAGCCTTTTGCCACTGCTCTACAGTTTCCTTTTTCATTAATTAATGGTATGAATATGTGTCAGTCTCTTCCTGAACTTTCTGTTCTATTCCATTGGCCATTAAAAATTTTTTTATGTCAATACAACTGTCTTCACTATATCTTCTTCTTCTTCTTCTCCTCCTTCTTCTTCTCTTTCTCCTTCTTCTTCTTCTTTTTCTTTTTCTTTTTTTTCCCCAAAGAGATGAGTTCTCACTGTGTTGCCCACTCTGGATTTGAACTCCTAGGCTCAAGTAATCCTCTTACCTCAGCCTCCTGTTAACCACTATTGCTTTATTTTATCCTGTAATGTAAGTCCTCCAAGTTATTCTTCTTGTACATTTTATTGACTGACTATTTATGGCCATTTGCATATTTGCATACATTTAAAAAATCAGCCCATTAAGCTTCTCACCGAAAACATGTTGAGGTTTTTGATAAGGCTTGTATTGAATCTATAGATCAAAGGACTGACATCTTTTACAATATTGGGTCTTTAAATCCATGAACATGGTATATCTGTTCATCTGTTCCCTAATTACTTTAAATAATATAGTGTAGTGTTCTTTCTAGGTTTTTTAGAATATTAAGTGCTATTGTAAATAGCGTTATTTTTATTTCAATTTATAATTGTTGCTTGTATATAGAAATGAAATTGTTTTTGTTTATCTTGTACTCAGTGATTTTGCTAAATTAGCATATTAATTCTAATAGCATAGAGTTAGAATTTTTTCATTACATATTGAGCCATCTGCAATGACAGGTTTCTTTCTCTGTTTATAATCTACATACCAGTTATTTCTTGCATTGTTCTCAAGGACTATATTTTTGCCTTATTTTTTGAGCTAGGACCTGCATCTGTAGCACAATATCAAATGAAAATAGTGATAGTAAATGTCTTTATCTTTTCTCATTTTAAATGTATGAAAGTTTTAGGTATTTCACAATTAACTATAATGTTTACTATAGATTTGTGTAGATAGTATTTATCAGATTAAGGACAGTAAAATTTTTTATTATGAATTGGTATTGAATGTTTCAAGTACTTTTGAAGCATTTGTGAGATAATCTTATAATTTTTTTCTTTTAATCTATGTGGTGAATTACCAACCTTGTATTCTTGGAAGGAAACCAACTTTATCATGATGTATTATCCTTTCTACATATTGATGGATTCTATCTGCAAATATAATTTTTATCAGATTAAACTGTTTTTAAGTAAAATGCTCCATCAGTGGTATGTATTTTCATCAAGAGGCATGCAATGTTTGGTTGTGTCTCTATTTGTTATGTGAGAAACCAGTGGTGATTATTGTCTAGATTCATTATTTCAATCTTTTTTCTGTGTGCAAAAATGTGATATTCTAATTCTATTGTTTCTTCTTCGATTGTCAGTGTGAACACTTTCATGGAGAAAAGTTTTCCTTATTAATTTTTTTACCCTGAAATACAGTCCATATAGAAAAAACGGAATACATACTTTATTGTTTCCCTTCATTTATAAATTTTCTTTAAATATTTTTATTGGTAAATAGTAATTGTACATATTTATGGGGTACATGTGATATTTTGATACATGCATATAATGTGTAATTATCAAATCAGGGTAATTGAGATATCCATTACCACAAACATTTATCATTTCTTTGTGTTGTCAACTTTTAAAATCTTCTCTTTTAGCTATTAAAAATATACAATAAATTATTGGTAACTAGTTACCCAATTGTGCCATTAAACACTAGAACTTATTCCTTTTATCTAACCGTATTTTGTACCCCTTAACCTCTCTCTACCCCACTGCCTCCCACTTCCCAGCCTCTGGTAACCATGATTCTAACCTCTACCTCCATGAGGTCAATGTTTTTAGCTTCTACCTAGGAGTGAGAAAATGTGATATTTGTCTTTCTCTGCCTGGCTTATTTCACTTAACATAACACCTTCCAGTTTCATCCATGTAGCTTCAATTGACTGAATTTCCTTTTTATGGGTACATAATATTCCATTGTGTATATGTACCACAGTTTCTTTTTTTCTTTTTTCTTTTTTTCTTTTTTTTTTTTTTTGAGACAAATTTCTGCTCTTTTCGCCCAGACTGGAGTACAATGATGCAATCTCAGCTCACTGCAACCTCCGCCTCCTTGGTTCAAGCAATTCTCCTGCCTCAGCCTCCCAAGTAGCTGGGATTACAGGCACCTGCCACCATGCGCACCTAATCTTTGTATTTTTAATAGAGACGAGGTTTCACCATGTTGGCCAGGCTGGTCTCGACTCCTGACTTCAGGTGATCCACCACCTCAGGTTCCCAAAGTGCTAGGATTACAGGCATGAGCCATCACACACGGCCACCACAGTTTCTTTATTCATCTATTGATGGACACTGAAGTTGATTCCATATCTTGGCTATTGTGAATAGTGCTGTAATGAACATGGATGTGCAGATGTCTCTTTGACAACTGACCTTTCTTCCCTTCCTCCCTTTCCTTCCTTCCTTCCTTCCTTCCTTCCCTCCCTCCCTCTTTTCTTCTCTTCTCTTTCTTTCTCTCTTTCTTTCTTTCTCTTTCTTTCTTTCTCTTCTTTCTTTCTTTCTTTCTTTCTTTCTTTCTTTCTTTCTTTCTTTCTTTCTATCTTTCTTTCTTTCTTTCTTTCTCTCTCTCTCTCTCTTTCTTTCTTTCTTTCTTTCTTTCTTTCTTTCTTTCTTTCTGTCTCTCTCTCTCCTTCCTTCCTTCCTTCCTTCCTCCTTCCTTCCTTCCTTCCTTCCTCCTTCCTTCCTTCCTTCCTTCCTTCCTTCCTTCCTTCCTTCCTTCCTTCCTTCCTTCCTTCTTTCTTTCTCTCTTTTTCTTTCTTTCTTTCTTTCTTTCTTTCTTTCTTTCTTTCTTTCTTTCTTTCTTTCTTTCTTTCTTTCTTTCTTTCTTTCTTTCTTTCTTGTTTTTTTCCCTTTCTTCTTTTCTTTCTCTTTCCTTTAATCTTTCCTTTCTTTTTTTTTCAGAGTCTCATTCTGTCACCCAGGCTGGAGTGCAGTGGCGCAATCTCAGCTTACTGCAACCTCTGCCTCCCGGGTTCAAGTGCTTCTCCTGCCTCAGCCTCCCAAGTAGCTAGGATTACAGGCATGTGCCACCAAGCCTGGCTAATTTTTAGTAGAGACAAGCTTTCACCATGTTGGCCAGGCTGGTCTTGAACTCCTAACCTCAAGTGATCTGCCTGCCTTGCCTCCCAAAGTGCTAGGATTACAGGTGTGAGCGCCCACACCTGGCCAACTGATTTTCTTTCTTTTCTTGTGGATATATACCCAGCAGTGGGATTGCTGAATCATATTGTAGATGTATTTTTAGTGTTTTGAGAAATCTCCATAGTGTTTTCCATAGTGGCTGTAATAATTTACATTCCCACCAGAAGTGTCATTCCCCTTTCTCCACATCCTCGCAGTCATCTTTTTTTTTCTGTCTTTTTGATGAAATCATCTCACTGTTGTTTTGATTTGCATTTCCCTGGTAATTAGTGATGAGTATTTTTTCATATACCTGTTAACCTCTTGTGTATCTTGTTTTGAGAAATGTTTATTTAAATCATTTGCCCAATTAAAAATCAGATTACTATTATTTTTTTGCCATTGAGTTGTTCAAGTCCCTTACATATTATGATTAATAATTATTTGTCAGATGGGTAGTTTGCAAATATTTTCTCCCATTCTGTAGATTTTCTCTTTATTCTGTTGATTGTCCTTTTTGCTGTGCAGAAGCTTTTCAGTTTTATGTAATCTCAGTTGTCTATTTTTGCTTTTGTTCTCTGTGTTTTTGAGGTCTTACCCAAAAAATCTTTGCTTATCCAGTGTTTTGAAATGTTTCTCCAATGTTTTCTTCTAGTATTCTCATAGTTTCAGGTCTTACATTTAAGTTTTTAATTCATTTTGAGTTGATGTTTGTATGTGGTGATAGATAGCAGTCTAGGTTTATTTGTCTGCATATGGATATCCAATTTTTTCAGCATAGCACCATTTATTGAAAGTTTTCCACTGAATGTTTTTGGTGTCTTTGTCAATAATCAATTGGCTGTACGTACATGGACTTATATCTGGGTTCTCTGTTCTGTTCCATTGGTCTATGTATCTGTTTTTATACTAGTACCATGCTGTTTTTGTTATTATAGTTTTGTAGTATGTTTTGAAGTCAGGTAGGTGATACCACCAGTTTTGTTCTTTTAGCTTAGGATTGCTTTGGCATTTAGGGAGCCTTCTGTGATTCCACATGTGGATTTTAAAACTGCTTTTTCTATTTCTGTGAAGAATGTCTTGGTATTTTGATAGCTATTGCATCGAATCTATGGATCACTCTTGGTAATATGGTCATTTCACAGTATTAATTTTTCCAATCCATGAGCATGGGATGTCTTTTTTGTGTGTGTATGTGTGTATGTGTGGCCATTCCAATTTCTTTCATACTGTCTTAAAGTTTTCCTTGTACATATATTTCACCTCTTTAAAAAAATTATTCCTAGGTATAATTATTATTTAAATTTTTGTAGCTGTCATAAATGGGATTGCTTTTTGATTTTTTTTTTGCTAGTTCATTATTGGTGTATAGAAATGCTGCGGATTTTTGTAGTTTAAAATTTCATATCCTGTAACTTTGCTAAATTTGTTTATCAGTTCTGAGAGGTTTTTGGTGAAACTTTTAGGATTTTCTATGTGTAAAATTATGTTATCTGCAAAGAGGAATATTTTTATTTCCCTTTTTTCCAATTTGGATGCCCTTTATTTATTTCTCTTGCCCAATTGCTCTGGTTAGGATTTTCAGTACTATGTTGAATAAGAGTGGTGAGAGTGGGCATCCTTGTATTCTTCCAGTTCTTAGAGAAAAAGCTGTCAGCATTCCGTTTTATTATACCTAATTTTTTGAGTTTTTAAAATCATGAAACAATGTTGAATTTTATCAAATGTTTTTTATGTATCTATTGAGATGATCATTTGGTTTTGTTTTTCATCCTTTTGATGTGATATAATTTGCATATGTTGACCCATCCTTGCATTCCTGGGATAAATCCCACTTGATCATGGTGAATAATCTTTTTAATGTGCTGCTGGATTCAGTTTATCAGTTTTTGTTAAGGATTTTTCCATCTATGTTCACCAGGGATATTGGCCTATAGTTTTCTTTTGTTGTGTCCTTATCTGGTTTTGGTATCAGGGTAATGCCGGTCTTGTAAAACAATTTGAAGAAATTCCTCTCTTTTCAATTTTCTGGAAGATTTGATAAGAATTGGCACTAGTTCTTCTTTAAATGTTTGATAGAATTCAGCAATAAAACCATTAGGTTCTGGGCTTTTCTTTGATAAAATACTTTTATTATTGATTCAATGTCATGACTTGTAATTGACCTGTCCAGGTTTTCTATTTCTTCATGGTTCAGTCTTGATAGATTGCATGTGTCCAGAAATTTATCCATTTTCATTAAGTTTTCCAATTTGTTGGTATATAGTTATTCACATATAACTGTTGGTAATAGTCTCCAACAATCCTTTGTATTTTTGTGGTAAAAGTTGTAATGTCTCCTTTTTGTTTCTGATTGTATTTACTTGGGTCTTTTTTTTTTTCTTGATCAGTCTAACTAGTAGTATGTCAATTTTGTTTATCTTTTCAAAAAAACACCTTTTTGTTTCATTGATCTTTTGTATTTTTGTAGTCTGAATTCCATTTGTTTCTGCTCTGATCTTTTTTTTTTTTTCTTCTACTAATTTTGCATTTGGTTTGTTCTTGCCTTTCTAGTTACTTTCAAAGCATAATCCCAGAAGTTTTGATATGCTCTGTTTCCATTTTCATTTGTTCAAGAAATTTTTAAATTTCCTTCTTAATTTCTTTATTGACCCATTGGTCATTTACAAGCATTTTGTTTAATTTCTATGTGTTTTTACAGTTTTGAAAGTTCCTCTTGTATTCATTTCTACTTTTATTCTATTGTTATCAGAAAAGACACTTGATTTGATTTAAATTCTATTAAGTTTGTTGAGACTTGTTTTGTGACTTAACATGTGGTCTATCCTGGAGAATCTTCCATGTGCTGATTAAAAAAACATGTATTCTGCAGCTGTCACATGAGATGCTCTGTAAATGTTTGTTAGGCCTCTTTGGTCTAAAATGCGGTTTAAATTCAGTGTCTCTTTGTTGATTTTCTGTCTAAATGCTCTGTCCAATGCTGAGAGTGTGGTGTTGAGGTCCTCAGCTATCACTGTATTGGAGTCTGTATTTTTTTGAGACAGAGTCTTACACCATTTTCCCAGGCTGGAGTGCAGTGGCATAATCATGGCTCACTGCAGCCTTGAACTCCAGGCTCAGGTGATTGATCCTCCCACCTCAGCCTCCTGGGTAACTGGGACTACAGGTGTACACCACCATGCACGGCTAATTTTTAAATTTTTTGTAGAGATGGGTTTTCACCATGTTGCCCAGGATGGTCTCAAACTTCTGGGCTCAAGCAATCTACCTGCTTTGGCCTTCCAAAGTGCTGCGATTGCAGGTGTAAGTCACCATGTCCAGGATATCTCTCCCTTTAGATCTAATAGTAATATTTGATTAAACTAGCTGGGCGAGGTGGCGGGCGCCCGTAGTCCCAGCTACTTGGGAGGCTGAGGCAGGAGAATGGCATAAACCCTGGAGGCGGAGCTTGCAGTGAGCTGAGATCTGGCCACTGCACTCCAGCCTGGGTGACAGAGCAAGACTGCATCTCGAAAAACAAAACAAAAAAAATTTGATTTATTTATATATCTGGGTGCTTCAATGTTGGGTATGTGTATATTTACAATTGTTATATCCTTTTGCTAAATTGATTCCTTTATCATTATATAATAACATGTTTTGTCTCTTTTTATAGTTTTGACTTAAAATCTGTTTTATCTGCTATAAGTATAGCTACTCCTGCTCACTTTTGGCTTCTGTTTGCATGAAATATCTTTTATCTTTCCTTCACTTTCTTCAATCTATATGTGTCTTTACAGGTGAAGTAAAGTGAGTTTTAGTGAAAGTGAGTATAGTGAGTATAGTATAGTTAGTAAAGTGAGTATAGTGAAACTCACTACAAGTGAGTTTCTTGTAGGCAATATATTGTTGGGTTTCTTTTTAAAATCCATTCAGCAAATTTATATCTTTTCAGTCAAAAATCTAATCCAATTGTACTTAAGGTTATTATTGACCAGTGAGGACTTACTCCTGTCAGTTTGTATACTGTTTTCTGGTTATTTTGTATGTCTTTCATTCCTTTCTTATTGTTTATCATTGCAGTTTTGTCATTTTCTGTAGTGAGAAGGTTTGATTCTTTTCTCTTTCTCCTTTGGGTATCTACTCTACCAAGTGAGTTTTTAAACATACTTTTGCCTGTTTTCATTATGGTAATTATAATCTTTTTTCTTCCAGATGTAGCACTCCCTTGAGCATTTCTTATAAGGCCAGGTGACAAATTCCCTCAGTTTTTGCTTGTCTGAGATATTTATACATTTTCTAAGTAGTTGTTCATAGTATTCCTCAAGGATGACAAATAACTCTTTTTAGTAGTGTAATTATGAATTCATGAGATAGAAACATGTTTGATATGTTTCAATCTATTTCAATCATTATTATTCTCATGCTCAAATTGTCCCTTCTTTGGCCAGTAGAAACTTTTTCAAGTTGAGTCCTGAGACCACTGACAGATCCTAGTACAATCTGATACCCTTCTTGCTTTTGGTATGACAACATGTTCCTTGTGCATTCTGTTTGTTCCTGCTCCAGACTTGGACTCAGCCATTTTTCCAAGGAGCTGTGGTTTCCTTTAAAGGGAGATGATATAAAGGAAACACAATTTGGGCTCTAGGGGTGCTCATTGCTACTGGGATTTTCCTCATCGCCAGATGTTTCCAGTGGACAGAACTAGGAAATACACATTTTTTAAAAGACAAAATATTTCTTGAGTTAAAAATTTTACTTCCAACTCAAATTTAGCACCATTACTTTTTACTAAACTTGATTGATCCTCATGCATCTCCTTTCTCCAAAGCTCAAAATCCTGGTTCTTCATGACATCAACATAATTATTTATTTGTCTTATCCTATAGAATAAACAAGATAACCTCGGGATAAAAGTACAGACCAATACAATAAGTGTCAGCAATATAAATACTGAAAACGTTAACTTTTTTTGTATATGTGCATGTGATTTCCTGGGCTTTATTTTACTAGGAATGACTAGTCAAATCATTAGGTTTAGAAATCACTTCAATAGCTGCTTTCCATTTTGCTTATCACTCACCTGATACACATTGAGGTTCATTAGCTTCATTTTGCTTTTGATTTTTAGGAATTGCTTCATAATTGATTTTTATGTTATAATTATTTACATAAAACAATGTTATATTCAGAGAAGTCCAGCTTCTCTCCCTGTCCCCTCTATCTTCCTACAGGTAATTTTGTGAAAATGTATGTTTTATCCTTCTGTCTCAAAATAAAAGCAAATATTTATTTTCATATTCTCCTGTTTTTTCAACACATGGTAACATATCAACTTGAAGATACCACAGTTATCCATTTTGTTTTTTCTTTTAAGAATGTGTCCTAAATGTCACATCAAAGCAGTATATAGAAATATTCTTCATTGCTTTTTATAGTTGTATAGTACTCTATTGTGTAGATATACCATAGTTTATTCAGCTAGTACCCTTTGATAGACCTTTAGGTTGCTCCCAGTCTTTTGCTATTTTAAACAGTGTTACAGTGATTCCTCTTATGCATATACGTTAGTGTATTTTTCCCAATGTATATTTTGGGTATGTTTCTAGAATTGGAATTGCTGGGTGAAGGGTTAAATGAATTTGAAGTTTTGCTAGGTATTTTGAAATTCCTCTCCATAGGGGAAATTGCATTTTGCATTCTCATCTACGATGTATGAGAGTGACCATATTTCCAGCCTTGCCAAAATATTTTGTCCAACTTTGTAAAACCCAACACAATTTCAAATCCAACAGTTTGATCACTGTGCTTTGAAAAACCCTGGAATGTCTGATTTAACATACCTACAAGCTTTTAATATACAAATAACTAAATAACTTGCAACTTGAACGAGCACTTGATTATAGAAATTAACAAGTTAATGAAAAGGACAGGAACTTTAAACACATAAATTCATATAAAACAGCTCGAAGAATGAAATATACTTTCTACCTGCATTGAGGGCATCATTTCTTATAGCATGCTGCCCATCTTGCAACTGTCCTTATTGTTGGGTCCAGTAGATGCTCTTGCTATACTTCTGACTCTTTACAGCTTCCCCTTGCAGCTGTTTACGATGATCACCTGGGAGCCTCATCCTTTCCTTAGCAGGGTCCATAATCACTCCTTTATTTGGGAATCTGGACTTGTACCTCCTGATCTTTCCACTTGTCCAGATTTCCTTTTGTCCTGCTGTGCACAGCCCCAAGCTTTCTGCTCTACCTTCTCCCTTCTGCCATCCCTTGCTTCTTGTGCCATTCTGCCTTGAACCGTATGGGGGGCACAGGAGACACCCAGATCCTGGGGACTCCGAGTCAAGAGCATAAGTCAGAGTAGGAATATACCTTACCCACATCTGTGGTTCTGCCCGTGCTGATGTTAATTTCTACCTTAGCCTATTTTAGCCATCTATCATTTCCACCGTCAGTGTTTTCACTTAAAACTCTATGTTTTTCCTTTATACTTATTTCCAGTATCAATTTAAGATTACAAAATGAATTCATGGTAATTATAGAATATTTGGAAAATGAAATATAAAATTATAGAAAAAATATATGAGTGCCATGACCAGATGTGGCATTTAATATCTTGCATGTTTTCTTCTGAGTATTTTCTATGCTTTTAAACATAATTGAGATCATAGCGCACATGCATATTTTTATTCTTCTTTTTTGTCTGTTTATTGCTGTTTCAGAGAACACATGGCTTTATTTATTAATGGCACTGTTCTCTTTCATAATTTCTTGATTTATTTTTTATTCCTTATTATTTCCTTCCTTTTGTATTTTCAAATTAGAAATATTTGTCCCCTTTTTTACTGTCTTAGTTGAATGTATAGGTGATTTATTGTTATTATTTTTATTCAAAATGAAATTTCAGAACTTAATTTTCTTACCTCCAAAGTAATAGATTTTTACTGAAGTCAGAAAATACAGTAGGCCAAACCAATGATAATCCCACTCACTGAGAAACAACTGCTGGTAGCTTTCAGAGTCTATTTATGTATGCTTTCCCACTAAAAGTTTAACTTATGATTTCACCTCACTACATTTTATGAACATTTTCAATACCAATATATGCATTGCTTCAATGTTATTTTAATGGCTACATACTATCTTATTGTGTAATTTTTTTATTTAATTGAATTCATGTTTCTAGATGGTTGTTTCTATTCTAATACTTCCTCCTTAGAAACAGCTTTGTTATTAACATCTTTTGAGATATATTTTTTGGACATGGCTTACATTTGGAGAAAAAGAATATTAAATTTCTAGAAGTAGAATGGGCCACTTCATGGGTTAAAGCAGTGGTCCTCAACCTTTTTGGGACCAGGGATCAGTTTTGTGGAAGACAATTTTTCCACAGATGGGGCCGGGGAATGGTTTTGGGGTGATTCAATTGCATTACATTTATTATTAGATTCTCATAAGGAGCATGCAACCTAGATCCCTCACATGTGTAGTTCACAATAGGGTTTGCACTCCTGTGAGAATCGAATGCCACTGCTGATCTGACAGTAGGCGGAGCTCAGTGTCGCTCGCTAGCCCACCACTCACCTCCTGCTGTGCAGCCAGGTTCCTAACAGACTGTGGACCAGTACCAGTCCATGGCCCAGGGACTACGGACCCCTGGGGTAAAGGGCCTGTTTTTGGAGCTTCTCCTGCAGGTGCGTATTGCTAGTCTTCGGTTCAGAATAATCTTCCTGTCTACCTAGTCTTCAGGATAGTATTGATTTGCCTTCTCACATTTTTCACCAATCTGGGACACGACATTTAATAGACCTTTCCTTTATGGTAGGAAAACATGTCATTTAAAAACATTATTAGTGAGATTAAACTTTCTCCTACTTTGTATAGTATGCATATTCGTGTTCTCAGCACACCCTTGCTCTATGGTTTATTGAATTTTAAATGTAATCTCTACATGAAGACCATTAACAATTTGTATTTATATTGTTTCCATTTAATCATTTCCCTTTTCATTTCATTGTTGATGTAAAGAAGTCTTACATGTTTAGGTTGACTTATCTATCAATTTTTCTCTTTATAGTTTTCACCTTGGGGTCACTCTTAAAATTCTCCATCCCATCTATGGTCATATAAATATTTGACTATCATCTATTTTAAGAGTTTTATAATCTTTTCTTTGATATTCAATATGTTAATCACAACTGAAATAATTTTAGTTTAAGACATAGATTAATTGTAAATATTAGCTACCTAAACTCCACTTAGTAACTAACTCATGCTTTCCCCATTGATTTGCAATGCCACCGTTACTGTGCATTTACTATTACTGTGCATTTACTATCTTTTCATAGATATAGCATATGAAGCCCTTGGAAATTAAAGAACAAACTTGAGTCAGAGGTGTAAGAAGTAGCTGTGAAGTTTCACCTGCAATCATCTCTGGGATTCAGGATGCATTTCCTCTGGGAAATGCAGGGCTACTCTCTGAGTGTCTGTCATACCTGGGGCAACTCTTCCTGGTCCTCAGTTCTTCCTGGTCCTCAGGGAATGGACAGTTGTTGCTCAGTTGGTCCTGGCTCCAGCCTCTTCATCTTCAAATCATTATCAATTGTCTTTCTTTTTCTTCTTCCTAGGTTTAGATTTCAAGGTTCCAGATGGTGAGATTCAGTCTTTTTTCTCCCACAACCTAACCACCCAATGCATGAATCCCCTTTCTTAGATGGGCTCCCCCAGTAGCAGGCCCTGAGACAAGGATTTGAGCACAAGTAATTATTTTGAGGGTGATTCCAGGAAGCACTGATGGGTGAATGCAGAATGAAAGAAGGGAAAAATGCAAGAAGGAGCATCACTGACTGCTGTGGGGGCCGGGCCCAATCCCACGGGGGATCTCCGGCCATTTATAGAACGTGCACCAGTGTTGGCCAACCTGAGGGTTAAGAAAGTTGGGGTCTTTAGCCACCAATTCTTGTCAGTCACGGGGGGGAGGGTTGTTCCCAGGGGTGCCTTTAACTCCCTGGTATTTCTGGCTCGATTCTCCTTGCAGAGAAAGCCTTAAGACAGAGCTGCAAGCACCTCTAGTTGGAGGCCATGGGGGCCTATGGGCAGGTCACCAACTATGACTGCTGAAGTCCACCCCTTGAAAGCATCCCTGACTGACTGTTGTTCAGGTCCCACTGAAAATGCTTTCAAGGAGGGACAATTCGAGATGGACTTTGGTATGGGCAGGCAACTCTCATTAGAAAGTCTTTCCCTACACTGAACCCAAAATGTTGCTCTTAAATCTTACACATGTTGTTCAAATTCTGCCCACCTGGGGGAAAAAAGTGTCAAAAAATATTTTCCAGCAATATTTGAGAAATTACCCAGAAACACCAGACTTGACCCTCTTGCACGAACCAGGGCATAGTACTAAGTTGCACAACTCTGAATGTCTGCCTCATCCTCTGTGTTTGTCCATTGTTGTCATTGCTTAGAACAGCCAGGATGACGCTTGTGCGGGTGGAGGCTAAGAAAAGGCAACTAGATTCCACTTCAGTAGTGTGGGTGAGGAGAAGGTCAGCTTAGCCAATGTGCACCTTGATTATGTCAGTTGCCCCGGGGAGTTGGGGAAAAACATATACTGTCTGACTAATCCATGAGTCATATGAATGTTTATTCTGATTTTCAGATTTTTAAAAACTCGCAAATGCTTCCCTCCCACAAGCAAACAGTTGCCATTTTTGTTCTAGAAGACTGTAGACCAGCCAATTCTATCATAATTTTAATCTCTTACCACATACTAATGGAATACATGTATTTAATTTGGCCTAGAGGAAGATGGGCTCCCAAGGCAAAATCTGATTTGAATCTATTCCCTTCCTTGCTTCACAAGCAAATCCCAGGAGGGAGTTGCAAGGAGCTTAGCACTCAGAGCCACCCCTTGACAAGTTCACAAGCCAATGATGCTGGGAAGGAATTTATACTTTGCATTTGCTGGCTTTTCTTCAAATATTTGGGTGGAGCACTTGCATCTCGTATTTTAGTGACAGGGAGGGTGATAAATGAGATCATAAACTAAGTTCTGTTGTCATCACTTTACAAAAGTTGAGTAGGATTAATTACACAGAACCTGAGCTGAGAGTACCCCTCAAGGTCAGAAGTTGAATGCAGTGGCCTTCAGTCTTGCAAGACGTTCCATGAAACCAGAAGAATCTTGTTTCTACCATTTTAGTTGGCTCACGTTCGCAGGTCAGCAGGGAGACCTGAGTCTGGAATTGGGAGTTAATTTCTGGCCTAGGAGTTAGAGGCCAGGCTGCACAAACCTGCAACAGGAAGATCTGATTTACAAAGGCAATCCCATCCTTCATGGTGGTATGCACCTGCATCCTTGGCCCCTAACACATATGTTCCCAAGGCCACCTTCTCCATGAGCCCCGGACTCTCCATCACCCCACAGCTGGCACTGCTGCTGGCTAGATCTCCAAGCTCACTGGACTGAACAGGACTCGGATGGCAGTGTGGGCATTGCTCAGAGGAATTGCAGAGGTGCCCTGAATGCTCTTGAGTTCTGTTGGTGATGAGATTGGCTGCCGGCTTTCAGAGAACTGAGAGTTTTCATTCATGTTGTCAGTCTCATTCATTATCTACTTTTTTATTAAAAAATGGAAATTTCATTAACTCAAAACGAAAATGTCCATTGCCATACATTATTGGGGACAGATGTTCAATTTCAAAGCATGCATAAATGTACTGTATTTTCCAAGAGGGGGTAGGAGCCAGACACTCCTAAGAGCCCTTGCTGATCAGCAGCGCCCTCCACCCCACACCCACTGCCAACACACACACTGTGGCCAGATTTGCTGTCATGGAGCCCAGAGTCCTGGGATCTAAAGGGGGCCATCTGCCTGGCCTGACCTCAAATCCTACCCTGATGCTGTCCTCAAGAACGGGTGTTCTCTGAGGTTCCTTGTCTGTCTGTCTCTGCCCTGGCTGCCCTTTCTCCCTCCACATCCCCATCTATCTCCTGATGAGCACTTTCCATTACATTCGGCCACCCTCCTCAGCCTCAGCCGAGAGGATGGGGTGCAAGGGAGAGGACACAGATAATGGATACAGTCTATTATATCTCAGCTATAATAGATAAAATTTTCACAATAATGACCCCCTAAAGTGTGTGATCAGCCCCCAGGCTAAGGTGATCTTGGGCCAATGGCACTAACAGCTGTCAGGCAGCGAGATGGGCTACTTCTTGATCTGGAAATGGTGTCACTGCACGGATCTGTGATGCCTGCATGGCAGGCACATTAAACCTACGCAGCCCTGGCAAACAGCAGTGTCCTCAAGGGCACTGTCTCTCTCTGTGACATCCAGGTAGGGGCACCATGACACAACAAAGGGAGCGGCACCCCATGAGAGCAAAGGCTGCAAGCAGGCTTAGCAAGGAAACTCACCAGTGTGACCTCAGTGTTCAGACAGCAGGTGCGAAATCGGTTTCGTGAGCTGCCTGAGTCGAGGATAGCTCAGGTCTGATGGGTGCCCATGCACCATGATGAGGTTATCTAGAACAGAAAATACAAGCGTAACTAGAGATGAAAGAAGAAATAAGAAAACACATATGGGAAGGACTGCTAAGAGGCAGTAAGAGACACAAAGGGAGCTTGGTGTGAGGAGGAAATGTGGTGTTGAAGTTAAAGACAGTCACTCCAGAATTTAAAATCCTGTCAAGGGCAAAACAGGCCCTTCTGGAAGCACCATTGTGATGTGGAGGGCAAGCCTGGAGGCCTCCAGAATGCATAGGGATGAGGCAAAAGGGTGGATGGGATTTTTAAACAAGAGGAGAATAAAAGGATACTGCATATGGGGGAACGTCTGAACTATGGGTGTCCCCAAGGCAGAGCCAGACTCAACGGGATGAGAACGATATTCAGAGACACAACAGGGCAGCAAGGTGGGTCTGCAGGAGCTCCCCCAGCCCTGCTAAATCAATAGAAATAGAATACAGAAAGAAGACACAACCCTCAACATACACCAATAAAACACTTGAGCTGCAAGGAAGAAGGGATCCTTCAAATGCTTAGGTCAAAAAACAACAGCACCACAGGGAAAAAGCTCTGAAGGCCTGAGGCTTCCCCTTGGCTGCACACAGGTGCATAAGCTGCTGATCACATGAAGCAACAGGAAGACTGCCTTTGGTGTACAGGCATTAAGAGGACTGGTGGCCGCTGCTAGTCCTCGTGTCTGCTGATGAAAAGGCATAGCAGGCAAGAGATGGACCCAACTGGCCCAGGAGTGAGGCTCACAACAAAATCCCCATTTATAAGACAAGAAAAAAACCAAGCTATGACACAGAGGAGACATCATTTTCATTATTTGAGGGTGATCTGAGTTATTGTCTTTCCAGCGACAACTTAAAAATGACTAGAACGGATATGAGTTCAGGAGGTGGCTGGTTACAAAACATCCATGTCTAAGCATCTGTGCTTTTTCTAGATGCTCCATGTATCAGCAAAACCAAGTTTAGATCCTCAGAGTGGAGGATCAACTCAGCTGTCTGTATGTATGCATGTATGTGTGTACTTATTTCATATACATATATACCTGTTCACTTATTATTTTTTCTGAAACTGGGATGTTTTCATGACCATTGCATATATTAAATATATAGCCCCCCCTTTTTTTTTCCTGGAAAGGTGACCTCAAGTTAATGGTGCATTTTCTAATCAACATTGTCTTTGAATGAAGGAAATGCGACTCAGTTGAGAAAATGCATTTGGCCAGGCACGGTGGCTCGTGCCTGCGATCCCAGCACTTTGGGAGGCTCCAAGGTGGGCAGGTCTCTTGAGCCCAGGAGTTTGAGGCCACCCTGGGCAAAATGGTGAAACACCGTGTCTGCAAAAATTACAAAAAATTAGCTGGACATGGTGGTGGGCGCCTGTAGTCCCAGCTACTCAGGAGGCTGAGGTGGGAGGATCACTTGAGCCCAGTAGTTTGAGTCTACAGTGAGCTGAAACTGTGTGATTGCCACACTGCACCCCAGCCTGGGCAACAGAGCAAGACCCTGTCTCAAAAAAAAAAAAAAAAAAAAAAGAAGAAGAAGAAAGAAAAATGCGTTTTATTTGCAAGAGTTACAGAATGATGAAGTGTAGAGTGTCATAAATCAGGAGGTACGTGAGAGCAGTGGCAGAGCCCTCTTCAGCGTGAGACCTGGAAGGGACGAGGCAGCCCCTGCTCTGGGCAAGAACTTCATGTTTAACATGCCAGGTCTCTGGGGAGGGCACTCTAATGTGCTGTGGATAGAATTCCAATTAAAATTCCAAAAGTCTACTTGGGGGTAACAAAATCATGTTGAGTTCACGTGGTAGAATGACTGTGCAACAACAGTACGGAGCCTGGAAAATAACAACATGAAGTGGCCCCGGGTCTGAAATATCAACACGCCTTAGAACCAGAGTAATGAGAGGGGCACGACACTGGTGCTAACAGAAAATAGAATCAGAGCAAAGCATTGATGGTTCAGAAATGACTCAAGATACGTAAGTATTTATCACATGAAAAGGGAGAATGAAATCCGTGTGGAAAAGACGACTTGTGCAATAAATGTTACTGGCATAGGTGGTTACAGTTTTGGGGAAAAAAATCAAAGTTGGATTCTTACCTCACAGTGAAATAAATTCCAGATGGCTTAAAGAGATAAGTGTAACACAATGAAATGGTAAAGGAATTTGAGAGGAATATTGGTGAATATTTTTACACTCCGGGGGTGAAAAAGGCGTCTCTTAGCATAACACCTAAGTTAGAAAACAGAATGGAAAAGTTATATTACTCTATATAAACGTGAAACTTCCATATGTGACTTGCAAAGGCAAATGAAACACTGACGTCACTATTTGCAGCAAGAAACGAAGAAACAAAGAATTTCTACCTTTAATTTACAACAACACGGCCCTTGCCCTCAGCCAGCGCTATTATCGGTGCTTTCTGTAGTTGTGGATTTAATCCTTCAGCTCGCTGGGGGTGGTGAGCCCCACTGCTCAACGAGGAGCCAGAGACATGAGCACATTCAGGAACTTGCCTGAGAGCTCCCAGAAATCAATGTTAAGACAGACAGTCATTCACAGGTGAATCAGCAGCTCATAACATAAGAAGGGCAAAGGAATCTAAGAAGGAAAAGTATTCAAATTCATGGATAATCAAATAATTGGCATTGAGATCACAGTCAAATGTTGATGGATGGATTCAAGTGGATGGTCAAAAACATCAAGCACTGTTGAGGAATGGGGCCACTGCTCCCCTCTGCCCTTGCCACGATCCTCAGGAGGAGGCCAGTGTGGCCAGGCAGCCCAGTGATACATGGAGCAAGTCACTTACCGCTCAGCCTCCTCCTCTGTAGCCTGAAGGCAATCATGGCATATTCTTCAGGTTGTTGCTGTGAAGATCATGTGATTACTGCAAGAGCCTGGCTTAGAGACTATGTATTAACATGACAGCTCAGATATGCTGGAACCGGGCTCTCAGGGTCCTGACTGCTGGCTTTTTCTTGGAAGTCCATGAATCAGGGAGGCAATAGGAAGGTCTCAGAGGCCGTCCTAGGAAGCAGCACAATTCATGACGGTGTTCACATACTGACACTTAATAGACAGGTGCAGTTAATAGACACCTGGTCCAGCTATTTGGGGATTGCAAAATGGAATAAACCTCCTAACATCCAAAGAATTGGTTTCTTCTGCTTTCTTTGGGGATTGAAGAAATCTCTCAACTCTTCAGAAGAGAGAAAGAAGGAAGAAAGGAAGGAGTGTAGGAAGGTAGGGAGGAGGGGAGATGGAGAGGAGTCACCAAGTCCTGCCCCAGGGGTGATGGCAAATCCAAGAGCTGATAGCACCGGGAATCCTGGGGGTGCTTAGGATTCAGGGCACCCATAGGTGGGCTCAATGGTGCTGAGCCCATGAGCCTTCCGTATTTGGGATGGGCCTTCCAGAACCTTTCTGGTTCCTTAGTCATCCCTGCCTGGGGCAGTTGGCCACAGCCAAGGGGACTAGATGAAGGGGGCAGGTGCGGCCACCCCAGGGTAGTCCCTGACGGGCTCCTCCTCTGTCTCCTCCCAGCATTGCTGTCATGCCTCCAGACCTCTCTCTCTGCTGCACATTCTTGAGTCCTTGGAGGCCAAAAGAAGAATCCTTCTCTCCTGGGGGCTGTTTTCATTTCCGAGGCAGATGCTGCCAACTCTGCCATCCTGGGGCAGCAGCCCGGGCCATCTGCACAATGGTGGGAGCTGCCCCCCTCCCGCCACTGGCCATTCCAGTCACTCATCCATGCTCTCACCTCGGGTGCCTCCTGGGCCTCATCTTCCTCCTCTGGTGAGAACAGTGGTCTCCACGCACCATGACTTTACCTTTCAATGTCATAGTCTTAGCCTGGTCCCACTGAGGGCAGAGTCTGGGAAGAGGCTCCATAAATGAATGAGGGGACTGATGAGCCGGGGCAGGACTGAGAGATGATAGGGAGGAGAGAGAGTCAGTGTGAAGACATTATTCTTGTAGGGCCTGGGGGGTCCCCGCCAGACCCCCTGAGAAGGAACATGCTGACCTCATGAGTTCCCATCCCCCTTGGAGGTGGGCGGCCCCTTTGGGGTCAACCACTGCTCCAGGCTCCAGGCAAGGTGACCCTGAAGTGTGGCTGTGTGAAGCCGACCACCGCCTGTGGGAACTGGTCACTGGTCACTGCAGCAGAGGCTGGGGTGAGCCGGGGCTAGATGTGTCACACAAGAGGCGTCTCTGTTTGCAGACCTTGTCAAATGACACCTTCCTCATGGCCTCTCTATACCTTCTGCTGACTCTGGACCTAGTAGTTTCCAGAGAGTAAGTTGTAACTGGCTGTGCCACTGCAGGCTAGGCATACACAAGCTCTCGGTGTGTACACGAAGGGTTTTTGTAGGTTCTCTGAGTGCACAGTGAATTGCAACTGCCCTGGGCTGCTGTGAAATGAAGCTGCATTAGACATGTAGCATCCACAAGGGAGGGCATAATCCAAACCTGTCCGTATCCGTCAGACCCTCCCCAGAGGGCAGAGTCCCCCGCCCTTTGTGCCTTTAAAAGTGGTGGATTTTACCATCCTCTTCACTCTGCTTCTTGAGATACAAGGTCCAGAGAAGCTCGGGCTGCAGGTGAACCCCACGTTCCTGGGCAGAATCCCTCTCCTGGGTGCTGCCGCGTTTCTTAGCCTGCAGGGTGAAGGGCAATGTAGAAAGGCCTACTGGTGCCCTCCCCTTTCTCCCAGGCCGGACACGGGGGTAGCTCTTCCCTGTTGGTCTCCTACCTGGGACTCCTATCCCTGTCCCAGGTCCCTCTTACCAGAATACACCCCCAAACCCAAAATTAAAGGGTTGAGTCTACAGGATCCACCTGGCTTCCGAGGGGCAAGATTTCCCCAGTTCACACTCCCGAAACCTTCCCAGGTCCCCTAATCTGGTGAGCTAACCTCTCTCCTCCATCCCGGGCATGGCCCAGGACTTGGGATGCCAACGTTGGAGGGTTCAGAGTGGCCCTAGATACCCCAAATTCATCGTGTGGCCTGTATGTATTAATCAGGCATTTCTCAGCTCTCCCCAGCGCACCCTCCCTCCTGGTCTGGAGGCCTAGCAGGCCGGGAGGAGGGCGTCAGCTGGGCTCCGATGCACCGTGCAGAGCTGGATGGGAAGAGCCTAGGGGAGAATGGGGTCTTGTGAGTGTGATGTGACATGAGGCTGAGCATCCAGACCCTTCCGTGAGGACTCTATGGGGCCAAGGCCTCAGTGCAGACCCCAGGAAGACCCTTGGGAGAGTCAGCAGTGTAGGGGTGACCACTGGCATGTGAGGAGTTTGAGTCACTGTGGAAAGGACACTTGAAGGAATCCTACTAGGAGAAACCCACTCTGGGAGTGTGGCTGGTGACTGACCCGTGGCCTTTTAGAGTGAGTGGTTGTGTCTATAAGTTAAATTCCTTCTCTATTGAAACTCAGGCATTGGAATGGTCAACCCCAGCCTCTTCATCCTAGGTCAACGACAGAGACCGTGGCTCTAAAACTCATGTGTCCTGGCCCTCCAAAGCCAGACAAAGGCAAGGTGGGCTCATCCAAGGTCTTAGAGAGATCATGTTGCCCGTCTTCTTGGGCGGCTGACATTTGGCATCCACGTGGGAATGGCCAGGCCTGAGTAGAAACACATGTGGAAGCTCGGGGTTTCCAGGATGATTCTGCGGAGGGAGCAATTAGGGGAATTCATGGTTCTGGGATTAGTTACATTTCTTGGCTGAGGGAGCTGATGGACCCAAGGTTCTGGGGCCAATCGCCCAGGGCGCCCTCAGTGCCTGCCTGATCCAGACATCCAGACAGAAGAGTGGGTGGTTAGACAAGACAAAGAGGATTTAAAACTAAACTTCATTTCTTATAAGAGTTCTAACTTTACAGAACAATTACAAAGATAGTACAGAGAGTTCCCATACACCTCACACCGATGGGGGACCTTAGTGTCCCCTTGTCCCCTTGGTCACTGTTCCAACAGGAGGTACACGTGTCCAGGGTGGCCCAGATGCTAGCCTGTTGGGGATGGACCATCTTGTGAGATTATTCTCGTGTGGTTGTTCTGTTACCATGTCCAGTGTTACATCTTCATAAGCCTTGCTGAGGGTCACATGGCTCTCATGGGCCTGCAATGAATCTAAACACATCACAAGTGGACATCAGTGCATGTCCAGCTGAGAAGGGAAGGGTGACAGGGAGGGAAGCACGCAGGCATATTCATGGGAGCTGAGGGGCACTCTGTCCCCAGGGACCACGGTCTATGGAACTGAGCTCTCCTGGGCAGTTGAGCTGGGCTGGGTGGTTCCACTCCCTCTTCCGGGACAGCCATGAGCATCAGCAGAGAGCTTCCCAGGTTCTTCCACTCTTGCCGTCTGCAGCAGATGCATGGCCCTCTTTGCCTCGATAGCTGACATTGTGAAATATTATATATATAAAATAATTTACACCTTACATGGTACTTACAGTGAGGCAAGCCCTATTCATCAATGAATATTCCCAACCACCCCATGAGGTAGGGGGCATTGTAATACCCATTTTATAGATGAGGAAACAGGCACAGAGAGGGAAGTATCCCACTCCAGGTTAGAGAATCTGTCCCAGAGACTCGGCAGCCACGTGGAGAAACAGAACTTTGCTGAGCTGGTTCCAGCCACTGTTGTTTCTTCCCGGTCATGACCCCACTTAAATCCCTATGCAGAGGGCAGCAGAGCAGCCTAGGAACAGAAGAGCTCCCTGGGAGGAAGGAGGCCTGCCTAGGGTTGGGTTGAGGTGGAATGACAGCCTGAGGAAAGCCTTTCACACAATGAAAGATGCTTTATGTAAAGCACATTCCCCAGTAGCCTAGCGTATTAAGATGGAGTTTGTGCTTCCAAGAGGAACCACGTCAAAGTCAGGGAGGCCTTGGGCTGTGCTGGGGAGGCCAGGGCCCTCTGGCAGGCTGAGACTCACAGTGTGGCTCCTGTAGCTGGTGGTTTGTGGTGGCAGTGTGGCAGCAGGCAGCCTGAGAGGTGTTGGCACCCTCGGCTTTCTTGTGCTTGTCCTGCAAATGCACTCCACTCCTCTGTGCTTCTGGCCGTCCTGGCAGATGTTACACACAATATAAACAATGGCAAAGAGCAGGATGTGGTAGGGACAAAGCCCACATGACCAAATGCACCGAGAACCAGGTAGTGGCCGTAGGGGATACTTGTGCCAGTGGGCTCCAGCCTTTACAGCCCTGGGCTGGGGGTTGGTTTAAAGAAGCAGGTGCATGGCTGGTGTCTCCAGGATAGGTTTTCTGACTTGGGGGTGCAGCTGTGTGAGCAAGGTTCTGTCCTGGTCTGTCTCACCCGCACCCCTGTACTCACTGTACCTCTGGCACAGGTAGGTGACAGGCTAGTCAAATAACGGGGTATTGGGGGACCTAAAAACCCCTAAAGGAGGCCCCTCAGAATGCCTTGGGTTGTACAACTGAGTTTGAAACCATGGGAGTCTTTGACCCTGTGAGTCACCTACAGACACGGTTCCCAAAGACCCATCTCCTGCCTGCTGCCTTCTTCTCCCACATACAGGTATAGGACTCAGTTTCCATATAGTCATTAGCACCATCGAGAGTTGTGTTTGGGAAGCAGAGTGAGAAGGAGAGAGGAGGAAGAGAGAGAGGGAAGATAGGAAGAAAGAAATAGAGGGAAAAGAGAAACAGAAGGGGAAGACAGAGATGGAGGGAGAGAAAGGAACAGACAGAGAGAAAGAGGCAGAGAGAGGGAGAGAGAGACAGAGACAGAGTCAGAGAGAGAGAGAGAGAATCAGAGAAAGAGAGTCAGAGAGAGATCGAGCGAGAGAAAAGTACAAGCATCAGCCTTGGAAGGTAATTCCAGTTCTGATGGCTAATGATTTTATTTGTTGTGTTTCCAGTTTCATCTGGGAGCACTTTGCAGTGAAGCTAATTGCGTGTCTTCCTTGTGCTGTGCAATCACGGGCCAACGTTCTCCTGCTTTTGTTGTGGTGAGAGGAGGTTTCTTCCAAAAGCTCTCACAGCCAACCTTTCCTGAACAAAGGAGGATGGAACACAGACACATCTTTTTGATCAAGAGATGGGTTTTCTGTATTTTGGGTTAGAGAGACCTGGTGGAGGCTGCCCAGGGCTCGTGCCCTGTCCACCTCTCATGGAGATGGTCCCTTTCCTGGCCCAGATGCTGCACAGGCTCCATTTAAAGTTCTTCGGGCACCATCTCAGGGCCCTTGTCTTTACCTCCCTTTCTCTAATTTGTATTTGTCAAAAGGTATTGGACACCTTATTATACATCTTAATCATCTCCTGACATTTCTTCCTGGTTTCCCACGATTCCACTAGATCCCGAATTTCTTGGGGGCTTCTTTTTCTATCAAAAGTGCCATCTCTGTCTTCTTTCAACCAAGCTGAGATTTGCTCCTGGGGCAGGGGAGAGAGCCCAGATGCCGCTGAGCTGCCGGCCCCATCTCCTGCACCCTCCCTGCCCTCTCCTCGCACTGCAGACACTGTTAGCATTATTTATTTGCAGTCGATTTTCATTTTGTAAGATCTTCTGGCTAAGAAATACCAATGAATGCCTAAGGTCATGCCTTTGCCTAAACCCAAGGAGTTACAGCCCTGTATCAAGTATCTCAAACTCCCAAACAAAACCCATAAGGATCACAAAGCCCCACCTATGGTCTTGTCTCAAAGAGGAGCTGCATGTGTTAGGAGCTATCTAGTAGCCAAGGAGAGAAGACCCCAAAGCACTGTGGAAACGTCTGTGGGGCTGACCAAGAGCACTGGCCTTGAGCACACTTGCCCTGGGTGGGGCTGCAGGAAATGTTTAAAGCCCTCAACAAATGTCTTATATGAAGTCAGACCATTTATGCTTCATGGAACTCATGTATTCTAGTGACCAAAGTATTTATATTTAAATACTGGCCTGTGGCTCTGCAACGTAATTCTAGGAAGAAGGACATTTTTACTTTTGGATACATATTGTGCTTTCTCCACAGTCAGCTGGAACCTGAAGAGAACCTGAAGAGAACACATCTTGGCTCTATTCTGCAACGAATCCTGGAGTAATGAAACTCATTAGTTGCCGTAGATGGCCCACACAATATGGCACAGCCAGCTGGTAGAGAAACACTCACACCAGCAGAAATGCTTGTTGTACTGTTTGACTTAAAAAAAAAAAAAAAAAAAAAAGGCAGAAACTGACTCCTATTAAGTTGACCTGTGTGTGCAGACCACAGTGGAGCAGGCCCGGTGACTTTTTCTTTCAACTGTTACCCTCTAGGACACAAATTCCCCCATGAGGCACACTCTGGTTGGGCCTCAGTCACTGGAGGGTAAACATTTGGATTTTGTCAAATGGCTTTTTCTTAGGTGTTCAATAAACAACAAAACATCTGACAGAGCAGGAAGCATTTTCCTCGCTCAGACAAATAAAGTCTCAAACTTTAAAGCTTATTTTAAAGCTGGAAAATAAAAATTGCGTAAGTCTCATGATAGAGGCATTTGAAATAAATTAAAAAACTTAATCCAAGCCTCTTTCCTCTGCAAGCAGAAGAAAAACATATGTCTCGTCAAGCTTGCTCTAGCTGCTCCCCAGAAAGTCAAGGCTGTGTGAGAGCCCGCCCTGCTCGGGGTGCCGGGAGGCAGAGTCTCACGCCCTTACTGCAGCCCCACAGCCCCCCACAGGCTCTGACAAAGGGCACCGCAGAACCTAGCCATTCCCAAGTCATCGAGGGCTGTTTTCCCAAATGGAGCTGAGCGGCGGTCACTGAGCATGAATACAATCTTGCTGCCCATAGTCAAATTGGGTGGAACAAGTAACTTTTTCCAGTTCCAGGCTGCCCATAAGACAAACATGACTCCTGATCCAGAGAACAAAGCTCTGTGGGTGCAGCTCATTTTCTGCCAGGGCCATAGGACCCTGTGGCAAAGTGGGTAGAGGTGGAAGAGCTTCAGGAGGGAGCACATCCTTCCAGGTCTGAGCCCAGGCCCTTTTCCCTCCTAGTGTCTCTGTCCTAACCCTCTGCTCAGAGCTTGCCCTAACCCTCAGCCCCATTGAGGACACCTCTCAGTCCAGCCCGCAGGGAATCCCCAGCTCGAATATGAGTATTGTTCCACATCCTCCCCCATCCAGTACTTCATTCAGTTTCATAGCTAAGATTAATCCTAACCAGCTAATTTACGCTAGTGTGTAAACAACTAACAGATCCTTACCACTCATGGAGGACTTTGCATTGTTACATGGGATGCTTTGATAAATTAATTTCTACTTAATGAATTTGTTAACACTTTCCTTTTGAACTAATTTTTAGACTCAGAAGAAGTTGCAAAAATGACACAGAAAAGTCCATGGTCCATCTCCCAGCTTCCCTCAGTGGTGACACCTTGCATAACTGGGGTACATTACCCAAACCAGGAATACTTAACAGAATTGTAGGTTGGGTGACCGAGTATGGTATGAGCTTGCAGTGGTGTGAACACATTGAGGTGGTGTGAACACAGGTGCAGGGGATGTGGGAACACTTTCATGATCAGTTCTTCAAGCTAGTCCTTCTCCTCTGGCTCCAGAAGTTCTCTCAAGGCTCCCAGCATGTTTGTGATCTCCTCTGCCCCCCAACTTCTGTGACCCATGAATCTCTACCCCTTCCATTATTTAGAGTTGAGGGCTAAGCCCTGGGATCCTGGCAGGAGGGTCACCCTGCTTCCTTCCTGGGCCAACATGTGCCGCTTCCACTCCAGCTAAATGAGCTCTTTGCTGGGCGGAGGGGCCGGGCCTGCCTTCGAGTTCCCCCTCACCATGGGTTTCCCCACCGGAGTGGTCCCAATCTGGCTATCCCAGGCCGTGGTCATCACATCCTGCTGCTCACCTGAGGCTGAACACCCCATGGCACCTCTTGTTCTGCACAGTTCAAACCTGACTGTGTGTTCTTCTCAGGGCAGCTCCTGTGGGCTCTGCCTCAGTCGGGGCACTCCCTTCCATGCATGCACCCCCACAGTAGGTGGGCCCCATGGCCTTCTGGGTCTGCCTCCCAAACAGGACAGGCTCCCTGCACTTCCCCATCAGAGCCCTGCCGTGCTGGCCAGGGCCATGCTAATTCTTGAATAGTGCAGAATCTCAGTATTATCATCCCAAGTGACCTCCCTGCTGAGGATGATGCTGTCATCCACCCAAAGCTGTGGGCAAGTGTATGGGTGAGTTAGAAATGTTAGGAGTTCCCATTCGGAAACCTTCTCAAGGTCTCTGCTTAATGCTGTCGTGATATCAGGACGTTCTCGTGGGCTTCAGTGGGTCTCCTCTTTGGAAGGTTGCAGGCCTGGGCTTGTCAGGTTAATGGCCCACGGGATAAGGGGCTGTCAAAATGCCACAACCCACCACACACCTCCTCCATCATCTGGAGGAATGCAGCACTAACAGCTCCAAGTTGGCTGCGACGCTCGCAGGTTCTCCTACGGCCAGGAACCTCGTGGCGGCTGGGTTGGCCTCTTAAGCTGTCTCTGAGATTCACACTTCACATGCTATTGGCTCACAGCATTTGTATCAGGAAATGCTGGCCCCATTTCCTGCTTTCCTCTTTGAACTTGACTCTGCTGCCTATTGCATTACTATCTTATTTACGTTATTTGTGTTTGACAGCGCAAACCTTTACCCATCTTTTCATTTTCAATGTTTCAGGGCCATTCTGTGCTTATGGATGTTACTTTCCATCCAATACAAAGCCTTTGTCTGTTAATGAAGACATTTTCCTTTTTAATTTCGGCACAGCTGTTCCCATCTCTGTCCTCTTGCTTTTTGTTTTCTGTTCGAATTTTTTCTTTTGCTTTTTTTGCCATTCCTTTTCCTTTCTTTTTATATGTCCCACACTTGGCTTGCTTTTGTCCTCTGCAGTGAGACAGCAGCCTTTCTATTTTTATTCCTGCTGATGGCTATGTTTCTGGGGATAAAATGTCTGGTCACATCTGTACTGTCATGGTCACATCCAAAGAGATAGTCTTTATGGGCCTCTGTGCATCAGGTGCCTGGCATAAGCTGGTGTGGATGTGACACACTCTCCCTTTCAGGCCTGGAACCAGGGTGGGCTGAGTGCCTCACTCTGCCCTAGACCTTGAGTCTGCAGGCCTTTCCTTAAGAGCTCTGTGGTTGGAGGCAGGGCCATCTCTGATGGACTCCCTGGCCTGATACTGGCCAGCAGGATGGGGAGGCAGTGCCACCGTCGCCGCCCATAAGCACAGGGATCTGCAGCTCGACAGGTGCTGTCTCCCCTTCATCTCCATGACTGCCCTGGTCAGTGGCTGGTGCAATGTCAAAGGCACCCAGGGCCTGGTCAGAGGATGGAGGAAGCTGGAGAGCCGGCACAGCCCGAACGGTCTCTGGGCCGGTCCGTCACCTGGTGGCCTTTCACGTGCACTGGGGCCCTTTTGGAAGCACAGAGCAGATGGCCACATCCTCCCTCCTGCCCACCACTGCTGTCCTTCAGCCTCCTGTCCCCTTCGCACCTGGTCTCCGGGCTCCTCTGAGCACCAGCCCCCAAGGGCAGGTCACCTCTGGGCATGGATGGGTGAGGCCCATGGACTTGCTGTCACTCTGTGACCCCACAGTAGGTCCTCAGGGTGGGGACTCCATGTGTGCCCAGGGTCTCTGGGACAAAGCTCAGAGACCTCCCTACTCAGCGGGCCCTGCCCTCTCTGGATGGTGCCAAACCTCCTGCACACTCTTCCTGGAGTGGGCGGGGTCCTGGCTGGACTTTGCCTCCCACAGGAGTCCCTGGGAGGGTAAAGAGGAGGAATGCGGAGTGGCTCCTTCCTGAGGCTTGTGAAGCTTCCGCACGTGGCGAGATGAATCCCCGACCTCGAGCAGCTCATGGAGAGCAAAGCTTTTCTAGGAGTTTCTCCCTCCCCCAGGTGAGTGGGCGATGAGGGGAGAGGGTCGCAGGGGTGCTCAGAGTGCAGCTTGGTCCAAAGAAGCCCCTTTCTGAGCCCCAGTTCTTACACGCAGGTACCTGAACGGGGCTGACCTCCTCCTCCTGCCACAGTGAAGAGTCTGGGTCCGGAGCAGGGGATCAAACAGCACCTTACGGGGTCCTGTCCCCAGGAGCTTGGCCTCTGCTGGGGACCTCAGGGCAACATCTTCACGACATAGGGCACATTGGACTCACTTCCACCCAGTGACACTTCAAAAGTGTCTCCGAGTTCACATGCAGAGTCACGCACCTGAGCACACCTGAGTAAAACTATGGCCCTCACAAAAAAACAAACTCAAAAGTACAAAAAGAACCACAGCCAAGACTTCCCTCCTGTACCAAGCAGAGTGGGGATTGGTGCTGAAATGGCTGGGCCAGCATCAAAAGGTGTGGAGGTGGGAATGCTGAGTTTACCAGACATCTCAGATAGGTGAAGTGGCCTGGCCCTGAGCAGGGTCCCCACATAATGCATTTTATAAGGAGATTTGACTGTTTCGAGTAAATTCCTAAGCACAAGGGAACATTGAAGTACTCTGACAAAATTTAGAAGATCTTAAGCACACAGACCCTAGCAAGGTTGGTCTGTCTGTGTTCCTGGCAAGACAGCGCCCGTTGGCTGCTTGCATCATCGACTCTGACGACTCGTCAAAACAGTTCCCTCCAGCTTATCTACACTGTGGATGCACAAACACGACAGGAGCGAGCCCTGCCTGGGACCTTTGAGGACCCCATTCTCGGCATGGGCGTGAAGCTGTGCAGCTCCAGGGCCACGTCTGCCCGGGGTCTTTGCGGCTCACAGTCACCCCGTCAGCCTGGTCACCCCGGTGTGGCACAGGAGAATGAGGGGGGCAAGCCCGATGAGGGTGCAGGCACCGGTGTAAATGCTGAGCAGTGGGAAGTGGAAAAGCGCTTTCCTCATCGACGCTGCCCCACTAGCTAGTGTGGCATCTGTGCCAGCTTGCCGGTTCCCCCACCCCTGCCTACTAGATTGATAAGTCCCCTCAGAATAGTGGACACAGCCCAAGAAGGGGCCAGCCATGGCCACAAAGTGAACCTGGGAGAACTTGCTGGGGGACCCGCCCTGCTTGTACTCAAGGTCCCCTTGAGTGAATGGGACACTTGAGTGAGACAGCCTGTGACTCCGTCTCACCCACAGATACAGGCAGCATGTCCATGTACATGCACACAATGCAAGCAGCAGGGCTGTGTACATATAAGCACACGTATCATGTCTGCGTGCATGCAGAATATGCGGGCAGTGTGTCTGTGTACATGCAGATGACGCAGGCAGCAGAGCTGTGTACTTATGGCACATGCATCATGTCTGTGAACATGCAGAATATGCAGGCAGCACGTCCGTGTACATGTAGATGTAGATGACACAGGCAGTGCATCCGTGTGCATGTAGACACATGCAGCAGATGCGGCGTGCTCTGCCCAGTTCCCCAGCATCACTCTCCCTGGTCCCCAGCGCCTCTCCCTTGGCTTCTGTGGGTGTTTCCTCCACTGCAGCACCTGCTGCTCCTCAGAGAACTGCCCTTGAACTATTGAAGCCAAAGGGCCTAGAGGTTTACACTCTCAGCCGCCTGTGGGCAAAGCATCCCAGCTCCCCGGCCTCATGGGGACAAGCTCTGCCACTGAGGGTGCGGATGAGAGGGTAGCTTGTGCCCCAGTGCTGCCCATAGGGTCGGGCTGAGTGGGGCCTGTGCTGGAAATCACAGCCTGGCTTGGCTCTCCCCTTCCTGACCACCCCCCAGCCTCCCCTGGGAGCAGTTTCTCTGTGGACACCTGTACGAGAATCTCGCCTCATGCCAGTGTCTGGGGTGCGTGACCTAAAGTGAAGCCCCCTGTGGGGCCACAGGTCGAACATCCATGCTGCCAAGCTCCACCGGCCTCTAGCCCACACAGCAGTGGCTTCCTTCCTGCCTGCAGCCCGCCCCACCTTCTGCCAGCCCTGCACAGGCAAGCGAGAGCGGGCAGGGCACCACGTGGCCTCCCCAGATGGCCCCAGGCTACCCTCATCCCCATTTCCCTCGAGCTCTGGGTACTTCCGAGCAGATGTGTTTGAGATGATGTTCACACGTGCATTCCAGGCTTCATGTGCATCTTCCACTCTGTCCACAATGGGGATTGCTGCGGGTTGGAGGGTGCTGTCGTGAAAAGCAGCACAGAACTAAGGGCCAGTCACTGCTCCAGTTATCCCCACGTGACCCCAGCTGCATATGCCTAGACTGTCTGTCTATCCAGAGGATTGGCATCCTGGGGTCCAATCTGGGAAGTCCCTTCTGGCTGTGGCATCTCTGGCATTTTCTCACGCCTCATCGGCCTTGTGTGAGCACTGGCATGCTGCAACACCCAGGCAGCAAGTGACACTCACACCTGGCAGAGTGTGCCCTAGGTCCAGTTCATAATAATCAGTATAATAATCGGAGTTCCTGTAATCAGTATGGACTCACAGACCCTGGAGGGAAATGGCATTGCCGGGATGAGGAGCACTTGACCATGAGAGGCGGCTGCTGCTCCAGGCGTGCACCAACCCGTTCACGGCCCTGGCAGTTTAACACAAACGAGGTGTCCTCAGCTTTGATGTGGAGTTGGGGGTCAGGAACATCTGGGCAGCCAGAGAGGACCTGAGAGAGTTAGCATTTGGGGATGGGGAGAGGAAGGCTGAGAAGGCCTCTCGTACACTTTTTCCAAGGTCTGGCTTCAATTGGATCCTGTTCCTGTAAAAATAAAAGAAATTCATAGTAATGTAACAAAAACAAAAAATCTTCCAGTGGGTCTGCCTGAAAACAGCTCGGGGGAGAAGAAACAGCAAAGCTCCCAGGAAGGAGGCAGCCGGGCAGACGCATGTGCGCCCCAGCTGCAGCTGCAGGCCGGAGAAGACAAGGCCCGGATGTCGGGGGAGGCTGGCGCTGCTCAGGACGGAGGACAGGGACAGGGCGAGACTGACCCGCTGTGGAGTGCTGTGGCCCGTCTCCAGGCTCCCCGGCGGTCACTGGCTTCTGGACTCTGCCCTTCCTTTCGGGACAGGCAGCGTCCCCTGAGAGTCTCCTCCAGCCCTAATGCTTTTCCTGGGATACAGACCCACCTGCTGGGTGCTCCACCTGAGGGTCCGGGCCCTTCCTGATGCTAACACCCAGTCACCACCTTCTAGTGCGAACCTCTCTCCATCACCGAAGGTGACCCATGCCGCCTCCACCCCTGCCCTACCTCCGCTCATAGCCTGCAAAGCCCTCCACATGCATCCCAGGCAGCACTGAATGCCTGGCTCCCATCCCACTCCGCTGCCCGGGCCCTTACTTCATTGCCTCCCGCTAGGTTCCAGCCTCTGATGTCCCAGGTCTCCACCACACTCCTTCCAGAAGCATTGTTCAAAGAAGCAGCTGGTAATCTCCGTACTGCTGCTGGTAATCTCCGTACTGCCACTGGTAATCTCCGCACCGCCGCTGGTAATCTCCGCACCGCGCTGGTAATCTCCGTACTGCTGCTGGTAATCTCGGTACTGCTGCTGGTAATCTCTGTACTGTCGCTGGTAATCTCCCTACCGCCGCTCTACCTTTGAAACTTCCCACTGTTGGTAGGACAAAGGCCACACTTTGAGCCTGGCCTTCAAGGCCCTCATGAGCTGGTCCTCGTCTGCATCTCAGCCTTGTACACTGCAGGTGCGCTGGCATCCTTCCCCTAAACAGCCAAGCAGGACACACTGGGGGCTCAGCCGGGCATCACCTGACCACTGGGAAAATAAGGGAACGGGGCGAGGACAGGGCTGGGGAGAGGCCCGCTGTGAAAATTGGCTGGTTCTGAGCCCACACATTTTGCGGGTGACCTGAAGGTCAGTCACCATGACCATGGGGGGTCAGCAAACACAGACTGGAGCTGAGGTGGCCCCAATCCTCAAGGGCACCTGGTGGGAAGGGTGTGGCTTCAGGCGTCAGGGGGCAGACACAGTAGAGTCCCACCATACCTCAAGTCTCCCCTTGACCCTAGTCTCCAGATCCCCAGGTCCTAATGCTGTACCTTCTAGATGACTCTAGAATCCTCCTCTCTCTCTTCCCTGGCCGTGTCTCCCAGGTGTACAGGAATGGGAAGCACAGATCCTGTGGGTGGGCTGTCCCTGCTCCCGCACCTTGCTTCCCGGGACTATGCTTCCTGCCCCGCTCCCCGGCAGGGTGCACCGTGGACTGGATGTGAGTGTGGCACGTGCTGGATCCCAGAGCTTGGTGTCCGGCTCCAAGGGTGTCTTCTCCAAGCCCATCTTTCAGTCTCACCACTGCATTCCATTCTCACCCCTCATTTGCTGGAAAATGGATCTCTGGGTCTGCAGTGAGGTTATGCCAAATCCCATATGGGTAGCTTGAACTCTCCCTGAGCTCTCAGAGATTGATGATGTTGGCTGGGGGCTGCAGGCTTCTGCAAAGTAGCCAGGTGACCCACGTTATGGCAGAGGGTGGGACAATTATAACGGGAAAAGACCTTAGATGGTTCTGCTGTCCATCCACATGAATGCCAACTGCTTCTGATCCTCCTTTCTGAGAATGGGAACGGGCACACTCGCATGGTCAGAGCCTGCCTTCTCGCAACCTACAGCCATACTGTTCTGCTCTGGCAAAGATACTGCGTCTGGCCCAGCAGCTGCAGCTGGGGCTAGGGCTTGGTTGGGTCTGTGGGAGCCCACGCAGTCCTTGAGGCTGTGAGCTTCTGGAGGTACCAGATGGGTGGGTTCAGTGGGGTCTGAAGAGGTTCACACTCCTTATCTTTTAGGTATTTGACAGCAGAAATTTCTGTGTTCCCAGGATGCAGTACAATTTTTGATTTACTGTCTTGGCTGGGGAGGGGGAACATTTTGAAGGCTTCTACTCACTGTCCCTACGCTGTCACAGCTGTTATCCATTGGCCGAAGAGCTGGTACGAGGTGGTACCAGTTACCAAGTACGTCCATTCCAGTTGTATGTTTGAGAAGGAGGGAGATGACTCTCGGTGACCTGAGAACCCCCTGTGGTCCATACCTGGGCCAGGACCTCCTTTATGATCTGGCCCCCAGGTGCTCTCACTTGAACAGATGAGCATACTCAGGTCCCCAGGCATCAATGTCAACCCAGACACAGAGTCCCACAGCCCTCTAAGTGCCCAACATTCCCCTTTCCCACATTGCTTTGAGGTCTCGGTGCCTCCACCCTGTCTCTGTTATTTCATGACTCTGTCATCCCCATTGTATCAGAGCCTCGTTCTGTAACCAACACCACCTCCCGCCATCAGCCCCAGCCTCCCCTGAGCTTCTCAGTGAGCTGATGCCCCTCGATCACTGCATCCCTTGTTGCTTTGGTCAATGGGATGTCCCCAGCACCTTCCTGCCGAGTATAGTCAGTGGGGACTTTCTGGCCTCGAGTAGCAGGTCCCCTCTGGCATAGCCATTTCTCTGAGTTTTTTGATCCCTTCCTCCAGCCTCTGGCACTGTGGCTGTAGATTTCCACTGCATTTAGTATGGGTTGTAGCTTTCTCCAAGCTCCCAAGAGCCAACACAGCAGAATGCTAGCACCGTCTCCTGGGGCCTCGCCAGGATGCTAAACCCTGAATCAAGGACAGAGCTCCCAGATGAATAAACACTCCCCTGGCTGACTCGTGTTCCCCCGCTCTGGATCCAGCACCCTCGGGATCTGTCTTCCATATCTTCTGCTGACCTTGGTGGTACCTAGGGGCTAAGTTCTGCAGCTCCTTTAGGCTAGAGTTCCTTTCTTCTCTTCAGGGATCCAGCCCAATCCTAATAGTGCAATTTTGTGACTTATCCCTACTCTGATGAACCAGGAATGAGTTAGGAGAAATATATATATATTTTTAAGGCTAAAATATACCATAACTGATTGCTTCCATGTAAATTCAGGTCTATAGGGCTCTTAATCTTATTGATTTTCAGTCTGTCTCTTCTTCACTTCATGTTGAAAATCCTAGTTCCCGCCAATAATAGGCCTTTTGTTTTATCTCACAATACATATCAAGAGTCTCTGAAGAAGTATACCAGCACTGCATTCAACAATGCCACGACTGAACGGAGTTTAAGTCTCTGCGTTTCTTTTTGTCCTTTTAACATGGATATTCAAATTGTAGTCTTCATTCTCTACATTAGCTTTCAGCATTATGAGTGGATAAGACAAAAATCCCAGAACAATGTATTGCTCCATTTGTCCCCAATTCGACTTTGTATCTTTTAGGAGTATTTAAAGGTTTCTCTCATTTTGGACATTTTTGTTAAATTGTCCTAAATTTTATCTTTTTCATTATTATAATTTTCTGTATATTTGTATTTTCTGATTGTTGTATATAAGTAAATGATTTATTTTGCCTGATATATAAATGAATCCTTTTATCATCTGTGTTTGTTTCATTGTGGATTCTCTTGAGCTTTCCAGGTTTACTATTGTATCATCTGCAAATAAAGATGGTAAGTGGTACTATTAATCGTTATTTTCTAATCCTTAAGCATCTAAATACTACTGTGATCTAATTGTGTTACCTAATACCTTTTGATGCACTGCCATGCTGTTGTGAGCTAGAGGACACTCTTGCCTTTTCTCTGATTCTGGGGAAAATGCATCCAGCGTTTGTTTGTCCATTAAGTAGATTGTTGGACTTGGGGGCTGATAATACATACTTCATTGGTGGCTATCAATGTTATATTTCATAAATCTGGGCATGGTGGCTCATGCCTGTAATCCCAGCACTTTGGGAGGCTGAGGCGGGCGGATCACATGAGGTCAGGAGTTCGAGACCAGCCTGGCCAACCTGGTGAAAGCCAGTCTCTACTAAAAATACAGAAATTAGCTGGGCCTGGCGACGGGCACCTGTAATCCCAGCTTCTCGGAGGCTGAGGCAGGAGAATCTCTTGAACCTGGGAGGTGGAGGTTGCAGTGAGCTGAGATCACGCCACTGCACTCCAGCCTAGGCAATAGAGCCAGACTCTGTGTAAGAAAAAAAAAAAAGAAAAAAAAATTGTATTTTATAAAAATAATTTGAAAGTTGTTTTTTCTTTTTTCTGTGTCTAGAACAATTTAAGCAGCATTAGAATTATCTGGTCTTTGGCAGTTTGGTAGAATTCCCTGTGAAACCATCAGGGCAGGCCTGTTGCTATTTTGTGGTTCAGTTCTTTGATAACCTGCTATATTTCATCTGTGGAATGGCCGATTTAAACCATCTCTAATAGGATTAATTTTGATAAATCGTAGTTTCATAAGAAGTTATACCAACTTTGAGGTTTTCAAATTTATTTGCATAGAGTTTTGCCAAGCAATTTCATTTTTAAAAAATTCTTTTATTTTAATGGCTATTTCAACCTTATCATTTCTTATTTTGAGTGTTTGTGTTTTCCTCCTTTTTCATGATTAGGCTAGTTTGTGGTTTGCCTTTTTTTTTTTTTTTTCTTTTTTCAAATAACCAGTATTTAAATTTATTTATTAGTTTCATTTAAAATTTTTTTCTTAACTAATTAATTTTGGATTTTATCTTTATTATTTCCTTCTTTCTACTTTCTTTTGAATTGCTTTTTCTCATTCTGACTCACAGGATAGAATATTTAATCTCCCGCTTTTTCACTATGTTAGTGACTTAAGCATTAAACGATCAGTTTTTTTCTGATTACTGCTTTGATTTTTTTCCTGTTGATTTTACTGTGACTTTTCCATTATCATCATTTTTTAGAAATTATCTAATTTAGATTTGTTTTTGCTCTTGGACCCTAGCATTTTTAATTGACAGGGTTTTCTAATTGTCTGGTAGAAAGGCCTTTTTGTTATTAATTTTGAGTTTTGTTTCATTGCAACAGAAAATATTGTTTGTACTAATTCTATTTTCTGAAATTGACTGAGCTTTGCTGTGTAGCAAACTCGCCCTTCAAGAATGGGCCCTTTTTCAAGAATGTTTTGTGTTCACATGCTTTCCCTGCTGCCAAGATCGGGATGTTGTGTACACCTGATTGAGTGGACTGTTCAGGATTTCTGGATCCTTATTGATTTGCTGTTGTTTGTTTAACCTATCTTGAGCTGAGAATAGCGTGTTAATGCTTTTGAGTAAAATAGAAACACGCTAATAGAAATTTTATATTTATTTGCTTCTCTGTCTTTCTCCCTGCCTCTCCTGTAGTTTCTAATTATGAACTCTGCCACTCATTTGGAACATAAATATTCAAATTGTAGTCTTCATTCTGAATGGTAGCTTTCAGCATTAGGAATAATCATTTTTGTCTAAGTTAAGGCTTTTTGGCCTGAATTCTGCCCTCCTCCTGTATCAAGAGCACAACCCCCACTTTCCTTCTGTTCGCATAGTCCCTTCTGTATTCAGCTTTTTAAAATCATGTTCTTTTAGGCATGCATTATATACAGCACAGAATGGGCCTCTGTTTTGTGAGCTAGTCTTAAAATACTTTTCCTAGAGAATTAGTGAATTAGGCCCTTTTAACGCATCACCGTGACCAAAATGTTTGGCTCCAGCTCTGTCCTGTTATTCGATGTATATGTACCACGTAAAATACATTCTATGTCCTTGAGCTCTTTTACCATGTTATCTGTTTTAATTTGTTCCTTTGCTTTTTGTTTTGTTATTCATTTAGCATTTAGGAAAGATAGTATTTTCATATAACTTTGTGGATACCTTTATACTTAAATATTTATATAATGTGTATATTTACACATTTTATACCTTCATATCATGTCCGCAGCTCTCCCCTCTTTTCTTATGTAGGCTTCTAGGAGTTGGTTTGTCAGTCTTAATTACATGTTTTGATTCCCACCTATTAACACCTATTTTTACCTGTAAGTCAGTCAATGGACTTATTCTCTTTCTTCTCCTGGTGGTTTTCTACTTTGTAGAAGCAGATATAACTTAGATACTAATTTTTTTGCCCTTATTCCCACTGCTTTTTGTTGTTGATAGACTTAAATCTATAGGGTATCCACTGTCTTGAAAACGAAGATGTATTTTGGTTTCTACAGATTAAATGTCCTTGAAAACATTGAATACATTGTCTATGCTTTCAGACTTTTTGGAGATCCTATGCAGTTAAATAGAGCCTGTATTTGCTGAAGTTCTGATATTTTCTCTCTTTTCTTCTTCTGGGGACCCATTTATATCTGAGATATGTTCACCTTGTCCTATATGCTTTTTCCTTTATTCTTCCTTTTCCTTCTCTGTGCTTCAGTTTAGAGATTTTCTTCTGCTCTTTAAGTTCTCCAATTTTCTCTTTAGTTGTGTCTCATGTATGATTAAATCCATCCATTGTTTCCTTGTGTTGATTGTATTTGTTCATTTCTGTAATTTCTTTTTTTTTTCCTTTTTTTTTTAAAAATTTATTTATTATTATTATACTTTAAGTTGTAGGGTACATGTGCACAACGTGCAGGTTTGTTACATATGTATACTTGTGCCATGTTGGTGTGCTGCACCCATCAACTCGTCATTTACATCAGGTATAACTCCCAATGCAATCCCTCCCCCCTCCCCCCTCCCCATGATAGGCCCCGGTGTGTGATGTTCCCCTTCCCGAGTCCAAGTGATCTCATTGTTCAGTTCCCACCTATGAGTGAGAACATGCGGTGTTTGGTTTTCTGTTCTTGTGATAGTTTGCTAAGAATGATGGTTTCCAGCTGCATCCATGTCCCTACAAAGGACACAAACTCATCCTTTTTTATGGCTGCATAGTATTCCATGGTGTATATGTGCCACATTTTCTTAATCCAATCTGTCACTGATGGACATTTGGGTTGATTCCAAGTCTTTGCTATTGTGAATAGTGCTGCAATAAACATACGTGTGCATGTGTCTTTATAGCAGCATAATTTATAATCCTTTGGGTATATACCCAGTAATGGGATGGCTGGGTCATATGGTACATCTAGTTCTAGATCCTTGAGGAATCGCCATACTGTTTTCCATAATGGTTGAACTAGTTTACAATCCCACCAACAGTGTAAAAGTGTTCCTATTTCTCCACATCCTCTCCAGCACCTGTTGTTTCCTGACTTTTGAATGATTGCCATTCTAACTGGTGTGAGATGGTATCTCATTGTGGTTTTGATTTGCATTTCTCTGATGGCCAGTGATGATGAGCATTTTTTCATGTGTCTGTTGGCTGTATGAATGTCTTCTTTTGAGAAATGTCTGTTCATATCCTTTGCCCACTTTTGGATGGGGTTGTTTGTTTTTTTCTTGTAAATTTGTTGGAGTTCTTTGTAGGTTCTGGATATTAGCCCTTTGTCAGATGAGTAGATTGCAAAAATTTTCTCCCATTCTGTAGGTTGCCTGTTCACTCTGATGGTAGTTTCTTTTGCTGTGCAGAAGCTCTTTAATTTAATGAGATCCCATTTGTCAATTTTGGCTTTTGCTGCCGTTGCTTTTGGTGTTTTAGACATGAAGTCTTTGCCCATGCCTATGTCCTGAATGGTACTACCTAGGTTTTCCTCTAGGATTTTTATGGTATTAGGTCTAACATTTAAGTCTCTAATCCATCTTGAATTAATTTTCGTATAAGGAGTAAGGAAAGGATCCAGTTTCAGCTTTCTACTTATGGCTAGCCAATTTTCCCAGCACCATTTATTAAATAGGGAATCCTTTCCCCATTTCTTGTTTCTCTCAGGTTTGTCAAAGATCAGATGGCTGTAGATGTGTGGTATTATTTCTGAGGACTCTGTTCTGTTCCATTGGTCTATATCTCTGTTTTGGTACCAGTACCATGCTGTTTTGGTTACTGTAGCCTTGTAGTATAGTTTGAAGTCAGGTAGCGTGATACCTCCAGCTTTGTTCTTTTGACTTAGGATTGTCTTGGAGATGCGGGCTCTTTTTTGGTTCCATATGAACTTTAAAGCAGTTTTTTCCAATTCTGTGAAGAAGCTCATTGGTAGCTTGATGGGGATGGCATTGAATCTATAAATTACCTTGGGCAGTATGGCCATTTTCACGATATTGATTCTTCCTATCCATGAGCATGGTATGTTCTTCCATTTGTTTGTGTCCTCTTTGATTTCACTGAGCAGTGGTTTGTAGTTCTCCTTGAAGAGGTCCTTTACATCCCTTGTAAGTTGGATTCCTAGGTATTTTATTCTCTTTGAAGCAATTGTGAATGGAAGTTCATTCCTGATTTGGCTCTCTGTTTGTCTGTTACTGGTGTATAAGAATGCTTGTGATTTTTGCACATTAATTTTGTATCCTGAGACTTTGCTGAAGTTGCTTATCAGCTTAAGGAGATTTTGGGCTGAGACAATGGGGTTTTCTAAATATACAATCATGTCATCTGCAAACAGGGACAATTTGACTTCTTCTTTTCCTACCTGAATCCCCTTGATTTCTTTCTCTTGCCTGATTGCCCTAGCCAGAACTTCCAACACTATGTTGAATAGGAGTGGTGAGAGAGGGCGTCCCTGTCTTGTGCCAGTTTTCAAAGGGAATTTTTCCAGTTTTTGCCCATTCAGTATGATATTGGCTGTGGGTTTGTCATAAATAGCTCTTATTATTTTGAGGTACATTCCATCAATACCGCATTTATTGAGCGTTTTTAGCATGAAGGGCTGTTGAATTTTGTCAAAAGCCTCTTCTGCATCTATTGAGATAATGATGTGGTTCTTGTCTTTGGTTCTGTTTATATGCTGGATTATGTTTATTGATTTGCGAATGTTGAACCAGCCTTGCATCCCAGGGATGAAGCCCACTTGATCATGGTGGATAAGCTTTTTGATGTGTTGCTGAATCCGGTTTGCCAGTATTTTATTGAGGATTTTTGCATCGATGTTCATCAGGGATATTGGTCTAAAATTCTCTTTTTTTGTTGTGTCTCTGCCAGGCTTTGGTATCAGGATGATGTTGGCCTCATAAAATGAGTTAGGGAGGATTCCCTCTTTTTCTATTGATTGGAATAGTTTCAGAAGGAATGGTACCAACTCCTCCTTGTACCTCTGGTAGAATTCAGCTGTGAATCTGTCTGGTCCTGGACTTTTTTTGGTTGGTAGGCTATTAATTATTGCCTCAATTTCAGAGCCTGCTATTGGTCTATTCAGGGATTCAACTTCTTCCTGGTTTAGTCTTGGAAGAGTGTAAGTGTCCAGGAAATTATCCATTTCTTCTAGATTTTCCAGTTTATTTGCGTAGAGGTGTTTATAGTATTCTCTGATGGTAGTTTGTATTTCTGTGGGGTCGGTGGTGATATCCCCTTTATCATTTTTAATTGCGTCGATTTGATTCTTCTCTCTTTTCTTCTTTATTAGTCTTGCTAGTGGTCTGTCAATTTTGTTGATCTTTTCAAAAAACCAACTCCTGGATTCATTGATTTTTTGGAGGGTTTTTTGTGTCTCTATCTCCTTCAGTTCTGCTCTGATCTTAGTTATTTCTTGCCTTCTGCTAGCTTTCGAATGTGTTTGCTCTTGCTTCTCTAGTTCTTTTAATTGCGATGTTAGAGTGTCAATTTTAGATCTTTCCTGCTTTCTCTTGTGGGCATTTAGTGCTATAAATTTCCCTCTACACACTGCTTTAAATGTGTCCCAGAGATTCTGGTATGTTGTATCTTTGTTCTCATTGGTTTCAAAGAACATCTTTATTTCTGCCTTCATTTCGTTATGTACCCAGTAGTCATTCAGGAGCAGGTTGTTCAGTTTCCATGTAGTTGAGCGGTTTTGATTGAGTTTCTTAGTCCTGAGTTCTAGTTTGATTGCACTGTGGTCTGAGAGACAGTTTGTTATAATTTCTGTTCTTGTACATTTGCTGAGGAGTGCTTTACTTCCGATTACGTGGTCAATTTTGGAGTAAGTACGATGTGGTGCTGAGAAGAATGTATATTCTGTTGATTTGGGGTGGAGAGTTCTATAGATGTCTATTAGGTCTGCTTGCTGCAGAGATGAGTTCAATTCCTGGATATCCTTGTTAACTTTCTGTCTCGTTGATCTGTCTAATGTTGACAGCGGAGTGTTAAAGTCTCCCATTATTATTGTATGGGAGTCTAAGTCTCTTTGTAAGTCTCTAAGGACTTGCTTTATGAATCTGGGTGCTCCTGTATTGGGTGCATATATATTTAGGATAGTTAGCTCTTCCTGTTGAATTGACCCCTTTACCATTATGTAATGGCCTTCTTTGTCTCTTTTGATCTTTGATGGTTTAAAGTCTGTTTTATCAGAGACTAGTATTGCAACCCCCGCTTTTTTTGGTTCTCCATTTGCTTGGTAAATCTTCCTCCATCCCTTTATTTTGAGCCTATGTATGTCTCTGCGTGTGAGATGGGTCTCCTGAATACAGCAGACTGATGGGTCTTGACTCTTTATCCAGTTTGCCAGTCTGTGTCTTTTAATTGGAGCATTTAGTCCATTTACATTTAAGGTTAAGATTGTTATGTGTGAACTTGATCCTGCCATTATGATATTAACTGGTTATTTTGCTCGTTAGTTGATGCAGTTTCTTCCTAGCCTTGATGGTCTTTACATTTTGGCATGTTTTTGCAATGGCTGGTACCGGTTGTTCCTTTCCATGTTTAGTGCTTCCTTCAGGGTCTCTTGTAAGGCAGGCCTAGTGGTGACAAAATCTCTAAGCATTTGCTTATCTGTAAAGGATTTTATTTCTCCTTCACTTATGAAACTTAGTTTGGCTGGATATAAAATTCTGGGTTTAAAATTCTTTTCTTTAAGAATGTTGAATATTGGCCCCCACTCTCTTCTGGCTTGAAGAGTTTCTGCCGAGAGATCTGCTGTTAGTCTGATGGGCTTCCCTTTGTGGGTAACCCGACCTTTCTCTCTGGCTGCCCTTAAGATTTTTTCCTTCATTTCAACTTTGGTGAATCTGGCAATTATGTGTCTTGGAGTTGCTCTTCTCGAGGAGTATCTTTGTGGCATTCTCTGTATTTCCTGGATCTGAATGTTGGCCTGCCCTACTAGGTTGGGGAAGTTCTCCTGGATGATATCCTGAAGAGTGTTTTCCAACTTGGTTCCATTTTCCCCCTCATTTTCAGGCACCCCAATCAGACGTAGATTTGGTCTTTTTACATAATCCCACACTTCTTGCAGGCTTTGTTCTTTTCTTTTTCTTCTTTTTTCTTTTGGTTTCTCTTCTCGCTTCATTTCATTCATTTGATCCTCAATCGCTGACATTCTTTCTTCCAGTTGATCGAGTCGGTTACTGAAGCTTGTGCATTTGTCACGTATTTCTCGTGTCATGGTTTTCATCTCTTTCATTTCGTTTATGAGCTTCTCTGCATTAATTACTCTAGCCATCAATTCTTCCACTTTTTTTTCAAGATTTTTAGTTTCTTTGCGCTGGGTACGTAATTCCTCCTTTAGCTCTGAGAAATTTGATGGACTGAAGCCTTCTTCTCTCATCTCATCGAAGTCATTCTCCATCCAGCTTTGATCCGTTGCTGGCGATGAGCTGTGCTCCTTTGCCGGGGGAGATGCGCTCTTATTTTTTGAATTACCAGCTTTTCTGCCCTGCTTTTTCCCCATCTTTGTGGTTTTATCTGCCTCTGGTCTTTGATGATGGTGATGTACTGATGGGGTTTTGGTGTAGGTGTCCTTCCTGTTTGATAGTTTTCCTTCTAACAGTCAGGACCCTCAGCTGTAGGTCTGTTGGAGATTGCTTGAGGTCCACTCCAGACCCTGTTTGCCTGGGTATCAGCAGCAGTGGTTGCAGAAGATAGAATATTTCTGAACAGCAAGTATACCTGTCTGATTCTTGCTTTGGAAGCTTCCTCTCAGGGGTGTACTCCACCCTGTGAGGTGTGGGGTGTCAGACTGCCCCTAGTGGGGGATGTCTCCCAGTTAGGCTACTCAGGGGTCAGGGACCCACTTGAGCAGGGAGTCTGTCCCTTCTCAGATCTCAACCTCCGTGTTGGGAGATCCACTGCTCTCTTCAAAGCTGTCAGACAGAGTCGTTTGCGTCTGCAGAGCTTTCTGTTGTTATTGTTTACTGTGCCCTATCCCCAGAGGTGGAGTCTACAGAGACAGGCAGGTTTCCTTGAGCTGCTGTGAGCTCCACCCAGTTCGAGCTTCCCAGCAGCTTTGTTTACCTACTTAAGCCTCAGCAATGGCGGGCGCCCCTCCCCCAGCCTGGCTGCTGCCTTGCCGGTAGATCACAGACTGCTGTGCTAGCAATGAGGGAGGCTCCGTGGGTGTGGGACCCTCCCGGCCAGGTGTGGGATATGATCTCCTGGTGTGCCTGTTTGCTTAAAGCGCAGTATTGGGGTGGGAGTTACCCGATTTTCCAGGTGTTGTGTGTCTCAGTTCCCCTGGCTAGGAAAAGGGATTCCCTTCCCCCTTGCGCTTTCCAGGTGAGGCAATGCCTCGCCCTGCTTCAGCTCTCGCTGGTCGGGCTGCAGCAGCTGACCAGCACCGATCGTCTGGCACTCCCCAGTGAGATGAACCCAGTACCTCAGTTGAAAATGCAGAAATCGCCGGTCTTCTGTGTCGCTCGCGCTGGGAGTTGGAGACTGGAGCTGTTCCTATTCGGCCATCTTGCTCCGCCCCCCTGTAATTTCTATTTTTAAAAAATTTCAGGTTCTTTGCCAAAATTTTTCATCTTGTCTTTCATTACTTAAGTGTATTAGTAATGATTATTTTAAATTTTATGTTTGATTGCTTCATTATCTGAATCCACTTTGGGTCCTTTTTTTTTCTGTCTGTTGTTTCCCTTGGTTTTGATCACTTATTATTATTATTTTTTGTCTTCTGATAAACCTGGTTACTTTTCATTGTTTTCCAGATACGGTACATGAAAAATTGGAAAGATAATTGAGATATAGGATGACATTTTTTTTTTTCAGAGAAGATTTACATATATTTCTGGAAGGTGTTAGCAATCCCAGGCTATCTTTACCCTATTAGGATTTGAGATAAAATTGGGTGTGATCCTTGCCAGAATTATTTATTTCTGGTTCACTCATACTCTATAATCTTCAGATTTCCCAAAAACTCCCTCCTTGGCAGACTCTAATTTGTCCTCTTCACAGGGGCGAATCTAAAGCCCTGCTCAGTTTCTTATCCTTTTCTTCTGGAATTTGACCCTGGAGAAAAGCTAGGCTGAGTTTCTTTCTTTTCCTGGATCTATGCCTTACAATGTTTCTTTGCTTTGTTAGCTGTCTGATGTCTTCCAACAGGTTTTTGGGTCCAGCTTTTCTACTTCTTAGCTGAAGGGCTGGCAGCAGTGCTTTATTCTACCATTCCTAAAAGTGGAAATTTTAGATAATATTATACTATTTGGTATTTTCCTTTTTTTTTTTTTTTTTAAGACACAGAGTCTCTCTCTGTCACCCAGGCTGGAACGCAGTAGCACAATCACAACTCACTGTAACCTTGAACTCCTGGTTTCAAGTGTTCCTCCTGCCCCCACCTCCCGAGTAGCTAGGACTACTGGCACACGCCACCATGTCCAGCTAATCGTTTCCCAAGTTTTTGTAGTAAACATGCACTTATAGATAATTAAAGTATTGCAAATATAGATAGGGGTAGAGGAATTTCTATCAGGAGATCATTGGTGAGAATCCCTAATCACTGCACTCTGTATTTCATCAAAGAAATAAAAAGTCATTGATACGCTGCGGAGTCTTCCATTTTACACATCATGGGTCTCTATTTGTTAATTTCACAGGGAGAAACAGAATGACTGGAAGACTAAGAACATTACAGGAATGTATACTTGGCTTCTCTGCCAACCAGATGTCTGTACTGCTGCCCTAAAATATACTGGGAACCGAATGCCTTTCTGGAAAATCAGCCCTAATGTTTGTAAACAGGGAAGTTGCGATACGGACAGTGAAGTCACCTGAATTTTTTTTAAATAAACATTTTGAGTATTTCTTTCCACATATCTTGATCTTTCACCTCATTTTTGCTTAACTTATTTTTTTCTTTTTTGCTTTTGGATCCGCTGAAAAGCCCATATAAGTTTACAGCATTAATAGCATATAGCACTGTGATATTTTGCAACTTGAAGCCAAGTTAAACATATGGACATTTTAACGTTATTTTGTTGAAAACCTCTCTTTGGAATGCCTTTTATTCACTTTTAGGCAGATCTAATTATAGATGGATTTTTAGCTTGCATGTTAAGCACATGATTTGGGATGTCTGAACATGCAACAAGGGGCCAAATCTCTCCTGTGGGAGCAGGAAAATCCTTGGGTTGCACTGGAATTTTTAAAAATATTAACTATTGCTCCAGTAATAATAGTCATTCTCTTGGGCCTCCAACTATCTTACTTATAGCACATTTTTATTATAATATAACTTAATCTGCAAAGTTAAATGTATAAAATTAAGCTGACAGTCTCAATTTTTATGTTTATCATCAATGTAACTTTTAAAGGAGATAGAGTTGCCTGTAGGATGCTCCAGTAACTCTTGATAGTGTCACTCTGCACCCTGCCCACCCAAGGGTCACAGGTGACCTCTGCAACAATTCATGCAGCAATCGGTAATTGGACACCTATTGTATGTGTGATCCAATGCTGGGGCCTCTGGAGGCTGCAACTCTTAAATAACATGCAGTCCTTGCAATCACACTAGACGGAAAGGGTCATGCAGCACTTGGCTGCTCCCCCATAGAACAGCATGGAAGGATGAGTTTAAGGGGACTTTATACAGGTGACCAGCCTCCCGAGCTTCGCCCATGACAGTCTCCACATCACAGAGTTGTTTTGAGAGTCAAATAAGATAGTATATGATAATAAACTTAGTTCATTGTCTGGTTCATAGAAACCTCTGAGATATCTGTTTGATGTTTTTACTATTATTGGAAATCTTGAACTGTTTTCCTCATATGACCCAGAAAAGATGCTCGAACTCTTCGCGTTTTCTTCCTGACTCCACAATCTTACATACAAAATTATAAATCTAAGAAGTACTTTCCTAGAAGAAACTTTGTTAGAGACAGAGAGCACTGCAGGGGTCTTTGATTTAACACAGGGTTGTGGTAGGTGCAAGTGCCTCTGACCAGTGGAAACGGTACAGAGAGCCAGACGGTGGTGGCCAGGAGTCACTGTGGAAGCCTCTGAAGGTCAGTGTCAGGAGAACATATGAGATCCCAGAGAGAGAATTGAGCCTGCCACACTGCAGGTAGGGCACCTGGAGGAGGACCGTGGCATTGACCAACAGGAGACGCCTGGAGCAAATCAGAGTCAAGACCACTTGGGCTTCTCCTGGCTCTCCCTGTGGGTAGACACGCTGTCTTCACCAGGATGGGTTGTAACAGAATGGATAGGTATTGCTTTATTCAATAAGAATTCCATTTCCAAAATTGATTTGACTTTTATTTCTTCAATGAGAATTAATCCTATGTGTTTATCTGCTCTCCTCATTCTTATCAAAATGACAAAAAATGTGCAAATGAAAAAAAATCTAACAAGGGTGAGTGGTTTTAAGCCCCAGATATCTTTTTAGAAACTTCTGGAAGATATGAAGAAAGGTGATCACATGGCAGGACAAGCCAAGCAGTGCCAACTATCTATCGTCTGTTTCAGGTTGGGAGGGAGCTATCTGTGAAGTGGGCAAATCAAATGACCCAAACGACGGGGCCAGAGAGAAGCTGGCCAGTACCTCCACCAAAGTGGGGCTGCCATAGCAAACTGGAAGAAGATACATGGGCATCTTAGTCCGCTTGTGTTGTTGTAAAGGAATGTCTGAAGCTGGGCAATTTATACAGAAAAGAGGTGGATTTGGCTTGTGGTTCTGCAGGCTGTGCAAGAAACATGGTGCTGGCACCTGCATCTGGTGATTCAGGCTGATTCTGGGGTTCAGGTTGCCTCCACTCACGGTGGGAGGTGAAGGGAAGCTGACATGTGCAAAGACCACATGGTGAGAATGGAAGCAAGGAGTAGGGGTGGCGCCAGGCTCTTTTACATAATCAGTTTTCGTGGAACTAATAGAGCCACTCACGGTGGGAGGTGAAGGGAAGCTGACATGTGCAAAGACCACATGGTGAGAATGGAAGCAAGGAGTAGGGGTGGCGCCAGGCTCTTTTACATAATCAGTTTTCGTGGAACTAATAGAGCGAGAACTTGCTCCTTACCTCAAGGACTGCACCAAGATGCTCATGAGGGATCCTCGCCCATGACTCCACCAGGACGTTCATGAGGGATCCTCACCCATCACCCAAACACCTCCCATCCTACCTCACCTCCAACATTGGCGATGAAATTTCAACATGAGGTTTGAAGAGGACAAATGTCCAAGCTCTATCAGTGGGTGGTTGATATGTTTAGGTGCAATTCAATAAGTCTTTATCGTGCTGTGCACTGTAGGGAGTGGTATGGAAAATGGCAGAATGCTCTCCGCGTTGCCCATCCCTTCTGACAGAGCAGCTCCTGATCCACTGCAACGCCTGGGAGAAGGCGGCTCTTCACCTTTAACTGAAGTGCTTGGAGATCCAGATATGAAAATAAGTCCTGTTAAGAGATAAGCCTCGCTAAGTAAAGGATTGACGTCTCTCGTTAAATAGAATAGATGATGTAAAGTCCATGCAGCAGGCTGCTTGCACTGTTAACATAGGGATATTTTTGCTCTTCCTATAAGCATAAAGCAATAAACGATTTCAATATCTTGCTGCTATATGTAAGATGTTTACTCTTTGTTTTAAAACTATTTTTTCTCTATATAGAAAAATAATCCACAATCCTACAAAAATTTCAAGAAGCAAATAAAGTAAAAAAATGAAAATCCTCCTTGAGTCACAAACATCCCCTCTCCTGCCTGCGGGCACCACTGTTTTCATAACTTGGCATAAAGAGACTCTTCCCGGAGGTATTCTGTATGTGAATTCATGTGTCTGTAAATGGACCTGTATGTGAATGCACACACACACCACACACCACACACACACATACAAACACACACACCACACACACCCCCCACACCACACACACACATACAAACACACACACCACACACACACACCACACACATACACACACCACATACACTACACATACATACACACCACACACACACCCCCCACACCACACACACACATACACACACACCACACACACACCACACACACATACACACACCACATACACTACACATACATACACACACCACACACACACCCCACACCACACACACACATACAGACACACACACCACACACACACCACACACACATACACACACCACATACACTACACATACATACACACACCACACCCCCCCCACACACCACACACACATACAAACACACACACCACACACCCCCCACACACACACCTCACACACACATACAAACACCACACATACACACACCACATACACTACACATACATACACACACCACACACACCCCCCACACCACACACACACACACACACCACACATACACACACCACACACACACATATATACCACACATACACACACCCCCACACACCACACACACATACAAACACACACCACACACACACCACACCACACACACTGCACACACACACACCACACACACACACCAGACACACACACCAGACACACAAACCAGACACATGTACACACACACCACACACACACAAATACACACATATACACATACAAATACACACATACACACACCACACACACATACACAGACACACACCACACACACACACCACACACGCAAATACACACCACACACACACATACATATACACACATAAACATACACACCCCACGTGTAAAGCAAAAACAGAATTTATTCTTTACATATCTTTAACTTGCTTTTAAAATGTATTATGGACATCATAAATGCCTTCCCATTTCGAGAAGTAGGAGTCAGTCTCTTTCTTACATACGCACAGACCACACACACACATACACACACACCACACACACACATACACACACCACACAAATACACACACACACGCACACACCACACACACACAAATGAGAGTGGATGAACAGCGAGGCAGCCAGAGGTCGCATTGACCCCTTTCCGGGCTGGGGCTGCTGGAGATCGTGCTTTGGGCACACAGCTCTGAGGCTGTGCGGTTGCCGGAAGATCTGACCCCTGAAGACCCCACCCCAGCAGCAGGGGCCTTGATTGCTAAGCTCAGGGTCTGGCCTGGCCATGAGCCTGCAAAAAGAGAGATGCATGCTCAGGTCCTGTTCCAAATCTACCAGCGAGAACTCAGGCTTCCTTCTCTGGGATTGAAGAAGGGCAGAGACACGCCAGGACTGTTACCTGAAGCAACCTCTGTCTACACAGAAACTCCAAGGAGCGAGAAAGGAAATTCCCCAATGCATAGGATTCCTGAATATGAGCAAAATGTGTGTGACCATTCCCTAAAGACGGACACTTGGAATTTTTCCAACCTTTGTTTTTTTCTTGAGAGGGAACCTCACTCTTTTTTCTTGAGATGGAGTCTCACTCTGTCTCCCAGGCTGGAGTGCAGTGGTGCAACCTCCACTCACTGCAACCTCCGCCTTCCCGGCAAGCGATTCTTTTGCTTCAGCCTCCGGAGTAGCTGGGACTACATGCGCGCGCCACCACCCCTGGCTAATTTTTGTATTTTTAGTAGAGATGGGGTTTCACCATGTTGGCCAGGCTGTTCTTGAACTCCTAACCTCGGGTGATCTGCCTGCCTTGCCCACCCAAAGTGCTCGGATTACAGGTGTGAGCCAACGCGCCTGGTCCCTTTCCAACGTGTTTTCATTGCCACTTGTGCTGAGGTTAATATCATTATGTCTTCAACTTCATCCACTCATTTATTATTTGTGTGTGGTACATTCCTAAATGTGGAACTATTGGATCAGAGTATCTCCACATTGGAAATGTTAATAGGTATTGCCAGGTTAATTTCCAACATGGTTTTATTGATCTATGATCCTACAATCCTACGTGAGAGAACACTTGTGTCCTACTCTCGGGTCACCAGTGAATATTACCATTATTTATACATTTTGCTAATGGTACAGGCAAATGTATAGATGTGTATGGTATGTAGCTACATATACATACACATATACATATATGTACATGTATGTATGCATGCATATATAAAAACAGATGTAAATACAATAGCTGTTCAAATCTGCATTTCTTTAACTAGAAATAAGGTTAGTTTCTTTTCACATATTTATTGGTCATCTGTCTTTTTCTTTCTTCAATAAAATGGTTATTCATATCCTTCGCCAATGTTTTGAGTTATCCTTTTTCTTTGGATTGTTGCAGTCTTTTGTATAGATCGTAGATACTAATTTTTTCTTTTATATATTGTGAATATTTCCATAAAAGCTGTCACTTGTCTTTTAACTTTATTTTAAAAATCTGTTAAAAAATTTTTGTGTGTATGTAATCTGTTAAACCTTTCTTTTTTACCTTCTGGAGTATGTCTATTTAGGAATTTTTCTCTACCCCATGATTATTAATATATTTATTTGCTTTTTGGGTACCTATATAGAATTTATTTATTTATTTTTAACATTGGGCTCCTTAGGTCGTCTGGAATTTATTTTTGCCTACCATTACGGCAGAGAATGTAACCTTGTTTTCCTCCAAGGAGTTAGCCAATTAGCCCATCATCTGCTCACTGATTGGATGGGCTGTCTTGTTTCAAATATCAAGTCCTCATTCATGCTTGAGTCTGTTCCTCTTCTCAATGTTTGTGGTATGTGCTGTCACCCTAAACAACAAACAGAGAGAGACTCTGTAAGAGAAAATGATACTGATTTGGGAATAGAGTATTGCAGTGTGGATACGCGTGCCATAATAAGCTGTGTGCATACCCAGGGAGGTGAGGAAGGACAAAGGTTTGTAAAGGAGAAATGGAGAGGATTACAGCATTGTTCTGAGATCATCATCATTGCCTGCAAAGGTCAATAACAAGAATAACAAGTGTGGCACTTGTCTGAGGTTGCACAGGCAGTTGTCTTTTTTCTCACATGGGAAAATCATTATATCATTGCCCACTGCACAGAACTCCCCCAGTTCCTGGCAACCACCATTCTACTTCTTGTGTCTAAGAGCTTCTCTACTTTAGAGGCCTCACGTGATCAGAATCACATAGAATATGTCCTGTGGCTGACCTGTTTCCCTTCGCATAATGTCTTATGTACAACGAGATGGTTCAGTCTTAAAAATGAAGAGAATCCTGTTATATGTGACAACATGGATGAACATTTTCCTCTTCATTCAAACATTTCACTAGAATAAATGCAGTGAATATGGGGCACTCTATTCATTTTTCCTGGTGCCCTGTGAATCCTTTACGACCTTTAGTCACTTGGGAAGCCCTTTTCCCAGCATCTGATCTCCGACCATGGGTTCCCACTCGACTGGACCTGCTGTGCACCGATGCCCAAATCCTATCCTCCTGGAACTTTATCTTGCTTATTCCATGTGCCTCCAGTCTTTCCTCTCAGCTTCTTCATTTCTTCATTCTGTCTGAGTTCTGGGGGATTTTCCAAGCTTGTCTGATCTGATGCATCGTTCAGGTCTCCATGGTGACAGGTGTCAAGTGAGTAGTGAGAAGCGGTGAGGAGGAGTGGCAGGTGAACAAACAGTACGCTGGAGTTGAGGGTCGGGGGTGGGGTGAGAGGCAGCACCAATGGAGGAGCCCCTGAAAAGAAAGAAGTGTATCCAGGAGAGCAGCAGGGCCGTGGGACCAGGAGAGCTCCCCAGCAAGGCCCCGTGATCAAGGAACAGTGCTTCTTTCTGGAACACAGAGAGACTCTGTAAGAGAAAGGTCCTATTCCTTTCTAAGGTCCTGTTCCTTTTGCATTTTCTCTTTCTAAGGTCCTGTTCCTTTTGCATTTTCTCAGCCCTCTCCCTCCCTTATTTTGCCTTCATCCCCTTCCCTCCTTCGTCCAGGGGCTCCTTTACCATTTCTTTCACACCACTCCTTGCCCAACACAGCTGGGCCCTGGGTAAGGAGAGATGGGCAGAGCAGGCGTGACTCCGGCCTCCTGGAGGAAGGCCTCAGTGCGGGGATCAGTATTTCAAGCTGTGTTTTCAGTGGATGGTGACAGTGACTGGGGCAGGGACCTCGGGGATTGGTCAGAGCAGGAGTCCTCATTAGCCCCTGGAAGGGCAAGAGGTGGCTCTGGATGGGAAGGACAGGAGGGCATGGGGAGGAACAGGAACAGGTTTCACAGCAGGAGAAGCGGCACAGGCCGTGGAGCCTCTGGAGCCTCTGGAGCCTGAGAGGGTGACGCTTCTTCTTCTTTTTTAAAATTATTTGCATTTTAAAAAAAAATTATTATTCTTTAAGTTGTAGGGTACATGTGCATAATGTGCAGGTTTGTTACATATGTATACTTGTGCCATGTTGGAGTGACGCTTCTTTACAGTTCTGCTGGCGGACCAGGGCAGGTGGACTCCTGAAGGTCAGGAATACTTTTTTCAGAAGGAACCTCTAAGAACTAATTATTTTAAAAAAATTACTAGAATTATTTCAAGAAAATTATTTTTCATGTAAATGTATCACATATGATCATTTTAAAGAAAATTCAATTAACTTTTAATATTCTTAAACCAATAAAGGGATTCCAGACCTTGAAATGTTGCATCGTGTATATGCAACATCATGTGAAAAATTCCTATATCTAAACCCCCAGCATATGCACACAAAATCTTCCCCAAGAGCCTCACAGTTTCCAGAAAAGCTGTGACTTCTGAGGCAATATTCTGTTTTTTGTTTTTGTTTTGTTTTGTTTTTTTTTTTTTGAGGTAGGGTCTCTCTCTGTCACCCAGGCTGGAGTGCAGTGACATGGCTCACTGTAGCCTGGACATCCTAGACTCCAGCGATTCTCCTGCCTCAGCCTCCCACGTAGCAGGGACTACAAGCATGCTCCACCACACCTGACTTATTTTTACATTTCTTGTAGAGATGGGGTGTCACTACATTGCCCAGGCTGATCTCAAACTCCTGGCCTCAAGCGATCCTCTTGCCTCAGCCTCCCAAAGTGCTGGGATTACAGGAGTGAGCCACCATGCCTGGCCCTAAGGCAATATTCTAATTAACAAATTGGTTTGTACATATTCACACATGTTTTGCAGTATATAGGTTATTGTTTGAAGCTTTGAGAACTCTCCAGTTTCTGGAACTGCTGAAGAATCCAGGCTTCTACCTCTCTTGCTCAGATTCTAAACAATAGAGGTGTGTGGGTTGGCTCAACAATGCTAAAACATTTAGTAAAACTGGACAACAGCTGAAAGTGTCGAAAGCTTAATGTACAAGATAGGTTGAATTTGCTAAAGGAGCAGGTTTTTGTGGCACTGGAGAAACTGGGCATGTTTTGGTGTCTGCCTGGGCTGCACGTTCTCATCCTGTAGGGTCCCTGCGTGTCTGGGTCTCGGCAGAGGCGGAGGCTTTGGCGGGCGCCCTCCGTGGGCAGACACATACATCCACGCGGGGGAGGGGCAGCCTGGTCCTCACACATCCGGGCACCCTGGCCTGTTGCCTGGAGACTGCAATTATGCACAGAAGATGCCAAACTGCTGCGTATTTCCAAACATTTGGAATCCTAATCCCTTCAGGAAGGAAGTTTTATCTTGGATGCCACACCAAACCTAAATGGCAAAAACAATTCCTGTGATTAGGTGCAGGTTGTAATGTAAAGGGAAAGAACCCTGGAAAAGCAACCTGTGTTTTGGTGTGAAAATTTAAAGGCTTCAGGCAAGATGCTTTGGTGATTTGGCCTCGGTCTCCTCAACACAGAATGAAAGGGATGAACTGAACAAGGCCTTTTAAGCTAGAGAGGGTCTGAGGAGAGAATACGTTGTCTATAAGTTTCACGTCCCCTGAAACTTAGAGGAGACACCTGTGCCATCGAACAAATGTTTCTAGGGAAACAGCAAACGAGAATGCTTCCGAGTAACCGGTCGGTGTGCGCACTCCCCCGGCCCCACCACCAGAGGGCGGTGTGACTAGCAAATGAAGTGCGGAAGACCCATCCGCGGTGGAGGTTGCTGGGGACAGCGGCTGATGAAGTCTTCTCATGGGACAGGGTAAGCTCCAGAAGCTCAGCTCCAGGCGATGTGTTCTCTTCCCTCTGAAGTGGAGCCTCACGTTCCAATGGATAGGAGGAGGTTGAGTCACTAATGTGGACGTGCTGCCCTAACCCAATGGTGGGATACAAGCACAGGGTCACCAAAATGGTAGGTGAGTCACAACCCCACTAGTCCACACTTGCTCCCTCTTCTCAGCTCAACACTCAGACGAGGGTAACGATTTCTATTGTGTCTACTGTGCAACCCAGTATTACACAGGAGAAGGGCGCTGGGAGGTGGTGTCTCCTCCAACTCAGAAGAGATGGAATCCTCAAAGCGTGAGGCCAGGCAGGAGGGGCGGAGGTCCAGGGAGGAGGCATAGCATTGCATGTTCTGCATCTGTATCGGCCAAATAACAAATGAGAAACCTACAGAATGCACTGCATTCCATAGTGCTTTGGAGACCCTGTCTCCATTCTCTCCCACCTGAGTCTGCTGGAGCCAGAAGAATGCCTCTCAAGAGCTGAACAGGGCAGGGCTGAGCACTGCAACCTGTGTGCATGAAAACAACTGAAAAGCAGTTCTCAGGCGGGCAAAGGCTCAGACACCGCACCACTATTCCCCGTTCCCGAGTTTCTCCAAACCTGCCCTGGACCACCGGGGGCAAATAAAAATCAACGACCCCCAGATGGAAAGTCCTCAGATAGGACTAGAGGTGGATATTGAAGTTAGTAAGCATTAGAGAGGAACCAAAAATACACCAAAGCAAAGATGAGTATAAAATGGAAGGACAAAGATGACAATAATTTGAAAAGTGTGCTTTACATGAGAAAAATATTTAATAATAAAGAGTCTGGATATTTAAGTCTGGGTAAATTATAGAAGATGGAGAAAGAGCGGGGATCGTTAAAGAAGAATGAGAAACTTGCAAAGTGACTTATTCTATATAGGGTGAATTAAAAAGGAGGGCTTTCTTTTGGTTCTTAAGTGTGGTTGTCAGCAACAATATCATTATAGACCAGTGACTTGATCTACAGACAATTACTGAGCATCTTCGATACACGTAGCACTGTTTTGGCACAAACAACTTAGAAGACACAGAGTACAGAAAGCTGGAAATTAAAACAAGCAAAATGGCTAACTGGTAATTTGTCAATTAGCCAATTTGCCCAAAAGACAAACTCCTTTTGGCAAAGGCAGTTTATCCAAAGGCAAATTGGAAACTGGGCCAAATGATTTATTGTCATAATAGCATTATAGTTATAAACAGATATTTCACTCTTTCTAATAAAAATTCTGACAATCTCAGATTTGGTGAAAAACAAACAAACAACAACAACTACAACAACAAAAACATCTCCAGGCAGCATGGGACACATCAAGAGCTTTGGAACCAGATCAATTTGGGTTGAAATCTCAGTTGGCTACTGATTAGCTGTGAGTCTTTCCCCTGCTGCTTAATTACCTCAGCCAAAAAATGGAGCTCGTCGCTGTGCCTTTGAGGATCACAAACATCAAATGAACCAAATGGTGCCAAGCAAATCGATGCTCAACACCGTATCAAGAAATAATATGAGGAGGAAGAGGAGGGATTGCTTAAAAGTAACACTTAAAATGTATTAACACGTAAAAGGAAAAATTGAAGAGTGGGGAAAATGTTCTTCTAGTTGACACAAATATAAAGCAAAAATTTAAGAATTAATGTTTTAAAAGTATTTGAAAAGCATCAAGTGGAAAAAAGTTCATGTTATAATAAAAGATAAAATTCATGAATATAAAAAAGTGCTAAACTTTGTTGACTGAATAATATGTGGCTTTAAAACGGTTAGAAATATAAGGTGACATAGAAATACAAATAGAACAGAAGATATCAAAGTACCATGGGCTTTTGCCACATGAAGTGGATGAAAAACAACAAAAAATAACATAGTTTAATTTCAACAAAAAATAATATAGTTTAATTTCTCAGTGTCCCTCAGCAAGGACAACCACTGAGTACACATCTATAGTTAAGCAAGTTGGATTTATGGCTCAGCGTAACAAAGGAGAATGTACGCTGTGGTGATCTGGGCTTGTGCTTGGTGATTTGGGGGAAGAGTTTAAGGAAGTGGGACTTTTCTCTGCAGAGATAGTTCTCTGATTGTGTAACCTAACAAATCTTATTAGGGGAGGAAAGTCAGAGTGAGGCTGTGATGGGCAAGGAAGTACCTGCCGTTCCTCTTAGATGGGAGAAGGGCACTTTTTGGTATTTTGCACCTGATATTGGTGTTGTCTCTGCTTAGATGAGACTCCAGAGTGGTGCTGTTTGCTGCCTCACTTTATCATGGTAATGAAAGGACTCGTCTGATGTATTAGTCCATTTTCACACTGCTGATAAAGACATACCCGAGACTGGGTAATTTATAAAGAGAAAGAGGTTTAATGGACTCACAGTTCCACTTGGCTGGGGAGGCCTCACAATCATGGCAGGAGGCGAAAGTCACGTCTTACATGGCAGCAGCAAGAGAGAATGAGAACCCAGCGAAAGGGGATTCCCCTCTAAAACCATCAGCTCTCATGAGACTGATTCACCACAACGAGAACAGTATGGGGGAAACCATCCCCGTGATTCAATTATCTCCCACCAGGTCCCTTTCACAACGTGTGGGAATTATGGAGCTACAGTTAAAGATGAGATTTCGGTGGCAACACAGCCAAACCATATCATTCTGATGTTGTGTTCTGTAAGATTGCTTATGTTCAATAAGGAACACCAGGGCTGAGCTGTGAGTGTCCAGCCTGCTGGCAGCGTCAGAGGCTCTTTTTTCTCTTTCTCAGACTCCTTCTCAGATTGGTAGTTTGAAATGTGCACTTTCAAAGACAGAATGCACCTTACTTGAAGCATCAATGGACTGTCTGCAAAAATGATCTTGTATTTGTCATTTTAAAAATCTCATTAGTTTTTTCACATGAGTTTGTTAAGGATCTTTGCATTCATGTTCACGAAGGACGTTGGTCTGTACTTTTCTTGTCGTGATTGTTTTTTGGTGTTGTCTCAGGATAATATTGACCTCATAAAATGAGTTGGGAAGTGTTCCTGTTTTTTGTTTTCTGAAATAATTTGTGTAAGAGTGGTGGTATTTGCTCCCTGAATATTTGATAGGTTTCTTGTGAAATGATTAAGGCTGCCATTTTCTTAGAGGGAATGTCCTTAGTTATGAGCTCAAACTGTTCAAAAAGATATAGGACTATTCAGACATTTTATTTCTAATAATAATTAGCTAACAAAATACTTTAGTATACAGTACATGGCAGTACTAAAACATATTTAGTACTAAGCTGTCAAAAGAAACCTGCTAATGAGATTATATATCTTGATGCAAAAACTATGGTGATATTAAAGGGAACCCCAGGGGGAAAAAAGAGATATGTTTAAGAATTAACAAGGCGTAGCCCCAAATAAATACTAGATGTCAGGCCTACAAGAGAAGAATGTCTAGGCCGCCTGCTGAATTTCTAGCTTCTGTAAGCATGCTCTTGGAGGTGTAGGCAGGAACAGCAGCAGGCTCAAGGGACAGAGACGCAGCTGTTGCACGGACTCATGGGATCTGAGATGCCTTTCTGGCATTCAGGTGGATAAACTCCATCAGCAAGGGCTCCATGGCAGCAGCTTGGAGGAGGATGGGGCAGGAGTCAGGTTAGGCATTTCCAGCAAAAAGAGGGCAGCTGGAGCCTGTGGTGTCAATGGACTCACCCAGGGGACGGACAGAGAGTTCACTCAGAAAGGACCAGAGAGGATCAGGAGCCAGGGGAGACTTAGAAGTATATGTTTTGGTGTATTATTTGCTTTTTAAGGTAGGTGTGTTGTGTGAAGTGTATTCATGCACTTTGGCTTAAGGGGCTAGATAGGAAGGAGATTCAGAAGAGAGAGGTGATCATTGATTAAATAGGTTTTCAATGAGAGTTTCAGTAAATCCAAGGCTCTAAGGGTGAGTTTCTCCTTAGACAAGAGGACAGACACCTTGTCCTCAGTGAGAAGGAACGTAGGAGGACAGAGTAGGAAAAGGCTCCACCATGGAGCTCTTGGGCATCTCTGCACAGGTGAGTCTCAGCCACAGTCGGATGCACGTCTTGGCAGAACATTCTGTGATCCTTCCTGGGATTCAGCAAACAGGGCAGACTCTTGAGGGTCATCTCCAGGTCATTTTCCGTCCACTTTCCTGTCCTAGAGGAGGCTCCCTGTCTTGTGAGGGGCTGCCACAAGACACTATCTTATCCACTTCTCTGGTTCCAGTGAGAGGTGAAACTTTCCACGTGCCCCTCTTAGGGCCCAGCTGCAGCTATAAAGGTGCTTGGTTGTACTTTAGAGTTAGATATCCTAAGGCGGAACAACCCACTGCTCATGTCTGTCATCTGGCTTCTCCAATTTGGTGTCATCCTAGGGATGCAGAAAGCTGATATTACAATGATGTTGCTTATGCTGTTAGTGTAAGTGGTAAACAGTCTAAAACCATCTCCATATTGACCAAATCTATATGATCTGAATGTAGGTTTCATGTTGAAGCATAATACCCAATGCGATGATATTAGAAAGAACAGCCTTGGGTGGTGATTACCTGAGGAAGGCAGAACCCTCATGAATGGCATTAGTGCCCTTATAAAACAGACCCCAGAGAGCTAGCTGGTCCCATCCACCCAGTAAGGACACAGCAAGATGGTGCTATCTGTGAGCCAGAAAGTGGGTCCTCACTAGACACTGAATGCATCTTGACTTTGGACTTCCCAGCCCCCAGAACCGTGAGAAATCAATTTTTGTTGTTTAGAAATATTCAGCCTGTGGTATTTTGTTATGGTAGGCTGCATGGTCTAAGGCATGTGGCCACTCAATTTTGTGATGAAGTCAGTAGTGCTGCTGGGGATAGTGTAAGGCTTGACAGGAAGTGTGGGCAAGGGGGTGGAAAAGCTGGTGCTCATTCTGTCTGAGAAGTAGGCAAGGTGTTCTGGGGCAGTGGTGAAGAGAAAGTTCAGGATATGGTGAATGTTTTGAGTGGTGAATGTTTGAAGTTTAATATTTTTTCAAATTATCTGCTTTTTTTTGAGAGCACATCTCACTTTGTAGCCCATGCTGGAGATCTGTGGCACCGTCATAGCTCATTGTAACCTGAAACTCCTGGGCTCAAGCCATTCTCCTGCCTCAGCCTTCTGAGTAGCTGGAACCACTGGTGCACACCAGCACTTTTGGCTACTCTTTTCTTTTCTTTTTTTGTAGAGATGGGAGTCTCACTACATTGCCCAGGCTGGTCTCAAATTCCTGGCCTCAAGTGATCCTCCTGCCTCAGCCTCCCAAAGTGTTAGGATTACAGGCATGAGCCACTATGCCTGGCCTAGAAAGGAACAGAGGTTAGAACAGACCAGCATCTCTGTGTGTGCCTGTGTCCTGTAGGAAAGACGCAAACTCTCTGGAGGTCTCACTACCAAGGAAACACGAGCCTGGCCGGCTTCTGGATGTGGGGAAGCGTCACACAGAGAGCAGGGTTGCCCGTCGCTGCACTAACCTCTTGTCCTGAAAGAAGCAATGGTCTCATTCTGGGACACCCCACATCCCTCATGGACCCAAATTGGACCCTGAGCAGCACAGACAGAATTGAGGAGGAACGTCTCAGTCCAGAGGGACCAAACTTCACCTAGAAATGAAACAGTATCTTTCTCAGAAGCTGTTCACTGAAAAAGTACCGTGCCTTGGCTAATGGGAAGGGTGGGGTCCCAGAGATGAGGCCTCCAGAGGTTCTGGCGGGAGAACCATGCGGGATTTTGTGAAGCACAGTTCAAGAGCCATAGGTCTGCTGCAAACCCACACTATGACTATCTCATGGAAGAGCAAACGGGGGCACGGAGGCTCTGAGCAGGGAAGCAATATGCCCGGAAGCAGGCAGCCAGAGGGGGACAGGGCCAACGCTGACAGCCGGTTTCCGAGCCCTGAACCAGTTCCTGCTCATCCAAATCAGGTTTGTTGGGGAAATGTCCCAAGTAGGTGGCAGGAGGGCACAGGGCCAGGTGAGACGCATGCAGAGCAAGGTGGGATGAGGGGCAGGGCCAGGTGAGACGCATGCACAGCAAGGTGGGATGAGGGGCAGGGCCAGGTGAGACGCATGCACAGCAAGGTGGGATGAGGGGCAGGGCCAGGTGAGACGCATGCACAGCAAGGTGGGATGAGGGCACAGGGCCAGGTGAGACGCATGCACAGCAAGGTGGGATGAGGGCACAGGGCCAGGTGAGACGCGTGCAAAGCAAGGTGGGATGAGGGGTCCTGGAGGACAGCACTTGGGTTGAGGTGGAAGAAAAAGGGAGCCTGTGCCAAGCTCTTCTTTCCCTTAACAAATGTTTACTGAGTATCTCCTCCATGTCGGTGTGACATTAGGTGCAAAGGACAAGGTAACAGGGACTGTTTCTGCCTGCGTGGCACATCGAGTCCCGTGGAGAGAAACTCCCAGCAAGGAGTAATGCTTTTGCATATAACAAGACTTACACATGACTATAGATTCCACTTGCACCATGCTTTTCGTGGACTCATTTGTGCAGGGATGTGGATGTAATTGACATTCCATTTTACTAAGCACATCGTGTTATTCCATTCTCATGACAACACCCGGTTTATGGATGAGATATCTGGAGGTTCCATGGTTTACGTAACTTGCTGAGGGTGTCACAGCTGGGAAAGACAAAAACCAGGGTTCCTACCCAGCTCTGTGGGAGTCAAAAACCCAGGCCCTTGGCACCTGCACAACGCCTCTGTGTCATTTCTCAGTGAGCTCTTGTTTTGTCTCTTCTCTACCCCTGTGCCCCAACACACTGTCATCTCCTGCCCTCCTTTGGAAGCATGAGGCTGGGGGTCACAGAGGGAAGGTGGCCCCTCTGGAATGGTCCAGGTCTGTTCAGTGGATGGGAGGGGCATTGGGCTGCAGAGCTCAGCCTAGGGGTGCGCATCTGGAAGCCTGTCAACCACAGGATCCGCCTCTAGACCCAGCCGAGAGCATCGCCACAGGAGCCAGCCTTGGTCTGGGACAATCAGTCAGAACAACTCATTTATTTGGCAAATTCCACTCCCAAGGGTCTAGTTGGAAGTCATATTAGGATTTGCTCATGGGTGCAGGGTATTTCTGGAACATTGAGTGCAGATGAACAATGAAATTCCTCCCTGGAGGGCACCTAGGAGAACTTTCGGGCTTATTAAAATCGCAGCAGTGGGGAGATCACTTCACTTCACAAAAGCAAACAGCAAGGTCACTTAAAAATTGTTGCCTCTTTTCTCTCATGAAAAAAAAAAGGAATGCTTGCTTGGAGCTGGGGCTATCTTGATTTTCAGCCTGCCAGGCAAGGGGATAATCACATCATGGACAATTACCTGATTGTAATCCACGAATTCAGAGAAGTTTCTGGGTAAAATCATAGTGGGAAAATAGAGTTTTTGGATCTGTGTCTTCAGTACAATGCAGTTAGGTAGAGGGAGGCGCTCCCGGGCCTGTGCCTGCCTTGCAGCGCTGAGTTACTAAAGCTGGAGAGTTCAAACTCTGCAGCTCCGTGCAGATGTAAGTTTTCAATTAGGTTGCCCGGGTCCAAGATTAGTCAGAAACGCTGCAGTAAAACTTAATCCAATCATTTTGATTCTTCTCCAAACATGATTTATCTTATGATCATCGGTGCCTCGATGAAAGGGGAAACGCCAGTTCACTTTTTTTTTCCCCTTGCTGTGATTCATGTGTCCATTATCCCAGAATCTGAGTCCTGTTTCAGTTTGGCAATAGCTTCCTTTGGCATTCTATTTTTGTGTGATCATTAGCATTCCTTTTTTCCTAAGCTTTCATAACATTCAAGTCAGCCTTTTATATCCTTCCCCAGAAGGGCTCGAGATCTTGTAAGCTCCCGCTGTAAGCAGGGCCTGCCTAACCTTAAATGTGAAACATGTTTTAGTGCTGAAGTCATTCCTCAAAAAGCAACGTGAACTTGGGAGGCTGCGGCTCACAGAATTCAAAGTGCTCCGTGGAGAGGCTGCTGGGAAGGACAAAGAAATTGGGACCTGACTGAGGCCATGAGTCCGGACACATGCATGAGCTCCTCTCCTGTCTCCTGAGCCAGTGGGACAGAGGGTGTCACCCTGTCTTTAGGGCCAATCAGTCAGGTGCAGAGCTTGGAGTTCAAGTCCTGCCTCCATTGCTAATTAGCCAGGAGATCTTGAGCAAGCAGCCCCACCTGCAGTGCCTCAGTTTCCTCATCTCTCACACGAGTCTTCCTCATGGGTGGTTTTGAGACTCAAACGTCATAATGAGCATGAAATGCTGAATGTCTGACCAGGCAGGTTGGATACCTTCGACTGCCCCTTAGTGAGCACCTAGTATGTGCTAGTCCTGGAGGGGCAGGGATGGAAGGTGTGGTTGCTCCCTCCTGGGAGCTCCCAGTCTAACTCAGCAGTTACCAGTTGGAGCTATTCTGTCCCTAGGAGACGTTGGACATCGTCGAGAGACATTTCTGGCTGTCGTGATTTGATGTCAGGGAGTTGCTGCTAGCATCTAGTGGGTAGAGACCAGGGATGCCACTAAACACCCTATAATGCACAGGCCAGCCCCTCTCCCACAGCAAAGGATTATACAGGCCCAAGTGTCAACAGTGTCGAGATTGAGAAACCCTGGTCCAGCTGAAGGGCTGCATGGGTGAACAGGCCATTGAAATTCAATATGACGAGGGTCTTAGTAACAGGATGAACTCAGAGGGCAGAGAGATCACCCCTTGTTTACTCTGTCTTAGTCATTGGGTCAAACTTAATATGACACCCATGCGGCTCCCAGTCCCTGCCCATTTTTTCAGGAGAGCTGAGGTGGTCCAAGCCCAGTTTAGCTCACAAGAGGGTTCCTTCCATGACCCCCATACCGCCTTCTAAGAAAAATCTGCCAAAATGTGTGCAAAGTATAACAGCTGCTATGTGCCAGGCACCATGCTAGCACTGCTCCCGCCCCCGCCCCCGCCCCCGCCCAGTCAATAGCTACTGCGTGGCCAGCCTGGAGCTCCTAGCCCCTGAAGCCTGAGCCTTGGCCATGATCCCAGGCAATGTCTCCATAAAGATGCCTTAGGACCTTGCTGCCTAGGCACTTTTCTTACCCCAACTCTTCCAGAACCACGGATCAGGAAGAGGTACCCCGAGCCCTGAGGAAAGCTCCTGCGTTGCTGAGTTCTGGGAAAAATTCCTTCCCTCCTCAGTAGGGACCTCAGACAGAAGGAGACATGGATGGTGGCTCTGTTAGCTGAGGCTTAACACAACCTGCTCCTCCCTGCATCACTGCTAGGATCCAGCTTCCTGCAACACAGTGGTTTCAGAGTGGGGTTTCCCAAGGGCGGTACCAGCATCACCTGGAGACCTGTTAAATACGCAAAATCTGAGCCCCTAAGACCTGGGAACAGGGCCCAGAAGCCTGTGCTGTGAAGAGCCCTGTGGGTGAGTCTGATGCGGGCTGGAGTGTGAGAACATGCCTGTGGAAGGCAAGCCCCCGTGGGTGGTCAGGTAAGTCCTTTCACTGCTGACCGTGTTGGGCCGAATGCAGCTGGGTTCCCTGGGAGCCCTCTCAGTACAGCCTCTCCCGCCTGCCTGGGAAATTCACCTTCAACTCCGTGAAGCCTCAGCTCCCCTCTGCAGAAAGCACAGAATTTCTTTGAAGATAAACCATGCGGCAATCATGATCATAAAATTCTTTGGTTGGTGCAAAAACTGCGATTACTTTTGCACCAATCTAATAAATTCAGCCCGCTTAATCAAAGGCTCTAAGTTGAAGAAGTTTACTATAGTTCCTCTGTTTTGGTAAAAAGCAACATTGAATCAATGCAGGCAGCAAGTAGGCAACATTTAAAATGGACCCAGTGAGTCAAGACCTGGAGCGCTGAAAATGCCGGGACTGCATTGGAAATGTGCATAAAACTTAAAACAACAGAGATTAGAAAGATACATTCTATCTCCACCTGGCAAGTTAAAAAAACAAAAACCAAAAACCGGAATGCTGGTCGTGGTATATCTTGAGTTTGGTGATAGTTACAGGAGTTTATTCATTTGTAAAAATTCATTGGGATGAATGAATGCACTTAAGATTATATATAAAGAATATAAATTGGCCAGGCACTGTGGCTCATGCCTGTAATCCCACCACTTTGAGAAGTTGAGGCTTGAGGTTGACTTGAGCTCAGGAGTTCAAGACTAGACTGGGCAACATAACAAGGCCCTGTCTCTACCAAAAATAATAAAAAAAAATTTGCTGGGTTTGGTGGTGTGTGTCTGTAATCCCAGCTACTTAAGAGGCTGAGATGAGAGAATCCCTTGAGCAGAGGAGGTCGAGGCTGCAGTGAGCCGTGATTGCGCTACTGCACTCCACTCTGGGCAACAGAGCAAGACCCTTTCTCACAAAAAAGAATATGAATTATGTCTATATGTCTATAAACATTGAAAAAATTCTGTACTTTACAGTTTGCATGTTACACTTTAAAGTATTTCAAGTTGACAAAAAACAACAGATACATGAATTTTTGATGAAACAGCCAGGAGACTTTGAGACTTTCAGGAAGTAGCACAGGTACAATGCATGCTGGAAATGGAACGGACGGGTGGAGAATGGCCTTAGGAAGCACCATGCCATCTGCACCACTAGTGGTGAGTTTATGAGTGTATGGCCAAGGCAGAACTAGGTATGGACTTGTAACATCTATTGACAATTCCAACATAGCCCTGAATTTGAGAAAGCCAGAAGGAAGTCATCATGAGGACTTCTTGGGTGAAAAGGAGCACAGTAACCAGACTTCCACACTTTTATTTACAACTGGGCATTAAAGCCAACACTTAGTCTCAGAAGGTTGTGGTGTGAATTAGAAGCCACCTGGGAGCTGAGCAAGACTGACTCAAACTCCGGTTCCAAGCCCTGGGACAATCTAATGCTGTCTTGGAAAGTCTATAACTTCCTCATAAAGTTTCTGGGTTTTTTTTTCCCTCCTTTTTAAAACTTCTTACAAAATGAATAGACATTATTTTTAGAACAGTTTTAGATTTACAGAAATACTGACCACAGCCTTTTCAGACTGGCTTCTTTCACTTTGCAATATGCAATTAAGGTCCCTCCCTGTCTTCACAGTTCTGTGGTTTCTTCTTGTTGCTCAATAATATTCCGTTGTATTGATGTACCCGTTTGCTTGTACATCCACCTATTAAAGAACATCTTGGTTTCTTCCAGTTTTTGGCAATTATGAATAAAATTGCTATAAACATTTTCATGCAGGTCTTTGTATGGATATACATTTTCAATTCAATTGGGTAAGTACCTATGAGCACAGTTGCTGGATTGTAGGGTAAGACTATATTCTTTGTAAGAAATGGCCAACTGCCTTCCAAAGTGGCTGTACTATTCTGCATTCCTAACAATAATGAATGTGAATTCTTGTTGCCCTGAACCTCATCAGCACTTGAAATTGTCAGATTTTTGAATTTTAGCTATTGTAACAGGCGAATAGTGGTGTCTCATTGTTTTAATTACAATTCCATAGTGACAAATGGATATGAACATCTTTTTATATGCTAATTTACCATCTGTACATCTTATTTCATGAGATATCTGTTCAGGTCTTTTGCCCATTTCTAAATGGAGTTGTTTGTTTTCTGAGATTTGAATTTTAGGAGTTCTTTTTATATTTTGTTCTTTATAAGTTATATATTTTGCAAATATTTTTCTTTCAGTTTGTGGCTTGTTTCTTCTCTCTTAATAGTGTCTTTAGCATAGCAGAATTTTTAAATTTTAGGGAAGCCTAAACTATTAATTTTTCTATCATAGATTATGCTTTCGGTATTGTATTAAAAACTCATTGCCAAACCCAAAGTCACCTAGATTTTTCTCCTATGTGATAGTCTAGAAATTTTATAGTTTTACATTTTATATTTAGCTATATGACCATTTTGAGTTAATTTTTGTGAAAGACATAAAGTTTGTGTCTAGATTTTTTGTTGTTGCATATGGATGTCAAATTGTATCATTCCAGTATCATTTTTGAATAGAATGTGCTTTCTCTATTGAATTGCTTTTGCACTTTTGTCAAAGATAAGTTGACTATATTTGTGTGGGTCTATTCTATTCCATTGATCTATTTGTCTATTCTTTCACCAATACCAATTGTCTTGATTACTATAGCTTTATAGTCAGTCTTGAAGTTGGCTGGTGTCAGTCTTCTGACTTTGTTCTTCAGTATTACGTTGACTCTTCTGAGTGTTTTGAATTTTCATGTAAGCTTTAATCAATTTATTAATATCCACAAAATAACTCACTGGGAATTTGATCAGGATTGCACTGAATACATAGGTCAAGTTGATAAGAATTGAGATCTTAACAATATTAAGCCTTTCAATCCATAAATATGAAATATATCTCCATTGATTTAGAACTTCTTTGATTTCTTTTATCAGATTTTTGTAGTTTTCCCCATATAGGTCTTATGCATATTTTGTTAGATTTGTACTTAAGTATTTAGTTTTTATACCCATATAAATTTTTAAATTTTAAATGTCAAATTCTAATTGTTCATTGTGGGTATATGGGAAAGCAATTGATTTTTGCATATTAACCTTATATCCTGTGACCTTGTTATAATCATTTACTAGTTCCAGGGTTTTTTGTTGTTGATTCTTTGGGATATGTTATTTACATAGACAATCACATCATCTGAGAATAAAGAGTTTTATTTTTTCCTTTTCAATCTGTATATCTTTTATTTCTATTTCTTGTCTTATTGCATTAGCTAGGACTTCTGGTAAAAATGTTAAATATAAATAGTGGTAAGAGAAGATATCCTTGCCTCGATCCCAATTTTGGGGGCAGCATCCAGTTTCTAACCATTAAGTGTCATATTAGCTGTTGGATTTCTGTAGGTGTTCTTTATCGAGTTGACGAAATTCCCTCATATTCCTAGTTTGCTAAGAGCTTTGATCATGAATGGATGTTGGTTTTGTCAAGAGCTGGGTTTTTTTCATCAATTGATGATTATATAATCATTCTTCTTTAGCAGTTGATATGATGAATTACATTAAAACATTTTTTAACGTTGAACCTGCCTTGAGTACGTGGAATAAATTCCACTTGATTGTGATGTGTAATTCATGTTATGCACGGTTGTATTTGATTTGCTAAAATTTTATTGAGAATTTTTGTGCCTATGCATGAGAGATATTGATCTGTAGTTTATTGTAATTCTTTATTTTTGGTATTAGGGTAATGTTGGCTTTATAGAATAAATTAGAGAGCAATTTTTTTGTCTTCTATTTTTCTGGAAGAGTTTGTAGAGAATTGGCAGTAGGTCTTCCTTAAATGTTTGGTAGAATTCATCAGTGAAACCAGCTAGGTCTGGTGCTGTCTTTTCAGAAGATTGTTATTTATTCATTCATTTAAAAATATTTATATGCTTATTCAGATTATTTATTTCTTCTTGCGGGAATTTTGTTAGTTTGTGTCTTATAAAACTGCAAAACTCTGATAAAACACATTTCATCTCAATTATCAAATTTGTGGGCAAAGAGTTGTTCATAGTATTTCTTCATTATCCTTTAATGTGTATGAGATCAGTGGGGATCATCTTCTTTTGTTTATGATATTAATAATATATGTCTTCTCTCTTCTTTTTCTCGGTTAGCCTGACTAGAGGTTTATCAAATTTATTGGACTTTTCAAAGAACCCACTTTTGGTTTTGTTGATTTTCTTTGTTGATTTCCTGTTTTCAATTTTATTAATTTCTGCACTAATTTTTATTATTTCTTTTCTTCTCCTTAGTTCGGAATTCATTTGTTCTTCTTTTCCTAATTTCCTAAGGGGGAAGCTTAGGCTACTTATTTTAGGTATTTCTTACTTTCTAATATGTGCATTAACTACTATCAAGTTTCTTGTGAGCACTGCTTTCCCTGCATTCCCCACATCTTGATGAGTTATATTTTCATTTATTTCAAAATATTTCTCTTTGGACTTCTTGCTTGACACATGTTATTTACTCATTTATTTGTTAGCTGACTTACTTGTTTGTCAGCAAGTTTGTTGTCTTTATCTTCAAAGTCCTTATAGACAATTATGGTTTGGTTTAACTCTCATCTCAGCAGTCCACTCCTGGGCTCTAAGGAAGCTTGCCTTCTTTTGGGCTACCTGCTCTTTCTTCTAGGCAAGGGATATTGTGGAATGGTTCCACCTCTTCTTTTAACTTCTTTCTTAGGCTTCTCTTAGACTGTATTTTGTCATATAGCAGCATGAGTTTTCTTATACGTCTCTTGCTGTCATGTCTGGAGTTAATGTTGTTCTTGATGTATTGAAAGGATTGTTTCTTGTAAGCATCTTGATCTTCTTTGAGTAGGTAACATATATCATCTGCAATGTTCTGACCCATGAGACATATATGTTGTTTGGAGGTGTGTTGTTTGATTTCCAAATATTCTGGGACTTTCCAGCTATTTTATTTTTGTTATTGATTTCTAGTTTAACTCCCTTGTGACTGGAGAACATACTTTGCAAGATTTCTATTTTTAAATATATGTTAAGGTGCGTTTTAGGGCCCAGACTGTGGTCTACCTGAGTAAATGTTCCATGTGAGCTTGGGAGAAATGTCTGTTCTGCTGTGGTTGAATGAAGTCTTCTGTAAATGTCAATTAGGGCTGGGCACTGTGGCTCAAGCCTGTAATTCCAGCACTTTGGGAGGCTGAGGTGGGCAGATCACCCGAGGTCAGAATTTGAGACCAGCCTGGCCAACATGGTGAAACCCCGTCTCTAATAAAAATACAAAACAATTAGCCAGGCATGGTGGCTCACACAAGTAATCCCAGCTACTGGGGAGGCTGAAACAGCAGATTCGCTTGAACTCAGGAGGTGGAGGTTGCAGTGGGCCGAGATTGTGCCACTGCACTCCAACCTGGGCGACAGGGCAGGGCTATGTCTTGGGGAAAAAAAAAAAAAAAAGGTCAATTAGGTCCAGTTATTTAATTGTAGCTCAGTTCAACTATGTTTTTTACTGATTTTCTGTCTGCTGGATCTATCAATTACTGAAAGAGGGATGTTGAAATCTCCAGCTGTATTAGTGGATTTCTACGTTTTTCCCTACAATTCTATCAGCTTTGCCTCTTTCAGGAATGTTAGGAGAATGGATCCCTTTATCATTATATAATGCCCTGATTTATATGTGTTAATTTTCCTTATTATGAAGTCTACTTTGTTTGAAATTAATATGGATACTATTGCTTTCTCTTCATTTATATTAGCATGGTATATGTTTCTCCATCTATTCATTTATCTGTGTGTTTACATTTAAAGTGGCTTTCTTGCAGGCAACATATAGTTGGGTCTGGTTTCTTAATCTACTCTGACAACCTGTCTTTTAACTGGTGTATTTAGATCACTCACATTAAGAGAGATCATTGTTGATATAGTTGGATTAATATCTACCATGTTCATAATTATTTTCTATTAATTTAGATGTTCTTTGTTTCACTTTTTATCTTGCTCTCTTTTTTGCTTTCTCTGTTTTAATTGAGCATTTTGTATAATTAAGTGTTCTCTCCTCTCTTAGCATAACCATTATATACTTAATTTTTTTTAGTGGTTGCCATGGAGTTTGCAACATATATTTATAATGGATCTAGTCCACTTCCAAATAACACTATATAGCTTCGTGGCAGTGTAGGTGTCTTATAACAGAATATTCTCAATTTCTCCCTCTTATCCCTTATAATATTTCTTTCATCTATTTTAATTACCTATGTTATAATCACAAACTACATTATTAATTATTACTTAGAGCAAACCATTACCTATTAGATCACTTAAAAATAGGAAAGAATAGGCAGTTTTATTTTATCTTCATTTATTCTTATCTAATACTTTTTTCATGTAGATCTGAATTTTTGGCCTACATGATTTTTCTTCTCCCTGAAGAATTTCTTTTAGGATTTTGTGGAGGGCAGGTCTGCCGACCTCTGTTTTCATTTACCTGAGAAAGCTTTTATTTCTCCTTCACATTTTAAGGATAACTTCCCTGGACATAGAATTCCAGTTTGGTGGTTTCTTTCTTCCAAAGCTTTACTCTCCTCTTCTCTTACTTACATGGTTCTGAAGAGAAGTCTGATGTAGTTCTTCTCTTTGTTTCTTTATAGGTAACGTATTTTTTTTTTTCTCTCTCTCTCTCTCTCTCTCTTTTTTTTTTTTTTTTTTTTTTTTTTTTTACCTCTGGCTTCCTTCAAGGTTTTCTCCTTGTCATTGGTTTTCTGCAATTTGAGTGTGATGTGCCTAGGTAGACATTCTGGTATTTTTCCTGCTTTGTGTTCTCTGAGCTTCTTGGACATGTGGTTTTGTGTCTTTCATTAAATTTGAAACATCCTCAACCACTATGACTTCAAATAGGTCTTTTGCTTTTTCCTGTCCTCCTGGGGTTCTCATTATGTGTCTATTGCACCTTTTGCAATTGCTTCACAGTTTTTGGATTATTCTGTGCTTTTAAAAATTCCTTTTTCTCTCTGCATTTCAGTTTTGGAAGTTTCTATGGACATTTCCTCAGCCTCACTGATTTCCTTCCTAAGTGCTCAGTCTGCAGATGAGCCCAGCAAAGGCATTCCTCACTGCTGCTATGGTGCATTTGACTCCTACCATTTCCTTTTGATTCTTTCTTAGAGTTTTCATTTCTCCGCTTACAGGGTTGACTTATTCCTGTGTGTTGCCTACTTTTTCCATTAGAGCCCTTACCATTTCAATCATCCCTCTGTGAGAATTCCAAAGTCTGTTGTTCTGATGCTTTATTTGTCTTTTTAGACTCTTTTTTCTTGCCTTTTAGCATACCTTGGAGTTTGTGATGATATCTCTAGTTATAGGAATTGATGCAAACGGGCCCTACTGTGAGGTAATCTCACTAAGTTGGCTAGAAGCTAACTGATGCTGAATGTTTGCTGTAGCTTTCGATGCTATAAACATATGAACATGATACATATGTACATATACAAGTGTTCATGTGCACATATGTTTTCATTTTTCTTGGATGTATACTTAGGAGTGGAATCTGTGGTAACTCTGTGTTGAGCCATTTGAGGAACTGCCAGACTGTTTCCTACAGTGGTTGCAGCATCTTACAATCCCACCTGCAATGGATAAGGTTGATTTTACTCTTCTCCCTTTATCCAGGTCTTAAGGTAGTAGGTCTTAAGGTAATAGGTAGTAAGGTAGTAAGACCCTTTTCCAGGGTCTTAAGGTTAAGTTGTTAATTTGGGGTCTGTCCCTTCTCTTTCCTGGGTTGGATTATTAGAGATATGAAGAGAGGAAGATGCATGCAGACAAGGGACTTGGGCAAGTGGTGGCCATTTCTCCCAGGCTCTGGCATGCCTGTTCTTCTATTACTCAGTTCTCCCATGCCACTGACAGTGTTTGCCTTTCTCCTGGGATCTCACTGACACTTTACTAGGAGGTTGGAGTGGCGCTTTCAGATGCTTTCCTCTGCCTAGGCTGAAGGCAACCCTGCAGCAACCTGAGCTGCTCTAACCACACGTGGCCTTCCAGTGCTTGTCTTTCTCTTAACTCAAGGTGTTTTCCTTATTACACACTTTGTATTCTTTTCTTAGAGAACATGACCTGAGCTGCATGACATAAGAAGGAATAACAGGTGGGTGGGATGATCTCTGGAGTTGCGCCGACATGGTAACTAGATGCATTTAACAATGCCACAGCATTGTGGAGAGTAGGGCTTCTTCCTGACTTCTTTTCTTTACCCTTGTTATCATTGGCATTGAAAAATAGGAAGGACAGCTGAGTGCTGTATGTGTCTCCCCAAACCCTCTCCTTGTCAAGGGATATTTTCACAGGGCTCTTCCGTCACAGCAGGACTTCTCAGGATGTGGATCCTGCCGGAGTAAGCATCCTAAAATGGATCTCCACCTCGACATCCATCCCGGAGACTGGGAGCCCTGGTCTGCGGGCAGCAGGGCCCACTCCTGGCCCCATCTCCCATGGAGCCAAACCTGCTCAAGTGTCACTTGGCAGTCAGGGCTAGCTGAAAATCAGACCCCTTGTTTTGAAATCCCTGCTGTTTTTGTTGGAGATTAACGGAAGGTGTCAGTTTCTTGGAGATAGCAGGGGTGATGTGGAGGACAGTTCAATAATCTTGAAAGGAATCATTGTTCAAATCTAAGTAAGCAACAAAGGCCATTTCCCCCACTGCAGATCTATCTTCTTTTGCATATACATGGTTACCTGGATTGCCCATGAAAGCGTCTAGAACAAATTAGGTGATGTTGGGCAGTGTGTGTTGTGGGAAAGTTACATTTGTAGTCTTACCAGCTGCATTAATCCGTTCTCATGCTGCTAATAAAGACATACTTAAGACTGGATAATTTATAAAAGAAAGAGATTTAATTGACTTACACTTCAGCATGATTGGGGAGACCTTGGGCAACTTACAGTCATGGCAGAAGGGAAAGTAAACATGTCCTTTTTCACGTGGTGGCAGGAAAGAGAAGTGCCAAACAAAAGGGGGAAAAGCCCCTCATAAAACCATCATATCGTGTGAGAACTCACTATCACAAGAACAACAGCATGGGAGTAACCACTCCACTAGGTCCCTCCCACAACATGTGGGGATTATGGGAACTACATTTCAATATTTGGATGGGGACACAGCCAAACAATGTCAGTAGCCAATCCCAGCTAAGTTGTAGAGTGTGTTCTAGAGACAGCGCCCTCTGGAGCCTGGGAGAAGGTGCCTGTCTTTGTGATTTCCCCCCTTGTTGTTTGATTAGACCAAGCACAGTGGGGTGGGGTTGGAACTCAGGCTCTTGTAGACGAATTTTGAGTTTGCAGATTCTGAATTTTTATTCACTTTGATTCAAAGAGTACACTTAAAGCCCCTAGGCCAGGGCAGGAGGTGGAGGAGGGCTTGCTAAAAGGCTTCTCATGTGGACAGGAGAACTTGCTACCCTCAGACCCTCTAGAAGGGCTGCTCCAGCATGAAGTACAGAAAAAAATGGCCACCAAGGCCAGGCAGTGTCACAGCAGGTGGACTTCCCAGGGCAAGGGAGCTGGGGGGAGAGAGACATGAGGTTCCTGCTGCGTTTCAGAACAGGCAGAAGGAAGCCAAAGTCACACTGAGACATTCACTTCTCTCTCTCTCCCCTAGATTTTTGTCTCCCCTAAACCAACCAAGGCTGCATGAACCTTTCCTGAAAATAAATAAAAAAAAAACAGTTCTGTTTTTACCATTTGGGGGACTGAGGCAAGTGTTCAAATAGAAGCCCTCATACCAGTCTATTAAATGAAGCTACTAAGCTATTAAACAGAATATGTCTGGTCCTCTCACCTTCCTCTCTGCTCAATAGTATGCCTCTTAACCACCTGCAGGCTGGGTCTACTTTCTGCCTTTCCTGCCACAAGACCTTGTCTTGTGCCCAGAGGGCCTCGGGCACGTGCATGTGGACACCACATTCCCATCCACTAGAATAGCAAACATTACAAAGACTGTTTAAAGTGTTGTCAAGGATGTGAAGCAGCTGAAACCCTTAGACACTGCTGGTGGGGAGGCAAATGGCACAGTCACGTTGGAAAACGGTACGGCAATTTCTAATGAGGTCCCACAAGCAGCTACCATGTGGTCCAGCAATCCCACTGCTAGGCATGTGCTCAAGAGAAATACAGACTTATGGACACAAAAACTTATATGTGAATGTATATAGCAGCTTTCATCATAATAACTGGATACAGTTAAAACTGGATACAGCCCAAATGTCCCTCACCTGAGGAACAGATGAGCACCCTGTGGTATCTCCACACAAGGCAGCACCACTCACTCAGCAATAAAAAAGAACAAACTACTGACCCATGCAACAACATGAGTGCATCTCCAATGCTCTGTGCGAAGTGAAAGAAGCTAGATCCCAAAGCTAAACTGTATGTTGTTTCATTCCATTTATACGACATTCTGGAAATGGTGGAACTGTAGGAGCAGAGAGCAGGTTAGTGGTTAGCAGCAGTAAGGGGCAGAGTAGGGAACATTTTGGGTGATAAAACTGTTCCGTCTTGACTGTGGTGGTGGGTTCATGACTGTGCACTTGTCAAAACACCACAAAGAATGAATTTTACTGTATGTTAATCAAACATACTAAAAAATATCAGATTGCTCTTTGAATAAAATCCAAAATCAGCTACTTGGCCACCCCAGATGCTCACCAGTGACTCAGCCTGCCAGCCTCACCTGCATTTCTTTCTCTTTCTCTCCAGCCACTCCAGAACTCAGGGCCTTTGCACATGCTGCTTGGTCTACCTGGCTGACCTCTGTTACCTTCTGTTCTACAGTATGGGCCTACTTCCACCCATTCTATAGACACCTTGGTGTTCTCAGATCAGCACCTGCCAAGCAAGGTCAGAGCAACATCCTGTTGCTCCCTTAGCCTCTGTGTTTCTCCTCTGTGTCCGGATAACACAGGTGAAAAACTCTTGAATGCTGGACTCCCTCTAGAGCCTAAGAGCCACAAGGACAGGGACGGCATCTTTCTTTCCCACCACCGAACCTGGCTTCCAGGGTGCCTTGCACAAACTCCATGCTCAGTAGATATTTGCTGAGGGGATGAACTGATGACTCCATCACTTTATAGACAAAGGTCCTCCAAGGCCGGATGATGGAGTCAGGATGATCCCCCTGTCTCCAGGCCCGCTTCCCATGTGCTTTTCCTCTTGCACAGCTGCCTCTCCAAGGAAGGGGCATGGAATGAGGATCCTGCCTGATCAGAAGGGGATACAACCCTTAGGAGCTAGAGGTAAAAAAGGATGGAAACTTGAACTGTCTCAAGAGCTTCCCCACACAAAGCTGAGCACCAGATTCTGGACTTCAAGAAGTTCAAACAAAGGAATTCCAGAAGTGCAGAATTGCAGGCTTGGACTACATATGAAAAGGAACAGAGGTAGAGTGGAATTCAGATTCATAGGAGGGAAAATAGAGCTCCAGAGATGTTAACAGACCATTGAAAGAGCTCCTGTGGGGAAACCCTGGTGTCCACATACCCAGCACTGTGGAAGTGTGCAGCTGTGGGTTCACACCAATCCGCCTTCTCCAGGCTGAGCCAGGGACCCACGTGGCTCATCTGGCCCAGGAAGAGAATCCAGGTGAGACCACAGAACAAAGCAAAATTAACCAGCCTCAAAATTACATCACCAGCCCAGGGTTCTAGCAATCGAGATAAGCAAATGACCACATTCAGGCAAAACTCATACCAAATGAGTGGCAAATTCCCACTTAACAGATGGGGACACTGAGACTTAGGCAAAGTGACTTGCTCAGGGTCACACCACTGACCAGTAGCTGAGCCAGGCTGGAACCAGGTCTCCTGAGTTCCACTTCAGCATGACCTTGTCTACTGCGGGCACCAGGATCTGCCCGGTGAGGCTACAGTTGCTGACCACCAGCATGGCCAACAGGCCACCCTGTGTAATAAGCCGCCCCAAAACTCAGTGGCTCACAATGATACTTAGTTATTTATTGTGGTCATAAGGCTTGACAGGGCTTAGCTGGGCAGCTCTCACTTGAAGCATCTCACTGCAGATGCAGTCCAATGGGGCTACCTAAAGGCTTGACTGGGCTGGACGTCCACTATGGTGCCTCCACATAGCTGCCAGTTGACTCTGGCTGTCAGCTGAGAGCCCCCCTGGGGCCATTATGTGACCTCTCCACGTGGCATATGCTTCTTACAGCATGGTAGCTGTGCACTGAGAGGAAATGCCACCAGAAGTCAGTGTTCTAAGAAGCAGGAAGTGGAAATGGCCAGGCCAGGTAAGGGCTATGCCAGGGATGGCCGGGCATCCTCTCTGCTGCATGCGATTGGTTAAGACAGCCCCAGTACCAGCCCAGGGCCAGGTAAGAGGAAATACATTCCACCCCTTCACTGGGTGAGGGACAAAGTCAACTTTCAAAGAACCTACGTGATGAACGATGATGGACAACAGTGTTGCGGCTGTCTCTGGGAAAACACCATCTACCACCTAGCCATGGCAACCAGACCAGACAATCCCTGTGACTGGACCCTTGGGAGAAAGCGTAGAGCTCCTACCAACCGCCCTAGAGGGGACAAGCCAGGCCCGGGTGCCAGCCAGGCTGGGAGTGCTGTTGTGGTCCAGTGGAAAAGCCTTGCTCTGGGAGCAGGAGGCGCCCCCTAGAGGCCTGACCCCGCCCAACGCTTGCTCTCTTGGGCCTCAGATCCTCATCTGAAATGGGGGACCAGACCACACAGAGATCCCTCTGGGGACGGCCAGTGAGTCCGCTAAGTCAATGGACTAATTGCTTATGGACACACAGCCACCAGCCCGTCACACAGCAGGTCAGCAGTATCTTCCAAGTCACTGATTTGAGTGGATATTGAAGGAGGCCATGAAGTCCTCAACAAAACTGACATCCCAGCCAAAGGCCTGACCTCGAAGCCCAGGGCATGTGTGAGTGGAGGCTCTCCACTTCTGCTGCAGAAACGGGGAGAAGGGGGAGGTGGGTAAGGGTTGGGGGTTCTGGGGGAGCAGATCCTAGGCTGGGCAGTTCTGGCTAACGTGCAGAGCAGGAGAGCAGTGGGGTTGCATGTGAGGTGTTAATGATTTCCTCAACCGCCCCAGGGGAAGCGGAGAGGCCGGAGCCCAGGCCTCGGCAGATAAGTGGCTTGGCGTGGTGTTAAGTCCTGTATTTAACAGCTTGATTAATGGGCCGGAGGAGAGCGGCTCAGCTAATGAAATGTGCAGGTGGCTGCTGGCGGGTCGGGGGCACTCATGCAACAACGGACACGGAGACATCAAACAACAGGCATGCAGGAATGCCCTGCACAGAAGGCCCTCTCCAGTGTGAAGACGACGAAGCCAGTCACTGTTTTGTTTTTGTTTTTGTATTTTTTTAAAAATTATTTTATTATGTTTTTCCATGAGTTATTGGAATACAGGTGGTATTTGGTTACATGAGTAAGTTCTTTAGTGGCGATTTGTGAAATTTTGGTGCACCCATCATCCAAGCAGTGTACACTGCACCGTATGTGTTGTCTTTTATCACTCGCCCCCTCCCACCCTTCCCCCGCAAGTCCCCAAAGTCCATTGTGTCATTCTTATGCCTTTGTGTCCTCATAGCTTAGCTCCCACATATCAGTGAGAACATACGGTGTTTGGTTTTCTATTCTTGAGTTACTTGCCTTAGAATAATAGTCTCCAGTTTCATCCAGGTCATTGCAAATGCTGTTAATTCGTTCCTTTTTATGGCTGAGTAGTATTCTATTGTATATATATGCCACAGCTTCTTTATCCACTCGTTGATTGATGGCATTTGGGTTGGTTCCACGATTTTGCAATTGTGAATCGTGCTGCTATCAACATGTGTGTGTATCTTTTTCAAATAATGGCTTCTTTCTTCCAGGTAGATACCTGGTAGTGGGATTGCTGGATCAAATGGTATATCTACTTTTACTTCTTTGAGGAATCTCCACGCTATTTTCCATAGCGGCTGTACTAGTTTATTCATTCAGGAAAGTTTTAATGAGCACTTAGGACATGCTGTGCTTCCCAGAAGATGGCTGGAGCAAGGCATGGTGAGATGGTTCCAAATTTTTACAAGCTCACAGACTAGTGACCATATCTCAAACTAAAAATGCTTGAAAATAACTGCCTTGTAATTAAAAGTGCTTTTCCAGAAGATGTCAAAGAATTTCAGAGACTTGCACAATCCCAGGTGCAGGAAGGAGAAGCTTCCTACCAGCCCGTCCATGGATTCACAGAAGGCATCTGATGATTGAACTAAGAGCAGAGGGAGCTTCTCCTTATCCCTATCAGGGTGGTGCTGTTCTCAGATTGATCCTCCCAGGCCTCCAGGTCCTGATCTCGGAGCCCCTGGGAGTCTGCACCACTCTCATAGCCCGATTTGTTGCCTAGACTTCAAGACTGTCTTCTGCACTATGGTCATGTGCTTCCCCCTTTGGCCTTCTGCCGCTCTCCCACTTTGGACTCCAGTCTTATCTCAACAAAGAAATAGCCCCTGTTGGCCTCCCCACTGTGGTGCTTCCCTGGGCACAGTGCTATTCATGTCATCCCCTGCTCTAAGGTGCCATGTGTCTCCCCGTGACTGTGGGACCTCGTAGTGCCACCCTCCATCATTGCCCACACTTCCACCTTCCCACCCACCCTCACAGCACAACCTGAAGCTTGCCCAAACTCACCTCCTTCTTTACTGCAGGGTATGCCCCTCGGGGGGTCCTCACTCTGCTGCCTGCTATCCAGGCTCCTTCAGGATCCCACACCAATTCCACCTCCTTCCTGAATCATGGCTGATGCTCCCAGCAGTGAGGAATCCTGGTTACATAAGGGACAGGAAGGAATGCCAGCAAGGCTCCCAGAGCAGTCCCTTGGAGGGGAGGAGGGACTCAGAGCTGAGACGCACCAGGCTCAACCTCTGGGATCCCGCAAGCAAGTGGACTGATCTGGTTCAGGGCTCCAGATGAGGAAGGACCTGCTGCTGAGTTTTGCAGGGATCTTTTTGAGAGAAGAAGGGAGCACGCCCTGCTCTCAGCATTCCAAATGAACTGAGATGGTGACTGTGAGGAGGGCTCCCAGGTCCCAGGCATGGCTCAGAGACGCTCTGTGTCTGCACCGTGATGCAGCATCTCAATGAGAAAGGGACTGGCGCTTTCCTTATTGGACAGTTGATTAGGGTAAGTAGGAAGGGAAGGAGCTTGTGCTGGCCACACCAGTGATACTCAGTGGGAACTCTGCAGCCAGACATCAGAGTCCAGGCCCATGGCCTGAGTGTGTCGAGTGACATGAAATACTCTGGATTGGGAGTTGAGAGGGCTTGGGCTCTGTTGCTGCAAGCCATGCCACGGAGGAAATAACGGAAACCAACAGCCCAGGCAGACCTGGGGTCTCATCTTCCCGTCACCCTCCAAACTCACTGCCCAGTGCTGCTGCACCCCCCCTCCTTTCCCCACACACCTGCCTCTGCCGGGGACTCTAGCCGCACCTGTTCTATTGCACCAGTGTCCTCTGTGGCCTGAAGTCTGGTCCTGCCCTTCCAGCCTGTGCCCCCCTACTGTGGCCAAATGATTCTTCCAAATGAATGACTGGTCCTGTCCCCGCCTTCCCCCTCATGCACCTTCCCAGTGCCCCCGGGATGACAGTGAGACTTTCTAATGGCTCTGGGTCCCCGACAGCCTCCTCTCTCACGGCCTCCCCCTGCCCTGATGCTATCTGAGCCAGGCTGAGTTCCCCACGCTCCTGAAACAGGACCCTGGCTCTTGCGCTGTCTGCTGGGTCTCTGAGCATGCAGGCCTGGCTGATCAGCACTCGCTCCCCACCCCTCCTCCCTCTGAAGCCAGCTCTTCTCATCCCTCTGATCTCAGGTGGGCTCTTGATTCCTCTAGAAAACCTTCCCTCACCCGCAAGACTGGCTGAGGTGTCTCTGCTCATCCTCCACGGTGCCTGGCACTGCCTGGGTCACAGGATGCATGGTGGGTGTTGCTTATGGAGCTATTTGTTCCCTACTGGATAGCGAGCCTCCCAGGGCAGGGCCTCCTGCCTTAGGATAGAGTCTGCAAGCCAAGCCTGGATGCAGCTCTGGCCATGCATGGCCCAGGTGAGGGTTCCATCCACACTCCAGGGAATCCCTGTGCTCCCTCCTGTCTGGTTTGCCGATGCACCTTCACCAGTAGTCACAGCCCCTATGCCAGGCACTGGAGCCATGCTCAGAGTCACTGGCATGCAGAGTTGGCAAAGGCTTTCCCTGACTTGGGTGAGAGGCGCTGACCTGGAGAGGGCAGATGTGCTGGGAATCATGGGCATGACCCACACCCTGTGAGCTCTGGCCTGCCCTCCTGGGTGTCCACAGAGCCTCTGCTGGTACCACTGCCCACCAGAGAGCTCCTCCAAGGCCACACTCTAAGAGATACGAGAAGATCTTGGCTGGGTTCCTTGTTACTTTGGGACAGGACAGACTGTAAAGCAATGCGTGAAGTTGTTCCTCCTCCATGAACGCTTCTGAGTTACAGTGGAACAGGGCAAAGGGTGCTGAGTCAGGAGCCAAGAGGGCAGATTCTGCCTGGTCCTGCCCTGTTTTGTTATGACCTTTAGCTTTGTCCCCCTGCCTCGGTCTGCAAGTTCAAGGCAGGAAGCAACAGGCCTTTCTGAAACTGAGGACTTTGCTCCTCTCAAGGGCCCAACCCCATGCTTTCCCACAAGCGTTTGCAAAGCCATTGCTCTGGTCCTACAGTGTGGACGTCTGCTGCACCCTGTAAAGCAGCAGCACTTGCCAGTCACCCAGACATCACTCCATAAATCTGCACGACCGATGGCTCGGCGAGTTGTGAGGGGACGGCAGTTTTATGAGGTGCCACCTCTGTGACTAATGGGGCCAGGAGGCTGTGCAGGTGGGAACCGGGGGTTGGAGGATGAGAGAACAAATATTGGTGTGAGTGCACACTCACACATCATATACACACATGCATACACACACACATAGACACATGTACAACACATATATATATACATGCACAATGCACACACACAGGTACCTACACATTCACATGTACATGCACACACACACATATGCATACATACATATGCATATACTTACACATTCACAAGCACACACATACATATACACATATGCATACACACATATGCATATACATACACACACATATACACACATACACATACACATATACACATACCTATGCGTGTACATGCACATACTTATATATATGCATGCATACACATATACACATACACACATGCACAGACACACACACATACGCATACATGCTCATGTATACATACACATACACACATACACACTCATGTATACATACACATACACACCCATGGGATTTCAGGCCTTGCCAGATTATGCCAGGGACATTGAATGCATTTCCTTTCAGACTTTACTTCCTGGGCTATGTCTAACCAGTGCTAGAACAGACAATTAAAAAGTGGAGAAATGTAATTGGAAATCCAGACATTTGCCTTTGCATAGATGACATGCCCACTGTATATTATTTTCTCTATGTTGGAATTTTGTTTTAGGTATTTGGGCGCTAAATAGATGCACTTTGAAAAAATCTATTAGACATTGCTCATAATAAGAAAGCAGAGGAAAAGGAGTGGAAGTCACTTTTACTGAGCACCTACTATGTGGCAGAACCCCATCCCACCATTGTTTTACATTCCTCATGTCTTTTAATACTCACAGCTACTCTCTGAAAGAGGCATTGTCTCCCACATTTTCCAAGTGACCAGAATGAGGTTTATAGCATTATGAGGCTTATAGCATTCTGAGAATGAGGTTTATAGCTGGCCAACTTCAGTCTGCTGGGTGCCACTGACCCTTTACTGATTCATGCCCTTCATCTCACTGATGGTGATGACCAGAGTCCTTCAGGCCACATGCTGTCTTATTTCTCCATAACCTTAAACTTGACAATTGTGCACCCACTTATTTAATCACAAAATTGAGAAGAATTTATTTTATTCATTTATGGTTTTATCTTATCATTCTTTTATTAACAAACATCTGATGAGTATCTTCAGTGTGGAGTTTTGGGTTGAGGTTTGGGGAAGTCCCTAAGCGGAATCTCCCAGCTTCAATGGTATAAGCTATAAAAATTAAAGAAGTCGAATAGATACCATGAATTGACAGCACCTCCAATTAAAATTAAATGTTGTCAAGAGAAGGATTTTAAAGAGTTAACATTTTCATGATAATTCATATCCTTTGTAAATACTGATTACATTTTGAAGGAATTTGTTAAGCATGTAGCCAAGTTTTGCTGGCAGTTTAATCAACACCTGTTACAACAGTAGGATGTGCTAGACCAAGCACAGACACTGGCATCAGCAAGCAAGTTTGGCTCCAGCCTTGCCGCTGCCATCAATATGGATTCAGCAAGAGGCAGGGACTCATCCTTTTGCAGACAGCGGGCAGCCATTCTCTTACAGCCTGGTGTTCAGGCAATATGTAGAGGTCACTGTCTGCAAGAGACAAGATGCTGGCAAGAATGAGGAGGGCATCAAACAATTCCTCTGGGAACAGAAGGAAAGTCATGAGCTGAAGGACACAACCAGAAGGCGGGGGGCATGGTTAGGAGGATTTTGAATCCATTCATGCAACGGGGCACAAGGTTGTGGAATAGCAGAGACAGAGGAAGAGTGGGGACAGGCAGGCAAGGAAGAAAGACCAATACGAGTTCGACTCCAAATGTGTGTGAGGGGCAAGGAAAAGTCAAGAATGACTCCCAGATCCTGATCTTGGTTCACAAGGTGAAGGAACAGCAGACTCTTTCTTGAAAAGATGGAAAAATGAGGGAAAAGAATATGGTCACAGAAACCAGGGAAGGAGACATGCTCAGAAAGGGAAAAATGAACTACACTGCCAATATCACACCTAGAAGCAAAATTTTAGAAATACCAAAACATGGAAGCAGTGATTCTTCTATTCCTTATCATGTTTGGAGAAATTTCCACTGGAGAACACCTAAAGCAATGGACACAGTATAGAAAGAAAACATCTCCTATGCATGGCTGGGCCAGTGGGGAAGTATGGGAAATTGTCTGATCCTGAAACAAGGAAGCATGAATCGGGAGAGGTGGTCCAGCAGCTGAAAACGGCCCTTTGCTGGAGACATCTGACCATCCCTGGTGGCCTAGATCATAGATTTAATAGTCTACTTGCTTGGGAACAGAGCACAGCCCTGGGCACCTGATCCAAGTAGCAAGTCAAATTGGAGAATCTCAAATTAGGCCACAATCCTTAAAATGTGATACTTCAAAAAGTACAACTTGCAGTGGGTTGGGGGAAAAACACGCCCTGCTGAAAGAGATGGTCTGGCTCTAGATTGACCTGAACAAACAAAGAGTGTCTCCAAAGAATTCTTAAATCTCATATTCACAGGAGCCTGGGACTGGAATTCATACTACTTGTGTGTGGATGAAGAACTTAAAATTTAGTTTAAATAAAGTCTCAGGTGAGTCAAATCTCCAGGCAAATTTGGACGAATAAACTTTAAACTCAGGCTTTAACAGATAAAGTTCTATGGAGCATAAGTTAACTATCAAACAACACAATCCACACAAGGAAATAAGCCACCATGAGCAAGAGTCAGCAGAAACTACAAAACATAGAATGCGATTCAGAAAAACCAAATCAGATGCTAGAATACAAAATAAATCTCTTTTATATGTTTCAAGAAGTAAAAGAAGATTTTGAAAGTATGATGGTAAGGAATTATCAAGGATATAAACAAGCAGGTACAAAACAGAACCAATAAAAGTACTAAATATGAAAAATATAATGACTAAAATCAGAAACTCAATAGATGAAGTAAACAACAGATTAAATACAACTGAAGTGAGACTTATTAAATTTGAAGGCAGATCTGAAAACACACATAAAGCTAAAGAGAGATTAAGTAGATTAGAAGACAGATATGAACAATTTAGGTAAAATATAAAATATAAAGGAGATGGAAAACATGAAAGAGATAAAGAGATGGAGATGGGCAGACTGTGAGAGAGGAAATATCTGAAGAGATAATTGAAGAGAATTTTCTATTATTATTGAAAGACTATAATATTCAGATTAAGAAACTAGTGAACACCAAGCAGAATAATAATAATGATAAACACTCTACAAGCATCATAGTGCCTTGAGGGATACCAAAGATAATAGGAACATCTAAGAATGGAGAGAAAAAACAGGTTACCTAAAGGTGAACAGTTTCATAGATGACATTTCAACAACATAAAAGCCAAAAGACGGTAAAATAATATCTTCAAGATATTGTGAGAAATCATTCTTAATCTAAAATTTTATGCCCAGAACATCTATTCTCCAAGAAATAAAGACTCCTCAGACAAACAAAAATGGAATTTACAGCTGACACACTCTTTTGAAGATGTGCTTTTGACACACCCTTCTAAAAGAGTGAAGGAAGAATAGTTTCAGAAGAAAGATCTGAATTCAAGAAGAAATGATGAGCACAACAGTAATAAGCATGTGGGTAAATCTAAACATTGATTTAAAACCCAGTAATAATAATGTATCATTTGTGGGATAAAATGAAATCAGAATAGCCAGAAACTAAGAAAGCAATGGCATGTAAACTGAGAAGTGATTATCACAGTTAAAGCCTTCTAAAGTGCTTTTGTTTTTAGAAAGGTAGTGATATTATTTTTTTAAATTAAGTTAAAGTTTGAAAATAAAGGGATGGAAAAAGGCAAATGAAAGCTGTTACAACTATATTAATATCAGATGAAATACAGCCTAAGGCACAAAGCATTCCTAGAAATAAAGAGGGTCACCGTGCATTGACAAAACGGTCAATTTACCAGGAAAATGTGATAATTTTAAAAGTCTTTTGTAACCTGCTAACATAGCTTCAAAATGTATAAAATAAAAATGGACAAGCAGGTACAAATTTAAATTTGTTGTTCCATTGTAATAAATTATAAAAAACCAATGAGAGAAATGGACAAAACACCGACCTATTGAGTATGTTAACACACCACTCCTAGTAATCAATGCACCAAGAAGATACCACCCAGCAAGGGTATGTCAGATTTAAACAACATAATTTAAAATCTGGGCCCAATAGGCATACATGAAATACTGCACCCCAAAACTGGAGAATACTCATTCTTTCAAGAACACGTGGGGCATTTCCAAAAAGTGGCCACCAAGAAATTGACTCAAAAATTGACTTGGCCTGGCCAACATGGTGAAACTCCATCTCTACCAAAAATACAAAATTAGCCAGATGTGGTGGTGCGCCTGTAGTCCCAGCTACTTGGGAGGCTGAGGCAGGAGAATTGCTTAAATCCAGGAGGCGGAGGTTGCAGTGAGTCGAGATCATGTCATTACACTCCAGCCTGGGCAACAAGAGTGAAACTCCATCTCAAAACAAAAACAAAAACAAAAACAAAAAAACCAACCAACCAAACAAACAAACAGAAAACAAGATTTATGGTATTGCACTAAACACGATGAAAAGTACAGGAGAACTGCAAGAGATCACTTTTTACTGCAATACTCAATTTACTGGAAAGATGAACTGCTCAGGTGGAGGTGGTTAGGGTCACACTGGTTTTCTGCAGATTCAATACTTGAACTCACCAAGGTCAACAAGAGGTGGTTACAGAATCATTCCAGTAGTGGAGCATGTACTTCAGTTTGTCAGTGTTTGAGTGCATAAATTTTGATAAATTTTAACTTTTTGTAGTAGGTTTGTATATATTTTATGGTAGTAAATGATAAAACAGACTAGTATTTACATATATTTTATGCATTCATGACACCTTTTTCTTAATTTTTTCACTCTTTCTAGGCTACGCCGTTCACCTGTGTTTTTTCAAATTGTGGAAAATCTCCAAAAATGTTTCCAATATATTTATTGAAAAAAATCTGCATATATGTGGACCCATGCAGTTCAAACCCATGTTGTTCAAGGGTCAGCTGTGTGTCACTGATAGACTGACTCTTTTTATTTTTATTTTTGAGGCATAGTCTCGCTCTGTCACCTAGGCTGAAGTGCAATGGTGTGATCTCGGCTCACTGCAACCTCCACCTCCCAGGTTAAAGTGATTCTCCTGCATCAGCCTCCTGAGTAGCTGGGATTACAGACGTGTACCACCATACCCGGCTATTTTTTTTGTATTTTTAGTAGAGAAAGGGTTTCACCATGTTGGCCAGGCTGGTCTTGAACTCTTGACCTCAGATGATCCACCCGCCTCAGCCTCCCAAAGTGCTGGGATGAGCCACTGCGCCCGGCCCCATAGACCGACTCTTTCTTTTTTGAGACAGAGTCTCACCCTGTTGCCCAGGCTAGAGTGCAATCATGCAATCTTGGCTCATGGCTCACTGCAACCCCCGCCTTCTGGGTTCACACGATTCTCCTGCCTCAGCCTCCCAAGTAGGTAAGATAACAGGTGCCCACCACCGTGCCCAGCTAATTTTTGTATTTTTAGTAGAGATGAGGTTTCACCATGTTGGCCAGGCTGGTCTCAAACTCCCGACATCGTGATCCACCCGCCTCAGTCTCCCAAAGTGCTGGGATTCCAGGCGTGAGCCACCGCGCCTGGCCCTAGACCAACTCTTAAACCATCACTTCTATTGATGGACTAGAGGCAACCTTTGGCTCCAGTTTAGACTGGCTGTTCTGGCTGCTTCCAAACAGCTGTTCTTGAACCTTCTCTCACCATTATCCTGCTTAGAGGGTTCTTCCCTTTGTCACACACTCAATCAACAAATACTCATCAAAATCTCTGAAATGGAAAATTCTCCCATGTTGCCTTCTGCCTTCTTGTTTTTTTATAGCTCACAGGTGGGACTCTGCACAGACTTTAATCTACTCTAGGGCCTGGGAGCCATTTGTCCCACTCCCCTGTTTCCTTTCAGGGCCCCCAGGTCGGGAGGTTCAGCAGGCTGCCTCCTGGCATTCCCAGGGGGCAGGTGCACCCTCTGCTCTCTAAGAGGAATTACTCACAGGCTCCTACTGCCCAACCTCCCAGAAAACTACCATATCCCATTTCTACCCCAGGCCTGGGGCAAAACAGCTCCAAGGCTTTCTGCTCTCAGCTACAGTTTATAAGCAGATTCAGTGAAGACACACAGAGTTAATCTCTGCCTGACAGTGAAGTGCATGCCTGCAGTAGCCCATGCTGCAATGTCCATTGAAACAAAAGAAAACATTCCCACACTCTATGCGTGGTTGACCACATCTTCTGGGTCTATAGAAGTGAGGTATGTGTTGGCGGTGGGTGGGGTGGGCGGTGGGTGGTGGTGGTCCTGAGGAGGGACCACATATGTCCATACCACAGATTCTTATTCCATTGCATTTTGATTTATTTGCTCATTGCTTTTCACATTTTACAAACGTTTTTTGCAAGTTTATTCCTTCTGCGTTTACGGAGGGCCTGCTAACTCTGGGCTCTAGTGAGTTGAATATGGAAAAACAGCGTTTCTTGTTCTTGAGTTTATGAAGAGCTCAAGCTCACAGACTGAAAGGCGGGAGGAGATGGATATGGGGCAAAGCAGTCAGTAGTGAGAAATGCTCCCTAGGGGCTGGTGCAAAGGGCTTTGCAAGCCCGAAGTAGGAAATGATCAGCCTCATATGGGTGTGGTTTGCGTGCCTGCATTGACATAGACTCTGCAGAAACAGCGACATTGTGTGGGGTCCTGGAGGGTGACTAGCAGTTTTCTGGGTGGCAAATGGGGGAGGACTTGCTGCATAAAAGGCAGAACTGAGGCAAAAAATGAAAACCTGATTTCACAACCATTGCACGTTTCAATGATTTCTTCCCAGAGCAGGGTCCAGCAACTACATCGTTGTTGATCAAACTGGGGCCTACAGAAGTACTGTCTAGCTGAATTTTGCCTTTGTGTTCTGGACCAACTAGAAGGCCAACTGATCACCAACAGAGTGACGTCATGTCAGTCCCATGTTTGCCTTAGTATTCACGGTCAGGGGGAGTCCTTATTTAATTGCCCAAGGTGAAAGAAGAAGAACAAAAGCCGACTACAAATAAGCAATGCATTTACACCGGGTGGAAACCAGAGGTGTCCGTGGCTCAACAAGGAAATAGTCATGAGAGAAACAGCCTTTCCCAAAGCACCATGGGTGTGCAGAGCTCACAGGAACAGGCAGCAAGTTGCTTAGTGCCACATTCTCTTTGGAAGATACAGATGGAACTCAGCAAAATCATATCATCCTTTGCATTCAATTGATGCTGTCAACATGGACTCATGGTTTCCATTGTATCTGTTTCTATTATGTATATTTCTTTTCATTTTGCTGCATACGAGTTATTGTAAAAGGCCAACACTTTGGTTTACATGTATGCATATTCAAATGACATTAAAATATAATAAAAGTAATGTAAACATACGTAAAGTAATGTAAAATATAATAAAATAATGTAAGACAGTGCAGGGTGTCCACACAAATGGTTTTTCCTTCAATAGATGCATATATTCTTCAAGTTTGAGAAACCCTGATTATTGTATTTTCTTTTTAAAAATAATTACATCTATTCACCATAACACTAACATTCCATAACATTTTGCCTTTCCCTTATTTTTTCAGTGTTTAAAACTCTGCTTTTCATTATCAAAAAAGGCAGGCTAGTCTATCCTCAGATCCACACTGTAAAATAAATAACATGACATTCCACTAAATTAGCCTTCATAAAATGTTGCAGTACAGTTTTTAAAAAGATGATGAAAAATGTGAAAACATCAATGACTTTTTATTAGAGAAATTTCCTTCACCTCTGAAAAAGACTGGAATTAATTTACGTAGCCCTGAAAATAGAAATGGAGGGCTGAACTGGCCAAGTTCTTTTTCAAACAGCAAAACTAAGACTCTTAAAGGTGAATTTTTCTCGTAGTTCTCATGCTGACAAAAGTAACCTCGAAGATCCATCCCATCCGTTTGCATTTGGACACATCACTCAGCTGTCAGTTGAATTGCTTGTGTGGGGTGTGTTTAAACACCAGCTTGCACTGCGTCTCGAGCAGCCTCCACTTAGAAGTCATCCCAACTTTTCAAAAGCAGATTGCCTCCCTTTGAAATTCCCTTATAGGAGAAATTCCACCTCTGCTTTTTATTATACTGTTGCATTAACTCTTATATTAGGATAAAAAGAAACACATTCTCTTCTTCAAACAATAGAAAAAGGAAATGTCACTCTCACCAGTCTTTTCTTTTTTTGAGGAATTCTAATCCATTTATATCCTCAAAGGCATTTTCATTCTTTGGGGAAGATTTGAAGGCCAATTCTTGTTAGCCCCTTGGAAATAGCGTAAGAGTCTTCCCTTCCATGCCTTAAAAACCACCCATGTTCTTTCAGTTTTATCTTAATAAAGACACAGACACCATTTAAGAAGCTTGAGATCCACATGGACTGGGGCCAAAGCTGTTGAGGTGGTTCTGTGCAGAGTCATCTGGAAGGAGAGACTCTGTGGCCCACAGGGACCTGCTTCACCAGTGCTGCAATAGTCTAACCTAGAACTACGAGGTCTTTGGCTACCAAGATTCCTCCTTCATTGCCAGTGAGCACTGGGTAGTATTGTGAGCATGTGGGGAACACAGTGAAAATGCATCATTCTGTATTGGCTGGGGGTAAAAAGTTCTTACTAAGTCAATCCTGATGTTCTTGGAGTGAGGGCTGAAGCCTTCAGCATGGGGTCTTGATTATTGTTCCAAGAATAAGCAATAACTTTTTGAATTAGAAAACATAGTTTTGAATAGGAAGCTCAGAGTACGACTGAAAAGAATAGTGAGTGATTTAATATTATTCTTAAGTTACTGTTTTACTGGCAATAACATACTCTTTGCTTGCTTTTCAGGAGCTGCTTTCTATATATTTTATATCTTCTAACCATGCTTTGCATTTCCATTGTAGTTTCTAGAAATATTTGTATTGAACATCCAGAGTGCAAGCTAATTATCAATGTATTCTCTTACCTAGGTATATTATTTATCATAACATATGTAAAATATCATAACTTATTTTTGATAAATTCATTTAGCATCATTACAACAAGGAGCATCAGCGTTCTAAGTCCATTCTCAGATCAGTCCCAGGATGGGATTCCTGCACCTGATTGAAATGTATTTGATGAAAGTTGTATTGTTGCATCAACTGAGCTGTGCAAATTTACCAGCCAATAACTTTCACTTGATTCATAGATTACAAACCCATTTATCAGCTTTAGTACAATCCCACGAGTAAGCTAGACTTCATTATTATATTGGCCTACTTTGCATATTATAAAGCATAAAAGAGATGATATGGATATAATCTGCAAAATATAACAGTTCCATACAACAGCAGCAACAAAATGTTTTGTCTTTTTATTTGTCTCCATCTTCCCATTCTGCCCTTTTTTATTATTCAGTGAACAGTGGAGAGCATCTGTCCAACCAACTTGTTATGACTTGTCTCCTCTCTCACTTATGCTAATTATAACAAGGACGGGACTGGCACCAGACAAGTTATTCCTTGGCAAATCAGCCATATATTATAGTCAGGTTTTTGTTAGAGCAGTACCTAGGTTAGGTCTAATTTATAAGACAGTATATAAACAGCATAACTTTAGGAACTGAAAATACAATATCTGAAATGACAATTTCACTGGATGGGCTTAATAGCAGACTTGCCTTGGCAGAATAAAGATTGGTGAACTTGAGGCTAGATAAATAGAAGAGATTCAATCTCAGGAGTAAAGGAAAAACTAGCAATTAACAGAGTTCAGTGACCTGTGGCATAATAAATCTATTAATAACCATTTCTAACATCATTCTTTTCTATTGACCATACTTAAATTCCCTCCCTCCCTCCCTCCCTCCCTCCCTCCCTCCCTCCCTTCCTTCCTTCCTTCCTTCCTTCCTTCCTTCCTTCCTTCCTTCCTTCCTGCCTTCCTGCCTTCCTTCCTTCCTTCCTTTCTTTTCTCTCTCTCTCTCTTTCTTTTTTTGAGACAGAGTCTTGCTGTTGTCACCCAGGCTGGAGTACGGTGGCATGATCTTGGCTCACTGCAAGCTCCACCTCCCAGGTTCCAGTAATTCTCCTGCCTTAGCCTCCCGAGTAGCTGATATTACAAGTGCCTGCCACCATGCCCAGCTAATTTTCGTATTTTTAGTAGAGATGGGGTTTCACCATATTGGCCAGGCTGGTCTCAAACTCCTGGCCTCAAGTGATCCACCTGCCTTAGTCTCTCAAAGTGCTGGGATTACAGGCATAAGCCACTGCGCCCGGCCTTTTCTCTTTTTCCTACCTGCTTGAGAGCTTCATAATAAGGACTGGATTCCAGCTGCTCCTTGTAGCCTCAATACCAAGCTTAGCACATATTAAACACTAGACAAATACATAGGAAATAAACTCATGGATATTGTTTGCAGAGTCACTTATAAGTGTAAAGCAATCCAAATTCCCCAATATAGGAAAATGGTTAAATAGATCATGTACATCTAGATGATGAAACAGATACAGACATTGAAAATTTTATTTTTGAATAATATTTAATGACATGAGAAAATTTTCCTGATATGATAATACATAAAAATAGAAAAATATATAACTTTTTTATTACTTGTTTTGACATAGGGTCTCACTCTGTCACCAAGGCTAGAGTACACTGGCATGAACATGGTTCACTGCAGCCTCAAACTCCTTGGCTCAAGAAATCCTCCTGCCTTAGCTTCCCAAGTAGCTGGGACCACAGGCATATGCCACTATGCTGGGCTAATTTAAAAAAATTTTTTTTTGTAGATATGGGGTCTCACTATGTTGCCCAGGCTGGTCTTGAAGTCCTGGCCTCAAGTGATCCCAAAGTGCTGGGATTATAGGTGGATATGCAACTTTGTATACAACATGGTCTTGCTTTTCTTTACAAATTGTGTCCTTTCACTCATTCATTCACTCAACAAATGTTTATTGATGCACATTATTGCCAAGTTTCACCGCTGAAGATTCTAGGGGTGTGTGTGTGTGTGTGTGTGTACACAATACAAATCTCTGTCCTCACAGAGTTTATATTATAGACAGGGTAGATAAACAAAAAACAAAATAAGTAAGTTCCATATTTTATTAGGTGACGTATACTGTGGGTGAAAACAAGAAGTGTCAAGTTTTTCCAAGGGGTCCTTTCCATAGGATTATGAGGAGGACCGTGCAGTCATTGGGCAAAAGCTTGAAGAGTGTGAGAAGCAGGCATTTCAGAAAGAATAGGAGGCGAAGGGCTCTGAGCCCAGAGTGATGCTGGGAGGTTTGGGACCAGGAAGAAGGCCCATGTGGCTGCACCAAAGGGAATGAGTCCAGGACTGGCAGGCGATGACCTCAGAGGGTCCTGGGGAACCAGCAGTCAGCACCTGGAAGGTCGTTGGAATGACCTTGGTTTTTACTTTTGCGTCAGGTGGTTTTTAACAGAGAAGTGACGTGATCAGACTCAAGTTTTGAAAGAATCACCCGGGTTGTGTTGAGAAAAGACTGGGGCCAAAGCTGTACACTGTGAGTGAGAGTGTGTGTGTGAGTGTGCGTGTGTGTGTGAGTGTGCATGTGTGTAAGTTTGTGTGTGAGTGAGTTTGTGTGAGTGTGTATATGGGATGAGTGTGAGAGTGTGTGTGTGTGCACATATGAGTGTGTGTGGGGATGGGTGTGTAAGTGTATGTGGGTGTGAATGTGTGTGTATGTGTGCACCTGCCGACCACCATGTGACTCTGGGTAAGGCGTGAGGCAACGTCATAGAGGAGGCCTCCATCTCCTCAACTGTGAAGTGAGTGTTGTCGTTATAGGGTTATTCTAAGCACAGCTTGGGGAAAGGGTTTGAGAAATCCTCTACCATCAGTTACAAAACGGTGTAAGTGTTTGAGGGGTCTCAGAGTATTAGTAACGTATGTGGTTGAAGGGGAACTACATTGATACTTCTTGAAATACTATGAATTTTTCAGTTTTATTTTTTGACATGAAGATCAAGTTGTAGGAGAGAGGGCAGTGGGGATGTGGATGGAGAATCAAAGAGACCTTATTTCAGGATCCAAACCACCTTCAAATATAGGTAATGATTCAGAGACCTTGTTGGAATCTACACTTTATTCAGCATTATAGCATTTCTTGTGCTTCCTCAACAGGCTGCAAGCTGCATGTGGATAGGAATTGGGTGTTTCTAGATATTGTATATAGTAGGCACCCAATTTATTGTTTTTTTCATAGCTGTAATCTTGTTGCCAAGGGGAACAGAATAAGGAAAAAGTCTAACCACCCTTTATATGGTTTTGACAGTTTGTTACTTTCACACTGTTTCTTAGTCTACAGCAAATTGTATTTATTATCATTCCATTGTATTAAGAATGGTAAATTATTCTTCTTCCTTTCCCTCTTTCCCTAATCAAACACTTAAGTCTATAAACATCTTCATGAAGTTCCTTCTGTGGGTTTTAACTGGAGATTAAGCCTGAAGAAGGGGATTAGAATGACCTCAGTAAGTCTTTCTGTGGAAGGCTGATGCAAACTCAGAACTTTCATTCTGTCTGCCTCCCTTCATTGTGGGTCATCATTAATAAAATAAGAAACCTGTGCCCTAGTTAAATGTGAATGCCTCAGTGTAACAGTGAACCCCCTGCTGCTGGACAGCCCTAAACTATTTAGGCCTGTGTGTCCCTTGATTTTATGGGAGGCTCTGTGAGATACAGTCCTGCTGATGGCCAAACCACAACGACAGTCTCAGAACAGTGCTCTTGGGGGTCATTAAAGTGGCAAGGTACCAGTTTTGGCTCTTCACTTTCAAGTCAGTATAAATTATGGATGATCCCACCGATCATTTTGAGCAAGCCCACTTATTTGATTATGATTTCTAAGGGCAGGCGGACCCAAATGCCACAGAGCGGCCATATCACGGGGACAGCGTTCCCTCTGACTACCCTTCTGCGGTGGATCTGGCGGTCCTGGCCCACAAACCTTGTCAGCATATCTTTTCTGAAAATCCAGTTGCATGCTCAGGTCTGAGTGCCCAAGTCTTGCTGCTAGAGAGTAGTGCTGAAGAGGACAGCTCCCGCGGGTCCCTTAGCAGATGGCAGTCAACACCATCAGAAGCTTGGCGCTCTCTCCCTCACGGGGTGCAGAGGGCGAGCAGCCAGTGTCAGGGAGAGGAAGAGCATGCTCAGTACCAGCTCTGCTTCCCAGGAGCTGAGATGCTGACCCTGACCTTCCCTTGTGAAAACGGCTCTCTAAAATCAACACTCTGCCTGGCACCTGCTTACATCACCTGACTCGGTGACATCCTCATCTCAGGCTCTGGTCTCAGATCATGCACAGATGAATGTAAAAAATGACTGCAAGTGTCAGAAGAACGACATCTGAAATACAAGCAGTGAGTGCATCAGTATTTCAGGATTGATCATGGTGCAGATACTGGTGCCTAAATGCCAGCCAAAGTCATGTAAATGAAAGGAAATGTGGAAACTTAGCCATTTCAACAATGGAAAACAATTTAAAGTTTATTTCAAAGTAATATCCCATGAATTGGTGTAGCAATAACTTGTATAAAATGAAAGCACAAATCAACATATTTTATAAATTATTAAGAAATAATTACGTCATTAATTTGAGGGCTATGAAAAATATCTAGTATTTATCTTTGCCTTTTAAATGGGCTTTAGAAATTGAGATATAAGAAGTCTTTATAATTAGAACACAAGATTAACAGTATTTTCTCGGGGTAAATGGTCTTGAGGTTTTCTTTTTGGCATTTTCATTAGTCTTAATGCCCAAATCTTCCAATGTAAATTATACTCATCCACCCAAAATGTGCTAAGACATCATTGAAAACTTTGAGCTGTGTAATCACAAGAGAAATTATTTGGCAATTATTATATGGGGTCACGTAGAGTCATAATCAATTCATTAAATGACTTTGATTTAAAAAGGAGAGAGAAGGAAAAAAGAAAGCAAAGATTCAGAGGTTTGGGGGATCGCTTAAGAGCAATGAGATAAGAACTTACTTTAAGAAAAGCAACAATGTACATGAGTTAATTGGCTGTTGAGGTTGGTAAATAGAGAATAGTAGCTAGAGAAGCATGGAAGAATGTTTGGATAAGTTGAGGCAGTTTGTAATATAAGTCGTTATTTTCTTTCTTTTTTTCTTAGAGACAGGGTCTCGCTTTGTTGCCCCAGGATGGAGTGCAGTGGCATGATCATAGCTCAGTGCTGCCTTGAGCTCCTGAACTCAACAGAGCCTCCTGCCTTGGCCTCCCAAAGTGCTGGAATTACAGGCACGTGTCACAACTCTTTTTTCATTTTTTATTTCTTTTTTTTGTAGAGATGGATTCTTGCTATGTTGTCCAGGCTGGTCTCGAACTCCTGGGCTCAAGCAATCTACCCTCCTCAGTCTCCCAAAGTGCAGGGATTACAGGCGTGAGCCACTGCACCCAGCCAAGTCATTCCACTTTCTAAGTTCCCAGCTGCCTGTACCTAATGATTTTGTGAATAAATGGTTTTCAGAACAACAAAAATGGGAAGCGATATCTCTTCCTAGCTAGATATTAGCTGATCATTGTTTGTGGTCAGTGTGCATGGAGATTAAATTAGTGCTTTAAATCCTTCGTGCCAGCGTTGCTCAAAGGGGGGTTCCATTGACTTCTTAAGGCACCATGGAAATCCATTTAAATGAAGCCATTTATCTTTGCTCTGTTTGGTTACATCGTATTCCATTTCTCCTCCAAATCCCTTCATCATGCAGATCTGACCACCCGCCTCCCCTGGATAAAATGGGATTAAAGAAACTTGGGAGAGACGAGATTCGGCTGTACAACAGCAGCTGTCAGACCCTCTGTCCTCTCTTGAGTGCTCTGAGTGGTTCGTGGGCCCCACACCCCCGGCAGCAGATGGTGGAGAGAAATCAGTGAGGTTTTTGGGAGGCAGAATTCTGCCTTGGTGCGTTTACTCCTCTTCTTCATTTTCCTTTTCCTTTCCTCTCTTGCCCTCACTTCCATAAAGTCACAGTACAATATCTTTTCTTTACATTTGTATAGTTCTTTAATATTTGAAACATAATTTCACTGGTGCTTTTTGATTTGCACATCCTCATAGCAGTCCTATGATAGATAATAAAACTTTATTTTACGGAAGTTGAAAAGATTGAGAAATTCAAGTTCTCATTACATTCCCAAGTCATGGTATACTTTTGGGTTTTTTGTTTGCTTGTTTTTTGAGACAGTCTCACTCTGTCACCCAGGCTGCAGTGCAGTGGTGCAATCATAGCTCACTGCAACCTTGACCTCCCTGGCTCAAGGGATCCTCCCGCCTCAGCCTCCCAAGTAGCTGGGACTACGGGTGCTTGCGGCTATGCCTGGCTAATTCGGAAAAAAAAATTGCAGAGATGGGGGTCTCACTGTGTTGCCCAGGCTTGCCTCAAACTCCTGGACTCAAGTTTTCCTCCCACTTCAGCCTCCCAAAGTGCTGGGATCACAGGTGAGAGCCATTGCAACCAGCCTACCAGGGCATACTTTTAAATAAACTTCTGTCTGATTAGAAGTTAGTTTTACCTTCACTGTGCAGGGGACATACGCTCAGGGGCTTAGCATTTTTCTATCTCGGGGGATTTTCCTATTTTCCTGTATATTTGTGTGATGTAGTGCTTGCCTACTTGACTCGGGCAGGGAGGACACACAGAGAGGGACGGATGCATGTCATGCATGTTTCTCCAACGCATGCATCTGCGACTGGACCAGGTGAGGGGTGAGGCAGTGGCTTTCAAGGTCAAGGGTTTCACCATTTGGCCAGGCTGGCCTCGAACTCCTGACCTCAAGTGATCCACCTGCGTCGGTATCCCACAGTGCTTGGATTACAGACATGAGCCACCACGCCTGGCAGCCTGTGTTACTTCTGAGCTGGTTTTAATTGGTTGATTTTTCTCCTTATTATGGGTCATGTTTTCCTGCTTCTTTACCTGCTTGGTCATTTTTTATTGGATGCCACACATTGTACATTTTACCTTGTGTATTTCTGTAAATGTTATTTTTTTATGACATACAGTAATTTATTTGGAAGCAGATCACTCCATTTGGATCTGATGTTTGAGCTTTGGTAGGCAGGACCAGATCAATGTTTAGCTGGAGGCTAATTTTACCCCACTTTGGAGACATACCCTTTCTGAGGACTCCCTCTGATTCCCCATGAACTTTGATTTTTTTTTTCCCCACTTTGGCTGCTGGTAATAGGAACTGTTTCTGGCTCTGTAGGAGCACCACATATTTTTTTTGTGGTTGTTGATGTTCTCCAAACTTTTCAGATAATAGTTTCTCTAACCCTGCCCTCTCATACATATGCTGATTAGTGACTTAATCCATTTGCATATGCTGATTGGTGACTTAATCCATTCATGCCTGAGGTTGCCATGTTTTGAATTTTTGCAATCAGACCTTGGTGATGACCTTGAGGAGTAGGATATAAATAACTCCCACATGTTTAGCGTTCCAATAACGGAACACTAGGCATAAATAGGTTTTAAGGGGGACCCAGTGCAGATCCCCAGGGCATGTGCGCTCTCTCTCTTCCAAAGCTTTCTCCTCCACAGAACCTGCCCCACACAGGCTAACACCTTGGCCTTCTCAGGCTCTCAGCCCCATCTCCTCAATTCAGAGAGACCACTGGGCTCCTCCTGGGCTTCCTTCCCTGCAGCACAGCCTGCAAATTCTCTCCAGGCCATACCCTAAGGCAGTTACGTGGCCTGATTCATTGATTTCCCATCTCTCAGGGGTCCCTATCCTTTGTTGCCTGATGTTAAATGTTTCGAAAGCCATTTTTTCCCCACATATTTTGTCTGATATTTTATTTCATGCAAGGGAATAAATAAAGTCCCTCTTACTTCACCTTGGCTGGAAGCAGAAATCTGTCTTACTGTTTAATTTCTATGGATTTGACTTTAAATTATTTGCTACCCAAAATCCCAAGAACACTTGGAATTATGGATAACAACTTGAAGAAAGTTCTGAAAAACAAGCATCTCAAAATTATACATGGAATCAAGTTTAGAAAGTAATAATATCACAGTGATTAGGATATGTTTATTGTGATCAAGATAAATCACATTTTATAGTAAATAAAACAACATATAAAAACATGGCTATAAAATTAGTTTGGGGGTAAAGAAAATTGGAAACATGTCTTACTAAAATATTAGAATTAGAACTAGTTAGGAAGAATAAAGTATAAATCAACACGTACTCCATGTTTATAAATAATTACTTTCTGCTGGGCTATTAATATTAATAAAAATTAATTTGTTAGCAATTAAATCAAAATGGGTGACATAAAGACCTCACATCTTAAAAATGTTTGCATGAATTGCTTAATTACAATATTCTAGCAGAATGATGGTGGATTGAGGTATAAATCAATAATTAAGATGATGATGAAATGGTGCAGCTGCTATGTGGCTTCTCAAAAATTTAAACACAGAATTACCAGATGGTCCAGCAACCCCACTTCTTGGTGTATACCCAAAGGAACAGAAAGCAGGGACTCAGAGGGGCATTTGTACATCCTTGTTGGCAGCAGCATTCTTCATAATCGCCAAGAGGGGGAGGTAGCCCGAGAGTTCCCTGACAGATGACTGGACAAGCAACACGTGGTTTGTCCGCACCCTGGAATAGCATCAGCCTTAAGGGAGGGATTCCCTTTAATTAAGGACAGTTCTGCTCTGCAATAACCACTGTACTGTTTTGTTAATTTAAGTTTTTTTGTCATTGTAAAGCTGAAACCCTACAACTTATCCCTATGAAATGCTCTACTTTGTGCTTAAAAGAAAAAAGCAACAACTGCCCAGGGTTGTGTGTGCTCAAGGCTCAGGAGCAACACCCATCGCAGGGAGAGAACGCTCAGGGGTTGCAGCTGATTGAGGCTCCATCTGAATCCGTAATGAGAAGGTGCTGCCAAGAAAAAGCTCACCGCAGCAGAAGTGTGAGGTCCGGAAGGGCAGGAGAGCGACAGCTCAGTGCGCTTCGCGTCCGCTCCTCTGGCCTCACACAGAGCCTGTGCTGAGTTCCAGGTCTTCGCTGTGAAAAATGAGCTGCCCACAGGGGTGTCGGAGGGGACTGAGTGCGAAAGCCTCGCTGGGCAGGGGAGGTTGCAGCCATGTGGAGTGTTCTGCCTGGAAACCTGAGGGTGTCGGGGGATGAGGCAGGGGCTCTGTTTAAATAGCAGAGGGGTCACAGCAACAAACGGGCTCTCAACAGAAAATTATTTTTAAAACACAAAATAAACAGAGTGAGAGGGAGGAGGTCTTCTCAGAGTAAAAAGCCCTTCCACTCTCCCCCTCAGTATAACTCCCAGGGGACTGGGGGAGCAGGTACTGGGGACAATAGCAGGTCCTGTCTCAGGATGAATTCCAAATCCAGAAATGCCCCACTCCTGTGAAGCGTTCAGTGGGCGGAAAGCTGGGGTTGACACAAAGACAGCGGGGCACGGTTGCTGCCCTAAAGGTGCTCCTGTTCAGTGGAAGAACTCAGACACCTTTAGGCAGAGTTAGCAACAGGTGGGAAGGACTCAGGGAGAGAAGGACAGGCGCTGTGATGCTCTGAGGAGGATGAGCCTCTGGTGGGGGCGTGTTGTGGGCTGGGGTGAAAGATGGATTTGTGGGTGCTGGCAAAGACCTGGCTGGAAGGACAGGAGTTGGGGGCTTGATGGGAAGGTGGAGATGGGATGAGGATTGTGGGGGCAGGAAAGATAGACTAGGACCCCTGTTAGACCACAGAGGGCTTGAGGGATGAGATGTGCGCCCTGTGGGAATTTGGGTGGCCTGGCCCCAGCCTCAGCCTTGATGGGAAAGCTGATGTGGGAGCCACACACCTTCCCTGAAAGAGGCGCCTCTCACAGCATCCTCACAGGCATGGAGGCCCAAGACCTGTCCGTTAAGGGGACAGTGCCACCACCTGTACACCAGGCAGATCGTGGGGTGGGAGTGTGTCATGGCGGCCCCGTCTCCGGCTGGCTCTTGGGCACTGTTAGCTTGTGCAGGACCCTCGGGGCACACACAATGGCCAGGGAGGACTAGAGGGTCCGAAAAGAGGGTCCGAAAAGCTGACCCCATCAGCTCAGGAGATGAAACTTCCCTCCAGGGAGTTCGCCCCTCCAGGACCACACTGCTCCTCCTGTCTCTTGGGAATGGGAGGGACCCCAGCCAGAAGGGTTGGCCACTTCTGCCACTTCTCCTGGCCCTTCTCACACCCTGGGCAGCCCGTACCTGGCCCCATCCTCCCCGCCAGTGTAGGAAACCCGGGAGAGCAGCTCTGTCTTGGACACAGAGACCACCCTCTGCAGGCGGTGGGTCAGTCCCGTGGCCACTATAAGAAAATGGCCACAGCCTGGGTTGCTGACACAGAAACACATTGCCCTGCAGTTCTGGAGGCTGCAAGTCCAAGATCAAGCTATCTGCAGGGTGAGTCCTTCTGAGGCCATGAGGGAGAATCTGTTCAGGCCTCCCAAGCATCTGGGGCTCGTTGAGGTCTTTGGCTCCTTCATCATCTTGTGGTTCCCACCTGCATGTTTCTCCATGGGGCCATCTTCTCACACGGACACCAGGCACATGGGGCCAGGGTCCACTGTCCTCCATTGTGACCTCATCTCAACCAATGACATCTGCAAAGCCCTATTTCCAAATAAAGCCACATCCTGAGATACTGGGGTTAGGACTTCGACATATGAACTTGGTGGGGGACACAATTCAACACATGACAGGTGGCGTTTCTGGCCTGGGAACAAGTTGCTGAAGCTTTTTCATCTTTTATGTCCTCCTGCCACGGAAAGCTGTATCCACACCCTTCCTCCACCCTTGCTCTCCGGTCCACTGCCCCCATTCCGGGGAGCCACCTGGCTCTCCCTGCGAAGCAGGTGGGAACACGGGCTGCAGGTAGCGGGCCAGGACGGCCATGAGGGGCATTCAGTTGTTCCTGTCCTTCCCCCTCTGCCATCAACCCGGCATCAGCACCTCTTTCCCTCTGTGGAAACCAGGCCGTTTTGTGATGTTTTTGCCTCAAGTTATCCTTATAGCACATAATCTCTTTATAGGAAGGCCAGCAAGCAGGAGATTTTCACATGCTTTTTAAAATAGACTCATTTGCTTCATGATTTCCACAAGCCTCCTACTATCTCCTGAGAAGGTGAATCTGGGGAATGACCTCGCACCTCGCTCCAGGGAGGAGACCCGTGCTCCTGTCACCTGCGTGCACACAGTACTTGTCACTCAACCTCTGCTGGCCCAGGCCCTGCCTCCAAGTCCGCTATTTCCTCCAGTAACGCAGGCCCCATCACTTCATTAATGCTCATTACAGAATAAGAGGAATTTCACCTCTGACCTGCAGCTCCACCCACCATGGCTATCTTGCCAAATTCTAATTTCATTCGCAGAAACTGCTAACCACCGCCAAAGGGGAGTCCCCACCCCAGACCCCTTTACACTTATGAATACTTCAAAAGATCATAAATGTTTTCAGAAGAAATCACAGCCAATCAAGAAGCCATCTGCAGAGCCCTTGGGTGAAACGCTTCACACGCAAATGCCCAGAACAGCCATGCGCCCTCCAAACTCTGTCCCGGATGCGGCGGCCTGGCCAGATGTTGCAGGGGTTCCCTGCTGTATTAGTCCTTTTTTCACACTGCTGATAAAGATATATCCAAGACTGGGAAGAAAAAGAGGTCAATTGGACTTAAGAGTTCCACATGGCTGGGGAGGCCTCAGAATCATGGTGGGAGGCAAAAGGCACTTCTTACACAGCAGCAGCAAGAGAAAATGAGGAAGAGGCAAAAGCAGAAACCCCTGATAAACCCATCAGAGCTTGTGAAACTTACTCACTATCATGAGAATAGCACAGGAAAGACCAGTCCCCATGGTTCAGTTACCTCCCCCTGGGTCCCTCCCATCACACATGGGAATTCTAGGAGGTACAATTCAAGTTGAGATTTTGATGGGGACACAGCCAAACCATATCGCCTGCCTTCCCGAGGCCTTGCCTCTGTGTCACGGATCTCTCATGCCTGGGCCCCTTGGGCTGTGTTTCCACATGGTGTGGGCTGCACACACTCCGGTGGCTCTCAAGAAATCAAGCGTCACCCTGTTTCCTCAAGACAATTTGACCACTCAATAACCAAATCGGCCACAGCCCACAAAAGGCCTGCAGGGACCTCTGCCATGGTCTCCTCTGGCCACCAGCGTCTGGGAAGCAGACATTGGATTCCCCATCTCGAGGTGCTGCATCTCCAGTAGGAGCTGGAAAGCCATGAGTTCCTGTTCCAGGGCTCAACAGAAGAGCAGGGAGAGTGACCTGAGAGAGCAAAAAAGGACCAGGGCACATCCTGGAAGACTTCCTGGAGGAGGCAATCTGTGAGAAGAATTCCAATGCACAGAAAAATATGGGAAGAGATTTGAACAAACATGAGCCAAATTGCAGGATACTGGACATCTCCAGACTTTTCAGGAATTCATTCCTTTTGATCAGTAAGTCTTCATTAGTGCTGAGGGCAGGCAGGGCACAATGCCAGTGCTGGGACAGAGGAAACAGAATAGCCCTGACCTTGTGGAGTTCACGCCTTGTGAAGAGACTGCAGGCAGTTAATAAGTAACCAGTTGGAATAAGTTGTGAGGGGCACTGAGGCCTTGGGACCTGGAACACTGGGGTGGGAGATCTTCCTGAGACAGGCGGTTGCGGGGCGGCATCTGCAGAGTAACTCACAGAGGAGACCCCAGTGTGGGAGGCGGCAGCGTGGCCCAGGGAGAGCCAGGCGCTGAGTCAGGGCTGGAGTCCAGAGGGAGGGGATGGAGTGAGCGGGAGCTGGGTCTTAAGAACTCCCGTTGGAGGAAAAGAATGCAGCCATCCTCACAGTGTGGTGGGACACCGTTGTATCCTCACAGCGTGGTGGGACACCATTGGAGGGTCTTGAACACACGAGTGGTGCAATCCCAGTTGGGTTTTGGGGGTCACCCCAGTTGCCATGGGTGTGGAGCAAGCTCTGTAGCAGGAGGATCAGCAGCAGTTGAGTGGCCCCCCAGAGGCCAGATTGGACAGGCTGGATGGGAGCAAGTGTGCTGGGTGTGGAGAGAAGCAGTGGGACTCGAGATGTCTGGAGGGGAAATGGGCAGGACGGGGCACCGGCTGGAGGTAGGTGTGAGAAGGAAGGAGAGCTCAGCTGCCTTCCCAGTTCCTGTTCTGAGCAACTGGATGGCGTGTGGACCTGGAGCGGTGCAGTCACGGACACATCGAGAGTGAGAGGCCGTGCAAGTGGAAATGCTGAAACAACAGAGGGATGCAGCAGGTGACTGAAGCTGGGCAACCCGGAGTTACCTGGGGAAGGCGGCTGCTCACGAGGAGGGGAGTGGCCAGAGAGCAGGGCAGGGAGCCCGAGTGTGGTGGGGAAGGGGAGCTGTTGGCTGACTCAAGTCACCGTTAAAGATCACAGAACCCCTCTCTGAATACAAACGAGCCTTTCTGCAGGGTGCGCACCTGTCTGCAGCCGCCCAGAGAGCCATACCTGCAGCCTGCTTCTCACCCGGAGCCTGGAGTCCGTTCCCAGCTTTGCTCCCAATTCCTGTAAACCTGGGCAGGTTCAGGTGCTAAGAGGAACAATTCCAACTTACAAAGAGGCAGGATGTTTGTCACAGAAGTCACTCAGCATAGAAGTGTCTTGAAGCTCCCGGTAGGCTATGGAAAGTTCCTCCACGTCTTTGATCTCCCATGAGGCTCATGGTCCCGGAGCGTGGTCTAATTCCTGAGGCCAGCAGGCCTGGGTTCTGTCCCTGTGTCTCTGGGTTCCCAGCACTAAGTTGGGGGCCGGCTTGAGAGTGAACCCCTGAATGTCCAGAGGCCCAGAGGCCCGGAGGCCCTGGACGTGAGGCCTGCCTTCCTGCTCACCAGCTCCAAGGTGGTCTTGGGGCGTGGTCACCCCACAGTCTCTAAGGCAGACCCCCACTGTCTCTCTGAGGCCAGATCTCCAGGGCCCAGTCTCCCCTCATCAGGCACATGGGCCTGCCCAACTCCAGGGCCTGGTCTGCCACTCCTGGCTGAAGGGTGACCAGGGCCAGTTGAAGCCTGAACCTTCCTTTAGGTAGCATGGAACATTCCAGAGACTTCATCCGTCTGCCCTTTTCTCTCTCAGGCAGAGCGAGTGTTTTCTCTTTTTGCAGTCATGTGTCAGCAGATTGCTTTCTTTTAGGAAATGGTTTGTCTCACCGCGAGTTTATGTAGAAGAGAGCAGGTGGGAACGCGGAAAAGCGCACGTAAGATCCCACCAGGCCCTGGAGGCCCCGCGTGGCTGATGAAGAACATGCCCGTGTTTCTGGTCCATGTGGTTTCCTGCCAGAACAAATGAGCCCGAGTCGCTCCACCTTCCCTGGGCCCACACAGCCGGCCCTTGGGGGACATTGAAGCAGTAGCCCCAGCCTCACCACGAGGCTGCCCAGGGAGGAAGACTGAGTCCTCCACTGTGCAGGGACCACGCAGGGCAGCTCTGTTTGAGAACTGACGGGTGGTTTTGCTAAACGGAGCAGAGTGTGGAGCTCCAGAAGCTTCCATGTGAGGGGAGGGAGCTGCAGATTGGCACAAATCCATGGGAGGGGGCTTCTCAGAAGACAGAGCATGGCTGAGCTGGCACTTCTCCACCGTCAGGGCTGTGCCTGGGACCCTCTCGCTTCTGCACTCTGACGAAACCTTCACATGCCTCAGATGGGTCCAGAGGTGTGCGCCCGCCACCCTGGCCCCACGCACTCTTACGTCTCACAGCAGAGAGCAGAGGAAGCGCCTGTTTGGTTCAGGGGCCCCACCTCTCCAGTTGGGAAGGTGGGGTGGGCTTTTCAGGGCACCCCACTAGGCCACCCAGGGGTCCAGGTTCAGCATAGTCATGGTTCTGGCATAGAACCCTGAATAAAACGGAATCTAATTTTACATTGAGTCCAAGACCAGCTCAGAGCCAAAGCCTCACTCATTTGCAAACACTGATGTGGCACCTGCCACGGCGCCGTGAAGGGCCAGAGGTCAGACAGGTGGGGAGATAATGCCCTTCCCCAAGGGTATGAGGCCAGCAGGTCTCATGGTTGTAGGGCCTGAATATCAGTCCTGCCTTTCCCAAGGAATTCAACAGTTGCTCCCAGGGACAGCAGGGACACCAGGGCTTAGGGTACAAGACACAGGCAGAGGCCCCTGAGCTTGGACACCAGCCCCAGCCATGCAACTGGGTGGCCCAAGCCAGCTCCCGAACCTCAGTCGCACATCTGAAAATGAAGACTAGTTGCCCGCTAAGGGTGGGGAGGACAAACTGGGTCTTTGAATTCCTGGAAATGTGGAGCTTGTCCGGAGGCCACTGCAGGCAGAAATGTCCTATACAAGAAAAAAGAAGTGGAAATACACCTGGTGTGCTGGGGGCTGATGGAAACCG